>NC_143582.1:90090885-91340885 GCF_048544385.1 Mastigoproctus giganteus | reverse complement strand
GTGGTGTAGACGGACATTGGGCAGGCTTTCCAGGTGATCGCCTGCCTGGTGACAAAACGGCCAGAAACAACTAAACAACACACACACTGCACGAACATAACGTTACACACATTTCTGGCCTGTTACAGTGCTTTCTGTAACCACCACAGTGTACAAAGACGGAGTTGAACTTTCGTTCAGGTGCCGTCCTACATAAGATACTATACATGTCTACACGATAGAAATGATCGAATCCCTTAATATATTAATGGCTGAGGAGACTATTGATTTTGTTCAAACCCAATTGTATCTGGCCACGGATTATGCAGCAAAGAAAAAACAACATGACAACTCCTGTCCCTTGGTGGAATTCAGATCTTGTAAATTTAAGATCGCAAGGAAGGAAGGAATATGAAAAACAGATATGTCTCAACAGGATGTTCAAGCATACAAGGATTCTTATAGAGATCTTTGGAGGGGATACCACAAAGAAATTGGGAATTCAGAACCGTGGGGGTTAGTTTACAAAATCTCCAGAAACAAACTAATCTGTGGAGAAGTGTACAATACATTAAGAATAAACGGAGCAGAATCTGAAGACTGGAGCTCGACGGTACATGCTATAGTGTCAAGTCTGTTCCCTAAAGATATTCCAGAGTTGGATACATTGCAGCAAGGCCAGATACGTCTTGAAAATAGTATGTATACGGGTTCAACTGATATTGAGTGTTTTAATCTGTTGGAGTTGGGTTCTGCCATAGCTAGACTAAATAGCAAGAAATGACCCGGAATTGACCTTGTGGAGAATCTTGTTATCGTCAAGTTTTTCAACTTATACTCACAAGTACTCCTAAATCTCTTGAACAAATGCCTCCTGGAAGGATACTTTCCAAATCAGTGGAAAGTGGCATTGCTCAAGATTCTTCACAAGACAGGGAAAAACACATCCGATCCTCCTGCTTACAGACCAATTTCCTTACTTGCTAATCTGGGAAATTTATTCGAACATCTTCTGGCTCCAAGAAGACTACAGAAATTTGAGGAAAACCAATTGTGCTCAAGCTGCCAGTTTGGCTTCAAAAAACGGGAGGTCCACTGACGATTCTATTCTTACATAGACTAACTTTATCCAGAATTCATCTTCTAAATATGTTTTGGGAATTTTTGTGGACTTTGACTCCCTCTGGTGGGAGAGTGCCCTCAGGTTTTTAAGGCTGGCTAAAATGTGATAATTATGTGTACAGGGTACTGAGATCATACTTTAATGAGAGATACATCATGGTCAAGGCAAAGCATCTGTCGTATAAGGCCCAGGTTGCGAGAGGATGCCCCCAGGGTTCGGTGTTGGGGCCTCTCCTCCAGAATGCCAGATTAGATCTGTGGCTCACGAGAATTCTCTAAAGGTGGCCTACGCCGATGACCTCCTGTTTGCCATAGATTCAACCCATCTTAGATGATTTGGTGGCATGGCTGAAATCAACAAGCTCAAGATATCTGAGTAAAACAAATTTCATGACATTTTAAAACCACTTTAATTATGGAAGACCACCAAGAATTCAACTGAATGGTTCACAGATACCTTATGTTCCTCAAAACAAATATCTTGGCAAAATCCTCGATGATAAATTAACCTTTCTCCGTCATGTCACCAAACTGAAGGAAAAAATTAGAAATTTTACTGCTTCGGTCATAAGAATCTCCAAAAAGAGACTGGAGTCTGAATAAAAAGACCATGAAACTATTATAAAGCAATTATTCTGCCTACAGTTTCGAACAGAGCAGGTATTTGGCACCAGAACATCGTTAAGGTGAAAATCAAAAATAAGCTACTATAAATTCGAAGAACAGTGCTTCTGGCACTAAATAATGCCCCTCGTATAATATCAAACAATGCCCTCAATCCTTGGAGAACTGCCTTTAGATTTATCTATCTTATACCGTGGCATGATTTATAAACATAAGAAAGGACTGCAGGTATCTATTATGGGAATTACAATAGACCCAGTTAGTAACTTGAAGACAGAACGGGAAAGAATATGGAGTGAAATGGTTAGTATTTGGAATGAGTCTGTGCATGGTGAAGTCACAAAGTATATTGAAAATGTTGAGCTTGGTTCTACTCAATCTTCTGTTTCATGGTTTGCACCAAGCATGTTTGCGACGTGCTTATTAACAGGCCATGGATCTTTGAGGACCAAATTTTTCGACAGAGGTTTGGAGCCAGATCCTTTTTGCACCTGTGGTCAAATGGAGGACTGGATCCATGTTTTACTATTTTGTCCACAATATACACACCATCGAGTATTGCTATTTAAATCAGGTTCTAGGTCTAGCTGAGGACAATGTAAAAATACTAGTCGAGAACAAAACAAACTTTGACTTTCCAGAATCGGTCTCTAAGAAGAGACTTGAACTAAGAACTCAAATATAAATTTGACAGCTGAAAATCTGCTGTGTTTGTATCCCCTTAAATACAAATAGAAGGACCTGTTGTAAGATATGTAAATTTAGTTGGATTGTTAAAATTCTATTATCTTATAGAAATGTATATATTTACTTCGCTAAGTTTACTGGAATTTTTCAAATCTGCTTCGGCTTGGATATTTTTCCTTGTTTCCAGGTTTGGGCAACCTGGGGATGGGATTGCTGGCACCCACCGGTATTACACTATCTCTGGTGGGTGCGGGATTCGTTCACAAGGCACTAAAGGTGACTTGGGCCTGAGGGTGGGCAGTGGCTGCTTAGGTGTTGGCTGCTCCTTGGTAATAGGAGATGTACTCAAGCGACACCCCAATACAAAAAGCTTTGTAGAGTTTCTGCACCCACACAGATTTCCTTTCCCTGGCCGGGGGAGGTGATGGTCCCTCTATCTCCTTTCCTCCTTGCCACCCACACTTTCCCTTCTGGTGGGACATGCCCACCAAATCTTGGAGTCACCCCCCTATCGACTCCATTCTTCTGTCTGTCGCCCCCCCAGCCTCCCTCCCACTCTAACTGCACGCAAGCGAAAGCCCCACACATCCAAACTTAATTACAGCCAAATTTCATTTGCCCACAATTTTCGGCCTCACAATTCTAGCACAACCACCACGCGATAACTTCAATTTTTTTTAAGGTCCTAGCCACTGAAATCTCAGGAAATTAGGTGGCAGGACCTGCCAGAGTACTTATTTAAGATATTGGTGTACCTGGTCTGCCTCCACGGGGCAAAGTGTGGGCAACGTCTGGCCTCAGCAGAGGCCTGGTGGCTAAATGGCCAGAAGAACAACGGTACACGACACTACTCATCTACAATATCCATACACTTTTAAATCTCTGGCCTTTACAGCGTACTGTATCACACGACAATGTAAACAACGCGGAGATGGGGGAACCCCTGGTGCCCAAACACTTTACACCCACACAGATGTGCAAGGTGGAGATAGGCTAAGACCTACAAGCCACCCTTGATACAGGTAAAACACACATGAGTTCAGATATAATATATAATGAGAATGCTAATAAAATTGTATGTGTCTTCTTTGTAAATAAGTGTACAAATAAATGAAATTAACTGTCACTAATTGCGAATTGAGCTTAGGCTGTTATTGAAAATAAATTTATTACATTAAGTTATGGTACTATTTTACAAATTTATTGTAGTAATATGAAAGAACATGCAGTCTAAAGGAAATTAAGCTTTATTTTCTGAGAAACAGTAATACATAGTTAAACAGTTAAAAAAAATTAACAATTTCTGCAGTACAATCTGGAATTAGTTTCTTGCTAATATTCAGTTGGTCTTAAATTCAAGAGAGAATCTGAAAATGAAATACAGATTGGTATTAGTTTCAATGCACACACTTAGACATACACACTTACTCCAATTAAGACATTCAGAATTCTAAATGGCCGAATTTGTTTCAGTTCGTTATCAGTAGTTAACTTCTTCCTTAACTGGCACACGAGAACTATACAAAGTCTAAAAGCACTATTTTTAACCACAGGAGTTAAGTTCCTTAGGGAAAGCTTCCTAAAACAGTAGGGCAAACAGGCTACAGCATTTTCTCATAAAAATTGAACTTTCGTTTTTAGTTCAAGCTGATCTCTTATCAGCTTTTTAATAGTAATTTGTAAATATTGTAATCTCAATGTTAACCCCTGGCCTTGTATTACTATTATTGCAATAAAGATTTCTAAAATTAGTTAAGTTGTGATCCATTGTGCATAAGTTCAATAGATAACGCTTTGGCTGCTGCATTGAAGCAGACTTTAGAAAAGTACTGCAACTAATATGCCATTAAGACTGTTTACAACTTACTAAGCTACAGTTGATTGTCAAAGTTAGAAAATGGGGTGATTATCCCATCGATTCAGTCCTTGCACACTGTACGAGGACAGTTAAGGGCTAATATGGCTTTAAACTTCCCTAATATGGCCCGCTCAGCGTTCACTAGAAACGCTGACTAAAGCATTGCGTTATAGGAAAACGTTAAATACTGTACTTAACAGTGAAACAACTTCAACTATGCCGAGAACAATGGGCAAAGTAAATAAGCGCTATTCAACTTGGATTCTATGAAGACCGAAAGTTGATGTTTAAGATTTCCGCAAGGTTGCTTGGAGTGGTTTATGCCAAATACCATTTTGAACAATGCCAGCTCAATGCCCAACATTACGTATGTTAATTTAACTGAAGGCTATTCAATGTATACTATTAGGTTACCGAAGCTTCGAGTTGATGACTCGATTCATTCTGAACAGGCCGACTTGCTGGTAAAAGACCAAGTTGTGTAAGTAGAATCCCTATGTTAATGACAACCCATTTGTCAAAGCATTCTTACCTCCGATAGCTTGTTTAGAGTATCAAGATGTTGAGACGCACATGAAAACCTTGCTGAAGAGACGTAAAGCAAGTAGAGTATGTCGTCTTCTTCGTCCTTATGGTTGTCATATACCTCCAGGATTGACTGGTAAGGGAAAATTCCACCATTGCAAGTCATCAGGAAATAGATTTCTCCCTTTGCTGCGTTCATACTAAGCCTGAAATATTGGAACAAGGTCAGATTTAATGGGCCTTAGTTGTAGTAAAACTAGATTAATGCAATGAAGGATTGAAGTTAATATTAATTATCATTAAACTTAAAAATTTGACAGCGACCGCCAGATTTGCTTCAATTTCCAGCTTTCAAATGAATTGTACCGAATTTTCAGTGCTATTTCTCGAATGCCTTTTTGCTATTCTTCTGCAAAAAGAGGCTTTGCACGGTTAAGTGCAAATAACAAGAGATTTATACACTAATTATCGACTTACGATATATCTACCTTCGAATTAAGCACCATTTGAAATTAAGAAATCCTTAAACAGATGAACGCGGATGCACAAAAATCGGATTGAAGTACAGAAGTGTACGTTACAGATTGGAGTAGTTACGTATGCCCGCCATACGAGTCTAGAGTATTATTAGGCCAGGAAGAGCTTGTAATTCAGTCTTGGGTACATAAACTGTTTAGAAAACGATGTGAATAGATCGCTTCGAATATTCTCCCTGCCGCTAATTTAGGGAATTTTCAGTTTGTCGACAAGATGTTTATAAGAGGTAACAGAATTGTTTTGCTAGTTATGGTTCATGCTCAGCAATTTTTTGGGATCATTTTACATCTGTTTCCAACTCAAGGTGCTATTTACTACAAATAGCAAGCAACGATGGCAACAAAGAAACTAATCAAATTTCTTGAGTCTGCAAAGATTCAGAGCATCTCGATAGGGATACTAGATTTAGCTTTAAATCTTTTCGATGTTTCATTAGAAACAATCCGTGCAGTAAAAGTAGTTTTTGTAAAAATTGTACAGTCAAGTTGTCGAAACAGACAGCAATACTGTAATTAATGGAAACACTGCAGCAAATGCTTAGTTTAGGCACTTTCCCGTTTAATGGGGCAGTTCATACAAAGTTAACGTTGATGGATTACTTCTTTGGAAGTACAGGATTGATCATACTTAAATAGCGTACTTACGCTATCGATTCCAGAATTCACTATTAAAATACATAGTAGATATTTTAGGGTTATAATATGTGTCTTGGGCGGCACCTGGAACGGTAGTTCATCTCCGCTTCGTTTCACTTTTAAAGTAGAAGATTCTGCAGAAATGAACTGGCTGTTTGGCAACCCGGAATCAGGTCGGAAACGCGCCATCACAGGAAGGCAGACCTGGGGCAGCAGGAGAGGGACGCCAACAGCCCAAAGTTGGAGCCAAAAATAGTAAAAAAGGAACTTTTACAGCTATACAAAAATTAAAAATACTATACAAGATAACCTCAATCTGAGGAGGTTAACACAGATGATACTGATGTTTCAAAGTAAACAATGAAAGTAATCTTTTGCATATTAAAAAATATGCAAAGAATAATTAAGGATAACAGTATCATTCAACCGACAAAACTTTACATAAGCATTTTAGACCAGAAGCAGGCATAAGCCTTATAAACAGTCGAGGTTAACTCCAGTAAAGTTACTTCAGTCATTAGTAGCAAAGTCAATCACCAATAACAAAGTCAGTCGGTTAACAGCCATCCGAGCAAAGGAATTTATCGCCAAATTGAGTTCCAGACACTTGTAGTTTCAAAAAAGTCGAGAATTAAAGATCTTGAGAAATTGGACGTCATTGCAAGCCTTTTGAGGCTTGCCTTACCAAAATCCTGAAGGGCGCGGTAACTCGTGGCATTTGATACAAAGTCAGGTTCCAATTCTGATGAAAAGTTGGGAAATGCATTCTGCAGAATTACTCTAAATTCATTGTATGAGGGACAATGAGTACAAGTGCTCCCAATCTTTCACACCGCCACAATGACAAAGTTCCGTAGGATAAAAGCGAAACTTAAGTTTATTTAATGATCCATGTCCTCATATCAAATAGGAGGTAAAGTCAAAGTTAAACCAGAATAGATTTTTTATCCATAAAAGTCAACTTGAGGGAGAAAAAACCACTTGCGTGTTACACTGCCCAGTTTTGGGCTACCCCACCTACTCTGCCAAAAATTGATCAACTCCTTCCCAAATTGTCGTTCAGGTTTAACATTGAATTCCTATTCAAACTCAAGTCTAAGGATCTGAGTGGGAATGTCGTTTCAAGCGATAACAAGCCTCTGAAAATTACGTAGAGAGAGTGGTAACGTCCCAGCTAAAACCTGCAAAGCAAGTGTTGAAACTGTTCGATAAATCTTCAAAATAACATTGTACGCTGTATATATCAATTTTGATTGATAATTTGTGCAGTCCGCACACTATGGAACCAAGCAACATAGAGAAACAGATTCTTAAATTTCTAGAAGTCCACTCAGTTCGAGAAACTGACACGAGCGCCGGTGAAATTTGATCTTAATTCGCAGATTGGATAAATGAGGGAGAAAAATTTAACTTGCTCTCAATAGTTATTCCCAAAAATTTAATTTTTGTTATTAGAGGCATTTGTGTATTGTAAACTGTTAATGGTCGAATAACGTCCAATTTAGAACCAAGGATCATAATTTGTCTTGGTAGAACCAATTTATTTTCAACTGTCCATTGTTGAAGATCAGATACAACTTTCTCAGCGGATATTTCAATAGAATAATCTTGAATTGCCACCAACAAGGACTGTCAAATCATCCGCATATGCCATGATCTTCCCGTTGTCAAAGTTTCGGGTAATCCAACCTTGCAGAACAAAGTTCCAGAAAAGTGGTACCAAAATGGAACCTTGAGGACACCCTTGAAAGACCTAAAGCAAAATTTGGTCTATACTTAAATCTGCAATTCTTAAGCTGCCAAACTTTCTGTACTTAAATAGGGTTATAATAGATAGGTTATATAACCGAAATAAACTGAGAAACAAGCTTACGTCGGCAAATTACATCCATAAAACTGCCATAAGTACTAATTCACTCAAATTTAAAGAAAGTTCCCACTTAACCTTAAAATACTTACCTAACATCCCTCATTAAGGAGATGAATGAGGTCCCCTTTTCCACATACCACAGCTCGAAAGGAAGGAGAGGTACTCCTTGCTTGGGATGGGGTTGGAGAACAACCTGTAAAAAAGGAATTCATGAAGTCTCTGTAGAAGATGTTTAACTTAAGATTGTTTGCAATTCTTAAGCTATGTCAGTATCGTACAGTTATGAGCTCTAACACAGCTTTCATCTGCTTCAGAAGCAATTCTAAACTAAAGCACCACATACTGTAGCGAGTCTGGAAGGGTCACTTGTTTTCTTTACAGTGAGCTGGAGGCATATGCAAGGGCTGAACTACAGAAAACTACCGAATTAAGTTGGACCGTGTGTGAAGTGGCACAAAGTTCATTCTATTCAAGTCAGAATAGAGCAGAACGAATTGCAACTTCCAGAGTTTTGCGTTGCATCAAAAAATAGATATTAATATATATCATTAATAAAATTGCTGCATTCATGATATCAGGAATCAATTGATAAGATTCATTAGTCTAAGTAAAAACCAATTTGGATCTCATTCTGTAATGATTTATCTAAATTAGTACTAATAACTTAGCGGGGGTATCTACGCGTTCACTGAGAAGAAGCCAAATAACTAAGACAGTACGAGTAGTGGATCAAAACTAAGATAACTGTTAGCGTCTCTAAATGGGATAGGTACTTATTCGACGTAATAAGGAAACTTATTTCAATAATCCAATTTACAATACTGAATTTATACTACACAACTTTAAGTTTTGAACTTACTGGGATCTTTCCTAGCTTGTATACCGCTTCACACATCTTTTTTCGTTCATCTGCAAGAAAAAAAAAACTATCATACTTAAATTTAATCTTCTTAATTCCAATCTGGAATTAAGATTTCAAATAAGCATCTTCATAAGATGAAACATTCACCTCTTAGAACCTTTCATTCTTGGGTCGAGACTAGCTACAAAAAAAAAAAAATTTACTCCAGCACGACCACCAGGTCAGTGAAGTTTAAAATAAATCAATGCAAATGTTAAATCGTATTTAGCAGTACGAGAAATAATTACGATTACTGCTTCTGAGCCAGATCAAACTCGCAGTATGTAGTGGGTAATTGAAATTGGTTGCAGCAGAGAAAAAAAAAAAAAACAAATCTGCCGGGAGAAGATCTCTACCATTGCTCGAGAAACATGGTGATGAAATTCCTCCAATCCTTCGATATATTGGAATCAAAGCCTATTAGACACGTAATAAGACAGCGATTACAGCACTCACGAAGATTAGATGACAGATTCCTGACTAATCTTTGGAAGAGTGGACGGAGTAAGTTATGCATTACGAAGTAAACATACAAGTTAATGCTTGTTGTGTATTTGCAAACCCATATCAACATCGAAGACCAAATATTGCCGAATTGACTGCAAAGTAGCATAGTTCCTTTAAGGAAACTATGCTCCATCAATACCACATTCAAATGCATTCTTATAAGATACGCCAGCGTGGTCACATCATGTGGAACTGATTGACTAATGTCTCGAAAAACGGGAAGTCAAAAATCAAGTTTAGTAGATTTCAGTTCGAAATATAACCATCGCGTATTCTTAAGCTAACGATGTAATGGTATGACTGTTATCCGATGTACTGCAAAACAAATAATTGCAGAATCAATCCAAAAGACAGTCTAGTTTAAATTGAAGACTGCGACTAATTTGCGGGATTCTGACTACCCTCATCACTGCGAGAATCGAACGTAACGTCAGATGGTATGGTTTTACGAGTAATAAAAAGGTGGGGGAATCAGTTCGCGAAACTTGCACAGGCCAAGAATTCGTACTTCCGCTACCCTGTACAGTTTAAAGACGCACACATTTGTTGAATCAACGCAACCGTATTCCCCAAAACCTCAAGAATTTAAGTAGGGTCAAAATCAGCGGCTACTCCAGTAGGTAGTTTTTCCAATGAAATTACTGATATGAAGTCGAACTTCAGTCAATTTTGCCTTGGGTCCCAATTAATTGCTTTTCCAAATCAATGGATTAGGTAATATGTAGAAAAACTTATTCACTTTTGTTGTACAATTGAGAAGTTCATAAGAAGCTGCTTTAATTCTAGAACGACGATGCAAAATTTGAAAACTTTTGGATTTAATACACTCATACAGAACAAACTTCTAACAGAAAATAATTTAATTTTTAACATTTAACCTTACCTAAGTGAACTCTTTCCTGATAGGTAGGTCTGTTGTTCTCGCACTCATTGTTCTCAGCCATGATTACTCTCAAAATTACCAGTGCAAAGGAATCCTTTTTAAATAGCAGTATACTCACGTGATTTCAAGAATAGACAAATGGAATTCGGTTTCTAGGTATCAGCGAATTTTGTTTAAAAAGCAGGTAGGATAGGTTGATGACATGTACAGCTGTCAGGAAAATTATTTATTCGTTTTTTTCTTTAATATGTTTTGATTTAACTCAACTTTTCTAAAATTCATACCAAGAAAAATGCCACTGAAATTACGAATCAGTAAATAAATTAGTTCTTTGTTTAACTTAATGCTTCATTCTTTTATTGTGGTATATTGCCTAGTTCAGCACCCAAGGTATTTTCCATTTCGTTGACGTCGAACTCTACTCTAATCATTCACAGAGTGAATGATTAGAGTAGAGTTCGAACTTAGAACATTCACAGAGTGAATGATTAGAGCATTTTAAGGACTAAAGCCATATTACTCCGTTTATATTGTCTGTAAATTGTGTATATGTTCTGGGGTCGATTTTCTGTAAGCTGGACGAAAAACCCGAATTGCCGGAATTAAAAAACCATGCTAACCTCGCCTGAGACCTAACCCAGCCACGTTGTGAAAAAGGCCCATTAAAATTCCTCCCATCATCGACGGGGCTTGAACTCAGGTTTTTTCCACCCGGTATGAGGGGACGGCGATTTTACCAACTGTGCTACCCACGAAGATCTTTAGATTATGGACGAAAAAGAGAGAGAGAGAGAACAATCACTGTCATTTCATTTTCCTTTTATAACTTTTGTTGTTAATCATTTAATTTTGCCCATCATTAGTTATATATTAGCTCACTCGGAAACTAGCTGTTTCTAGTAGCACAGTGGTTATAGTTACTCACTCTTCTTCCACACCCTGTAGAAAAGGTCCGAGTTGGAATTCGATAAATAACGTGAGGAACTTTTTTACTCCCGCAAAAAAAAAAAAAAAAAGAAGCAGACAGACCAGAAAACGCTTACTTATAGACAAAATACGCTTGGCTGCCTCTCGGACAATCCTAACTTGAAATTGTATGTTAATGTTTGTTTGTTTAAAATGTTTTTTGACTCGGATGCCTCTTAGAACATTATCAAATTCTGTCTTCGGTCTAGTGGACGAGCAGCTAATGTGTGAAAATCATTTTACAGCTGTACCTTCGAAGGTTAAGAAAATATTGAGTGTCGTCATGTTACCCATCATAACCTCAAAACATATGACTCATTCTTCATAAAAGGAGAGATGGGAATATGCAAAGCTTTTCTCTGGAGGCCAACCATGGTCTCCACAGTACCTCAGGCCTTCAGGGGTGTCGAAGTTTTGAGAGGACGCATATGCTTCGTGAAAGGGGGAAAACGATTTAATATGACAATTAAAACATTATAAATATTCTGGTTGTTTTTTGTGTTTACAGTTGTTTTTTTAACTTTTCTCTAGCAAAACTAAAAATATTAACTCAATAAAAACACCTGCTTCAATTTTTTCTATCTGGATGGGGACGCAGGAATGCCTCTCCACTCGGGGCACTAATATATCTCGGGCCAACCTTGCACCACATCGCAAGTGTCTTACGGTATACTAGCATCACAGATATGAAGGAACAGTGAAATTTTTGAGACAGCATACAGACTCCATCTCAAACGTTCATGTATCAGTGGCCACATAATATGCTGCCCAAACTCCACTCCCAGCCTTGGAAGTCAGCATAACTCATATCATATCCTCAGATTCCAAGCTAGATAGTTTTATTACTTCGAAAAAGAGAAGAATGTTGCATATCGCAATTGGCTTGTTTCTAATTCTTCAGTTTCATTTTCTGCCTACACCAAAGCTCGCAACAATTGCAAAGCAGTTATTAATCAGTCCAAACTAGAGTTTGAACAGGCTAAGAGTAGAAACCTTGCTTCTTGCCCTAATGGTAGCCGAGCATTCTGGTCTCTTGCCAAAGCTTTTGGCCGCAACTTTTGCCCATCTCTGTTCCCACCTCTGTCCAAACCAGATGGTTCTGTTGTCACTTCAGCCAAGGATAAAGCTGACCTGCTAGCATCCCATTTTTCTTCCAACTCATGTATTAATGATCTTGGTAAAACACCTCCCACCATTCACAACACGCTCCATTCAATGCCTCCTGTGGTCTTCCGTCAAAAGGATGTCAGAAGGATTTTGATGAATCTTGATGCTAAGAAAGCTCCAGGTCCTGATGGTATTTCTCCACTTGTTCTCAAAACCTGTGCTCCTGAACTTACTCCTATTCTTTGCCGCCTTTTTTCACTTTCTTGTTCCAAAGGTGTTTTTCCTTCTGCTTGGAAATTTGCTCATATCCAGCCAGTTCCTAAAAAGGGTGACAAATCCCTCCCATCCAATTATCGTCCCATTGCAATTACTTCTACACTTTCTAAAGTAATGGAGAAATCAATTAACCGCCAACTCTTAAACTATCTAGAAACCTTCCGTCTGATCAACGATCGTCAGTATGGATTCTGTCAGTGTCGATCCACTGGAGATATTCTGGCTTATGTTACCCATTTATGGACTAATTCAATGGAAAGGTTCGGTGAAACACAAGTGGTTGTTCTTGACATCTCAAAGGCTTTTGATCGTGTTTGGCATAAAGGTCTTCTAAACAAGCTTCCATCTTATGGTTTGCCAACTGTTTTCAGTAATTGGTTATCCAGTTTTCTCTCTGATCGCTCACTGACGGTGATAGTAGATGGCTCTCTGTCTTCTAACTTCTCCACTAGCCTCAGCATCTCGACCTGCTGGGTCGGTGTGACTAGAAAACGGAAGCCAGCTGGAGTTGTGAACATTAAAATCACCAAGGAAAATTACCTCACTATTAGGAAAGTTGGACTGGAGAAAGTCAAGTTGCAACGAGAGGAAGTCAAAGAGCTCCTAGTGATTAGTGGAGTTGGGAGAACGGTACAGACAACAGATGAATTTGACACAATGAGGTAGAGAAATTTTAAGCCAGAGAAGATCAAAGATAGGAGATTCCAAATTGCCAAGTCTCTGACAGGGAATATCAGAACGGACATATGCACAAGTACCACCTTTGAGGAGAAAGGAATCATTAGCATTAGCATTAGCATTAGCATTAGTAGAGGCATTTGATGCAAGAAAGCAAGCTTATGCAGCATCAGCCAAAAAAAAAAAAAAAAAGTAACATAAATAAATAAAAATAACCACTTCCACTTCACCCCTCTGTTCGTTCGAAATACCTGTCCAGCTGAGCCTTAAACTTATTTAGGCTATCAACTTCCACGACAAGGGATGGAAGTCTGTTCCACCCACCAACCACCCGCTGGCTAAAGGCAAATTTCCGCACATCTATCCTACATCTGTCTTTCCTCAATTTGAATTTATGCCCTCTCAGGTGATTTTTCTGAGCTAGAGGAAGAATCCCATCAGCATTGGGCATGCTCAAACCATTCAAGGCTTTGTACACCTCTATCAGATCACCCCGCTGGTGCCTAGTTTCCAGACACTGTAATTTGCAAAACTTAAGCCTTTCTTCGTAAGAGAACCCCTTTGTCCCATTGACCAATCTAGTTGCCCTTCTCTGTACTCGTTCAAGCAGCTCTACATCCTTCCTGAAATGAGGCCTCCAGGCCTGTATACAGTACTCTAGGTGTGGCCTGACCATTGCCTTATACAAGGGAATAATCACCTCCTTATCCCTGCTAGAAAAATTCCTATATATCATTGACAATACACCATGAGCTACTCTTGCAGCCCGTCTGCACTGCTCAGAGAACTTCATATCTGCCTGCACAACCACCCCCAGGTCCCTTTCATTCTCTACCACTGTCAGTGTAGTACCACAGAGTTGATACGTTGCTCTGGGGTTGCTGTTTCCCATATGTAGTACTTTACATTTGTCAATGTTAAACTTCATTTGCCACCTCGAAGCCCATCTGCTCAACCTTTCCAAATCCTGTTGCAGCAGCATAGTGTCAGTAGTGTCCTTGACAACCCTGCCAACCTTCGTATCGTCTGCAAACTTGGACATTAAGCCTGATATACCATCATCAATATCATTTATAAATACAGAAAACAATAAAGGCCCCAATACTGAACCCTGAGGGACTCCACTAATAACATTAGTCCACGATGAGCAGTGTCCATTGATTACCACTCTCTGTCTTCTCCCCCTCAACCACCCCTTTATCCATAGCAGCAACTTGCCTCCAATGCCACACTGCTCCAATTTGTGCAGCAGTCTTCCATGTGCAACAGTATCAAAAGCCTTTCTAAGATCCAAGTATATAATATCAAAGTTATTCCCTGCATCCAGTTCTTTTGTGACTGCATCATAGTATCCAATCAAATTGGTCAGGCAAGACTTCCCCTTAACAAAACCATGCTGTGTCCTAGCTATAACTGAAGTCTTGTCTAGATGATCCTGCAGTGCTTCTTTCACCAGTGCCTCCATTAATTTTCCGGGAACAGAAGTTAAACTCACAGGTCTATAATTACTTGTGTCAGCCTTTGATCCCCCTTTGTGAATTGGGGTCACATTTGCACATCTCCAGTCAATGGGTACCTCCCCTGAGTCCAAGGAAGCTCTCATAATTATGGCTAAGGGTTTGCTTACCTCCTTTGCTGCCTCCTTTAATATAACTGGATAGATCCCATCCACCCCAGGTGCCTTTCTTGTGTTTATCTTCAACAATTTCTCCTCCACTTTGCTCTCAGTTATTACAAGATTCTCTAGCTTACTGCTAGAGTTGAATACACCTCTGGCATTCCCCTCGCTGAATAACTCCTCATGTGTGAATGTCGATGCAAAATATTCATTTAGTTTGTTAGCTACCCGAGCAGGGTCATCAACAGTTGACCCATCGATCTCAAGTGGACCAATCTGATTCATCCCCTTCCTTCTAGAGTTTACATAAGTAAAGAATCTTTGCTGTTTTTCTTCGCATCCCTTGCCAAGGATCTCTCGTAATCTGCCTTCGCCTGCCTAACCTCCTTTGTAACTTGGTTACAGATCAACTTGTATCTATCATAGGCGTCCGTGTCACGTGTTAATTTGTATGTATCCCATGCATTTTTCTTCTCTGCCATATGCCTCATTAGTTCATCTGACAACCATTTAGGCCTAAACCTTGAACAATATTTCTTAGTTGGTATGTAAAGCCTAGTAGCTTCCACGATAAGTTCTTTGAATGCTTCCCATTTTGAATTTGCTGTTGGCAATATCATCAGTTGATCCCACTGTATAGAATTTAAATACTGTCTCAGTCCATTGTAGACGCCTTTACGAAAGCAATACCCCTTCCCTTTACCCCTAATGGTAGTTACCTCTTTGAGTAACTCCCACTTCAGCACACTGTGATCACTGCCACCAAGTGGTTCATTTATCTGCAGATTCTTAATGCATGAAGAATCACTACTGATAATCAAGTCAAGAGTATTACTCCCTCTAGTTGCCTCCCGAACATGCTGATGTAGAAAACAATCATCCAATAAATCCACAAAAGCCTTGCTACTGTGTGAGTGACCAGCTCCCAAATTCCAGTCAATATCTGGGAAATTAAAATCCCCCATTATAAGACTCTCTGATTTACTGGCCCACTCTATTTCTCCGAACAGTTTCTTATTATACTCATCAGAGTCATTAGGCCTATAGCACACTCCTACTCTCAATTTTGATCTCCCAATGCTTATGTCACACCAAACTGACTCGACACTGCACTGTCCAGCGATGTCGACTGGCTTCACTTCCTTGGATTTTATGTGTTTTTTAACTAATAGCATAACCCCTCCTCCCTTCCTATCCTGTCTATCCTTTCTGTAGACATTGTACTCCCCAAATTCCAGTTCTGCATTTCTTATATCTGTGTGACACCACGTCTCTGAAATCCCCACAATATCTGCCTTTGATGTTTTGAGCAATACCTCAAATTCATCAAATTTATTTGCTAAACTCCTAGCATTGGTGTACACACAAGTATACATGCACCTGTTCTTTTTCTTAGCTACCCTAACACAACCCATGTGTTTACTTGTACCCCAATGATTCCCAGCAGTCTCTGAAATATCCTGCATCTTATTTTCCAATCATACAGCGAATAATTTGGGCATCTGAGATGAGCAGTAGTTGAATCAACCGATAACTGAGATTCTGTCAGAAAAAGTACATGGGGTTTGGCAGACTGCAAGTGGAAATGGACATTGTTGAGATTAGAATTGAGACCACGTATATTTGTGAAATGAATTAGGAAGTGCTTGGAAGGTTTAGATCTTTTCGCAGATAAGCTTGCTCTATTAGTTTGACAATTCATGGTGTATTCAATAGTAAGAAAAAGTGAGTGGGACATGCTGTATGAAGTAATGAAATTTTTGGATATGGCGTACATGTGGTAAGAATATACCCAGATCCTTGACATAACGGGCCTCGACAATGCTCCCTGCATATACACTACTCGGACTCCCTCCAGTCACTATCTGGCAGAGTAGAGGTAGCAAGATTGTACACTAGCTGATCCGGAAGCCTCCTAGAGAGTTACCAATAGGTTCGGTCCGGTGTACTAACTAGCGGCCGACCTGCGAACACCGTTTTAGAGCTGTACCCTCGAAATGTAAGGAATATTGGATCTCGCCACGACGTTCATCATAACCTCAAAAGTCATCAATCATACTGCATGATGGAAGAGATAGGGAAGGGTTGACCGGAACTTAGCTCTAGAGACTAAACATGGGTTCCACCACTTCAAGCCTCCAATAAGCAAAGTGGTGGTATTGCACCGGTTGATCAGCGTCATCTACTACCTAGTACTGCCTGTAACATAGAGGGGCGGCGTTGCTCCATGTGGTGTGGGCGCCACACCTCGACCCCTGCTTACGTTGGTTCACACCTGGGTGGTGACCCACCATGTACTTGTGCAAGGAGGTTATACCCAAGATTACTAACAGTCCCACCATCGTGAAGGTGCAAGCAGAGGTTTTGGCTGTCAGACCGTCCGGACTTCGCCGAAATTGGGTCCACTTGACTTGAGTGACACCCGAATATCAGTTCCATCAGCGTTTTAGACTCCCAGGTAGCAAGTACAGCTTGTCTGGCATATCTGAGATAATGTCTGTGACAACCTCAAAGACCAATAATGCCGGTGTCCCCCAAGGTTCAGTTCTTTCCCCCACTCTTTTCCTCTTGTATATTAATGACCTTCTTCCATTGACTGGCAATCCTATCCATAGTTTTTCCGATGATAGCGCATTGCATTCCACTTTCCATTTTGAGAAACCTTGTCCTGCTCAATCAGCTTCAACTTGTCGAAAATCTGCTACCAATTCCTTAAATGCCGATCTTCAGGTAATTCTCCAGTGGGGCAAAGACAACTTAGTTAATTTCAACCCTTCTAAAACTCAGTCTTGTCTTATATCTCGCAAAAAGGATTCTTCTGCTCCTATGCTTATCTTTCGTGACACTCCGATTTCTAGGCAAAATGATATATCTCTTTTGGGGATTACCCTGACTTATAATCTCTCTTGGCACAAGCACATTACAAATATTGCTTCCTCTGCATCTAAAAAACTTGGTTTTCTCTTTCTCTCTCGGCGCTACTTTTCTTCCAAACAGCTGCTCACTCTGTATAAATCGCAAATCCGCCCTGCCATGGAATATTGTTCCCACATCTGGGGTGGTGCCCCCAAAACCTCTCTCAGGCTTCTTGATTCCATTCAGAAGAGGGCAGTTAGGTTAATTTATGATTCATCTCTAACAGAGTCTCTCTACTCGCTTTCTCATAGACGTACTGTTTCTGTTGCATGCCTTTTCTACAGATACTTCCATGGACACTGTTCTTCTGAATTGGCTTCTATAATTCCCGCTCTCCCTTTCAAAACAGTCCGAACACGTGCCGCCACCAGCCAACATCCATTTACTGTCCAACTTTAAACCCACAGAACCAACTTTTCCTCTTCCTCGTTTATTCATTCAACTGCCGTTTTCTGGAACAACCTTCCTTCAGACGCATTTCCTGAAAATTACAGTCTACAGAAGTTTAAGTCCGATGTCAACAAATATCTTCTTTCGTCTTCTCAACCTCCAATCCAAGCACGGTACTAAGTACTATAGGTTCTAATACCTCTCGTGTTTGGGGTTCACATAAAAAAAAAAGAAAAAAAGAGTAAGCACGCAGGGAAGCTACAAGTGTACCTCTGTGTTTGCAATTCTCTAATTGCAGACTTTTTTTCCAAGGTATGCATATTGTTTTGACAACAAACAACACAACAAATCAGCCAGAGATACGTTTTTTTTGTACCTAGTACTGGCTCTAAGCATGTTGGCAACTTATACTATTTCTATCTGAATTATCATCGACCAATGCAACCAGCGATAATACGCAGTGCTTATTGCACTGCATCGAAGTGATTATTATAAGTGGCTACATCTTATTGACAATCAGTTGATGGGCAGAGGAAATAATCAGAATGCGAAATGCAAGAACATACATTAGCTAGCGGGAGTGTTTGAATTTATAAGGATATAATAACAGTCTGCAAATTTTGCTTTTAATTATATGTATTATATTAAATACATATTTTTTCAAAATACTGGGTATTAAATTTTTATATATGGTAACTAGCTCCAAGTCAGTGTTTTAAATACATGAGTGCGAGGTCTGGCGTAGCTGGAGTGGAAACAAGTTGACTGTGATAAATATGTGTAGTCATTCACATGACCACATATATTAATTGCAATATTCTTGTCAAATTTTTTTCATGAAAACTTCAAAACACGAAAGCTATCGGAGCTTATAGCACTTAATACCGCGTAGGGGTTGAAGGCTGAAAAAGAACCTCGATTCAGCTGCAGGAGAGCATTGTAAGGGTGTGGTATCACGGAATTGGGCAACCGTGTATCCAAAAGTTGATTAACTCTATGCCAGATTTCAGTACATAATACTATTACGTTAACTCGTCATTTCAGTTTGTACACGTAAATGCAATAAAATGTATGTTTGGTTGTCATGATTGCATTTGCATGATTTCTCATATTTCCATTAATTACACATTTTACTCTTTTGGAAGATATTTATGGCAATTGGGTATATCAGGTGGTCTTTTTATTGGATTTCATTTGCAGAGATATATATCCCATTTAACAAATGCATTTCGAATATTTCTGCAACCTATAATGCAGCGCAAAACAGATTATTTTCAAAATTCACAATTGATGCAGTTTTTTTTGTCCACCATTGTATATTAAAGGAGGTGGCAAAGGAAGTAAGCAAACCCTTAACCATAATTATGAGAGCATTGTTAGACTCAGGGGAGGTCCTGACGGACTGGAGATGTGCAAATGTATCTCCAATTCACAAAGGAGGATCAACGGCTGACACGAATAATTACAGACCTGTTAGTTTAACTTCTGTTCTGTGGCAGATCCTGCAGAAGCATTGCAGTAATAATTCAGACACAGCATTAGTTTGTTAAGGGCAAGTCTTTTTTGACCAATTCGATTGGATACTTTGATGTGGTCACAAAGGAAATGGACGCAAAAAATAATTTTGATATCACATACTTGATATCAGGAAAGCTTTTGATACTGTTGCACATGGAAGACTACTGTACACTGAAAGGACAGAATTCATGGGATACCTGGTTCCTGGGCAACGCGATGCTATCACCTCTCTTGCTAGTGGACTAAACTAAAAACTTGATAGGTATATCGTAGGCACACTGCATTCACGTTAGTGATAGGTAATTCGATAGCAGTATGGATAAACGTCGTGAGCTTATCGACTTTGAGAGAGTGATGCTATTGGGTACCCGACGCATGGGTCACTCTATCGAAGAGGTAGTACAGAAATTGCACTGTTCCCGTTCAACAGTATCAACAGTATATCGGAAATACCACAATTCCGGAATAACATCTCATTATGAACAGAGTTGTGGGCTGAAAAAGGTGTATGAACGTGGTCGTCGACATCTGTCTTACATTGCTACAACCAACCAGATAGCAATAGTGGCACAAATCACTACCGACTTCAAAGAGGGAGGTGCCAGAAACGTCTCCACTAAGACCATTAGGCGATCATTAGCTGCAATAGGTTATGGGAACTGCCGACCCAAGTATCCCTTTGCTAACACAACGGCACAGGACTCTACGTCTCAACTGGGGGAAAGAACATCAGCACTGGACCTTGAATGATTGGAGACGGCTCTCTGGCCCGATGAGTCCTATTTCCAGTTATTTCGAGCATATCGAGCATTTCCAGTTATTTCGAGCAGGTAGGGTGCGTATCTTGCGGAAACCGGACGAAGCTATGCACCCGTCATGTCAACAAGGAACTGTTCAGGCAGGCGGACGGTCGGTAATGGTCTGGGGTGTGTTCAACTGGCACACGTTGGGACCGCTGGTACGTCTAGACACATCTCTGAATGGTTCAGGTTATGTGTTCATCCTTGTGAACCGTCTGCATCCCTTCATAGTCATAGCACACCCACAGGATTCTTTCGGCGGGACAATTCGCCACCCCTCAGAGCCGTGGCGACTAGAACTTGGTTCGAAGATCATTCCGAAGATTTTACCACCATGGAATGTGGAATGGGCTCCCCGTTCATCGGACATGAACCCTGAGGAGTATCTTCGGGATGCTGTGGAAAGGTCTGTTTCGAGCTGTGGATCCTCCACCCAGGAATGCGACGGAATTATAGACAGTGGTGCAGCAACCCTGGATTGAATTACCTGTGGTACGCTTTCGTGAACTAGTTGACTCAATACCTCGCTGTGTGACTGCCCTTACCCGGGCGAAAGGTGGGCCTACCAGTTACTAGGTAGAAATTCCAATACTTTTTGTCCACTCAGTGTATATCTACCTGTATCGCATGATAATTTATATATACCCCCATCAATTTTTTTTTTCTGCCACGAGTCTCATTAGTTCATCTGACATCCATTTGGGCCTAAACCTTGAACATTATTTCTTAGTTGGTATGAAATGCCTGGTAGCTTCCAAGATTAATTCCTTGAATGCTTCCCATTTAGAATTTGCTGTTGGTAACATCATCAGTTGGTCCACTGTATAGAATTTAAAAAATCTCTGAGACCACTGAGATCACTTAAACGGGAAAGGATTTTTGCTTGTATGTACGAGACGGAAACGTAAATGAAACATCATGCCACTTTTTCAGTTAAGCCAATAACACCGGGTTTCACTCTTTGCAATAATAACCATTTAATTTTCGTTTCCTTTTTAAACAAAATATTCTCACAACCTTGTGCGTGTTTAACTTTGCAGCTAAAGTTCTGGTTTTGTCTCAAGCTACAGTGCTTGACAAAATTAACAGAACACAGAAAACGTGGTGTTACTCTTGCAGAATGAGATGAAGTGGGCAAAATTTGGTATGGTGGTGTGTCATAGAATAACGATGGAATGAAGAGGCAGCGAGAAACTTCGGACAGGTATAAAGGACATTTAGAAGGGGCTGTACAGCAATTACCAAAAAGGCCACATTACAGAAGTCGATGCAAGGTGCTCAAAAATATGGTCATATGACATTAGTCAACATATGATCTCTTTCAACGGTTAAACAGGCCTGGCAGTAGTGAACCATGCTCTATATAAGGGTGTCTGTATGATTCTGTGGAAAGAAATTCCATTCAACCACCGGCGCAGACGTCAGCTCATCAAATGGCCTAGCAGCTTGCTGCCTGCATGCAGTTCGACACCCAAAGGGCGCCCCCACACTTGTTCGATCGGATTTAAGTGCGTTGATCATGCCGGGCACGGCAGTCGTTAGATATCTTCAGTTTCAGGATTCAGTTTCATTCCTCTACCACTTGAGCTCTATGTGCAGTGACGTTGTTATGCACGAAAAGAAAATCTTTGTTTTATTTACATTTTACGCAAAATGTCCAATTTAATTATGTACCTCTTTTATTTATTTATTTTTTTATTGTTTTATTCAATTTTAGCCGAAATTGTCTTACTCAAAAGAAAAGAAAAGTTGACAGTGAAAACAGTCAGTTTAAACAGAATGCAGAAATTACTTTTGTTTTCTACTACTTCATAATAATTTACCCATTTGTTTAATCTGTAATGAAGTCATATAAGTTGTTAAAGTGTGTAAACTGAAAAGACATTATGAGACAAAGCATAACACTTTTCACGGAAAATTTCCCCCACGCTCGAAATCCAGAGAAGGTAAGCTAGATAACCTAAAAGCGTCATACAGGCAGTCCAACGTAGTATTGTGGGGACCTTCTGCATCACAGAAAAAATGTACGGAAGCTTCTTTGAGAATCGTGGATCTTAACTAAGACAATGCTACCCCTCACTCACGCTGAGGTGGTGAAACGATGCATATCAGTGGGGAAAGAAACAGTTAAAAAATTTAATAAGATTCTTTTATCAAATGATACAGCTGCACGACACTGTCGTGATCTCGCAATGAAGCTGGTCAATTACTTGCTAAACTGTCTACATGCAAATACTTTTCTTTAGCCATTGCACAGATACAACCCAGCTTGCAGTTTTTTATTTTTGAGATTCTTTAATGGTGATGTATTTGTTGAAGATTTGTTGGGACTAATAGCTCTACACAGGACAGACAACAGGGGAAGTAATCTGTAACAAAGTTTAAAAATTATTTACTTCCAAAGAACTTAGAACTGAAGATGTGCTTTCTTTCCATTACAACAGATGAGGCTCCAGTCATGTAGGTGAAAGAAGTGGGCTTGTTAGCAGGCTCAAAGAAACAAAACACAATCTTATTCCTATCACTGTATTATACATACACTGTGCTGCCACTTATTAGGTACACCCCTGCTGTGCATGTAAATGGTTCGTCCCACAACGTTGCAAGTCACATGACCACAGTTGTGGATATAAATGCAGCAGAACAACCTTTCTAGTATACGTTAAGTGTAAAAACTGTAGCAAGAATGGGGAAAAGGAGTGATTTAACGGACTTTGAACGTGCTGGACAAAGCATCTCTCAAACGGCAGTTCTCCTGAACTTTTCATGCACCACAGTTTCAAGGGTGTATCGACAATGGTGCAACGAACAGAAAACATCCTCTCAACGACACTCCTGTGGAAGAAAATCGCTTGTTGATGAGAGAGGTCAGAGGAGGATGGCTAGAATTGTGCAAGCAAACAGACGGGCCACAATGTCGCACATCACGTCAGAATACAACCTTGGTGAGCAGAACAAAATATCGCAACGGACCACTAGCCGCACTTTGTCGCGAATGGGCTACAACAGCCGACAGCCACATCGCGTACCTCTGTTATCAATGAAGAACAAGAGAGCACGCCTCCTGTGGGCACAGCAACACTGGACTATCGAGGATTGGAAAACAGTTGCTTGGTCTGACGAGTCAAAGTTCCTGGTGCATCATGTTGATGGAAGGCTCAGAATTTGGCGAATATAACATGAATCCATGGGCCCGTCATGTCTGACGAGTACTGTGCAAGGTAGTGGGGGCGGTGTTATGGCGTGGGGAATGTTTTCTTGGCACACGTTGGGTCCATTGATACCCATAAATTCACGTCTGAATGCCACATCGTACCTAAACATCATTGCTAACCTAGTGCATCCGTTCATGTTTACAGTTTATCCTGAGTCAGATGGTTACTTCCAGCAGGATAATGCGCCGGTGCAAAGCCCGAATCACTATGGAATGGTTCCAGGAACATGACAATGACTTTTCTTTGCTGCAGTGTCCCGCTCAGTCGGCGGATCTCAATCCTACTGAACATCTTTGGGATGAGCTCGAAGGGACTGTTCGCAGTAGGCCTACATCTCAGTCGAATCTTAAGGAACTGCGTGACACACTGATGTCTGCATGGTACTCCATTATTGCACAACGTTTTCAGCATCTTGTTCAATCCATGCCTAGAAGAATTCAGGCTGTTTTGAAGGCTAAAGGGGGGGGGGGGCTCAACATGCTACTAGGTAGGTTTACCTAATAAAGTGGAGCACAC
Source organism: Mastigoproctus giganteus (assembly GCF_048544385.1). Lineage (NCBI taxonomy): Eukaryota > Metazoa > Arthropoda > Arachnida > Uropygi > Thelyphonidae > Mastigoproctus > Mastigoproctus giganteus. The sequence continues at coordinate 91,316,757 of NC_143582.1, read as the reverse complement.
TGTATAGCAACACTGTTCAAAACTGACTAAAATGACCAAATTAGTTAATTTTCTGCGATCAAAATCAGCAGTCACACAAGCAATTAAAAGTTTTTAAAAGATATTGATGCTGAGTTTCCTGACTTGGTTGCTTGAGGTGGTTAATAACGTGAGGTGGTTAAGTAAGGAAATAATGCTGAAAAGGATATCGGATTTAAGAAGTTAAATTTTGAGTTTTTTTGCAGCAGGCTGGAGTCAATGATAAAACTAAATAATTTGCTGACATTTTGAGGAACGCCCACCATTTTTCTAATTTAGCATTTTTGGTTAATATTTTTTCTTACATTAATGAGCTAAACATTTGTCTCCAAAGAAAAGATAAAAGGACCAGTGAACTCTATGAGTCTATATTAAGTTTCAAAAAGAAACTTTTCATTCAGGATGCAAGAAGTAATGAATTTATTTTGTTCCCCACTCTTCAAAATTTTAAAGATGAAGTGATAAGTATGTATGAAACTGATATATTAGAATTCTTAAATAAACTGAAAAGTGCGTTTGTTCATAGATTCAAAAATGTGGGAGGCAAACAGTGTGCACTACGATTTTCTGACTACTCTCTATCAGCAGAAATCACATATAATGCAGGAAATAAAAGAATGATTATAAGCAGATGAGGACCAGTTTAAATTGGAAATGTGTGAATTTACAAGACAATCAAGAGTTACTGAATTATTTAAGTCTATTCACTACCCAAATTTTGGATAGAGCCCCCACATCAACAACGAATATCCTGAAATCACAAGTGGCTATAAAAATTCGGTTGAAATTTACTTCATGGTGCTTACCCATAGATCTTGGTGACAAGGAGTGAAGAACTAGTCTAGCTCTGCCCACTGGTTTGCAGTGATTGGACGATCTGTTCCCGATTTAAAAATAGCCGCAAAGGGAGGAAAATCGTCTCCCGTTTTTAAACCAGCACCAAAGGGACCCCATGCTGTTTGGTAGAGTCACCGTCATCCTCCCCACACTAGGTGTAAAACACCTGAGTTGGACTCCCCAGTGACGTGAAGAATATTTATGTGCTTTTTTTTCAAAACATGGCTGAGTTAGTCGGTCTCAGGAGAGGGCAGCATGGGTTTTTCTCCAAGAACCTGAGGTTTCCTTCCAGCAAAACAGAAATTCGACCACAGAACACACACAGTTTTGTAACAGACAGTATGACAGAACAATATTACCTTAGTCGCTAATGTTCCTACTACTACGAAAGGGGAATTGGTTTTGCAATTTCTCCCTTTGGTGCTGGTTTAAAATAGGGAAATGAAGTTATGCACAGGAGTAGATTGTTCAACCACTTCAAACCAGTGGGCGGTGCAAGGCTCTTTACTTTTTGTGGTAAAGACACACGGATAAGGACCATAAAGTAAATTTCAACCAAAAATGCTAACAATGTTTGGGTCAATCTGGATTTGTGAAAGTGTTCCAGTTGCAGTACAGTAGACTTCCAGAATAATGGCACCTTAAGGAATTCAAGGTGCTGCCGTTCCAATTTTTCCATTATCTAAGTTTTATTTTTATTTTTTTAAGTTTTTATTTTTATTTTTTCTTAAAAAAAAGTTTTATTTTTAATATCTTTAATGCAGAAATAATGAATCTAAATAAGAAATAGAGAGATTAAGAATGCAATTTTATTAATCGCCCATAAAAACATAAATATGTTGATGATCCAATGTTATATTCTACCATTAATACACTCCTACTTATGCATCGTTCTATATTCTTCATTATATCAAGTTTAGTCTGCGCAGTAGTAGAATGGTATCATCACTGTCCTCCCCACACCTGGTGGAAAATGCCAGGGTTCGAATCCCGTCCATAACGCGAGAAACTTTTATGGGCTTTTTTAACTCATTGGCTGAGTTACTTGGTCTCAGGCAACAAGGAGTAAAGAGTTAACCTTGCACTGCCCAGTGGTTCGCAGTGACTGAATGATCTATTCCTGCGCTCTATTCCTTTTTCTATAATATTCACCAGAAACTGGTGTTTTTCATTTAGCAAGGCAAGAAAATCGAACAGAGAAAACACGCAATACACATAGGTATATGAATGAACTTTCCGGGTGACCCTAATGTAATAGATTGGATTATATCAAGTTTATCACTAAGCCTTGAGGTTGTCACAGACATTCTCTCAGATAGGCCAGACAAGCTGTACTTGCTACCTGGGAGACTAAACCGCTGATGGAATTAATATTCAGGTGACATTCAAGTTAAGTGGACCCAATTTCGGCGAGGTCCAGATGATCTGTGACAGCCAAATCCTCTGCTTGCACTTTCACGATGGCGGGACTGTTAATAATCCTGGGTATAACCTCCATGCACAAGCACACTGTGGGTGACCACCCACAGTGTGAACCAATGTAACCAAGGGTCGATGTGTGGCGGCCACACCACATGGAGGATTGCCATCCCTTCTGTGTTACCAGGCAATACTAGGTGGTAGATGACTCTCATCAACTGGTGCAATACCACCATTTTAGCATTAGCATTAGTAGCGGCATATGATGCAAGATAGCAAGCTTATGCAGCACCAGCACCAGCAAAAAAAAAAACCCACTTCCACTTCACTCCTCTGTTCGTTCGAAATACCTGTCCAGCTGAGCCTTAAATTTATTTAGGCTATCAACTTCCACGACAAGGGATGGAAGTCTGTTCCACCAACTACCCGCTGGCTAAAGGCAAATTTTCGCACGTCTATCCTACATCTGTCTTTCCTCAATTTGAATTTATGCCCTCTCAGGTGATTATTCTGAGCAAGAGGAAGAATCCCATTAGCATTGAGCATGCTCAAACCATACAAGGCTTTATGCACCTCTATCAGATCACCTCGTTGGTGCCTAGTCTCCAGACACTATAATTTACAAAACTTAAGCCTTTCTTCGTAAGAGTACCCCTTTGTTCCATTCACTAATCTTGTTGCCCTTCTCAGTACTCGCTCCAGCAGCTCTACATCCTTCTTGAAATGAGGGCTCCAGACCTGTATACAGTACTCAAGGTGTCGCCTGACCATTGCCTTATACAAGGGAATAATCAACTCCTTATCCCTGCTAGAAAAATTCCTGTATATCATTGACAAGACACCATGAGCTACTCTTGCAGCCCATCTGCACTGCTCAGAGAACTTCCTATTTGCCTGCACAATTACCCCCAGGTCCTTTTCATTCTCTACCACTGTCAGTGTAGTACCACAGAGTTGATACGTTCTGGGGTTGCTGTTTCCCATATGTAGTACTTTACATTTGTCAATGTTAAACTTCATTTGCCACCTCTCAGCCCATCTGCTCAACCTTTCCATCCTGTTGCAGCAGCACAGTGTCAGTAGTGCCCTTGACAACCCTGCCAACCTTTGTATCGTCTGCAAACTTGGACACTAAGCTTGATATACCATCATCAATATCATTTATAAATACAGAAAACAATAATGGACCCAACACTGAACCCTGAGGTACTCCACTAATAACATTAGTCCGCGATGAGCAGTGTCCATTGTTTACCACTGTCTTCTCCCCCTCAACCACCCCTTATTCCATAGCAGCAATTTGCCTCCAATGCCACACTGCTCCAATTTGTACAGCAGTCTTCCATGTGCAAGCAGTATCAAAAGCCTTTCTAAGATCCAAGTATATAATATCAAAGTTATTCCCTGCATCCAGTTCTTTTGTAACTGCATCATAGTATCCAATCAAATTGGTCAGGCAAGACTTCCCCTTAACAAAACCATGCTGTGTCCGAGCTATAACCGAAGTCTTGTCTAGATGATCCTGCAGTGCTTATTTAACCAGTGCCTCCATTAATTTTCCTGGAACAGAAGTTAAACTCACAGGTCTATAATTACTTGTGTCGGCCTTTGATCCTACTTTGTGAATTGGGGTCGCATTTGCACATCTCCAGTCTGTGGGTCCCTCTCCTGAGTCCAAGGAAGCTCTCATAATTATGGCTAAGGGTTTGCTTACTTCCTTTGCTGCCTCCTTTAATATAACTGGATAGATCCCATCCATCCCAGGTGCCTTTCTTGTGTTTATCTTCAACAATTTCTCCTCCACTTTACTCTCAGTTATTACAAGATTCCCTAGCTTACTGCCCGAGTTGAATACACCTCTGGCATTCTGCTCGCTGAATAACTCCTCATGTGTGAATGTCGATGCAAAATATTCATTTAGTTTGTTAGCTACCTGAGCAGGATCATCGACAGTTGAGCCATCGATATCAAGTGGACCAATCTGATTCATCCCCTTCGTTCTAGAGTTTACGTAAGTAAAGAACTCTTTGCTGTTTTTCTTTGCATCCCTTGCCAAAGATTTCTCGTAATCTGCCTTTGCCTGCCTAACCTCCTTTGTAACTTGGTTACAGATCAACTTGTATCTATCATAGGCTTCTGTGTCACGTGTTAATTTATATGTATCCCATGCATTTTTCTTCTGTCATATGTCTCATTAGTTCATCTGACATCCATTTAGGCCTAACTAGACCTTGAACAATATTTCTTAGTTGGTATGTAAAGCCTAGTAGCTTCCAAGATAAATTCTTTGAATGCTTCCCATTTTGAATTTTCTGTTGGTAACATCATCAGTTGGTCCCACTGTATAGAATTTAAACACTGTCTCAGACCATCGTAGTCGCCTTTACGAAATCAATAACCGTTCCATTTACTGGTAGTTACCTCTTTGAGTAAATCCCACTTCAGCACACTCATCACTGCCGCCTCGTGGTTCCTTTTCTGCAGATTCTTAATGCATGAAGCACTTTGATTAGTGCAGGTTTGAAGTGGTGGAATCCATGTTTAGTCTCCAGAGTTAAATTCCGGTCAACCTTTCCCCATCTCTTCCATCATTCAGTATGATTAATGTTTTTTGAGGTTATGATGAACATCATGGCGAGATCCAATCTTCCTTACATTTCGAGGGTACAGCTCTAAAACGGTGTTTACAGACTGGCCGCGGGTTAGTACGCCAGACCGAACCTGTTTGTAACTCTTTAGGATTCCGGATCAGCTAGTGTATAATCTTGCTACCTCTACTCTGCCAGATAGTGACTGGAGGGAGTCTGAGAAAGTGTGTATGGGAAGGGAAATGTCGAGGCCACATTATGTCAAGGATCTGAGTATATTCTTACGTGTATGCCATATCCAAATTTTTCATTACTTCATATAGCATGTCCCCCCCACTTTTTCTTACTATTGAATACAGCACGAATTTTCAAACTAATGGCGTAAGATTATCTGCAAAAAGATCTAAACCTCCCAAACGTTTCCTAGTTCATTTTCACAAATATACGTGGTGGTCTCAATTCTAATCTCAACGAGGTCCATTTCCACTCGCAGTCTAACAAACCCCATGCACTTTTTCTGACAGAAACTCAGTTATCTGTTGATTCAACTATTGCTCAACTGAGTTGCCCAAATTATTAGCTGTATGATTTCTTTTCCTCAAAGATGGTACTTGTGCATATGTCCGTTCCGATATTCCATCAGACGTGGTAATTTGGAATCTCCTCTTTTCAATCTTCTCTGGCTTAAAATCTCTCTACCTCATTGTGTCAAATTCATTTGTCTGAAGCGTTCTCCCAACTCCACTAATCACTTGGAGCTCTTTGACTTCCTCTCTTTGCAACTTGACTTTTTCCGGTCCAACTTTCCTAACAGCGAGGTAATTTTCCTTGGTGATTTTAATGTTCACAACTCCAGCTGGCTTCCATTTTCTACTCACACTGACCCAGCTGGTCGAGATGCGAAGGCTTTTGCAATTACTAACGACCCTGCAGAGATTGTTCATTTAGCTTCAAGAATACCAGACAATTCTAACCATACAGCCAACACACACTTGATCTTTTTCTCACAAACAACCCTTCTAAGCATACGGTCGAAGTGAGTGGTCCTTTAGGCACCTCAGATCACAACTTGGTGATTGTCTCTTCTCCAATGCAGCCTTTATCTCATGCCTATTCCCAACCTCGTATTGTTTGGCATTACAAGAATACAAAATGGGATGACCTGCGATATTTCTTTTCTTCTTTTCCTTGGTCAGATCGTGTCAGTGAAATTATTCTTGTAGGAATGGAATCCTTTATTTCACACTCCACTTCGTTTTCCAATAAATGTGCTAAGGCTGTTCAAGAGAACGTTGCATATCGTAATTGGCTTGTTTCCAATTCTTCAGTTTCATTTTCTGCCTACACCTTTACAATTGTTCCAAAGCTTGGAACAATTGCAAAGCATCTATTAATCAGTCCAAACTAGATTTTGAACAGGCTAAGAGTAGAAAACGTGCTTCTTGCCCTAATGGCAGCCGAGCATTCTATCTCTTGCTAAAGCTATTTTGCCGCAACTTTTGCCCACCTGTCAAAACCAGATGGTTGTTGTCACTTCAGTCAAGGATATAGCTGACCTGCTAGCATCCCATTTTCCTTCCAACTCTTGTATTAATGATCTACTTAAAACCCCTCCCACCATTCCCAACACGCCCCATTCAATGCCTCCTGTGGTCTTCTGTCAAAAGGATGTCAGGACTTCGACGAATCTTGATGCCAAGAAAGCTCCAGGTCCTGATGGTATTTCTCCACTTTTTCTCAAAACCTGTGCTCCTGAACTTACTCCTGTTCTTTTCCGTCTTTTTTCACTCTTATTCCAAAGGTGTTTTTCCTTCTACTTGGAAATTTGCTCATATCCAGCCATTTCCTAAAAAGGGTGACAAATCCTTCCCATGCAATTACTTCTACTCTTTCTAAAGTAATGGAGAAATCAATTAAATGCAAACACTTAAACTTCCTCGAAACCTTCTGTATGATCAACGATCGCCGGTCAATTTACAGTCAATTTTCAGTCAATTTACATTGACTGAAAATCCTATCCATAGTTTTGCTGAGCACATTGCATTCCACTTTCCACTTTGAGAAATCTTGCCCTGCTGAATCAGCTTAAACTTCTCGAATATCCGCTACCAATTCCTTAAATGCCAATCTCCAGTGGGGCAAAGACAACTTAGTTGATTTTAATCCTTCTAAAACTAAGTCTTGTCTTATATCTTGCAAAAAATAATTCTTCTGCCCCTATGCTTATTTTTGGTGACACTCCGATTTCTAGGCAAAATGATATTTTTCTTTTGGGGATTACCCTGACTTCTAATCTCTCTTGGCACAAGCACATTACAAATATTACTTCATCTGCATCTAAAAAACTTGGGTTTTCTCTTTTGCTCTTGGTGTTACTTTTCTTCTAAACAGCTGTTCACATTTTGTACAAATCGCAAAACCACCCTACCATGGAATATTGTTCTCACATCTGTGGCAGTGCACCCAAAACCTCTCTCAGGCTTCTAGATTCCATTCAGAAGGGGGCAGTTAGGTTAACTAATGACTCATCTCTAATAGTCTCTCCACTCACTGTCTCACAGACATACTGTTTCTGTTGCATGCCCTTTCTATAGATACTTGTTTGGGCACTGTTCTTCTGAATTGGCTTCTATAATTTCTGCTCTCTTTCAAAACAGTCCGAACGTGTGCTGCCACCAGCCAAAATCCATTTGCTGTCCAACTTCAAACTCTCAGAACCAACTTTTCATCTTCCTTGTTTATTCATTCAACTGCCGTTTTCTGGAACAACCTTCTTTCGTACGTATTCCTGAAAATCATAGTCTACAGAAGTTCAAGTCTAATGTCAACAATATCTTCTTTTGTCTTCTCAACCTCCAACTCAAGCATGGTACTATGTACTATAGGTTCTAATACCTCTCCTGTTTGGAGCTTTCATGAAAAAAAAGCTTAAATGTTGTTCTTTTCTCTGTATGAGGTTTATTAATTTTAGGAGCCACAGCAAGGGATTTTTAATTTAAAAGAAATGGAAAACAGCGGTATAATCCATGATATCAGTACAGAATTCACTTTCAAAATGGTGAATGTAAACAAATACAGTAATCAAGTAACTTGCTGTTTTCAGTACTGTAAAACATCTGTGCTGTATGTAACATTCAATCTCAATGTGCCACTAGCTTGAATGTTCTGTTATTTCAAGTCTACTGTATCAGGGCTACAGTAGCAACAGCAACTAAGACCATATTGCTCCGTATATACTGTCCGAAAAATTTGATTTTGTTTTGCTGGACAAAAAACAATGCTACCCTCAACAGAGACCAACTAATCCATGTGTTGTGAAAAAGGCTCATAAAAATTCCTCGTCATTGCGAGAGTCGAACTCAGGTGTTTTCCACAGTGTGGGGAGGATGATGAATCTACCAAATGTGCTACTCACGAGGGCTTTGTGAAAGTGCTACTAGCTCAGTAACATTCATTAAGTCAAGGTACAGCTCACTTACTGATGAAAATTACAAGGATATGATGAAGGATCAGGTCATTATTCCCACTGACCTTTTGATATTATTGCAGTGGTCCTTTTGAAAAGGAATCAAAATCTTCAAGAATTTAAATTCACACAGCTATTTAAATTAAAATCTCCAACCACTATTGCCACCTGAGATTTATTTTACTTAGTGAACAAGTCATCATGGAAACCATTGTGAAGCTTGAACACTAACTGGAGGGCCTAAATGCAAAATACCCACTACTTTCAAAAAACCTTTGCATAACAATAGTTAATCCTTCAAACTAATCCAATACTTTTAATAATCCAACCAAGGAAGAAAGGTTATTCTTCAAACTGTGTGTGTAACAAGTTAACTTCCCTAGAATGAAGAATAAAAATAATCCTATGATCCCTAGGAGAGAAAGTAAAGGGAAAAAAAAAAAAAAAAACTTACCTTTCCTCCAATCTCTTGCCATGTAAAATACATTTTCAATCAGTTTTTTCTTAACACCAAGTACTAAAGGTTTAGTGAAAGTGAAATAAAATGGCATACAAAATACATTAAGATGAAGCCTTTACATATAAATATACAAGCATTACTAAACTAAAAAGAGATAAACTAAAAAAATATAAAGAGATAAAAAAAAAAAAAAAAAAAAGAATTAAATTTTTAATTCAGAAGTAAATTTTTACTGTGTACCTCTATATGGTGCACAAGTCTTCCACTTGTGCACCATCTGGAGGTACACATTAAAAAATTTACTTCTGCCAGGTTACTTGGGTAGATAATGTTATTGGAGCTAAAATCATTTGGGAGGCTTTAATCATATAATTATTGTCACAGAAGTCTCAAAGAATGCTTTGGAATTCCTAACATCCTTGAAGTCTTTCCTACTACCTGGTCTATATTCTAGTGAAATGTGTGATTGACAATTACTCTGAGATGTCACTTTGTTCGAGGAATCAATTTTTTATTATTAGTATAAACCTCTATTTTGTGATTAGGTCATAAATCAACCTAATTATAGTACATTTATTCAAGCCTATGAATCTGGTGGTGAAGATTATCCATTGCTTCATCCAATCTGTGGTAGTCATTTATACTATTTATGGTCTTGCACAACTTTATATCATCTGCATACATCAATAATCCTGTCACTACAATTTTAATATTATTCATAAAAAAAAAAAAAAAAATGCAAAAACGTAATAGGCCCAATCATGGGCTTTGAGGGACACCTGATGGTAAATGGAGAGGAATATTCAGAGCTAAATACTATTGCAGTTCTCTCCAATGGAAAAGGTATTTAACTAGTTTAGTGAAGAGCCAACAGTTCTCATGTTGTTTAGTGTGCTCAAGGGTCATAAGATGAGAAGAGAACCAAAAATTTTGGGTAACATTTGTTCTCTTTTGATACTTTTTACTATACCCTTAGTGTTTATGGGAGTTCAAACTTTGAATCTTTATATCAAGATTCAATGAGTTTATTCAAAATAAGATGGTTGAAGGACATAGTTTACATATGCAGGAATAACTAATTTGATTAAAATATATACTTAGTTATAATGACTTTCCATATTAAATATAATTAATTAAACACTGTGGCACAAAAACCTCATGTTTCAGAACGCTGTGGTTTCTTCATAAGTATGGAATTAGTGTAGATATAAAAGTGGGGAATTAGTACAGCTATAAAATTACATACAAAGATGCCTATAATATGTTTAAAAATAATGCATATCATTTTTATGTTACCATTTCACAACACAATAAAGACAAGAAGAAAGAGAGGAGGTCTGGGACAAAGAAAGGTTAGGTGGCCAGTTTTCATTTTCATGATCAAACATGAGGCTTCTCTTTGCCACAAGTCATGTTAAATACCATAGAGTGTGGAGCAGTTAATCTTGTGAAATGCCACTGGATACATTGACATTGCTTCTTGCAGACCTTAGAATGTCTGTTGCTAAGGCCTGGAATCCTTACAGGGCCACAGGTTTAGATGCTATTTCGAAGGTTATGGTTATTCTGTGGGTTGTTGTGATGGGTATTACTTCATGTCTGTTATTCCACTGAAGACAGTTATTCAGCATGAAAGAACAGAAACTTGACCGATATTCCTGTGAAGTTTTTGGTCCAGAAACTGACTTTTTTTTTTATCTTGCAAACTGACAAAAGAGAACCCAATTACAGACATAATATATACTAATGTTTCATGGCCATAGTGTTTTGGCACTTAGTGTACACCTAAATTAACCACATTGCATGATTTTTACCTTCAGTAATTTAATTTCCTATCTCCAGAATGGTATGAGGTTAGAGCTACATAATACATTATTCTGGGTGTTAAGATAGCAAGAATATTATTCTTTAATAAGTAAATTGTTTTTCTCTGTTCTAAAAAATTAATATAACATTGTCTAAAAAGTATAATGTTTATAGATTACCTTAATAAAGTAATTTATTTTTTTCCTAGCAATTTACGATCTGTTTGGTTAATTGGAGGGAGAGGTTGGGATAATTGGTAGGTTATTTAAGGCATTAATGGTGCTTTAGCAACTAAGGCTATACAGTGTGCCAAGTCAAATGGTATAATATAAATGTATATATAATTAACTACTATAGAGTAATATTAATATGATATAAAAAACAATTAAGAGGAATTGTAGAAACACTTTAAATGAAATTATATAAATAAGTTGTAAAAATTTGAATTTTTTGACATGTCATCATTTGAAAATCTGAGTGTGTAATAATGCTCAGTTAATGCATAAAAGATAGACAGTTCTGATTATTAAAAGATGCACAGGTGTCACAGTATCTACACATAGTTAGACCTCAGGAGATAGAAATGCATGGGGTGATAGCCCTATGTGGAGCTGAGGACAATTTTTTTTGCAGAGAACCTTCCATTGATTAGACTGCCATTGTAATTACAAGCATAATTTGGTAGTTCATTTATGGTGTGCCAAGATTCTTGCCATTATGAAAGTAATTCGAGTGTTGGCAGTCGAGGTGAGCGGAAGCGCTTCGTCAGGGCTCCTCAGTTAAGTGGATTGGATTACTGTTGATTAGTGCTTTTAAATATTTGATATATTTATATATTGTTGGATTATTTTGTTATAAGTTTTCCTGTAACAGTGTGATTTTAATAATATTATAGATAATTTTTTAAAGTTAATTTTCATTGATATTTGGCTAATTTTATAATGGTAGTTACGAGATCTGCCTTAAACACGTCACAGGGTATCGTGACTCACACGGAAATAGCCGGTGGCGATTTATGGGCGAGTCATGATTTAATACGTTACGGAACCTGTGGAATGTTTTCTAAGGTCGACCTGGTGATTAATCATAGCTCACCTGGGGATTCTTTTCTTTGTGATCGATGTAAGGAGTGCACTGATGGAACAATTTGAGTCCCTGAGAAAATGGGTACTTGCCCTCGAGAATATTGCATCTACCAAGTGATGCACACCCGATTCGCACCTCAAAACAGAAAACCCAAGTGCAAACTACTCTGGTTAAAAAGGATGTTTTATTAGGAGACTCCATTGTCAGGGAAACGGGGAACGTTTTTTGTAATTAGGATAGGTGGAGTAGAACCAGGGTATCTCTGCCGGGAGCAACTATTAATGATGTCACCAACAGATTGTCAGATTTTAAGGGGGTAAAGAGAATATTATTATTCATGTGGGGACAAATGACATTAAACACGATCATCATACACGATCTGATGACGTGTTGGAAAAATACAGGACCAGGCTGAGGAAATGCCGCGAGCTAGGCCACAATGTCTATGTGTCTGCAATTCTGCCCAGACACGATAGGAGGGATTATATGTTAAAAGCCTTGTGGATTAACTCAAGACTTGAAGGACTCTGCAAGGCTTTAGGGGGGGGAATTTCTATCAGCATGGCCCACACTTGTAGGTAGAAGGAATTTGTTTTGGAGAGACGGGATACACTTAAACAAAGGTGGTGCAAAAGTTTTTGCCAGTATTATTGAGGATACCTTAAAGGTTCAGGGAAACTGCTAGTTAGGAGGGGATGTGGGTAATACTGACATGCATTTATCCGATAATATTGGTTAAAGTAACTCTTGCACATACCTCAAGAGTTCTCATCTGTTACCCCAACTGGACATATTATCTAGATGTTCTGGGGGCAGAAACATTTCAAGTGAGCGGGTAGCCAGGGAAGAGAGCCTAAAAAACTTCAAGGGTTGTGTTAGGGTTGTTAAATATACAAGAACAGTAAGTCTTATTCATATAGTAATGTTAGAAGTGTCGTCAATAAAATGAGCGAATTTGAACTGTTGGTTAAAACAAGTAACGCGGACATAATAGGGCTTACAGAGACGTGGTGCCACCCGGAAATTGGGGATGATGAGTTTCAGTATACGGCTTGTATAATGTATTTAGGAAGGATAGGGTAGATAGAAGGGGTGGTGGGGTAATGCTTCTTATCAGAAGCAGCCTGATGCGACAATAGCTTTCCCAGATTCAGATGTTTCACATGCTAATATAGAATCTGTATGGTGTGAGATAGTTGGAAACAAAGGTATAATGCGAGTAGGAGTAATCTACAGACCAGGTGATTGTGAAGATTATGACGAACGCCTCTACATGCAAATGGAATGGGCAAGTAAGCGTCAATGTCTTATTATGGGTGATTTCAATTTGCCTCTAATTGATTGGAGTAAATGGAAAGGAAACTCGACATGAGGAACAAAATTTTTAAATCAACTAGATGACTTATTTGTATCAACATGTACTAGAGAAAAGAATATCCTAGACCTCATCATCACCCATGAATCAGATTACATAACAGGGCTGACAGTAGAGGAACCAGTAGCAGCAGTACAAGGCAAAAGAATGGGTTTTAATTTCAGAAAACGAAATTACGATGCCTTAAGGTGCTACATGGCCTCTATTAACTGGGTAGATATCACGCAGAGAATGAATACAATTGAACTGTGGTATGCTTTTAAAACATTAATCATAGATGCCTTGAATGTGTATTCACCATTAAAAAAATACTCCACGAGGAGGGTTCCAAGTTGGATGAATAGTGAAGTTGCCACATTACTTGAGCAGAAAAAGGTGGCATGGAAAGGTTACAGAGCAATAAAAAGTACCGAAGCCTATAGCAGCTACAAGATGATCTGTAATAGAGCCACAGAAAAGGTTCGACTGGCAAAGGCAGTTTATGAGAAATCACTAGCAAACAGAGCAAAGAGGGGGGGGGGGGGAGATAAGGAATTCTTCAAATATATAAATGCCAAGAGCAGCAGGACAAACCAGATCGGACCTTTACGTAAGGGAAAGGGGATAGTATTAAATACAACAGCTTCTGTTGCAGATGAACTCAACAGTTATTTTGCATCGATATTTACAAATGAAAAACCTTTTTGTGGCAATGGGAAATTGTGGGAGCGAAGTTAAAAAATATGTAATTAATGATATTGAAATTTTGCAAGTTATTTAATGAAAAAACTTTCGAGCCTACAGGCCAGTACGGCTCCTGGAGTTGATGGAATATACCCTATAATCTTAAGGGAGGCGGCGGCAAGCGAGTGCATTGAACCATTGAGGCTAATTGTGAGAGCATCACTAGACTCTGGGGAGATTCCCTTGGATTGGAAAAGTGCCAATGTCTCTCCCATACATAAGGGTGGGACTAAGAGTGAAGTGGGAAATTATCGACCTGTCAGTCTGACTTCAGTGGTGGGGAAAATCATGGAGGCAATGATCAAGGGTGGAATTCAGGATCACTTGGATTGAATTGAAATTCTCAAGGGTACTCAGCATGGTTTTGTAAAGGGAAAATCATGTTTAACAAATCTGGTTCGCTATTTTGAAAGGGTCACTCACGAGTTGGATTTAGGGAATAATTTCGACATTGTTTATTTAGATTTCAGCAAAGCTTCTGACTCAGTCCCACATGAGTGGTTGCTTTATAAGCTGGAACAGATTGGAATCACTGGGAAAACCCTTAGATGGACAGCAGGATGGCTTCAGGGCAGGAGGCAGAGGGTTGTGATAAATGGCTATTCCGCAGATTGGGTTGATGTAAGAAGTGGGGTTCCACAAGGATCAGTATTACGACCACTGTTGTTTTTAATTTTCATAAATTACATCGATAATTATTATTATTATTATTATTATTATTTGGTTTTTAGGAGCCAAAGGCCATATTGCTCCAGGGATATGCGGTGGTAATTCCTTGACCTTTCCACATCCTCCGTATTTGGTGGGCACGGGCTCAATCCCGGTCTAATCAAGAAGCGTTTACTATGCACTGCTGCTCCTGCCCACCTGGCTATGGAGGCGCCAACGATATTGATGAAGGGATAGAGGGCGTGATGTCTAAATTTGCAGATGATGTTAAAATTGGTAGAGTAGTCAATGATCACTGTCAAGCTGAGCTTCTTCAGAGACCTAGATAGACTTCAGGAATGGTCAGAAAATGGCAGCTATGCTTTAATCCAACAAAGTGTAAGGTATTACACCTGGGAAACAGTAATCCCAAAATAATTTATTCACTTGGTGGAGTTCAACTAAAGCCAGTACTGGAGGAAAGGGACTTGGGTGTTACGATACAGTCAGACATGAAATTCTCTGAGCATTGTAAACAGGTTGCAAGGAAGGCCCATGGTGTCCTATGGATGATCAATCGAACTTTTGCAAGTAGAGATAGGGACGGGATAATCCCATTATATAAGGCTTTTGTTAGACCACACTTGGAATACTGTGTTCAAGTATGGAGACCGCACCTAAAGAAAGACATCGAGCTTCTTGAAAGGGTGCAAAGACGGGTAAGTCACCTGGTGAGATCGGCAAAAGGGCATCCTTATAAAGAAAAACTTCGAATATATGGGTTGCAGAGTTTGGAAACTAGACACCTTAGAGGAGATTTGATTCAGGTGTTTAAGGCTCTGAGAGGCATCATTAAAATGAACGAGGACGAAATTTTTAAGATTATAAATGATGCTAGAACTAGGGGACATAAATTCAAGTTACGGGGGGGGGAATGTTTAGAATGGACTGCAGGAAGTTTTATTTTAGCCAGCGAGTTATAAATTACTGGAATAAGTTGCCTACATGTGTGGTAGAGGCTGACAGTTTGGGGAAATTCAAAGGTCATCTGGATAGTACTTTCAGGTCAGGGAAGCACATAGGATGATAGGTTTAATTTCCTTTTCTTTTATTAATTATTATTATTTATTTTTTTTATCATTGTTTTATTCGGTTTTTTTTTTTTTTTTTTTTGAATGGTGCAGCATAAGCCATGGCTTTCTTGCCCCATGCGGCCATTACTAATACTAATAATTTTGTATGGATGTGGTCTGTAAAGGGAACTAAAAAGTAAATGTCATTCTGTGGTATTGCTGATATTTGACTGCAACATCAGCAAAATCATTGCCTGTGATCTCAGAATGGCAAGGGATCCAGCAAAAGTGAATATCAAAGTCTAACCCCGAGTGTGAGAGAGAGTGTAGCAATTTCTGTACTCAGCATCAACATTGAATGAGGAGTGTATCTCATTTATAATAAAGCCTGTAACATGCTTAGTCAGTATATACCATACAGCTTTAGTATTGATGGGATTTTATATGATATAAGGACAGTGCTGTTTCATGCAGCTCTGCAGTACCTACAGATACTTCTGATTTTGAGCTATCTGCATATGGTGGCAAGAAGTCAGAATGTTCACTTTGTGTTTTGCAAAAAGTTGCTGAAATACAAGGTAAGGCGAAAAAGTTCCCAGACATTTGCTGCTGCGATCATGTTTCAATGAGTTTGAAAATAAACGGAAGTGGTATGTTGTTGTTCTAACTTCCTCCAAAAAGATGATGGTACAGAGATTGTCCAGTAGTCTGACAGGTTGCAAGTAACAACCAGTTTCATTAGTAGTATTAAAATTCTGTAATGTTAACACTACTAATGAAATGCAGTTTGCAATTCCGCAAACAAATATAAAATTCTGCTTTAAACTGGGAACTATAACAGAAACCTATAAAATGTTAAAAACTGTTTATGGTGATGAAATATTAAGTCATACCAGTGTGTCTGAATGGTATTAGTGGTTTAAAGAGGGATGTATGTTTGTAATGACCCAAGAGATGGGGTCCATCAACCTCTTAAAATGAGGACAGAGTTGCAAAAGTTCATGTAATTGTGGCAAGGGATCATCATTTGACCCGCAGAATGATGACTGATAGATAAGAATAAGATGGTTTGTCAAATTCTGCATGAGTATTTAGAGAAAAGGAAGGCCTATGCAAAATTTGTGCCACACAGATGAGCAAAAGCAACGAAGAGTGTTATCATGTGATTTCATCCAGATTTGTCGATACAATCCTTTCCTCAACTGTATTGTCACTGGAGATGAATGTTGGGTGTTTCAGTATGATCTAGAGATGAAGGGCCAGAGCATGCAGTGGACTTCAAAATCATCACCGAAGCCCAAAAAGTTTTGTTTACAGAAGACCAAGATGAAGATAATGCCGATCACATTTCGCAACAAATGATGTGATTCAAATACTATCGAGGTGCATTTCCTGGGTGAGGCCACAATTTCAAGAGAAAGACAGCTAGTTCTTGTTGCATGATAATACCCCAGCCCATTCTGCACTTGTGAACACATTTCTGATGAAATATGACATTGTACAGATCAACCATTCACCCTATTTTCCAATCTAGCACCAGTGGATTTCTTCCTCTTTCCCAAGGTGAAAAGAGATTTATGGATGTTGAAAGTAAAAAAAAAAAAAAAACGTAACCACCCTAACTGAATAGTTCTTTTTATTGCACCAATCCAGGAACTTTATTGCCACATTTCATATAGATAAGGATGCTTGACTTCCAGCAAATTACTACAGGTGAAGTCACAAGATAGGCTCTGGATGGGAGTGAGGATTTTATTATCTGACAGAGACAAATTATCCAATGTAAAGTTAGCAAGCGTGGCCTTGGATCCTGACACACCTAGGGGAAGAATAGCAGTTGTTATAAAGATTTTTCTTATTGTGGCATAAAAATGGATGTCCATGTGGGATGTGCTGGCAGAAATTTCATTTTTATGGCATATTGGAACAATAACGGCTGGTGTAAAAGCACCTGTCAACCTGCAAAGATTGAACTACAGTCATACAATTATCATTTTCAAAAACCAGCCAGACTCAGACACTGTCCTTCCACCCCATTATAACCATTTTAGAAGCATTAGGATGTGAATTCTAGAGTTCTTCTTGACATGGCCCTCAGTTTGTAATGGCATAGCCTTCAGAGTGAACTAGTCTCCAAGACTAGTTCACTCTGGAGGCTATGCCATCATGCTGTTTATAAATCTATATAAATATAGCTTTATAAACAACGGCTACTCCAATTCCTCCTTCTCATGAAGAACAGGCAAGGTTACAATTCAAGACTCTCTCTCTCTCACTCTGCTAATCTTACAATATTTTGTAAGATTAGCAAAGAGGTACAATATCAAAACTAGGTTCTCTTCCTCCTCTGACCCAATGCAAAGGAACACACTATAAAATCAACTGCCAAAACTATGCAGATCAGAGCAAGAGGAAGCTTTTTTGAGCAACACTGTGGCTCAAGAAAGACAAGATGGACAATGATAAAACCAACACAGTGGTCTTGAACCCTGCATTTCACTTGCAAGAGGAAGACCATGGATGGGATTTCTCCAAAAAGGTATTTTAACATCTGGTAAACATTGTATTCACATGCTATGCATGGAAGCATTTTACATTAGAGTGCTGGCACAGACCAGATCCAACAATCCGCTGTTAACCACAGTAAGGTGGTTGACAGTGGATTGCAGTACATGTGCGTAGGGCAACAAGCAGCAGACACTGTAACCCACCAAACAAACCAGGCTTTCGAGGGATGCATCATGATTGGTCTGCTGATCATGTTTACTTCAGTTGTTTGTTTATGTGCCTCTCCTAATCTTATCTGTAGTATTATCTGATTGTTCTTGTGATGTTTGGAGTAGACATGCTGCACTGAACTGTAATGCAAGCATCTCACCTTCAATCATTTGTGATGAAGAAAGTGGTTGAAAAACTATATAATATCTGTGTAGATACACCATAGTTTACCCATAAATTTGAACTACACACGTAGTGCAAAGGCATCATTTTAATTGTATCTCATATAAACTTCAAATAAATAATGCTTCTCTAGTAGAGAAGACTACTGTTATTTATTTTCAGTGGATATCACCACCCATTTCGAAGCTAGTGGGCTTCATCATCAGTGGGTAGGCAGGTACTCTGGTAACTCAACATGCCATTACAGTTGCAAAGTTAAAACGATGCCCTCACACTACATACATAGTTCAAATTTACGGGAAACTATGTTGTATCTACACCGATATTATATAGTTAATTACTTAAACCCATAAGAAATTATGCCTTATGCATTTCACCTTCTAATATATTATTATCTACACTAATTGGCATCTCTCATATTATGGAAATAACTTCGCAACTGTGATGGCATGTTGCATTACCAGGGTACCTGCCCATCCACCGAAGAAGCCCACTATCTTCGAAACGATCATCTGGGTGGTGGTATCCACTGAAAATTAATAACAGTAATCTTCTCTACTAGAGAAGTGTTATTTATTTGAAGTAGTGCAATACCAGCTATCTTGTTGTGAAGGCACCCACAATATTAGATACAATTGAAATGATGCCTTTACACTATATACACAGTTCGAATTTATGGGTAAACTATGGTGTATTCTCATATAGATTCATATGTAAAACTCCCTGTGTGTGTGTGTGCACGCACGTGTAAAATATTCATTTTTGAGGCAGTGGAGTACGTATGAATCTACAAAACATCACATTGCTCACAAAAACTGAAAGTTTTTGTGAGCAATGTGAAATTTATTGAAAGCAATACTTTATTGAAAAAGATTTTACTGTATCAACATAAGTTTCCCACTGCTATCACAAACAACTCACGAGTTTGTTGAGTGTCTCCTTTATTCATTTGTTCTTACCCCCATAGGATTTTTATTCAGATTGCATCTCAGATTCTGTTTCTACACAAATTGCTTTTAATATCATGAGGTAAAAAAGGCACAATATTTTATGCAACTGTTCCAACTTGAGAGGTTATGTCTTGAATTCTTATTTGACACTTTGGCCAAAGAATGCTTCTGAGACAGGAGATAAGTTCATCTGTTGATGTGCAAAGCATCCTACATTTCGTGTTGTCTATCACATCATATTTATATCCTTGTGAGATTTTGCTAAACATACTTACCCTGTAACCCAAATTCAGATGCTCCTTATTAAATACAGGCTGGATGCTTCAACTTTCTCAAATATTACTGATAAAATGTATACTAAAAAAAATTAAATCTAACAGTATTTATTGCAGGAAGAATTACAATATGATACAGAATACCACAAATATTACAACTTGTATAACAAGAAATTTTATGAAGTGAGACTTTTACATTTTATACAGATCTATTTATTTCAAGCAAATGTATGAACTATATGATGTAAACAATGATTTTTACTAAAAACACCACATTATATTCACAGGAGAAACAATAAATACTTTATTTATAATACAGGACTCATAAAAGTCAGTGTACACTCTCAAGCAATGACTTTGTTATTACTACTGACATACTGTTCATGGTATGTAATGTTTTCTCTCATTTTTTCTCTTCTCTCTTCTTTTTTTTTTTAAATTCTAGTACAGAAAAACTAAGATTCTTTGGAAACTAACTGAAAGTCTACATTGACTATATGAATATCCTGTTAATCACAGACATGATCCTGACCTGTATACAGCAGTATGCAGGATTCGGTATATATATATCACAGCATTAAATTTTCAATTCATAAATAGTCGAACTTCAAAACTTTGGCACATGGAATTTTAAAACATTTCTTCATAAACTTTTGTTGCACCTTGGGATAATATTTTAATTAATGGACCAACACGCTCAGTTGGAATAAGAGTACCTGAAGGGGATTAAAAAAAAAAAAAAACACCTGTAACTGACAAAACTTCAATAGTGAAACTTAAGTTAAATATCAAATGACATTTATTTTACTTTTTTTCAGTACTAGCATTACACAAGATGTGGCTATCAAATAATGAGACTGTTGCTATCAAATAAATATAATGAAATATTTCATACTTCTACAAGTTATGCCCCTTCAGCCTTGGGCTTGCACACACTCTTTCTTCCAAGCACAGAAATATTTCTGGAAGTCATCTTCTGTAAGCCCTTTTAACACTTGGGTTGAGTTTTTCTGAATGACTTCAATGGACTGAAAATGGGAGCCTTAAGTACACTTTTCAGTTTAGGAAGAGAAAAAATTCACAAGGGTCTAGGTCTGGTGAGTAAAGAGCATCCAACAATCCTTTCACAATTCAGGTCTCTTCCTTCGATTTTTTTCGCACAACCCTGTCAGAACTTCACTGTAGTATATGATTGACAATCTGATTTGGTGAGACATAATAATACCTTTAATATTGAAGAAAACAAGAAGCATGGTTTTCATTTTTGATTTTGACATTCTTGCTTTTTTTTTTTTTGGTCTGGGGGATTGTTTTGTCTTTCACTGCATTAACTGTCTTTTAGTTTTTGGGTTGTACTGGAACAGCCAACTTTCATTGCAAGTAATTACAGTACTCAAAGTCTGGATCTTCTTCATTTTTTTTTTTTTTTTTTTCAAAACAGCTTCACAAACTTCCGTGTCTTCTCATTTTCTGACCTTCATTCAAAATTTGTCTAATTGTTTCTTTGTCCATATTGGGTTCTGATACAACCACTCTATGCTTAAATGATGATCACTTCTAATCAATATCCTAACCTGGTCCACATTTTCATCGGTTTTCATGCATACTGGATCGCCTGGTCAATAATCATCTTTCACATTCTCTGTTCCTTCTAAAAAAATCTTTTATGCCATTCAAATGCAAGCTCTTGACATAGTATCTTATCTAGTATTTGTTTGTTATTTGGAGCATTAGCAACTAAGGCCATATTGCTCCGGGATATGCGGTGGTCATTCCCTGACCTTTCCGCATCCTCCGTATTTGGTGGTGACGGGCTCGACCCCCGGGCTAATCAAGAAGCGTGTGCTATGCACTGCTGCTCCTTCCCACCTGGCTACGGAGGCACCTACTTTTTTCTTATCTAGTAACTTGACGCAACAACTCAAAGTTTGTATTTTTTTCAGTTCGTATTTTTTTTTCAAAGTTTTGTTAAAAAGGCGAGGTTAATTCATTGTTTGATTCTTTTTTTTTTCTCTCATTTTTATGGCAACAGCAAAAACACAAGGTATTGAAAACCTGTTTCGCTGCAAAGTAAATGAGCATGTTGGAACCTGACTTGGTAAGCAACTGGGAAAAGGTTCAAGGTCAACGACTGTTTCTTTGTTTCACAGGTGGTGTTTGGTGCAGCGACTGCACATGTAGTCTCATTATTGAATAGCCTCGTATGTCACATTACAATAGCATTAAAATTTAGTTTATATCACAATGAATGTATTATTCCTAATGAGGCTCAAACCTTATATTACAGATTAAAAAAAATATATTTAACAATATGATGAAAAAATTTAGATTAGGTGGCTCAGGAGATAATTTGTATTAAAAACCAGTAGCTTATCTAGGAACTTATAAAGGAAGATATAAACCAACGATGGTAAAACTTCATCTGTGTATGTCGGCAAAAGCAAACTGTTTTCTGCAATGCATCAATTTCACTTATTTTGGTTTTGTATGCACTGTGGCATCTTGCTTCATATAAAATTGATATAATGTCGTAAATTCAATGGTTTTGCTTTTCATATGACCTGCTGATAAAAACATGGGGGGAGGGAGAGACATTTCATAATATTTTTATGCAATTTCTTTGTGCTTGGCATTTATCATACGACATTTCGATTGGAGAATTCTTGAATGTCTTGAATTCTTATTTGATGTTTGGCCCAAATAATGCTAAAATAGGACACAAGTTCATTTGTTGATGTGCAAGGTCTCCAATACCTGTGACATACTAATACAGCAAGCTAATTAATATGGTGCATTAGATTGGTGATATAACAATGCCTTTTTTCCTACAGTAGTCTTTGAGATATAATCATGTTCTGTCTCTGGAAAATTAAGACCTCACAGTAGATAGTGAGATTGGTCAGGCATGACTTCTTTTAACAAATCTATGGTGTGATTATTTTATAACTCTGTTCCTATCAAGATGACTTTCATCACTGACTTCCTCATTTTCATTGGCACAGAAGTCTAACTTACAGGTTTCTCTGTCCACAGTTACTCAATTCACCAATTGAATTACCACTTCTAGGAGACACATTTGTATATATCCAATCTGTGAAGGAATTTTCTGAATCCAAGATGCTCAGACATTATGGCTAAAGGTTTGATTACCTCTTTGCTGCTGCTACTTTTTATATAATTAGATGGATTCTGTCAGCCCCAGGTGCCCAGTCCACTTTTGGCTGCAACTCTTATTTTTTTTCTTAGCTCCTTTTTATATATAAAATTATTTAGCTCCCACTCGACGTCACATAGAAGTCTGCTATCCCACTCTCTAAAAACCATGTATAAATGCAGATGCAAAATATTTATTCAATTTGTCAGCAACCTGTAGAGTGTCGTCAATAGTTATGCTATTGACATGAAGTGGACCAATTTGATTCTGCCTTTCCTTCTAGTTTTAAGCAAAGAATTCTTGACTACTATTCTTTATGGAACATCTTAGCCAAAGATGTCCCATAATCTGCTTAACATGCCTGAGTAACAACTCCCTGAGTAATTTGATTACAAACTAATTTATACTTGATATAGGTGTCTACATCACTTGACAATTTATAATCATCCCATTTACTTTTCTTAACTGCCACTAAACCTATCAGTTCAGTTGATATCCATTTTATTTCAAAATACTGAACATATCTTTTAGTTGGTATAAAATGTGGCTTATATGATTACATCTATAAACACTTTCTATTTGGCATTTACATTTTTTAACATTATTAGTCACAATGAAAAGAATTTAAAAAAAAAAATGTCTGTACTTTAAAAATGTTTGTAATATAATCATCTTTGTGAGAACAAATTCCTTCCCTTTAATCTTTGGCAGTAGTTACTTTGAATAAGTCCTAAATCAATACACTAAGATCACTGCTGATAATCATATCAAGAATACTGCTTTCTCCTATAGAAATAGTTGAATAGCTACAAGTTTCACGTGATTCTGAATTTCTTTTAAGGTTATGTTCATTTCTACAATGGGAGAAGGTTCTGCTGACCTTTTAAAATCTGTATTTGATCGCACATATTAGTTTTCTGGTGAAGTGATCCAGGCTTGTTGATTAAAACACTAAGAGTAGTTTTGCTGTTGTTTTTCTTTTCCATTGCTGTATACTGAGATGAATTATCCATTTGGCAATATGAAGTAGACAGACACTACACTGTAAGATTGCAAACAGGGTGAGTTTTAACTATTATTATTAATTCTTCCTTGTAATATCATATTCTTACTATTCAAAACCAAGGAGGTACATTTATAAGTAGCATCACATTAGTTGTAAATGCAAATAAGATGAAACACATTGCACATGTCTTATTTGCTCAAGTGATCCAAAGACAAGAGACAACAGAATTTCTTTCATGTTTTCTCAGTAATACTAAATTTAAAACTTTGTTAATTTGCTACAGAACTGTTCTAAATTACTAGACAGACACACAATGCAAAGGGGGGGGGGAGAGAATAGGAGTTAAAGAAACAGAAGTCAGATTCAAGCAAAAATTTACTTACCAACAATCCTTAAGTTATCTTCAGTACGCAAGCGCACAACTTGTAATTTCGAATAGTAGGCATTCTCTGTGCATGATAAATATGCAGACTTTCCAGAGGTAGAAGTATGAGAGGATAATGCTCTATCAACTTGTGTCCAAACTGAGAGAACGGATCCACTAAGAACATAATATGTTTTCTCTCTTAAGCCAGTTTCACACATCTGATCAGAAGCTCTTAATTTGCACTGTCCATGTCTAAAAATAAATTTCAAGAAACATAAATCTGAAAACCAATATGTGTGGGAAGAATATAATGAAATAAAGATAATAAATTATAAAAATATCGTAAAATAATAACCGACTCATCTAAAAGAAATAACTTTAGTAATGTTTCATTAACATCTACTGTAAAGGTTTGGCACAATCTCCCCACAATCTTACTCGAGATTGTATTAGAGTGAGCAAACATAAGTTTGCACTACTAGGTGCACCGAACTTACATTGCGAATGTGCTTCACCACGAGCTGCCTTGGTATTCCTTTACACACTTTAAATAATAAGCACTACTTCAAGTGAGAAGTACAGGGTGTGGAAAAAAAAGGGGATATTATAAAAAATCAAACTCAAAATGCTTTATTTAAGAAATTAAACATACCAACCTAAAAGTACAGAAAACAAGGCTGTTATTTTTTGAAGATTTCTTCAAGGCAACTTCCATCTAAGCACAGACGCTTCTCCAATCTTATTGCATATTTCCCATTACACAGGAATTCTATTTATTTCCTCTTGAATTCCAAGTTTAAACCTGGAAATAGCGTGTACGTAGATGGTCAAATACATACCTTGCTTTTGATGATCTTGTTGGTCAGGCAAGGTCCAGATTCCACTGAATGGGATCATTTCCTGACAAACAACTATTATCATATGGCATTCAGTGATTTGAGGTAGTATTTGAAGTCACCCCTACCTACTGAAACCTAGAATCATAACTTGAGGTAGCATAGGCCAAAGAGGTAAACAAAAAAAAAAAAAAAAAAACCCAGCACTTTACGTAATACTTATTCACCCCCTCTAAATGCATGTCTAGTTCTTCCTTGAATTTAGTGGCAAATGATGCAAGAAAACAAGCTTATATAGCATCAGCAAAAAAAAAAAAAAAAAAAAAAACCCTACAAAATTTACCCATCCACCCCTTCCAAGAATTTGTCTAGTTCTTCCTTGAACTTATTCAAACCACCCACTTCCACAACAGATGGAAATTTGTTCAACCAATCATCCACCTGTTGGCTGAAGGCAAACTTCTGTACATTTATCCCACAACCATCCTTCCACAACTTGAATTTATGCCACTTCATGTGTGTAGTCTCAGCAAGAGGAAGAATGCCATCAACATTTAGCTTACTCAGTCCATTTAACACCTTAAACAACTCAATCAGATCTCCTCCACAGGTGATTAGTCTTCAGATGCTGCGATTTGCAGAACTGAAGCTTTTCTTGGCAAGGGCACCCTCTTGTTCCCTTCACCAATCTGACTGCCCTTCTTTAAATAGGATGTAGACCTGTTCCAGCAGATCTACATCCTATTTAAAGTAAGACCTCCAAACCTCTAATAAGTATTCAAGATGCAGCCGAACCATGGCCTTGTACAAAGGGATAATCACCTTATCTCTGTTAGCAAAGTTTCTACACTTCATTGACAAAACCCAATGAGGTGTCCTGGAAATCTGTCCGCACTGATTAGAGAACTTCATATCTGACTACACAATTAATTCCATTTCTTTTTCATTTCCCACTACCCTGAGTGTGGTACCAAAGTTGGTATGTTAATCTGGGATTACTACTACCCATATGCAGTACCTTGCATTTGTCAATGTTAAACGTCAACTGTCATTTCTCAGCCTACTGACCTAACTGACCCAATTTTCCTACATCTTGTTGCAGTAGCTCACCCTGATGACTGCCATTAACCATCTTGCCAACCTATGTATCACCTGCAAACTTAGACATTAAGCCTAATATACCTTCATCAATATCATTAATAAATATTGAAAACAACAATGGGACCAGCACTGAATCCTAGAAGATGAGAAGCTTGATGGGTCCACGAAGAGCAGTGATAACCACTCTGTCTTCTTCTACTTAATGATCCTTATCCACAGCAGTAACTTACCCTTAATGCCACATTGCTCCTGTTTGTACAGCAGTCTTGCGTGCAACAGTATCAAAAACCTTCCTGAAATCCAAGTATAAGATATCAAAATTGTTTTTGGAATCCACTTCTTTGGTCACTACATCACAGTAACCTATCAGATTAGTTAGACAAGACTGCCTCTTAACAAATTTATGATGTGACTGCAGTATAATTGCATTCCTGCACAGATGGTCCCGCATTACTTCTTTAATCAGTTGAATAATTTGAACAATCGATGCAACGCACTAAAACAAACTAAACACTTGGTCTCTCTCTCTCTTTTTTTTTAGGTGCGGGTGTGAAGACAGCAGTGGTTGTAAGATAATAATCACATCTGTTTATACCTATTCTAGTTATTACTTGAATTTTATGATCTCTGGTTGTTTTTTTTTTATTTGGAGTCGAAGTGTCCTGGTTAATACGATACCAGTAAATCGAGTCTACTGTATGTCTTTTAAGATTCCATATCTCCAAGCCGTGTCATACGCTTTTTCCATGTCAAAGAAAACTGACACCTGGTGCTCACGTTTCAGGAAAGTATCACGTATAGATGTTTCCAGTCAGATTAAATGGTCAAGTGATCTGTTCCTTCGGAAGCCATACTGTGTCCTGGAAAGAAGATTATTATCTTCTAAATACCACAAAAGACGAACGTTGACTATTCTTTCCAGAATTTTGCACAAGCAGCTGGTCAGAGCAATAGGACGGTAATTTTTTGGTATTTTTGGATCCTTCCCCGGTTTCGGAAAGGCAATGAAGGTTGCTGTATGTCATGAGTCTGGAAAGTATTCTTCAGCATAGATTATATTAGAGAGACAGAGCAAAAGATCCATGGATTCTGAGGGAAGATGTTTAGTCATCTCATAATGGATGTTATCTGGCCCAACGGCACTTGCTTTGGATAGGAAGAGCACTGCTTTCAGCTCCCATTGTGTAAAAGGCTGATTGTATTCTTCACTGCCATTTGAAGACAGTTTGAGTTGCTGTTTTTTTGATCTTTGTTTGAGCGCCAGGAACTCTGAGGGGTATGTTTCTGAAGACACTTCAGCAAATGTCTCCCCAAGAAGGTTTGCGATTGCAGTTAGGCCTACACTTGTACATCCATTATGTTCAAGGATTGATGAAGGGTGTGATGTGTATTTGCCCTTCATTTTCCATACTTTGTCCCAGATGGATTTGGGATTGGTAAACAGTGTGAGGAAAGATGCATATTGGATCCAAGATTCCCTTTGGCTCTGACGTCTGATGTAATGTGCTTTGGCATGGACATGTTTGAAGGCTATTACATTATCGCTGGTGGGGTACCGACGGAATATTCCCCACACTTTGTTTTGAGCCTTCCTAGCTGCTGTGCATTCTTCATTCCACCATGGTTTTGGAAAGTGTGGAAATCTTGTCGATGTCCTTGGGATTGCAACTACCGCTGCTTGTACAATACTTTCTGTGATGTGTGTTTTATTGCCTCGTCAACTGGCTCCTACCTGACTGCAGTGGTATTAAACGTGGCCAAATGTCTAAAGGCATCCCAGTCTGCGTGATCGATCTTCCACTGTGGTATCCTAGACTGCTGGTGGCTTTGTCTCTCATTATAAATGGTGGATAACATGAGGAAGTGATCACTGGCATAAAGGTTTTCTTCAGTGTCCCATGTACACACAGGCAGGAGGGAAGCTGAGCAGATGGAAAGATCAATGGCAGTAAAGGTATGGGTAGCAATGTGGAAAAGGTACATTTAGAAGGCCAGATCATTATTTTCAAGCAATTGCTCAATAATCTGACCTCTTTTATTGATGAACTACCCTATAGAGTATTATGTCCATTGATCCCACATAATAGATTGGTATTGGTATTGGTATTTCTGGCGCAAGGGCTACTAGGGCCATATTGCGCCTATCAAAGGTATGGAGTTCAGACATTGTGATTATAGAATCATATCAGATGCGATCATATAGTTGTATCTCTTTGAGGAAGCAGAAAAATTCTTGAAGATTTGCATCATTGTCTATAATATGACGAAGTGTTAAAGGTTCTTGAAGATTTCGTATAATACTGAAAGAGGATATTCGGACGTCAGTGTATAGTGTACAATCAATGAGAATGTGTTTGATTGTGAGAAAAGCGTTACAGTGCGTACACTTAGGAGGATCGTCTCCTGTGAGTAGATAAAGATGGGTGAGGTGACTGTGACCAATTCGCGCTCTGGACAGGAGCACTTCTTCCCTTCTGCTTGCACGGAAACTGGAAGTCCATAACTGTGGTTCAGATTTTATTTGCAGGAGCTTGTTCTGCGGTTGAGCTTGCCATAGAAGTGTCCACTGTTCCTTACATACATGTCTTATATAGGATCTGTAGTCAATGTATGGAACGTAGTAATTTGTAGATGTTATGTTGGATGATTGTTTTGCTGCATAATCCGCTTTTTCATTACCTGATATCCCCATGTGGCCTGGGATCCAACAAAAGATGACTACTTGCTGTTGCTCTTGGATATGCATCAGCCGAGATTTTATTATTGCTATTACAGGATGTGTTGGCGAGGAGGAATTTTGCAAGGCTATAAGTGCGCTCTGTGAGTCTGTATATATCACAGTTTTTTGGATGGACAGATGGAGGATATTTTCTAAGGCAAGGTTGATGGCCCATAATTCTGCTGTGTAACTGCTGCATTCAGTGGGCAAGGAAACAGAGATGGTGTTAAAGGGAAAGACAGCTGCAGCCCCGACTCCACTTTCAGACTTTGATCCATCAGTGTATACTTTTGTAAAATGCCCACATAATAGAAAAGGGGGTGACAGTTGCTTAATGAGTCATGAAGGTCTGCCTGGGGGATGTCGTTCCCAGGTGGCAAATAGATGGAACAAACTGTTAAGAGGAACTGCTACAGCCTCTAGGTTGGTGGTAAGTGGCATAGCTTGGAAAGCGGTGTGGTTACCCACAAGGATGGTGACTCCTCTGTGGGCGGGTCCATCCCCAGCTCTGGATAACTAAACAGTTATACAAGAAAGGATCGTTATTTGCCTTAAAATAAGTCTCTTGTAAGCAAAAGCAAGTTGGCTCATGCTTAGTCAGGAGAGCCTTGATGTCATCACTATTTTTATGGCATCCACAACAATTCCACTGTAGAAATTTAAATGTACCCATTATTTAGATTTACTGGGTCTGTCTGGTGGCTTCTGAAGGGCTGAGGGCTTTGTTTTCTCAGTCTTGGATTTCTCTTTCTTAGGGAAGACTGAACATTGGCCCGTATCCATTTCTTCTTCTTCTTCTTCTTCTGCAAAGAGTTCCAGGACAGACTCATCCTGTACCTCCTTATCTTCCATATCCATTGTTTCTTGAATTATAGGTGGCTGTTCCAATTTCTTTGGAGTTTCTTTAGCACCTTGTTTTGGAAGTGCTGGAGCATTAGGAGGTACAGATATAGGAGTGGCAGCTGACTGAGATTTCTGGGTGGGCTTTTGTGAACTTAATAAATAGCGCGCAATGGGAGTAAATGATTCCCTTGGTGGAATCATTTACTCCCATAGCAGTCTGGGTCCTGATGGTACTCTTCCTAGAAGCTATCTGGGCACTTATGAGGGCTTGGCATTATTTACTGGTTCGATTCGTTTTCTGGCCTCCTGATAGGATATGTTCAAAGAGTCAGTGATGCTCTCATAATTAGCCTCAAGGGTTCAATGCACTCACTTAAAATTATAGGGTATATGCCATCATATGCAATTATAGGGTATAAGGAAGAAGGAAAAAGTGCTTTCCTCCTTATATAGGTAACTATCCAGTTGTCCTTTGAATTTATTTAAGGTTCAACTGGATAGTCCAGTGGATTTCATGAGGGAAGTATATAGTAAGAAGAGTAATAAATATTTAAAGTTATAGTTAAACTGGATGGCTAAGTTTAAAGAGCATAACACTGTAGAGTTTTATTAAGTGTTCTATAAAGTATAACCATACTAATTAATTGATAAGGAGATAACCATATTTACTTTTCACTATTATTCACAGAAAGAGAAAAAAAATTCAATTAATTTAAGAGAAAAAATTTTAACATCCTTAAATGTAATGCTGGGTATATTAACTTTTTTTTTTTTTTTTTTTTTTTAAACTTCTGATAATTTATTATAATAAGAAATATCCCATACCATTTGCTGTTGTATATGCTATGGCTAAAGACTGAAATCCGGCTAATGTTAACATCATAAACCAGCCATTCTTCACATTAATCAATAAGTGATGTAACAAAATAAAAAATCATTATCCTCTATGGCAGACTAATTAGCACAATTCATCTCTGCCTGCCATTTGTCGGAGGTGGTCTGGGCTTCGATTCTCATCTGTGACTGAAGCAATTCTTTAAGGCCTCCTCACTTCAAGGCAGCGGTTAACCATTCTCAGTGGAAGGAGCAGGGATCCTCCTGTGAGTTATTCTGGGTTTTACCCTGTATAACATGCAAATTGGCTCAAGAACACAAATGTAGTACAGATAAAAGATATGTCATCCACATTAGGACTAATCACTCAATATGGGAGGTGGATGAAGTGGGAGATTATTATGAAATGAAACAAAATTTCTTTCCTGCCCATACTGCAGTTGTATTGTAGGATGACATGTCATACCACATATACTTGTAGAATGGTTTCAATTGACACACAAATTTAATTTTTTTTTTTTAAATTCAGTTGTCTTAAATACGGTTATTGGGTTAACCATATTTAAGACATTTTCTACTGATCCTTTATTGCTAATACAGAATTCTGCTGATTTGGCAGGCCATTGCATTTGCAATGTAGTGATCACGTCTCCTACACCTTTTTTTTTTTCTCTTTACTGGATATCTGTTCTGTGTTTTCCTAATAGGGTAGTACAGTAGAGTGGGAGTTATGGGGCAGTTTCATCATATACTGCAGGATCCATGCTGTTGTGCTTCCCAGGCTGAGTGCTATCTCTTGCTTGTTAACTTCTAGCATTTTATTTTATTAATTTTTCGTTATGTAATTTTAATTTGTGTGTTGTAGTTAGCATCTCTTTAGCATTATTATTTGCATTTTCAGCAATCCCTGATGATTAATTTTAAATATCTCAAAAAGCAGTACAAAATCCTTTGCCAATTGCTGGGGACAAAAATAGTGTTAAATTCCATGAAATTATTAAAAGTTCCAAGGGTTTTTAGGAACTTAAAAATATCTAATTTATCTAGGAATAATAATTAGAGCCATTTTGTTTTTTTCATAAAAAATTGCACATTATTTGCAACCTTATGGATTATAAAGTAAAATGATACTTTTAGGCATAACGTTTTTTTTTTTTATTTATTGACACTATAAAATTTTTTTAACCAGTTTTGTTCAGCATTACACAAAATATTATGTTATTTAAAGAAGTTCTATTCAATTTTAGCCAGCCAATCCCTTTTGGTCAATGTCAAGATTATACAGCAAATATTTGAAATGTGTTCTCTGAATGTTTTATTTTGAACTTGATCCTCACACTGGATAATACCAATAATAGGCAGTTAATTTTGACAATAACCAGTTTCAGTCTTTAGTTGTATATATATATATATATATATATATATATATTATTATTTGACATCTTAAGTCTTTTTTCCCCCAGATAAGAAACCAAATTAAATATGACAAAATTTTTTATTTTCAAAAATTGTTTTACTTTTAAATTACTCTAAAAAAATATTTATCAATTACCGGTATATGTGATTACACATTTTTCCAGAAGCTTCATAATGCATTTTCCAATGTGGTTCTGCATCTTCAACTGAAACCTATAATATAAAAGTGAGGAAAACCTCTATTCAATATTCAGTAGCTACACTACATTATTTAAATATATTTTGGTTATCTGCAATATGGCAGCCTTTACAGACAAAAACAAATAATTTTGATGCATTTATTTTTTTTTCACTGTATTTCTTTACCAACTTAATCTTGTTATGCTAATAATGTTAATATGAATAATATATTCAGTTAATACAGACACATATAATAAGCCCAGATAATTAATTTTAAATATTCTAAAAGTAGCAGGAATCCCTGCCAACCATATTCTTTAAGATGTAGTGTTTGGTAAAACCAGGCCTAGCAAGATTAGAGTCCTACAGAAAATAGAGGATCAGGGAAAAACAACATGAAAATAGCACAGTAAATTTCATTTTCTATTTATACAACATAAAAACTATAAGGTCGACAAAAAAAAAAAAAAAAAAAAAAAGATGACAAGGTAATGGAATCATACACATATTCAATTTCTGCACTTATTGACTGTTCAGAGGATATAATAAAGGGTGTAATTAACATTAATTGAAATTAATGCACAACAGACATAGTAACCTTCAAAGTGCTGCAAAACCAAATCCAAAATATGCCCTGGAAAAATATAAATGCTATCAGAAACAGGAAATCTACAGTACAGAGAGGTGGTAACATGTCCATGCACAGGACTGTATAATTAAAGGTCAGCAATAGCAGATAGCACACAGACTGCCAAAGATTTTTCTTGTGAATGAGCTGAACCAAGTCAGAAATCTGTATAAGTAATTATTTTGGTTTTGCAATTTTTGTAAATTCCTTTATTCAATGTGAATGCACCTTTCTTCATGTTTGCAATAAAAGGAAGTTAGACCATTATGAGTTACATTTCTTTCTAATATGGACTGCATAGAAAATTAATTGGTGATCCTGGTATATATGGTACTGACAAGTATATCACTGACAGGGTAGAGCATAAACAAAGCTGCTCTCTCTCTCTCTCTCTCTCTCTCTCTCTCTCTCTCTCTCTCTGCACCACCACTAGAAATAGATTTATTGAGATGTAGTGGCATAGTTTCTCCAGTCCCCAGTTGCAGTGGGGCCTGTTCCCAAACTACCCAAAGTCTGACATTTCCCCCCCCTTATATCTACTTACGTGATTTACTAGAGGCAAGAGCAATAATTTTTTTTTTTTTAAAGGACACTTGATTGAACCACACATCGTAAAGAAAGCACAAATTAAAAAATCTTGGCATATAAACATGAAACCACATTTGTATTAAAATCTCATTATTCATGCTTTGTTCATTTATGGTAAAAATTATTTTTTATTAGACTATTTTTAGTACCATCATGAAATCAGATATCACCTGTGTAGAACCTAATCCTGCCTGCTTTCCCCATTGGTCTTTAAAGCTTACTGATTGTGGAAATGCTGGTCACATAAGCCACTGTACATACATGACAATTGCAGCCAAAGAGTATAACAGTACAGAATAAAACACTTCTAGGGCAGAATTCATTAAAAATATATGAACATTGTATAAGAAAATATTTTATTTTGCACCATAGAATGTCTAGAATTTTTTTTTTTACAGTATATAGTATTTTCTTGTACACATGTAAAGGTTTATTTTCAGATGTTGAAAAAGGAAATTTCATGCTGTAATTTTTTTAAAAAGTTGTAACTTGTACAAAGATCTATAAAATTTTGCTTTTTGTTAAAAATCAAAATTTTATAGATATTATGAAATCAGTAAAATTTTAGGAAATCCACTGAAAAGATGATTCTTGTAGCATACAATAAAAAGGTTTATAAAGAGGTAGGCCATTTGAATGGTATAAGTGCTTTAAAGATGGATGCAAAGTTATATATATATATATATATATATATATAGGATAGATTATATATATATATATATATTTATAATAGATATTTTAAACATCAAACAAGATTACAACTTTCAGTTTGAATTTTCAAACTGAAATTTATAATCGTGATCTAAGATTTATAAAAATAATTGTTACAGGAGATGAAACATGGTGTTATCTTTGTAAGCCACATAAATGTCAGTTCTCTGAATGAAGGCTTCCTTTCCTCCAAGTAAGTAAAAATTTGTTCTGACAGGACTAAAGGTAAAAACTTGTTTTATAAAATATTTTGAATTATGTCTATAATACAAGATTCATTATTAATTTATATCTAGAGGCTAAGTGTCATTTAGAAATCATGAAGTGCTCAAGAGATACAATCAAAAGGAAGAGACTTTCTACAGAAAGGAAAAACTGAAAATTACTATGACAATTCTTCAGCTTATTGTGTGGCAATTTCTAAATATTATACCAAGCATAGTGAGCATGTGATTTTTAACTTTTTTTCTTTTGCAAATTAAACTCCTAAAAGGAATGACTATTTTCTGTTGGAACAGAAGTGTTAGCAGCTATGACAAAAAAAGGACTGTAAATTCTGTATATGCATTTGTTTAAATAAAATTTCTGAAATTTTATGATTCTCCCTCTATATATTGTTCATAATATACATCGATGAGCCAAAACAGCTTGTACCCAGTGAGGCATGGATGCTACAAGGTTTCTAAATGTGTCCTGTGGTATCTGCTACCAACACGTAACCAGCAGATCCTTTAACTCCTGTAAGGTGCATGGTTGAGAAGCTGCAGATCGGAGTTTCTGTTCTAACACAAACCACAGATGCTCATGGGAGAGATGTCTGGGGAATTTGGAGGCCAGGGCAATACCTGAAAGTCTATCTCATGTTCCGAGAACGTCTTGAACAATCCAGGCGGCGTGGCATTATCCTGCTGAAAGATGGCACTGTCAGAGGGGAAGACCACTGGCATGAAAGGGTGTACCTGGTGAGCAATGATGTTTAGGTAGATGGTAGACATCAGAGTGCCCAGCACATGGACGATTGGACCCAGGATATCCCAGCAGAACAATGCCCAAAGCATGACACCACCACCGGCTTGTTTTCATCCCACAATGCATCCAGGTGCCGTCACTTCCCCAGGTAAACAAAGCACACATACCTAACCATCCACATGGTGCAACAGCAAATGTGATTCATCGGACCAGATGGATCTTCTTCCAACCACTCAAGGTCCAGTTTCGATTCTTGTGTGACCACTGTAGGCACTGTTGCTGGTGAACCGTGGTTAGCATGGGCACTCGGAGCGGCCTGCAGCTACGCAACCCCATTTTCAGAGGGGTTTGATGTACTGTGTGTTGTGACATTACTCCTGTCACCAGCATTTTTCAATTACCAGCAAGTTGTGCCACAGTCGCCCTTCTGCTGCCATGTATCATCCGGAAAAGCCTTCGCTCACCTCGAGCGTTGATGATCCATATTCGTCCAACACCTCCCTGACAGTTCGTGGGTTCACCCCCTCCTCGGACCACTTTTGGTAGGCACTAACCACAGATGACCGTGAGCAACCTGCCAGCAGTGCCATTTCAGATATGCTCTGGCCCAGTCTTCTGGACATTACATTTGGCCTTTGCCACACTCGCTTAAGTCTGCTGCCTTTCCCATCTGAAGAACCAGAGTAACACATTAATTAACGGAGTTCAGTATCCTGCTCTTTTTTATACCGTGTCCCGACCCAAGCACACACCGTAGTTCACCTGCAGTTGCTTCGATTTGCACAATGACTCGCTGGTCATAATGTTTTGGCTCATCAGTGTACAAAACATTATGGAACAAAAAAAATGTCTGTGTTTACATTTAACTGTTTTTTTAAATATTTTTAATTTGGTCGAGTCCTAATGTTGTGAGGTGGTGAAATTTGGAGATTTTCTGCAAAAACTGAGATTTATTATTCATTTTATATTGTAAATTGTAGTAAAGAAACCGTACACTAATCATTTGGTCAACCCTTTTTTTGTATTTATTGAAATATTTAAATAGTTATAGCTTAATATATATACAATCAATATTTCTGTAATTTTGGTAAATTTTCTTAAGTCTTAAGATGGTGTTTTTATTTTTTTATATAATTAACTAATGCTATAAATTGTAGTAAAGAAATAGATTTAAGAGGCCTAGATAAGCTTATTTCTGTTTTAAGCTAATTACATAAATAACATATTAAGCATACTACCATTACTACCAGAATTTCTGCAAGTAAGATATTAACATTAGCAGAGACATATGATGTAAGAAAGCAAGCCTATGCGGCATCAGAAAAAAAAAAAAAACACCAAAGAAACTTCCCATTTCACACATCCATTTGCTCCAAAAGTTTGTCTAGTTTTTACTTGAATTTATTTAAGCTATCAACTTTTACAGCAACAGATGAAAGTTTGTTCCAGCAATCAACCACCCACTGGCTAAAAATTTCTGCACATCTATTCTACAAATGTCTCTCTTCAATTTGAATTTATGGCCCCTCAAGTTCATAATCTGAGCAAGAGGAAGAATCCCCATCAGCACTGAGCTTGCTCAAACCATTCGAGGATTTATACACCTCAATCATATCACTTCGCAGGTGCCTAGTCTCCAGAAGCTGCAATTTGCAGAGATTAAGCCTTTCTTGAGCACGCCTCTATTCCCCTCACCAATCTTGTTGCTCTTCTATGTACTCATTCTAGCAACCATACATTCTTCCTAAAATGAGGGCCCCCAGATCTGTACGCAGTACTCAAGGTGTGGCCCGACCACTGCCTTATACAAAGGGATAATCCCTTTGTATAAGGCAGTGGCTCCTTATACCTGCTAGCAAAATTTCTGTATATCTTTGACAAGACCCCATGACCTGCTCTGGCAGCCTTTGCACTGCTCAGAAAACTTCATATCTGACTAATTACCGGGTCTTTTTCATTCTCCACTACCGGGAGTGTAGTACTGCACAGCTGGAATGTTACTCTAGGGTTACTAATAATAATATAATGTGCAAAGCTTTATTTAACTAACTAAAATTACCTAGGTAAATGATTAATCCTAGTTAGAAATATAGTTATGGCCAGGAAATAAGAATGCTAATAAGGGAATAGTGGAAAGCAGAAGACAGTGCATGATGATAGCCTGCTGGTTTATTTTTACTGTGGCCTGTTGGCTACCTGAGCTCTCCTTTTTAGAATTCTTGACTGTAAATGATAGTGATGAATTTTCATGTGCCAGATGTAGGTAATTCAGCAAACTTAAGATAACACTTGATGTATCAATGGCTAAAACTGAGTCTCTGTCAACATGAGTAAATACCTTAAAAAGCATTAAACCAAGGACTCATCAATACTTAAGTGTTCAATAATGTGCTAAGTCAAGAATGCTCTGGATCATGAGGTAATTTTACGCAAAAAAAAAAAAAACCACACCCAGATAAAACAAAACCAGATTACACCTGCCTGTATGTTACAAATAGCTGTCAGATTGCAAGGAAGGGCTAATGGGAATATAATTAAATACAGGTATTGATAATTTAAAGGATAAAAGAAAGAAGGATGTGGTTCACAAGTGTATATTTAATCTGCAAAAAAGTTGCAAGTCAGGTCAAAATGTTCATGTCTTCAAATTTTGTCCCGATGCAATAGGAGGGATCTTATGATGAGAGCCTAGTCAATTAACTTCCGACTTCAGGGACTCTGCTAGGCATATAGGAAGAAGTTTTTCTTAGCTTGGCTCGCCCTTATTGGCAAAGCAAATTTATCTATGCTCATCTTCAATGACACTGATTTCTAAGCAAGATCATATATCTCTGGTGGGGATTACCCTCACTCCAAATGTCCCTTGGCATAAGCACATTACAAATATTGCTTCCTCTGCATCTAAAAAACTGGGTTTTCTCTAACTCTCGGCGTTACTTTTCTTCCAAATAGCTGTTCACACTGTACAAATCGCAAACTACTCTACATGGAATATTGTTCCCACATCTGGGGAACAGTACCCAAAACCTCTCTCAGGCTTCTAAATTCCATTCAAAAGAGGGCAGTTAGGTTTATTGATGCATCATCACTCTAACAGTCTCTTCACTCTCCTCATAGATATTCTGTTTCTGCTGCATGCTTTTTCTATAGATACTTCCATGGGCATGTTTTTTTGAATTGGCTTCTATTATTCCCGCTCGCTCCATTCCAAAGAAATCCAAATGTGCTGCAACAAGTCAATATCCTTTTATTGTCCAACTTCAAACTCATAGAACCAATTTTTCTTCTTCCTCGTTTATTCATTCAACTTCCATTCTCTGGAACAACCTTTCTTCATATGTATTTATATGGAAAGAGAGGGTGCTGACAGCCCTTGCAGTTTACAGTTGTGAATTGCAAGCTCCAAAAAAGCATAAGTGTTTTACAATTTTCTTTACTTAATTGCCATATTATATTGTACTTTATAAGTAGCTTTATAGTTAGAGTTACGATCACTATTTTTATTTTTAATTTAGATAGTTTTTGTATAGGGTGAGTGGTAGTGAATTCAAATTTTTAATTGTGGTAAATAGGTAACTCTAACGTAAAACTAGATAGTGTAATATGTATCACTGCATTTAGGAATCTATTAGATAGTGTAGTATTGATAATTAATTAAATTTATTAATCTTATTAATTTTCATTGTTAATTTCAACATGATGCACCAGACTAGAGCAGTAAAGCAACAGACACAAAGTAGCAAGAGTGCTGTGATTCGAGGGAGAACCGAGGGGGGTGATTCTACAACGCATCACTAAAACATTTTAGTGATGCGTTGTAGATGCGCATGCCTAAAAAAATTTGCAAAATGTGACATGTTTGTGGAACTCTCTGGAAGAGGACATTATCTAGCCAAGGAGGATGTCTTTGTGTGCTAGGTGCAGAGGGTGTCAAGAAATTAGGCACCAGCTCAATGATGGGCTCTAATGAGATTTTGAAGAGTTGGGTAGATGCTCTTGAAGATATTAAAATGGGGGACCTATTGAACTCTCAATGCCAGAGCTCACTCTTGTGCATCAGACAACACAGTGGCAATCTCAAAAGCAGAATGCACTGGTCCCACAGGAGTTAGTTATTGTCAGTGAGTCTATTCTCAGGGAGACGGGTAATACATTGTGTAAAAAGGATAGGTGGAATAACACCAGGTTATGTCTGCCAAAAGCAAAAGTTGATGACATTGTAGAGCAGATATCATCTTTGAAGGACACATGGGTGATATTGTTGGATATGTAAGCACTAATGACATTAACAGAATAGAAGAAGTGCAGAGTTACTAAACAAATAAGACATTAAAAAAAGTTAGTTAGGGTTAAAATCGAGTGTCTGAAATTCTGCCCAGACACGATAGGAGGGAGTACATGATAACTACCTTGTCAATCAGTTCGGCCCTGGAGAGATTGTGCAAGGCTCATGGCATAGAATTTTTCTACGTGTGGTCTGTGCTTGTTAACAGCAGAGACTGCTTCTACAGAGAGGGGATACACTTAACTAGAAGGGGTGCAAGAATGTTTGCTGATTTTATCAAGGCAGTGTTAGGTGGGTCAGGAAACTACTAGCTAGCTTGAGGGGAATCACAGACTAAAATATTAACATTAATCACAGGCAGAAGTGAAAGTGATTCTTGCACTGCTTCTATTACACTGAACAGCAGTTTGGAAATCAAAGTGCTGAATTTCAGGGGCTAGTGGAAGTCATCATGGAACAAGTAAATACATGTGTGATATTGAGTGGCCAGATAAATCAGAATGTCTTAGAAATAGAGTGGCCAGTAAATCAGAATGTCTTATAATGGGGGATTTTAACTTCCCAGATATTAACTGGGACTTTTGGGTTGGTCATTCACACATTAGGGTAACTAACGGTAAGAACAGGTGCATGTATATTTGCATATACACCAATGCTAGGAATACAGTAAATAAATTTGATGAATTTCAAGTGCTGGTCACGACATCAAATATTGATCTTGTTGCAACGTCAGAGACGTGGTGTCACACAGACATAAGTAGTGCAGAATTGGAATATGGGGATTACATCGTGTACAGAAAGGATAGACAGGATAAAAAGGGAGGAGGGGTTATGCTGTTAGTTAAGAAAAACAAAATCTAACCAAGTGCATCCAGTTTGCATAGATGGACGGTGCCATGTTCAAACACACGTGACTAAACACCAAACAAGTCACTGCTTTACCAGTGCTTAGTCACTGGTAAAGCAAAAATGAGAGTAGGAGTGTGTTATAGGCCTAATGACTCTGATGAGTACAACGAACAATTGTACAGAGAAATAGAGTGGCCAGTAAATCAGAATGTCTTATAATGGGGGATTTTATCTTCCCAGATATTAACTGGGACTTTTGGGTTGGTCACTCACACATTAGCAAGACTTTTGTGGATTTATTGGATGATTGTTTACTACAGTAGCATGTTTGAGAGGCAACCGGAGTAAGTAATACTTTTGGTTATCAGCAGCGATTATTCGTGCATTAAGAATTTGAAGATAAAGGAACCACTGGGTGGCAGTGATACAGTGTACTGATGTGGGATTTACTGAAAGACATTACTACCATCATGGGTAAATGGAAGGGTTTTTGCTTTCGTAAAAGTGACTACAGTGATCTCAGACAGTTTTAAATTCTATACAGTAGGACCAACTGATGATGTTAACAACAGCAAATTCTAAATGGGAAGCATTCAAGGATTTTCATACCAACTAAGAAATACTGTTCAAGGTTTAGGTTTAAATGGATGTCAGATGAACTAATGAGACTCGTGGCAGAGAAGAAAAATGTATGGGACACATAAATTATCAGGAGACATGGATGAATATGGTAGATATAAGCTAGTCTGTAATAAAGTCACAAAGGAGGTTAGTCAAGCAAAGGCAGATTACGAGAAATCTTTGGCAAAGGAAGGGGAAAAAAAAAAAAAAAACAGCAGGACTCCCTTTATTATATAAATTCTAAAAGGAAGGGGATGAATCAGGCTGGTCTCTAATTGATATCGATGGTTTGACTATTGATGATCCTGTGCAGATAGCTGACAAACTGAATGAGTATTTTGCATCTTTTTCATTCACACATGAAGGATTCTGTACGAAGTGGAGGATATAAGCTTATTAAACTCTAACAGGGAGCTTAATGATTTTGTGATAACTGACAGCAAAGTGGAGGAGAAATTGTTGAAGTTAAATATAAGAAAGGCACTTGGAGTGGATGGGATCTTTGCAGTTATCTTAAAGGAGGTGGCAAAGGAAGCAAGTAAACCCTTAGCCATAATTATGAGAGCATCCTTGGACTCAGGGGAAGTCCCCACGAACTGGAGATGTGCAAATTTATCTCCAATTCACAAAGGGAGATGGATCTAAGGGTCACATGAGTAATTACAGGCCAGTTAGTTTAACTTCTGTTCTGGGGAAAATAATGGAGTCACTGGTTAAAGATGCATTGCAGGATCATCTAGAGAAGACTGCAGTAATAATTTGGACACAGCATGGTTCTGTTAAGGGAAAGCCTTGCCTGACAAATGTGATTGGATACTATGACGTGGTTACAAAGGAAATGGACGCAAAAAATAATTTTGATATCATATACTTTGATTTCAGGAAAGCTTTTGACACCGTTGTGCATAGAAGACTATTGTACAAATAGGAGCAGTATGGTATTAAGGGCAAGTTGATACAATGGATAAAAGGGTGGTTGAGTGGTGGAAGAAAAAGAGTGGTAATCAATGGATGCTGCTCTTCTTGGACTAATGTTATTAGTGGAGTTCCCCAGGGTTCGGTGTTGGGCCCACTGTTGTCTTGTATATTTATCAATGATATTAATGAAGGTATATTAGGCTTAATGTCGAAGTTTACAGACGATACAACGGTTGGCAGGGTTAGTAATGGCAGCGTGCTACTGCAACAGGATCTAGAAAATTTGGGCAGATGGGCTGAGGAACCACCGGGTGGCTGTGAGTTTTCCAAAGGATGTCCTATTCCCTCCCTAGTTAGCAGTTCCCATTAATCCATTAACCCTTAATATCCCAGAAGTGGCAACTGAAGTTTAAAATTGACAAATGCAAAGTACTGCATATGGGTAGAAAACGAAAAAGACGTGGGAGTAATTGTGCAGTCAGATATGAAGTTTTCTGAGCAAAGCAGACAGGTTGCCAGAGCAGGTCATGAGGTATTGTCAATGATATACAGGAATTTAGCTAGTAGGGAAAAGGAGGTGATTATCCCCTTGTATAAGGCAATGGTCAGACCACACCTTGAGTACTGCATACAGATCTGGAGGCCTCATTTTAGGAAATGATGTAGAGCTACTGGAATGAGTACAGAGAAAGGAAACAAAGGTTTGCTGTTACCACGAAAGACTTAAGTTCTGCAAATTGCAGTCAGGAGACTGGGCACCTGTGATGATAAGGCCTTGAATGGGTAGAGCATGCTGAATTCTGATGGGATTCTTCCGCTTGCTCAGATTATGAACCTGAGGGGACATAAATTCAAATTAAGCAAAAGACGGTTGTAGAATAGATGTGTGGAAATTTGCCTTTAGCTAGCAGGCGGTTAATTGCTGGAACAAACTTCCATCTGTTGTTATGGAAGCTGATACTTAAATAAATTCAAGGAGGAACTGGAAAAACTTTTAAAGGGAATGGATGTGTGAAATGTTTTTTTTTTTTTTTTTCCCCTGATGTTACATAAGCTCATACACTTGCTTTCTTGCATCGCATGCCTCCATTACTATTCCCTGAAAATTACAATCTACAGAAGTTCAAGTCTAATGTCAACAAATATCTTCTTTCATCTTGTAAACACTCAACCCACGCACAGTACTAAGTATTATAGGGTCTAATACCTTTCGTGTTTGTGGTTTTCATAAAAAAAAAAATCGAGGAATGGTGTTCATTTGAACAGAAGAAGTGCAAGAGTCTTTGCTGCAGTTATCGAGGAGATATCAAGGGTTAATGGGAACTGCTAACTAGGGAGGGGATAGGACATCCTTTGGAAAATTAACTAGACCCATATTAAAGTTCTACTCACACCCTCTTGAGAATATTTGTGAGATCTCAATATAATGTGCAGAGAAGAGATATCAACTGCATGTAGTTATAATGGATGTGTAAGGGTAAAAAATTTAACCTATTCATATGGAA
This sequence comes from Mastigoproctus giganteus, assembly GCF_048544385.1. Classification (NCBI taxonomy): domain Eukaryota; kingdom Metazoa; phylum Arthropoda; class Arachnida; order Uropygi; family Thelyphonidae; genus Mastigoproctus; species Mastigoproctus giganteus. The sequence goes on along the minus strand of NC_143582.1, from coordinate 91,273,602 downwards.
TGCTAGCAGTGTTGTTAATAAACTGAGTGAATTTAGGCTGCTGGTCATGTTGTCTAAAACTGATATTATATCTCACAATTTCTCCATGTCTTTGTAGAAAACAGGGAGAAAAACCTGTTACCACTATATAATCATAGTGAATTGGCAGCTGGATCTTTTTCGCTAGTGGAATGAATTATAAGAAAGTGTGGTGTATTTACTGATATTTCTTTCACTCTGGAACTTTTTTGTTATTTATTTTAGTGGTAACATCAGTATTGGTGTCACTGTTTTCTGTTTGGGACTGTGTTGGGGTCTGAGAAGAAAAGTTTAGTTTAAATGAGAGAAATAAAAGCACTTCACTTTTGTAAAGTTTGAATCTATTTATTACCGATAGAAACTAACAAGCATGCATTTCAAAGATGTTTTCTCTCCTGCTTCTTCAGTAATTGAGATCTTGCTAGTACAGTCACAAAACACCAATAGAATAAAATAAATAAATAAAAAAATACTTATCCTCTTTCAATGGCACATAAACTGTGTGAACAAATTCAGAAAATTATCTTACTTATACTAAACCTGAAAAAACATTTGTACAGATTCAACGTTAAAGGAAAAAGAAATAAAAATAAATTATCGATTTAAAAAATCAATAAAATGATTTGGTTTTTCATCTTACACTTAGTATAGACTAAACAGAACATTTTTTTTTTCTCAACTCGAAACGTCCACTGATAACAACCTGAAAAAATGGATTTTATATCTATACAGGGTGATTCACTACCAGTGCGGCAAACTTGCAGGAGGTGTAGGGGGCACAAAGACGAATCGGAATCACATAGCATTGCAGGGTCTGAAATGCCTTCGTCATGCGGTAGAGGACGTTGAACGGGAGGTCGCATAAACAGCAATCCCGCTGGAAGTCAGCATTTGCGAACCGGTTCCCGAGGCAGTAAGATGGACAAGTATTCAAACGTTGAACTGGCCGACATGCACCTCGCATATGGAGCTGCGGACTGTAACGGGCGCGCCGCTCTGCGCTTGTACCAGGAATGTTTCCCGCACAGGCATGCTCCTCCTCATACGATTTTTGCACGTGTGCACGGAAGGCACCATGAATTACCTCTTGTTCCACGAGAGGTACCATGAATCGAGAGCGAACGACAAGGACGCGAGATAATGAGGAGAATGTCCTACGTCTTGCAGAAGGCAATCCGAGTACGAGTACTCGAGCGATAGGCCAACGATTGGGTATTTCCCAATCCACTGTATGGAGGATACTGTCAACAAACCAAATGAGTTCATACCATCTGCAACGCGTCCAATCATTGGAGCCTGCGGATTATCCACTCCAGAGGACTTTTGCTACTAGGTTTCTTCAACAGAAACGGTTTGCAAATGCTGACTTCCAGCGGGATCGCTGTTCACGCGACCTCCCGTTCAACGTCCTCTACCGCATGACGAAGGCATTTCGGACCCTGCAATGCTATGTGATTCCGATTCGTCTTTGTGTCCCCTACACCTCCTGCAAGTTTGTCGCATTGGTAGTGAATCGCCCTGTATAGAGAAATATGGTGTACTTGTCTGTCAAAGCTGTACACATGCAATTACTGTTGATGAAGAGTTGTTGTTATTGTTGTTATTTGGTTTTTAGGAGCATTAGCAACTAAGGCCATATTGCTCCAGGGATATGCGGTGGTCATTCCCTGATCTTTCCGCATTCTCCGTATTTGGTGGTCACGGGCTCGAACCCCAGTCTAATCAAGAAGCGTGTGCTACGCACTGCTGCTCCTTCCCACCTGGCTACGGAGGCGCCTGTTGATGAAGAGGACGACTATCATGTCGGAAAGGCATCAAAAACCTTTCAGATGTAGTAGTCATTGGAAACACCAGAAACAATCATTGTTCATACACCATATCAGAAAAAGCAGGCTCAAAACCACTACAAGTGCTGTGCATCAGCAACTGGTTTAGCTGTGTTCTATGGTTGACCTAAATTCAAGTTATTCCATCTTATGAAAACTGCATATATTAAGATTCGTCATTATTTTCTACTCCTCCAGTAAACAAACAGTTCTTGTGTTCCTGCTTGTGGGATCTATGATGAAGAAATGCTTTACATACAGTAACACACACACTGACAAATGACTCTATATGGTCCTTGCCCTTGTGGTTAATTCTTGGGCAAACCTGATAGTTCTGGAGAACACTACCAACTATTTTAATATCTCTCCATAAAATTATAGTCTTCTTGCTGATGTTCAATTTTGGCATGGCTAACTGCCTTACACTTGCATTATGGTGCTTTGAAAGTTCTAATATACATTGTACATTAAGTGCTACTCTATGGTTTTCTTCCTTGTCCACCTACTTGTATTCAAATTTGTTGAGCTTATTTTCACATGGCATTTAAATGTCATTATTTTATGCAGTTTCATTTACATATGTGATACTGCATAGCCTGCTACAATATTTACATAGTACATAATTTGTGTGAAGTATTTCACACAAATTATGTGTGGCATTTGACAGCATTCCAATACTTTTGGTAACATAGCTATATCCAAATGTACACATCTTTCTTCTGTAACCTATGACAGTGTTTCACAATTTAACTAATTGTGTGGCTGCTGGCTGCTCCAATATTCCAGAAATTAAATCAACAAACTAGCCTGACTCGCCCATTGTACATTATTTGCACATGCAGGCATTCAGCTCAAGAGAACATTTGTTTCTGGCAGTTATTCTATTCTCATAACCATATAACAAGAACTATTTACTATTTGTCCATAAGTAGGAAATAGTTCTTGTTTAATAGTATTTCTGAACTAGTCTTTCTATTTTTTGCACTGGCCTTTTTTACATGTTAAACAATAATACAAAAACCTTTTACAGTACAAATCTAAAATTCACAAAGCTATGACTGGTATCATGCAGTGGCTATTCAGAGAACTAGTAACAGTAGCAACTTGGAGGAATAGCATGACATGAAATTCATTTGGTGCAACAGATTTTTAAAAATTTTATTCATTGAATAAAGAAACTGGTAAAAATTTAACGATGAAGAAAATTTACCTTCTCATACTTAGATTTTAACATTTTCAAAGTTTCAGGTTTTGCCTGCAGTCCTGTATTAGGATGGTACACTCTGTAAAATCTATCTTTGTTACTTCTATCCCTTTCTCTTCGTGTTGTATCAGAAACTACCAAGATAACTCTTCTCTTGTTAGTACGAGTCTGAAAAACAAATTAAATATTATTATATGATCTGCTGCAAATTATATGAAATACACTGCAACAGAACAGTAAAAATTCCCAACTTGTACAGTAATATAAACAAAGTTGAAAATTTCATAAATTTATAATTACATCATTCTTATGATGTAACAATAATTTTTAAAATAAGAAGAATGTTTAAATACATCATTCTTATGATGTACTAGGGGAGGTTGAAAAGTTTCTAGCTTTCATAAAAGGAATGCTGGAAAGTTGTGAAACTATTTATTTTCAAACATAGTCTCCCCCTTCAGTCAACACACTTTCTGGTGCAATCCACTAACTTTTGTAACCTGCTCAAATATATCTGCATTCTTGCTAAAATGAATCTTCTAGACTTGCACTGTACTGAAGATCAGGCTACCATCACCTTATATAATAGGATAATCATATCCTTATCCCTGCTGCCAAAATTTTTGTACATCATTGACAAAATTGCATAACTGTCCTAGCAGCCCATCTGCACTACTCAGAGAACATGTGTGACTGCACAATTACCCCCAGGTCTTTTTTGTTCTCCACTACCTACGTGTGGTACCGTACGATATGTTATTCTTGGATTACTGCTACTCACATACAGCACCTTGCATTTGTCAATGCTAAACTTCAATCACCTCTTCTCAGCCCACCTGCCTAATTCTAGGTCTTACTGCAGTAGCATAACTGATTTCTTTCATTAACCAATCTGTTATCTAGTGTCTGTTTGTGTCTATTTGTTGTTTGTTTGTTATTTGGTTTTTAGGAGCATTATCAACTAAGGCCATATTGCTCCAGGGATGTGTGTTGGTCATTCCCTGACCTTTCCGCATCCTCCGTATTTGGTGGTCACGAGCTCGAACCCCAGTCTAATCAAGAAGCATGTGCTACGCACTGCTGCTTCTGCCCACCTGGCTACGGAGGAGCCTCCGGGGATATGCGGTGGTCATCCCCGACCTTTCCGCATCCTCCGTATTTGGTGGTCACAGGCTCAAACCCCGGTCTAATCAAGAAGCGTGTGCCACGCCTCCTGCCCACCTGGCTATAGAGGTGCCATCTGAAAACCTAGACATTAAGCCCGATATGCTGTAATCAGTATCATTTATAAATATTGAAAACAACAATGGGTCCAAAACTGAACCCTGGAGGGAGTAGAGGACTCAGATAGTTTTTAAATTCCGTACAGTGAGATCAACTGATGATGTTACCAACAGTGAATTCTAAATGGGAAGCCTTCAGGGACTTAATTTTGGAAATTAAGTTTCATTTCACACCTTTTCATTCCAACTAAGAAATACTGTTTAAGGTTTAGGCCTAAACAGATGTCAAATGAATTAATGAGTGGCAGAGAAGAAGAATGTATGGGATGCATATAAAGTAGCAGGCAACACAGAAGCCTATGGCAGGTATAAACTAGCCTCCTCTGTAATCAAGTCACAAAGGAGGTTAGGCAGGCAAAGGCAGATTATGAGAAATCTTTGGCAAAGGATGCAAAGAAAAACAGCAAGGAGTTCTTTACTTATGTAAACTCTAGAAGGAAAGGGATGAATCAGATTGGACCACTTAACATAGATGGATTGACTATTGATGATCATGCTCAGGTAGCTTGATAAACTGAATGAGTATTTTGCATCTGCATTCATACAGTAGGAGTTATTCAATGAAGGGAGTGCCAGAAGTATCAAACGCTAATAGGGAGCTAAGTGATACTGTAATAACTGAGAGCAAAGTGGAGGAGAAATTGTTGAAGTTAAACATAAGGAAGGCACCTGGAGTGGATGGGATCTATCCAGTTATATTAAAGAAGGCAGCAAAGGAAGTAAGCAAACCCTTAGCCATAATTATGAGAGCTTCCTTGGACTCAGGAGAGGTCCTCATGGACTGGTGGTGTGCAAATGTATCACCAATTCACAAAGGAGGTTCAAAAGATGACAAGTAAATACAGACCTTAGTTTAACTTGTGTTCTGGGGAAAATAATGGAATCACTGGTTAAAGAAGCATTTCAGGATCATCTAGACAAGACTGCAGTAATAGTTAAGACACAACAGCATGGGTTTGTCAAAGGGAGATCTTGTCTGACCAATTTGATTGGTTACTATGATGTGGTCACAAAGGAACTGAATGCCAAAAATAATTTTGATATCATATACTTGGATTTCAGGAAAGCTTTTGATACTGTTGCACATGGAAGACTGCTATACAAATTGGAGAGGTATGATACTGTTGCACATGGAAAACTGCTATACAAACTGGAGAGGTATGGCATCAAGGGTAAGCTGCTCCAGTGGATAAAGGGATGGTTGAGTGGGAGACAACAGAGAGTGGTAATCAATGGACCCTGCTCTTTGTGGACAAATGTTATTAGTGGAGTTCCCCAAGGTTCGATGTTGGGCCCATTGTTGTTTTGCATATTTATCAATGCTAATATTGATGAAGGTATATCAGGTTTAATGTCCAAGTATGTAGATGATACAAAGGTTGGCAGGGTTGTTAACGAGGTAATGACGAGTAATGACAGTATGCTACTCCGACTGGATCTAGGTAAGTTGGGAAAATGGGCTGAGAAGTGGCAATTGGAGTTTAACATGATAAATGCAAAGTACTGCATATGGATAGAAATAACCGAAGAGAAACGTACCAACTGGGTGGTACTACACTCAGGGAAGTGGAAAGTGAAAAAGATCTAGGGGTAATTGTGCAGCCAAATACAAAGTTCGCTGAGTAGTGCAGATGGGGTGACAGGGCAGGTCACTGAGTCTTGTCAATGATATATAGGAATTTTGCTAGCAGGGACAGGGAGGTGATTATCCCGTTATACAAGGCAATGGTCAGGCCACACCTAAAGTACTGTGTACAGGTCTGGAGGCCTCATTTTAGGAAGGATGTAGAGTTGCTAGAATGAGTACAAAGAAGGGCAACAAGATTGGTGAACTTAAGCCTTTCTTACCAAGAAAGTCTTAAGTTCTGCAAATTGCAGCGACTGGAGAGTAGGCACTTGCGAGGTGATCTGATTGAAGTGTATAAGGCCTTGAATGGGTTGAGCAAGCTGAATGCTGATGGGATTCTTCGTCTTGCTCAGACTAAGAACCTGAGGGGGCACAGTTTCAATTGAGGAAAGATATTTGTAGAATAGATGTGCAGAAATTTGCCTTTAGGCAGTAGTTAATTGGTGGAACAGACTTCCTTCCATCTTTTGTTGTGGCAGCTAATAGCCTAAATAAATTTAAGGCTGAGCTGGACAGGCATTTTGAATGAATGGAGGGATGAAATGGGAGATTTTTTTTTTTTTTTTTTGCTTGGCTGATGCTGCATAAGCTTGCTTTCTTGCATTGTACGCCTCTACTAATGCTAATATCAATCTTATCTAGTGGACCTTTGTGGCTTATCCCTTTCTTTCTAGAGTTTATATAAATACAGAAATATTTTTTAATTTCCTTTGCATTCTTTGCCAGAGACTTCTCATAATCTGCCTTACTTTGTTTCATTCCTTTTGTGACTGGATTGCAGACTAGTTTATGGCTAAGTTTCTGTATCCCATTTATTTTTATTCTTTGCCACAAATCTCATCAGATCATCCAACATCCATTTAGGTTTAAGCTTTAAACAATATCTCTTAGTTGGTTTAAAAGACTGAAAACTTCCAAGATTACTTCTTTGAATGTTACCCATTTACAATTTGCTGCTGGTAACATCATCACCTGGTCCCACTGAATAGAATTTCAAACCTATCTGAACATGGATAAAACTATCCAAGAACCCGGGGTGGATGGAATCTATCCAGTTATATTAAAGGAGCCAGCAAAGTAAGTAAGCAGGCCCTTAGCTATGATTATGGGGGAATCCTTGCACTCAGGGGAGGTATCCACAAACTGGAGATGGGCAAATGTATCTCCAATTCACAAAGGAGGATCGAAAGGAGACATGAGCAACCACAGACCTGTTAGTTTAACTTCTGTTATGGGAAAAATAATGGCATCACTGATAAAAGACGTACTGCAGGATCATTTAGACAAGACTGGCACAGCATGGGTTTGTTAAGGGGGAACTCTTGTCTGACCAATTTGATTGGATAATACGATGTGGTTACAAAGGAACAGGATGCAAAAAATAATTTTGATATCATATACTTGGATTTTAGGAAAGCTTCTGATACTGTTGCACATGGAAGATTACTATACAAGTTGGAGCAGTATGGTATTAAGGGCAAGCTGCTACTATGGATAAAGGGATGGCTGAGTAAGAGAAGACAGAGAGTAGTAATCGATGGAGACTGCTCCTTGTGGACTAATGTTAGTAGTGGTGTCCCCCAGGGGTCCGTGTTGTGCCTATTGTCGTTTTCTGTATTTATCAATGATACTGATGAATGTCTATTAGGCTTAATGTCCAAGTTTGTAGATGATACCAAGATTGGTAGGGTTTTTAATGACAGTAAGCATTGTATGCTACTGAAACAGGATATGGAAAAGTTGAGCAGATGAGCTGAGAGGTGGCAACTCAAGTTTAACATTGGGCGATTCCATGTCAAGTGGCCTAATTTTGAAGATGGTCCCTGCTTGACCACCTTCAATTTTGTTGAAACTTGGTGTAGATGTTTAAACAGGTTTTCAAAGCATTCGTGCAACAATTCAGTTCAAAATATAGCATGTTTGAGGCACCAGCAACTTTTTTGTGGAGATCACTTGTGTTTTAAGTGTGTGTGTGGTATGGTTGTTTATTGGTGCATTAGCTGCTATGGCTATAGTGTACCTAGTGTGTGTGTTTTAAGCAGAGCAAATCACAAAAATTTTTCACGTTTTAAGTGTTACTGTTGCACAATGGTGAGAGGTAGTGCTCTGAAACTTGGTATACCTAGTTAACTTTTGGCAGAGAATGCAAAACGTTTGGTGTGCAGGCTCAAAAACCTTCACATTTTTTTACAATGCAGTCTAAAACTGGCACCAAAAATTTGTCACGACAAATTTAAGCAAGACTTAAAAGTCATAAATTTGAAATAAAAATGTTTGGTACCTTCTTTGGGCATTCCAAACATCTGCATGAATTCAGCCCAACTAAATATGAGCACTTATACTTGTTTGCTGACCGAGATATTTTCCTTCAAAGATAGTCAAAATTTGATCTATCTTTAGGGTCAAATATCTTAATGTGGGACACCTTCAATTCTCTTGTTTTTGCCACCACTGGAAAGAGCAGAGTTTCAGCTACAAGAATCATGGTTTTTCAGTTTTCTGTCTTGTTACTTAAGGCCTAAAAATGGCCTTAAACATTTTATATTTTCCACATAATATTTGCATACTTATTTGATGGTGAAGTTTGTCATCTCAGTAAGGACAGAAATATTGCATTTACAAGAGTGAAAGCTTCTGTAATTACTCTGCCCTTTGGTTTAAGGAGAAAGGATATATTGGCAATGCACAAAAAGATCTGTATTTTTTACAATGGGGGAGTGCAAATGGCAAGAAAAGAAATTTCAAGAGTTTCTTTAGTGCAAGTTCCAAAGCCTGAAAAGTGGTCTTTATTCAGGATTCCAAGCATAAAGATGATGTTCTATTGGTTTCTAAGCTTGAAAGAAGTTATAACTGCAACAAAATTTATTTAAAATGCAATACAATTTGAAATAAGCAAGTGAGTGTGAAGATATTGAATCAATGCCACATAATGGACTGGAATTTTTCACTGATGGTTGATATTACTATTTCAGGCAAGCTATATTGTCTTCCCATTGTTGCTGTTTGGAGCTGGAAGATTGGCAATAATTTGTTATTCAGGAATCCAGCAGACGTCTTGTCTAGCATGCTAGTGAAATGAGCGAGCTGCTCCATGAGGATGCATGAAATTTACCAATACATCGTGTTTTTCAAATGAAATTTCACAAATATTTCCAATCCACCAATTATTGTCATAAATACAGGCAATGTATTGGCCAGGTTGTAAATTAACAATTGGCACATATTGAATATTGGTTTCACTAGTCTGATCTACATGAGCTACAAATGATGATGGTGTGTCATTTGATACTTCGCAAACATGAATCTGTCTTGCATCAATAAGAATAATGTGATGATTTTCTCTTGTTCCAGCAATAGTATGACCATCTATGAATCTTTTCTCTTGAAATGGCCTTACTTGTTAAATTTCCTCTTTAGAAACAGAACAGAATTTTATTTCGGTCACATGCATGTCACAAAATTCAAACATGTTTCCTGGTGTCGGGATTTGGTTTACAGTTGAGCATTGGAGACTTGCACATGCTGCCAATCTTTTTATTTTCCACCAATTCCATCACATGGTGACTTCCCATGGATAGTGCCAAAGAAATTCCAATCAGCACTGATATCAAAATTCTTTTGATGATGACACAAGTTAATAAAATTCTTGAAATTGTTGTACAGAACCATCACTGAAGTAGTAAATGTGCCTGATTTCTGTCACAAAACTCTACAAATATTCAATTAAGTTGGTTAACATGCACTGCAATTGTGGGGTGTTGAAGGCAGTCACTGATTATGCATAAACTTGTAAAAAATGACAAATGGATGCAATGTAGCTTGGCTATTCTCCAAGTGGAACCCTTGAACAGCGTCTTGCACAACAAATGAATAATTTTCTGCAAAAACCATCAAGATGACCAATTCTCCTGTCAATAGGCTTTCCTTTGTTGACTTCAAATGATAGCTTTGATATTTAGCAATGTAGTGATGACAGGAAAGGTTAAATATCTTTGTAGTCAACTCTTCAATAAAATCTTCTGTTGTTAATTGCTTTGTGTCCAGTTATCTCTGCCAGTGTCTATCCATTGCTTGAATTCAATATCTTCTGGTTCATTGTTTTCAAAAATATTCTCTAGAAACTTTTTCGCTTATCTATTCTGGACATTTTTCGCACCGATGAAGCATACAATCTTTTGACTCCAAATCACAGACTGTTTTACCAATGAGCACCTTGTAATCACATTCAACAGGACTTGCTTCTAGCATTAACTTGACATTTTGATGGATTGTGCATATACATACAGAATGTGTTCCTGGTGCACCAACTGTCACACACCACTTGGGTCGAAGTTAAAAAAATTTAGAAAATCCAATGTCAGATCCATTTCTATCTTGATAAGCTACAAACATTTCCTTCAAGTTGCTGAGTATCAGTTGCTTTTGCATTTGCATTCCATCTGCATTTCTAATGGAAATATAATCTTTCTTTCCAAGGCATATCCAACTAAATTCATCATCTTCAAAAAATTCATCACTTTTGCTTTATGTGATCATGATTTCTTCTTTTGCTTTAAGTTTTCTAGCTTTCTTGACCATTCTTTCTGAGACACTAAACTCTTCCACTGTTTTCTTTATGGACCAACTAACTGAAGCTAGTGATAATATTTGAAGTATTTCTGAATGACTTGATACCATCAACTTTTCCTTCAGCAGCTCATTGTAATCTAAGCAATTTCCACCACCAATGACTTGCACTTAGCTCCATAATGTCATTTGGATTCATGCCACCAATAGATGCAATTTTACTGGCAATTACATCTTGTACTTGACTTGCCTTCCTTTTGGCATAGCCTTGTGAGTCTCTCTTAGCCATTCAATGAAATTTCAGAGGAGAAATACCAATAGTCATCAAACTTGTGTGTTCAAGCTTTCAGTCACATGCACTTTGTCATCATGGTCTGATCCAGATGAAGTTGATGTTCCTGTTGTTGCTTTTCAACTGTTACTCTTTTTGGCATGATGGGCACAGCTTCTGGCTTGGTTTTATGTCTACCTTTGTTAGGTCTTTCAGATCTGCTATTGACAAATCAATTGGTTTTAAACCTTTTTTCATCATATGATTTTTCTTCTGGAAAGGATTGCAACATGAATGCTGCAAAAATTCAAATTTTGTCATAAGCAAAGCTTCATGATGTAGACAAATTGTGTTTTCTTCACCCAGTTTTAATCCACAATGTTGACCTATCAGCTGTTGTTCTTCAAATTCAAATTCTTTAAATAATTTTAACCCAGTTTTGTGTGTATAGGATAGCACATGACATTTAGAATTATCTATATGACTGATGGCACATGAGTCCAGCTTATCTCCAGCAAAATCTAATTCCATGACTTTAATGCTGACTAATAAGAGGACGTTTCTGCAAGCAATGAAAACTTAACTTTATTACAGTCAAACAATAAAAAACAGAGGAACAAAATAAACAAACTGTTCATCATGAAGATAGAACACATTAATAATAGCATGGTTCAAATATCAGCTATTTATACTTTTTTTTGTATGATTCTAGAATATTCCAGAATTGTAGAACTTTCCAGTGGTGGCAAAAACGAGAGAATTGTTGGTGTCCCACATTAAGATACTTGCCCCTTAAAATAGGTCAAATTTGACTTTCAAATTCCGAGTCATCTTTGAAGGAAAATATCTCAGCCAGAAAACAAGTATAAGAGCTGATATTTAAGCTGAATTCATGTAGTTGGTAAGTGGAATGTCCAAAGAAGAAGGTAGAAAGGGTTTTTATTTCAAAGTTATGACTTTCAAAAGTCTTGCTTAAATTTGTTGCGACAAATTTTTGGTGCCAGTTTTAGACCACATTATAAAAAATATGAAAGTTTTTTGTGCCTGGACACCAAAAGTTTTGCATTCTCTGCCAAAAGTTAACTAAGTACACCAAGTTTCAGAGCACCACATCTCACCATTGTGCAACAGTAACACTTACCTTTGAAAATTTTTTTGTGATTTATTCCACATAACACAAGTGACCTCCACAAAAAAGGTGCTAGTGCCTGAAGCATACTATATTTTGAACTGAAATTTTGCACAGCTTCATTTGAAACCTGTTTAAACATCCACACTAAGTTTCACCAAAATATTGATGGTCGAGCAGAGACCCCAGGCTACTTGACATGGAATGACTCCATTGACAAATGCAAAGTGCTGCATATGGGTAGCAGTAACTCCAGACTAACATACTAACTGTGCAGTACTACACTCAAGGTATAGTGGAGATTGAAAAAGACCTGGGGGGGTAAATGTGAAGTCAGAGAAGCTCATGGGGTATTGTCAATGATATATAGGAATTTTGTTCATAGGGATAAGGAGGTGATTATTCCCTCGTATAATGGTCAGGCCTTCAGTACAGGCAGTTGTCGCTTTATGACTTCCCGGGTTTACGAGTTTTTTTCCCCCCCCAAGTAACAAGTAGCAACAAATCAAAAATATGAATATTAATTGCAAAAATTTACTGCATTTTTTCAAACCATGTGCATAGCTATACAATAGCGTTCCTCGCTATACGATATTTATCTGTTCCAGAGACACAATCGTATTGTGAACCCAATAACACATTGTTTTTTGGTAATTCGTTCCATGACCTTGGAAGTTGAAATTTTTGCTATATAACTCTCTAAAAGGTAATTTTTATAGTGTAAATTGTATTAGTTACCAACTCAAATCATTAAAGTGCACTACACTTTCATTGTTATCATACATTCTGTTATAAGAACCAATTTTGAACGGCTTTGTGATATTTTTCTAAAGCACATTTCTGGAGGTCACAACCAGAAAACAATAAAAACAATTTGCACTTTCCAGTTTATTGGGCTTTTCTGTTACTACAAGCAATTATTAACAGGTAGTAAACTCCATGTTATTACATTTGCGAAAATACCGATAGCTGGAATTGTGTGTTTTTTTATGTTATTATGGTGAAATGTGTTTACTGAAATTTTCAAAACGTATAAAAAACAAATTTTCAGAACCTTCTCTTCATTCCTTGTCGCTCCGTGCAAATTGTTTTAGTTGCAATTTGTGCGTTCTGTTAAAAAATGCTTATGCAATGCTATTGAAATTTATAAAGAAGAGAGAAAACTATATTGGAAACAAACACCTCTTGAAGCATTTCCGAAGAAGACGACTCCTTGAGGAACAAACCAACGAGTGCTGAGCCAATAATGAGTGATCAACGAGTGTGCATTTAGTCGACGATGATGAATAAACATTCTTTAACATTTGTAAGTCATAAATAATTTCTTTATTATTATAATTTGCTTGATTTTACAGGCTATGTTTTCCTTTCTTTGGATAAATCAATCATTGTTTAAACATAAACTAATTAGCTAACTAATTTCATTGCTGAGAACATAACCCCTATTTTTCACATTATGTCTATGGGTAATAAATTCCTGCTTTACGAGCATGTGATAGGAACGAATTAACTTGTAAAGTCGGGAACTACCTGTACTGCATACAGGTCTGGAGGCCTCATTTTAGGAAATGATGTAGAGCTACTAGAACAAGTACAGAGAAGGGAAACAAAATTAGTGAGTGGAACAAAGGGTTGCTGTTACCATGAAAGACTTAAGTTCTGCAAAGTGCTGTTGTTTGGTTTTTAGGAGCATTAGCAACTAAGGCCATATTGCTCCAGGATATGCGGTGGTCATTCCCTGACCTTTCCGCATCTTCCGTATTTGGTGGTGACGGATTCGAACCACGGTCTAATCAAGAAGCGTGTGCTACACACTGCTGCTGCTCCTTCCCACCTGGCTACTCTGCAAAGTGCATTCTGGAGACTAGGCACCTGTGATGTGATCTAATTGAGGTGTATAAGGCCTTGAATGGTTTGAGCAAGATCGATGCTGATGGGATTCTTCTTCTTGCTCAGATTCTGCACTCGAGGGGGAATAAATTCAAATTGAGGAAAGACAGTTGTAGAACTGATGTGCAGAAATTTGCCTTTAGCCAGTGGGTAGCTGATTGCTGGAGCAAACTTCCATCTGTAGTTGTGGAAGTTGATAGCGTAAATAAATGCAAGGAGGAACTGGACAAATGTTTAGAGGGGAATGGATGTGTGAAATGGTTTTTTGTTTGGCTGATGCCACATAAGCTTCCTTTCTTGCATCATAATGCTCTACTGCTACATTTCCTTGCAGCATTACTGTTAATATACTAGTTTGTGTATCCCCAGATATCAGTTTTCTGATCCAATTAACACTGCCTTTATTTCATCAAGAAATATTCTTGCATCCCTTCTATTTAAGTTTATTCTATCTTGTAAACAGTCTCTTCTGTTAACAAGCACATGCAGATGCACAATTTTTACCCCATTAACCTTTCACAGTTTATCCAGTGCTGAATTGATTGACAAGACTCTCATCATTTACTCCCTCATGTGCCTGGACAGAAGACAGCAAAGAGAGAGGTCATTATAATTCCTAGTGAAAGTATTCTTACACAGATAGTACTTCAGAACTGTCCAGCAGTCTCTTAATATCATTTGTTTTCTTTTAAATTATTCAAATTAACTTTTTAATTTCACTGATGAAAGGTCACTGATGAAAGGTCACTGATGAAAAAAAGGTCAGGTCACTGATGAAAAAAAGCAGTGAATTAGGGTTGAAATTGAAAGTGTCTGCAATTCTGCCCAGACACGATAGGAGGGAGTATATGATGAGAGCCCTGTCAATCAATTCGGCCCTGGAAAGATTGTGCAGGGCTCAAGGGGTAGAATTTTTTTCAGCCTGGTCTGTACTTGTTAACAGGAGAGACTGCTTCTACAGGGATGGGATACACTTAAATAGAAAGGGTGCAAGAATGTTTGCTGATGCTATCGAGGCAATGTTAGGTGGGTCGGAAAACTGCTAGATTGGGGGGATACAAGGACTAATAGATTAACAGTAGCCACTGGCAGAGGTGAAAGTGATTCTTGCACTGCTTCTATTGGAATGAGCCGCAGCCTGGAAAATAAGATGCAGGATATTTCAGAGACTGCTGGGAATCATTGGGGTACAAGTAAACACATGGGTTGTGTTAGGGTAGCTAAGAAAAAGAACAGGTGCATGTATACTTGTGTGTACACCAATGCTAGGAGTTTAGTAAATAAATTTGATGAATTTGAGGTATTGCTCAAAACATCAAAGGCAGATATTGTGGGGATTTCAGAGACGTGGTGTCACACAGATATAAGAAATGCAGAACTGGAATTTGGGGAGTACAATGTGTACAGAAAGGATAGACAGGATAGGAAGGGAGGAGGGGTTATGCTATTAATTAAGAAACACATAAAATCCAAGGAAGTGAAGCCAGTCGACATCGCTGGACAGTGCAGTGTCGAGTCAGTTTGGTGTGACATAAGCATTGGGAGATCAAAATTGAGAGTAGGAGTGTGCTATAGGCCTAATGACTCTGATGAGTATAATAAGAAACTGTTCGGAGAAATAGAGTGGGCCAGTAAATCAGAGAGTCTTATAATGGGGGATTTTAATTTCCCAGATATTGACTGGAATTTGGGGGCTGGTCACTCACACAGTAGCAAGGCTTTTGTGGATTTATTGGATGATTGTTTTCTACATCAGCATGTTCGGGAGGCAACTAGAGGGAGTAATACTCTTGATTTGATTATCAGTAGTGATTCTTCATGCATTCAGAATCTGCAGATAAATGAACCACTTGGTGGCAGTGATCACAGTGTGCTGAAGTGGGAGTTACTCAAAGAGGTAACTACCATTAGGGGTAAAGGGAAGGGGTATTGCTTTCGTAAAGACGACTACAATGGACTGAGACAGTATTTAAATTCTATACAGTGGGATCAACTGATGATATTGCCAACAGCAAATTCAAAATGGGAAGCATTCAAAGAACTTATCGTGGAAGCTACTAGGCTTTACATACCAACTAAGAAATATTGTTCAAGGTTTAGGCCTAAATGGTTGTCAGATGAACTAATGAGGCATATGGCAGAGAAGAAAAATGCATGGGATACATACAAATTAACACGTAACACGGATGCCTATGATAGATACAAGTTGATCTGTAACCAAGTTACAAAGGAGGTTAGGCAGGCGAAGGCAGATTACGAGAGATCCTTGGCAAGGGATGCAAAGAAAAACAGCAAAGAGTTCTTTACTTATGTAAACTCTAGAAGGAAGGGGATGAATCAGATTGGTCCACTTGAGATCGATGGGTCAACTGTTGATGACCCTGCTCGGGTAGCTAACAAACTAAATGAATATTTTGCATCGACATTCACACATGAGGAGTTATTCAGCGAGGGGAATGCCAGAGGTGTATTCAACTCTAGCAGTAAGCTAGAGAATCTTGTAATAACTGAGAGCAAAGTGGAGGAGAAATTGTTGAAGATAAACACAAGAAAGGCACCTGGGGTGGATGGGATCTATCCAGTTATATTAAAGGAGGCAGCAAAGGAGGTAAGCAAACCCTTAGCCATAATTATGAGAGCTTCCTTGGACTCAGGGGAGGTACCCATTGACTGGAGATGTGCAAATGTGACCCCAATTCACAAAGGGGGATCAAAGGCTGACACAAGTAATTATAGACCTGTGAGTTTAACTTCTGTTCCCGGAAAATTAATGGAGGCATTGGTGAAAGAAGCACTGCAGGATCATCTAGACAAGACTTCAGTTATAGCTAGGACACAGCATGGTTTTGTTAAAGGGAAGTCTTGCCTGACCAATTTGATTGGATACTATGATGCAGTCACAAAAGAACTGGATGCAGGGAATAACTTTGATATTATATACTTGGATCTTAGAAAGGCTTTTGATACTGTTGCACATGGAAGACTGCTGCACAAATTGGAGCAGTGTGGCATTGGAGGCAAGTTGCTGCTATGGATAAAGGGGTGGTTGAGGGGGAGAAGACAGAGAGTGGTAATCAATGGACACTGCTCATCGTGGACTAATGTTATTAGTGGAGTCCCTCAGGGTTCAGTATTGGGGCCTTTATTGTTTTCTGTATTTATAAATGATATTGATGATGGTATATCAGGCTTAATGTCCAAGTTTGCAGACGATACAAAGGTTGGCAGGGTTGTCAAGGACACTACTGACACTATGCTGCTGCAACAGGATTTGGAAAGGTTGAGCAGATGGGCTTCGAGGTGGCAAATGAAGTTTAACATTGACAAATGTAAAGTACTACATATGGGAAACAGCAACCCCAGAGCAACGTATCAACTCTGTGGTACTACACTGACAGTGGTAGAGAATGAAAGGGACCTGGGGGTGGTGGTGCAGGCAGATATGAAGTTCTCTGAGCAGTGCAGACGAGCTGCAAGAGTAGCTCATGGTGTATTGTCAATGATATATAGAAATTTTTCTAGCAGGGATAAGGAGGTGATTATTCCCTTGTATAAGGCAATGGTCAGGCCACACCTAGAGTACTGTATACAGGCCTGGAGGCCTCATTTCAGGAAGGATGTAGAGCTGCTGGAACGAGTACAGAGAAGGGCAACTAGATTGGTGAATGGGACAAAGGGGTTCTCTTACGAAGAAAGGCTTAAGTTTTGCAAATTACAGTGTCTGGAAACTAGGCACCAGCGGGGTGATCTGATAGAGGTGTACAAAGCCTTGAATGGTTTGAGCATGCTCAATGCTGATGGGATTCTTCCTCTAGCTCAGAAAAATCACCTGAGAGGGCATAAATTCAAATTGAGGAAAGACAGATGTAGGATAGATGTGCGGAAATTTGCCTTTAGCCAGCGGGTGGTTGGTGGGTGGAACAGACTTCCATCCCTTGTCGTGGAAGTTGATAGCCTAAATAAGTTTAAGGCTCAGCTGGACAGGTATTTCGAACGAACAGAGGGGTGAAGTGGAAGTGGTTATTTTTATTTATTTATGTTACTTTTTTTTTTTTTTTTTTGGCTGATGCTGCATAAGCTTGCTTTCTTGCATCAAATGCCTCTACTAATGCTAATGCTAATGCTAATTTATATACTAGTTTTGTCTAGTTACTTTCTGTTACTGTTGAGGTGTCTCTGTTAATATTTTATGTTAACCCTTGGCTGCAATTGTTTGTGTTATATTGTGCAGTTACTGTTAGATGTTATACATGGTTGGTTTGCATGAGAATAGTTCGCCAACCATTCTTTAAAAGTGATATTCCCTCTTCTGGCCTTTGATACTCATATCCTTTCCAAACTTTGCTAAACCATCATGATTCATATCATGTAATGCAGCCAGGTCTACTGAATGCTGCCTATACTGGACACATCAATCTTCTTGGGCAGAATACATTATTCACAGTAGCTTGGAGTGATGGACAAGCATCTCTAAATTTCATATTTCCATCAAAAAATCTATAAACAGTAAATAATCATGACAGATTCATAAATGTAATATATTCATTACCTGTGAAGACAAGTAAAATCCTTCTTCATTTCCAACTAGTTCTGCCCAAAGTTCACAAGCATCATCCCATGGCATCCCACGTTCAACTTTTACCTATAAACATTAGTCCAAATTATTATAAATATTAAATTTTGTATAATCAATACTAATTAAAAATTTATTAATCAATATCATATGTAGGCTTTTAAAATAATGCATTATCTACCAGAAAATCATTTAAAGAACGAACACACACGCATTATTTAATTCAACATAATCAAGAAAATAAATTTATTTTACATCCATAATAAAACAACCAGAAAAATGAATGTTTTCTGGGTTATTCTAAAGTGACGAACTGACTGGTCACCAGCTCACAAACACTATATGTTCACTGAATAAGCAATGGTACTAAAAAAAAACAGAGCAAATGTGCATATGTTTGTATACATATTGTACAGCTCAATGTATATTGAGCTTTACAATTAATAATGGTGCAAAAGCAAAACTTAGCAACAATTACCACAGTGACAAATTGATCGAATTTCTCCACAGAATAACTGTTACCTTTCTCATACTGATTAAAATTACTGCATTAATTTACCACAACAGAACTAAAAGATCAATGGCAGAAATGGAGTGGGACAATGACCTAGGGTTCCATACTTCACAGGATGTCAGCCAAGTACACCAAAAGTGTGGGAAGTGGGGAGACCTTAGAAATTAATTTACCGTAGTGAAGTAAACAGTTACAATAACAGTAACAACATATCTATAGAAGTATATTTCACAATTCCCAAGTGGTTTAATCATTATTAGGATTGTACCATGGCCAATTTAAGGAGTTGGTGGAAGGGAGGCAATCAGGCAAGGAATCCTTAACCTCTTTGGTGAATTTAACTGACCGCCCAGCTAAAATTGAAGCGATTCTCTTGGTACCGTATGGTAGCTCACTGATCTCAATTAATATTAATTCGAACATACTATGAGCATATGTTAAATTATGCAATTAACAGGAGCATATGTTAAATTATGCAATTAATTTTTGTTCTGAATCACTTAAGTCACATTAATAACAGAAAATTTTATAATATTGCGAAGTATTACACTTCCCCACCTAACTACTTCATAATGACACCCAGCTGGCAAAATTTTCTGGGAAGAATACTGTAAATGGTAGTTAGTTCCCCAGAGTAGTCCACAAAGAGCCAAATCATCCTATCGTGCAAGGGTACCAGAGTCATGAACTCAGGAGCGAAAATGAAAGGAGAATAACCCTGAGGGCCAATAAGGAAATGCTACATCAGGGCCCAAGCTCATGATAATATGTCACCAGCTGCAAAAGAATATTTAATCTATAAATGTAGCTAAAATACTATTAATATCTTTCTATACATTAAAATAATTTTCCTCCTAATGATATTTATTCAGCTAATGGGAGAAGAGAGATGCAGGTTATGCGGTAATACGTAACAAGCACAAAAATAAGTAACAGGAGCTTGTTTTACTGTGGTAAAACAAACCTGTTTAAGCGTGGTCATATGCTATATTTATCTAACATGACCATCCTTGATTGCCACGTGTAATGTATTTATTTAAATAAACTAAATACAACAAGGCATAATATTTTAAGATTCTATATCTATATATCAGTCTAGATACACCATAGACAACTCTTAAAGAAAAACTACGGTGCCGCCTGAGTGGTGGTGCACACCAAGAATAAGTGACAATAGTCTTCTCTATTAGCGAAGAGTTACTTATTCGAGGTAGTGCAATACATGGTAACTTGTTGTGAAGGATAAGCACAATATGAGATACAGATGAAATGATACCTTTTACACAATTATCGTAGTTTTTCTTTGAGTTGTTTATCTATACTGATATTATATAGATATAGTAATGTGTTTGTGTATTTATAGCTGAGGAAGAGACACACAGTCAAAAGTTTCTGTAAGTATTTCATTCTATTTTATCAAAAGAAGCGAGCGCAGTGAATAGGGGGTTATTTACTAATAATTATATACATAGAATGAAAACTAGTAAAAATCAATACTACAGCAATTAGCATAACAAAAGCCATGATAATAAAAAAATGTATGCATGTTATGTAGGTAGTTTTTTAATTTCCTTGAATGCAGTGTCTGGGCAGAGATTCAATCTCAGACAGGGCTCAAAACAGGAAATTTTACAAAAGGAATACTGTTAAATAAAATAGCTTTTTTTCAAATTAAATAATCAAGTACTCACATGACTTTATGATGAATGTGATGAATTGGAACCCTGTTTGCTCCAGTCCATTCTGAGCCCTGACCTCTGAGATATGAAAGTTTTTACTATGCAAGTGGATATTTCTTGCCCACGGCTTGTTTATCCTTTTTCTGTCACCACCTGGTTTGGTTTATTGGTTTTACAGCACGTCAGCAGCTGGGGAAGAATCCTACTCCTCTGCCTGACATTGGCTAACTAGCCCCAACTGAAAACCTCTTTGAGAATGAGAATTCCTCCAATGTAAAATACAAAAGGTGAAAGGTTAGGACTGGACTTGAATCCAGACCACTCCAACAAATAAATGACAAGTGGTGGAATCAGCATACTGTCATGGAGGATTTTCCACAGAGGTAGGACTTTAAAATTAAGAATGAAGGATAAATCTTCTGAAAGTCTTGATAATGAGTGCCATGCTATGTTTAGCTTTTAGAGTATGACTGATGGGTCCATGTAAATTCAGTGTATAAGACAATTTGGTGTCTTATACACTGAATAAGACACCAAATAATGATAAATAAAGAATGAAAACTGTTAACATGCTGTGCTGCTAATGGTTAATTTAACAATCATGGTATGATTCATATTTTTGATAGAGTGAACTAACCACATTCGATTTGTAATGCAGTATACTTTTTACAGGACTTCCCTTTAGGGAAGTCCTGTAAAAAGTCAAGTCAGTCAGCTCCCTTTCCCTAGAGCCTGTGGCATCTCTCAGTGCCCCTGATTAAGGGTTGGTAAAGCCAGAATACATTTGGTTAGCATCAGCATGGAGGAGGGTAGTTTAAAAGGGTATTTGTTTTGTGCACCAAACAACTAATGCTGTGAAGTATCTGTACATAATGTCTGTAAACTGTGTTGAATATATACTGCATTCTCAGTTTGCCTTCCTTGCTTGATAAAAAGCGAGTTACCCACGGGAGCCCATGCAACCACCAATAATAATTCCACCTGTCATGATGGAATCAATGTGATGCACTTGGGTGCTGATACAGAAGGGGGGGCACCACAAAGTGTTTCTTAAATGGTATAGCACTGTGGGCCTAAACCTTTTACTTTTTAGTAAAATATTTATCAGCTAATTGCAAAATTTTACTGATTTCTAGGTGTTTATTTCTGATGTCCTAGAATATATCTTGTTTTGAGAAGCTAAATCAAAACCACTGTCCAACCTATCATAGTGGCAAAGTGAAATCATGTCATTTCTCCATACATCATCATCATCATCAGCCATTTTCAATCCACTGCAGGATGAAGGCCTCTCCAGCAACTTTCCAGTTCCTTCTGTTTTGAGCACTGGCCATCCATTTATACCCAAAAACTCATGAATTTCATCCATCCATCTCCACCTTTGTTTTCCAGGTTTTCTTCTAGCTCCTCTTGGGTACCATTCTGTTATTTTCTTAGTCCATCTGTCATCATGTCTTCGAGCTATGTGTCCTGCCCAAGACCATTTTAGTTCTTTAGTTTTGATAAGAATGTCCTTTACTTGAGTTTGCTGCCTAATCCATGTGTTTCTCTTCTTATCTAACAGTCTGATTCCCAGTATAATTCGTTCTATTCTTCGCTGTGTAGTTCTCAGCTTCTCTTCCATTCTTTTGGTGAGTGCCCAAGTTTCACTTCCATAAGTTATGGTGGGGAGTATACATTGATTCATTATTTCACGTTTCAGACAAACTGGGATATTGCTCTTCAGTATGTGACTATATTTCCTGAATGCTATCCATCGAAAATTTATTCTTCTCTTGACTTCCAGCCATTTATCATTATTACAGCTAATAACTTGTCCCAGATAAGTATATGACTCCACCTTTTCAATTACTGCTCCTTCAATCATTATTTCCCTTTCCTTGGCATACTTGTTCATCATTACTTTTGTTTTAGCAATATTCATCTTTAGTCCAAAATCCTTACTAACTGTGCATAACTGATTAAGATTTTCCTCTAATTCTTTGGGATCATGGCTTATGACCATAATGTCATCTGCAAATCGTAAATGGTTTAGGTACTCTCCGTTCACATTGACTCCTTTCTGCAACCAGTCTAATCTTCTGAAAGCTTTCTCAAGGGCAGCAGTAAACAACATCGGAGATATTGTGTCTCCTTGTCAAACTCCTTCATTATTTTTAAATTTCCTACTGTCTTTGTCTAGTCTAATAAAAGGAGGTAGCATTCTCATATATTTTCTTCAAAATCATAATATATACTTGTCTTTTCAGTGCCCGAAACATTACCTTATGCTGTATGGAGTCAAATGCCTTTTTATAATCCACAAATGCCAGGCATAATGGTGTTTTATATTAATTTGCTTTCTCCATTAGCTGTGATATTACGTGAAGGTGATCCATAGTTGAGAATCCTGTCCTAAAGCCAGCTTGCTCTTTCGGTTGATTCTCATCAAGTATTCTTTCTAATCTGTTAGTAATGACCCTTGTGAACAACTTGTAGATGTGGGATAACAAGCTAATTGGTCTATAATTTCAAATTTCTGATTTATCTCCTTTCTTATGCAGCAAAACTATGATTGCATTATTCCACTGCTTAGGCGTCACACCTTTTCTAATGCACTTTGTGAAGAGCCTTGCCAGTATTTGTGTTATGTCTCTTCCTCCCAATTTTAACAACTCTACAGTAACTTCATCTTCCCCCGGGGCGTTC
The DNA here is from genome assembly GCF_048544385.1 of Mastigoproctus giganteus. NCBI lineage: Eukaryota > Metazoa > Arthropoda > Arachnida > Uropygi > Thelyphonidae > Mastigoproctus > Mastigoproctus giganteus. The sequence continues at coordinate 91,250,334 of NC_143582.1, read as the reverse complement.
CGATTCTTCATTTTCTTCAATGCATGTTCTACCTCATCAGGAAGAATATCGGGTATGTCGTATGTGTTGCTACTTTGCAATCCATCTTCCCCACTGCTGGTATCATTCCCTTGCTCCTTGTATCATTCTCTATAGTAGTCTTCTGCTATTTGAATTATGCCTTCTCTGCTGTTTATAAGTACACCATCACTATTCTTCAGTTTCAGTATCATTTGTCATTCTGTATTACTGCTCATGGCTGCTGATTTAAATCCTTTGTTTTCCCTTAATGCTTGTTCTACTTTTCTTGTGTTAAATCTTCTTATGTCCTCTCTGAGTCTCTTTCTAATGGTTTTGCATAACTCAGTATACTCAATTTTCTCCCTGTCAGTGTTTTTCTTGCTCTTCATTTGCCGTCTTCGGTTCATCATGACAAGTGTTTCTTGACTAATTTTTTCTTCGTTGGATTTCTTTTTCCCTATAGGTTTCTTGGACTTTATCACTTTCAGAAAGTTGTAATATTCCTCGTCGATATCTTGGTCCTGAGCAGTCTGCAGAAGCTCAAACTTGTTCTTAAGTTCCAGTACACTGCTTTTTCTCCTCCTCTGTTATCTCAAAGACCTTTGTATTATTTACTCGAGTCAGTTTTTCCCTTTCCTAAATCTATATCAAGTGTACATCTTACCATTCTGTGATCACTTCCAACATTTACCTTATTTAGGACGGTAACATCATTCACAATATATCTTCTGTTAATGAGGATGAAGTCGATTTCATTAGTTGTTAATCCATTTGGACTCTTCCAGGTCCACTTTCTGTTCACCCTTTTCTTGAAAAAAGTGTTCATTACCGACAGTCCTTGAGATTCCGAAAATTCCACAAGTCTTTCACCTCTTATTTCTTTCACCAATTCCAAAATTTCCTATAGTTCCTCTTTCTGCGCTGTTTTACCTTTTTCCAACCTTAGCATTGAAGTCCCCCATAATAAGTGTAGTGGGTTTTCTGCTCATCTAGAAGACTCTCAATTTCATTGTACATTTCTTCAACCTCTTCATCATCATGGCTCGATGTTGGTGCATAAATCATTATAATCTTTAGCTTGTACCTCTTAAAAATCTTGAGTATTAGTCTTGACACCCTTGGTGATGTACTTTTGAATTCCAAAATGTTGTTTTTAAAATCTTTATGGACCAGAAACCCAACTCCACCTTCATTCCTTTCACTGTTTCCATTGATGTACAGCAGATTTCCACTTGATAAACTTATAAGTGATTCATTTCTTTTTCTTGTTTCAGCCAAACCGATGATATTCCAATTCACATTTTTTAATTCCTTTTCCAGCTCTAATATCCTGTCTTCACCGATGAGTGATATTACGTTATAACAGGCGAAGTTCAGTTTCCGTGCATGGCAGCCTGGTCGTACCCAGAGATTCTTAGCACCGTCTGCTTCCACTCTGATCCTCTCACTGCCGTAAGAGGGAGAGTGAAAGCTGCTGGGGACTGAGGGCCATTTGTTTCATCGTGCTTTCATATGCTGGAGGGTTTTGGTCTTTTCCTCTTCACACTGACCAGGAGTCTTGAAGAGAACCACTCAACACATTTGTTGCCACCTAAGTGACGTAACAGGGCTTACCATCGAGAAGGTGTGCATGAGCGGATTTTATGGAGTCAGGCCAACCGGACTTCTCCTAAATCTTCTGTAATAGAGAGATATTGGATCCATCAGTGTTTTAGGCTGAGTGTCCTAAGTGCAACTTCTAGTCAACGAAAGGATGTTATATGCTGCTGTCTACAAAAATTACTAGGTAACTAAATACTGAATATATTGAAGCAAATATATAGTCAATTTTTACTATTTTTCCCTCTCAGAAAAACAGATATACAATAGCTATGAGTCCCAGAAATGCTTTGTGTTGCGAGTTTGTGATGAAGGGTGGTTTTTCTGCATAACTATTTTTAATTTTAATTTCACACCGTCGAATCATCGATAAATTTTTAGTAAGAGGAACAAAGCAAAAGTCAGATCCTGCAGAGAGAACAGAAAATCATGAGAAAAGATGTGAAGATGAGTCAAGAACACCTCAATATGGCAGACCAAGTGGTGAGTGTAATCGTGACCATTCACCAAGTCTGTCTACAAGCAAATCAGCTCCAGAAAGAGAAAAAAAAAAAAAAAAGAAAAAAAAAAAAAAAAATTACAATATGAATATTTGAAATAAATATGGCTTATATTATTGTGGTGATGAGCAGAATCAAATCCCTCTGTGTTCTCTCTCTGCTGATGAGAACTTTAAAAGAAATCATTGAGACCTTGAATGGTAAATTATTGCTTAGCAAAGCTTATTATCTTTGTACTCACCTCCTTACAGATCATAATAGATCAACAGTACTTCAATCTTTCAGTTGTAAAATTAGTCATTATTACAAATATAAATACTTAACGATAATTGTCAGAGGTGAGTACTAAGATAATAAGCTTTGCTAAGAATCTTAATAGATAATCAAGAGTACTTCAAGCTTTCGGCTGTAAAATTAGTCATTAAATCTATTGCTTATTTTGAAGAGAAAAAGAAATATTACATCATGACTGTTGGTGAAATACATATATGTGAGTTGTAAAAAAGAATTATTAGAAGCCTCATTAAAAGTGAGCTATCACGTTGCTTGTCAAGGAGAGGCTCTCACTATTTGGTAAAAATTTGATAATGCCATGTGCTATTGACCTGTGTACGAGACTATATTTGGATCCAATGAATCAGCAAAAATTAAACAGGTGCCACTCTCTAATGACAGCGTAAAAAGAAGGATTTTAATTTGTTCACCCGATCTTCTCAATGGATTCATTTGTAGACTTAAACTATCACTTTATTTTACCTTGCAACTGCTGTCAGTAGACTAGCTATGCCGATAGTACTTGTCTGACAACCGTATAACGGTGAGCTAAGTGAAGACATTCTTACCTGTGATGATTCGAAAACGACTACAACAGGTTGTTATTGTTATTTTGACATTAGCAACTAAGGCCATATTGCTCCGGGGATATGCGGTGGTCATTTCCTGACCTTTCCGCATCGTCCGTATTTGGTGGTCACAGGCTCGAATCCCGGTCTGATCAAGAAGTGTGCTACGTACTGTTGCTTCTGCCCACCTGGCTACGGAGGCGCCACTACAACAGGAGATGATATTTTTGAAAAAATTGACAGTTTTTTTTTTTTTTTGTACTCATGAATTTGACTGGAAGATGTGTATTAACATCTGTACTGATGGTAGAAAGGCTATGCAGAGCCCAATTTCAAGTTTTGTTAAGAGAATCAAGCCAGTAGTACACCCTTCCTGTTCAAGAAGTCACTGTTTACTCCACAGGGAAAATTTAGTTGTGAAAAACTTAAGATATTTTAAGACACTAATAAAAATCATCAATTATGTGAAATCTAATGGCTTAAGTACAAGGCTATTACGGCAGATTTACGAATGCTTACAATTTACACCAAAGCACATTGGCCGAGTCAAGGTAAAGTGCTGATGAGATTCTCTGAATTAGGCTCTGAAATTGTGATGTTTCTTACTGATCATAAAGCTGAAGCCACAAAGAAAAACAACTTGAGATTAACTGCGGAGATTCATCAACTTTGTCTAGTGTTTATAATTCACAAGGGGTTGCATTCCTTGCTGATACATTTGACAAACCGAACACACTGAATCTATCATTTCAAGGTAAAAATAAGACACTTTTCATGGATAATGATAAAATCTCTGCATTCAAAGAAAAAAATTATTCTTTGGAGAAAGAGAGCTAAAGCAGGACAATATGATACCTTCAATACTTTTACTAGATGTCTCATTGAAAAAATATCTCCACTTACAGAAAGCAATAACTGAATACCTCAAAAAACTGTTGATCTCTTTTGGAGAATATTTTCCTGTCATTACAGACATTGGAAATTACTGGTAGACAGTTAACCCTTTCTTGAAAAGCTGAAACTCCTTTGTCCTATTCACAAAAGAAGAACTGATTGATATCCCTTGTAACATGTCACTCAAAAAAAAAAAAAAAAAAAAAAAAGGTTTTTTAGTGTTCCACTGTCTTGGTTCTGGGTCAGTTTGTTTGATTCTTTCCCTAATATAGCAGACAAAGCACTTCGTAAACTTTTACCAACTGTGGCAATTTATTTATGTGAATGTGGGTTTGCCAAATCTTGTGACACAAAATCAAAAAGGAGAAACAGCTTGAATATTCAGCAGATATTCACTGTAAATTATCAACTTTGACACCTAATTTCAGCAAAATCGGTGAAAATCTTTCACAGCAGGTCTCTTATTAGATTCACTGAGTAAGAATATTTTTTATTTTTTAATTTGAAGTCTTAATAATACTTACATTAATAGTTTAAAATTTTAAGAGTAGTGATTATTTTTTGTTCCACTATAATACAGTACACATTAAAAAAAATGAAAAATGCCCATTTTTCATGTAAAAAACTGAAAAATTCCCTGTTCTTGGCATTCTATGGCTATGATAATCTTAGGGGGGGTACATGAGGACTTTGCGAACTTTCAGGGGGTACATCGATCAAAAAGGTTGAGAACCACTGGTATAACAGAACTATAATGGGAGGCAACTTCTCCTCTCTGCTACTTCTCAAGCCCACCTGCCTAATTTTCTAGGTCTTTTTGCAGTAGTCCATCTTTATTCTTGTCGTTAATCACTGTGCCAACCTTTGTATCATATGGATACTAAGACAATTAACTTAACATGCCTTTGTCAATATCACTAATAAATATTGAAAACAGTGAGGTGTCCAGTCCAGTGCAGGACTGAACTCTGTTTGTTTTGTTATTTGGTTTTTAGGAGCGTTAGCAACTAAGGCCACATTGCTCCGGGGATATGCGGTGGTCATTCCCTGGCCTTTCCACTGAACTCTGAGGGACTCCACTAATAACGTTAGTCCAGGAAGGGCAGTGCACATTTATAAACATATCCTGTCTTATACCAATCAACAATGATCAAAGTATATACAGTACTACAACATATAGAAAAATTAGGCAAATGGGCTGACAAATGCCAGGTGAAATTCAACATTGAATTTCAACAATACAATCTCAAATTAACATACCAACCGAACGAAACTGCACTCGGTAGTGGAAAATGAAAAAGATCTGGGGTAATTGTACAGTCACATACAAAGTTATCCAAGCAATTTGGACAAGCTGTCAAAGACAGCTCATAGGGTTCTGTCAATGATATACAGGAACTTTGCTAATAGGGATAAGCAGGTGATTATCCCACTGTACAAGGCAATAGTTAGGCTGCATCTTGTGTACTGCATCCAGGTCCAGAGTCTCAATTGTCTAAGGATGTAAATCTGCTGGAATGGGTGCAAAGAAAAGCAACAAGATTGGTAATGGGAACAAAAGGATGATCTTACCAAGAAAGGCTTCAGTTCTGTAAATTTCAGCATCTGGAGATTAGGCACCTGCACCGTGATTTGACTGAGGTGTTTAAGGCTTTGAATAGATTGAGCAAACTCAATCCTGATGACATTTTACACACACACACACACGAGGGGGCATAAATTCAAATTGAGGAAGGATAGTTGCAAAACTTGCCTTCAACCAGCAGATTTTTGATTGCTGGAACTAAATTCCATCTATTGTTGTGGTAGTGGATAGTTTGAATAAATTCAAGGAAGAACTAGAAAAATTATTGGAGGGATGGGCAGGTGATGCGGGAAGTTTTTTTTTTTTTTTTTTGGCTGATGCTTTATATACCACTATTAAAACTGCCTGTTATTCACAGCAGTAATTTGCCCATGATGCTACACAGTTACAGCAGTCTTTTATGAGAAACAATGTCAAATGCATTTCTGAAATCTAAGTATGTGATGTCAAAATAATTTTCTGCATCCAGTTCCTTTGTTACTAAGTCATAATAGTTAAATCAGACGGCTCTTAACAAATCCACTCTGCAATTTCTGTTTAACTCCATTCCTGTCAAGTTGGTTCTGCAATACTTATTTAACCATTGATTCCATTATTTTCCCTGGAACAGAGATCCAGCTTACAGATCTATAATTACTCCCTTCCCCTTTCGACCCCCCCTTTCTGAATAGGAGAGACATTTGCACATCTCCAATCTACAGACACCCTCCCTGAATCCAAAAGATGCTCTCAAAATTATGGCCAAAGGCTTCAAGAGTTAAAAGTTCAGTTTTCCATTTAAAATTACTTGCCTTATGATTTTGGCATTAAATATTGATGCTCAAAATGGTAATAGCAAGTCATACTGTTAATCTATTATATGTGAAAGAAGTAAGAGACAATTATTCTATACCAAAAAAAGGAATATTTCATAATTCTATATAACACTTACAATATGTAATTCTGTCTCGGCAATTCCTGTTGCTGTTTGCCTAACAAAATGCTGACACCTTATTCTTTTCACACCATCCCCTGTGGCACCAAGATCTAAAAAGACAGGACAAATTTATAAATATGCATATTCTGTTGTATTATGCTACAGGGAGAAACCAATTTACTGAAATGAGTACTTTGCTAGTTATCAAAAACTGACTTATTTACAAATATACAAACCAACACACACACACACACACACACACACACACACACACACACACACACACACACACACACACACACACACACACACACACACACACACACACACACACACCCCTCTGTTTATGATGGGGTTCCATTCTTGATGGAACTGTGGCAAACAAAACAAAAAACACAGAGTAAAATGAACCTAATTATATAATGTAAGTCAATAAGTTATGTTCCAAGTCCCTCTTAAAATTTACACAGGTAATATATTACTATATTTAAAGCTCTAAAATGAATGCTATGAATGTAAAAACAGTATTTTTATGAATATATATCAAATGTAATACAGTATAAAATAACCAAACTAAATGTAATTAAATAAAAAAAAAATTAAACTCTGTACATTTACTTTGATATGTTCAAATCCCAGACTGAAAATTTTTGTAAGCAACACTGTAAGGCCCCTGCATTGATCTTTTTTGACAATACTGTAATGACAATACTGACAATTCTCTGATAAAGTCCTGGTTGAGGATCTTCCTTTTTTTGAAGAAAGCATGCCGTGTTGACTGTCAAGATTTCCTCTTTCTTTCTTTCTTTGAGAATCTCAGAATAAGGGCAAATAGATACAATTACGCTCCTTTTCATTTTCAAACTTCACTCCCAGTCGTGGTCAATCTCAACAGAGTTCATCAGTGAGGGTCTCCATGGCTGAAAGGATGTGCTGTAGGTTGCTTTTATTCATAGATTTTAGAGGAGGCTCTTCATCTTTTTCTTTCTCCTCCTCCTCCTCCCATTGGCTTAGTTCTTTAGCCAATTCTTCCAAGTACTCATTGGAAAGCTGCTGTCCATTTACCCAACAGCTCTCTTACATCTTGAGCTGTAACCTGCATTCAACTGTAATCCAGCCTCTTGCACCAGCCTGCTAAAGTCTTCAACAATGTTCTCCACTGGCTCTAATCCTGTGAAGTCGTGCTTAAATTGTGGGAGAAGTTTGTGCCACATTCCATTTGACCAGTTCACTAACACTTCCTCCCAGGTTGCATTAATGTTATTAATGCTCTTCAAAATGTCAAATGAGTGCCAATAATCTTTGATAGTTTTGGCTGAGATGCCCAAACTCTTACCATTTCCATGAAGGTTTGGCAGAGGAAATAGGTTTTAGAGATTGCTATTACCCTTTGGTCAATTGGGTTGCAAAACTGAAGTGGTGTATGGTGGCATGTAAACAACATTGATGTCCAGAGATGTTCCGACTTCAACAAGGTTTGCAGGATGGCCAGGGGCATTGTCCAAGAGAAGAAGAGCTTTTGGCCTGGTAACTCATTCTCTTGACAAAAGTGGAGCACAGTAGGCAAAAAATAGTTTGTATACCAATCCAAGAAGATTTCTTGTGTTGCCCAAGTCCTCTTGTTCTATTTCCAGTAGACTGACAACATGGCTTTCTTTAGAACCCTTGAGAGCATTTGGTGTCTGAGAGCACTTGGTGCAAATGTCTCTGGCACTTTAAAATTAAAACCAATGGTGCCAACATTGGTTTTAATTTTAAAGTGCCAGAGACATTTGCAACCAGCAGAAGTGTTAGCCTGCCTTTTGCAGCCTTGAAACCTAGTGCAGATTGGGCAATGCAGCTTCATGGGCAATGAAGGTCTGTGATCGCAATTTCTTCCAATAAAGCCTGGTCTCGTCAACATTAAAAATTAGATCAGGAAGAAAATTACCCTCCTATAAAATAGCACAAAACTCTGCTGGAAATGCTGCAGCTGCCTCAGCATCTACACTTGCCACTTAATTTCAAACAGCAGCACTTACTTTGAGATTTAAATCGCATGGACCATTCCTTGCTACCTAAAAAATGTCTCATCACTACCCTCTTTTTTTCATAAGGTTTTCAAACATTGACCTTGCCTTATTTTTTCTCAGATTATTCGAGCATCGGTATCTTTGTTGATTGATGAAGCAAATTTTATCCATGAATCCTTTTTGGCCTTTCGTTGGATGTAATAAGCTTTGGCTCTCCGTCTCTTGAAGTTAATAAGGTTGGCAGTGGTGGTATATTTGCAGAAAGTGTTCTATGCTACATATTTTTCCTGTTTTCGCTTTTTACAATCACCATTCCATCAGTAATTGATATGCTGATTGTTCCTTATTTGTGACTGTGGGATGGCGGCTGTTGCAGCTGTTAGTATCTATATTGTAATATGATCGGTGACAGTGTCAACAGCAGAAGACTCAATGATGTCATCATCAAAAGATACATGATTGGTAAATTTTGCCCAGTCCGCTTTGAAAAATTTCCATTTAGTTTTTGTTTCTGTTTGCTTGGAATGGGTGGTTTGAATGCTACAAATCAGCAGATAGTGATCGCTGTTTAGATTGCCATGTACTGCCCACGCTATAGTTGGGAAGAGGAGCAGATTGAGAGATCAATTGCAGTAGGTGACCCAGTAGGAAAATGGATGTAAGTGGGTAAGCCAATGTTCAACAGCATCAAATTCTCTCTGTCAAGCAGCATTTCAATAAGCTCACCATGTCCATCTGAGACAAGAGAACCCCACAATGCATGATGTCCATCCAAATCTTCTAACAGGAGAAAGTAATTGAGAAATAAGATTTTCCAGATCCTGCATCGTTCACAAATGGTTTGGCAGAAGATACATATTGAGACCACTGTCAATGTGATACCAATTACTATATGTGTAGCAACAGCTTCTAACGGCGTTTGCAGTGGAATGCACCTGGAGGAGACTCGTGATTCCATGAATACAGCTACTCCTCCATGGGGCTGTTAGTTTCAGATCAATCTTTACTGAAGGTAGTATAGTTTTTTACTGAAATGGAGATTTTTTGGTGTTAAATTCATTTCTTGTAGGCATGTGGCAGCAGGATTGTAATGGTGAATTAATTCATAGATATCATCAATATTGTTGTGAAAACCTCTGCAACTCCATTGTATGATTTGTTCCATTATTTTGTTTTGTGAGAAGAAGATGACTGTCTGTTTTTTCTGAGTGGCTTGTTTCTATCTGTCGAGTTTGATTTTTCTTTTCTTGAAAATGTAGGGTGTCCTTAGTCATTGCTTTCATATCATCATCTGCATGTATTTCAAGCAGATCTTCTTGGTTGGTTGTATCATCTGTGTCCATGCTAGATAGATGAGATTGCCTCACCTCAACAGGATCTGATTTTTGCAAATTATCTACTATTGGCAATGGGGAAGTCTCGGGGATGGAACTGTCAGTGGTGTATTATTGCATTGGTATGCTACGTTTGATGGAGATGGATGCTGGACCGAGAGGACTGATCGAGCTCAGTTTGAGATTGATTTGTCTGGAGGGATGGACACTTCTGTCTGACATGCTATTGATTGGTGACTGTAAGTAGCAGAAGCATGGGTGCATTTTGGCATACTTAATTTCTTCCCTCTGGTAGGAAACTATTTTTAATTTTATATTTTTGTATTTTCCCCCTCCAACTTCCAGAGGTCGCAGTCTGTGGAGTATGCCGGATGGTTGCCCTTGCAATTAGGACACTGTGGAGTTGATGCTTTACGTTCTGTTTGCATACCCACAGTTTGCACATGTTGCATCTCTACGGCATGATGTCTGAGAAGGACCAAATTTCTGGCATTTAAAACATCTTAGGAGGTTCGGAATATATGGCTGAACACAATAGTTTAAATATCCCGCCTTGAAGGAAGCTGGTAAGTTTAGAGAACTGAAAATTAAAATTATATTCCGGGTATATACTAAACTGCCATCTTTACAGATCACGATCCTTTTTGATCTTTAAGTTCCTGAACTATTTCATTTTCAGGAATGTTCAATAAATCTCATTCAGTGATCAATCCCTTTGAAGAATAATAACAGTTCAATGTTGAGAATTGGTGGTCTCTATTAATAAATCTCCAGTTGGAAACTGTTCACCATTTTTGGTGAACCTGAAGCATGTTCGAGGCATCTCTGAATGATGAAGGGGGAGAGCTTGCCCACAAGTTGTGTTGACAGAATATATCATCAGGAATGCTGGTGAATCTTGTCTGCAAGTGTCTTTCTTCATTCTCTTAGAGAGAGAAAAGCCATGGTCAGTATCATGATTGTCACTTTGTTGAGAGCTCTTTGACTCTAAACATGGAAATTTATTTGTTTCCATCTCTGCTCCTTTTAGTTCTGAGGGTTGGTTTATCCCCCAGGTTACTGGCCCTGCCATGTGGAGGCAGGAGCAGCGCTGACCATGGCTGGAAAAAGTGTAGTCACAGTATCCTGGGGGCCTTCTCAAGAAACCAGCTCTACTGGTATGGGACCAATTTCATGCACAAAAAAAAAAAAAAAAAAAAAAACAACAACACAGAGGCCACAAAAAGAAGGGTGGAAAACTTAAAAACAGAATTCACTGTAATTCCAGGTAGACTTACTGCAACTGTGCTGGATAATTTATATTAACAAGCCTTTTAAAGCTTTCATAAAAGATGAATGGACTAAATGAATGAATGAATGCAAACACCTACTGGTCGTATGAAGAAACCAATAATTTCTCAGGCGTGTCAATGGGTAAAAAGTTCTTGGAATGTAGTAAAAACTGAGACAGTTATGAAATCAATTAAGAAGTGGGGGTATCAGTAACATCTTGGACAGCACAGAAGAAAACAGTCTGTTTCATGAAAATGACAGTTTTCTATCATGGTTGATTACTCACAGTCACTGAGTATCAAGAGGATGAAGAGTGTGATCATCATCATGATGAGGATGACAGAAGTGATGGATTTTCAGGTTTTGATAATGAATAAAATCTTCCAGAAGAACTGCTGAAATGCAGGACTGTTGTTGCTGCTGCTATGGGAGTTGCTGACACAAGGCCTACTTTAGGCCACACCTAACAATGTAATTGAGGTTACATTGAATGACTGCTATGGAGCAATCAAAGTAATCATACAGTTGTATTCATTTCAGGAAAAAAAAAAAAAAAAAAAAACAGCTCTGCAATGCAACTATGATATGGCAGAATGATATAGGTTCTCATACATTTGAGAGGAAACTGAATGAGGAGCATTAGGCATTGTTGAACAAGGCACATTCAAAGAAGGTGTGTGTGGCAAAGTATAACCTATTCAGGTTCTGAAGGATTACTTCCTCTTTTCTATTTATATGGAAGCAGGAGAGATCCATAATTGTGGTTCAGATTTAAACTGAAAGAGCTTATTATGTCTTTGCATGTACTGTAAAAGTATCCATTCTTCCTTACATATACTAACTATAATCAGTATATGGTAGCAGAAACTTTTTTGGGCTATGTTGGATGGATGCTTGACAGTATGATCTGTACCTTCATTTCCTGGTACACCAATGTGGCATGGAATTCAACACAAGATAACTACTGACTGTAGCTCCTCGAGTTGTATGCTAAGATCTTATGTGTTTTAATTAAGGAATTATCAGATGAGGAGTTACTTTACAAAGCTAAGAGAAAAGCTCTGAGTTGGTATATATTATTTTTTGAATTCACAGGTAAAAAAAAAAAACAAAAAACATTTCTAAGGCAAGCTTAAAGTAACATAACTCAGTGGCATGATTGCTGCATTCAGTGGGAAATGAAATCAAAATAGTTATATTAATGAGGGCAGCCATCTTAGTCATCTGTGAAATTGTGCCATCTGCATGGTGAAATGTTGTATAATGATGAAGGTTCACAAACTTCACTTGCTTATTAATTTACAAACTATATAAGCTATGGACAAAATAATGCTAACCATATGTTAGTAAAGTTTTCTGTAGATTTAACAGCTCTAAATATTTCTGCATTTAAAATCATGCACCTTTTGGCATCTCTCATATTGCAGAAATAATTCATAACTGGGTTGTCTTCCCTTACACTTTGGGTGCCTCTTTAATCACCCAGAAGAAGACAATCATCTCTAAAATGGTACCATCTAGGTGGTAGATGGTAAGGAAATAGAAATAGTCTATTGGAAAGCATTACTTATTTGAAGGGCAAAAGTAGGCTACTCACTTTGAGGGTGTCATGATATGAGAGAGATATATAATAATGATGATTGCTGCTGCTTTGAGGAAACTTTGCATTTTTTATATAATTTAGCTGTGTACAAAATGATGCAAAGCACTAGTAACACCACTAAATGCATGTTAGTTAAGTTTAAATTAGTTTGAGGCTTTAATCGCCCTAAAATTTAATGGGTCCTTGCAGATTAGGTAAAAGTTTTTCAAAAAAAAAAAAAAAAAGGGTAGGCCTCCGTAGCTGAGTGGTCAGGAGCAGGAGTGCAGTAGCACACGCTCTTTGAGTAGACCGGGGTTCAAGCCCTTGACTGCTAAATACGGTCGATCTGCCAACCCGCACTGAACCAGCGTGGCAGATTATCGTCCACTTCCCTCAGCATGAATTGTTGAGGAGGCCTCCATTCTGCAGTGGGTTGATAATGGCTGCAATTTATTTTTTTTTTTTACTTTTTCCGAAAAAAAAAAAAAAATAATAATAAATAAAAAAAAAACCTCCTGTCTTCAAAACAAACAAACAAAAAAAAAAAAAAAAAAAATCAATGAAGCAGATGAATACCTAATAAACAGTTCATGTCCATTTATATATATTTTGTTTTTGCAGACATTTTTCCCTTATTACAAGAAAATAACTACACCAAAAACATGTAAATTTTGCTTCCTTCTGAAAAATGCTATCAAGGGGATATACTGAATTAACAACATAACTTTTGAGTTACTGGTCAGTGGATTTCAGATGTTTGCTTGATTTTCATAATTAGTGTTAAGAAATTGTATATTATTGATTCAAATTAACCAGGAGATGTATATATCAATATCCACATCAGTTAACATTATAGATAAAAATGGTTGTTTAGCTAATGAAAAAAATATGCACAGAAACTTCAATAACACCACATACCCAATATTCCCATGTCCCACTGGCCAGCTTTTTTTTCTTTCCTAATGACAGCTTCTAGTGTGTCAGTAAAATATTGAAACAGACGATTCTGAAGTTCTACTTCTACACCAAGAATACGGTTCAGAAATTTACTCATATTGTTATAATCTAAACAGAAGGGGAAAAAAAATTGTTTATTACATATTTATTATTTTTATCTTATTAAACATAAAAAACACTATGACATAAAAAAAAAATACTGCATTTGGTTGAATTTGCATTGCCATTAAAATAGGTGATGAAAGCATTTCACTGAGTTATTGGTTGCTTCTTTAATTAGACTTTTTTTTGGTTTGGGTTTGTTATGAAAACTCTTTTTTCTATGATTGTCCTGGTGTCCCCACAAAATTTTTGGGTACTGTTTTATATTATATTTCATATTTAAAATTAATAATATAGTAAACTCCTATTATATCACTTCTACAGGACTGGCTACAAAGAGCATTATAAGCAGCCACCCCCTCACCTCCACTTCATAGGATTAATCATGGGACCAGAAGATAAGAGTGATGCTAAAAGTGGGATAGTGCTATAACTAGGCATAATTGAGAATCATAATCGAAACAATCAATTTCAATTATTTCAATTATAATTCTCAATTATGTAATCGATTATATGCAAATTAAGTACTTATAAAATCAAAGAGAGAGAAAGTTGTTGTTGTTTTGTTGTTGTTTTTTGGTTTTTAGGAGCATTAGCAACTAAGGCCATATTGCTCGGGGATATGCGGTGGTCATTCCCTGACCTTTCCGCATCCTCCATATTTGGTGGTGACGGGCTCGAACCCCGGTCTAATCAAGAAGCGTGTGCTATGCACTGCTGCTCCTTCCCACCTGGCTACGGAGGTGCCCGAGAGAGAGAGAGAAAATGAAAGGGGCGAAGACAGTGGAGAGATTTCATCCAGTGTTATTAATACTAAAGGTAATGTGCTGTTGCCACTTGGCCAATTGTCGAATCAAAATGTGCGCGCATGCACACACGGGGAAATGAAAATATTTTTGTTATATCGAAATTTTAATTAAACTCAACACACTGGAATACTCAAAAAGTTTAGTATAAAAAATAAGTAATTTTTTTGGCAGTTTGTTTAACTAACGATCTTTCTATAAAGTCTTGAAGAATTGTTCAGACAAACAATTTATTTTTATTTTTACTCTTCAAAAGTAATTGCATTTCTACTGATAGTCTTCAGCTGAACTTCTGAATTCCAAGCTGTACTAAACATTTGCATTGCCTCTAAAATATTTGTTTGCATCATTTTGGTTTTTAGGAGCATTAGCAACTAAGGCCATATTGCTCTGGAGATATGCGGTGGTCATTCCCTGACCTTTCCGCATCCTCTGTATTTGGTGGTCACGGGCTCGAGCCCCGGTCTAATCAAGAAGCGTGTGCTACACACTGCTGCTCCTGCCCACCTGGCTACGGAGGCGCCGCAACCCATGGAAATATTAGCTAATATCCATCTAACAGAATCTGACCTATAATGCACTTCAGTATTTTGGTTAATTCCTTGATCTAGTAGCTGCAAAATCAAAGCAATCTGGTGACAGAAATAAAATTTGACATTATTTAAATGTCATGGAATGGGCTTAAGGGCTGCATAACTGTCGATCAAGTGCAATATTTCTGTTCTCATCCTTCATGCATTGTTCTAGAGACAAAATCCAATTAGAAAAAAATTTCACCAGTCGTGCTTTTGAATTGTTTAGCTACTCACAAAGGAACTGATGAACATTTTTTAAAACACCTTGGATTTTTGTATTTTCAGATACTAATGGAACAGTGTTCAGGTCTCTCTCTTGCACACACACGCACACACCAAAAAATTCCATTAATACAAGCTCAGTTTATACAAAGTACTTGTTTATATGAAGCACACGCAACTTACTATTCCCCTGCAAAAGGATAGGCTTTTCTATGTAAATATGCACAGTGGGGCTAAATCATGATGTTACTAAGAGCAAATTCTAAGTGGGAACCATTCAAGAAATTAATTGTGGAAGCTACTAAGCTTTTCATAAGGGTGACACAAGTAATTATAGACCAGTCAGTTTAACTTCTGTTCTGAGTAAAATAATGGAGTCACTGGTTAAAGATGCATTGCAGGATCATCTAGACAAGACTGCAGCAATAATTCAGACACAGCATGGGTTTGTTAAGGGAAAGTCTTGTCTGACAAATTTGATTGGATACTATACGGTGGTTACAAGGGAACTAGACGCAAAATATAATTTTGATATCATATACTTGGATTTTAGGAAAGCTTTTGACACTGTTGCGCATGGTGGATTACTGTACAAATTGGAGCAGTATGGTATTAATGGTAAGCTGCTACAATGGATAAAAGGCTGGTTGAGTGAGAGAAGACAGAGTGGTAATCAATAGACGCTGCTCTTCGTGGACTGATGTTATTAGTGGAGTCCCAAAGCGTTTGGTGCTGGGCCCACTGTTGTTTTGTATATTTATCAATGATATTGATGAAGGTATATCACGCTTAAATTGTATTCAACATAATTAATTGGAAATAATGGACATTAATTACACATTGAAGAAGGAAGAAGAGGTATAATAGTGTCACCTTATGAATAAATTCATTGACTGAAGATATAATAACTACTTGTGTGAATCTAATGAATAATATATATCCGTTTATATACATAGACGACCTCTGGAAACCAGGAAAAAAAAAAACAGTTGTAATCAGCCTTCTGAACTAAGCGGGGCTTTGCTATAGTCACCTTCAAGAGCATGGAATGTATGATGACTCTTGCTATGATTAAAGCCGACCCCTTTCAAAATTGGCCATGTGGTAGGCAATGGCATACGACCACATTATTAGATGCCGAAGAGACCATAACAAAACAAACTTCAAAAACAGTTGTAAAAGGAAGACCTGCAACTAGGTGGAAGGATGGGATCAGTGAACTTTTGGGCATGACATTTTGCAATTCTGCTCGTATAGCACATGATCGATGCAGTTGGAGGAATTTGTTGGTGCCCACAACAGCTCCTCAGGGAACTATGTGACTGGAACAAGTAGAATCAGGCTTAGTTTGCAGATGATGCAAAGGTTGGCAGGGTTGTTAATGACAGCAATGGCAGTGTGCTAATGCAACAGGATCTAGAAAATTTGTGCAGATGAGTTCAGAAGTGGCAACTGAAGTTTAACATTGACAAATGCAAAGTACTGCATGAAAGAATTCTGTGTAACTATACTTAGGGTGGTAGAAAGCAAAAAAGACCTGGGAGTGATTGTGCAGTCAAATATGAAGTTTTCTGAGCAAAGCAGACAGGCTGCCAGAGCAGGCCATGGAGTATTATCAATGATATACAGGACTTTTGCTAGCAGGGAAATGGAGATGATTATACCTTTTTATAAGGCAATGGTCAGGCTACGCCTTGAGTAATGCATATGTTTGGAGGCCTCATTTTAGGAAGGATGTAGAGTTGCTTGAGCATGTACAGAGAAGGGCAACAAGATTGGTGAGGGGGAACAAAAGGGTCTGCTCACCAAGAAAGGCTTAAGTCTGCAAAATGCAGTGGCTGGAGACTAGGCACCTGTGAGGTGTATAAGGCCTTGAATGGGTTGAGCACGCTGTATTCTGATGGGTTCGTTCCACTTTCTCAGATTACAAACCTGAGGGGGGCATAAATTCAAATTGAGGAAAGACAGTTGTAGAACAGATGTGTGGAAATTTGCCTTTAGCCTGCAGGTAGTTAATTGCTGGAACAAACTTCCATCTGTCATTGTGGAAGTTGATAACTTAAATAAATTCAAGGAGGAGCTGGACAAACTTTTAGAGGGAATGGTTGTTTGAATTTTTTTATTTATCTATTTTTTTTTTGGCTGGGGCTACATAAGCTCATATGTCTGCTTTCTTACATCGAATGCCTCTATTAATATTACTAATATATCTTATTACAAAACTTGGTTAATATGTAAGCTAGATCGCGATTAATGCGATATTTGATGTGTGAATTGTTTAACAAATTCAATGTGCGAATTGTATAGCAATACCAGGTTGCATTTAATCTGAACCAAAAGTCAGTTAATGTGAGGCTAGCACAGCTAGCCTTGCATTAACTCACGCACTTCACGAAAACTAATGTAATATATATACATTAGTTTTCGTGATTTGTTTTAATTGTTTTAAGAAGTGCCCTTAACAAAATGGACAAAAGGAAGATGCCTTCAGATAAAAACACTACGAGCGCAAATAAATTGATCAGCTACTGAGTGCCGGGCACTCAGTATGAAGGGTCCATAGTCACAAATGGTCATTAGGGTAGTATCTCAAATAGACAGCTTTATGGTAACTGAAAAAGTTTCTAGTACCCCAGCTTGACCTAAAACTGAACTGAGGAACTGAATGAAAACGTTGTCTATTTTCAGTCTTTCCAGTTATTGTGAATGACGACGGTGGGAGAAGTGACTGACTTCTCCCACGAGAAGCAATTAATGTCTTGGTGGAGAAGCGATTGGCAGGTGAGGGCCATACAAGACTCCGCACAGGTGCAGAGTCTTGCATGGCCACCGCCGCCGTCTCAACACTGGCTATCTGAGTACCTCCTTGCCAGGACAACTCCAACTTTGAAAATTGTTAAAAATACTTCCTGTCTCAAAATTTATAAAATTAACTAACTAACTATTTAGCAACCTTTGTCTCCAAAAGGAGAGTTACTTAGTACAAAGAAGCGTGCTATCGAAGGGCAATAAAAATTAGTTTTTTTAATTTTAACATAAAAAGTAAATGATAGATTTCAATCGGAATAGTTTTCCCTTGATAAGCATTGAATCATCATCATTAGCCATTTTCAATCCACTGCAGGATGAAGGCCTCTCCAGCAACTTTCCAGTTCCTTCTGTTTTGAGCACTGGCCATCCATTTACTACCCACAAACTCATGAATTTCATTTATCCATCTCCGCCTTTGTCTTCGAGGTTTTCTTCTAGCTCCTCTTGGATACCATTCTGTTATTTTCTTAGTCCATCTGTCATCATGTCTTCGAGCTATGTGTCCTGCCCAAGACCATTTTAGTTCTTTTGTTTTGATAAGAATGTCCTTTACTTGAGTTTGTTGCCTAATCCATGTGTTTCTCTTCTTATCTAACAGTCTGATTCCCAATATGATTTTCCATTCTTCGCTGTGTAGTTCTCAGCTTCTCTTCCATTCTTTTGGTGAGTGCCCAAGTTTCACTTCCATAAGTCATGGTGGGGAATATACATTGGTTCATTATTTTACGTTTCAGACAAACTGGGATATTGCTCTTCAGTATGTGACTATATTTCCTGAATGATATCTATCGAAAATTTATTCTTCTCTTGACTTCCAGCCATTTATCATTATTACAGCTAATAACTTGTCCCAGATAAGTATATGACTCCACCTTTTCAATTACTGCTCCTTCAATCATTATTTCCCTTTCTGTGGCATACTTGTTCATCATTACTTTTGTTTTAGCCATATTCATCTTTAGTCCAAAATCCTTACTAGCTGTGCATAACTGATTAAGATTTTCCTCTAATTCTTTGGGATCATGGCTTATGACCACAATGTCATCTGCAAATCGTAAATGGTTTAGGTACTCTCCGTTCACACTGATTCCTTTCTGCGACCAGTCTAATCTTCTGGAAGCTTCCTCAAGGGCAGCAGTAAACAGCTTCGGAGATATTGTGTCTCCTTGTCGAACTCCTTTCTCAATTTTAAATTTCCTACTGTCTTTGTCTAGTCTAATAAAGGAGGTAGCACTCTCATATATTTTCTTCAAAATCATAATATATGGAGCATCAATGCCTTGTCTTTCCAGTGCCCGAAACATTGCCTTATGCTGTATGGAGTCAAATGCCTTTTCATAATCCACAAATGCCAGGCATAATGGTGTTTTATATTCATTTGCTTTCTCCATTAGCTGTGATATTACGTGAAGGTGATCCATAGTTGAGAATCCTGTCCTAAAGCCAGCTTGCTCTTTCGGTTGATTCTCATCAAGTATTCTTTCTAATCTGTTAGTAATGACCCTTGTGAACAACTTGTAGATGTGGGATAGCAAGCTAATTGGTCTATAATTTCCAATTTCTGATTTATCTCCTTTCTTATGCAGCAAAACTATGATTGCATTATTCCACTGCTTAGGCGTCACACCTTTTCTAATGCACTTTGTGAAGAGCCTTGCCAGTATTTGTGTTATGTCTCTTCCTCCCAATTTTAACAACTCTACAGTAACTTCATCTTCCCCTGGGGCGTTCCGATTCTTCATTTTCTTCAATGCATGTTCTACCTCATCAGGAAGAATATCGGGTATGTCGTATGTGTTGCTACTTTGCAATCCATCTTCCCCACTGCTGGTATCATTCCCTTGCTCCTTGTATAATTCTCTATAGTAGTCTTCTGCTATTTGAATTATGCCTTCTCTGCTGTTTATAAGTACACCATCACTATTCTTCAGTTTCAGTATCATTTGTCTTTCTGTATTACTGCTCATTTAAATCCTTTGTTTTCCCTTAATGCTTGTTCTACTTTTCTTGTGTTAAATCTTCTTATGTCCTCTCTGAGTCTCTTTCTAATGGCTTTGCATAACTCAGTATACTCAATTTTTTCCCTGTCAGTGTTTTTCTTGCTTTTCGTTTGTCGTCTTCGGTTAATCATGACAAGTGTTTCTTGACTAATTTTGTAAGCCCTAATAGGGCTTACAATACCGAGATTCTGAATACCAGAAAAATATTTTAAGGGTACAAAAGGTGATATATAAGAAATATATCTTATATATAGGTGATATATATACAAAAGGTGGTATTAGTACCCTTATTTTGCTAGTCACTACAGGGACAACAGTCCAAATAAGTCTGAATTAGAATAAATTTGAAAATGAAAAGTTGAACAAATAATTTGAAGTATCAAAATATTACGCAATTAGCTCAATACTTTGCCTATTTAACAGGATACATTAGAGAAATTAGTAGGCCTTAAGCCTTAAATTCTGATCTTTTAATAAATAATCATGCACACACACACAAAGATAAGTTTTCTGGTTAAGACCGCAAAGGACCTGTTAAATCCAAATATGGTTCATGTAGCATTCAATGCAACCAACAGACAAATTTTTTATATGAATCCCGACTGTTTAATGGAAGTAACATCTTGCCATACATAGCAGATTATATAGCCTGTCTTTATCAGTTAAAATTTAGCAAATGTAAAAGTAAAATGTATGACATTTTCATACATGCACAATAAACACAATACCACAGTATACAGCATTCCTATTTTTTGCCATATGCAAAATGCTATATACGTCATTAGCTGTAAGCAATGTGGGTTGTATTATGTTGGACAAACAAGCATGTAACTGCATTTAAGATTAAACCTATACAGATCACAAATTAAAAAAAAGATTCAGATAAATATACCAATGAGATTGAACTGAAGTGCTTCAAAAAACAGTTTAGTAATATAACTAAAGCAATAATAACTATAGAAGAAAACACAGCGAAAAGTGAAATCACAGAAGACCTCTTCATACTGTACTACAAATCACTTTATCCTTATGGGTCAAACAATAGGTCTAATGGCAGGAACTTCACCTACAATACCACCAAACAATGTGCTTATACTGTATTTCAGCTAATTAAAAATATATGGGGCAGAACACTAAAAGATAAAAAAATCACTATAGTTAGACAAGAACATAGTAGATGCAACAGAGCCAGTCCCCAAAGCATTAATAGATTTGGGACACTGCTCACCGAATGGAATAGCAGCAATCCTACATGAAATTAATGCATAGCACTCTATTCATGCTAAAACACAGCAAGCTGAAAGTCATTAAAAAGATCTGCTTACAATACTCATTTAGAAAACTGATTGACAAAGCTCTCATTATGTACTCCCTGCTATGACGTCTGTGCAGAAACGTTCAATTTCAACCCTAATTTTAAACACTGTCCTGTACTTGTTGAGTAAATTCTTAGATTTCCTTTTAAATATCAATGGTACCTTTGTGTCCTTAAATTATGAAAGTTGCTCTGCTCTGCTACATCACCCCCCCCCTCCAGCAGGCATACCCTGGTCCTATTCAACCTATCTTTTTGATGTGAAAACATCTTTGGCAGCACCTACTAAATATTTGGACTGAAGTAAAACAGATTGGTGACGAAAATGAGATCAAAATGACGTCACTTCCTAGATGACGCTAACCCAGTCACTAAATGTTGATTCAGTAGAGTAAGCGGGTGTGAGCATAAAACGTTACATCGATCATACTAAATATTTTGGACTGAAGTAAAACCAATTGGTAAAGAAAATGCGAGACAGAAATGATACCAACGACGCTAACTCAGTCACTAACATTGTTCATAACTTTGTTTCTAGTCGTTTGATTTTAAAATTTTAAACAGTTTTGATTTTCTTTCGTCATCTACTAAAGAATTGTGAAAAGTGTTGAAAATACAATCTCAAGTGTACGTTTGCTACGGAAGTTTTCATAAAATAAAACATCTTTTGTGCATCCAGGGTACACATCCTGTTTTTTTTATATATGATGGAGATGTACCCAATAAACTGGCTACCCAGTATGTATTGCATTATATACATGAACAACATTATAATAATGCTAGAACACTCAAATAGTTTACTATTTAAAAATTACAAAAAAAAAAATAATTTAGATATTTATTAAACCAAAAATACATCACCCTTTTCAAGTGTTTGAATTCCAGTAGTTTCATCTTCATTTATAACACCAACACCTACAAGGGATTTTCGAATATCTGCAATCAAAGTGACAAACAAATTAAACTATAACACTGGCATTATTTTACAAAATGTAAGACTAACAGTACACAAAAGAAGTTTCAAAGTTTAAGATAGCATTCTCAAGACTGGGTACTCAGTATTGCACACATAGATGGACAGTACAATGTAGAGTCAGTTTGGTGTGACATAAGCATTGGGAAAGCAAATATAAGAGTAGGAGTGTATTATAGGCCTAATGACTCAAATGAGTACAATGAACAATTGTACAGAGATATAGTGGGCTAGTAAATCAGAATGCCTTATAATGGGGGATTTTAACTTTCCAGATATTGACTGGAACTAGTGGGTTGGTCACTCGCACACTAACAAGACTTTTGTGGATTCACTGGATGATTATTTTCTGCAGCAGCACATTTGAGGGGCAACCAGAGAGGGTAATACTTGTGATCTGGTTATCAGCAGTGATAATTCGTGTATTAAGAATTTGCAGATAAAAGAACCACTAGGTGACAGTGATCACAGTGTACTGATGTGGGATTTACTTAAAGATGTGGCGCCTCCATAGCCAGGTGGGCTGAGAAGGTCAAGGAATGACCACCGCATATCCCCAGAGCAATATGGCCTTAGTAGCTAATGCTCCTAAAAACCAAATAACAACAACAACTTAAAGATATAACTATCATCAGGGGTGAAGAGAAGGGTTTTTGCTTTCATACAGGTAACTATAGTGGTCTCAGACAGTTTTAAATTCTGTACAGTGGGACCAACTGGGATGTTACCAACAGCAAATTCTGAGTGGGAAGCATTCAAGGAATTAATCGTGGAAGCTACTAGACTTTTCATGCCTATAAGAAATATTGTTCAAGGTTTAGGCATAAATGGTTGTCAAATGAACTAATGCGACTCGTGGTAGAGAAGAAAAATGCATGGGATGCACAAATTATCAGGTGACACAGAAGCCTGTAATCAAGTCACAAAGGAGATTAGGCAAGCGAAGGCAGATTACGAGAAATCTTTGGCAAAGGATGCTAAGAAAAACAGCAAGGATTTCTTTACTTATATAAACTCTAAAAGGAACGGGATGAATCTGATTGGTCCACTTGACATCGATGGTTCGACTGTTGATGATCCTGCTCAGATAGCAAACAAACTGAATGAGTATTTTGCATCTACATTCACACATGAGGAATTATTAAAGTTTGAAAATGGCAGAAGGTTATCAAATTGTAACAGGGTGTTTAATGATTTTGTAATAACTGAGAGCAAAGTGGAGAAGTTGTTGAAGTTAAACATAAGAAAGGCACCTGGGGTGAATCAGATCTATCCAGTTATATTAAAGCAGGCAGCAAAGGAACTAAGCAAACCCCTAGCCATAATTATAAGAGTATCCTTGTACTCAGGAGATGGACAGGAGATGTGCAAATATATCCCCAATTCACAAAGGAGGATCGAAGGGTGACACGCCTAATTACAGACCAGTTAGTTTAACTTCTGTTCCGCATAAAATAATGGAGTCACTGGTTAAAGATGAATTGCAGGATCATCTAGACAAAACTGCAGCAATAATTCAGACACAGCATGGGTTTGTTAAGGGAAAGTCTTGTCTGACAAATCTGACTGGATATTATGATGTGGTTACAAAGGAACTGGATGCAAAAAAAAAAAAAAAATAATACTTGGATTTCAGGAAAGCTTTTGACACTGTTGTGCATGGAAGGCTACTGTACAAACTGGAGCAGAATGATATTAAGGGTAAGTTGCTACAATGGATAAAAGAATGGTTGAGTGGGAGAAGACAGAGAGTAGTAATCAGTGGATGCTGCTCTTTGTGGACTAATGTTATTAGTGGAGTGCCACAGGGTTCGGTGTTGGGCCCACTGTTGTTTTGTATATTTATCAATGATACTGATGAAGGTATATCAGGGTTGAGTGTCGAAGATTCAGATGAAACAACGGTTGGCAGGTATGTTAATGGCTGTAATGCCAGTGTGCCTACAGCAACAGGATCTAGAAAATTTGGGCAGATGGTCTGACAAGTGGCAACTGAAATTTAACATTGACAAATACAAAGTACTGCATATGGGTAGAAGTAACCCCAGAGAAACGTACCAACTGTGTGGTACTACACTTAGAGTGGTAGAAAATGAAAAAGACCTGGGAGTAATTGTACAGTCATATATGAAGTTTTCTGAGCAATGCAGACAGGCTGCAAGAGCAGGTCATGGGGTTTTGTCAATAATATACAGGAATTTTGCTATCAGGGAAAAGGAAGTTATTATTCCTTTGTATAAGGCAATGGTTAGGCCATGCCTTGAGTACTGCATATAGGTCTGGAGGCCTCATTTTAGGAAAGATGTAGATTTGCTTGAGTGTGTACAGAGAAGAGCAACAAGATTGGTTAGAGGAATGAAGGGATCCTCTTACCAAGAGAGGCTTAAGTTCTGCAAACTGCAGCCGCTGGAGGCTAGGCACCTGCGAGGTGATCTGATTGAGGTGTGTAAAGCCTTGAATGGGCTGAGCACTGAATTCTGGTCGGATTCTTCCACTTGCTCAGATTATGAACCCAAGGGGTCATAAATTGAAATTGAGGATAAACAGTTGTAGAATAGATGTTTGGAAATTTGCCTTTAGCCAGCTGATGGTTAATTGCTGGAACAAACTTTCACCTGTCGTTGTGGAGGTCGATAGCTTAAATAAAATCAAGGAGGAAATGGATAAACTTTTAGAGGGAATGGTTGTGGGGATTTTTTATTTATTTATTTTTTATTATTTATTTATTTATTATTATTATTTTTTGGCTGATGCTACATATGCTCATATGGGTGCTTTTTTGCATCAACTGCGTCTATTAGTATTATTACTACAATGTTTCGTTTCTAAAGTGACTTTTTTTTTTTTGCACGGATTTCAAGGCAATTGAAGGTGTTCCAATAGTATCTAAAAATTTTTCCCCCAACTGCCGTATCAGGAGGAAAGTATGCTGTTGTCGATCACACAAAGGGGAGGAAGTCTAAAACTGTATTTTTATTCAAAAAAAAGGATAAAATAATCTTGTAAAAAGTATCCATCTGTTATTTTTTTATTTCTTTATTTATTTTTTTCAGTAAGTGAATATACTGAAACAAACAATCACATACAAAACCACTTCAGTAACTTCACAATGGAAGATTTCTCACCTCTAGATTTTGATCAATAACCCAAGAGAAAAAAGAATAAAATAAGAATAAAAAAAATGTAGATAATGAGAATTAAATAATTAAAATAATATAAATAAGTTAATCGCACAGATGCCAAATTTCCATCTCACCATCATAATATAGTTAGTGACAAAGAGTCTCTATTCTTTTCTATTTTCATTAATCAATTGACCTTCAGGTGTGCTGTGGTGGTCCACATTGCAAAATAGAAATGTGCAATAATAGCGTTCTTCGCTGTAATGTACGATATTTCATTATACTTGTGTGGTGTGAAACTAATTAATAAAGTGTTCCAGTAAATAAATTAATGTCTGTTTATACTCTGGACGGGCAAGACGAGATGAGTTTACAACTTCACTGTAACTGTTTTATTGCAGCTGACTTAATGGCACAGCAGCTAACAATGGGCTGCACACTTCTTGTGACAATGTATGTGCTCAATCTCATAATATGTAAATGTGCCTTCATGCACATCTCTCCCTGACCACTGTCAGCCCAAAGAAATATGAAGTAAAATTCAGAAGAATATATAGATTTTCCACGTATTGGGGAAAAAAAGTAACACATTTGACTTATGTACTATATGTAGGTGTGATTTTTCAATTTCAGTGGTGGGAATTGTGATAGCAAAAATTTGCAAATAAATAAACATAACAACAGCACTGTTGCATTTCATGGTGAAGATGTCATAGAACAAAATCTTCATGTGGGTTTTCTGATCATGCAGGTGCATTGGTTTCTGCACCTTGCATGATCAGATGCATAAACCAATAACAAAATGGCAAAAAAAAAAAAAAAAAAGTTTGTGGAAGAAGGAAAACAAAGGAATTGTTAGTGAAATTGTGCAAGTATAAGGATAGAGGTAGTGATGGCTCTGAAAAATGGACCATTTTCAATTTCTACAGACAGCAGTAATAAAAGTGATTCCAAGCTATATCCCATTGTGGCTACCTTTTGTAATAAAAAAAAAAAAAAATCATCAAATTGAAAGAAGTTTGCTCTAAGTGCCAGCATTGCAGGTGACTCTACATGGTACATAGGAACATAAACAGCCTTGGACAAGGTCTACTGAACAATCTGAAAGCATGTGGGATTCCTTCAAAAAAACTCTGGCATTTAGTTTTGATAATGGGACTGTTATTATGGTAGGCCCTGACAACTATAGTAGCAAGGGTATTAAAAGAGATTGAATATTTAGTGGTAATAGGCTGTTCTTCTCTTATTAATTTCTGTGCTGAAAAGGGAGATGTATGTTGTTGTTGGTGTAGAGGTTTTTCGGCACAAGGGCAACTGTGGCCAAAATGTGCCTATTCAAATATTTGGAATGGTACCGGAGTTTGCCTTATTTGTTATTAGATACATTCATAAAGTCTAATTTGTTTGAGATAAGCGAAAAGCTCATTCAGATTGGCATTGTTTCCCAATAGGTGGGTTAGTGATAAAGGTTCTTGCATTTGTGTCAGGGAAAGGAAGGTAGTATTTCTGATATGGGAGTAACACGAACAATCTAACAGAATATGTCGAACTGTAAGTTGTGATGAACAATGCATGCATACAGGAGGGTCATCGCCCATGAGCAGGAACAAGTGGGTCAGGTGTGTGTGTGCCCTATGTGCAATCTTGCCAGTATTACTTCTTCATGCCTATTTTTCCTCAAGCTCGAGCTCCATATTTGTGGTTCTTGTTTAATTTCAAATAATTTATTGTTTGTCTGTGTCTTCCAAATGTTTAACCATTGTTCCCTACAGATACATCTGATATGTTTTAATAAATCTATATAGGGTACTTGGTAAGATGGAGGTGCGTTGCTCTTTGGGTGCTTAGCTGCCTGGTCTGCTGTTTCGTTACCTGTGATTCCAGCATGCCCTGGAATCCAACAGAAACTTACGGTATGATTCAGATTCCTCAAATGATTTAGACGAGACTGGATTTCTTTTATTATGGGATGTAGGGTTGAGAAATTGTTACTTATTGCGGAAAGCGCACTCATAGAGTCTGTATAAATTAAACTATTAGTGTTGAGACAGATATTGATATTGTATATAGCTAGGTGGATTGCATAAAGTTCTGCAGTATAACTGCTACATTCAGTCGGGAGAGATACAGATACTGTAAATGTGGGAAAGACTGCTGCAGCACCTACGGCATCATCTGATTTTGAGCCATCAGTATATATTAAGCAGCTCTGCGCATTGCTAGCGGCATGTGCTTCGTGCAATTTCTTGATGTAACAGCTTTCCATGGACTTTTTTCCCCATTGTTGGAAATAGGTATCACAGTAAGGTGGGTTTGAGGACCAAGACGGATCAGATATTTTGGTTTCTTTGAGCGTGTTTTCAAAATGAACATTCCAGCAATGCATCAAATCTTGTAGTCTAATACCAGTTGGTCTATTTTCAGTGGGTTTATTGTTATAGAATGTTACCCTTTCAGGATTGAAAAGCAGCGGTCGATTCGGATGATCTGGAAGACTTTTAATCCTGGCTGCATAGGTGAGGAGTAACATTTTCCTTCTGAGGTGGAGTGGTGGTTCGTATGCCTCTATATAGAGACTTTGGACCGGAGATGTTCGAAAAGCTCCAAGAGCAGTGCAAAGAGCACTGTGCTGTATTGTATTCAGTCTTGTAAGTACAGTTTTCCTAGCTGAGTCGTATACTATTGAACCATAATCTAGACGAGACCTGATGAGCGAACGATACAAATGCAGGAGAGTGCATCTATCTGCACCCCATGCCATGGTGGAGATGGCTCTGAGTATATTGAGTTTTTTCAAGCAGAGAGTTCTGAGATAAGTTATGTGCATGGAAAAATTAAGTTTAGTATCTAATATTAAACCTAAAAAGCAGATATTGCTGGCAAGAGGGATTGGTTGGTTTTTTAACTTAAGTTCAGGCTCTGGATGTAATCTGCGCTTTTTACAGAAATGAACTGCAATTGTCTTTTGTTTTGACAGGCGATAACCATTTTCTACAGTCCATGTCTCTAACTTATTTATGGTAAGTTGTAACTGCCTCTCTATGCTGTTAATGGTTGGTGAATGGCATGATATAGCAAGATCGTCGGCATACATATATATTTCTACAGTTTTGGGGATATTCTGCGTCATGGTATTTAGTCTAATTGCGAAGAGGGTAGGACTAAGTATGGACCCTTGAGGAACCCCTTCTTCTTGAATAAAATATTGTGAAAGTACATTCTGGTGATGAACTTGAAAGGTTCTGCACTTGAGAAAGTTCTGGATGAATTGAGGTATGTGTCCTCTCAACCCTAGGGTATACAGCTCTCGAAGAATGCCATACCTCCATGTGGTATCGAATGCCTTTTCAATATCTAGACTCACCATTACCAGATGTTCATTTTTAACATATGCATTCCAAATGTTAGTTTCGGCTCTTACCATAAGGTCCAAACAGGATCTGTTTTGTCTGAAACCATATTGGTTGATATTTAGTAGCATTTTGCTTTCTAGTATCCATTTTAATCTCCTATGTATCATTTTTTCTAGTGTTTTACTCAAACAGCTGGTTAGGGAAATTGGTCGGTAGTTTTGTGGAAGCGATTGATCCTTTCCTGGTTTTGGAAAGGCAAGAATTACAGAATGATGCCATGAGGAAGGATAAACACATTCAAGAAATATCCGGTTGCAGAATACTAGTAATAATCTTAAAGCTGCATTATTTAGGTGTTTAAGCATTATATAATAGATTCCGCCCGGTCCTGCTGAGCTGTTTGCTGATCTGTTTAGAGCTTCTTGGAGTTCAGCTAGGATGAATGGTTGATTATAAGGAAGGGATTGGTTGGTGTTGAAATTTAATTTATATTTTTATGCACAGGTTTTGATTTTCAGAAAAGGATTGTCGTACGCAGAAGCTGATGATATTTGACTGAAGGTCTCTCCAAGGAAATCGCCTATTTCCTTTGGAGAGGACAGTTCTCGTCCATTCTTAATCAAGATTGGAGCAGAGAAGGGAATGTACTTATTATTTAATTGTTGGATTTTCTTCCATATTAGCCGACTGCTGGTGTCCTTCGTAATGGTACTAGCAAATGTTATCCACGCTTCTTTTTTGGCTTGTTTCCTGATTTGTCATGCCCTTGCCTTTTGTTTTTTATATAAAATGAGGTTGGCTGTTGTAGGAAATCTACGAAATAGGTTCCAAGCTTTATTTTTTTCTCGTTTTGCACTCTTACAGGCCTCATTCCACCAGTGTTTTGCATGTCTTTTTTGGTTTGCAGAGGATTGAGGAATTGCCTCAGAAGCCGCTGCCAAAATTTGTGCGGTGATGTGCTCTGTGACTTTATCTATTGGTTGGGTTTTAATAAATTGATCATCAAAATTAATACAGAATGAATATTTTGTCCAGTTCGCTTTTGTGAATTTCCATTTTACTCTGTAATCTGGAGAGTGGGATTGTTTTGTTTGAATTTTACATATAATTGGAAAATGATCGCTGTTGTGTGGATCATATAAGGTTGACCACTCCATACTGGGGAACAGTATGGGAGAACAGATTGACAGATCAATTGCTGAACAGGAGCCTGTGGGTAGATGGACATAAGTGTGATGGCCAGTATTTAGCAAGGTTAACTGCTGTTGATTCAGTAATGTCTCTATCATATGTCCTCTTTTATCCATGCTTGAAGATCCCCACAACGGGTGATGCCCATTGAAATCTCCAAAAAGGCAGAAAGGTTTTGGCAATTGTGCTATAAGATCTTCTAGTTCTTTAAGCATGAAAAGTCTGTTTGGTGGGAGGTATATTGAAACAAGAGTTAGTGTTATTCCAAGCGCAATACGCACAGCAACAGCTTCTAAGTCAGTCTGTAGAGAGATATGTCGAACTGGGATTTTAGAGTTAACTAGTATTGCTACTCCTCCATGTGCGGATTTGGCAGTATTCCTGTCTTTTCTGTACATTTGTGAAATTTCTAATTGAGAGGGTTACCTGTGGTGTTAAATTTGTTTCTTGCAGACAAACACTCACTGGATTGTACTTATTAATCAGGTCATATATATCATCAATATTGGCTCGTATGCCTCTGCAATTCCATTGAAGTATGTGCTGCATTACTTGCTTTTAGGAGTTGTGTTTTGATCTGTCTGTTTTTTTGAAGCAGTTTGTTTATAACGATCTGATTTATTTCTGTCTTTTTTGGGGAAAACCGGTGTTCGTCTGCATGAAGTTCTAATATAGTTTCTTCTTGGTCAGTTTTGTTGCCAACATCCATATGTATAGGGAACTGTTTCTTGGTCTGAGCATGATCTGTAGGTACTGTTTTTTCTGCTTTTTTTGTAGTTTCAGGCACGTTAGGAGGAACTGAAATTGGTGTTTTTTTTTTTTTTTTTGGTTTGTTTTTAGGAGCATTAGCAACTAAGGCCATATTGCTCCGGGATATGCGGTGGTCATTCCTTGACCTTTCCGCATCCTCCGTATTTGGTGGTGACGGGCTCGAACCCCGGTCTAATCAAGAAGCGTGTGCTGCGCACTGCTGCTCCTTCCCACCTGGCTACGGAGGCGCCTAGAAATTGGTGTATTAATTGCTTGTGTTTGGCAGGTTGTGGCTTAGCATTAAGCACGGACCTGGCCCAATCTGCAAAAGAAATGTTTGGAGGGACTGCAATGTCAGTTTGAGTAGCAATAGAATGATTGTGTTTGGTTGCTTGTGCATACGTGCGTTTTGGCATAAACTGCATGATGTGCTTTTTGGCTTCCTGATACGTTACTTTGTTTTCTGTTTTGTATTTTTGTATTTCTTTCCCCACTTTCCACATTTCACAATTTTTTGAATATGCCGGATGGTTACCTTTGCAATTGGGACAGATGAAGGAGGTTACGGTACAATCAGCTTGAGTGTGTTCTGTTGAACCACAGTTTGGGCAAATCATAGTGCCACGGCAAGCTACCTGGGAGTGTCCATATTTCTGGCATTTGTAACACCTGATGGGATTCGGTATATATGGACGTATACGACAATTCAGATACCCTGCTTTGACCACTGTTGGTAAGTTTGGGGTACTAAAGGTCAGTATTATGTTCCTTGTTGGCTTTAATTCTCCATCTTTCCGGATTAATATTCTTTTTGCATGTATTACTTTTTAATCTGTCAATTCTTGTACAATTTCATCCTCTGAGATGTTAATCAGATCCCACTCTGCTATAACTCCTTTTGATGTATTCAGAGTGGCATGAGGCGTTATTTTCACGGGAATTCCACCAAAAGTAGTCAGTTTCAATAAAAATTCTGAGTGTTTTGGCTTCATTGTCTCTACCAGCAGATCTCCAGACTGTAATCGCTTTACCATCTTCGGTGATCCTGCAGCATTTTTCAAGCATTTCTGGATTAGAAATGGGGATAATTTGCTAACAGGAGACTCTGAAACAGAATGAATAAGGAGAAAGGCTGGGTGATCTTGTTGACATAGATCTGTTTTTTGTCTTTTATTTTGATAAGTGTCATGATCGGGTTGGTCTTGATCAGTAGGTGATCTCAACTGATCAAGTGAGGGAAAGGTTTCTTTATCCATTTTATACTCCTTTTGGCCCTGAGGGTTGGCTTTCCCACTCAGGTTACCGGCCCCGCCACGGGGAGGCAGGAGTAATGCCACAAGTGGCCAAGCGGTTGTTAGGTTAGTAACTCTAATAAAATTAAAAGGAAAGTTGTCTTTTCTTTCCTGACTTAACTTACAACTTGTAAGATGAAGTCTACAGTGCTTTTTTTTTTAAGAACTTAAGTGAAACTAACGTGGAACTTAAAAGAAGAGTGATTCCTTTAAAGGAGAACGCTTTAAATCGCTTTATAGAGCTCAGAGAATCGCTTGGCCACGGAAAACGCTTGGCATCCGGGGCCAGGGAGATGTATACTTTCCTCTGAAAGTGGATGAATGCTTTTTGGAAATTTATTACTATCTAGAAAGAAGTGCTAAAAGAAAATGCAAATTTAAACAAATGCTACCAAAGTAAATAGGATTTTGAAGCATATGTCTATATATTTACTGTCTTTGGGTTATATTTGCGGTTAAATGTATAGACTGGTAGAACAGTAGTAACCTTTGAAAGTTTGTTTAAAGATGAGGTGTTATAAATAGTGAGAAAAGCAATGAGTACTTTTCAGAGTTATCAAAATGAAAAATATGATGAGTGATCACTTGGGAGTGACACTGACTCTTATCCAAATCTGCTAATAATTTCTCGTGGTAATGATGTACATCAGAGAATATTTAACTATGTATTAATCACAAAATGAATAAATAATTTTTACTGACTTTGCAGAAATCTACAAACAAAAAACATACTTCTATGTAAGCCAATATTTGAAAGCATATTGTACTACAGTAATACCCCGACTTACTCGAACTCGGAGTTATGCGGTTCTTGATTTTTTCGTTTGGCAACACTGCCGCCCACTATCTTCAAGGTCATTTTTCATATGCTATCGATATATGTTGCGACGGTGGAGAGTGAGAGCGAAAGATGAACAAAATTCAACTTTGCTGCCGCATGAGCCGCACACATATACAAGAATTTGTATTCCAACTGTCATATTTATATGTGTGCGTTCGAATTCGTGCTCAACTTTTGTTGGAAATTACATTGTGAGATGTAAATAGTGAGATATCTGTTAAAGACTTTTGGAAACAATTCAATGTTTTAGATGCCGTAAGAATAATTGAAGAATCTTGGGATGAAATTCACAAAAAAACATTGAATGGTGTCTAGAAGAAATTTTGTCCATTTTTTTTTTTTCAAAAACGAGACGAAAACAACGCCAGAAACTGATCATTGATCGGTTCATGTATCACATGAACAACATGCTCATGTGATAGAAGATTTGTAAGTCAATGGTGATGATGATGTCAACGAGCTGTTGGATTCACATAGTCAGGAGCTGACAATGAATGAGCTCACAGAGATGCGTGAGCAAAACGTCACTGAAGTATCCGACACTTTAGACCAGTTCCACCAGAAAAGCACATGACAATTGCAAGCTTGACAGGTCTCAGCTCAATTGAAAAGGGCTTAAAAATTTTAGAAAACAGACTCCAATGAAGAACAAAGCAAGGAATAAAAAAATTATTAGCTAGCTACGAAGAAATTCTGCATGAAAAAAAGAAGGTGCTGTGTCGTCAGACGAATTTGTTAGATTTTATGAAGCCATCGACATTGAAATAACTTTTTTACGTAACTCATTTATTTTTAATACATATTTTGTATTAATATGTATAAAGAACTGCAATTTTATTTAATATTTTTCTTCTAAACTAGTGTTTTTGTTAGTCCTTGGTCCCAATTAAACAAAATTTATATGTACAGTAAACCCCGCTATTCGCGGTCGCTGATTTAATATAAAATGAAACCTAAAAAAATGTGAATTTTAAAGCGCCGTGAACATTTTCCGCCATAAAAAAACATGGGCGTGGTTAAAATTATCTTTCCTGGTCAAAACAGTGCTCAGTGGGTGGGGGGTGAGGGGTGACAAAATCGCAAGTGTGGATGTTTCTCGCTAATCCTTGTTCAGTATGTGTTATGCGCTTGTCAT
The DNA here is from genome assembly GCF_048544385.1 of Mastigoproctus giganteus. Lineage (NCBI taxonomy): Eukaryota > Metazoa > Arthropoda > Arachnida > Uropygi > Thelyphonidae > Mastigoproctus > Mastigoproctus giganteus. The sequence continues at coordinate 91,216,353 of NC_143582.1, read as the reverse complement.
GGAAGGTTTCGTCGTTTGCTTTTAATTTATATGCTCATAAATTGAATAAATTTATCAATTTATAAATTGATATGCTTACAAAAGTGATAAAACAAAAGTGTAAAACAGACTTTTTCGAGTGTGTTAACGGAAGAAAGTGACTTTATTGTGGACAAGTTCTTTCTAACCCGTACAAAAATATGGCTACGAATAACAAGTGAAATGTGAAAAGATCAAAGGCGATGACATTAGCGAATAAAATTGAGTTATTAGACAAAATTTCTAATGGTGAAAGTGTCTCCTCAGTGGCAAAACATCATAAAATCAATGAATCAACGGTACGATCAATAAAAAAATCGGAAGAAAAAATCCGCCATAGTGTCCGTGAAAACGTGCTAATTGCCTCAAAAATTTGCTCTGTAACTCGTGATGTTAAATTAGAAAAAATGGAAAAGGCTTTAAATCTGTGGATAGAAGACCAAACTCAAAATAAAATTCTGTTAAGTTCACCTATCATTCGTGAAAAGGCAAAACACCTTTATCAACACTTTACTGCATTTCACTGTCTATGTACATAGTCATTTTATGTACTGTCTACGTAAATAGTCATATTGTGAAGGTACATAGACAGACAAAATTTTAGACTAGTTTTTCTTATATATTTCATACTTTGGAACGGAACCCCTTTATTACTATGGAAGCCATAACTTAGTATTCGCGGAATTTCTCAGGAACGTAACCCCCGCGAATAGAGAGGGTTTACTGTATTTATATGCAAAGTTGTACCCCGACTTACGCAAATTCGACTTAAGCGATTTTCGTCGGACCCACCTATTGTGTAACTTCGGGGTATTACTGTACTGGTAAACAATGCTATGATTGTATTTTAATATACAATGTATATTCATTGTTGTCTGTAAAATCTAATTTTTAATCTAGCGTGGACTGTACAAAAAACCCCCTATTTTTCTACTGTTTAGTTTAATAGATACAGTGTCATTAGTGACTGCAGATTCGTGTGTGTGTGTGTGTGTGTGTGTGTGTGTGTGTGTGTGTGAGAGAGAGAGAGACTTCCTAATTTCAAAAAAATTATCATAATAAAACCAGGAGAGAGAGACTCAAACCTCCAAGCCTTTTAATGTCCACTGCAAAATGATCTGTGTTTACGTTGGCAGGGAACTCACGATGAATAAAGTTATCTCCTACAATACTGGCCCACACTGACGCTAAACCCCACTTGGAAACGGGATTGCTGAATGGTATGAGGATTTTCCACTGATCATGTATGGAAATTGTGCATGTTGAATATCCTATCTTGTGTCAGTGTTGCCTCATTGGTCTGCAGGATACTGAAAAGAAAGTCAGGGCTGTTGTTGATACGATTAAGTATCCATAAACAAAACTGCTCATGCAAAAGTGAATCGCCTGCTTGCAATGCCAGAATTCTCTGCTTATGGTATGCATACAGCCCATGTTCATGCAGTGTGGGCCAAACAAAGGTTTTGGGATGACCCATTCTTGCAGAAACTCTTCGTGTGCTGGTGGAGGGATCCAATGTCACAATATCTAGCACCTCTTCTCTGCTTGTGTAGAATATGATTGGGATAGGCCTCAATCGTGATACCCTTTCACTGTACCCATTCCCTCAAATTATAATGGATGGTGACAAACACACTAATTAGGGTGTTGCCTTATTGGAAAATGTTGGTATTTGCTGGCTGCGTCTCTAGCATTTCCTTCCCATACACAAAGTGAATGTCTGCATATTCTGATAATGTTAGTCATACACGTAATAAAGTAACTGTACCCCACCAATCCATTTGTTGCAGCCTTATAGTTCCATCACACATTTTATAAAAAATACAGAAAAACAATTTACATAATATTTTGTGGAACAATATGATTTGCATATCCCACTTCGTGATGTTTGCAAAATGCTAGAAGCAGAAATGATGTCACTAATCTGTTTAACACTAACCCAAAAGCCAGTGCTCCTACTTCAAACTGAGTGTAGACTTCTTGTATTTTAACGAACTATTCCCTCAATAAATATCAACATCAATTTAAAGGTCACCCTGTAAAAATAAATTATGCATTTGCTTGCTATTCATTTAACTAATGCACTCTTGTAACTAATGAAGCAAATTATGCTGTCACTAGCCATCTGTTTATTGGTTTCATCATATCCTTCCACTTAATTAACTGTTGAATGATTGTCCACTGACATTTTGAGGCCTTGATTCATCTTCAGACTCCAGAAGCATCTCATTCAAACCCTAAAGGAGCAAAAGAGTGACACTGACCCACATTAACCAGTTACACATCTACATATTATTATGTAAAATATTTGGAGATCTCTTCACAATATTGTGGAGTAGGTGTCAAAAGAAGTCTCGCTTCCACAACTAAGAACACTGGCTCAGCAGCAGTACAATAGAATCCAGTATAGGTTGTGGGTTGTAACTTACAAACTTTCATTGTGGGATGGTGGTTGGATGTGACATCAGTAACCCTTTTATGTGCACAAATGCAACTTGTCCAAACTTCCCAAAATCAACTGTGGTGGACCTTATTCAAAATTAGAAGACTGTAGTATGTTGTCTGCAAAAAACATCACAAACCAGGTTGAAGAAGCCATAAGAAAATCCAATAATATGTCAATCATCCAGAGGAAATTGCAGTGTTAGGTTCAACAGTAGGGCAGCTGAACATAAGCCCAATACCATAGTCACCAATGTGAAACAACATTTAGAATGGTATTATTCATGATATTAACAGACCCAAGAACAATTACAGAAGGTGTTACGGACCAATGGATCTCGCTATACATGCTTTGTTTCAATGGACATGTTTGGATGTGGAGATGTCTAGAGAGCATTCCTGTTGGAGTGTATCTTAATCATTGAGTGTAGTAAAGGAGGTCTGTAGTATGTTACTGTTCAGCTTGTTTGGACTTAGTCCTTTGGTGGTAGTGGCCGAAACATTAATGGTCACTCAGGCATTTTTTTAAATATCTTGGCATTCATATACTCATAATGCAGCTTAATACTGGTGTTTCTTGATTTTCATCACCTGGTAAATTAAACTACAATTAAACTACATTGCTAATTGAGGAATTAACAATGATCAGAAATGATGTAATTGATTAATTAGTAGCCATGCATTGATTTATACTACTTCACAATGAAGTTGTAACCTTGGAGGCCAACAAGGTATGTATTCAAATTTTTTCTGAACTTTTAATTGATATGACTTTGCTCATGTCTTGTATGGACTCTTCTTCAATGTAAATTTGATGGCTGTTACTTGTTCAAGAGAAAGGGTCCTTGAGGTTGTCACAGACATTCTCTCAGATATGCCAGACAAGCTGTACTTGCTATCTGGGAGTCTAAAACGCTGATGGAACTGATATTCGGGTGACACTCAAGTCAAGTGGACCCAATTTCGGCGAAGTCCGGACAGTCTGTGACAGCCAAATCCTCTGCTTGCACCTTCACGATGGTGGGATTGTTAGTAATCCTGGGTATAACCTCCATGCACAAGTACATGGTGGGTGACCACCCAGGTGTGAACCAATGTAAGCAGGGGTCGAGGTGTGGCGTCCACACCACATGGAGGAACGCCGCCCCTCTATGTGGTAGATGACTGTCATCAACCGGTGAAATACCACCACTTTGCTTATTGGAGGCTTGAAATGGTGGAACCCATGTTTAGTCTCTAGAGCTAAGTTCTGGTCAACCTTTCCCTATCTCTTCCACCATGCAGTATGATTGATGACTTTTGAGGTTATGATGAACGTCGTGGCGAGATCCAATGTTCCTTACATTTCGAGGGTACAGCTCTAAAACGGTGTTCGCAGGCCGGCCGCTAGTTAGTACACCGGACTGAACCTATTGGTAACTCTCTAGGAAGCTTCCGGATCAGCTAGTGTATAATCTTGCTGCCTCTACTCTGCCAGATAGTGACTGGAGGGAGTAGTGTGTATGCGGGGAGCATTGTCGAGGCCACGTTATGTCAACGATCTGGGTATATTCTTACCACATGTACGGCATATCCAAAAATTTCATTACTTCATACAGCACGTCCCACCTACTTTTCCTTACTATTGAATACACCATGAATTGTCAAACTAATAGAGCAAGCTTATCTGCAAAAAGATCTAAACCTCCCAAAGACTTCCTAATTCATTTCAGAAATATACGTGGTCTCAATTCTAATCTCAACGATGTCCATTTCCACTTGCAGTCTGCCAAACCCAATGTACTTTTTCTGACAGAATCTCAGTTATCGGTTGATTCATCTACTGCTCATCTCAGATGCCCAAATTATTCCCCGTATGATTCCTTTCGCCTCAAAGATGGTACTTGTGCATATGTCCGTTCTGATATTCCCTGTCAGAGACTTGGCAATTTGGAATCTCCTCTCTTTGATCTTCTCTGGCTTAAAATCTCTCTACCTCATTGTGTCAAATTCATCTGTTGTCTCTACCGTTCTCCCAACTCCACTAATCACTTGGAGCTCTTTGACTTCCTCTCTTTGCAACTTGACTTTCTCCAGTCCAACTTTCCTAACAGTGATTTTAATGTTCACAACTCCAGCTGGCTTCCGTTTTCTAGTCACACCGACCCAGCAGGTCGAGATGCTGAGGCATTTGCAATTACTAATGACCTAGCACAGATTGTTCATCTACAAGAATACCGGACAATCCTAATCATACAGCCAATACGCTTGATCTTTTTCTCACAAACAACCCTTCTAAGTACACGGTCGAAGTGAGAGGTCCTTTAGGCACTTCAGATCACAAATTGGTGATTGTCTCTTCTCCAATGGAACCTTTATCTCAAGGCTATTCCCAACCTCATGTTGTTTGGCATTGCAAGAATTCAAAATGGGATGATGACCTGCGAGACTTCTTTTCTTCTTTTCCTTGGTCGGATTACTATTTCAAAACTTCTGATGTCAACGTTTGCTCAGATCGTGTCAGTGAAATTATTTTTGCAGGAATGGAATCCTTTATCCCACACTCCACTTTAAAATCTCGTCCTTTATCTAAACCTTGGTTTTCCAATAAATGTGCTACGACTGTTCAAGAGAAGAATGTTGCATATCGTAATTGGCTTGTTTCTAATTCTTCAGTTTCATTTTCTGCCTACACCAAAGCTCGCAACAGTTGTAAAGCAATTATTAACCAGTCCAAACTAGAGTTTGAACAGGCTAAGAGTAGAAAACTTGCTTCTTGCCCTAATGGTAGCCGAGCATTCTGGTCTCTTGCCAAAGCTATTGGCCGCAACATTTGCCCATCTCTGCTCCCACCTCTGTCCAAACCAGATGGTTCTGTTGCCACTTCAGCCAAGGATAAAGCTGACCTGCTAGCATCCCATTTTTCTTCCAGCTCATGTATTAATGATCTTGGTAAAACACCTCCCACCATTCCCAACACGCTCCATTCAATGCTTCCTGTGATCTTCCGTCAAAAGGATATCAGAAGGATTTTGATGAATCTTGATGCTAAGAAAGCTCCAGGTCCTGATGGTATTTCTCCACTTGTTCTCTAAACCTGTGCTCCTGAACTTACACCCATTCTTTGCCGCCTTTTTTCACTTTCTTATTCCAAAGGTGTTTTTCCTTCTGCTTGGAAATTTGCTCATATCCAGCCAGTTCCTAAAAAGGGTGACAAATCCCTCCCATCCAATTATCGTCCCATTGCAATTACTTCTACTCTTTCTAAAGTAATGGAGAAATCAATTAACTGCCAACTCTTAAACTACCTAGAAACCTTCCGTCTGATCAACGATCACCAGTATGGATTCCGTCAGTGTCGATCCACTGGAGATATTCTGGCTTATGTTACCCATTTATGGACTAATTCAATGGACAGGTTCGGTGAAACACAAGTAGTTGCTCTTGACATCTCAAAGGCTTTTGATCGTGTTTGGCATAAAGGTCTTCTAAAGAAGCTTCCATCTTATGGTTTGCCAACTGTTTTTAGTAATTAGTTATCCAGTTTTCTCTCTGATCGCTCACTGAGGGTGATGGTAGATGGCTCTCTGTCTTCTAACTTCTCCACTAATGCCGGTGTCCGTCAAGGTTCAGTTCTTCCCCCCACTCTTTTCCTCTTGTATATCAATGACCTTCTTAAATTGACTGAAAATCCTATCCATAGTTTTGCCGATGATAGCACATTGCATTCAACTTTCCATTTTGAGAAACCTTGTCCTGCTCAATCAGCTTCAACTTCTCGAAAATCTGCTACCAATTCCTTAAATGCCGATCTTCAGGTAATTCTCCAGTGGGGCAAAGACAACTTAGTTGATTTCAACCCTTCTAAAACTCAGTCTTGTCTTATATCTCGCAAAAAAGGATTCTTCTGCTCCTATACTTATCTTTAGTGACACTCCGATTTCTAGGCAAAATGATATATCTCTTTTGGGGATTACCCTGACTTCTAATCTCTCTTGGCACAAGCACATTACAAATATTGCTTCCTCTGCATCTAAAAAACTTGGTTTTCTCTTTCGCTCTCGGCGTTACTTTTCTTCCAAACAGCTGCTCACTCTGTATAAATCGCAAATTCGCCCTGCCATGGAATATTGTTCCCATATCTGGGGTGGTGCCCCCAAAACCTTTCTCCGGCTTCTTGATTCCATTCAGAAGAGGGCAGTTAGGTTAATTAATGATTCATCTCTAACAGAGTCTCTCCACTCGCTTTCTCATAGACGCACTGTTTCTGCTGCATGCCTCTTCTACAGATACTTACATGGGCACTGTTCTTCTGAATTGGCTTCTATAATTCCTGCTCTCTCTTTCAAAATAGTCCGAACACGTACCGCCACCAGCCAACATCCATTTACTGTCCAACTTCAAACCCACAGAACCAACTTTTCATCTTCCTCATTTATTCATTCAACTGCCGTTTTCTGGAACAACCTTCTTTCATACGTATTTCCTGAAAATTACAATCTACAGAAGTTCAAGTCCAATGTCAACAAATATCTTCTTTCATCTTCTTAACCTCAAACCCAAGCACTGTACTAAGTACTATAGGTTCTAATACCTCTCGTGTTTTGGGTTCACATAAAAAAAAAAAAAAAAAATGCTGCATCCTTTTCTAGCAGGGATAAGGAGGTGATTATCCCCTTGTATAAGGCAATGGTCAGGCCACACCTTGAGTACTGTATACAGGTCTGGAGGCCTCATTTTAAGAAGGATGTAGAGCTGTTGGAAAGAGTACAGAGAAGGGCAACAAGATCAGTGAATGGAACGAAGGGTTGCTCTTATGAAGAAAGGCTTAAGTTTTGCAGATTACAGTGTCTGGAGACTAGGCACCTGAGAGGTGATTTGTTTGAGGTGTATAAAGCCTTGAATGGTTTGAGCATGCTTAATGCTGATGGGATTCTTCCTCTTGCCCAGAATAATCACCTGAGAGGGCATAAATTCAAATTGAGGAAAGACAGTTGTAGGATAGATGTGTAGAAGTTTTCCTTTAGCCAGCAGGTTGGTGGAACAGACTTCCATCTTTTGTTGTGGAAGTTGATAGCCTAAATAAATTTAAGGCTGAGATGGACAGGTATTTGGAACGACCAGAGGGGTGAAATGGGAGCGTTCCCTCCCCCCTTTGGCTGATGCTGCATAAGCTTGTTTCTTGCACCATATGCTTATGCTAATGCTAATCTGCAAATGCAATTCTTCAACATCTAATAAGTTTTAATTTTCATAGTAGGCAAAATTAATAAGAGAGAATTTCACAAACATAAGTAAATACATTACCAGCAAAAAATTCCCCATGATAATCAGTAGGTGACGGAACAAGAGGAGGCTCCTTTCGATTTTGCATTACAGCTTGCATTACATATTCAAGTGCTGTACGGCCATACTACAAGTACACACACATACATATAATATATAATAAACTAATGTATGCATCAAATCTAAATAATCTCACAATTACAAAGTGCAAGTGAGAAGCTACATTCGAACAACAATCCACATTTAAATAGTCTGTTGACAAATGAAAATTAAATACCATATTTTGCATTACATATTCAAGTGCTGTACGGCCATACTACACACACACACACACACACACACACACACACACACACACACACACACACACACACACACACACACACACACACACACACACACACACACACACACACACAATATATAATAAACTAATGTATGCATCAAATCTAAATAATCTTACAATTACAAAGTGCAAGTGAGAAGCTACATTCTAACAACAATCCATATTTAAATAATCTGTTGACAAATGAAAATTTAATACCATATTTGCTGGGATATAAGCCTCTCCCTAATTATATGGTCTTCAATACAAAAACAAATTAACCATTAAAATAAATAAAAATATTTTAAGCACCAACATTTTCTGACAAATATATTTTGTAATAAAAACAGGTGGAAAAGAACCGGAACCTTTCTCTGTGCTACTATTGCTAGTGTAACTAGCCAGTTGTCAGTTCTCAAAGAGACTAATGGGATTTTGTATACACGTAGGTACTAATGATATTCAACAAACCAAGCACTTGGGTGAAAAGTATATAACCATGTTAAAAAAAGCTGAATATAGGGCAAAACAGAATGGGCTAACAAATCAGAATGTCTTATTTTGGGACACTAATTTTCAGAGATTGAGCACAACTAGTGGATTGGTCATTCAACAAGTAATCAAATATTTCTAGAATTTTTTTTATATGAAAACCCCAATGTATAGGTAGGAGGTTGACAAGATGAAAGAAGATATTTGTTGACACTAGACAAACTTCTGTAGATTGCAATTTTCAGGAAATATGTATGAAGGAAGGTTGTTCCAGAAAAACGGAAGTTGAATGAATAAATGAGAAAGAAGAAAAGTTGGTTATATGAGTATGAAGATGGACAGTAAAAGGATGTTGACTGGTTGTAGCATATGCTCAGACTTCTTTGGAAGAGAGAGAGAGTGGGAATTATAGAATCCAACTCAGAAGAACAGTGCCCATAGAAGTATCTATAGAAAAGCATGCAGCAGAAACAAAACACCTCTCTGTTAGAGATGTCATTAATCTCTAATGACATCTCTAACAGAGATGTCATTAACTGCCTTCTTCAGAATGGAATCTAGAAGCCTGAGAGGGGTTTTGGGGACACCGCTCCAAATGTGGGAACAATATTCCACGGTGGGGCAGATTTGCAATTTGTACAGAGTGAACAGCTGTCTGTAAGAAAAGTAATGCTGAGAGAGTGAGAGAACCCAGATTTTTAGATGCAGAGGAAGCAATATTTGTAATGTGCTTATGCACAAGAGAGATTAGAAGCTAGTGTAATCCTCAATAGAGATATATGTTCTTGCCTAGAAATCGGAGTGTCATCAAAGTAAGCATAGGAGTGGAAGAATCCTTTTGGAGAGATATAAGACAGGACTGAGTTTTAGAAGGATCGAAATCAATTAAGTTATCTTTACCCACTGAAGAATTACCTGGAGATCAGCATTTATGGAGTTGGTAGTGGATATTTGAGAAGTTGTAGTTGTTTGAGAAGGGCAAGGTTTATCAAACTTGAAGGTGGAATACAATGTGCTATCATCAGCAAAACCATGGATAGGCTTTCTTGTCAATGGAAGGTCATTATATACAAGAAGAAAAGAGTGGGAGAAAGAACTGAACCTTGCATTAATGCAGAGAAGTTAGAAGACAGACAGCCATCTACCATTGTTTGCAGTGAGCAGTCAGAGAAAAAACTGGATACCCAATTACAAAAACAGTTGGCAAACCATAAGTTGGGAGCTTATTTAGAAGATCTTTATGCCAAACTCAATCAAAAGTCTTTGTAATGTCAAGAGCAACTGCTTGAGTTTCACCAAACTTTTCCATTGAATTTGTCCACGGATGGGTAACATAAGCCAGAATATCACCAGTGGACTGACACTGATGGAATCCATACTGGTAATTGTTGGCAGTTAATTGATTTCTTCATTATTTCAGAAAGAATAGAAGTAATTGCAATGGGACAATAATTGGATGGGAGAGAATTGGCACCCTTTTTAGGAAATGGTTGGATATCAGTAAATTTTCAAGCAGAAGGAAAAACACCTCTGGAATAAGAAAGTGAAAAAAAGGCAACACAGAATTCAAATTGCTCAGATCATGTCAGTGAAATCCTTTATTTCACACTACACCTTAAAATCTCATCCTTTATCTAAACCCTGGTTTTTCAATAAATGAGTAAGTTCAGGAGTAAGTTTTTCAGCACAGGAGTAAGTTCAGGGGGCACAAGTTTTGAGAACAAGTGGATAAATATGGTCAGGATCTCGAGCTTTCTTGGCATCAAGATTTGTCCAAATCCTTCTGACATCCTTTTGATGGAATACCACAGGAGGCATTGAATGGAGCATACTGGGAATGGTGGGAGGTGTTTTACCAAGATCATTAATACACAAGTTGGAAAAAAAAAAAACATGATGCTAGCAGATCAGCTTTAATCTTGGCTGAAGTGGCAATAGAACCATCTCGTTCTGACAGAGATGGGCAAAAGTTACGGTCAGGAGATTTGGTAAGAGACCAGAATGCTCGACTACTATTTGGACAAGAAGCAAGTTTTCTACTCTTAGCCGGTTTGGAATCTAGTTTGGACTGATTAATAACTGTTTTTCAATTGTTGAGAGCTTTAGTGTAGGCAGAAAATGAAACTGATGATTTGGAAACAAGCCACTAATGATAAGCAACATTCTTCTCTTGAACAGGCTTTAGCATATTTATTGAAAAACCAGGGTTTAGATAAAGGATGAGATTTTAAGATGTAGTGTGAAATAAAGGATTTCACTGACATGATCTGAGCAATTTGAAACAGTAATTCAACCAAGGAAAAGAAGAAAAGAAACCCTGCAGATCATCCCATTTTGCATTCTTGTAATGCCAAACAACATGAGGTTGTGAATGACTACGAGAGAAAGGCTCCATTGGAGATGAGATGGTCACCAAGTTGTGATTTTAGGTTCCTAGAGGACCACTCACCTCAACCGTGTACTTAGAAGGGTTGTTTGTGTTAGGTATGATGTTAGGATTGTCTGGTATTCTGGAAGGTAAATCAACAATCTGTGCGAGGTCATTAGTAACTGCAAAAGCTTCAGCATCTTGACCAGCTGAGTCCGTATGACTAGAAAATGGAAGTCAGTTGCAGTTGTGAACATTAAAATCCTCATGGAAAATTACCCCACTGTTAGGAAAGTTGGACTGGAGAAAGTCAAGTTTCTCAAAGAAAGGAAGTCAAAGAGTTCCAAGTGATTAGTGGATTTGGGAGAACAACAGACCGAATTTGACAGAATGTGGTAGAGAGAAGATTGAAAAGAGGAGATGCTGAATGACTGCTTCTTATATCATCATGTTTAGGAGATGCCACAATAGAAAGAAATATTCCCGACCTGGTTATCAGTAAGAAAAGATTACATATTAAGAATCTTGAAATAAAGGGATCACAGTGATCACAGTGGAATCTATTTAAAGAAGTAGTTTCTACTGGAGGAAATGAGATGGATTTTTGATTTCATGGGGGAATTACAACAAAAAGGTATTGTTCAAGGTAGAGACCACAATGGAAGATAAGAGTGATGACCCTTAATGGTTGAAAAGAAACATGCATAGGATAATATTGCACAGAGGGTTAGGAATGCCAAGGCAAATTATGAGAAGACTTTAGCTAAAAGTGCAAAGAACATTACCAACAATTTCTTTGCTTATGTTAGCAGTAAAAGGAAATGAATCAACCATATTGGTCCACTTGATATCTGTAGCAACAGTACTGGTGATTCTGAATTGGTCGCTGATAAGTTGAATATCTTGCATCAACATTCATATATGAGGAAGGTTTTAAAGTTGAGGATACCACACTCTAGCTTAATGTTTCCCAACCCGTGGCCTGCATAATTTATGAAAATGGTCCACAAGACTTCACAATAAATCATTTTTTTTTGCAGTAAGCAACAATTCCATTAACAGGAGTGACACATATGCCTATTACAACCTAGCATGCACTATCTATGTGCAATGTCTCTCCTATCACCAAATATCATGTTCTCATTTGCAGTCCCATTTAAGGCTTGTTTAGTGTGGGAATCTGATTGAGGTATAAGGAGAAGAGATAAAGTTGAATGATGTGGGAATTTTCACGCTGAAATACTATACAAAAACCAAGGGAAATATAAATTATTGAAAAACTAGTATCCTCGATCATAGGAAGTTTATAGTTGGTGTGTTGTCAAGTTATTTTTGGCTGATGCAGCAAAAGCCCAGTTTCCTTGCTGAAGTGAAAAAAATCTCATCTTCACTTCAACATTTAGACTAATCATGATAGCAATGAATGCAAAACACTGATATACACAGAATACTTGAAAATAAATTTCTTTGGAGGTAAGGAACTATGAATGGCATGTGCTAGATTAACAAGAGGATCTAGTAACAGCAAAAAAATTAGGTATGATGTATTTTCATTAGAGCTCCCTAGTTGACAACACTAATTCAACATTCATATTGATTGTATAAATGAAGCACAAACGTAACTTCACAAAAATGTACTATATGTCTGCTAAATCTAGACAATCACCCCCCCCCCCACACACACACCTCCACAAGAACTGTTTATGGATTGCACTCTTATTTCAAATGGATATTTTTCAGGTGGAAAAAGGTGCAACTTTTATTCAGGCAAATAGGTGACTATTGTTCCGAACCACCAGCTGGAGAATGTAGTAGCAGTAATAGTAGCAGCAGCAGTGGCATGTGATGCAAGAAAGCAAGTGTATGAGCTTATGCAGCATCAGCCAAAAAAAAAAAAAAAAAATCACACCATTCCCTCCAAATGCCTGTCCAGTTCTTCCTTAAATTTATTCAACCTATCAACTTCCACAATGACAGACGGAAGTTTGTTCCAGCAATTAACCACCCGCTGGCTAAAGGCAAATTTCCGCACATCTATTCTACATCTGTCTTTTCTTAATTTCAATTTATGCCCTCTTAGGTTCGTAATCTGAACAAGTGGAAGGATCCCATCAGAATTCAGCATGCTCAACCCATCCAAGGCCTTATATACCTCAATCAGATCACCGCGCAGGTGCCTAGTCTCCAGCCACTGCAATTTGCAGAACTTAAGCCTCTCTTGGTAAGAGGATTCCTCCATTCCCCTCACCAATCTTGTTGCCCTTCTCTGTACACGTTCAAGTAAATCTACATCCTTCCTAAAATGAGGCCTCCAGACCTGTACGCAGTACTCAAGACGTGGCCTGACCATTGCCTTATACAGAGGGATAATCACCTCCTTTTCCCTGCTAGCAAAATTCCTATATATCATTGACAAAACCCCATGACCTGCCCTGGCAGCCTGTCTGCATTGCTCAGAAAACTTCATATCTAACTGCACAATTACTCCCAGGTCTTTTTCATTTTCTACCACCTTAAGTGTAGTACCACACAGTTGATACGTTTCTCTGGGGTTACTTCTACCCATATGCAGTATTTTGCATTTGTCAAGGTTAAACTTCGGTTGCTACTTCTTAGCCCATCTGCCCAAATTATCTAGATCCTGTTGCAGTAGCACACTGCCATTACTGTCATTAACAACCCTGCCAACCTTTGTATCATCTGCAAACTTCGACATTAAGCCTGATATACCTTCATCAATATCATTGATAAATATACAAAACAACAGTGGACCTAACACCGAACCCTGTGGGACTCCACTAATAACATTAGTCCAAGAAGAGCAGCACCCATTGATTACCACCCTCAGTCTTCTCCCACTTAACCATCCTTTTATCCATTGTAGCAACTTACCCTTAACACCATTCTGCTCCAATTTGTACAATAGTCTTCCATGTGCAACAGTGTCAAAAGCTTTCCTGAAATCCAAATATATGATATCAAAATTATTTTTTGCATCCAGTTCCTTTGTAACCACATCATAATATCCTATCAAATTTGTCAGACAAGACTTTCCCTTAACAAACCCATGCTCTGTCTGAATTATTGCTGCAGTCTTGTCTGGATGATCCTGCAATGCATCTTTAACCAGTGACTCCATTATTTTACCCGGAACAGAAGTTAAACTAACTGGTCTGTAATTACTCGTGTCACCCTTCGATCCCCCTTTGTGAATTGGAGATACATTTGCACATCTCCAGTCTGTGGGAACCTCCACTGAGTCCAAGGACGCTCTCATAATTATGGCTAAGGGTTTGCTTAGTTGCTTTGCCGCCTCCTTTAATATAACTGGATAGATCCCATCCACCCCAGGTGCTTTTCTTATGTTTAACTTCAACAATTTCTCCTCCACTTTGCTTTTAGTTATTCCAAAATCATTAAGTATCCTGCTACAATTTGATAACCTTCTGCCATTTTCAAACCTTAATAATTCCTCATGTGTGAATGTAGATGCAAAATACTCATTCAGTTTGTATGCTATCTGAGCAGGATCATCAACAGTCGAACCATCGATGTCAAGTGGACCAATCAGATTCATCCCCTTCCTTTTAGAGTTTATATAAGTAAAGCAATCCTTACTGTTTTTTCTTAGCATCTTTTGCCAAGGATTTCTCGTAATCTGCCTTCGCCTGCCTAACCTCCTTTGTCACCTGATTACAGACCAGCTTATATCTGCCATAGGCTTCTGAGTCGCTTGATAATTTATATGCATCCCATGCATTTTTCTTCTCTATTATGAGTCTCATTAGTTCATTAGATAACCATTTAGGCCTAAACCTTGAACAATATTTCTTAATAGGTATGAAACTTTTAGTAGCTTCCACGATTAATTCCTTGAATGCTTCCCAATGAAGTCCTTAATTCATCTTGAATAGGAGCTATTGAAGTTGCTATAGGGTTTAAGGTGAACCAGCAGCCTAGAGCATATTGTGGCATTATATATGTAATTTACTTGTGTCCTTCAGTCTGTGACACTCTTTGAACTCAAAGATTAAGCAAGCTGATTCCTTTTGCGATAGGTTAATTAATAGTAAAAATAAATAAATAAAAAAAATCTGACCGATTTTTTTTGACCTAATTCCTTTGCAATAGGTTTTATTCAGAAATAAAATTGAAATTAAAAAATTTTCAAAAAAAAAAAAAAAATTCCCAACCAATTTTCAAATCCTGAGAATTGATTCAGTTCCCAGCGAAAGTAACTTGCCATTTTTTATTTTAAAAAGAAGACAATTTCTTAGCTTTTGTGTCATCACAATCAACAAATCTCAGGGTCACACTTTCAATGAAATTGGCATTTTTGCTTGTGGTCTGATATTTTTTTTGCAATAATTGTAATTTGTAAAAGGATGATTATAGTTATACATGTAAAAAATTATCAAATTGCATTTTTAGTCATTTTATTACATGAGTCTGTACACCTTTGCTAGCAGCGAAGGGAACTGAAGGAGAGGTTACTTCAATATTAATCTTTATTTCTTCTCAAAAACAGTTTTAGTGAAATATTTGCCACATGTATTGTTGTGTGTGTGTGTTACATCTGCCTAATGCTTGTGTTCTATGATTGACTTGCCTGTTTCCCGGATGAAAAACCAGTTTTCTGAGAAAAACAATGTAATCCCTGCATGAAACTGGCTAACTCAGCCAGTTGTGAAAAAAAGCTCATTAAAAATTCCCATATCATCGATGAGATCTGAATTCGGGCCTTTTCCGCCAAGAGTGGCAAGGCCATTGAAGAATAATAAATGCAAATTTATTTATTATATGAGCAGCAGTTAGTTTGTTGCAGACCTTCTTCAGTTCTGTTGTTTAGCTATAGTTCTCAACCTCTATTGTACATAAACAGATCCTTGAAATTTGCTTTCTTACCAAGAATATGTGATAAGGTTAAGGGTTCCTACAAGTTGGAGAGGGAGCTGAAGCTGGAATTTCAGACAGATGAAAGGTGGGGACATTCAATTAGAATATGTTTTATTGTTAGGTTCGACTGGCAAAAAAAGCACTGAGGAGGAGTCTCTCCCAAAAGCAAATGCAGATGAGTTGGATGTGAATGACCGATGCGAAGCCTTGCCAGGATTACGTCTTGTCACCTGTTTCTTCTAAAACAAGATGTCCACAGTTGAGGCTCTTTTTTTATCTGGAACAGTTTATTATTGGTTTGAGATTGCCAGAGGTGAGACCATTGTTTCCAACATGTTTTTTTAATAATGGATTTGTAGTCTGTGTATGGAACTTTCAGTTGACTGTAAGATCCAGAGTCGGGATGTTTAGCAGCCTCATCCGCACGGTCATTACCTTGGATGCCGACATGACCAGGAATCCAGCAGAAGATAACCTTGTAGTTGGCTGTTTGATGGTAAAATAATTTAGACCGGATCTCTTTAAGAACGGGATGAGAAGGAGGAAAGGTAGATTGAAAGGCACTTATTGCACTTAAAGAGTCTGTATATATCAGAGATTATTTGATATGATATTTGTTTATGTTATCTAGAGCCAGTTTTATTGCAAATAATTCTGCAGTATAGATACTGCATTCAGCGGGAAGAGAGGCAACTGTTAAGAAAGTGGCGGAAACTGCTGCTGCACCAACAGTCGTATCTGTTTTGGAGCCATCGGTATAGATATGAACTTTCTCCGAGTTTTCCAAAGAATGCAGTTTATGTAGCTGTTGAAAGTTGGTATTTGCCAGGGAGGATTTTCCCCATCTTGAAAAGAAATTGTCACAGAGAGGTATGAATTCAGTCCAGGGAGGTTCAGGAGTAGCAAGATCTTGGAATATATTCTTAAAGTTAATTTTCCAACTGATCATCAGTTCTTGCAATCGAATCCCCATGGGGCAGTTTTCATTAGGTTTATTGTGATATAGGAGGGTGTTTTGAGGATCAAACAGATACTGCCAGCTGGGGTGGGCTGGAATACTTCCAATCTTTGCTGCATAATTTAACAATAACATTTTTCTCCTGAGATGCAGAGGGGATTCGTTTGCCTCAATATACAGGCTGTGAACTGGAGATGTTCTGAAGGCTCCAACAGCTATTCTAAGGGCACTATGCTGGATGGTGTTCAGACGTAATAGAGAACTTTTCCTGGCAGAGTCGTAGACAGGTGCTCCATAATCCAAGCGCGATCTTATTAAAGCTCTATAAAGATGTAAGAGAGAGCTTCTGTCAGCACCCCAGGACATAGCGGAGACAGCTCTTAGGATATTCAGTTTTTTAAGACAAGTATTCTGGAGGTACGCCATATGGGAAGCAAAATAAAGTTTATTATCTAGATTTAACCCCAACAGACGGAAATTGTTAGTGACAGGAATCAGGCTGTTATTTAAAAATATTTCTGGATCCGGATGTAGTCTACTGCTATTCATTTTACAGAAATGAATAGCAGTAGACTTCTTTTCTGCTAGGGAATAACCATCCCGCAATGCCCATGATTCTATTCTAACTATAGCAATCTGAAGTTGCCTTTCGATGGTGTTCATAGTCTGGGATGGATTGAGTAGAGATAATGAGGTCATCGGCAAACATGTACGATTGTACGGTACTTGGTACATCCCTTGTCATGTTGGTGATTCTTATTGCAAATAATGTTGGACTTAGAATGGAACCCTGTAGTACACCTTCCTCTTGTTCAAATGTTTTGGATAAATTATTCATGTATCTGACCTGAAAAGTTCTATGGCATAGGAAGCTTTGTATAAATTGGGGTAGATGACCTCTCAAGCCGAAAGAGTGTAGATCTTTAAGAACACCATACTGCCAGGTGGTATCAAAGGCTTTCTGAATATCTAGATTAATCATCACCAGATGCTTGTTGTTGTTTGGTTTTTAGGAGCATTAGCAACTAAGGCCATATTGCTCCGGGATATGCGGTGGTCATTCCCTGACCTTTCCGCATCCTCCATATTTGGTGGTGACGGGCTCGAACCCCGGTCTAATCAAGAAGCGTGTGCTACGCACTGCTGCTCCTTCCCACCTGGCTACGGAGGCGCACATCACCAGATGCTGTCCCCTTATGAAGGCATTACGTATATTTGACTCTGCTTTTATCATTATGTATAAGGTGGAACGGCTTTTTCGAAACCCGTACTGATTACTATTTAGCAAGTTGTTAGTTTCCAGGGACCAGATTAACCGCCTGTGAACCATTTTTTCCAGGACTTTGCCTAAACAATTGGTCAGTGAAATTGGCCTATAGTTATGTGGAAAAGTACGATCCTTTCCGGGCTTTGGGAAGGCTAGAACTATTGAGTGATACCAGGAAATTGGGTAAGCATTTTCTAAGAATATTCGGTTGTAGTAGTTTAACAATGATCTTTTTGCTCTGTCATTCAGTTGTTTTAACATTATATAGTAGATCCCATCTGGACCAGCAGCGTTATTTGATGTTTTATTGCGCACTCCAAAAAGTTCTGTTAATGTGAATGGCTGGTTATATGGATGTGAAATTCTCATGGAAAAATTAATCTTATGCTGCTCTGCAGTTTTTTTAATTCGCTGAAAGGTTGGTTTGTAGGAGGCTATTG
Organism: Mastigoproctus giganteus; assembly: GCF_048544385.1. Lineage (NCBI taxonomy): Eukaryota > Metazoa > Arthropoda > Arachnida > Uropygi > Thelyphonidae > Mastigoproctus > Mastigoproctus giganteus. Next base: position 91,197,882 of record NC_143582.1, on the reverse strand, counting down.
CTGATATACTGGCGAACGATTCCACTAAGGCATTTGCTATTTCTCCCGGGGATGACAACTCTTTCCCTTCCCAGTTTAGTATTGTAGCTGGGGACTGAATGTATTTGCCATTTAGCATTTGCATTTTTCTCCAGATAATTCTGTTGTCTGTATCCTTGTTTATGCTCGAGGAAAAGCCAATCCAGGCATCTTTCTTTGCTTTTCGTCTTATTTGGCGGAACTGAGCTTTCAGTCTTTTGAAGTTAATTAGATTGGTAGTTGTGGGAAATTTACGAAATAAATTCAAGCTCTATTTTTGTACTGTTTGGCATGTGTGCAATCTTGATTCCACCAGTAATTACTATGTTTCCGTTTCCCCGGGAAAGATTTTGGTATTGCAGAGGTAGCAGCTTGTAATATTTGATTAGTTACATGTTCTGTGACATTGTCTATGGGTTGAGATTGGATTATTTTATTGTCTAACTGCACTTGAGTTGCATATTCATACCAGCGTGCCCTACGAAATTTCCAAGTGGAGCGACGTAGTGAAGGAGAGTTTGCCCATGTTTGCAGCTTGCAGAGAATCGGAAGGTGATCACTTTTAGTGGATTTTCAAGAACCGACCACTCCATAATAGTATATATGGAAGGAGAACAGATTGACAGGTCTATTGCACTCATGGATCCTGTCGAAAAATGAATATAGGTAGGTTCACCAGTGTTCAGAAGAATAAGTTGATAAGAGTCCAGAGGAGATTCTATTAACTTGCCTCTCTTGTCAATTGTTGGAGATCCCCACATCGGATGATGAGCATTAAAGTCTCAAAGTAAGCAGAAAGGAGACGGTAGCTGTTCTATTAGTTTTTCTAGGTCATCTGAAGAAAATGAGAAATTAGGAGGAATATATATAGATGCTATTGTAAGAGTGATGCCAATTTCAATGCGCACTGCCACTACTTCAAAAGGAGTCTGAAGAGCAATATGTTTGGAGGGTACGTTGTTTCTTATAAGAACCACCACTCCTCCACGGGCTGGAGAGTCGATATTTCTATCTCTTCTAAAGATAGAGTAATCTTTTATAGTAGGACACACTTGTGAATTTAAATAAGTTTCCTGTAGGCATACGCCTGCTGGATCATAACGGTGGATGAGATCACATATATCATCTTTTGTACTGCGAAACCCTCTACAATTTCATTGAAGAATTCTTTCCATTAGGCGGTTTTGTTGGTTGTTTTTGTTTCTGACTGCTTTTTAGTTGGGACTTGTTTGCATTGATCCGATTTTCCTTTGTCTTTCTTTGGAAAGTAGGGACGCGTTACGTCCATCTCATCAGTCGCATGAAGTTCCAATATGGCATCTTCTGGGTCATTGTGCTGGTCAATATCCATTCTGGTTGAATTTGGTGGTTTCAATACCATGGTTTCTGTTACTTTTTGTTTTGCTGTTGGGTTTACATTAGCTGGAATGGTAATTGGGGTATTACTGGCTTGTTCAGTTTTTTGTTGCGAAGGACACTGTTTGGGGGGCAGAGAGTATGGAGCGTGCCCAATTAGCGATAGACATATCTGGGGGGAACGGCAACATCTGTTTGTGTACCTGTTGACTGAAATTGTTTAGCAGCCGTTGCATATGTACGTTTTGGATCTGTTTTTAGTATTTGCCTTCTCGCCTCTGGATATGTCACTTTATTCTCAATTTTATATTTCTGGATTTTTTTCCCTTGCTTCCAAAGTTCGCAACTTTTGGAAAAAGCTGGGTGATCACCCTTACAGTTTGGGCATACAGAAGTCGTAGCAGAGCATTCAGTTTGATTGTGCTCCTTCGATCCACAAACTGGACATACTGACTCACCTCGACATGCAGTTTGGCAGTGTCCATATTTTTGGCACTTGTAACACCTGAGTGGGTTTGGGATGTAAGGACGGACACGGCAATGGAGATAGCCTGCTTTAACAGATGATGGTAGGATGGGAGAGGTGAAAGTAAGAATTATGCTCCTAGTGGGAACAAGAACACCATCTTTCCGAGTCATAATTCTCCTTGCTTGTATGACTTTTTGTTTACTTAGCTCTTGAACTATCTCCTCCTCTGATACAGCTAACAAGTCCCATTCTGTGATTACTCCCTTCGAGGAGTTTAAGGTGGCATGGGAGTAACTTTTATTGGTTGTCCGCCAAAAGTAGTCATGTTTAATAATTTTTCGGAATGCTGGGATTTCATGGTCTCTACAAGAAGATCCCCTGACTGGAGCCGCTTTACTGTTTTTGGTGAACCTGCAGCAGACTCGATGCATTTTTGGACAAGGAATGGGGACAGTTTACTCAGAGGCAACTCTGATAGAGAGTGTAGTATGAGGAATGCTGGTATTTCCTCTTGTCGGGTTGTTTTCAACCTCTTTGGTTGAGAGTAGTCATTTTCGGATTCATTTTCTAGTCTTGAGCTCGATGGCTCTAAAAGGTGGAAAAGAACTGTTTTCCATCTTTGCTCCTTTCAGCCCCAGGAGAGTGGATTTCTTCTCCCAGGTTACCGGCCCCGCCACGGGGAGGCAGGAGCAGTGCCGCTAGAGTGACCAAGCGGTATAAGGGTTAATGCGTTAGTTTAAAGAGAAAAAAAGAAAGGTGAATTTCCTTCCTGTAACTTAGTTACAATTCGTAACAAATAATTAATGGGAACGTAAGAAAACTTCTACAAATGAATATAACTGTAGCTTTGACAAAAACGCTCTAGAAATCACTCAGGGAATCGCTTGATCACTATAACGCTTGGCACCCGGGGCCCCAAAGTGAGAGCTCTTGTGAGGTCTGATCGGCGTTTGACACTCAGAATGATCGATAGTGAGTTGAATTTGAATCACCAAACCGTTCACGACATTTCCAAATTGGGCATTTGGAAAATTTGTGCAAAATTGGTTCCAAAAAACTTCACCAATGAAATGTGTGCCTAGATCTTCTTGTATTGAAAACATATCAAACATTTTTTCGTTTTCGAGTACGATCCTGAAACCAAACGACAAAGTTCGGAGTGGTACATGAGCAACTCACCTCGCCTGAAAAAAGCAAGAATGAGCAAATCGAAAATCAAATCCATGCTTATTTGTTTTTTCAACAGTCAAGGTGGTGTTCATAAGAAATTCTTGCCTCAAGGACAAACAGTTAATCAACAGTACTATTGTAAGGTCCTTGAATGACTCAGAAAAAGGGTTAATTGTGTCCGACTGGAGACTGCGGACTCTTGGATGCTGCATCCTGACAATGCTCCCTGTCATACTGCAATTTCCGTGACAGAATTTTTGACCAAAAAGGTTATTCCAGTGGTTTCGCAGCCCCCAATGCTTGCCTGATATGAGTCTACGTGACTTCTTCATTTTCCCCAAGCTCAAATTCCACCTCAAAGATCGTCATTTTAGAACTGTAGACAACATCCAAAAGGTCGTGACAGACCAACTGAAGGCACTTTCAGTTGAAAACCTCCAGCACTGCTACCAGGAGTGGGAGCAATGTCTCCGGCAGTGTATGGCTTACCAAGGGAACAATGTTGATTTGTAGTTCAGTTGTTAATAAAAAAATTTCATAGCACCAGTCTCATTACTTTTTAGACACACCTCATAGAGAGAGAGCGAGAGAGAAGAAAAAAAAAAAAAAAAAAAAAAAGGAATAAATATTATTGAGCTGTAAATAAAGTGAACAGCTAAGTTTAGAGAACATAAAACTATAATTTTATTAAAGTTATAATCTTAGTAATTAATTGATAAGATAACTATATTCACTATTCAGTTCTATTAATCACAGAAATGTGCCCTGTAAATGTAATGCACTGAACACATCACCTAAGTGGTTTATTCCAATTGCACAATCAAAAGTACAGTACTGTAAGCAATTTTTCCAACCAACTAGTTACACAATTAAGCTGTTTAAAAAAAAAAAAAAACTTGGTGCATTGGCAGAGCAGGGGAAAAAAAAAAAAAGTCTCAAAATCAAACTTTTAGCTATTTGGGGTACTTACAGCTTTTTTTTTTTTTTTCCTCCCAAAAGGGACCTACTCTATAAAACAAGGTAGACAAACATTAGTCTAGATCAGGGGTTCCCGATTGTGGGTCGTGGCGGGCCACAGCACATTTTCCAGGTGGACCACACAGACTGCCTAATTCTTGTCTTTTTTTCTTGACAGCTTTTTTGCCACACCATTTTCAAGTTGTACCCGACAAACTTGGCAGAACACTATGATTCATGCAACTTGCACGAGTCATATCATGTTCTGTGTAGTGTTTGGTTTCTGGCAGTTGCTGACAACTTATTCATGTTTTGTGGCAAGCTTGAGTCAGAAGTATGTGTCATTCGCTCATATTTATCACCTTCCAAGACACTATTTCTAGGTAAGTTATCTTGTTAGTATATTTCATGGTAACAACTTCTATAGTGAAGAACATATATATGGTGAAACGATAAATAAATGGGGTCATCCCTCAAGCATCATCAATTCATTGCATGCTGATAAAAAATGTAGGGGCCATGCTACTCAAACTATTCTTGGATCTGAGATCCAATCTAATGGCTATGATCATATGTCCATTTTTTTTATTCCCTGCATTTTTTTTTTTAGTGTTGTTTTTTTTTTTTACATTATTTTATATTTGCTGTTTCCTACGTATTTAAAAGTTTTACACCAGAAACATTTCTGAAATGACAAAACGAGGATATGATGAGCAATACAAAGTTTGGATTCACGTCCTTCCATGATCGTGAAGAATTAAAGGGACAATACGACCTGTGCCAGAAAGTTCTCAAAAATCACTCTTTGTACCCATTGAAGTTGAAGCTCCATTTAGGGAAGATGCATCCACAACATCAACATAAGGATGTGGACTACTTCAAGCAAATGGAAGAGAACGTGAAGCGCCAGTGCTTGGATCAAAGTGGAGCACTGTTTCAGCAAGACAGGAGTCTTAAGGAGGCTTCTTATGCTGTCAGCTTCCTCATTGTGCAACAGAAGAAACCTCATACAATGGGAGAGACTCTGATCAAGCCATGTGCTCTGAAGATGACTTGTATTCTGCTTAGAGAAGCTGAGAAAAAGTTATATGTGCTTCTTAACAAAGATTATAACTCCTTCCCCCATCACCCCCATGTCCTATCTGTATGACAGAATTTCTTTATCAAATAATACAGTTCAAGGAGGATTGCTGAACTTGTCTAGCAACATAAAAGAACAGGTGATTGCTGAAATCAAAGATGCTGCATTTCAGTTGTTCTCAATTCAGTTGGATGAAACCACAGATGTTTCATCCTGTTCCCAGCTTATTGACTTTGTTCAGTATGTGAAGGGTGATTCCATCATGGAATAATTCTTATTCTGCAGTTCTCTCAAAAGAAACACCAGAGCTGTGGATGTGATGGAAACAGTATCAGAGTTCTTTGACCATGAGGGACTAAACTGGCACAATCTATGTGGAGTGTGCACCGTTGGCACTTCAGCTATGCTAGGAGAAAAAAGTGGCTTCCAAATGCTTGTTCGAGATTGATCTCCACGCACCATTGGTGTTCACTGTCTAATTCACTTGCAAGCTTCAAAAACTCTTCCATCTCATCTTCAGGATGTTACTGAACAAGTCATCAAAATTGTGAACGAAGTGCTTTGAATTTGTGACTGTTCAAGCAATTGTGCACAGAAATGGATTCAGAGCATAAGAATCTGCGCTACTACAACAAGGTGTGTTGGCTATCAAAAGGCAATGGTGTGGCATGAGTGTTTGAACTCCGGGAAGAGCTGTAGAGTTTCCTAGAAGTGCAAGAAAAGCACAAACTTGAAGCTTCCTTCCACGAAAAGCTGTAGGTCTTTTGCTGTGCATACCTTGTGGATATTTTTGATCAACTGAACAGACTGAATCTAAAGCTTCACAAAAAGGGAACAACTATCATTCAGTTCAATGACACTCTCAGTGCATTTATACAGAATGCTTGGAAACTGTAAATGAAAGGCTGAGGAAGAGAACTTCGCCATGTTCGAATCTCTTCTTTCAGCAGTCACTATTAATGATCTGTTGGATCCTGGTGTTGCAAAGGATGTTGTGACACACCGCAGCTATCTCTGAGAAGAATTTTTGTAGTACTTTTCAGAAATTGGGAGGGATGGACTGGAACTCACGAGGAATCCTTTTCTTGTTAAAGTCAGTGATGTCCAGGATGACCTGCAAGATGAACCTATTGAATTTCAAAATGATTCTGGATGCAGAGATGTCTTTGAAGCTTCCTTTATCTATGAGTTTTGGCCAAAAAAGATGGGAAGCTACCCCAATGTTGCAAAGGAATGCTTTCGGAAGCTCCTGCCCTTTCCAACAACTTATCTTTGTGAATCAGGCTTCTCAATATTGGTGCAGCTGAAGACAAAGGCTTGGAACTACCTTGAATGTGAGGCAGATCTTAGATGTGCGCTTTCTACAACAGAACCTAGGAATTGGGAAACTGGTGAAGAAAATCCAGAGGAGCATCTCTCAATAAAGTAGCTTCAGCTTAAACTGGTTTGAGGTTTTTTTTTTTTCATTCAGCAGATGCCTGCAATGTTTTGTTTTCACACAGAAATTGTTCAAGTGAGAAACATTGATCCGTTAAATACTTTTAAATTGAACTAAGTTGTGGTTGTTACTGACATTTCTTTGGTTTCAAAAAATTGCTCAACTATGATCCCAAATAGGTCATGACATGTCAGGCCAAAAGCCAGTTGGGCCACATAGCAAAAAAAGTTGGGAAACACTGGTCTAGATGAAGCTTGCATTGAATAAGAAATGAGAAGTGGAAGTTGAACAAAACTATTAAATCTTTTAAATCGCCTAAAATGTGCCATTAATTTATTCCCATGACTGAAATCGATGATTTTAATAAATGCACAATATACAAAACTATAAACTCATTTCAAGTGAAAAATCAAGCATTTCCAATAATAAGGTAATTCTGCAGAATTGAACAAAGGCAAAATATTTAATGACTGTTCCAAATATTTAATGACTGTTCCTAAACCGGGAATTGCGGGTTCGAGTCCCGCCAGGGGTGAAAAAACCATTTTCTTTAATGGTCGTCGTAGCCGAGTGGTCAAAGGCGAATGTGCATAAGTACACGTGCTTTGAGTGATCTGGGTTCAAACCCATGACTGCTAAATGCAGTGCTGTATCTTGTGAGACTCCTCTGGCCATGTGGTCATCTCGGAGTATAAACATAAAGGTATTTTGAACGAACAGAGGAGTGAAGTGGAAGTGGGTTTTTTTTTTTTTTTTTTTGGCTGATGCTGCATAAGCTTGCTTTCTTGCATCAAATGCCTCTACTAATGCTAATGCTAAAAGTAAAAGCTATATCCTATATATATAAAAAAAAAAAAAAAAACTATCAAATCGAAACAGCTTGTTCTCAGTGTCAGTATTGGAAGGTGATTACAGGGTAAAACATTGGACATCTTCTGAAAGCATATGTGTTTCCTTCAAAAGAAAAAAAAAAAAAAAAAAAAAACTATCTGGCACTTAGTGTTTATAATATACCTTTAGGTAGGCCTAAAAGAGTATTAAAAGACAAGTTTACTCCAAGATGTGCAATCCACTTGCTGGTGATAGCAAGTGGATTGCACATCTTGACTAATATGACTAATTAGAAAGAAGGGCTAAGTGGAAAGATTGATTTAAATAGTTTCAACTAATGCGTGCCACTGAAACAAAAAACAAAAAAAAAAAAAAAAAAAAAAAATGAAGCATGTGTATACACACACTGACTGTCCTTGGTTAAGTATTTAATTGCCTGAATAGAATAATAGCAGCCTTTGACAAACATTTTTAAAAAGAGGTTAGAAGTGGTAAAAAAAAACCACGAGTACTTTTTCAGAATTACTAAATTGGAAATTTCTGAATAATGCACTTGCATGATCAGCTGACTCGGAAGAAAATTATGTTCTATGAAAAAATATGCAAGCAAACATTTGACATGTACAACATCATCAACAATACATGAAATGCAACATCTTTTTATAACATTTCTTTCTATACACTGCAGTGTCCCTATGTTTTATCATTTGTTTTCAAATGTCCTTTCTTTGTGTGAAATTGAAAAATCACATCTATATACAGTAGGAAAGGTAAAAGTGTTACATTTTTCAGATTTTAAAATACAGAAAATCTTGTTTATCTGAATAAAAACAGAAATGCCTACATAGACCAATGATACTTTGTCTATGTAGGAACTTAGATTTTAAAATGATGAGGGTGAATTTTCATTGTTATGATTCCAGAACTAGGAGCCATCAATTTAAATTGTGGATGCAGACAGGATTTCAAGAAGTTTCTTTTAGCAAGTGTTTTTAACTATTGGAGAAAGTTGCCTCCCTAGTTGAGGCTGGAAGCTAGAGAAAATTCAAACTAAGCTGGATTAGATATCTATGTGAGATGGGTTCAAAGAGGTGGTTTATTATTATTATTATTTGGCTGGTGCAGCAAAAATCCAGGATTTTCTTGTACCATGTGGATAATACTAATACTAATTTGTGAAAAGGTTAAACGAACTACAAACACATAAAAAACAAAATATTTCTCTCACGAGGCTTTTTTTTATTTGCATTTTTAGCTTCTACCTCCGTTTTACATTAATATCAAAATAAATTCTTAGTTACTCACCTTATTATCAATATTGAAACGGCTGAGATCTCGACTCTCAGAAGCTCTTCTATCGCCGTGGGTCAATGCTCCCTGAAAGAAAATTATCAGCTTAATAATATACTAAACACACTAGTTAAATTTCCACATTACTCCATTATCTAACTGATAACAAATTTATAAAAATTGTGCATAATTAAGCTTTACATAATAATATATTTGGCAATCTCCTTGTCACAAGTATTGCTCTCACACAGTTAATACAAAAGCCATTATTTCTTTTTCTCCAAGTTTTTCTTGCATCTTTATCATTTTGACTGTAGTCTGTACATATTTACCATGTTCTGCATAGGTTCATACATCACGCATACCAGTAATTAAAGTAATTGTCAACAAAATAACAATTTATACCGAGAAAAAAATTATGCATTTAATCTTGACGTTACAGGATTGCTCTCATTTCTTTAATAATAAGCACATTACTTATGACAAATATAAAAGCATTTGTGTTAGCTACAAACAGTCTCTGTGATCAGAGCACTGCTGTCCTATGTAAAATAACTTAATTATCAGTTACATTGTTGAAAAATGTGTAAGAATATTGATAAATCACATTGTTAACCTTGTCCTCGAATAAACAAGATTAACATGATTTTTAGTTTACATTTACCAAGATACTACACCGGTGTGCAAAACTTAAGGACCAGTCAGGTTTTCACCTGTAGCTTCTCATAGGAGTATCCTGGATATGGGAAAAGCATACCAAAGGAACCTCGTGAGGTACAGAGGCACTTTATTCAAAAATGGCAACATAGCACTGGCTGCCATGATACAGATGCATCACTGCCAAAGATGGAACAAAGGGAAGAGGTTGCCCTCAATAGGAGATATGGCCACCCCTAATGTCGATGCAGGCTTTGCACCGCCTGTCCATACTTAGAACAGTGTTGTTGATAAGTTCTTGCAATAACATCATCCATTCCTCTGTCAGTGGCATCTTCAACTAGTCAACATTTTCTGGTGGGTGTAGATGTAGTGCTGGGCATCTCCGTCGTCCCATGTGTGTTTCATAGGATTTCACGGCAGAACGAGCATGCCAATCCATACGAACAATGTCCTCATTCCAAAATAATATCAACAACTGCAGTGCAATAGGGTGTGGCGTTATCATTCATAAACAAGAACTCAGGGCCAATGACACTTCAGAACAGGCACACATGGGGAAAGATTACCTCAGCACAGTACCATGCACCAGTTACAGTCTCGCCTCCCAGTATCTGGAGTTGTGTATGTCCAACTAAGATAAGGCCTCCCCAGACAAGAATACCTCGACCACCACATCGATCCCTTTCAGTGATGTTTGCGGGGTGATACCGTGTGTCAACCTCTCGCCAGATTAACTGACATCCAGAATCGCTGCTGAGACTTAATCTACTCTCATCAGTAGAGTACCTTACCCCACTCGCGCTGCTGTCCAGTTCTTGTGTTCAATGCACCACTGTAAATGGTGTCTCTAATGGGCAGGTGTTAAAGGGACACAGTGCACTGGCTGTCGGGCAAACAGACCACCATTGTGGAGTTGCCTGGCCACAGTAAACCGCGATATCCTGCGTCCTGTGCAGCTGGTTTGCAATGGATCCCGCTGTCTGGTGTCGGTCTGTCTTGGCCTATAGGAGTATATAGCAGTCATCATTGGGCGTTGTTTTTCGTGGATGACCACCACTGGTCCTTCGAACAGCTGTACCTGTCGTTCTGAAGGCCACCCATGCATGCCACACTCCTCACACTTTGACCTTCCTCGAGCTTCCCCAATTATTCGACCCCGGGGTAAAGTCATCCAGATGTTGTCTACTGGCCATTTTGCTGTCTTTAGCACTGTATGAAACCAATTGAACACCTGTAACAATCATGCTCACTATTCGGTAATTTGCACATAACTGCCGAACTTGCTTCTGTTATCTGTTTATGTGAGCCCTTTCATGATTCAAATTTTTGCATGTGCACCAGCTTTCTACTGAATGGCCACAGTTATGCAAATTGCCATAGGCTGTTTCATTTGATTTTGTGGTAGAAATAGTGTTGTTCCTTAGGTTTTGCACACCAGTGCAGTTAAACTTCTACATTTTCCGTGATGTAACTTGGGCAATCCCCATACCTTAAACAAATACAAGATATAGCTCAAGTAATGAGCCTAATTTTATAATAAATCTCTATTGGTATACGAAATGAACTTTATTCAAAGTAGTCCTCTTGGGTAGCTCTGACAGAGTACTATAGTTTTTATAGCCTTGCATAAAAATAACAGTCCTGTTCCACTGAAATCTCTAGTAAGTTAAAGAATGCAATTTGAGCAAGAAAATCTGTTCACCTCTAGTTGATACTTGAGGAGGGGGAAATACTGTTTATGATTTATTTTGCTTTCATATGGTAACCAATCATGCTAGTTATTTTGTTTATTTTAAACGTCCATTCTAATAGAAGGGCATTTCTAGTCACCAGCATTTTATTTATTATATCAAATGATTCTCAAGCACCTCTCTTTACAAGAATACATTCAGAGAAAGTTTTGTACTTATACATTTCTTATTGTAAAGAATGTCCTCACTGGAGCTGTTTCATGAGAGTGACAGACAAATCAGCTTCCCTGTAAGTTATAAGTTGCCTTTCAGTTTCATAAAAATTTTCATAATTCATAAAAAATTTTTCTATTCATATGGCATTTTATTTTTATGATGTTTATACATGGTAGGATCAAAAGGTTGGACTGAATTTATTATAAATACATAAACAAAAAAGGAGAAACTATTTTATTTTGTAAATAAACTGGAATGTCTAGAATTTTTTTGCAGAAGCGGCATAATGGTTGCCCACGTGCACAATTTTTAGAACACTGCTATTTGTTAGAGAAAACCATCTCAGAAACTGCTGAAATTACCACTTAAGCATAGAGTGAAAAAGCTATCAAGAAGTAAGGTATTAAAATATTACAGGCACTTCCATTAAGGATGCAATATCACTGAGAATGATGTAAGATGTAGGAGACTACCTCACTGCACTGTAACCTCTTCTCCCACCTGACCCTATAGTTTCACTCACTTCCTCATTACTCTCATAACTGACTACATGATGAACACAGGTCTGTTATCAAGCCTCTTGCATTTTAGAACTTAACTTGTTATTTTTATCATTCACACAATTGTCAAATAAAAACGAGGTACAGTCACTGGAAATGGAATATCACTGCTTGAAACCAAGCGGTTGCAAAAGATTATGCAACTGCTTGGTTCCCAAGTTTTTAACAGCAGATCTGAGTACAACACTTTAATTTTCAAAAGAACTGACCGAAAATTGTGATCGTAAATCAGAATTTCAAAAAACAACAGTGAAGAAAGGAGGTGAATTATGGTGTTATCTTCATGACCTACAGAAAACACATCAGTCCTTTGAACAGAAATTTCACACGTTTTTTTCAGAATAAAAAAAAAAAAAAAAAAAAAAATTGGTTGATATGTCTAAAAGTAAAGTTATGCTAGAATAATCTTTTGCCACAAAGGCATAATTCATTATGAATTCCTGTACTCAGAAATTAGGTGCTTACGAGATGAAATTAAAAGGAAGGGCTCTCATCTGTGAGGTAAAGAAAAATTGAAATTACTCCATAACTAATGTTCCAGGTTATGGTGCAACAATAACTTTTCAAATACCTTTCCAAACACTCTGTAGCTGTCTTACAACATCCTCTATATTTAACTTTCCAGATATTTTATAACTGTCTTATCTTTTTCACCTAACCTGGTGGCATCTGATTTTTATTTTTTCCAAACCACAAAATTCAATACAGGTATGTTGATTTTTGAGTAAAGTAGAAGTTATGGTAGTTATGACAAATGTCAGCCAGGAATTCCAACAAAAAAAAAAAAAAAAAAAAAAAAAAACACCGAACGATTTTGCAAAAGCTTTTTTCCCCCTAATTATATAATTAGTAGAAAAAAATGTGTATAAACACAATGTAAATGCCAAAAATAATTATACGTAAAATTTTGGAAAATTCATTATGTAGTTATCTATAAATATTAATTAATAAAGAAGGTTTTCGTGAGTGTTGCTCAAAAAGAAGTTATATTTTAGATAAAATAAATGTGGGTGAGTGATAGGTTAAGATTTGGGACCTAAAGGTGGTTTTATTTTTCAGACTATGAACTTTTTTATTGGATGTTTCCAGGAGATAAAAGAACTACAGCAGTGCCACCTGCTTGTTCAGTGGTGACTAGAAATTCGGCATAAATTGCGTAAAATTATTAAATTGTGACATCACGAGGAAGCTTCATCACTGAATAAGAGCTACTCCATTTATATGGCTGCGGCAGGTTTAGTAGATCGGCAGCTTAAATCCCAAACCCGGATAAATGGTGAGGGTCGACGTCAGGAAGGGCATCTAGTCATAAAAAATATGCCAAAACCAATAGATGTGTTCCAGTTAATAAGTTAATCCAACTGCAGGAGAAGAAGAGGATGTAAAGTGTGAATTGGGAACATTGAATGCCGACCCCATATAACATGGGAAAAGGTGAAGACAAAGAAGAAGTTATCTGTAAATATTATATTTGAGAAAGAGTCACAGGAGGCCAAATCTAGCAAAAGAAAAATGGAAAAAAAAAAAAAAAAAGTGGATCAAACTGCCTGATGTCCTTTCCATCAAACACCACTAACTTTCAATGCAGACAAGAGTTTTATTTATCCATTTTCTTATGGAATTCAACGCATGATTACAAAACATCTGCAAAGTATTATATCAAAGTGGATCACTAAAGTGTTCAAAAACAGATGAAAATAAATATTCAAGATTTAAAAAGCTTTCACTATAATTAATTAACAGAATACCATATATTTAAATAAATGTTTTTAATGTATAGGCATTCAATCTGATATTTACTCCTGTCAAGGCTGTGGCTGTTAAAATGAAACAAGTTGTTTAATATATATATTTTTTGAAAAGCTGTTCAAAGTATCCAACAATTATTAACTTTTGAAATGTGGATAACCATTATAGCAATTATTTAATGTTATTTTTCTCTCTCTCTCTCTCTCTCTCTCTCTCTCTCTCTCTCTCTCTCTCTCTCTCTCTATCTTATTGCTATGCTATTATTTTTGAATAGTTGTCCATGTTTAAATATTGATTGTATTGGAATGATTAAGCAAAAATATACATTTGAGATCCAAGTGGATATAATATGTCACATATTTCTTCTTTGAATTGTTTAATTTTAACCAACTGTCTCAGTTGACTAAACTAACATTATCTTATGCTGTCAATGTTGCAGCACTGCATAATTTTCACTGCCAAACTTCAGCAGTTCACTTCATTATAATCTATTAAGTTATTGCAAAAGCAGTAATTTTTTTGCACTGCCAAACTCAAATCATATTTTCGTTTTTAATATACTTTACAATTCATGTGTGTGTGTGTGTGTTATGGAGGTTTCCAACATACTGGAATCCAACAAAAAGTGACCAGTTCGTGGCATTCTTCAATTTGTAGTAATAAGCTTCTGATTTCATCTAGAACAGGTGAACTTTATCTGAGGAGTTACATAATGCCATGATTGAGCTGAGGGAATTAGTGTAAATAACAGATTTTAAGGAAAAGTCAGAATAGAGATTTGCTAAAGCTAGTTTGGTTGATAATTCAGCTGAGAAGATACTGAATTTGGGTGGAAGGATTGCTGAAATAATGGTATTTGAGAACACTGCAGCTGCTCTAACATTTGGAGCAGCTGCAGTATTGAATTAGATTTAGAGCTATCTGTATCAATTGGAGAAAAATCAATATATCTTTGAGTGTGAACTGCATGAAGTTGTTTGACATTTGATGCTTGCAAAATATTCTTCTGCATTGACAGAGGTAAGTGTCACAGATTGGTAAAGGAGGAAGAGCCCATGGTGGTTGAGTACAAGTTGCTATCTGTTGTACGGAATTGATGGAAACATTCCAAACCTGCACCAGTTCAAGAAGGCAAAGACCAGCTGGTTTTACTATGTTAGATTTATTTCTACATAAGTTTTCTAATGGTGGATTGAAAAGGTATGACTGAATGGGATGAAAAGCACAACTTTGTATCTTGATAGCATAATTCAATAACAGTGTTTTCCTATGTAAAGTTAGTGTGGGTTCATGAACATCAGTGTAGAGGCTATGTGCTGACAATGTTCTGAATGCACCAAGTGCAATTCTCAAAGCACTGTATTGAAGCCAGAGTAATGCACACTTTCTGGCAGAATCATAGATGGGAGCACCATAATCAAGATAGGATCTGATTAATGCCCCATATAACTGAAGCAGGGAGGTATGATTTGCACCCCGTGTTTGGGCAGATAAAGCTCTGCGTATGTTTAACTTTTTTAGACAGGAAGTCTTTCCATTTTTAAATACGATCTAGGAAATTTAACTTATTGAAATAAGTTAAAACTTATTTCAATAAGTTTAAGATGTTAGAAATTTGAAGTTCATGATCCGCATGAAGTTTGCGTTGTCTACAAAAATGGATAGTAACTGTTTTATTTTGTTAAGTAATATCTGAAGCTGTCTTTCAACAGATCTCATGTTAAGGAAATGGCAGGAGATGGAAAGGTCATCTGCATAAAAGTAAGTCTCAACTGTATTTGGGAGCTGTTTAGTGATAGAATCTATTCTAAGAGCAAAAAGAGTGGCACTCAGTACCAATCCTTGTGGAACCTTCTTCCTGAATGAACTTTGCAAAGAGGGCTTGTTGGTATTGAACTTGGAATTATCTAGTATGTAGAAAGTTCTGAACAAATATAGGAAGTTTGCTCTGTAGTCTAAGAAAGTAAAGATCACTAAGCATACCATGCCACCAGGTGGTATCAAAAGCCTTCTCTATATCTATTGAAACCATTACTACATGTTCATGTTTAACAAAACTACGAATGGTAAATTCAGCCTTGACCATAAGATCCAAACATGACCTATTTTGATGAAAGCCACACTGACCAAGGCCCATTAGATGTTCTGACGCAATGATCCAGACGCGTCTTCTATGAATAATTTTCTCAAGGATTTTGCTGAGGCAACTTGAGAGAGAGAGAGAGAGAGAGAGAGAGAGAGAGAGAGAGAGAGAGAGAGAGAGAGAGAGAGAGAGAGAGAGAGAGAGAGATTGGGTCTATAGCTATGGGGGTTGGATGGATCTTTCCCAGGCTTTAGGAATGCCAAATATAGTGATGCCAAGAAGCTGGAAAAACATTTTCTAAAAATATACAAGTGTTAAAGACAAGAAGAAGGTGCAAAGCTTTGTCATCAAGATGTTGTAGCATGACATAATAAATTCCATCTGGTCCAGCAGCATCATTGCGGGCTGTTCTAATGGCATGCAAAAATTCAGAATATTGCAGAGGTTTGTTGTATGGAAGAAGGAAGGCAGTTTGAAAATTAATAGCATGCTTTTCTTTGGTGTTTTTAATTCGTTGGAATGAGGTAGTATAGGCTGATGCTACTGAGACTTCAGCAAATGTATTGTCCAAAGCATTAGCTATATCTAAGGGACTAGATAGATTTTGCCCATTCCAGAAGAGGAATGGAGAAGGTATGGTAGGAAACTTACCAGACAGCTAATTTTTTTCCACATTATTTTGGGATTAGTGATTCTGTGAAAGCTGGATGCAAAACGGGTCCAGGATTCTTTCTTGGCTTGCCTTTGTATGAAATGTGCTTTCGCCCTTAATTTCTTATAATGAATGAGATTGGCTGTGCTTGGACTGCCGAAATAAATTCCAGGCTTTATTTTTTGTTCTCTTTGCTTTGGTGCATTCCTCATTCTTCCACCAGTAATTATGCTTTCGGCCCAGGGATTTGATGGTTGTATTGTGTCTTTAGCCACATTTAGAAGATGTGACGTGATGTAATCTGTCACATTATCAATATGCTGGAGGCGGATTTTTTCCTCATCAAAGGCAATTGATGACTGAAATTTTTCCCAGTCTGCTTGGACAAATTTCCATTTTCTTCAGGGTTGAGTTGAAGGAGTCTGTGCTATCAAAAAGTTGCATATATTGGGAAGCGATCACTGCCCATGGGATCATTTATTACATACCACTCTATGGTTGGAACCAGTACTGGAGAACAAATTGAGAGATCTATTGCTGAGATGTGTCCAGTTGGGAGCTGTGCATGTGTCAGTGCACCAGTATTGAGAATGGTGAGATTTAGAGCCTCTAAAAAGATTTCAATTAGTTGACCCCACTTTCTAATTTAGGAGCACCCCATAAGGGGTGGTGCCCGTTAAAAGTTCCCTAATATACAGAGAGGTGGAGGTATCCGTATGAAAAGGTCTTCAAGATTTTTAAAAGAGTAAGTACGGTTTGGCGGTAAATAGATTGAGACGAATAGAAGTGTTATTGCAATATGGAGAGTTATACAAACAGCAACAGCTTCTACTTCAGTTTGAAGTGGGATATGTTTAGTTGGGATCTTTGAATTTACTAGGATTGCCACACCACCATTGACTGCATTAGCTGTATTTCGATCTCTTCGAGAAAGTCAATAGTTCTTTATCGAAGAAGAAATTTGTGAGGTTAGGTAAGTTTCCCGTAGACAAAGGGCAACTGGAGAATATCAGTTAATTAGGTCTTCAATATCATCAGCGTTGCAAGGAAAGCCTCTGCAATTCCATTGTAAGATGCTGTGGTTCATTTAGGTTTAGATGATTCATGTGACTGTTTTTTGTCCGAGGAGCATTTTTTTCAGTCTTTTTTTGGGAAGATGGGGTGTCTGGTATCCATAGTGTCATTTGCGAAAAGTTCTAGTATGGGTTCCTCATAATCTGAGTGTACACCTACTTCCATACTATTGGGGATGATTCAGGTTTCTTGCTGTCTTTAGTAGTTTTTAATTTTTCTTTGTCATGCAGGACCATCCGAGTATCAGCCGGGATGCTGATTGAAGTGGTGGTCACTTCACTGGTTTTAGTTTGATGTGCCAGAGTTTGATAATGTACTTTTAACCCAGTTAGCTAGAGATGTGCTGGGAGGTATTGATGCATCTGTTCGAGCTGCTGTTCAATGAAAGCTTCGAGCGTGAGATGCATACAAACGACTGGGCATGGGTGACATAATCTGTCTGCATGCCTCGGGGTATGTGACTGTGCTCTATTTTAAATTTTTGGATTTTCTCCCCTGTCTTCCACATTATGATTTAGAAAAGGCTGGGTGACTTTATTTGCAGCTGAGGCAAACAGGCCTTGAGGCTGAACAGTCTGCTTGTGTATGTTCCTTGGAACCACGAATAGGACAAATGGCATCACCACTACATGCTTGCTGGGAGTGTCCATATTTTTGGCATTAAAAACAACAAATGGGATTAGGGATATAACGCCAAATTCGACAGTTTAAATAGCCAGCTTTTACTGAGAATGGCAGATCTGGGGGTGCTGAAAGTTAAAATTATGGACAGAGTTGGAACGAGATTTCCATCTTTTTTTTGTCATTATACATTTTGCACTAATTACTTTTCGATTGCTCAATTTCTGCACTAATTCCTCTTCAGATACTGTAATCAGGTCCCATTCTGTGACGACACCTTTGGATGAATTTAATGTAGTGTGGGGAGTGATCGGTACCAGCAGCCCAGCAAATGTTGGGCTGCAGGTTTTTGAGCAGCCACTCTGAATGCTTTGAGATAGCTGTTTCAATCAAGGTCTCCAGATTGCAGTCGTTTAACCATTTTTGGTATTCTAGCAATGGATTCCAAATATCTTTGGATAAGAAATGGTGATAACTTGCCGACAGACTGGTTGGAGGGGGGGGGAAGAGAGAGAGAGAGAGAGAGAGAGAGAGAGAGAGAGAGAGAGAGAGAGAGAGAGAGAGAGAGTGTGTGTGTGTGTTTGTGTGTGTGTCACCAGAAAGTTTGGCATCTCATTGCACTGCACTTCTCTTTGGAGCCTTTTTGGTTTGGTTAAAGTCACCATCATTGGGTTTGTCTGGCCTTGAGTTTGAAGGCTCCAGAGGTGGATAGTAGTTTATATCTATGGTTACTCTTTTTAGCCCTGGAGGATAACTTTCTCCCCAGGTTACCGGCCCTGCCACAGGGGCGGCAGGAGCAGTGCTGCTCGGAGGCCAAGTGGTTGAAGTGTTAGTTAATTAGTAGAAATAGAAATATAGGAAAATGTAAAGAAAGGTGTATTTCCTTTCTGCATTCTAACTTGTGGCTTTTCAAGTATAGAACTGTTTTTAAAGTAAGACTATTGAAAGAAATATAGAAACTTAAAATATAATTTCAATCGCTTATCAAGAGCACTTTATGAATCACAAGTATATCACTTGGCCTCGAAATATGCTTGACACACCTGGGTGGGTGTGTGTGCGTGTGTTTGTGTCTCTAGAGAGGGCTCACTATTTCAGGTAGTAAAATATAGTACAACCCAAACAAATTATTCTGCACAGAGACATGTAAATATTCAAATCTTGTATTTTATTTATATGTGTATCTATGTATATCATATTTCATATTCCTATGCTAACTTGCTTAGAGACAATCATCAGCCTCTATTTAGGTCTTAAGTTAACAGTATTCCATTTCTTTTTCCAGGCATTAAAAACAGGATGGAGGAATCAGAAGAACACATTAGCATATAATGCAGTATGAATTTAAAAAAAAAAGGTAATGATGTGACTGCAGCTACCAAAACATTTAAGATGTGTATGGTGGGGAAGCTTCAAACTGCAAGATGTTCAGGTCTAGTAACTTCTGGTTAGTCAATGAAGCATATTCAAGGTAACCAGTCCATTTGTTGTACTATGCTCCTGTTCATCAGCAAAATAAGTTATAAAACTATGACAGACATTGAAGCATGTGAATGGCTACCTCTGCACTGTAGTCACTTTACTGTGTTGCACTAAGCCTCTTTGTGGAAGTGGCCTTTGATGCCCATATTTATCTTGATTACCTTTTTCACAAGCAGGTTTCTGAACTGTATACATGTAACTCAGTGTGAATATTTTCAAGGGATTTGGAAATTTGTAAAAACTGCAAAATGACATGCATATATACTTTAAATATTAATTTTTTCTATTTGACTTTTTACAGTTGAACGTTACAGCAGGATTATCAAAAATAAAATTGAAATAAAAAGAAAAAAAAGAAAAGAAAAAATATTAAAACAAATTCATAACTATATTTTTTTTTATTTGTAGCAATAACTCCTGTTCATCAACTACGAATTCAAGTTCTTCCATAGAATTTCTTCAATTTTGTATTGTGCAGATCAATATCACTTTGAATCTTGTTGAAAGGGTACACCCCACTACATATATTACTCATTAAAAATAGTTGACAGATGGAAGGATGTCTCTGAAGAGTTTTAAGAGAATCTCTATAAATCTGTGTTAAATTATGAGAGCTCTGGGCATTCAACACTTTTAATACCAAAAATGGTTGAAAATTTTTATAAAATAATTTTCTCATTGTCAAGGGACATTTTGAAGTTCTGTCAGACTATTTTGGCAAACAGAAGATCAGCACTAGGTTTTTTTCCTACTGTTTGACTGATGAATGAAAGCTATTCAGATTTAAAGCATGCAAGGAGCTCATTAAGATGTTGACAATGATCTCTCCTTGCTCAATTCAAATGTAGTATGTTGAGTTATTTGTCTTGAATACAACTACAAACAAAGAGAAAAAAAAAAAAAAAAAGCATGCAAACATCTGTTTCTGTCATATGACGATACTGTGGGGGAGGGGGGGGGATTCTGCACTGAATGTCAATGAGTTTTTAGCAAAGTATAGGACTATGGACCTAAACCAATTCTCAGAATATTACTTGTTCCCCAAATCAAATTGGTGCTGAAAGGATGAAAATTAAGAGTGTACAGGATATTAAAACAAACAAAGGAATTGGAGGTAGGCCAGTTCAAATGCATTTAAAAAAAAATGTTCCAAGGGTTCTACAAACAATCTCATAACCACTCAAGGCAATTTGTTTGAAAAATACTGAGTTTTTTTTCAACCTAATATCTGGTTTTCTGTAAAGTGACAATACTACACCTTAATTTTTACACCTTGCAGATAAGCTCTGTGCGAAGGAGGCTGCCTATGGGCTGTTTGCTGATGTGGAACATTTTTGGGAGGAGATTGAAGATTCAAAATTAGCTCTAGGGTGGCTAATTTTGAATCTTCAATTTTGTTGAAACTTGGTGTAGATGTTTAAACAGGTTTCCGAAGAAGCTGTGCAAAAATTCAGTTCAAAATATAGTATGTTTGAGGCACCAGCACCTTTTTTGTGGAGGTCACTTGTGTTTTAAGTGGAGCAAATCACAAATAATTTTCAGTTTTAAGTGTTACTGTTGCAAATGCTTAATGTACGGTATTCACCTTGAATGTAATCTGCAATAGTTTTATGAAGAGACTGATGGCTAAATTTAAGATGGTTTGTTTGTTTGTTGTTTGGTTTTTAGGAGCATTAGCAACTAAGGCCATATTGCTCAGGGATATGCGGTGGTCATTCCCTGACCTTTCCGCATCCTCCATATTTGGTGGTGACGGGCTCGAACCCCGGTCTAATCAAGAAGCGTGTGCTATGCACTGCTGCTCCTTCCCACCTGGCTACGGAGGCGCCATTTAAGATGGAATAATTAAATTAAGGTGGGATAAAAAATAAGTTAATTTAACGGAATTTAAGATAAGCGCAAGGAAGCAGAAGTGCACCACTCCGTCCCTGGTTGTCATAAGGTAGAAAGTAGTTAATCTAAAACTTAAGTGAAAAAAATTGATAATGCCAATAGTCATAATGACGGACTTTTGTTAAATTATAACGTCTTCAGTTGGCGAAGTTAAGTGGGGAGTAGACGAGTGCTGTATTTAAAGAATTATCCATACTCTCGTGATGCTCTTTGGAACACATGGGAATCTCAAATGTGAGAGATTCCAAGTGGGGAAAGATTAAAGGGGAGTTTCACATTTATAATATTGAGATTAAAATGGTGTCAGAACCATTCAATAATGAGAGCTTCATATTGAAGAATTTTGTGGCTGGTTTTAAGTTTAATAATAGTGATAGCAGAATCGATTAGGGGAGTGTGATTGTGGGTATGGGCATGTATTGTAAGTTCCATGCTAGATTGTCCAGTTCTAAAACTATTATAGTGGTAGTATGTGCGAGTATTAGAGGTTGTGGTAGAACCAAACTTTGTTGTAGTACTACCAATATAGCAGGCATCACAGTTTGGTTGACATTTGGTCAGATAAATTATATTGTTCAAATCGCTAGTCGGGTACTTATGTGTGTCTTTGTAAGTATTAAATAAGGATCCGAGTTTATTATAAGCTGAAAAAATGAGGGAGATATCTGTGCCTGTAAATACTCGGCAAAACTGTCCGGCAAGTTTGCTATGGTAAGGGAGGATGATGCGTGTATTTGCCTAAGTAGTGGGTTTGGGTGGGTTGTTAATTTTACTTTTGGAGGCAAAAATGGTGTGTTGGATAATTGGGTTGGGTAGTCCCTAGCTATAAATTTTTCTGTGAGGTATTGAAGTTCGTTAGTTAAGTCATTTTGTGAGGAATTATATTTTATGGCATTATGGATTTGGTTGTACAGGACAGCTTTTTTTGTACTAAAAGGGTGGTGCGAAGCAAAATGTAGGTATTTTCCTGTGTGTGTATTTTTTCTGAAAATCTTTGTACCTAGTTTTGTGCCTGTTTTGTAAATGATAAGGTTGTTAAGAAAGTTGATTTGATTGTTCGTTTCAATTTCAAGATTGAGTTTTAATCTATCATGTATTGAATTAAATTTTGAAAAAAGATTGTCTATAGTGGATCTATTACCTATCATGAGTATATCATCTGCGTAACATGTGTATAATTTTATTTCTGAAGGAAATGGTTGTAAAATTTGATTCTCTATTGTAGCTAAATAAATTTCAGACAGAGGAGCAGAAATGCCTAAACTCACGGATAAACCGAATATTTGTTGAAAAATTTTGTTATTGAATCTGAAATATCTGGCATCTAGTAATAGCGAAGTGAGTTCAAGGATATCATTGATGGAAAAAGAGGTACGTTTTATTAAGGTGTCGTCTGTTGCTAAAAACTTTCGTAAAGCCTGTAATGTGAATGGGATATGCACGTTGGTGTATATAGATACTACGTCAAAAGACGCTAGAATATCTCCATCAGAAATTGTAGTGGTACTTATTTTCTGAAAAGCCTGATTGGTATAGCTGATTTTAAATTCTGAGAATCTGGTGAGAGGGGATATAATTTTAACTAAGTAAGTGGATAAGTTTGCAAAAGCTGATTTACTGAAAGAAATAATTGGTCTTAAAGGATGGCCAGATTCGTATAGTTTGGTAATAGGGAGGATATTGTTACAGATTCCTACCTATTGTAGTGTATATAAATTGATTTCTTTGTTTTGTCAAAGTTTTCTTAAGATTATATCAAATTTGTTTTTAAGTTTGTTTGTTTTTGTAATTATTAAACTTAAAACCAGCCACAAAATTCAATATGAAGCTCTCATTATTGAATGGTTCCGACACCATTCTAATTTCAATATTATAAATGCGAAACTCCCCTTTAATCTTTCCCCGGCTTGGAATCTCTCACATTTGAGATTCCCACGTGTTCCAAAGAGCATCACGAGAGTATAGATAATTCTTTAAATACAGCATGCGTCTACTCCCCACATAACGTCTTCTGTTGGCGAAGTTAAAACTTAACGAAAGTCCGTCGTTATGACTATTGGCATTATCAATTTTTTTCACTTAAGTTCTAGATTAACTACTTTCTACCTTATGACAACCAGGAACGGAGTGGTGCACTTCTGCTTCCTTGCACTTATCTTAAATTTCCGTTAAATTAACTAATTTTTTATCCCGCCTTAATTCATTAATTTAATTATTCCACCTTAAATTTAGCCATCAGTCTCTTCGTAAAACTATTGCAGATTACATTCAAGGTGAGTACCGTACATTAAGCATTTGCTATTTAATACTTAGTCTATTATCATGGTATTATAAGAAAAATTTTAAGAATTTTAAAAATTAAGAATAAGAAAAAAATTTGCAGTCTAAAACTGGCACAGTTTTAGACTGCAAATTTTTGCCACAACAAAAATTTGTTGTGGCAAATTTAAGCAAGACTTTTGAAATTGATAACTTTGAAATAAAAACCTTTGGTACCTTCTTCTTTGGGCGTTCCATTTAACATCTGCATGAATTCAGCCTAACTAAATATGAGCTCTTATACTTGTTTGCTGGCTGAGATATTTTCTTTCAAAGATAAGAGTCAAAATTTGACCAATCTTTAGGGGCAAATATCTTAATGTGTGACACCTTCAATTCTCTCATTTTTGCCACCATTGGAAAGAGCAGGTTTTATGCAACAAGAATCATGGTTTTTCAGTTTTGTGTCTTGCTACGTAAGGCCTAAAAAATGGCCTTAAACATTTTATATTTTCCACATAATATTTGTACACTTATTTCATGGTGAAGTTTCACATCTCAATAAGGACAGAACTATTGCATTTCTAAGAGTGAAATTTTCTGTAATTACTCTGCCCTTTGGTTTAAGGAGAAAGGATATATTGGCAATGCACAAAAAGATCTGTATTTTTTACAATGGGGGGTGGGGGTGCAAATGGCAAGAAAAGAAATTTCAAGGGTTTCTTTAGTGCAAGTTCCAAAGCCTGAAAAGTGGTCTTTATTCAGGATTCCAAGCATAAAGATGTTCTATTGGTTTCTAAGCTTGAAAGAAGTTATAACTGCAACAAAATTTATTTAAAACACAATACAATTTGATATTGTTATAATTTGAGTGTGAAGATATTGAATCACTGCTTCATAATAGACTGGAATTTTTCATTGATGGTTGATATTGCTACTTCAGGCAAACTATATTGTCGTCCCATTGTTGTCGTTTTTGCAGTGGGAAGATTGGCAATAATTTGTTGTTCAGGAATCCAGCAGATGTCTTGTCTAACAGGCCAGTGAAATGAGCGAGCTGCTCCACGAGAATGCATGAAATTTACCAATAGATCATGTTCTTCAAATGAAATTTCAAAAATATTTCCAATCCACCAATTATTGTCATAAATACAGGCAATGCATTGGCCAGGTTGTAAATTAACAATTGGCACATGTTGAATATTGGTTTCACTAGTCTGATCTATATGACCTACAAATGATGATGGTGTGTCATTTGATACTCTGCAAACAAGACTATCTTACATCAATAGGATTGAAGTGATGATTTTCTCTTGTTCCAGCAATAGTATAACCATCTATGAATCTTTTCTCTTGAAATGGCCTTACTTGCTCAATTTCCTCTTTAGAAACAAAACAGAATTTTATTCCAGTCATATGCTTGTCACAAAATTCAAACATGCTTCTTTGTGTCAGGATTTGTTTTTCAATTGGGCGTTGGAGACTTGCACATGCTGCCAATTGTTTTAGTGTTCCAACAATTTCATCACATGATGACTTACCATGGCTAGTGCCAAAGAAATTGCATTCAGCACTGATATCAAAATTCTTTTGATGATGACACAAGTTAATAAAATTCTTGAAATTCTTGTATTCTTGTAGAACCATCACTAAAGTAGTAAATGTGCCTGATTTCTGTCATGAAACTCTTCAAATATTCAATTAAGTTGGTTAACATGCACTGCAATTGTGTCATGTCAAAGGCAGTCACTGATTACGCAGAAACTTATATTCTGAAGTTCAACATCCTTGTAATAAATGACAAATGGATGCAATGTAGCCTGGCTATCTCCCAGTGGAACCCTTAACAGCAATTTGCACAACAAACAAATAATTTTCTGCAAAATCCATCAAGATGACCAATTCTCCGGTCATTAGGCTTTTCTTTGTTGACATCAAATGGAAGTTTTGATGTTTAGCAATGTAGTGATGACAAGAAAGGTTAAATATCTTTGTACTCAACTCTCAATAAAATCTTCTGTTGTTAATTGCTTTGTATCCAGTTATCTCTGTCAGTGTCTATCCATTGCTTGAATTCAATATCTTCTGGTTCATTGTTTTCAAAAATATTCTCTAGAAACTTTTTAAATTAATATATTCCTGGATATTTTTCACACCAATGAAGCATACAATCTTTTGACTCCAAATCATAGACTGTTTAACAATGAGAACCTTGTAATCACATTCAATAGGACTTGCTGCTAGCATTAACTTGACATTTTGATGGATTGTGTATACACACACAGAATGTGTTCCTGGTGCACTAACTGTGATGCACCACTTGGGTCGTTCACAAAATTTAGAAAATCCAACGTCCGATCCATTTCTATCTTGATAAGCTACAAACATTTCCTTCAAGTTGCTGAGTAGTAGTAGCTTTTGCATTTGCATTTCTAATGGAAATGTAATCTTTCTTTCCAGAGCATATATACAACTAAATTCATCATCTTCATAAAATTCCATCGCCTTTTGCTTTACTTGTCCAGAAAGCTTTTTTCTAGGTATGGCCAAGATTCCTTCATCTGCTTTAAGTTTTCTAGCTTTCTTGACCATTCTTTCTGAGACACTATAAACTCTTCCATTTCTTTCTTTATGGACCAACTAACTGGAGCTAGTGATAATATTGGAAGTATTTCTGAATGATTTAATACCATCAACTTTTCTTTCAGCAGCTCATTGTAATCTAAGCAATTTCCACCACCAATGACTTGCACTTAGCTCCATGATGTCATTTGGATTCATGCCACCAATAGATGCAATTTTACTGGCAATTACATCTTGTACTTGACTTGCCTTCCTTTTGGCATAGCCTTGTGAGTCTCTCTTAGCCATTCGATGAAATTTCAGAGGAGAAATACCAATAGTCATCAAACTTGTGTGTTCAAGCTTTCAGTCACATGCACTTTGTCATCATGGTCTGATCCAGATGAAGTTGATGTTCCTGTTGTTGCTTTTCAACTGTTAGACTCTTTTTGGCATGATGGGCACAGCTTCTGGCTTGGTTTTATGTCTACCTTTGTTAGGTCTTTCAGATCTGCTATTGACAAATCAATTGGTTTTAAACTTTTTTTCATCATATGATTTTTCTTCTGGAAAGGATTGCAACATGAATGCTGCAAAAATTCAAATTTTGTCAAAAGCAAAGCTTCATGATGTAGACAAATTGTGTTTTCTTCACCCAGTTTTAATCCACAATGTCGACCTATCAGCTGTTGTTCTTTAAATTCAAATTCTTTAAATAATTTTAACCCAGTTTTGTGTGTATAGGATAGTACATGACATTTAGAATTATCCATATGACTGATGGTGCATGAGTACAGCTTATTACCAGCAAAATCTTCTGATTACATAGTTTGGACGTTTCTGCAAGCAATGAAAACTTAATTAACTTTATTAGTCAAACAATAAAAAATTGAGGAACAAAATAAACAAATTGTTCATCATGAAGATAAAACACATTAATAACAGCATGGTTCAAATATCAGCTATTTATACTTTTTTTGTATTCTTCTAGAATAATCCAGAATTCTAGAATATACTCCATATTCTATATATAGTATATATATGGAGTATATATACTCCATACCACATAAAACTACTTGATGTTTAGGCTTAATTTTAATGCCTTAAGTGCAAAGACACAAAACAGATAAACCATGATCCTTGTAACTGAAACTCTTCTCTTTCAAGTGGTGGCAAAAAAGAGAGATATCTTAATGAAGGTGTCCCACATTAAGATATTTGCCCCTTAAAATTGGTCAAATTTGACTTTCAAATTTTGAGTCAATCTTTGAAGTAAAATATCTCAGCCAGAAAACAAGTATAAGAGCTGATATTTAGTTAAGTTGAATTCATGCAGTTGGTAAGTAGAATGTCCAAAGGGTTTTTATTTCAAAGTTATGACTTTCAAAAGTCTTGCTTAAATTTGTTGCGACAAAATTTTGGTGCAGTTTTAGTCCATATTGTAAAAAAATGTGAAGGTTTTTGAGCCTGGACACCAAACGTTTTGCATTCTCTGCCAAAAGTTAACCAGGTATACCAAGTTTCAGAGCACTACCTCTCACCGTTGAGCAACAGTAACACTTAAAACTTTGAAAATTTTTTGTAATTTATTCTGCATAACACAAGTGACCTCCACAAAAAAAGGTGCTAGGGCCTCAAGCATACTATATTTTGAACTGAAATTTTGCACAGTTTCATTTGAAACCTGTTTAAACATCCACACCAAGTTTCAACAAAATTAAAGATGGTCAAGCAGGGACCCCTAGGCCACTTGACATGGAATGACCCTCTGAACCATCTGAGAATTTGTTATTGAAGATGCACATTTGAAGAGTTTATTGTCAGACAACGTTAACTACAAAATCATTTTGTAGTAAACATTTTTGTAATTAACCAAGAAAAAGTCATTTGATATTTTCTTGGTTTACCGGAAATGTGCTTATAGCCCATGCTAACTTGTAGACTACCAGAGAAATACATTTCTATGACATGATATGCATTGTTATTTGTATAAAGTTAAACTAAAGTTGTCTCAAAACAAAAATGCAATTTTGTAGTTAAAGTTGTCTGACACTAAGTCCTCGATTTGTTTACATATTGTCTTAGTGCAGAGGTGGCCAAGTCACTTGCCTCAATATATAAAGTATATTGGCTATAGCCTCACAAGATAATGCTAAAAGCTGTTTTGCTGATGAATGTGTACTGCTTCTTAAAGTTACCAAAGTAAACTGCAGTACTTTATTTGCTTTTTTTAATTTTAATTAAGTTAAAGTATGCAAGAAAATTAAGTAAATTATTTACTCAAAACCACAAAACTTTTTTAGTCATAATATTCAAGTGGCTACTGCTTTCAGATATATTCTGAAATAAAAATGCATGCTAACAGCAGACTACTGGGTACTGTTTAACTGAATGAATAGGGCAAATGAATGCCTAAAACTTAGTCATATGACTTAATTTTACAACCACTTAAATTACTTCCTATTTCACACAGTCAAAGTTCCAAACCTCTTCTATAAGACATATAATAATTTTAACTGCAGCATACACCACATATCCAGATGTAATAATGAATTACTCAAAGCAGTTTTTTTTTTTATTATATATTTTTAAAAATTGTTTATTATATTTACTGCACCTCCTTATAGAAATTAGGAACTTGGATTATTCTAATTTTCTTTCAATTAAACACAAAAGTAATCCATTTTTTAAAGGAATTCTGCAATTTATGATTAGATCCATTTTTATGCTTTACTTACCAAACTTTCCAGTCTCTTAGCTACTATGGCAGCAAATCGCCTTTCTCCAGCCAGATCAGAGATGAGAAACAAGTACTCAGGAGCATTTACTTGATTTGATCTGTGGGTACGTCCTAATTATTAACAATAACACCTCATTTAATATAGAATTTATAATCTTAAGCTTGCAGATTAAGTGAAAATTCCTCAAATCAGGAACTAAATATGTTTATGCATGTCTGAATTTTAATTAATTATATAAATATAATTAAATAACAATATAATGCACTCAAGTGCATACACAAATTTTGCATAGTGCAGTTCCTATTAATAAAACTGTTTCTATAATAATAATAATGGCAATGCTTTCATCATCGATATTTACTTTCTTGATATCGAATGATTCACAGTAAGAGAAATGCTGTATGTATCACATAACTGCAATACAATTAGTAACGAATGAGGTGGAACTTCTTGAATTACAAGCCAGACCAAGAAGCACTACTTTTAAACACATATCAAAAGGCCTATTTTATTATTTGTTTCAATATGAGCTACTTTTATGACAGCTTGTTTTGAGTTCTGTCTCTCATTACACACCAGGTGCTCCCAATTAACAATTAATAACACTTAAAATTTGCCATGTCCTTGATATGGCCAAATGAAGCAAGGAATCTCAGACCTTTTATGAATCTTCCTGGGGGGGGGGGGGATGCAATCCTATTCTGCCTTGAACTGTTATAAATTCTCTACCACCTTTGGAAGTAATTTATTCCAGTAATCTATAATGTACTGTCACAAGGTAAACTTCATGAGATCCAATCTTTTATTACTCCCTAAGATGTTATATTTGTTTCCCCTGGTTCTTGTCTCACCAGCAGCAAGAATATACCTCCCTCATTCATGTTACTTATTCCCCTTAGTGCTAGTTGCTGAACTTTGCAGTTTGCATTCCTCACCAATCTGGTTTGTTTTAATTTAATCCTCTTCAGAAGTTCCGCCCTTCTTTACTGTATTTGCTATTGTAACTGTTTAATAGTGCAAGTACAACAAAGGCTATATAGTGCCAAATATTTTGATGGCAGTGATATTATTCACTGAATAATATTGATAATATTGAATATGAACAATAAATTCACTGAATTTACTGATACCTGTGTTTTATTGAATAAGTGTATTTACATAGCCAAGTGGTCAGGAGTGAGAGTGACTGTGGTTCAACCCCATGATTGCTAAATACAATTAATGATTTCACAGAGTAATGGGAAACTTGAGCTCTCAACAGACAGGCCTGGATTGATTGTTGTGTCTTGTTACACAGGGGGAAAACCAACAGTAATATGTTGAATAGTTAGCTGGGTATAGTAAATGAGATACTGAGGTGGATCAGAAGCTGTTAAGAGGTAGTAGCAAGTCAGGTGGGTATAATCTGTATACAGTGGCGGACTAAGGAAAAATCGGGCCCTGGGCAAGATTCTCATTTCGGGTCCCACCTAGGTTTGCCACCTTTCAGAAATTGCAATGGAGGACACAGTTGAATGGATTAAAAAATGTCTTGCATTATGTTGAAAGCTAAAAAGAGGCCTCTGCCTATAAAAATGTATAATAAAACTATTTTACGGGCCTTAAAAAATTACTGGCCCTAGGCAGTTGCCTAGTTTGCCCCTGCTTGTGTATGCCCTAGCCAATATTATTTCTTGCATGGAAGTTCGAACTAATTTTCCAAGGCTCACGTTCTTGCTTTATTTGAAAAAGTTATTAGTTGTCTGGGTTTGACAAGTTTGCTTTGCCACTGATCAATGCACTGGCTCTTTATGAGAGGCTTAAATCTGGCTTGCTATTTTTGCTGCAATAATTGAATGTTCATTTCCTGGAATGTCAGGACCCAGCAAAATGGATCCAGTGACCCAGCAAAATGGATGTTCTTGTTTATTCTTGTCACAGGATAAAAAATTGGTTTAATAGGGGTCTATGGCCATGTTTTCATTGAATGGCAAGAGGTACACTAAAGGAGTCAGTGCTGGCCAACCCTGTCTGCAGTGCTTGGACAGGAATACCAAAAGGATGATTGGAAGTGTGACAGGCATTGTACAAATTACTCAAACACAGATGGGAAAACTTGTTTATGTAGGATGGTCTGGCAGGGATTTCAGTTTACAGCATACTATACACAGCTATTTATGTTGAAGTAATAATGGAGTGTTTTTTTTTTTTTTTTTGTGTGGGTTTTTTATGTTATTATGGTGAAATTGTCCCCCCTTCACTGAAATCCAGTCATATATAAAAAAAAAAAAAAAAAAAAAACGCAACAACAAATTTTCAGAATTCTCTATTCATTCCTATTTTTTCAGCTTGGTAAACTTGTTACTCCATATCTCACTTATGCAATTTGTGCATGCTGTGTTCGTCGTCATTGATTGCTTATTTTTTATTCACTTTTTTTTTTTTTTTTTTTTTTACCGATTAAAATTTTACAATCCTAAAAAAAAAAAATATATATATATATATATATATATATATATATATATATATATGTATGAGTGAAAAACATTTACGTAAGTCCAAAGTTACGTAACTTGGGCTTACATAAGTCGGGGACTTACTGTACTTGAAGGCACCATGATAACGGTAAAAACCTATGATCACTGGAAACCCACTTTGACTTGAACCATCAAATGCTGAGTGTCTTACATCTATATTAGAGTCACCATTTACACCCAAAAAAAGTAGAATGGGCAGGGCTCTCATTACAGTCAACTAATTCACAATGGATAATTAACCTCCTCTAATGCAAGTCCCCTCGCATCAACCTACTGTGCCATAGATGATTTTTCATATTAGCATCCACACAGAAGAATATCCTGTTCCCCTGCAAGTGACTGATCAAATCCTCCAGCAATGTATGGATATATATATATATATATATATCATCAACATATTTAAAATACATAGAAACTAAATAGAATTTAACACCAGCTGATTCAATACAAACACAGACAGAATGAGATGTGCAAAACTGAGACAGCTTAGTTATGCAAGATTCGAGCTGAAAATGTCCATGGTTATTACATGCAGCTGACCTGCATGACAAGATGCTATCCATGGACAAAACTGGAAACCCATCAACCTCCCATTGACCACATACGGTTCCTGTATGCAAGAGATATCAACTCCCTCATGGTTGTAAGAAATTCAAAACCCATCTGCAACAGCTCGAGACCACTGTGCATTTGGATGATTTTGAGTTCTTCAAGATGAGAGAAATTAACCTGTCTTCTATGATTAAAATGCAACTCTCTTCTAGTTGCTTGTACTATGTTCCCAGTATCAGTCCTGTAGTTAGAGCAACCTGTCATTATCAGACAAAAATCTGTCTGCTGCATTACAATTTCTGTGCCATTCTGTGAGGGATAAATGTTGTTTATCCCTCACATGATGATTAGGATTCCTCCCTCAGTGCACAATTCACACAAGACAGAAGCTTTCCTGCACTTTAGCAACAAACACTCCTACCACAGTGACTACATACAGGCTCACCACGTCTACAAGTCTTACCCATGTATCCAAATGCTTGGCAGTGATAACATCTCATTACCAAGTACAACAGATTTAGTCTATAAGACATTATTTCTACATAAATGTTTCTGGGACAACAGGTATATTTGTCCAGAAACTTCTGGAATCCAGTTCCTGCCTGTTCGCACTTTATTAATGCTTTCACAATCCATATCAGTTCTACTAATATAATTTAAGTTTCGATCATACAAGTAATTTAGTAGGAATTGAGGTGGGAAATATTATCCTGTTGAAGTACATTAGAGACTGCAGCTATTGAACTAGGTGCGCAGAATGAAAATTTAGAGGGAAAAAATAAGTGGTCTAGAGAAATTAGTTAAGGTATACGAAGGGCAGATAAGTGATTTGTTGGACTCTTCATTCGGCAGAGACAAAAATCATTTCGATAAGGATCCTTATAGCAAGACAGGGTCAAGAGGCCACAGAACTGAAGATTGATACCAGTAAGGCTGTGCTCTGGTTATTAAGGCAAAGAATAGCTCCAAATTAAAGAGTAGTAGGAATGTGCAAAATGCTGTTATTAGAGCAATGACTGGAATGCTCAAAATGGTTAAGGTAAAAATAAGCCTCCAGCAATGGAGAATGGTATAGTATTAGATCTGGAAAGTGAGAAAGATTCTGAGGAAATAAAAAAAAAATAAAAAAATGAAAGGATTTGTCGGTTGGGGGTAACCTTTTCCAAACCAAGGTGACCTATTCTGAAGGTAATTGTTTATGACATGAGTAAAGAGGTATGCAAGGACCTGCCAGAAAGAAAACCAGTCAATGATATATTCAGATTGTCCTCTAGTGCCAACTCAGATATAATACCCTCCCAATCGCTTTCTGGACTTTATGCCTTAACTCTGTTTTCCAGAATCTGGAAGGATCTGTGCATATATAAGCTCTTCATCCTGTTCAGCATCTACCAATGCTGCTGTCTGCCACATTGGTGTCTCAACACCAGATGTATTTTTCAAATTACCTCTCCACAAATTTTCTGCCCTTTTGCTTTGACTTAATCCTCTTTTTTGTCCCTTCTTTCTTAGATACATTACCATCCTTACATGCATTATCCATTCCACCAATGACCTGTTCCTTGCAGTAACAATCCACTGGCCACATCAGGTTCCTGCACAATGGGATTTTTGTACACGGATTTCTGCAACCTGTAAGAGTACCACTGGACATCAACCAATCAGGTTGCAATGTCCTCCATATCTGTCACCCTACATATGTTTATCATCATAATCCATCTTTAACCAATACAGAAAAGTGTCGGAATTACGAAGTGAGCGAAAAGGTGTGCGAGTATAAGAAAGATAATAGTAGCCGAACAATACAGATTCAATAAATATTATAACGAAGCCTGAAATAATATTACTTATTCACATTCATCCGCTGTAGCTCTATAGTCCTGGTGGCACCACTTCATCACTCAAAAAACTTCAAATAAAATATTTATGAAATTATTTATCTATTTATCATCTGTGGCTCAGGCAGTCCCACATCTGCCCTCAAGAAAACAATATGGCCAAGGCACCACTATCAATAGCACTATTATTTTACCTATATAACTAGACAGTCCATATTGTAATATTAAAGTCTCTTCCAGAAAGCAAAAAGCAAGATGGCCAAGACAATGTTATTCTATGGAGAAGTTCAAGCAAGCATTAGAAGACAATCCTTGGCAACAACATTCAACCAATGATATCATCAATCAGAGGACTGCATATACATCCTTGTAACACTTTATTTCTAGAAATGATAGATCTCAAGATACAGCAGTGTCTGCGACTGAGATTCACTCTGCCCTTCAACTCGAGCCAACACTGGGCAATGCAAACAACCCAACCTGACCTCATAATGTAATTCTATGGGAGAATTCACACAAACAATTTAGTGAACATTTAATTTTATTAAATGAAACTGCAGGCAGGTGGGGCCACTGTAGCAAAATTAAACCTTGCAGGAAGTATGCAATATATATATATATTTTTTATGTGAACCCCAAACACGAGAGGTATTAGAACCTATAGTACTTGGTACCGTGCTTGGGTTGGAGGTTGAGAAGACGAAAGAAGATATTTGTTGACATTGGACTTGAAATTCTGTAGATTGTAATTTTCAGGAAATATGTATGAAGGAAGGTTGTTCCAGAAAACGGCAGATGAACGAATAAATGAGGAAGATGAAAAGTTGGTTCTGTGGGTTTGAAGTTGGACAGTAAATGGATGTTGGCGGCACGTGTTTGGACTGTTTTGAAAGAGAGAGCAGGAATTATAGAAGCCAATTCAGAAGAACAGTGCCCATGGAAGTATTTGTAGGAGAGGCATGCAGCAGAAACAGTATGTCTATGAGAAAGCGTGTGGAGAGACTCTGTTAGAGATGAATCAATAATTAACCTAACTGCCCTCTTCTGAATGGAATCAAGAAGCCTGAGAGAGGTTTTGGGCACCACCCCAGATGTGGGAACAATATTCCATGGCAGGACGGATTTCCGATTTATACAGAGTGAGCAGCTGTTTGGAAAAAACGTAACGCCAAGAGCGAAAGAGAAAACCAAGTTTTTTAGATGCAGAGGAAGCAATATTTGTAATGTGCTTGTGCCAAGAGAGATTAGAAGTCAGGGTAATCCCCAAAAGAGATATATCATTTTGCCTAGAAATCGGAGTGTCACTAAAGATAAGTATAGGAGCAGAAGAATCCTTTTTTGCGAGATATAAGACAAGACTGAGTTTTAGAATGGTTGAAATCAACTAAGTTGTCTTTGCCCCACTGGAGAATTACCTGAAGATCGGTATTTAAGGAATTGGTAGCAGATTTTCGAGAAGTTGAAGCTGATTGAGCAGGACAAGGTTTCTCAAAATGGAAAGTGGAATGCAATGTGCTATCATCGGAAAAACTATGGATAGGATTTCCAGTCAATGGAAGAAAGTCATTAATATACAAGAGGAAAGGAGTGGGGGAAAGAACTGAACCTTGGGGGACACCGGCATTAGTGGAGAAGTTAGAAGACAGAGAGCCATCTACCATCACCCTCAGTGAGCAATCAGAGAGAAAACTGGATAACCAATTACTAAAAACAGTTGGCAAACCATAAGATGGAAGCTTCTTTAGAAGACCTTTATGCCAAACACGATCAAAAGCCTTTGAGATGTCAAGAGCAACTACTTGTGTTTCACCGAACCTGTCCATTGAATTAGTCCATAAATGGGTAACATAAGCCAGAATATCTCCAGTGGATCGACACTGACGGAATCCATACTGGTGATCGTTGATCAGACGGAAGGTTTCTAGGTAGTTTAAGAGTTGGCAGTTAATTGATTTCTCCATTACTTTAGAAAGAGTAGAAGTAATTGCAATGGGACGATAATTGGATGGGAGGGATTTGTCACCCTTTTTAGGAACTGGCTGGATATGAGCAAATTTCCAAGCAGAAGGAAAAACACCTTTGGAATAAGAAAGTGAAAAAAGGCGGCAAAGAATGGGAGTAAGTTCAGGAGCACAGGTTTTGAGAACAAGTGGAGAAATACCATCAGGACCTGGAGCTTTCTTAGCATCAAGATTCATCAAAATCCTTCTGATATCCTTTTGACGGAAGACCACAGGAAGCATTGAATGGAGCGTGTTGGGAATGGTGGGAGGTGTTTTACCAAGATCATTAATACATGAGCTGGAAGAAAAATGGGATGCTAGCAGGTCAGCTTTATCCTTGGCTGAAGTGACAACAGAACCATCTGGTTTGGACAGAGGTGGGCAAATGTTGCGGCCAATAGCTTTGGCAAGAGACCAGAATGCTCGGCTACCAGTAGGGCAAGAAGCAAGTTTTCTACTCTTAGCCTGTTCAAACTCTAGTTTGGACTGATTAATAACTGCTTTACAATTGTTGCGAGCTTTGGTGTAGGCAGAAAATGAAACTGAAGAATTAGAAACAAGCCAATTACGATATGCAACATTCTTCTCTTGAACAGTCTTAGCACATTTATTGGAAAACCAAGGTTTAGATAAAGGACGAGATTTTAAAGTGGAGTGTGGGATAAAGGATTCCATTCCTGCAAGAATAATTTCACTGACACGATCTGAGCAAACGTTGACATCAGAAGTTTTGAAATAGTAATCCGACCAAGGAAAAGAAGAAAAGTCTCGCAGGTCATCATCCCATTTTGAATTCTTGCAATGCCAAACAACATGAGGTTGGGAATAGCCTTGAGATAAAGGTTCCATTGGAGAAGAGACAATCACCAAGTTGTGATCTGAAGTGCCTAAAGGACCTCTCACTTCGACCGTGTACTTAGAAGGGTTGTTTGTGAGAAAAAGATCAAGCGTATTGGCTGTATGATTAGGATTGTCCGGTATTCTTGTAGATGAACAATCTGTGCTAGGTCATTAGTAATTGCAAAAGCCTCAGCATCTCGACCTGCTGGGTCGGTGTGACTAGAAAACGGAAGCCAGCTGGAGTTGTGAACATTAAAATCACTGTTAGGAAAGTTGGACTGGAGAAAGTCAAGTTGCAAAGAGAGGAAGTCAAAGAGCTCCAAGTGATTAGTGGAGTTGGGAGAACGGTAGAGACAACAGATGAATTTGACACAATGAGGTAGAGAGATTTTGAGCCAGAGAAGATCAAAGAGAGGAGATTCCAAATTGCCAAGTCCACAAGTACCACCTTTGAGGCGAAAGGAATCATACAGC
This sequence comes from Mastigoproctus giganteus, assembly GCF_048544385.1. Taxonomy (NCBI): domain Eukaryota; kingdom Metazoa; phylum Arthropoda; class Arachnida; order Uropygi; family Thelyphonidae; genus Mastigoproctus; species Mastigoproctus giganteus. Next base: position 91,160,806 of record NC_143582.1, on the reverse strand, counting down.
GAATAATTTGGGCATCTGAGATGAGCAGTAGTTGAATCAACCGATAACTGAGATTCTGTCAGAAAAAGCACATGGGGTTTGGCAGACTGCAAGTGGAAATGGACATCATTGAGATTAGAATTGTGGCCACATATATTTGTGAAATGAATTAGGAAGTGCTTGGGAGGTTTAGATCTTTTCGCAGATGAGCTTGCTCTATTAGTTTGACAATTCATGGTGTATTCAATAGTAAGAAAAAGTGGGTGGGACATGCTGTATGAAGTAATGAAATTTTTGGATATGGCATACACGTGGTAAGAATATACCCAGATCCTTGACATAACGTGGCCTCGACAATGCTCTCCACATACACACTAATCGGACTCCCTCCAGTCACTATCTGGCAGAGTAGGATTATACACTAGCTGATCCGGAAGCCTCCTAGAGAGTTACCAATAGGTTCTGTCCGGTGTACTAACTAGCGGCCGGGCTGCGAGCACCATTTTAGAGCTGTACCCTCGAAATGTAAGGAATATTGGATCTCGCCACGACGTTCATCGTAACCTCAAAAATCATCAATCATACTGCATGATGGAAGAGATATGGTTGTTACAACAGAATCGATGTGACCTTGAAGTCTAGTAAAATTCAATAAACCCTAAAACTTTGTATAGTCACTTTTACCAATATTAGTTTCACACAGCCTCTACTCCTCACAATTAGAAAAATGAACAATGACCACTGCATAACCTTCTATCCAGACAAGAAATTCTCTCCAGTAATAACCTTGAATTTCCTATGGGGATATGACCTCTATGGCCATATTACAGTATGGCAGCCTTTACTGTTTCACCATTGTGAAACAAGCAATTATCACACTCAATCCTGAAAAGAAAGCCACCTCCAAGCCCAAAAAACTTAACCTAACACTCAACACCTATATCTCTAGTTGAATCATAAATTATTTTTGTGTAATAACACCTGAAACCATCTCTGACAAATCTTTTTGTAGAAACACAAAGGATCTCTACTTCATTACTTAATTTCAGCTCTCTCTCTCCGATAATGGTGGTTCATCTGCTTCCACATGTAGGCTCTAGATGTGCTTAATCAGACGTTCGAAATACTACAGTAGCATACAGGTAGCCTTATGATGGATGGGGCCAGCCATCAAAGAACACTTGCTGGTGATGTGTATACTTGGGATCCGTAATTCAGTTGAGATTGCACAAGTGCATATGACAAAGGCAATGTAAAGTGCATCAGTCCTCACCCCAAGAAGTAGAGGAGAAAGCATGGAGAATAGTCAACTTTTTATTGAATATGAATCCCAAGAATTTTGTCTACTATTACTGGAATAGCATTCTGTCCAAATCTCAATTCAAGTTCAGATTATGAACTGGAACTGAGATTTTGCAGTGAGAACCTGAATTCATTAGCCAGTGTTCAGGAGTTAAGGCGATCAATGGCTTGCTGCAGTTGTCTTTCAATAACCCTCATGTTTCACGACTAAGAAAATATGCTAAACTCATCAACATATGGGTTACTATTTATGGCTGAAGAACGTTGTGTGATGGAATTTACTTTGATGGCAAAAAGTGTAACATTTAAAACTGATCCTTCCTCTTGACAAAAATGGTAAGGAAGAGCTGATCCTACACAAACTTGGAAAGACCGATTGGATAAAGTTTTTAATAAAAAGAGGGAGAAGACGTATAAGATCGAAGCTATGTCTTTTAAAATGCCATCTCCAAGTTGTATCGTATGCTTCTTCCATAACAAAAACCACAGATAATGTTTTTTTTTTGTTTTAGGAAAGAATGCTGAATGGATGCTTCCAGTCTAATGCAGCAAGAACCTGAATTCATTAGCCAGTGCCCATTTAAATGGTCCAGAGTGGACCATTTAACTAACACGTTTTTTCAGAAGCTGCACTGCATGCTAGAGAGAAAGTAATTTGATTTTAAATTACCATATAAGATGAGCACTGACCATTCTCTCCAGGATTTTGCACTAATGGCTAGTAAGGGCAATAGGTCGATAGTTGGTAGAATTTTAGGATCCTTTCCTGGTTTAGCAAAAAACAAGAATGGCTACCTCACACCAGGCATTTGGGAAACAGCTCTACAAGAAAAATTCTGTTATACAGAAAGAGCAGTTGACCCATAGATTTTAGAAAAGTGCTTAATCATTTCATAATGGATGCCATCTGGCCCAACAGCACTTGCCTTCATATGAATTAAAGCTATTTTTAGCTCTTATAGTAAACAGCCCACTGTAAGGATAAAGACCCTTTGATGTGAAACTGGGGGCATGTTTTTCATTCTCTTGTTTCAGGGCCAGGAACTCTGGGGAATAAGATGACACTGCAGAGATGTTAGAAAATGTTTCTTCAAGAGCATTAGCTACTGAAGTTGGTTCTGCAACAGTGCACCCATTATACTCTAGGATTGATGAAGGGTGAGATGTATAGTTTCCCTTCAGTTTCTGGATTTTATCCCACACCACTAATGTTGGTTAACTGGAAAACAAATGAATGGATCTATAATTCCTTTTGACTCTGATGGTGTGCTTTGGCTCATATACATTTAAAAGCTATTGGTCTGTCTGCAGTAAGATACTGTTGGAACACTGACCAAGCTTTGTTTTGAGCCTTTTTTTTTTTTACTGATGTATATTCTGCATTTCACTATCGTTTGGGAAAAGGTGGAAATCGAGTTGATGTTTTCAGAATGGCAGTTGCAGCTGCATGAACAATATTTTCTGTGATGTATATCACTGCATCATTGATAGGCTTCTGACTGACTGTAGTGATGTCAAACTCTGCCAGATGTTGTAAGGCATTCCAGTCAGTGCAATCAATCTTCGACTACGGCAATCTAAAATGAACACATGGTCTCCCATCACTTCTGTACAGATTCTCTTCCACCTCCCAAATAAGTGAAGGGGGAGCAAACAGAAAGATCAATGGATAGGCATGTGGAAGGTGGTTTCCCACACTTAGAAGAGAGAAGTCACTGTCATTAAGCATATGCTCTATGACACATCCCTTTCCATTAATGTCAGCACCACCCCACAGGGTGTTATGTCCATCAAAATCCCTGAAGAGTACGACAGGGGAAGGCAAATGCAAAATAAGATTATCTAGGGAAAATCAGTGCCAGCAAAAAAAAAAAAAAAAAACAGATGGAACAGATTTTATTTAAAATCCTACAATAAGACAGATTGCTACTGCCTCTAAGTTGGTGGTTAGAGGTATAGCTTGAAATGGAGTGCAGCTACCAACAAGGATAGCAATTTGGCAGATCCATTTCCAGTTCTATCCTTATGTGTGATTGCAATATTATGCAAAAGGATTTTTTTTGCAATTAGGCATGCATCCCGTTAAAAAACAAACTGGTTTACACTTTTGCAAGAATCCACAATTCCACTGCAGGAATTTAGCCAATATTTGGAAAGGTGGATCTGTTGGTTGGCATCTGAAGTGTCAAGTGCTTGTTTTTTCCAGCCTCGGATTTATCTTTTTTTGAAAAGGTAGGGTTGCTGTCCTGTTCCCATTTCTTCCTCAGCAAAAAAGTTACAAAACTGAGCCCTCAGTCAGAACATCCATTTATTTTTGTAGTAGTAGTATGTGATGTAAGAAAGCAAGTGCATGAGCTTATGCAGCATCAGCCAAAAAAAAAAAAAAAAAAAAAATCACACCATTCCCTCCAAATGCCTGTCCAGTTCCTCCTTAAATTTATTTAACCTATCAACTTCCACAACGACAGATGGAAGTTTGTTCCAGCAATTAACCACCTGCTGGCTAAAGGCAATTTTCTGCACATCTATTCTACATCTGTCTTTTCTTAATTTCAATTTATGTCCCCTTAGGTTCGTAATCTGAACAAGTGGAAGGATCCCATCAGAATTCAGCATGCTCAATCCATTCAAGGCCTTATACACCTCAATCAGATCACCGCGCAGGTGCCTAGCCTCCAGCCACTGCAATTTGCAGAACTTAAGCCTCACTTGGTAAGAGAATCCCTTCATTCCCCTCACCAATCTTGTTGCCCTTCTCTATACATGCTCAAGCAAATCTACATCCTTCCTAAAATGAGGCCTCCAGACCTGTATGCAGTACTCAAGGTGTGGTCTGATATTTGCCTTATACAGAGGGACAATCACCTCCTTTTCCCTGCTAGCAAAATTCCTATAAATCATTGACAAAACCCCATGACCTGCCCTGGCAACTTGTCTGCACTGCTCAGAAAACTTCATATCTGACTGCACAATTACTCTCAGGTCTTTTTCATTTTCTACCACCTTAAGCGTAGTACCACACAGTTGGTACATTTCTCTGGGGTTACTTCTACCCATATGCAGTACTTTGCATTTGTCTAGGTTAAACTTCAGTTGCCACTTCTTAGCCCATCTGCCCAAATTATCTAGATCCTGTTGCAGTAGCACACTGCCATTACTGTCATTAACAACCCTGCCAACCTTTGTATCATCTGCAAACTTCGACACTAAGCCTCATATACCTTCATCAATATCATTGATAAATATACAAAACAACAGAGGACCCAACACCGAACCCTGTGGGACTCCACTAATAACATTAGTCCACGAAGAGCAGCACCCATTAATTACCCCCAGTCTTCTCCCACTCAACCATCCTTTTATCCATTGTAGCAACTTACCCTTAATACCATTCTGCTCCAATTTGTACCAATAGTCTTCCATGTGCAACAGTGTCAAAAGCTTTCCTGAAATTCAAATATATGATATCAAAATTATTTTTTGCATCCAGTTCCTTTGTAACCACATCATAATATCCTATCAAATTTGTTAGACAAGACCTTCCCTTAACATGCTGTGTCTGAATTATTGCTGCAGTCTTGTCTAGATGATCCTGCAATGCATCTTTAACCAGTGAATCCATTATTTTACCCGGAACAGAAGTTAAACTAACTGGTCTGTAATTACTCGTATCACCCTTAGATCCCCCTTTGTGAATTGGGGATACATTTGCACATCTCCAGTCCACAGGGACTTCCCGCGAGTCCATGGATTATGGCTAAGGGTTTGCTTAGTTGCTTTGCCGCCTCCTTTCTTATGTTTAACTTCAACAATTTCTCCTCCACTTTGCTCTCAGTTATTACAAAATCATTAAACACCTGCTACAATTTGATAAACTTCTGCCATTTTCAAACCTTAATAACTCCTCGTGTGTGAATGTAGATGCAAAATACTCATTCAGTTTGTTTGCTATCTGGCCAGGATCATCAACAGTCGAACCATCGATATCAAGTGGACCAATCAGATTCATCCCCTTCCTTTTAGAGTTTATATAAGAAAAGAAATCCTTGATGTTTTTCTTGGCATCTTTTGCCAAAGATTTCTTGTAATCTGCCTTCGCCTGCCTAACCTCCTTTGTGACCTGATTACAGACTAGCTTATATCTGACATAGGCTTCTAAGTCGCTTGATAATTTATATGCATCCCATGCATTTTTCTTCTCTGTCACGAGTCTCATTAGTTCATTTGATAACCATTTAGGCCTAAACCTTGAACAATATTTCTTAATAGGTATTAAACTTTTAGTAGCATCCACGATTAATTCCTTGAATGCGTCCCACTTAGAATTTACTGTTTGTAACATTGTCAGTTGATCCCACTGTACAGAATTTAAAAACTGTCTGAGACCACTGTACTCACCTTTATGGAAGCAAAAACCCTTTCCTTTACCTCTGATGGTAATTATATCTTTAAGTAAATCCCACATCAGTACACTGTGATCATTACCACCTAGTGGTTCCTTTATCTGCAAATTCTTAATACACGAATGATCACTGCTGATAACCAGATCAAGAGTATTACCCTCTCTTGTTGCCTCTCGAACATGCTGCTGCAGAAAACAATCATCCAATAAATCCACAAAAGTCTTACTAGTGTGAGTGACCAACCCACAAGTTCCAGTCAATATCTGGAAAGTTAAAATACCCCATTATAAGACATTCTGATTTACTAGCCCACTATTTCTCTGTACAATTGTTCATTGTACTCATTTGAGTCATTAGGCCTATAACACACTCCTACTCTTATTTTTGCTTTCGCAGTACTTATGTCACACCAAACTGACTAAACAGTGCACTGTTCATCTATATCAACTGGATGCACTTGTTTTGATTTTGTTTTTCTTAATTAACAGCATAACATCTCCTCGCATCCTATCCTGTCTATCCTTTCTGTACACATTGTACTCTCCAAATTCCAGTTCTGCATTCCTTATATCTGTGTGACACCACGTCTCTGCTATCCCAACAATATCCGCCTTTGATGTCTTGACCAACACTTCAAATTTATTTACTATACTTCTAGCATTGGTATACATGCAAGTATACATGTACCTATTCTTATTATTAGTTACCCTAACACATCCCATATACCCACCTGTTTCATGATGACTGTCATCAGTCCATGAAACTCGCAGCATCCCTCGCTCCAGGTTGCTACTCATTCTAATAGAAGTTGTGCAGGAATCACCTTCACCTCTGCCTGCGGCTACTTTTAACCTTTTAGTCTGTGAATCACCCCAATCTAGCAGTTTTCCGACTCACCTAACACTGCCTCGATAGCATCAGCAAATATTCTTGAACCCTTTCTATTTAAATGTATCCCATCCCTGTAGAAGCAGTCTCTCCTGTTAACAAGCGCAGACCAAGCTAAAAAAAAATTCTACCCCTTGAGCCTTGCACATTCCCTCCAGGGCCGAATTGATTGCACATTCCCTCCAGGCTCTCATCATATACTCCCTCCTATTGTGTCTTGGCAGAATTGCAGACACTTTCAAATTTAACCCTAATTCACGACTTTTTTGCAACATTGACCTGTACTTGTTAAGTAAATCTGCAGATCTCCTACTCTTAATGTCATTGGTGCCAACGTGTACAACAATATCACCTTTTGTGCCCTTAAAAGATGATATATGCTTTACGTCATCAACTTTTGCCATTGGCAGACATACCCTGGTCCTGTTATCTATCCTTTTTACACAATATATTCCCCGTCTCCCTGACAATAGAGTCACCAACAACTAGTTCCTTTGGGACCAGCACATTCTGCCTTGAAGATTGCCGCTGTGTTGCCTGATGCCCAGGAGTGAGCTCTGCCGTTGAGTTGGGCAGCTGAGAGCTTGACGGGCCCTCATATTAATTTCTTCGAGGGCATCTACCCTAAACCTCAAGCCCAGTAGAACGCCAAGTTTATGCCTAATTTCTAGACACTCTCTGCACTTGGCACACACAAAGACATCCTCCTTGGCTAGATCATGTTCTGTTCCAGAGAGTTCGGCAAACATTTCACATGGAATGGTAATTCACTATAAGAATATCATTGATATATATCAACATATTTTTCTGTAGTAGTAAAAAACTACAGAAGTAGTGTAAATGGCCCACCACGAACAATAGGGCAACAAGCCTTGAAATGGTGCCAAATGGGTGGTGGTATCCCCTGAGAATAAAAGTAACAATAGTCTTCTCCAGTGGTGAATTGCTACTTAATCGAGGTTGTTGTTGTTTAGTTTTCAGGAGCATTAGCAACTAAGGCCATATTGCTCCATGATATGCGGTGGTCATTCCCTGACCTTTCCGCATCCTCCGTATTTGGTGGTGACGGGCTCGAACCCCGGTCTAATCAAGAAGCGTGTGCTACGCACTGCTGCTCCTTCCCACCTGGCTACGGAGGCGCCCCTTAATCGAGGTAGTGCAATACATAGTAACTCATTATGAAGGTAGTCATAATATAAGATATAATTAAATCGATGCCATTTACACTACTTCTGTAGTTTTTTACTACTACAGAAAAATATGGTGATATATCACTGATATTCTTATAGTGAATTACCAATCCGTAGTTTATTATGCCTTGCGTGTTTATTTATTTATTTTTTTTTTAGTATTATTACTGTGCCCACCAACTGGCATCTATCATACTGTGGAGTTATACTTCACAACAGTTGGCATGATTGCAAGACCGGGTTACTACCCCACCAACAATAGGCCAACAACCTTGAAACAGTGCCGTCTGGGTGGTGGTATCCCCTAGAATAAGTAACGATAGTTCCACAAAAGTTATCTTAATTTTTTCCATTGGTGAAGCATTACTTTTTCGAGGTAGTGCAATACATGGTAACTTGTTGTGAAGGTAGTCACAATATGAGATACAATTAAATCGATGCCATTTACACTACTTCTGTAGTTTTTACTACTACGGAAAAATATGGTTATATATCACTGATATTCTTATAGTGAATTGGATAATTTATGTGTGGAAAATCCAGAGCACAATATAACAAGGCATAAGGAAATATTTGGTTTGGGTACTTTTGGGAACCACAGGACTTAGATAATTGACATCCAGAGACATGCAGTTTCCAGTAGGTATCTTTCTCAATTTTATTTTCACACAATCATTTATTTAAGAATGAATTTACTTTAGCTTCCAGTCTCATTGGGAGTCGCACCTAATTACTTGTGTCATTGTTATTCAACCAATTCCAGAGCTTTACTGTTATTCTCTGTTTGATCCATAACTTTACTTTGCCCTTTGTTTTCTATCACTGATTATCTTATGATTTTTCTCAATTGTGTGATTTGCAACTAACTATGAAAACATTTTCTGCTTTCTTGCTACATTTTTTTCCATATCTTTCCAAGATTTTTCTTTAGTCTATTTCACAGATATCTCAGTTCTTTTGTGCTTCCTTTATATTCCAATAAGGATTAATTGGTTTTATTCACCAAAAATTTCATATATATTTTATTTCTCCTACTTTTAACTTCTTGCATGTCACCATGGTGTTCTGAATCTGTCTTTACAGACCTTCCTTTCTGTCCCCCTTGCAGATTCCACAAAAGTTATCTTAAATTTCTACGTCAGCATTAAGAATATTATTTAACATTTTAGCAAGGTTTCTATATTTAATAGTGGATGACAAATCAGAGCTTTTTAATTTTGGTTCATTTTAACACTTTTATACCAAGCATTTGTTTCAATAACACTTTATTCATGTAAGTGTACTTGTAAGTGTACTTGTAACACTTACATGAATCAGGGCACTATTTTCTGAATGTGTAACCATCATTTTATGGCATTTGGGTATCTCCTTTTTGCATAACTGAGTACAGTTATGCAAAATGTGGCATTAACATGGACATGGAATAATTCCAGGATTTTAAAAACCACAATGTTGCCACCTACAAAAACATGAAGCATTAGATATTTCCATGTGAGAATTTAAGGTAACTAAAGATTTTGGCTAATGAAACATGAAAAATCTGATCCAAGTTTTGGATATTTATGCAAATCACAAACAGCTTAAAAAAACCTTACCAAACTGTTGAATTGCTCTGTCTGCACTCCATGGCAGTTCAAGTGTAATATGAACTCTTCTTGCTTGATTTCTAACTCTACGATCCGACTGCAGAGAAATTCCTGAACTAGCTGCTTCTGATATTATGGCAATTCTCTAGGAGGAATAGACAGTGAAATTTAATACAGAGAAACAAAAAATATAAATCATTTAATACTCTTTCCATTATCAATATATATGCAAATCACAAATTTATCCTTATAGATGAGTGTATTTTTATAAAATTCATTCATTCTATTGGGAAGTCCTCCCACTTTTTATGTATTTTGACTCTAAAATGAGTTGGCATAATTTCATACTTAATTAGCACGAATTTTTGCACTAAACAAGCATCAATTGCTGCAACCCACTGGTGAATCACCCCACCAGATGAATCGTCACTGACATAATGGGCGATGAGAATCACCAGTGCCTACACATTACCACATTTTCAATGCTTCTTCCATGAATTTCAATGCTTCTGCCATGTCTGTTCATTCACGGTATTCAGAAGTAAAATAGCATAAGTGAATCTCACTGTGTTGTTCTGTATTGTGTAGTAATGAATAAATAGAGATAATGTTAGTCAAAAATTACACTTACTAGTGGATTTCCTGCCTGATGAACTGACACTGATATAACAGGGTGCACTTCTCTATTTATCTTTCTGTGATTCAATATAAAAATTATCTATTTTTATTTGTTGTCAAAAATCACACCACTATTAGAAAGTTTCATATCACCTTCTTTCCTTTTGCATAGTAATGAACTATTTTTGATCATTTTCAAAAATAAAAAAATAAAAAATAAAATAAAGCCCCTTATAATCTGTCATTCATTCAGAATATATGCCTATACAGAAAATCACCTTTGAAGAAACATAAAAATAATCATTCCTATGCAATGAAATTCATTATTTTTGTAAAATATAGTTGATATATAATTAGCGGAGGACACTAATATTTAGATCATACTCATATGTAAGCTATAATTATTTAAAGTTAGAAAGTGTGATGATAACTTTCAGTAATAAAATATCACTTGTCATCACTTGTGTATAAAGTTTTTTCTTATATTGTTATTAAATGTAAGTGATGTATGAAGTGCAGGATGGAAATATTTCAGTCATTCATATGAACTGCTATCACTAGAAGGATTTATCAGTCCACTGTGGGTTGTTCCAACTACAGGACTAGATCCTACATGGATCTAGTCCTGTAGTTGATGGGTCAATCTGTTTGATAGGTGGGTACTAAGCAAAACATTCTCGTTTTGTAATAAAAAATTAAAATATTTTAAAATATTCTTAAAGAAGTAGAGGGAGAAACTTTCTACTTTCTACCTCTACTTCTTAAAGAAGTAGAGGTAGAAAGTAGTGTGGTATAACCTTTTCTTTAGACACAAGTAAAGTAACCCAAAAGAATACTGCAACACTTGGTGACTGCACCAGTTAACATGTTTTTGCTGAGTTGCTCCAGTATGAATGTGCTAAATGACAGAATAACAATGCAGTAATATAGGAGTGAACAGAATGGCCCCATAACATAACAGTAATGCTATTTAGCATTTCTTAAAAAAAATAAATAAATAAAAATAATAATAGATAAAAAATAAATTTTTATATGATTTGTTAAGATATATGGCAAAGATTGATTTTTATTTTTGGATATAAAATTCAAATGCTAAGCTACTGATGATAGTGAAACAAGCATGCAGATTAATTTTTTAACTTGTAAGTTGCCTATTACTCTTTTATACTTTATTTTATATAACCCATTATTAACATAAATATTGATAAATATAACTAAATATATCAGTGAACTATTAGTAAGGCGAATGCTATGAAAACTGCAAAATAGAAGAAATGGTACTAGACCCATTCTTTTGCGGCTATGTTAAAAATCTTTCTTTTCTCTTTCTTCTTACTGTATTGTTTATTCATTTTTTGAGAGGGAAAACAATAGAGCAGCAATACATATTGTCTATGGATCTATGGATAACAACTAAACTGGTGGCACAGTAATGTCAGAGTTTTTTTTTTAAGCTATTTTACTATCATTTGTAAATAAGTGGTGCAAAACAAGAAAATATTAAAATTAGGTACACAGACAAACGAAGTACAAAGAAGGATTTGGATTACATTAATTTTTTTTTTTTATCTTCTTTTGGGTGAATTATGGATATAAAATTAAAACAAAAGTATGGAGGTTTTTTAAATACCATACGCCAGACACTTCAAATTGATCAGCTGCTAAAGATTCAAATGATCATATGATTGTTGAAACAAATTATGAACAACCAAGAGGAACCAAGTATAGTTTGCAGATCCAAAGTTTTCCCCTCCGTATTTAGTGAATTATCACTATAAAATTCAGAAGTGAAATTTCAAAAACTGATCACACATAATTTTTGTTAATGTTGGAACTTATTTCCTGTTGTATATTCAGAAAACCATGGTATTAATACCTTTTTTCAATTTTCAAACAATATCACTTTTGTCTTTGATAAACAGATGTTTGACAACACAGCACAATTCATTCAGTCACAAGTATAAATAGCGGGTGATATATACAGATCTTGCTTTGGGCCGCCCCACTTAAATTTTTTAAAACTTTAATGAGCACCTTTCCATGCCTTAATAAACTGTGGCATTCTTTTCCACAAAATTTATAAACACAACTCACTAAAATATATCCTCGTCAATCTGACATCGGATTATTCAAAATGTGATGTATTTCTATAACACCACCAATTACGGAGGATTTCATGTGCATTTTAAAAAAACAACCCCCCCCTCCCCCAAACTATTGAAAGGATAGTAGAAGTACAATCGATTCTAGTTATTTGGGACACATTGGGACTAGTGCACCCTGGTCCAATTAAGCAGCCCCCAATTATGCGAAGTTTCATGCAAATAGTTAAAAAATACAGCTTTATGATTGATTTTCTGTACAATCAAATCATGTTATGAAAGATTTAATTCTAAATTTGATTGTTTCTGTACAATCAAATCATGTTACGTAATCAAATCATGTTATGTAAATTCAACTCACGTTTGTGAATTGAATTTAATTCTATTAAACAGCGATTCTAATTAGCGAAAATAGGAGGAATATTATCCACAGGCTAAAAAAGTAAAGATATATTAAGTACAAATTTATACTTTATCACATTACCAATTAAAAACAAATTTATGCTTACGTGCATAGCTTAATTAATATATACTGTAATATGTACATACTAACTAGTTGACATTTCTGTTCACTGACATTTGTGGGCAGGGGTTAAAATTTAAAACAGTAAAAAAAGATAAGCAATCAATAACAAAGAACACGGCAAACAGAAATCGCAAGTAACATGATACACACAAGTGAGAATGGAGTAACAAGTTACAAAGCTTAAAAAATGGGAATGAAGAGAGGATTCTGAAAACAAATTTTTTTTATATGATTGAAGATTTCATGGAAGCATAAACACATTTTGCCATAAAAACCCACAGAATTCCAGCTGTCGGTATTATCACAAATTCAGTAAGATGAGTTTACTATCTGTTTATAATAGATTGCACTAACAGAAAAGCACAATAAACAGGGGACTGCTAATTGTTTTTATTGTTTTATGGTTGTGACCTCTAGAAATCTGACTGAACCACGTTGTATGGTCTGAGACAATTGTAGGGTAATCTAGAGTCCTGCAGTCTCCTGCCCCGATTAAACGGCATGTTGTCCCAATTAAGCGAAGTAAACCCTGGCTATTTTCTTGATTGGGTTCTGTTCCTTAAGATTTGTCCCAAATAAATGCTGCCCTGATTAACCAGTGGCCCAAATCCACTGTATTTATTTTAAAGAAATATAAATTGCTAATTAAAACTATTCTGGGTTGTATGCAAGGGTTTCCAAAACAATTACACAGATCAGAGAACATCGTCTTTCAATTTCTCTGTCCAAATGTTTAAGAGTGTTTTAAAGTAAGACACCAAATTCATATTACTTAAAAAAAAACAAAAAAAAAACACATTTTCAAACAAACGACTCAAAAAATTTACAAATTTAGTTTTCACGAACATAAGATACTTCTCTTTCATCAATCCACTACCTTTAACAACCAGGGAATGGCCAGCAATATTAATTTTACTACTGTGAATGTACAAAGTGTGGCAATAAAGTTTTTAGGCTGGTGCAATAAAAATATTACAAAGTAAAGGAGCTCAAAAATGGTTTTATTTTTATTCAAAGTAATCACCACCTGAATGAATGCATTTATTACACCTAAAAGTTCCTGAAAAGAGTCAGCGAAGATATCTAAAGATAGTTCAGTTCAGCAGTTATGCTTTTCTTTATGCCCTTAACATCCAGAAATTCACTAGTACTAAATCAGGAGAATAGGGTGGATGTTGATCTGTGCAATGTAATATTCCATCAAAAAAGTTTTCACAAGTGTGGAATGGGCACAGGCATTGTTGTGCAATAAGAAACAGCTGCCTTTCTCTCAGAATTGTGGCCTCACCAGGGAAATGCACTTAAATAGCCTTTGAAGCAGCACCTGTAATTAGAACATAGCTGATCCCCCCCCCCTCTTCAGGTACAAATTCCTTGTGAATTACACCATTTGTCGAAAAACAGTCTTGATCCTGTACTTTTGTAAACAAAACTTTTTGGGAAGATTTTCCCAAATTTTCCTAGATTGATGATATATTGCAGCAACGTTCCTGCAGTTATGCACTTTTATGGAATTTTTACCAAGCAAAAGAGTGGAGGCTATTTATTGACACATCGAAGCGAATATCAAAAATTATCAGACTTCTCCTTTGTAATGAAAACAAATATGCACCCATTCCTGTAGCAGTCTTAGACAAGACAGTGTGAGGAGCTGTTAGCAGTCCAGTATGGTCTGATTGATGGAATCTTGCAACGATCCTAAACTGCCACCTTTATAATAAGTTTAGAAATTAGTTCAAAGCACTTAATAAACAAATTTTGCATTTTCCACATCATAAAACAGCAGTTCGTTTAAAAATTAATCCATGGATAATCATCACATAGTGTAATTTCCAAATTTGATATTTCTACTTTTATATATTATTATATAAAAATAACTCATTTGTAAAATCTGTAAAAATACAAAATAAACCAGATGCACCTCCATCAATATTTTTGTTTTTTATATAAAAAAAAATTCTCAAGACAATTTCAAGTAACTTTAGAAATTTCCATTAAAGATGTAGTTCAGATTATTTATTAACAATAAAACATCAGAGAACCTTTTTTAAGATGCAGACTCGTGTTATCAATTGATTATGCTTTTTTCCTCCAACTACTTAATATTAGCATTAGCATGCTAATGCTCAACATGTTTTCTTGTGTAGTGTCAGTATTGATTTCAAAGGCCACTGCCCACAAATTCTTTCTTTCTTCATAAAAATGTATGGTATAAGAACAAACCAGATTGAAACTTACAGAACTGATGCTTCTATTGTTCATATTTCTTTATCCTTGAAACATGTATATTAGGCCAAAACACTTAACTGATAAACTAATTCTGCATTTTCCACGTGCTAAACGAGTGGTTCATTTCAAAATTAATCCATGGTAATCACACCACATAGCACCATTTCCAAATTATGTGATATTGCAATAAAATGATCACAATTTTATTGTGATATGATTAAATGATCTTGTGATAAATGATAAGAAAGTGGAAGAGAAATTGCTGAAGCTAAACATAAAAAAGGCAACTGGGGTAGATGGTATATATTTAATTATATTGAAGGAGAGAGCAATGGAGGTAAGCAAACCTTTAGCAAGCATAAATTTTGAGAGCATTCTTGGTTTTAAGGGAGATCCCTACAGACTAAAGATGTGCAAATGTATCTCCAACTCACAAAGGGAAATCAGAGGGTGACATGAGTATCATGAATATTTGTTCCAGCAAAAAAAAAATGGAGTTGTTGGTTAAAGAAGCAACACAGGACCATCTAGACAGAAATGCAGTTACACTGCAGTTGCAGCATGGATTTATTAAAGGGAAATTTGTCTGCCGATTTGACTGAATACTGTGATGCAGTAACGAAGATGCAAAAAATAATTTTGACACTGTGTACGTGGATTTGAGAAAAGCAGCAGCCTGAAAAACAAGATGCAGGGTATTTCAGAGACTGCATGGAGTCAATGTGGTACAAGTAAACACATGGGTTGTGTTGGGGTAGCTAAGAATAGGAACAGGTGCATGTATACTTGTGTTTACACCAATGCCAGGAGTTTGGTAAATAAATTTGATGAATTTGAGTTGTTCGTCAAAACATCAAAGGCAGATATTGTTGGGATATCAGAGCCGTGGTGTCACACAGATATAAGGAATGCAGAACTGGAATTTGGGGAGTACAATGTGTACAGGAAGGATAGACAGGATAGGAAGGGGGGAGGAGGAGGAGGAGATGCTATTAATTAAGAAACACATAAAATTCAAGGAAGTGCAGTGAGTCGACATCGCTGGACAGTGCACTGTCGAGTCAGTTTGGTGTGACATAAGCATTAGGAGATCAAAATTGAGAGTAGGAGTGTGTTATAGGCCTAATGACTCTGATGAATATAATAAAAAACTGCACAGGGAAATAAGTGTGTCAGTAAATCAGTCTTATAATGGGGGATTTTAATTTCCCGGATATTGATTGGAATTTGTGGATTGGTTACTCACACACTAGCAAGGCTTTTGTGGATTTATTGGATGATCGTTTTCTACACCAGCATGTTCGGGAGACAACTAGAGGGATTAATACTCTTGATCTGATTATAAGTAGTGATTCTTCATACATTAAGAATCTGCAGATAAAGAAACCACTAGGTGGCAGTGATCACAGTGTGCTGAAGTGGGATTTACTTAGAGAGGTAACTACCATAAGGAGTAAAGGGAAGGGTTTTTGCTTTTGTAAAGGTGACTATGGTGGTCTGAGAGAGTATTTAAATTCCATATGGTGGGACAACTGATGATGTTACTAACAGCAAATTCAAAATGGGAGGCATTCAAAGAATTAATCTTGGAAGCTACTAGGCTTTACACACCAACTAAGAAATATTGTTCAAGGTTTAGGCCTAAGTGGATATCAGATGAACTATGAGATATGTGGCAAAAAAGAAAAATGCATGGGATACATATAAATTAATGGTACAAGCTGGTCTGTATATCAGGCTTAATGTCCAAGTTTGCAGACGATACAAAGGCTGCCACGGTTGTTAAGGATACTAATGACAGTACGCTGCTGCAACAGGATCTAGAAAAGTTGAGCAGATGGGCTGAGAGGTGGCAAATGAAGTTTAACACTGACAAATGTAAAGTACTACATATGGGAAGCAGTAACCCCAGAGTAACGTATCAACTCTGTGGTACACACGGACAGTGGTAGAGAATGAAAAAGACCTGGGGGTAATTGTGCAGGCAGATATGAAGTTTTCTGAGCATTGCAGATGGTCTGCAAGAGTAGCTCAATGATGTACAGGAATTTTTCTAGCAGGGATAAGGATGTGATTATCCCCTTGCATAAGGCAATGGTCAGGCCACACCCTGAGTACTGTATACAGGTCTGGAGGCCTCATTTTAAGAAGGATGTAGAGCTGGTGGAACGAGCACAGAGAAGGGAAACAAGATTAGCGAATGGAACGAAGGGTTGCTCTTACGAAGAAAGGTTTAAGTTTTGCAGATTACAGTGTATGGAGATTAGGAACCTGCGAGGTGATCTGATTGAGGTGTATAAAGCCTTGAATGATTTGAGCATGCTCAATGCTGATGGAATTCTTCCTCTTGGTCTGAATAATCACCTGAGAGGGGCATAATAAGGCTGAGCTGGACAGGTATTTGAAACGAATGGAGGGGTGAAATGGGAGTGTTTTTTTTTTTTTTTTTTGGCTAATGCTGCATAAGCTTTCTTTCTTGCATCATATGCCTCTACTAATGCTAATGTAACCTCAATGCTGATGGGTGGATGATATGGGAAGCATATGGGTGTTTTCTGCAGATGCTGTATAGGCTTGCTTTCTTGCATTGTTGCCACAATACTAACATGCTCGACTTCATGTGTATATATGCCAATGCAAACTCAGATGATAGCAGATTGTAGGCTGATGCGGGGAACTGCCTAGACAGTAATGTATCCATACATACATGACCTAACAATGAAGTTTTCGTCCCATATGTTATCCATTCAGGCCATCTCGAGGATATGGCTATTCATATAGCTTACTCTCTATTAACATATTAAACATGGCATGGGGTGGATATTGGGTTAGGATTCAGGCTGATTTTATCTACTAAGTTAGGAGCTATGACTTCTCCTTGTTTGATGGCATCAAATTCTTCTATAATCCTGAAAAATGGCAGTGACAAATATATCTCATCATTTCAGTATATAATTTTCACAAACCATTTAATAAAAGAATTCAATTATGAAATAAAATGTTACAAAAGTTGGGTGAAATAAGTAAACTTAAACTGTAGACTAAATAACCAGAAATTGGAAAAGTTAGCAACTTTACGTAGCTGGGAAGTCTTTAATGAAAGGTTAAACATGGACAAAACCAATAAGTTTTGTCCATGTTTAACAAGTTTAATTTGAAAAAAGCTAGTTAAACAAGTTTATTTTGAAAAAACAAGAAATCACCCAAAAGAAATTAGCAATTTATAACACAATTTTTAAGCAGATTTTAAACTACAGAACTAAGAGCTGAGTAAGAAATAAAGGAAGGGATCAAAAATTAAAATATTCAGAAATGGAAGTTTTAAATATTAGGCATATGATGCAAGAAAGCAAGCTTATACAGTATCGGACAAGGGACAAGGTATTCATGTATTGATTGCGGCCTCCAGGGTTACCCCTATATACCGCTGTAGTATCTGTAGGTTATTTATAGCCGGCAAGTGTGTGTGTGTGTGTGTGTGTGTAAGTATATATGTGTGTTGTGATGGTTGTTGTTTGCCGGCCCTGGAGTCTTAGCAGCCGGGAGGCAGGGAGCAAGCTACCTGCGTCCCGACTCCCGTCCCTAGCCACGTGGAGGCGCTCCAGGAACTATCTAAATTACACTTAGTGGGATTCCAACAAGTGGAATCCCGGTTATAGTAAATAATGAATAGGGAGGATAAAGTAGGAGAAAAGAAAGTAGAAGAAGAAATGAGAGCAAAACACTCTCTCAGGAAAAAGAAGAAACAGGAAAGAGGAAAACACTAGTTGGAAAATCTAACAAGCGAGAGAGCTTGAAGAGGTAAAATTTTGAAGCCTGAAGGCTTGTACATTTGAAAGAAAGATTCCCCTAGCCGGGAAGGAAGCCCAACTTGCACCGACAAGGGGAAAAAGAAAAGTCTCAAGGAAAGAACATAGGTAATGTACAAGTGGCTATTAGATAGCCACTTAAAAGAATAAATTAAGATAAATAATAAATACTTATGTCACCGATATGAAACATAGCAGTAAACATATTAACAAATTACACTGCATAAGCAGAGAGTAAAATATACAATATTTACAAAATAAGTAATTAAAATCTTGGCTGAAAAATTAGTCAACCAAGAAATTAACAGAAATAGTCAACCAGAAGAAATGTAGAAACATATATACAAAACACAAAGAGACAAACAGACCTCACCCAAGGCAAAGATATGCCAAAGGCAAAACCAATAAATACTGTACAAATAAATTAGTTAACCGAATCAAAAGCAATTCTAAATTTAAATCTAAGTATAACAGATCAAAATAATAAGTTAAGTATTAAACAATAATTAATTAATATGCAGAGAAAATGTCTCTGCACAAGTAATCTAATCTATAAACATATGTACATAACCAGCAAGTGCAAAGCTGCTACCACAAGCTGCGAAAAACAAAACTTGTTTCAAATAACAAGACACGTAGAATTAACAATAATGCATAGGTAAGCATTAAAAAAAAAAAAAAAAAAATGGATGTCAATTGCCAACAAAGCAATTGGATCTGAGAGGGTGGGGAGAGGTCCATCCCACCCCTCAGAACCAAAACCCATTTACAACTAAAAATGCTAGACTAAGAACTATATGGTACTAGCAAAAACCCAACTGATTGCAGCTGCAATCAGGCAGGAAAGAAAAATACAACAAATAATTAGCCCCGCAGGAAAACTAAATTAAATCAAAACACAAGCAGCAAGAGAAGCAGCCAGCAGTAAGACAGGCTAGAGAGGAAAATCTTCTCACTCAACCAGAATAGCCAACTGAAGGTTGGATCTGAGGGAGCAGGGAGAGGTCCATCCCACTCCTCAGAGCCAAACAGACAACGCAAGAAGAGAAAAACTGTCTCTTCAACATAATAATGAGCTAACTACACAAGTAATGTACAATATAAACATTTAAGATTAACTGCTGATTTAAAACACAATAAAATCAGTTACTCTCAATTCTGAGAGCAAACAACAAATCAAACAAAAGCACCATGATATTAACAAGATAATTACAGTATTTACAAAATACATACAATTTAACACAGAAAATCATTTCAGGCAACCCGGACAGAGTTCGAAGTGGGAGAGGGGAGGTCCATCTCTCCCACTCGGCCAGGCAAAAACCTGAAACAAGTCTCCAGAAAAAGACGCAAAAACTCTGCGTCCAAAACACAAGACAATTTAGGCAAGGAAGAAACTCCTCTCAAAAAAAAAAAAAAAATCAATACAGTAATATATATAAATATTAAGAACAAATAACGAAATCAAGGGTTATTCCTTGATAAAGCCACTCTTCTCCGGAAGACACTATTAGCAAAAGAAGAGAAGGCAGAAAGAGAGTCCGCCGACCCAACCAGGCGCCAAAAATCATCTAAATTATATACATTTGTACAGATAGACAATTGTTGTCTTAAATCCACATATAAATTACAATGTAGGACAATATGTTCAACCGTCTCCTCAGAGCCACAAGAGCAGAGAGGAGAGGGGACGAGTCCAAATCTATACAAACGAGAATTAATTCCATGTCCCGTGATTAAGAAAGTGGGAAATAACCCAAGTTGAAGCCAGTTAAAATTTTTATCTTTAATAAAAACACGAGGAAAGAAAGCGTATGTGATTCTGCCGAGAGAGGAATCATCCCAAGAGTGTTGCCACTCTTCCAAAGCAAGATTGGAAAGTCTGGCCAGATCAACATTTGTAGAGTTCTCATAATAATTAGCAAAATCTCCCACCGAGGCAGGAGAGAGAGATTTCCTATGGTAAGACAAGAAATGCAATATAATTTCCAGGTAGATAGGGAGACGACCATTAATAACAAGCAGGGCATCAGTAGAAACAGTTCTACATGCCCTGCAAGTATAGAGAAGGAAGGACCGCTGCGCCTGCAGAAGGTATTTTTGGACCAGTGAATTAAGAATTCTGAAGCCCCAAGCGCCAGCACCATAGCAGACGATGGGGATGAAGATACACTTGTAGTAAAGACCAAGAGAAGACGACTTAAGATTCCAGAGGGAACGGGCAAGACGCAACAGCCAGCCGGTAAGAGAACGGATTTTCTGCCGAAGGTACTTACAATGGGGAATGAAAGATAAACGATCATCAATCACCACCCCAAGGTATTTATATTCACTTACCAATTTAACAGCCTGGTCAAGAATTTTAACCACAGGGGGACGATTACGATTCAGTAGGCCTTTCAGAAGAACCTGTTTAGTTTTAGGGACTGAAATGGAGAGTTTATGGAGGGAACACCACATGTGAAGATCATTCAAGATGTGGTTTGCTTTAATTTCCAATTCTAGACGAGAATTCCCAGGTACAAGCAAGGCAAGATCGTCGGCGTAGGCAATGTTGACAATATCATCATGAGGGGCATTTAGCCATCCATCAAGGACCACACCACGTTCCAGCAAACAGGGCCAAGAACGGATCCCTGAGGACAACCCCTAGAAACCGGCCTCGTAACCGAGCAAAAACCGGAGGAGACCACAAGGCTTCTATTATCGAAATAACTAGAAATTAGTTTGTAGATAGGACAGGAGACCTCGGCCTCCCGAAACCTCGCCAGGACACTCTGCCACCATAAGGTGTCAAAGGCCCCTTTGAAGTCTACAAAGAGACCGAGAATGTATTTAGAAGGAGATGCTCGAACAGTGCTCAGGAGAAGATTAATTGCATCTGTAGTTGATTTACCTTGCGTGAAACCAAACTGGGAAGAAGAACAAAGATTTTTTGAGTTATAGTAACCCTTGAAACGTGAAACCAGAAGTTTTTCCAACAACTTGCCAAGAAAAGGAAGAAGGGAAATTGGACGATAAGAAGAAGGAGAGGCAACTGGATTGCCAGGACTCTTGGGAAGGATTTTTAAGTTGGCAATTTTCCAGCGATCAGGGAAAACACCAAACCGAAGGCAAGAATTCGTTAGGATAGAAATAAGGATAGGTTTGATTTTCCAGATTCTTTTAATCACAGAAACCTCCATGAGGTCCAGACCTGGACTTTTGCCAATAGTAAGGGTATTAATGGCAGAATCAATTTCTATATTAGTGAAGGGATCCTCAGAAGAAGAGCCGTATCAGACAAAAAAAAAAAAAACCTTCCCATTTCATCTATCCATTCACTCCAAATGTTCATCTAGTTTTGCCTTGAATTTATTTTAAGCTGTCAACTTCCACAGCAACACATGGAAGTATGTTCCAGCAATCAACCACCCACTGTTTTTCTTCAATTTGAATTTATGTCCCCTCAGGTGATTAATCTGGGCAAGAATCCCATCAGCACTGAACTTGCTCACACCATTCAAGGCCTTATACACCTCAATCGGGTCCTCGCAGATGCCTAGTCTCCAGACATAGCAATTTGCGGAACTTAAGTCTTTCTTGGTAACAGCAACCCTTTGTTCCACTCAATAATTTTGTTTCCCTTCTCTGTACTCATTCTAGCAACTCTACATTCTTCCTAAAATGAGGCCTCCAGACCTGTATACAGTACTCAAGGTGTGGCCTGACCATCACCTTATACAAGGGAATAATCACCTCCTTATCCCTGCTAGAAATGAAGAAATAAGTAAAAAACTTGGGAAATAAGGAGTGTAAAAAAAAAAAAAAAAAGAATTAAAGGTAAGTGAAGCAACCTTAAGATGGTATGGGTTAAGGCAATATCCTCAAGTGTTTAAAATTTAATTAAAGCAATATCCTCAAGTGTTTAAAATATGCAGTGCTCATACTTCTGTTTCCCACAACTTATCTGTGCGATTTTTAAGGTGTGCAGCAACAAAACATAAATAAAGTATAAATAAAAATATATAAATACAGAACATAGCCCCCCACTATTTGTGGGGGGAGGGGGGCTACGTTCCTGAGAAATGCTGCAAATACCGAAAACGTGAATACTGACTTATGGCTCCCATAGTAATAAAGGGGTTCTGTTCCAAAGTATGAAATATATAAGAAAAACCAGTCTAAAATTTTGTCTATGTATGTATTCTATGTACCTTCATATGACTATGTACATAGTGAAATGCAAGCATAAGGCATCGAAATGAAAATAAGAAACAATTTAACATTAAATGTAATATTTATTAGAAATTTAAGAAATTTCAAACAAATCTTTCAATCCAGTGCCTTTGCTACAGCTAAAAACTTATCCCGCCAGTGCTATCACCAGTTTCGCTAAAGTGTTGACAAAGGTGTTTTGCCTTTTCACGAATGAACTTAACGGAATTTTATTTTGAATTCAGTCTTCTATCCACAAATTTAAAGCCTTTTCCATTTTTTCTAATTTAACATCACGAGTTACAGAGCAAATTTTTGAAGCAATTAGGTTGAAAGGACACTACGGCGAATTTTTTCTTCGATTTCTTGATTGATCGTACTGTTGACTTATTGATTTTACAATGTTTTTCGACTTACGAGACACTTTCACCATTAGAAATTTTTTCTAATAACTGAATTTTACTCACTAATGTCATCACCTTCTTTGATCTTTTCACAATTCCCTTGTTATTCGTAGCCATATTTTTGTAGGTGTTAGAAAAGAACTTGTTCACAACAGTCACTTTCTTCCGTTAATACACTCGAAAAAGCCTGTTTAAACTAACACACTGCAAAAAGGTAGATTTTTCACTTTTGTAAGCATATCAATTTATAAATTTATTGAATTTATAAGCAAAATTTATAAACCTTCCATGACAAGCGCATATCACATACTGAACAAGGATTAGCGAGAAACATCCACGCTCACAATTTTGTCAACCCTCTCCCCCACCCACTGAGCGCTGTTTTGACTGGGAAAGATGATTTTAGCCACGCCCATGTTTTTTATGGGGGAAAATTCACGGCACTTTAAAATTCACATTTTTTTTAGGTTTCATTTTATATTAAATCAGCAACCGCGAATACGCGAAACCGCAAATATTTTGGGGGTTTACTGTATTGATACAGACTGGATGTCATTCCCGACATTCAATTGTCTACAATCAACTTTAAAGGACTTTGTGAGACGAAGAAACAACAACATTCTTCACACTAGTAGTCTATGAGGTACAATTTATTGTATACTCAAATAGTGAATTTATTATTCAGTTATTTTTTTTTTTGTGTCAGTCTGAAAAAGGTAGATTGTGAACATATAATAAATCAGTTCTGAGATTTTAATTTTAGATACCTATAATTTGGACCAGGGCTGGCAGATTACAGTAAGCCAGGTAAGCAGGGCACAGGGGAACCGAATACATTTCTGCCTAGGGACATGCCTGATCCAGACACCCTATAACAACATTCTTCACAGTTTTATGACAAGTAAACATGAGTAATGCTGCGAGGATCTGCAGATATTTTTCGAAGCCAAAAGGGGATCCATGAGCAAAACAGTTTGGGAAACTATTATCCAAAGGAAATGAATGAGATGATAATATACCTAGAGGAAGACTAAAAAAAAACTTTCTTTTTGATCTATTTTTAAAAAGTTTACCATATATTTACATTCTCACATGAAATGGCAATGAATATAGCACACAAATAAATTAAAGGTTGAACATACCTTTTCTCCATCCATGAACCTTTGCTTTTCTGTAATATTTAGTGTTTCCAATGATACATCATATTCTGATCTTGATTCATATCTTACTGTCCCTTCATCTGTACTTACAACTCTACCCTTTCTGCCTGTCATCTACAATAAAATATTTATATTTTTATTGAAACCAAAAGACAAATTCAGCTGTGTATAACAACATAAATTTATATACTTTATACTGTTTAGATATTTTATCGTATAAAGGTAGCTCTCAGTTTCATGAGAAGTCTAACCCACTATCACAGTGGATTCAGACCTATAATTTACACTCTTGTCTTTATTTTTATGGACACCCTGCTAATTTCTGACCAATTTCACTGATTTATAAATGAGATTTATTAATTTTAATTATTTTAGCATTTACTTAAAAAAAAAAACAAAAAAAACAGACTTTTAAAACAATTTCTAATCAGAAACTGTACTACCAAACTGGAAGTTGATAGCCTAAATAAGTTTAAGGCTCAGCTGGACAGGTATTTCGAACGAACAGAGGGGTGAAGTGGAAGTGGTTATTTTTATTTTTTTATGTTACTTTTTTTTTTTTTTTTTTTTTTTTTTTTGGCTGATGCTGCATAAGCTTGCTTTCTTGCATCAAATGCCTCTACTAATGCTAATGCTAATACCACTACATCTTACATCATTATCATATATAGAGGTGATCCATAAGTAATAAAACATGACTGGCTGTAAATAACAATTTTAGTAACATTATTTTAAATATAAATATTTAAAATAATTTTGTTATTTACAGCCAAGCAATCAAAAAGGATATAAACTAAAAAAAAAAAAAAAAAAACCCTAACTATTTGATCCATTGAACTAAGAAGTTTTTGTCTACGAATTCACAGCCAATTTTTTATATAGTGAGCTGGTGCTTCATCCCACATAAAAAAGCAATGATAAAAACTGATATTGGACTACATTAAAGAAATGATTTTGTCTTTCAGCAATCTCAAGTAGCTTTCTCTTGTCATGATTCCTTCAAA
Source organism: Mastigoproctus giganteus (assembly GCF_048544385.1). NCBI lineage: Eukaryota > Metazoa > Arthropoda > Arachnida > Uropygi > Thelyphonidae > Mastigoproctus > Mastigoproctus giganteus. The sequence continues at coordinate 91,135,409 of NC_143582.1, read as the reverse complement.
GAAAAAAGATGCATATACAAATACAAATTCAAGCCAAGAATATTTAAATCCTTATTAAAGAAGGAATGGCATTGTTAAGGGAGTAATAAACAGTTATGGATATTAACAGTTCTATTTAGTTTAAATGTGAATACCATTCTGTGTTTCCTTCAGAATTCCATTTCCATCAAAACAATCATCAGGCGGGTAAAGTGCCTGCCTGGCAATCCAAAGGTCGCAGGTTCGAATCCCATCTCGGGCTTGGATCACAGTAAAATGCAAAAACTTTGGGAGGTGCATTATGGATACAGAAGCCAATGTGCCAACAACAACAACAACAACAACAAAAAAAAAACAGATCATCAGTCCTAAAAACATTAACAATATCTGGGGTTTGTAACACTTATGGCCAAAACCTGTTCAGCAAACTCCAATCTTCTATCTGGGTCATCCTCATTCAAACTTTGTAGCAACATGGTATGGTAAATCTTGTATTCAAGTTCCAAACGTCACTTTCTTTGAAATATTTTTCAGATTCCTTTTGATACCCTCTTTTACAAATTTCAAACTGGCAGATGTCTTTGAGATACACAGTTTACCAGGTTTTGGAATATTGTATCATTTCCACTCTATCAAACTTCTTCACAATTTGCTTCAAGGTCTTTATTGTGGGTGGTTTATATCCAAAAAACTTCTTGAACTGGTATACAGCTTTTGCAGCTGTACACCAGTTTTTATATCTTGTATACCACTTTACTACAATCCTCTCCTTCAGTGTAAGGCTCATGGTACTTTTCCTATACGGAAATTATTCTGAAACAGTACCAATCCTTAGGGAATCCCACTTCTTACACAGGCCCAATCTGAAGAGTAACCATTAATCACAACCCTCTGCCACCCTTGCAGCCACCCTGTGACAAATCTAAGTATTTTTCCTGTGATTCCAATGCGTTCCAGCTTATAGAGCAATCTCTCATGCAGTACCAAGTCAAATGTTTTTCTGAAATCTAAGTAAACAATGCAAAAATTATTTCCTACATCCAGCTCATGAGTGACAATCAAAATAACTTACCTGGTTGGTTAAACATGATTTCCCTTTACAAAACCATGCTGTGTTTCCTTCAGAATTCCATTCATATCCAAACGATCATATACTGCACTTTTCAGTATTTATCCACTTCACCCTTAGAACCATGTTTATGAATTGGCCATATGGTGGCACTTCTACAATCCAAGTGAATTTCTCCTGAGTCCAAAGATTCTCTCATAATTAACCTTAATGGTTTAATACACTCTCTTTCCGCCTCCCTCAAAATAACTGAGCATATGCCATCAACTCCTGGAGCCTTGTTCACATCTTTAGGCTCAATTTTTTATAATAAACCTACATATAGAGACTCGTAATAATCTTCACAATATTCTGGAATGTGGATTAGCCCACTCCACTTTTGCTTCCAAATAGCTCATACCACACAGATTACTATTAGCAGGCATAACTTCTGAATCTGAAAAAGCAATTATTTCACTACATATAGAATGATATAAATTTATGCAACTGCAAGGAAAAATAAGAGAATGCTGCTATATCTATCGAGGGCAGTACAAAGGACATAAACAGGTCCAATTTTGGCTATTTTTAGAAAATTAGGTCCACGTGATCAGAAAATATTTCTTTTTAATGGTAAAAAAAAGGCATAATTCTAGCTCATACTGTTGTGAAGATACAGATGCAGTAACATGGAATCAACTCCCACTTTTACAGTTCTTGTTCTGCAGAATGGGCATAATTCATTTTGTGCCCTTAAAATATTCAAATGTTATTTTGTTAAACCAGTCAAAAGGGCTTAGGCCCTTTTGACCTAGATTCTTCTTAACTTTGGTTGTGATTACAAAGGCATTAATCAGTCAGATATTTCTTTATTTTTAACTAGCTAATTTAATTAAGCCAAAAAGAATTGGGTGCAAATATTATGAACAATATTGCAGTCTTTTAGTAATTTTAGTAATAAATCTTAAAATTGGCATCGATAAAACTTAATTTTTAAATTTTTTTGGGGTTTCAATGATTCCTAGTAAAAGACATTTATCTTCCTTCCGGTTACTAGTGTTGGTCAGTCAATACTTCTTGCTCAGATAAAACACACACCATGTTACCAGTGTAAAGTGTACAATTTAATAGTATGAAAGTGAATTCATTATATGAATCATCAGGTATACAAAAATCATGATTGAAATAGCTTTGAAGACTCACCAACCTAGTAGCAATAAAGGTAAGAGGTGATTATTATTATTATTATTCAAAGCTAACAGCATAAGCCTGAAATATTTCCTTTTAAAATTAAGTCACACTTACCCTTCTTAAAATTAATTTGGTAACTAAACCATATAATTCATATTTATTTTTAATAAGCCCTTAACAATAAGCCAACATGATTTTTACCTCCAAGAATGTAAATGCTGCTTTTAACCAATTTTTATGCGTAGATTTCGAAAATCACCATGATAGTTTCACATCACGTCGCAGTTATTAAATAGAGGGAGTTACGTTTGACATGTTCTCAAGATTATAAACTTATCCTCCAAACATAAATAGCCCCTTGAGCGTAGGAGGGTGTGGCCTGCAACCCTTGCAGGAGCAGTAAAATAATTTCCGGCTCTACCTACCGATTCTCAAATATTTTTCCTTTCAGTGTTTTCACATAAGTAGAACTAGTAAGTTGCCATACTGTGCAGTGATAAAAATTGAATTTGTGTTGTTTTTATATTGTAGTGTTCAAAACTGAATTTGTGCTTTCAGAAATTCATATAGTGCTACAATGAATAAGCAGACACATAGGAAGTGTGTCTATCCAAACAATTTTTGTTGTTTGTGGACAGTATACCCCAAGGACTCAAAGGAAAAATATATAAAACATTACAAAACTTTTGAATTATTTTTATTTTGTTTGTAAAATTGGTTATCAAGACAAACCTTGGGCATCTCACAAGTGTTGTATTATCTGTATGACAAACCATAGGAAGTGGTTATGTGGCAAACTCAAAGTATTACCTTTTGCAGTCCCTATGGTTTGGCGAGAACCGTCTAACCACATTAATGATTGCTACTTCTGTATGACAAATATGCCTGGTATGTCTATAAAAAGGAAACGTGCTATAATATATCGAAATATACCTTCTGCAATTTGGCCTGTTCCACACAGCGCATTATTTGCCAGTACCAGTGCCCCCCCCCCCCCTCAACTTGGGATAACAGTTATAGGAAACAGTTATAGAGGAAGATAATAGTGATCAAGTTCAAGTTGAGGATTCCCTGGAAGCCTCCATTTCACAAGATGTCGACTATCAGACAGTAAGTTCACGTAGTGAGGTACATTTAATCAAAAAAGGTGAGTTGAATGATCTGGTTTGAGACAAATTTTCCGAAAAAACAATCTGAACTGTTAAGTTCTAAGTTACAGCAGCGGAATATACTCACAGCAGGAACAAAGATTTCAGTGTTTCGAAAAATTTTCAAAATACAGTCGAACTTCCCTATAACGAATTTGATAAATCCAGCGAAAAAATTCATTATAGAGAAATTTCGTTATACAGAGAATCTTTTTTATTAGAAATTGTTATCTAATTAGAAAATGAAAACGAATTTACATTTATTTTTAATGTATTTTATTTCAAAAACATACTTATTTAAATCACGTTTACACAATTTTCGCTGGTAAGTATCACAAATTTAAAAAAATTCGTAATTTTCGTTTGCACAGTACAGTTAAAAAAATTGTCTGATTCTCAAAAAAAAAAAAAAAAAAAAAAACCTCGCTTGTTCAGAGCATTAAAACATTATCAGGAACATTTTCACAAAACTGTAGACCCATACGAACCATTTTAAAATCGTTACTCATTTCTTCGTGAGTTGGCTTTTATACGAGTTGTTCTGATGCATCTTCAGCACATCGTTAATTTCTTAGTGATCATGGTCGTGGCTAAGCAGTATTTCAAATAAGCTGTTCAGCAGCTTATTTGAAATACTGCTTAGACACGACCTTATTTCATCTTCATTTGAATGTTCTGCTGTGATCTACATAAACATAACTATCCAGTGTTATTTCATTTTCGATGTTTCCGGACAATTCTAATAATGTCCAATAGTTTTTCAGTTGTGAAAGGGGCAGTTCATCTTGTTCGTCCAGTCATTGTTCGACTTCTGTATTCAATGCAAATCCCGCTTTCAAAAAATAATTTTAAATAGTGTATTCAGTGACATCGTTTGTCCAAACTTTTGCCAGTTCAGAGATGCAATCTCTAAGTTTAATTGTAACCTCCAAGTTTCTATTTTCTGATAACGCATTGACAATCTTCATTATTATTCTCTTTCAATAATGAAATTTAAAATTTTTAATAATGCCTTGGTCCACTGGCAGAGTTTTGACATTATGTTTGGTGGTAAAAACAACAACTTCGCACTTTTAAGTTTGGCAGGGTGTGCCGGACAGTTGTCAGTTACCAACACGGTTTTCCTTTTTAATTTTTTTTGTTATACGCTTGTCTAGTTTTAATATCCATTCTTCAAAAATATCACTTGTCATCCATGCCTTTTTATTAAAGGTGTAGTCAACTTCCAAAGATTTTGTGCCTCTAAAACATCTTGGGTTTTTTGATATTCCGATGACTAAAAGTCTTAATTTTTCACATCCTGTCAATATTTTTTTTTTTTTTTTATGAAAACTCCAGACACGAAAGGTATCAAAACCTATAGTACTTAGTACCGCGCATGGGTTGAAGGAGAAGTATGGGGGGGGGGGGGGAACTTTGCTCTAGAGACTAAACATGGATTTCACCACTTCAAGCCACCAATAAGCAAAGTGGTGGTATTTCACCGGTTGATGAAAGTCATCTAAAAGTCAATTTGCTCCAACTAGCACACAGTGATTCTTTGCTTTCTTTTTCGCCAAAACATTTATCATCCTTAAAAGCAAGCATTCTATTCGGTAAACATTTAAAAGAATAAACCCATTTTGTGAGCATTAAAAACATCCTTATGCTCATATTCTTCCAAAATCTTTAAGGTACTGTTCCCCCAACTGTTGCAATCTTCTTCGCTTACATTAACACTTTCTCCACAAATAACCTTTTCCACAATTCTGTGGCGTTTCTTAAATTTCTCTAGCCACCCAGTGCTCGCATTAAATTCTGTATTTGCACAGTTTGCACTTAGAATGAAATTCCAAGGGACTGAGCAAATTTCAGAGCTTGTTGCTTAATTATTAGGCCTGATATTGGTATATTCTATTCACGTATCATTTGCACCCATTTTAAAACAGCTTTATCAACATCTTCGTATATACACAACTTAATTCGTTTCTTGTCTGCTCCTCCTTCAATTGCATTTAAAATCGATTCTCGATTTTTTTAAATCGTAGATAAACTGCTTGCAGGTATACCACATTTCTCTGTAACATCTTTTTTCTTAAATCCCTGGTCAATATCATAACAATCTTTGCATTATCATTAATACTTACTTTCTTTTTGACATTGTTCCTGCAATTGTAAAAATTACTCGACTGCAGCTCTTGCCGATACATACACTGCAAACTTCGCTGCGCTGGCCATATAGTGAATTGTTAGTACCGCCTACTCAATGGCGTTCGCTTGCCAATTCAACAGTATCGACCTTTCCTATCAATCACTTTGAAGAAATATACGACTTTGTGAATTTCTTTTATTCTGCTTTCATTCATATATACACGAAAGAAAATTTATGGTTAATGTATGCTGTATGTTACTTTTAAGAAAAAAAAAATAAAATGGTACAGTTGAGGTGAGAAGCGAATATCACTCAGTAGGCGTTACTAAAAACCGACTATGGCAGCGTTCTATGTATTGCCGCTATAGCATGCTCAAGTTTACCACAGCGAATTTCGTTTCCCCCTAAACCAACATTAATTTACAAATCTACCCTATTTATTGTAAAGTTTACGACCCCTTTAAAGAAAACCCATTTGGTTTAATGACTGTAACAAAAATGAAATAAAGACCTTCCTATGGGCGTCAATGGCCACAAGTGTTCACTAAAAGGATGATTATTTAATTCCAGATGCTAATGTGCAATTTCGGAGGGAAGGAGGCAGTATATTTGAGCGACTGTTTAGCAGTAAATGCTTGAAAATCTTAAAATGCTTTTACTAATTTTTTTAAAAATTCGCTATAAAGAGACTAACACTTTGCTATATGGGGTTAATTCTACATGTAATTTTGTTTCAAGGTGCAATGAACTGTTGAACCATCAATATCCAGTGGACCAATCTGATTCATCCCTTTCCTTCTCGAGTTTAAATATGTAAAGAACTCTTTTCTGTTTTTCTCTGCATCCTTTGCCAAGGATTTTTCGTAGTCTGCCTTTGCCTGTCTAATCTCCTTTGTGACTTGGTTACAGACCAACTTATATCTATCATAGGCTTCCATGTCACCCATTAATTTGTATGTATCCCATGCATTTTTCTTCTCTGCCACATGCCTCATTAGTTCATCTGACAACCATTTAGGCCTAAACCTTGAACAATATTTCTTAGTTGGTATGTAAAGCCTGGTAGCCTCCAAGATTAGTTCCTTGAATGCTTCCCATTTTGAGTTCGCTGTTGGTAACATCATCAGTTGGTCCCACTGTATAGAATTTAAATACTGTCTCAGACCATCATAGTCGCCTTTACGAAAACAAAAACCCTTCCCTTTACCTCTGATGGTAGTTACCTCCTTGAGTAAATCCCACTTCAACACACTGTGATCACTGCCACCTAGTGGTTCATTTATCTGCAGATTCTTAATGCATGAAGAATCACTACTGATAATCAGATCAAGAGTATTGCTCCCTCTTGTTGCCTCACGAACATGCTGATGTAGAAAACAATCATCCAATAAATCCACAAAAGCCTTGCTAGTGTGCAAGTGACCAACCCACCAATTCCAGTCAATATCTGGGAAATTAAAATCTCCCATTATAAGACTCTCTGATTTACTGGCCCACTCTATTTCCCTGTACAATATCTTATTATACTCATCAGAGTCATTAGGCCTATAGCACACTCCTACTCTCAATTTTGATTTCCCTATGCTTATGTCACACCAAACTGACTCGACACTGCCCTCTCCATCGATGTCGACTGACTTCACTTCCTTGGACCTTGTGTGTTTCTTAATTAATAGCATAACCCCTCCTCCCCTCCTGTCCTGTCTATCCTTTCTATACACATTGTATTCCCCAAATTCCAGTTCCGCATTACTTATATCTGTGTGACACCACGTCTCTGATATCCCAACAATATCTGCCTTTGATGTTTTGAGCAATACCTCAAATTCATCAAATTTATTTACCAAACTCCTAGCATTGGTGTACACGCAGGTATACATGCACCTGTTTCTATTCTTAGCTACCCTAACACAACCCATGTGTTTACTTGTACCGCAATGACTCCCAGCAGTCTCTGAAATATCCTGCATCTTGTTTTTCAGGCTTCTGCTCATTTCAATAGAAGCAGTGCAAGAATCACTTCCACCTCTGCCAGTGGCTACTGTTAATCTATTAGTCCTTGTATCCCCCCCAACTAGCAGTTTTCCGACCCACCTAACACTGCCTCGACAGCATCAGCAAAAATTCTTGCACCCTTTCTATTTAAGTGTATCCCATCCCTGTAGAAGCAATCTCTCCTGTTAACAAGTACAGTCCAGGCTGAAAAAAATTCTACCCCTTGAGCCTTGCACAATCCCTCCAGGGCCGAATTGATCGACAAGGCTCTCATCATATACTCCCTCCTATCGTGTCTGGGCAGAATTGCAGACACTTTCAAATTCAACCCTAATTCACGGCTTTTTTTCAACATTGACCTGTACTTGCTAATTAATTCCGCTTGTCTCCTACTCTTAATATCATTAGTGCCAACGTGTACAACTATATCACCTTTTGTGCCCTTAAAAGATGATATCCGCTCTACAACGTCATCAACCTTTGCCCCTGGCAGACATACCCTGATCCTATTCCACCTATCCTTTTTACAAAGCATGTTCCCCGTTTCCCTGACAATAGAGTCACCAACAACTACTAGTTCCTGTGGGACCAGCGCATTCTGCCTAGGGGGCTGCCTCTGTGGTGCCTGATGACCAAGTGCAAGCTCTGGCGTTGATGTGGGCAGCTGAGAGCTTGATGGGCCCCTCAATTTATTTCCTTTGAGGGCATCCACCCTGCCCTTCAAGCTCTCATAAAGGCCCATAACAACGCTGAGTTGTCGCCTGATTTCCTTGCACTCCTTACATCGTGCACACACAAAGACATCCCCCTTGGCAGTATCATGTCCCGTACCCGACTGCTCCGCAAACATCAAGCAAACAGTGCATTTTAAAAGACTGTGATTCAGAGGGCAACTGCCCCCCCTCAGTTCTCCCCTGAACCACAACACTCCCATTAGCTTGAGCCTTTTGCTTTGCTGCTCTGGTCAGAGTCATGATTCCAATTTAATTCAATAAAATTTCAAAACAAAAATTAAATCCTTAAGTTATATCTCAAAACAGTTATGTTATATATATATATTTTTTTTTTCGGTATCTAGTGTTTTCTACGAGTTCCCTTTATACAACTTCCGTATCACGTGTACCACTATAGTTATGTATTAATTATTTGTTACGATTAAGTCGTTATATATATATAGAGTAAAAAATACAATTTAATTGACAATAAAGTTTATCAAGATTAATAGATTTACTGATTAATTGACAATATTATATTATGCACTATACTACACTAAGCTTATGCTATCGTGTAAAAATGGCGGGAATTCTCGAACGGTACTTCTACGGACTCGTAAGTATTGATTAGCTTCCAAATCTCGCTATCTCAATTTAGAATAAACTAAGGATCCTGACTAGATCTATAATCTACTTATAGAAGATAATTTGATATAACAATTGGTTAATAAATCGACTAAATTTGGTTAAAAAAAAGACCTCTCGTTCAATTTGTGACACGTGGATTTGATACCGTTACCGATACTAAGTAATATCTACAAATTCTCTGTCTAAGTTAAACTTTAAACTAAGTATCGTAACTAGGAATATAAAGCTACTCTAGAAAATAAGTTAATATGACAATTTAAACTAATAAATCAGAAAATAAATCAGGAAAAACTTCTGTTTCAAGAGCTTCAAGGAACTACGTCCGCACAGGCTAACCTCGCACCCAGACTCGCAACAATTGTAAAGCAGTTATTAATCAGTCCATACTTGAGTTTGAACTGGCTAAGAGTAGAAAACTTGCTTCTTGCCCTGATGGTAGCCGAGCATTCTGGTCTCTTGCCAAAGCTATTGGCCACAACTTTTGCCCATCTCTGCTCCCACCTCTGTCCAAACCAGATGGTTCTGTTGTCACTTCAGCCAAGGATAAAGCTGACCTGCTAGCATCCCATTTTTCTTCCAGCTCATGTATTAGAGATCTTGGTAAAACATCTCCCACCATTCCCAACACGCTCCATTCAATGCCTCCTGTGGTCTTCTGTTAAAAGGATATCAGAAGGATTTTGATGAATCTTGTTGCTAAGAAAGCTCCAGGTCCTGATGGTATTTCTCCACTTGTTCTCAAAACCTGTGCTCATGAACTTACTCCTATTCACTGCCGCCTTTTTTCACTTTCTTATTCCAAAGGTGTTTTTCCTTCTGCTTGGAAATTTGCTCATACCCAGCCAGTTCCTAAAAAGTGTGACAAATCCCTCCCATCCAATTATCGTCCCATTGCAATTACTTCTACTCTTTCTAAAGTAATGGAGAAATCAATTAACCGCCAACTCTGATACTACCTAGAAACCTTCCGTTTGATCAACGATCGCCAGTATGGATTCCGTCAGTGTCGATCCACTGGTGATATTCTGGCTTATGTTATCCATTTATGGACTAATTCAATGGAAAGGTTTGGTGAAACACAAATAGTTGTTCTTGACATCTCAAAGGCTTTTGATCGTGTTTGGCATAAAGATCTTCTAAACAAGCTTCCATCTTATGGTTTGCCAACTGTTTTTAGTAATTGGTTATCCAGTTTTCTCTTTGATCGCTCACTGAGGGTGATGGTAGATGGCTCTCTGTCTTCTAACTTCTCCACTAATTCCGGTGTCCCCCAAGGTTCAGTTCTTTCCCTCACTCTTTTCCTCTTGTATTATTAATTACCTTCTTCCATTGACTGGAAATCCTATCCATAGTTTTGCCGATGATAGCACATTGCATTCCACTTTCCATTTTGAGAAACCTTGTCCTGCTCAATCAGCTTCAACTTCTCGAAAATCTGCCATCAATTCCTTAAATACCGATGTTCAGGTAATTCTCCAGTGGGGCAAAGACAACTTAGTTGATTTCAACCCTTCTAAAACTCAGTCTTGTCTTATATCTCGCAAAAAGGATTCTTCTGCTCCTATGCTTATCTTTAATGACACTCCGATTTCTAGGCAAAATGATATATATCTTTTGGGGATTACCCTGACTTCTAATCTCTCTTGGCACAAGCACATTACAAATATTGCTTCCTCTGCATCTAAAAAACTTGGTTTTCTCTTTCGCTCTCGGCATTACTTTTCTTCCAAACAGCTGTTCACTCTGTATAAATCGCAAATCCGCCCTGCCATGGAATATTGTTCCCACATCTGGGGTGGTGCCCCCCAAACCTCTCGAGGCTTCTTGATTCCATTCAGAAGAGGGCAGTTAGGTTAATTAATGATTCATCTCTAACCGAGTCTCTCCACTCGCTTTCTCATAGGCGTACTGTTTTTGCTGCATGCCTCTTCTACAGATACTTCCAAGGGCACTGTTCTTCTGAATTGGCTTCTATAATTCCAACTCTCTCTTTCAAAACAGTCCAAACACGTGCTGCCAACATCCATTTACTGTCCAACTTCAAACCCACAGAACCAACTTTTCATCTTCCTCATTTATTCATTCAACTGCCGTTTTCTGGAAGAACCTTCCTTCATACGTATTTCCTGAAAATTACTATCTACAGAAGTTCAAGTCCAATGTCAACAAATATCTTCTTTCGTCTTCTCAACCTCCAACCCAAGCATGGTACTAAGTACTATAGGTTCTAATACCTCTCGTGTTTGGGGTTCACATAAAAAAAAAAAAAAAAAAAATTAATCAATTAAATTGTATTTAAACGACAATCATACCCAGACTAGAACAGCAAAGGAACAACCAAAAAAGCATTCTCCCTCATGATGAGACTACGCATGAGGGGACACAAATTCAAGTTGAGAAAGGATGGATGCTAGATAGATGTGGGAAAGTTTGCCTTCAGCCAGTGGGTTGTTGATTGTTGGAACAGGCTTTCATCTGTTGTTGTGGAAATGGGAAAAAATAGCAAATTCTTGGAAAGTATGGACAGGTGAAGTGGCATGCCTCTTCTACAGATACTTCCAAGGGCACTGTTCTTCTGAATTGGCTTCTATAATTCCAACTCTCTCTTTCAAAACAGTCCAAACACGTGCTGCCAACATCCATTTACTGTCCAACTTCAAACCCACAGAACCAACTTTTCATCTTCCTCATTTATTCATTTAACTGCCGTTTTCTGGAAGAACCTTCCTTCATACGTATTTCCTGAAAATTACTATCTACAGAAGTTCAAGTCCAATGTCAACAAATATCTTCTTTCGTCTTCTCAACCTCCAACCCAAGCATGGTACTAAGTACTATAGGTTCTAACACCTCTCGTGTTTGGGGTTCACATAAAAAAAAAAAAAAAAAAAAAAAATTAATCAATTAAATTGTATTTAAACGACAATCATACCCAGACTAGAACAGCAAAGGAACAACCAAAAAAGCATTCTCCCTCATGATGAGACTACGCATGAGGGGACACAAATTCAAGTTGAGAAAGGATGGATGCTAGATAGATGTGGGAAAGTTTGCCTTCAGCCAGTGGGTTGTTGATTGTTGGAACAGGCTTTCATCTGTTGTTGTGGAAATGGGAAAAAATAGCAAATTCTTGGAAAGTATGGACAGGTGAAGTGTGAAGTGTCCACCCCCCCCCCCCCGGTTGAAGGTATATAAGCTTGCTTTCCTGCATTATTTGCCACTACTACAACTACTACTAATTTGAGTAGATGGATTACACTGAGTCAAAGCACTAAAACTATGAACCAAAAATATTTGAACAAATATTTCATCATTTTAATACAAAAAAAAAAAAAAAACTGCAGATTATAAAATTAACTAACTTCAGCAACATTTTCTGGACCTCCTAGGTCATCTATAAGCTGATCTAAAGTGTTAGGTGGAAGCTTATCACCTAATTCTTCTAATTTTTGTAGAAGCTCTTCTTTCATAGCAGCTGTTCTTTCATCGATATCAACAGTAAGAAACTTAGGAGATCCTGGATCTATAAATATATCAAACAAATTCAGTAAAATAAAAATGATAAAAGTGTAATGAAAGAAGAGTTTGAGTATTTCAGTTTACATCTAGAAAGAACTCTGGATTAAGGACAAATTTTCTTGATCAAATTTTTGATACAAAACACAAATTAAAAAGTAAATATGTAGGTGTCATCTGTATTTATGTGTATGCACGCAGAGAGGGGGGGATGAAGTGAGTGGGCATTATACAAGTATGTTTTAAATTACAATTCAGTAATTCCACAAATATATGAAATAGACAGAGTATTTGAATCAAGTATAATTTTATCAATGTTGAGGAGTTTATGATTATGCAAAAATGCATTAGACATCAGTCTACCAGTGCATGGGTGGAGGGAGAGAGAAAAAGGCAAGCAGGGACAATCCTAAATCTTTATCTGAAACTGTGTAGCTCACATCTAATGAAAAAAAGTTTCCCTATCTTTCTCCTGTCATTAACACACAAAAAAAAAAAAAAAAAGCCCAGAAAATTTCATTAATTTAATGTAAACTGATTCTAAATAACTTTCAAAGTTCCACTACAATGCACTGCCATTCCCTTGCAATATACTACTCTTTATTTTTTCCATTTGCTTGGTCACTAGTTGACATTGCTCCTGCCTCCACATAGTGGGGGCTGGAAACTTGGGCATTAAAGCTTAATTCCAATGGCTGAAAAAATGCTAATGGCATTATTCCACTTGCTGAGACTATGCACATGAGGGTATATAAATTCAAGTTGATTAAGGATAGATGTGCATAAGTTTGCCTTCAGCCAGAAGATGGTTGATTGCTGGAACAAGCTTCCATCTGTTGCTGTGGAAGTGGATGGGTTGAATAAATTCAAGAACTAGAGAAATTCTGGAGGGTACGGATAGATGAACTGTACAGTTTTTTTTTCTTCCCCTTGCTGGTGCTACATAAGCTTACTTTCATGCATTATTTGCTCTTCAATCTACATAAAGCCAAACTGATGACATCAATCTCTTTATGTCTAAAAGTACATAAAGACAGAATTCCTCACCTAAAGAGGAATTCTATGTCCTTTCATTATTTGGCCATTCTGATATTAGCCATTATGTAAATGAGAAGAGGAAAACTTTTTGGCAGGCATCTTCTCATTATATCATTATATGTATTGGAAAATTGCAGCTAATTTAAAAACTTCTGATTTATGAACTGCTTCTCAGGTGTTTGTGGTATTTGTAAATCAAGAGATCAGTGTACTAAAATGCATATGGCAACTGAAAAAAATTCATATTAAATAGAATATCACAAACTCCAACTACACTGAATAAAACTTTATTTAAAATCATATTAAAATAAAGCAGTGATTAAAATATACAATTTTTTTTTTTTTTGGTAGTTGTTGGCGCATCGGCTTCTGTGGCCATAATGCACCTCCCAAGGTTTTTTCAGTACTTTGATCCAAGCCCGAGGCGGGATTCGAACCCGCGACCTTTGGGTTGCCAGGCAGGCACTTTACCCAGCCGGCTAGCCCGGTCGGCTTAAAATATACAAACAGACAAAATTAGATTGTCATAGTGCACTGTCTATGGAAGCAGTACATTTTATCATTTCAGGTATAGGTTTACAAGGGCAGCTTGTGCTTTTTATGGCAGGTGGAGAGGAAATGAAGATGAAATGAATAAGTGAAAAAGAAATGTGACAAAGTGACACAGATATGAGCAGTTTTAAGGGGGAAAATAGAATAAAAATAACAGAGGGATCAGGTAAATACACAAGAAAGGAAGAGCGTGTAACCAGCGTAGAATGAAAAAGGAAACAGAAAAACAAAAATTTCAAACAGAATGGATAGTACTGTAGAAACTGAACCAACATGGATCCTTTTACAGAACCACTGATTCCAACATAGGTTGAATGCATGGTACTCTGATCCCAACTGATGATGGGTCTAATTCTCAAAAGAGTGCTTTGACCAAAAGTCTGTACACAATGCCCAAGGTCTAAAAACTATCAACACTGAACCAGGGCCGAATCCATATGATTACTTAAATCAGTGTCATGCAAATGTTTTTGGCCTGGACCCCTCTTTTCAATCTCTGGCTTTACCAGTGAACCCCAAAATAAAATATTTTGCTTGATGCAATAATCAAACATTGTGATTGATGAATAGAAATATTTCTAATCCACTTTCAAAATTTTTCCTTTCATGTTTCAATGTATGTAGATTTAAAAAATAAAATTAAAGTTCTATTCATCTATATGTAGTCTGATACATAAATGCTTAACTCAAATCTCAGCTTGAGAAATTCTAGAGAAAAAAGGTCTCACAGAATGCTTTTTAACTTTTATTTGCTATGTAATTCATTTGTGGCACCTGCACGAACAGAGTCCACCCATGCTCCCACCCCCAGACTTGTCTGCAGATTCAAGGGATCCTCACAAGTCTGATGGTGATGAGGGTTTTGGGTTCAAGTCCATAGATTGTCATAGTGTATAGGTTACCAAGGGCTGCTACAAAAAAATGCATACCAGTTGTGACTGTGGTGCTGAAAATCTGGCCATCATTAATAATTCAATATGTATACATTCATGATGAATTTGTAAACTCTTCTGATCTCTGCCATCTAGAGAATATACATAAATTTATATATTTATTATTTATTTTTTAGAATTTAACAGAGTCCACAAATCATATATTTCACAGCAGTATTCTGCTTGGCTTCACTGATTTGCAAAATTAAAAATAAGATGATTTATCCGTTAATTATATCATAAAAATTGCATTTGCTTAAGTAATAGCAAGGGCCTTTCAGTTAAAGTACTTTGATAAAGATAACCTCTGCAACATGCTGTTCAAATATTATATTAGTCAATGAGAGGCAGTCCTGTGTCTGCCATCTATTCTTATGACAGAATGGCTGGACATGGCACTATCTTGCACCACATGGCTAATACAAAATTGAAAAGAAGCCTATCCATCTGATCTTGGAATTTTCTGAGCTGTCAGCATCAACTACCCCATGGAACTAACTTAATTCCAGTAATTAACAATTTTATGACTGAAAGGAAACTTCATACAATCAAGATCTAAATCTACTAATTTATGGCCCCTAGTTCTAGATTTACTTATAATAGTGAAAATTTCACTTTAGCTAATTGAAACATGAACCTAAATTTCCTTTCTTCCTCTACTGTTCTTAATTCAATGCCACAATGTACAAGTTATCCAGGAAATGGTGGTATATTAAGAGAAAGGCAATTTTTTTATTGTTTGGTGATAAGAAACCCCTTTTAGAATTTGGAAAATCAATTACTTGCCTAGATGACCATTTATACATTGTAATATATGAATTGTATTCACCATTAGTGGCAGCTATTTATTATTTATTAAACAATTCATAAGCTATTCATCAACAATGAACAAATAAAAGGCTAAAATATTATATTCCTTTAATTACAATGCAGATTAAAAAAGATTATTTTTATTTTAAATATTTAAAGTCAAACAAAATTTTTAAAATAGTTTCTTAAAAAACAAACAATTGATATTTCTATCATTAAGACGAGTTCTTAACTTGTTATAAATAAACCTACTGGAGAACACGCCCTTTCTGATTCAACAGAAGTTGGCAAAATGGTTTTCAATGCATTAAATAAATTCATAACATTCTGTTCCCTACTGTCTCGAATAACAGTTCTTGCTTCAAATGCATTTTTAAGAATTCTGAGCCTGACATGAAAATGTTGAATTATGCATAGTTTTTGTTTTTGATTGTATTGCTGCTTCTAATGTGTCTGCTAGTGGCAGGGATTGTGCAATTTCCTAACCTTCCTTTTCTTCTGAATGTGAAGAGCTAGATTGTGATTTGCCTTCTTTGAATAGCCTTGACATGTCATCTTTACAGATTTGAATAATGATTTCTTATTCGGTAAAGTGGGCCATGGCCTTTTCATGGCCATGCTCCGCTCTCACGAATTTCATAAAATTTCATTCTTGAGTGGTGACTTTCTAAATAATCTTAATTCTTCTAACCATCTACATTATAATGTAGATGATTAGAAGTAGATGTCTTCACTGATGGCAATTTGATTAATTTTCTCAGTTGCAGTTAACTCCTCAATTTCAACTACTGTACTCAACTCCTCTTCATCTCACTCATTTCCTGAGAAACATTTATATCAGAATCACTTGTTTTCTTATAAAGAACATCACACACAGCAATCTGTATGGCATGAACATAACATAAATGATGTTTGCAACTCATTAGTTTTCCAAATTTATTATGATGAACTATCTGGTTCAGACCACTATTTCCTATCCCTCAATTTTCTTAGCCATTATGACCCGCAGATTGTGATTTAACTGTTTTATAACCCTTTATCTTTCCTGTTTTCACAATAATTTCGATTATTAATTTTGGAAGGCTCAAACAGACCATTTCAGCTGTCATGAACCAACAAATTACTGACATAATAACCGACAAGGTAATTTGCAATCCATTTATGACAGTGGGCAGGTATATTCCCATTGTCAGTAATAAATTTGTGAAACAATAATTAGCAAAACCACGTTATGATTAGACAAATGCGGGTATGTCATCAAGACCAATATGAAAAAGAGACAATTTACCACAAATCAAATAAGTGCTACACTTAGGACAAATAAAATTACAAAAAAAAGGGGGTGGGGGGGGGGGGGGGGTGGAAGCCCATTGATCCCGTGGATTGATGTTTAAATTTACATTTTGTTTGTTATGTTTCCTTATTTAAACTATATACGGTGGCAGTGCAGCTGTTTGTTATTTGGTTTTTAGGAGCATTAGCAACTAAGGCCATATTCCTCCAGGGATATGCGGCCGTCATTCCTTGACCTTTCTGCATCCTCCGTATTTGGTGGTCACAGGCTCGAACCTCAGTCTAATCAAGAAGCGTGTGCTACACACTGCTGCTCCTGCCCACCTGGCTATGGAGGTGCCGGCAGTGCAGCCATGGCATACTGATTCGAGTTGATTATTTATTTTTGTGTTTAGAATCATATAGGGACCAGCAACATCACTGAGACCCTCATCATATACAGAGGCCCATTTCGAGGGGCTGGCTGTGGAGGAGGAGGAGGAGGAGGGGGGGGATCCATGAAGCACACGGTTCTTCCTGTTGTACATTGTTAGTGAAGACATTCCAGTTTTATGCTAGTTAAAAAAGATGGCCTCCTGGTTTTACAATAGAAGCTGATTTCTATTGAGGGTTTCAAACTGTTGATAAAAGAAGGTATGGAAACTTTGTATTTTGAATGCGTACATAAGCAACAACTTTTTCCTTGTGCAAGGATTTGGCACATGAGTATTAATATACAGACTTTGTATCGATGTTCTAAGGAAAAAAGTTCGGTCCTTAGGGCATGGTGTTGTATAAGGTACTAAAGTTGTTATATACAGTTGTATAGGAAAATTTTTCCAAAATCCATATATTCTAAGCATGTAGCATGCCATTCAACAATTCATCAGATGTAATAAAACAAGCTAAACTCAAATACCCACAAAGAACTGAAATTGAGCTATCTGTCCATAATCACACACTAAATTTCATGCAGTCCAAATTGCACATAATCACAAGAAAATGTTATGCAATACTTGATAAAAACTGAGTTGTCCCTTCTTCCTGATGTTAGCATGTCATTTAATAAATAAATAAATATTGAAATTTCCATGCTAGGATTTTAATAATTAATTTAATGCAACATTTAGTATGTTGCATAATAATATTGCATTAAATTAATTATTAAAATCCTAGCATGGAAATTTCAATATCTTGATACACATGCCAAACAGAATATGAACAAAACAAAATAATAATAATAATAATAATAATAATGTAAGCTAATAAAGTTTAATAATTCAAGACCTACAAAAGAATATAATGAAGAAGCCAGAGAGCAGCCACTACTGCAACTTTGAAAGATGAAAAGAAATATATTACAAAATGTTAATCAATATATATAAATTTATTATTATTTTGACAATAAATATATTACAATAAAATTACTGCTATGATTCTTTGTCCACTATTATGATAATGGATGTTTAAAATCAACACTCACTTTTATCATCCACTTTGGGATTACATTCATTAGAAACTTCCGGTTGCTTTTTTCTATGTTTAACTGATTTTTTTGGCTTTTTCTTCCTGCGCAACCATGGTTCTAAAATGAGAATAATATGTAATAAACACACATATACGCCAGAATAATTACACTATGTAACAAATGTTAAAGTTTTCTGAAAATGACTTAAAAAATGCTGATTTCAAATATGATCTTAATTTGTGCATATGTCCAACAGTTTGCTCAGAAATTAAAGAAAAACGAAATATGCATTAATGCTATAAGAGATTTATCAACGTGTTTAACTTCTGTAGAGAAGAGTATTAATATTTCATAAGAGTACATAATTTAAAAAAAAAAAAAAAAAATCAAATTACAAAGCAGAACCTTAATAAAAAAAATCTTTAACAATTGAATGCCTTTGCCTTTCATGGTCAGTGTAATCATCCTGAACCACAAACCAGATACAGTTAACCATTATAGTTTCATCACTGACCATTATGTCATAGTGGAACCTCTCCCTATGCTATTCATTAGCATCCTACAGAATTGTACTGAAAAAATCCAGGTGAGAGTGCAAGTAATGGTGCTTAACAGACATCCTATTTTTCTGTAATTTTCAATCAGTCTGTCAACTACTTATTTGTAATTCTGACTCAATGTTACCAAAAAAGCCATTCAAGCATCAGTCAATTTGCCAAGTTCCTGTGCTTAACTTGTGGGCCAATGAATATGCTACCCATTACTTTTTTACTGAAAAATTTTGGATTAGATTGTATATGCTTGAAGGTATGCTTAAGGACCCAATGCTTTAACAAATTTTCTGATAATCCATGTCAAGCTGCAATTGACATGGATTATCAAAAGAAAGACTATCCTGGAATCAAAGAGATTGTTTATTACATTGCATGTGCAAGGTTGTGGCTCAATTTTGGGGGTTCATTTTCTTTTCCCATAGTACTCGTCTACTGCTCTGCTGTCCCAGAGGGATAAAGTAAGGGAAATTAGTAAACCACCTCACAAAATCAAAAGAAACTCCAGCATCTCAAAGTCACCACAATCATCCCCATTTATTCACCTTTAATATGAACATAGTGCCTGACATAAATCAATTGGTGTATATTCCCCAATGTAAAGCAACAAAATTAAAATATTTCCTTGAACTGTCTATGAAAAAACTCCACTCTTCTGGATTGTAACTAATAACAATTTCTTTATAAAGATCAAACGGAGTAAAGCAATAGCAAAGAGATTCTGCAACAGTGCAGAAATGTGTATAAGGCATGTCCTTTTCTGTGAGAAAGTCTTGCAGCTGAGCTCCAGTACATTCCACTCTTTTAAATGAGATGTCAGAACTATGCATTGGATTTTGTTAGGTCCATCACTATGTTATGCAATTCTTTCTGATAAAGGCAATGTGGCACTTTACTTGAACAAGCCTCTGAGGTGTGATCACAATATCTTGTTCACCAGATTCATTATCCAGTTCTGAAGAGATCTCTGAAAGGTAGAATGGCAACTGGCAGGTCTTAATTTACAGCATGGAATTTTGGGACAAACTATAGCTTTTTGATTTAAAGAATTTTTAGTTTGATATATATCCACTGCACAAAAGTAGCAGCTGTCATGATCATTTAGGGGATGGCAAAAGGCTAACTAACGAGAAACTTGTCTTTTGAAGTAAATCTGCAATCATCATAGCCAAAATGAGGGGGCCATAACTTGATGCCATCAATCACACAGAAAAGGACACCTGTTTCATACCTATATAATATCCAATGGGGATAACTAATACATTCATTTGATAGCCATAACGTACTGTGGGAAGAGGGAGGGACTTATATGAATACTATAGGTGCTTATATATCACACTATTGGTATGCACTTAGGTAATACGCATATCACAAAAACATAAAACTTTTAATTACTGCCAAAATATTGGCACTGATACTCAATAGAGAAAAACCAATTACACTGTTAGATTCAGCCCACCATATACACATAAGAAACAGTGAAATATTAACAAACTTTTTTTGTTATATAGTGTTACAAATATTCCAGCCTCGTGCAAACTTATTTATTTTAAAAACAAATACTATCCAGGAATGCAATTGCAATTGATGAAATAAACACAAACTAAATACAGACTTTACTAATAATACTAATACAATGCGAATGTTCCACATTCACACTATATTAGTTATTTCACAAAAAAATTTTTAATAGTAAAAACAAAAAATGTCACAGTTAAATTTACAACCATCTGCAAAATTTTTATGGTAATTAAAGCAGCCCCTGTTCCAGCTTATATAGATAATGGTGAGAAATGTTTGTACACATTTACTTCCATTCGGTTAGAAATATATAGAAAATCACAGGCAAAAGCATCAGTTAATTGAAGCCTCATTTTAAAAAAATTTAAAGCTATTAAATTTATAAATCAGATAGCAAATTCAATATACAAATAGCAACACACAAAGATACAATTAATCCACAGCCTTATACATGATATACACTAATGAGGTATGGCACCCACACCACATGGAGAAATGCCAACCCTCTGTGTTACCAGGCAACACTAGGTGGTAGATGACTCCCAATCAAAGTGGTGCAATACCACCACTTTGTTTATTGGAAGCTTGAAGTGGTGGAACCCGTGTTTAGTCTCCAGAGCTAAGTTCCAGTCAACCCTTCCCCATCTCTTCCATCATGCAGTATGACTGATGACTTTTGAGGTTATGATGGACACCATGGCGAGATCCAATTTTCCTTACACTTCGAGGGCACAGCTCTAAAATGGTGTTCGCAGGGCGGCCGCTAGTTAGTACACTGGAATGAACCATTTGGTAACTCTTTAGAAGGCTTCCGGATCAGCTAGTGTATAATCTTGCTACCTCTACTCTGCCAGATAGTGACTGGAGGGAGTCCGGGTAGTGTGTATGCAGGGGGGGGGGCATTGCCGAGGCCACGTCATGTCAAGGAACTAGGTATATTCTTACCATGTGTATGCCATATCCAAATATTTCATTACTTCATACAGCATGTCCCCCCCCACTTTTTCTTACTATTGAATACACCATGAATTGTCTAACTAATAGAGTAAGCTTATCTACAAAAAGATCTAAACCTCCCAAACACTTCCTAGTTCATTTCACAAATATGCGTGGTCTCAATTCTGATCTCAATGATGTCCATTTCCACTTGCAGTCTGTGTAAAACCCCACGTACTTTTTCTGACAGAATCTCATTTATTGGTTGATTCAACTACTGCTCATCTCAGTTGCCGAAATTATTCGCTGTATGATTCCTTTCGCTTCAAAGGTGGTACTTATGCATATGTCCATTCCGATATTCCCTGTCAGAGACTTGGTAATTTGGAATCTCCTCTGGCTTAAAATCCCTCTACCTTATTTTGTGAAATTCATCTGTTGTCTCTATCATTCTCCCAACTCCACTAATCACTTAGAACTCTTTGACTTCCTCTCTTTGCAATTTGACTTTCTCCAGTCCAACTTTCCTAACAGTGAGTAATTTTCCTTGGTGATTTTAATGTTCACAACCCCAGCTGGTCGAGATGCTGAGGCGTTTGCAATTATTAATGACCTTGCACAGATCGTTCATTTACCTACAAGAATACCGGACAATTCTAACCATACATCCAACACGCTTGATCTTTTTCTCACAAACAACCCTTCTAAATACATGGTCGAAGTGAGTGATCCTTTAGGCACCTGAGATCACAAATTGGTAATTGTCTCTTCTCCAATGGAACCTTTATCTCATGGGTATTCTTAACCTCATATTGTTTGGCATTACAAGAATGCAAAATGGGATGACCTACGAGATTTCTTTTCTTCTTTTCCTTGGTCAGATTACTGTTTCAACACTTCTGATGTCAACGTTTGCTCAGATCGTGTTAGTGAAATTATTTTTGTAGGAATGGAATCCTTTGTTCCACACTCCAGTTTAAAACCTCGTATTTTATCTAATCCTTGGTTTTCCAATAAACATGCTAAGGCTGTTCAAGAGAAGAATGTTGCATATCGTAATTGGCTTGTTTCTAATTCTTCAGTTTTATTTTCTGCCTACACCAAAGCTCGCAACAATTGTAAACCAGTTATTAATCAGTCCAAACTAGAGTTTGAACAGGCTAAGGGCAGAAAACTTGCTTCTTGCCTTAATGGCAGCCAAGCATTCTGGTCTCTTGCCAAAGCTATTGGTTGCAACTTTTGCCCAACTCTGTCAAAACCAGATGGTTCTGTTGTCACTTCAGCCAAGGATAAAACTGACCTGCTAACATTCCATTTTTCTTCCAACTCATGTATTAATGATTTTGGTAAAACACCTCCCACTATTCCCAACACGCTCTATTCAATGCCTCCTGTGGTCTTCCTTCAAAAGGATTTTGATGAATCTTGATGCTAAGAAAGTTACAGGTCCTGATGGTTTTTCCCCACTTGTTCTCAAAACCTGTGCTCCTTAATTTACTCCTGTGCTTTACCACCTTTTTTCACTTTCTTATTCCAAAGGTGTTTTTCCTTGTGCTTGGAAATATTCTCATATCTAGCCAGTTCCTACAAAGGGTGACAAATTCCTCCATTCCAATTATCATCCCAATGCAATTACTTCTCTTTCTAATGTAATGGAGAAATCAATTAACCGACAACTCTTAAACTACCTAGAAACCTTCCATCTGATCCATGATCGCCAGTATAGATTCCATCAGTCGATCCACTGCTGATATTCTGGCTTATGTTACCCATTTATAGACAAATTCAATGGAAAAGTTTGGTGAAACACAACCAGTGCTCTTGATATCTCAAAGGCTTTTGATTGTGTTTGGCATAAAGGTCTTCTAAACAAGCTTCCATCTTATGGTTTGCCAACTGTTTTTTGTAACCGATTATCCAGTTTTCTCTCTGATTGCTCACTGAGGGTGATGGTAGATGGCTCTTTGTCTTCTAACTTCTCCACTAATGCTGGTATCCCCCAAGGTTCAGTTCCTCTTGTTCCCACTCTTTTCTGTTTGTATATTAATGACTTTCTTCCATTGTCTGGAAATCCTATCCACATAGTTTTGCCGATGATAGCACATTGCATTCCACTTTCAGAAACCTTGCCCTGCTCAATCAGCTTCAACTTCTCGAATATCCACTACCAAATCCTTAAATCTCCAAGTAATTCTTGAGTGGGGCAAAGACAACTTAGTTGATTTCAATTCTTCTAAAACTCAGTCTTGTCTTATATCTCACAAAAAGGATTCTTCTGCTCCTATGCTTATCTTTAGTGACACTCTGATTTCTAATCTCTCTCTCTCTCTCTCTCTCTTGGCACAAGCACATTACAAATATTGCTTCCTCTGCATCTAAAAAACTTGGTTTTCTCTTTCGCTCTCAGCATTACTTTTCTTCCAAACAGCTGTTCACTCTACAAATCGCAAATCCGCCCTACCATGGAATATTGTTCCCACATCTGGGGCAGTGCCCCCCCAAAACGTCTCTTGGGCTTCTAGATTCCATTCAGAAGAGGGCAGTTAGGTTAATTAATGACTCATCACTAACTGAGTCTTTCCACTCGCTGTCTCATAGACATTGTTTCTGCTGCATGCCTTTTCTACAGGTACTTCCATGGGCATTGTTCTTCTGAATTGGCTTCTATAATTCTCTCTCTCTTTCAAAACAGTCCAAACAAGTGCTGCCACCAGCCAACATCCATTTACTGTCCAACTTCAAACTCACAGAACCAACTTTTCATCTTCCTTGTTTATTCATTCAACTGCCATTTTCTGGAACAACCTTCCTTCATATGTATCTCCTGAAAATTACAGTCTACAGAAGTTCAAGTCTAATGTCAGCAAATATCTTCTCTCGTCTTCCCAAACACGGTACTAAATACTATACGTTCTAATACCTCTCATTTTTGGGGTTTTCATAAAAAAAAAAAAAAAATATATATATATATATATATATATATCATAATCATAAATAAAAAAAAAAAGTTGTCTAGCCACATTAGTTTGTTTCTGAAAATGCCCACAATTTGGTAAACAGAATTGATTTGTTTTGTTTTGTTTTGGTTTTTAGGAGCATTAGCAACTAAGGCCATATTGCTCTGGGGATATGCGGTGGTCATTCCCTGAACTTTCCGCATCCTCCGTATTTGGTGGTCACGGGCTTGAACCCCGCTCTAATCAAGAAGTGTGTGTTACGCACTGCTGCCTCCTGCCCACCTGGCTATGGAGGTGCCGAAACAGAATTGATGAATGTATTGTATAGTAAAAAAGGAGATTTCTATTCCTGGCCACTGTAAGGAAAGCAGTTTCCCTCACAAAAGGAGAAATATTTTCTATAATAGAGACATGAAAAGTATCTTAAAAGTTCTTATTTGTGATTCAAACTCATACATAAAAAAAAAAGGGGGGGGTTATTTTTTGTTATTTGGTTTTTAGGAGCATTAGCGACTAAGGCCATATTGCTTGGGGGATGTGCGGTGGTCATTCCCTGACCTTTCCGCATCCTCCATATTTGGTGGTGACGGGCTTGAACCCCGGTCTAATCAAGAAGCGTGTGCTATGCACTGTTGCTCCTTCCCACCTGGCTACGGAGGCGCAGGGGGGGGGGGAATGTATCACATAGCAATGCATAACGTAAATTATCATCACTTAAAAATTGAAATCCCAACATACAATGGCTGTAAATAAAATTATCATGTTATTGGAAATGAATAACTGAATATATTAGGCACAACCTCAAGGAACAAGTAAAAATTTTTAATGCTTAAAAAAACGATGCATGCAAAATTTCAACAAGTTTAACTAAAGATAATTCATTAAATTAAAAAATAAATTCTCATGCCAAAATAAAAGAACTTCATTTAAAAATTCCTTTTTTTGCACAGTTTATCTTTTATCGTTCTGCAGTTTATCTTTTAATTAAATTCTTAACATAACCTCCTTTCAGAGTTATAACACAACTGAGAATGCTCACCTCCCAAATTACCGTATAATATTTCTTTTTGCATCATCTATTCATTTTCAAATTGCTGTAATGAGAAGAATGTGAATTAAGTTAACAAGGACTTTTCAAAATTGAATTTTTGGGCCAAGTATTTGAAGATAGCATACGGAGGTGAATTTACAAAATGGTTAAGAACCAATGCCCTAGAGTGTGTGAGACACCAATTAAGAAACCGTTTTAGGGGAACCCCAAATTGATTTTTTTATTTCATATAGATTTTATATGAATTTATTTCATATAGATTTTAATATTAATAATTGATTTTACTATACAACTAGCAAAATTTGTATAACATTATGTATAGGTAGGGCTTAAACTGAGTTTGCATGTAGCACTCAGCAAACTGAGTTTGTAATCAATTGTGTTGACCTAGTATTGCAGGGGCACCTTATCACAAGTTGCCTTTGTGCTGCACTACACTCAGTGGACAGAAATCATGGGATACCTACCAGTAACGGGTAGGCCCATCATTCACCCGGAAAAGGGCAGTCACACAGCGAGCCATTGAGTCCATTAAGTTCACAAAATAATTCCACAGGTATTTCCATCCATGCTTGCTGCACCGCTGTCCATAATTCTGTCGCATTCCTGGGTGGAGGATCTAAAGCTCGAATGGACCTTTCCACAGCATCGCTAAGGTTTCATGTCTGGTGAATGGGGAGGCCATGCCATGGAGGTAAAATCTGCAGAATGCTCTTTGAACTATGTTCTAGTCACCACAGCTCTGTGGGGAGGTGCACTGTCCTGCTGGAAGAGTCCATTGCCCTTTGTGTGCACGATGACCATGAAGGGATGCAGATGGTCTGCAAGGATGGACACAATCTGGACCATTCAGAGATGCATCTAGACATACCAGATGTTCCAGTGTGTGCCAGTTAAACATGCACCAGACCATGCAGGGGGATGGTCAGTAATGGTCTGTGCCAGTTGAACAAGACCTGGACCATTACCGACCTTCAACTTGCATGAAGGTCCTTGTTAACATGATGGGTGCATAGCTTTGTGCAGTTTCTGCCAGATATTCACCCTCCCATTCACAGGAAATAACTGGAAAAAAGGCTCATCAGACCATGAGACCCGTCCCCAATCATCCAAGGTCCGGTGGCGTAGTAGTCCTGTGTCATGCTGTTAGCAATGGAACTGGTGGGTCAGCTGCTCCATTAACTTATTGAGGCTAATGAATCCCCTGATGGTCTTGATGGAGACGTTTCTGGCACCACCCTCGTTGAAGTCGGTGGTGATCTGTGCCACTGTCACTCTCTGGTTGGCTGAAACAATGCAAGACAGATGTCGAAGGCTATGTTCATTTACTGCCTTTCTCCACAATGAGATGTTATAGTAGCAGTAGTAGTAGTGGCACATGATGCAAGAAAGCAAGTGTAGGAGCTTATGCAGCATCAGCCAAAAAAAAATCACACCATTCCCTCCAAATGCCTGTCCAGTTCCTCCTTAAATTTATTTAACCTATCAACTTCTACAACGACAGATGGAAGTTTGTTCCAGCAATTAACCACCCGCTGGCTAAAGGCAAATTTCCGCACATCTATTCTACGTCTGTCCTTTCTTAATTTGAACTTATGTCCCCGTAGGTTGGTAATCTGAACAAGTGGAAGGATCCCATCAGAATTCCGGAAATGGTGCATTCCCTATACACCCATGATTCTGTCGAATGGGGATAGTGCAATTTCTGTACCAACTCTGCAATATAGTGACCCATGCGTCAGGTGCCCACTATCATCCCTGTTTTGAAGTCAGTTAACTCATGACATTTATCCATACTTACATCAAATTACCATCTACATGAAGGCAGTGATGCAGTATAACTATATACCTGCCAAGTAGTGGGTTCATCCACTAGGGAGAGGGGTGACAGCATCAAGTTGCCCATGAACTAGGTTTTTTTTTTTTTTTTTTTTTATTGTTTGTTATTTAGGAGCATTAGCAGCTAAGGCTATATTGCTCCGGGGATATACGGTCGTCATTCCCTGACCTTTCCGCATCCTCCATATTTGGTGGTCACAGGCTCGAACCCCCGGTCTAATCAAGAAGTGTGTACTATGCACTGCTACTCCTGCCCACCTGGCAATGGAGGCACCATGAACTAGGTATCCCATGAATTCTGTCCTTTCAGTGTATATATACCTTAAATGCAATAGAAAGACAACTTGTGGTTAAGTGCCTACTTAACCACAAGTTGCCTTTCTGAATGCAACAAGACTGATGCATTCAGTTAGAAGGTTAGTTTGCTCAAATCTACAAATTAGTAATTGTATCATGAGGCCTTTGCCTTAAATTTATTTAAGAATTTGTATAATATAAATAACTAAGACTTTGTAGCAACTAATCAAATAGTTTTTTTCCCAAATACAAAGTAACTAAATTAAATAAAAAAAAGATTAACAAATATATAGATACCATAAATGTTGTCCTCTCCAAAAGGATTTGAATCACTTTCAGAATCAGATTCTGAATTAAAATTGCTTTCTTCACCTGTTGAGTCTAAGTCTGATGAGCCAATATCACTACTTTCCTGATTCTCATCATGTGCCTTTTCATTTTGGTCATCCATTTTGTACTTCTTTTTTCCCGGTTCATCTTGATTTGCTATAAAAAAAAAATTCAAGCAGCAATAAAATAAAATTAGAGTTCATTCTAACCATTAAGTCTTAATATTAATTAAATATTTATGACATAGGGTCCAAAAAAGTTCAATAATGAATGTATTAATGATCAAAACCCCTACACAACATTATAATGTAGGGGAATTCTTAAAGATTTCTTCAATCAGAGTTGTAGTTAGTCATATAGTCCAAGAAAGCCATAGGCTTTTGCTAAATCAGCCAAAAAAAAAAAAAAAAAAAAAAAGTAGTTAAAATACAAATTATGCACTTCCCTGCTCACATGGATGACTATCCTAATGATCTCTGAATTTCTTCAAACTGTCAACCTCAACTACCTATGAAGGAAACTTTTACCAGTAATCAACAAATTACTGGCTAAAATAAAACTTCCTACAATCTAGTCTAAACCTCTTCTCCTGAAATTTGAATTTATGGCTACTAGTTCTGGAATTCTGGTCCTTGAGGATGTCACAGACATTCTCTCAGATATGCCAAGCTGTGCTTGGCCTGGGAGTCTAGAGCAGTATAGTGGTGGGGGTCGAGGTGTGATACCTACACCACATGGAGGAATGCCACCCCCCCCCTGTTACCAGGCAATACTAGGTGGTAGACGACTCTCATCAACCAGTGCAATACCACCACTGCATAGTGGAGGTTGAAGAGGTGGAATCTGTTTCTTTGTATTCACATACATGAAAAACTTCTCATCTCCATTCTTTGAACTCTTAGTCAGTGCTTTCTTATACTCAGCCTTGGCGTTCCTAATCTCATCTGTGGTACTATTACAGATCAACTTCTCTAACGAAAAAGTAAAATTTGTTTGTTTACTTTTGTTCTTGCTAGAATCTGTTAAATCTACTTTAGTAATGAATTATAATAATTTTTCCTCTGTAGCTGGAACCGTGGTGAGTGTTTAGATGACATTGTGATAGGGAAGATTCCAAACAAAATTTAAGAATATTTTGATTGTGTAAAGTTCAGAAGTGTAACTACTACACTCAAATAGCAATTTTTGGGCTATGGTATTGTTGGAAAGGAGCACAGATGCTCCAAGATTACTTGCAGATTTGGGTAAATCACAAACCTGCAAGTAACCATCAGTGTAAACTGATCTTTATTTCAGTGTACTGAGCTGAAAGAGTGTAGATTGTTTCCAGAAGAGAGTATTTGAAGAAAAAATGTGCATTCCCCCCAATTAGTGACAAGTCCAGAACCTCATTATTCTTTGATATGCTATGCACAAGGCAAGGCTAGCAACAAACCCAAAATTTGCACATTTCACTGTAGTGAACATCTATGAAATGGAGTTAGTTTGTGTGTATTTATTTAAGCTGGAAGGCAGAAATAAACTTTATTAGCTAAAACGCTGGATAACTAGGTATATGAACCTTGATTCAAAATGAAGCACTGAAGCACAAGCCCCCTACAGGAGAATATTAAAATTTATTAAAAATTTTATATATAAATATAGACAAAATGCAGACAGAAAAAAAAAAAAAAAAAAAATATATATATATATATATATATATAATTATGAATAAAAATTAAAATTAAGTAAAGAAAGAAAATGGATTTGAATTTGAATAGAGATAAAATGGAATATCAATAATATGAATTATGGATCAGGGACACTGCAAGAGCAAAGGTACCCTACAACCATAATGTATATATAGAAAATTATTTTAATGTTATGTGCAAATCTTTAATTTAACTTATGCTAATAATGAAAATACCGTCGACCGGTCACGTAGCGGTAAGTTATTGACATTCTTGTCATTCTTGTCAATCGGACACTCGCTTCCTTTGTCTTCTCTTTTTGGCGGGTTACTTACTTCTGTAAGGTCATCCATGTTCTGTATGTTATACTTTGGAATAATATTTTTGCTTAACTTGTATTTTATTTTTTCAAAATTTATATTCTAAATTATTTTTTACAACGTGTCCGCGTACACGTGTTTTTTTGACATACAGAACATGTCAGAAACAGAAGTAAGAGTATTGCTGTTCTTTTTCATAATTTAGGTGGATGACCTCTGAAGAAGACACAGAAATTATGAAAGATACTGCAATGCTATTTCTACTAGCCGACCGGGCTAGTCGAGTGGGTAAAGTACCTGCCCGGCAACCCAAAGGTCGCGGGTTCGATTCCCGCCTCGGGCTTGGATCAAAGTACTGCAAAAACCTTGGGAGGTGCAATATGGCCACAGAAGCCGATGCGCCAACAACTACCAAATCAATCAATCAATCAATCAGCTATTTCTACTTTGGTCGTTCTTTTCAATAATCTGCTATTTCTATTTTCGTTCTTTTCAAATTTTACATTTTTCAAAATTCGCACTTTGTTTATAACGTTACTCTTTTCCGTTCTTCCCCCCTTTATTCAACATACATCGCTCCCAGGGTACACGGTATTTTCATTATTAGCATAAGTTAAATTAAAGATTTGCACATAACATTAAAATAATTTTCTATATATATATATATATATATATATATATATATATATATAATCAATTATAAACAGAATACACTGAATGGCATGCTGTCATGGTGCTAGCACCATTAAATATATCTGAAACAAACTGGAAAAGCTATCCATTTCTATAATGATTTTTTTTACCAGTTTTAGCTATGCTATGCTAGAAATTGGCCAGAGATAATATTATTAAAATATAATTTAACAGCTTACTGATATACATACACACACATACTAGACTCTCGATTTTCCGGGATAGATGGTATAAAGAAATTCCCGGATAATCGATTTTCCAATTAATCCAAAAATACAGTAAGTCCCTGACACACATAAGAGTACGTTACAGGACTTCTTGCGTAAGTCGAATTTTAGAACTCGGGAATGACTAATGTAATATTGCTACTATATCATGCGACTTAATAAACAAACTAAACTAAAGATAATAGGTACACTAATCTCCCAATGACGACTTATAATGGAACTTCTGGTTGCTTATTTGTGACTTGCAAAACATCTGTTTATACCTATTCTAGTTATTACTTGAATTTTATGATTTCTGGTTGGGTTTTTTTTTTTAATTTGGAGTCTTAAAGTGTCCCGATTAATCTGATCCCGGTAAATCGAGAGTCTGCTGTATATAAGTTGTATTAATATATTGAATTAAATATGCATAAATGGACGTGATAGTTATACAAAGTGCCAGCAACTAGCAGGGTGAGGAAAGTAGAAAAAGAAGTGTAGTAGGTTTATGAAAGATGAAAGAATGTTAAAATCCTAGAGGTTTTGATAAATTAAAAAAAATTATGGGCTGAATTACCAAGCCAATATACAGCGGGGGAACTGTAAAGGAAAATTAGTATATCAAAATAATAATACAGGAACTCCCCAACTTACACAAGGGTTGCGTTCTGCAGAATTGATTGAATCAAAAAAAGAAATGTTTGTTGAACATGTAAATAGAATTATTTATTGTATTTATTCAATTTTTCATCTCATGAGCAGGAAAAATTAGAAAAGCATGCAATTTAAAAAATTTTCAAATTATAAAATTACGAAAAAAAAGAGAGAGGAGACAGGAATAATGTCAGTAAGTTGTACCTCTCGAGCATCATTGCCAGAATCGACATCTTCAGCTGAGAAGTATGCCACTGCAGAGGTTGAGGGCTGTGGAGATTTAGAAGGGGTCGGCCAATAAACCTTACGAAAGAACATATTAATAGATAACTGGATGGTGCTTTTTTCTTTTCATTGTAGATTTCTTTGTAGCAAGCATATCTTTCACACCTCTGTTAACTTTTAAGGATCGTTCGCTGTCAGGATCCATCTTCTCACACTCTGCCATTGCCATCTCTCTAGTGATGAAGCGTCTTGGCTCCTCATTTGGTTCATATTGAGCTTCGTTAGCATTTTCTTCTTTCATTATAGCTGACTGCAAGTCAATAAGTTCTTCGTTAGACAATTCCTTCTCTTCTTCCTCTTATTAACTCCTCCACATCTTTGGCAACAACACCTCCAACTGAAGTAGCTCTGCAACCTTTACAATCTTATCTGTAACCTCTTCATATGATTCGTCTTTTTCGTGGGCATATTTTCTTCCATGCACCATTTAAACAACTTTTAGTAATTTCTGCCCAGGCCTTATTAAGGTTTAGATGGCATGGTAAATATTTTAAGATTTCCAAAAGGCTCTTAACAAAATTTTTCTCATCCTCTACTGCAGACAATTCAGGAGCAAATGTTGTGCGTAAATAGTATGCTTTTAAATTCGAAATAATACCCTGATCCACAGGTTGGATGAGTGAAGTTGTGTTTGGCGGTACAAATGACTCTCACATTCGAATTGAAATCATCTAGATGCGTAGGATGTCCAGGAGAATTATGTAATAGAAGTAAAATCTTGAAAGGAATGCCGGTGTCTTTAAAATATTTTTCTACCTCTGGAATGAAGCAGCATTTAAACCAATCCTCAAAGAGAGATATTGTTATCCATGCTTTCTGGTTCGATCGGAAATGTATGGGTAGGGTGGCTTTATTGATGCCCTTAAATGCACGAGGATTTCTAGAATGGTACACAAGCAGTGGTTTTAATCCCAAGCAAATGTGTGGTGCTATCTTTTGAACCCACGGAACCTGGCTTTGTTCTTTCCTCTTTGGCCATGTATATTCGATGGGGCATTTTTTACCAATACAGAGCGGTCTCGTCATCGTTAAAAATTTGCTGCATTCAATAGTCGCTTTCATCAGCAATTTTTTCCAACACATCACAAAATTTCTCTGCAGCTGCAGAATCAGCACTGGTGACTACACATATTTTAACATTGTGGAAACCAGCGCGATGCTTGAACCTATTAAACCACCCGCTGCTTGCCAATAACTTGGGTTGGGGTTTGCCGTACTTATCTTTAATGTATAAATACTTGTTGCTTTTGCTTGAATGGTTATTAGACTCTGAGGCACTCACTTCTGAATCTGATTTTCCATCGATATTATTAACAGCTGTTCCATCTTCGATATAGCACCTGAACGCTATTTTGTGATCACTGTTGATCTAAGTGCATTGATGCTTTGACATGTTCTTTTATATGTGCACTGTCCTT
Organism: Mastigoproctus giganteus; assembly: GCF_048544385.1. Classification (NCBI taxonomy): domain Eukaryota; kingdom Metazoa; phylum Arthropoda; class Arachnida; order Uropygi; family Thelyphonidae; genus Mastigoproctus; species Mastigoproctus giganteus. The sequence continues at coordinate 91,102,240 of NC_143582.1, read as the reverse complement.
TAAAATAGTATTCACTGTTGAAGCAGTGAGAACTAATTCTCTTCCAATAGATGACAAACTTTTTCCTGCTTCGTACTTAATAATTTTCATCTTCATTTCTAAATCAATTTTGTTTCGTTTCCTGGCATTACCACCACTTGCACTTTTCATTGGCTGCTTTCCCTTCATCATTCTAATATGTAAATAGGAATGAAGAGAAGTTTCTGAAAAAAAAAAATTTTTTATTTTTTTTTTGAAGATTTCAGTGAAGGGCCCACACAATTGCAGTTATTGGTATTATCGCTTATGCAATAAGATCGAGTTTACTACCCGTTTATAATTAGATGCACTAACAGAAAAGCCCAATACACTGGAAAGTGCAAATTGTTTTTGTTGTTTTATAGTTGTGCTTTAGAAAAATATCACAAAGGCATTCAAAATTAATGTTCGTTGAACTATTAGTGCAGTACGAGGGTGAAACGTTCATTTCACCCTCGTACTGCACTAATAGTTCAACGAAAGGGAAGAAATTGGTATTTTTTAATTACTTTTTCTATGCTTTTTATCTTTCTGCTGTCTATTTCTAATTTCTTTACATTCGTTGAACTATTAGTGCAATATGAGGGTGAAACGAACATTCCTACTATCCTACTTCTATTGCTATTTTTCTTCTTTATTTATTTATTTAAAATACTCCATTTTCCCTTCCCCCCTTCCTCAATTTAATACCTCACCCTTATACCATTTGCTTGTTCTAAATTGATTTCCTATCTACACAAAATTAAATCCTACAATAAATTCTACATATTCATTTTAACATTTTTCTATTTTAACTAAATTATTTATACCTCAATAAATTACACTGCGTTGGAATTACCTTGTCCACACTGTATTAGAAAGTGCTAATTTCTTTATCATGACTTGTTTTGCCCATTTACCTTTCTTCTACTACTATGGACAAGTATAGAAACGTAGTTCCTGATACATGGTCAGGTGTAGTCCCCCTGGTGAAATACCGGATCATGTATCAATAATTATTTCTGCTGACATCAGATTATGCATATTTGCATTACCTATATTCGACCATTTACTAAATATGTTCCCCCCACATCTAATGACAGCCATAACATTTTCACTTTAATGTTTATTTCCACTTTATTTGCATTATATTATTTTGATGTACTAATTTTGTTTTACAGTTCCCCCACTTTATATTGGCTTGGTAATTCAGCCCATAATTTTTTTTAATTTATCAAAACCTCTAGGATTTTAACATTCTTTCATCTTTCATAAACCTACTACACTTCTTTTTCTACTTTTCTCACCCTGCTAGTTTCTGGCACTTTGTATAACTATCACATCCATTTAATTCAATATATTAATACAACTTATATTTACTCTTGCATCCTTTAATGCTGTTTTGTGCTTTTAAGTGCATCTGTCATACCTATTTATTAATTTTGCATTCACTGAAACCATTTCATCAACTGTATACCTTTTTCATGTGTAACTCTTTAAACATTACCTTTATAGAGTTACATCGAATACCCATTTATATATATATAAAGTCAGTATTTTAGCAAATAAAGTTTATTCTGTCTTCCCGCTTAATTAAATGTGGATATTCAAAAGCAGATGTAATATTAACAAATAATTTCCGGTGGCACTGAAAATGTCTGATACTTTGCAGTTACAATTCATAATTTTCTTTCCTAAAATTTATCACATATATACAGAGGTTGGCCAATAAGTAAGGAACTATTTTGAATGACTACTAATCTAAATATGTATAAGTTATTTGAAAAATAATTTAATTTTTTTTAATCGTTTCAGAACAGTTTGATCATAGAAAAGTACCACAAACCTTACAATGAACGAGAGGATCGTCACGACACAGATACCAAACTGCTGACAGCCTATGCTATGGTTAACCATCATCATCCAGCAATGCACAGTAAGATCACAGAAGCTCCTCCACGTGACCAGAGGCTATTTGGAAGGTTAGTACAAATATCTCATCAGACATTCCTGCAAAACACCAACCAACAATAAAAGCATAAACAGGAGATTTGCACGAACACACTACGTGCAGAATTCCACAGTTTTGGTTTCCATGGAACAGCAGTAGCACATAAGCTAAACACCACCAATCACAATCAGAGCTCTACCCTGCAGGGCACAATGAATAGCATAACAGATCCAAAGAGCAGTGGAAATTAGTTCTATGGAGAGTTACACCCTGTTCTAATTAGATGGGCAGGTGTGGATGCAGAGGATGCCTGAAAAATGACTGCTGCCAGAGTGCACTGAATCAACAATGACATTTGCAAGAGGTAAGGTTATAGTGTGGAGTTGCTTCTAATGGTACAGATTAGAAAGCTTGGTGGGTCTGTAGAGGAACCAATATTGCTGACACTTACCTTAACATTTTGGGCCATTCCACACTCCCTAAGATGTAGCAATTCACTGGTACAGATTCATGTTTGTTTCAAGAGTAGAATGCTCCACCATACTTCTGGTGCTGTTTGGGACTGGTTCATGGTGTGTCAGCCAAATGGTGACACACACACACACACACACCACAAAAGAGAGTGGCAATGATATCAACATGAAATCAATGTGCACCCAGATACTTTTTTTGGAGTGTAGTATGTAATAAGCAAAAACAAAAATTTTCAATGAGCAATAGATTTAACTTGACACTCTTATCTACTAATCTTTAAAATTTTCTTCTAGATTTCTGATTGAGAAAAAGAGAGAGAGAGAGAAGTAAATAAATACTACCTTCAATCCCAAAATAGACATACTGAGGATCAGGTGGTAAAATCGGTATAAAACATAATACTGTTGGGCAAAAACAGATAATTAATCATCGTAGGTTACTGAATCAATTAAATGGCTTAAAATAAATACCAATGCAGTTAGAAAATAAAGTAAGAAAATTATAAATTATACAAATTCATATTCCTTCAACTAACAAACAAACTTACATCTTTTACGTTTTGAGCCATTTGTTTGATCTAATATTTCGTCAAGGCCAAGTAGCTTTAATGTTTTTCTTCTGTTGGAAGCGGGAAAATGTTTCTCAATAAGATTTTGAAAAACACCCCTGAAAATACAAAACATTATTATTAACTATATTACAGAAACTGAAATATTAACAGAAATGAGATGAAGAATGACAAATATGAAAAAGCAGTGGTCTTCAAGCTGTACCCACATAAGAATAAAAAACATTAAGAATTTTAGTCTACTTAGTTCTCAAAGTGTTGGGAACTCTTTTAACAGTGTGCCGGATGTAAGGGGGTTGATAAGACGCAACATAATATTTCAGCAATTTGTGCTCTTTATCTCCATCTTCACGGCTGAAACTTCTAACAGCTGTGTCTCGAAAAGATTTTCTTGGATTTCTCCACTGAAAATTCCAGAAATCTGCTAATTATTGCAATTAGCATTGCAATAATTAATTAAAAACTCATGAATTAAGTTGCACCTAATTATATGTACATGTGTGATATCTGTCACACGTTCTGTCAGCTAGAGTATTACTGATTGTTTTCTCCAATCAGTAACACTCTCTGGCTTCATGGCATTGAAGCATCATCTAGAATCAAACCATTGACATGCATGCTTCATTATTTTATAAAGCAGGCACTCCTGTTATCAATAGGCTGGCATCCAATTGCTTGCATTAGTTGAAGTGCAAGGATTTTTCAATTTGCAATTCTCTCGCTGATGGGTCTAAAGGAAGTCTTAATTTCAAATTTTAATTTAAAAAATGTTTTTAATATAAAAAACTGGATTTTTCATAGTTGTGCCACAGTTGTATTCACAAAGGATTAAAATAGTTGGTGGCATCAAAAAAAATGTGAAAAATTTTGAATTATTTTTTGCTGATTTTTCAAATATATGTGCATGTGATCCGAGTGACCCCACAAACAACTAATGAAGGCAAAAGGGAGATAATGAGCAAGGTTTAAGGAAATGAACAAGTTTAAGGTCGAAAACATCTGGCTACAAGTTTTTTAACGAAAACTCCAAACAAGGGGTATTAGAACCTACAGTATTCATTACTGTGCATGGGTTGAAGGTTGAGAAAATGAAAGAAGATATTTGTTGACATCACTTTTGAACTGCTGTATGTAATTTTCAGGAAATACGTATGAAGGAAGGTTGTTCCAGAGAATGGAAAGTTGGACAGTAAAAGTATATTGACTGGTTGCATCATGTATTCAGACGACTTTGTAAGACAGAGCAGGAATTATAGAAGCCAATCCAGAAGAACAGTGCCTATGAAAGTATCAATAGAAAAGGCATGCAGCAGAAACAGAACATCTATGAGACAGAGAGTGAAGAGACTCTCTGTCTCTTCACTCCTAATTGTCCTCTTTTGAATGGAATCTAGAAGCCTGAAAGAGGTATCGAAGCACCATCCCAGATGTGGGAACAATATTCCAATATTTGAGGTGGAAGAAAACTAATGCTGTGAGAAAAACAGAAAACCCAGTTTTTTTTGAAGCAGAGGAAGCAATATTTGTAATGTCTTTATGCCAAGAGAGATTAGAATATAGGGTAATCCTCAATAGAGATATATCATCTTGCCTATAAATCGAAGTGTCAATGAAGATAAGCATAGGAGCAGAAGAATTTCTTTTTGAGAGATATAGCACAGGTCTGAGTTTAAGGAGGACTGAAATCAATTAAGTTATCTTTTCCACAATGGAAAAGGAATTGGTAGTTGATATTTGAAAAGTTGTAGATGTTTGAGCAGGGCAGGGTTTCTTAAACTGGAAGGTGGAATGTAATGCACTATCATCAGCAAAATTATGGATAGGATTTCTGGTCAGTGGAAGAAGGTCATTAATATACAAGAGGAAAAGAGTGAGAGAAAGAACTGAACCTTGAGGAACATCAGATTCCAGCATTAGAGGAAAATTTAGAAGACAGATAGCCATCAACCATCACCTGCAGAGAGGAGAGCGGTCAGAGAAAAAACTGGATATTCATTTATAAAAAAAAAAAAAAAGTTGGCAAACCATAAGATGGAAACCAATTTAGAACACCTCTATACCAAACACAATCAAAAGCCTTTGAAATGTCAATAGCAACCACTTGGGTTTCACCAATCTTTTCCACTGAATATGTCCATAAATAGGTAACATAAGCCAGAATATAACCAGTGGATTAACATTGATGGAATACATACTGACGAATGCTGATCAAATAGAAGGTTTCTCGATTTCTAGATAGTTTAAGAGCTGGCAGTTAATTGATTACGACATTACTTTCGAAAGAGTAGAAACTAGACGGGAGGGATTTGTCATCCTTTTTAGGAACTTGCAGGATATGAGCAAATTTCCAAGCAGAAGGAAAAACACCTTTGGAATAAGAAAGTGAAAAAAAAAAAAAAAAAGGCAACACAGAACAGGAGTAAGTTCAGGAGGTCAGGTTTTGAGAACAAGTGGAGAAATATCATCAGAACATGGAGCTTTCTTAGCACCAAGATTAGTAAAAATTCTTCTGACATCTTTTTGATGGAAGACCACGAGGCATTGAATGGAGTGTACTGGGAATAGTGAGAGGTGATTTACCAAGATCAACAATATATGAGTTGGAAAAAAAATAGGATGCTAGCAGGTCAGCTTTATTCTTGGTTGAATTGGCAACAGAACTATCTCATTTTGACAGAGATGGGCAAAAGTTACGGCCAGTAGCTTTGGTAAGAGACCAGAATACTTGGCTACTATTTGGACAAGAAGCAAGTTTTCTACTCTTAGCCTGTTCGAAATTAAGTTTCGACTGATTAATAACTGCTTTACAATTGTTGCAATCTTTGGTGCAGGCAGAAAACGAATCTTGAAAATTTGAAAACAAGCCAATTACAATATGCAACATTCTTCTCTTGAACAGGATAGTTCATGGGGTTTTGTCAATGATATACAAAAACTTTGCTGGCAATTATAAGGAGCTGATTATCCTTCTGTACAAGGCCATATTTTGAGTATTATATATAAGTCTGGAGACCTCACTTTAGGAAGGATCTGCTGCATTGAGTGCAGAGAAGGGCAACCAGATTGGTGGAGAACAAAAGGGTGTTAACTAGAAAGACATTAGTTCTGCAAATCGTAGCATCTGGGGACTAGGCACTGCAGGAAGATCTGATTGAGGTGTTTAAGGCTTTGCATACACTTGAGTAAGCTAAATGTTTATGGCATTTTTCCTCTTGCTGAGACTACACACACGATGGGGCACAAATTCAAGTTGGAGAAGGAAGATTGCAGGATAGATGTGTGGAAGTTTGCTTTCTGCCAGCCAGCAGATGTTTGCTTGCTGGAACAGGCTTCCATCTGTTGTGGAAGGGGGGGGGGATTGAATAAATTCAAGGAAGAACTAGACACATATTTGGCAGGTATGGAGGTCTGAAGTCTAGTTTCTTTTAACCTGATGCTATTTAAGCTTGCTTTCTTGGGGAGAAACCATATCCTCCTTGACTGAGATTGGCTAGCTACAGGCTCGACTAAAGATAACTTTGGAAATTCATTAAGTCATTATTTGGAATCAAACCCCGACCACTGGTAATTAAACTCAGAATAAGTGCCAGATGGAAATATATCATGCTGACTAAGATGTCACAGAGGACATATTTGGCCAGACAGTCAAAGTTCAACACTTGTAGACATAGAAGGCATTCAGCTAGTAATGGTGATGCTTCCAACACCATTATAACTTCCATCACTGAAGTCATCCTCTTTCATACAATGGTTGGCAGACATCAGCACTACATTCTCTCAAAATATAACAATGTCAAAAATCACTATTCAGGCTGAATCTTGCTTCATCAAAAATAGAACTTACTATATGTTCTGGTATATAGTATGCTGCTGTATAAGTATCAATAAATTATCTAAAATTTTAAGGTTAACTTGTACAGAGAATACAAAACCCTAAACTATTTCCAATTTATAAGACATTTTTTTTTTTAACATACCGTATTTCCCCATGTATAAGATGCACCTTAATTTTGGGGCCTGAAATTTGAAAAAAAAATTTATTACATAAAGTTATTGAACTCAGATTTTATTCATCATAAAATTCATAAAACTCCTCATCACTGTCAAAACTCCCATCCATTAGCTTGTCCTCATCTGTGTCTGATGAGGAATCACTGTCTTCATACATTGAATCGTCCTCAGTTCCATCTATGGCATTTGAAATGCCACACTTCTTAAATGACTTGACAACGATCTCAATCTTAATATTACCTCAGGATCTTTTCACCCAGGTACAAACTTCTCCTATAGTTGGTTTCTTCACTCTTCCTGCTGGTGTCAAATTGTCCCCAGAAGACTTCATCCATTGGTTCCATTCGTCTCTCATGGCAGCTTTGAAGAGTTTGTTAATACTGACATCAAGTGGTTAGAGTTGGGATGTCAAGCCTCCAGGTATGATGGCAAGTTTTGTTTTTGCTCTGCAGCAATCTTCTTTGTGTTTTTTGTAATGTGTGCCCTGAACTGATCAAGCACCAATAGAGCAGGTTTGCATAAGAGCCCGCCTGATCTCCTGCTCCAAACTTTCTCAAACCAGATCTTCATCCCATCCTGATCCATCCAACCCTTGTCACGAACGTAGACAATCACTCCTCGAGGAATGTCTTCTTTTGGCATTGTTTTGCGTTTGAAAATCAGCATAGGAGGCAGCTTGGTTCCATTGGCACAACAAGCTAGAACAACTGCATAATGGCTCTTTTCATGCCCACTTGTCTTCACAGTTACGGTTTTCACCCCTTCTTATCAACAGTTCTGTTACTTGGGACATCAAATTGAAGGGGGACTTCGTCCATATTTGTAATCTGTCCCAACTCAAACTGATGTGTCTTTTGACATTGAATGACAAAATGATGAAACTCTAGGACCTTCTGCTCATAGCTTTCAGGCATCTTTTGGGCAAGTCTGGTTCATGTACGCATGCTTAGTCCATTCTGTTTCATGAACCCGAAGTACCAATTGTGTCCTCCTTTGAAATCAGTAACTTCTTTTTCATCAGCAATTCTTCTTGCCTCATGCTGAACCATCTTTGTGGACACATGAATTCCAATTGCCCTTTGCTCTTCAATCCACATCTTCAATTCCCTCTCTAAATCAGGCCATTTTCAGTATGGTTTCTTCTTCCCATAGTCAGTCTTGGATTGTTTTCTCAGTTGGAGGAGGAGGAGGAGCAAGCTTACGTTCAACAGCACGATTTCCATTCACTTTTGCAAACTGGATCACTTTTAATTTGAATTCAGTACTGTACGAAAATCTTTTCTGAGCCATTTCTGTGAGAACGTGGCAAAACATAACCTAATATACCGGTAACAAGTGCGAAACAATGAGTGCAAAGAAAACAAGCGTGAAAAAGCGGGAGATGCAAGTAAAAAAATCTACAACCACTGTAGAAGATGCACCCAGTTTTTAGACCCCAAATTTTTCGAAAAAGGGTGCGTCTTATACATGGGGAAATATGGTAAATTACATAGTGGTTCACTTTTTAACACCCAAGTATGTGTTCATCTTCTTCGTTAGACAAAAACAGGTGATGGAATTCACTGGGAGTCATATTTCAGATTTGGTTTTTGAGGTTGTCTATTTCTTTTTGCAAATGCACTTCCATTAAACAAGCAACAAGAAATTACTAAGTTCCACAACTGAAATCCCATGCCAGTAGGTCTTGGTTTCATAATCTTTTAGATAATGAATAAAAAATTTTTGCAGCTTAAATTTTCATTATGCATTTGAGTTGACCATAGTGTGAGTCCATGTGGCCACCAAAAATAGTTAACGATAATAATCTTGTAAACTGACTGTCTTAAACACGTCTTTCCCTCTTAAGTGATCCAGCTTGAGTAAATATTAAAAGCAGACACTCTGAATACAATTTATAACAACTTATGAAGTTATTTATAATCATTCTATATCCCCAGGCAATCTAGAACAGGTAAAAAGACAGGAGATTTTTTTTTTTATTAGAAATTAAATTTCACTGATAATATACACTGATGAGACAAAACATTATGGCCACCTACCTAATATGATGTTGGTCCTCCACGTGCAGCCAAAACAGCTTGAACCCAGCAAGGCATGGATGCTACAAGATTTCTAAATGTGTCTTGTGGTATCAACATGTAACCTGCAGATCCTTTCAACTCCTGTAAGGTCTGTGGTTGAGATGCTGCAGACCAGAGTTGCTGTTCCAACACAAACCACAGATGCTTGATGAGATTGATGTCTGGGGAATTTGGAGGCAAGGGCAATACCTGGAAGTCTACTCATGTTCCGTGAACCAGTCTCGAACAATCCGGGCAGTGTGGCCTGGTGCATTATCCTGCTGAAAGATGGTACCGCCAAAGGGGAAGACCATTGCCATGAAAGGGTGGTACACTGGTTGGCAATGGTGTTTAGGTAGGTGGTAGATGTCAGAGTGCCTGGCACATGGATGATGACTGGACCCAGGGTATCCCAGCTGAACATCACCCAAAGCATGACACCACCGCCACCAGCTTGTTTTCTTCCCATGGTGCATCCAGGCGCCATCACTTCCCCAGGTAAACAACGCACATGTACCCGGTTGTCCACATGGTGCAACAGGAAACACGATTCATTGGACCAGACGACCTTCTTCCAATCACTTGAGGTCCAGTTTCAAGGCTCGTGTGCCCATTGTGGGCGCTGCCGTCAGTGAACCATGGTTAGTATGGGCACTCGGAGTGGCCTGCGGCTACACAGGCCCATTTTCAGCAGGGTTTGATGTACTGTGTTTTGTGACACATTACTCCTTCCACCAGCATTCCAATTACTGGCAAGTTGCGCCACAGTTGCCCTTCTGTTGCCACATACCATCTGGGAGAGCCTTCACTCACCTCGAGCATCGATGAGTCGCCATGGTCGTCCAACACTTCCCCAGCAGTTCATGGGTTCCCCCTCTTTGGACCACTTTCGGTAGGTACTATCCACGGCTGACAGTAAGCACTCCACCAGCAGTGCCGTTTCGGATATGCTCTGACCCAGTCATCTGGCCATTGTCAAACTCGCTTAAGTCCACTTTCTTTCCCATCTGAAGAACAAAAGTAACACTGATTAGCGGAGCTCAGTATCAGGTGTTTTTTATACCATGTCCCGACACGCACATAGTTCACCTGCAGTTGCTTTGATTTGCATAGCGACTTGCTGGTCATAATGTTTTGGCTCATCGGTGAATGCATGTTTATACCCATTCAGGTTTTTTTTTTTTTTTTTGGTATCTTGGAAAAGGCTGGCCAAATGGGGGGAAAAAAAAAACCTATGAAAATTTAACTTAGCAGACTTATTTTTTTATTCATTTTCTGTCATACCATTGCTTTACATTTCTACAGACTGAAGAACATTTTACTCTCAATATTTAAAAACAAATTGTTGTTCACTGCTCAATTCTGATATAGGGAGAATTCATATATAATTATAAATGGAAAATGAGTTTCCCTGCCATTGAGAACAAAAAATTTTCCATATTAAACAACTAATGTTTTTTGTACTGCGTGTGTGTAAAATCAAATAATTCACTCACCATTTTAAAATATTTAAATAAAATTAACTCTAACAAACATCTTATATATATATATATATATATATATATATATATATATATTTTAATTTCATATGCTAACGACATTCACACTTACTTTGCAGTAGAAACAAAGTCTGTTAATTCTCCACCACTTTCCTCTACTTGTTCTAATGTACGTGATTCACCTGTTGATTGCAAGCCAATTACAACACACTGAAATAAATGAATTAGATTTCATGATGTGAACTTTGAAGGTCCTACTGCAAGCAATAAATATATTAAAACAACATGGTAACACTAATGCACAGCTGCTATCTTGGCCTTCGGAAAGGTGGAGATTAGGTAACTTTAAGGAGGAAAGCAGGAGATATATTGGCCAAAACAGGAGGGGAAAAAAAAAAAAAAAATACCACAACAGATTTTTTTAAATTCATGCTACACTAGATACTAAATTTCACTGAATAATGTGTATATATACACACTGAGTGATCACTAAATTATAACCACCTACCTAATACTTTGTAGGTCCACCTTCTGCCCTCAGTACAATGTGGCATTGATTCAACAAGATGTCGAAAGCGTTCGGGAGGTAGGTCCAACCAAGCTGTGTGTAATGTGGTCAGCAATGCAGGTATGAAGGTGATTGGTGTATCCGGAAGCCTGATATTCCTTTCCATAGTGTCCTGCAAGTGCTCTATGGGATTGATATCGGGGAAGTTCACAGGCCAATCGATATGATGGAAGTCAGAACTGTGTTCCTCAAACCATTTCTGCAAAACAAGTGCCTGATGGCTCGGCACACTGTCATCTTGGAAGACACCATTGCCATTTGGGAAAAAGTGTAACAAAGCGTAACAAGCAGTTGATGATAGCGGAGATCACTGATACATTGTTCCACATGCATTAGGGGTCCAAGTTCCTGCCAGTGAAACATGACCCACACCAGCCTGCACTTTTGATACCATGCACGATGGATCAAGAGCCTCGTGTTGTTTAAGCCAAATCCATACATGACCATCCATGGAGTAAATAACGTGATTCATCCAACTAGCACACCTTCTTCCAGTCTTCTAACGTCCAGCATGCATGCTCTTTGCACTAGGTGAGTCTTTTACACTGATGAACCTTGGTTAGAAGAGGATGCCGTAGGGATTGTCTGCTGGTACAGCCCATGTTGTATTGGGTTCGCTGTACAAGTTGTCGGACCTCGTGCTCACCTCTAACATCAACCTTTCGCTGACCTTTGCAGTTTTGCTGTCGGGTCGTTGTTTGACCATTTTGATGCTAGTCCTGGTACACTTTAACTACAGTGGCTCTCGAACACCCCACCAGTTCAGCCATTTGGGAAATCGAGACACCAGCTCATCAAGCACCCACAATCTGTCCTTTATCAAAGTCTGATAAATCCTTCCTTTTACCCATTGTGCTGCTCAGAATTTTACTACCTACAGAACCACTGACACCTTATCTATGTTACGTAGGTCGACTAACTCTGCACTCTCGTACCTCACGTGGTCATAATTCAGTGATCACTCAGTGTATGTGAATATATATATATATATATATATATATATATATAACCGATAATTCAAAAAAAAATTTATTTTTTTATTATATGTTATTACATTCTAACTTTTAAGCCATTATTTAAATATATATATAAATTATTTATAAGAATTTTACCAAGAGTGTAACAGTATATATTATTAATAATTAATGGTTTATGGACCAGGCACACTGTCAAAATTAAGCAGAAGGAACCCTCGACCATAATGGATACTTAAGTTTTATAGGTAGAGAGTGGAATAGGTAAAAGGCTGATGGAACTGAAATTGTAACTACAGAGAACAAGGGACAGAAGTTAATAAGTAGTAATTAGAAGTATTTAATTCTGCATATCCTATGATTTCAACACCTTCGAGAGCCAGCCACCGAAATAAAAGGAAAAAGCAGCAACAAGTAAGGCCGCCGTTTCTGACATGAAATATATGCAGAAAATGGTAGATTTGAAAAGCCAGTATAGAAGATAAGGGTTGAAATTGAAATTATAAGGCATACGTATATTTCATGGTTTACCCAACAGAGGCAGAACGCAAAGTGAAAGGTTAAAATAAAAGAGGATAACTTACTGAGATCGAGTTGGTGTATGATGCTTTTTCCTTTGATTTTGGCAGCTGGCTCTTGAAGAAGGCATTGAAATCATAGAATACACAGCATTAAGTACTTCTAATTACTTCTTATTAACTTCTGTCCCTTGATTGTTCTCCATAGTTACAATTTCAGTTCCATCAGCCATTTACCTATTCCATTCTCTACCTACAAACTTTTATACATATATATATATATAAATATTTTACATTAAAATAAAGCCATAGGATTGCTTACAAGTAGAGTATGCTTTCAAACACAAGCTTATAGGATTTTTATGCCTGGATTTCCACTTGAATTGTCTATTAAATATCAACTTATTATGACTGCTTCAAGAAAGATACTGTTGCAGACTTTGCCCTCTTCAGAAATGTTGAGTTAAAGTTTTTTTTTTTTTTTTTTGTAACAATGGCACTGCTATCTAATTATATCTGATTGTCAAGATCATTTCCTAAGCTTCACAAGAAAGAGAATATCTGAACTGAGTTCCCCCACCCAGCTGGATATTCTCTTACACTCAGCACTGCTGTGAGACCTGTTAAAATACCAAGCATTATTTGGAATAAACAGTTATATTTCAAGTTTCCTTGTGAACTGTCAGTTCACCAACCAAGAATTATTGTACATCAAATCTTTCTTCTTTCATGTTTACCAAACAGTGCTACTGGATCATTAAGTGGTTCTCAAAATGTGATTATATTTAAGTTCAAGTCAAATAACATTTATTTAAATGAACACTTCCAAAAACCCAGTTGGCAACTTGTTATCTATGAATTCTATAGCCAGCAGGCTTTTAAATGCAATAAGGAAACACACTTTGGTCTTAGGAGTTCATAATAGTAAGTCAGCTGTTTTCCAGGAACTAAGGGTGAAAGGGTGAACTATAAAAACTGCATTTTTAAATTAAAATAAACAGAAATAAAGTTCAAAAGCACTATAAAGTAAGTAATATCCCCATTAACAAAAAATAGTAGTAGTAGTAGTAGTAGTGGCATGTAATGCAAGAAAGCAAGTGTAGCTTATGCAGCATCAGCCAAAAAAAAAAAAAAAAAAAAAATCACACCATTCCCTCCAAATGCCTGCCCAGTTCCTTCTTAAATTTATTTAACCTATCAACTTCCACAACGACAGATGGAAGTTTGTTTCAGCAATTAACCATCCGCTGGCTAAAGGCAAATTGCCGCACATCTATTCTACATCTGTCTTTTCTTAATTTCAATTTATGCCCCTTTAGGTTCATAATCTGAACAAGTGGAAGGATACCATCAGAATTTAGTGTGCTCAACCCATTCAAGGCCTTTTACACCTCAATCAGATCACCACGCAGGTGCCTAGTCTCCAGCCAGTGCAATTTGCACAACTTAAGCCTCTCTTGGTAAGAGGATCCCTTCTTTCCCCTCACCAATCTTGTTGCCCTTCTTGTACACATCAAGCAAATCTACATACTTCCTAAAATGAGGCCTCCAGACCTGTACGCAGTACTCAAGTTGTGGTCTGACCATTGCCTTATACAGAGGGACAATCACCTCCTTTTCCCTGCTAGCAAAATTCCTATATATCATTGACAAAACCCCATGACCTGCCCAGGCAGCCTGTCTGTATTGCTCAGAAAACTTCATATCTGACTGCACAATTACTCCCAGGTCTTTTTCATTTTCTACCACTTTAAGTGTAGTACCACACAGTTGGTACGTTTCTCTGGGGTTACTTCTACCCATATGCAGTACTTTGCATTTGTCAAGGTTAAACTTCAGTTTCCACTTCTTAGCCCATCTGCCCAAATTATCTAGATCCTGTTGCAGTAGAACACTGCCATTACTGTCATTAACAACACCGCAAACTTCGACACTAAGCCTGACATACCTTCATCAATATCATTGATAAATATACAAAACAACAGAGGACCCAACACCGAACCCTGTGGAACTCCACTAATAACATTAGTCGACGAAGAGCAGCATCCATTGATCACCACCCTCTGTCTTCTCCCACTCAACCATCCTTTTATCCATTGTAGCAACTTACCCTTAATACCATTCTGCTCCAATTTGTACAATAGTCTTCCATGCGCAACAGTGTCAAAAGCTTTCCCGAAATCCAAATATATGATATCAAAATTATTTTTTGCATCTAGTTCCTTTGTAACCACATCATAACATCCTATCAAATTTGTCAGACAAGACTTTCGCTTAATGCTGTGTCTGAATTATTGCTGCAGTCTTGTCTAGATGATCCTGCAATGCATCTTTTACCAGTGACTCCATTATTTTACCCAGAACAGAAGTTAAACTAACTGGTCTGTAATTACTCGTGTCACCCTTCGATACCCCTTTGTGAATTGGGGATACATTTGCACATCTCCAGTCCGTGGGGCCCTCCCCTGAGTCCAAGGATGCTCTCATAATTATGGCTAAGGGTTTGCTTAGTTGCTTTGCCGCCTCCTTTAATATAAGTGGACTGATCCCATCCACCCCAGGTGCCTTTCTTATGTTTAACTTCAACAATTTCTCCTCCACTTTGCTATCAGTTATTACAAAATCATTAAGCACCCTGCTACAATTTGATAACCTTCTGCCATTTTCAAACCTTAATAACTCCTCATGTGTGACTGTAGATGCAAAATACTCATTCAGTTTGTTTGCTATCTGAGCAGGATCACCAACAGTCGAATCATCGATATCAAGTGAACCAATCAGATTCATCCCCTTCCTTTTAGAGTTTATATAAGTAAAGAAATCCTTGTTGTTTTTCTTAGCATCTTTTGCCAAGATTTTTCGTAATCTGCCTTCGCCTGCCTAACCCCCTTTGTGACCTGATTACAGACTAGCTTATATCTGCCATAGGCTTCTGAGTCGCTTGATAATTTATATGTATCCCATGCATTTTTCTTCTCTGTCACGAGTCTCATTAGTTCATTTGATAACCATTTAAGCCTAAACCTTGAACAATATTTCTTAACAGGTATAAAACTTTTAGTATCATCCACTATTAAATGGTAAACAGTTTCCTTCACTGGTTGCCATTTAACAAGAAATTAAATTAAATAAAGGAGAGTGAAAGACAGGAATTATAACAAAGTTTTCAACAATATGAACACTGTCTTCCTGCTAAGGAAGAGGTTACTTTTTCATAGTGACACAGTTATTACACACAGTAGATTACTTTATAAAATATCAAGGTGACTGTGTAATGATAAATAAACTGTACAACTTATCTGTTATAGAAATTCTGCTTCTTTAGGGTCTAATGCATGTTATCACTTTAGCTTTAATAACAATTATGAAAAGAAAGGATTTTCTTTTTACATACATAATTTAAATTGTGCACATACTACATATTGATGATGCAACAATTTTAGGAAACCTGTTGCCTGGTTGTCAATTATGTGATATCTCTAGCTTTAAATTATTTCGGCTATCATTATATCTGTTGAAGAATTTTTCATGGCAGTATAGTCAGTACACCACTTGTTATGCATTGGTATGGGGGAACTCAAAACCTATAAGAGACTGAAAAGAATTCTTAAATATCTTTTCAACTGGGACTTTGGTTCTCCCCCCCCCCCATACACAAGCTTTTCTAGGTTTTACAGTTGCAGTAACATGCAAATCAGCCAGTGAACACATACACACTCATACAGAAATAATACATGAAAATCCATATGGACTCTGACAAATCAGTAAATAAATAAGCCTCACAAAACACTCATGAAAATCTCACGAACACTTGGGAATACCAGTTGCCATTTCTACATCTTGGATATCACTTATGGCAACCAGTCACAAAAGGCTAATTCGAATAATAAAAAAATAGAAAATTATGTTTTTGGCTTCTTTGCTACATTGCATGAAATTACGTGTCTCGTATTTTGCTAACAAAAATCAAATTTAAAATCTAGATTCCTCCTGCCCATTTAAAAGAAAAGAAAAATTTTACCTTTCCATCCTTTACTGCTGTTCTAGCCAACTCCACTGCATGCCGTACTTTTGAAGCTATGCAAAGATATTTGAAAAAACGTTGGTGGGAAGCCCAAAACTGACTCCACATTGTCTTCTTTGAGCGTGGATCTCCTTCCATTAATTCAGCAGCTTCTTGGAATTTTTTACGTGCTTCTACCCACTATTATGTATTAGAAATATTTAATGAAATTCAATTGCTTACTGATACCATAAATTATTAAAAATAACTTTTCAACTAAACTTAAGATAACTTTAATTTACAATTTGCATATCAATCCCAAGATAACTAACCAAGTGTATGGTTCATTTTTTTTTTTTTTTTTATATATCACAGCCCCAAACATCAAAGGTATTCATCAAACGGTAGAACCATAATTTCGTGTGGATTGAGAAGATAGAGAAAATTTGACATAAATTTCTGTAGACTATAATTTTCAGGTATGCACAAAGATTTTATCATCACCCACACACCAGATAACATCACAGGGATGACAGTATAGGAATTTTTAGACAGGAATGTCATACAGTTCTCAGTTGGATAATGAGTAGAAATGTTAACAGTTGCTAAAGGCAAAGGAATTGGTTTTAATTTCAGGAAAGGAAACCATATAGCTTCAAGTCTTACATGGCCTCTATCAACTGCAGAGGGCAAATATTAGAATTATGGAATACCTTTAAAGTCACAGATGTGAATGCATGCATACATACCATTAAGAAAATAAAGCCCGAAGATAATGCTGACATGGATGAAAAATGAGCTAGCTAGTTTAACACAGCACAAAAAGGTGGCAAGAGAAAATTAAAGAGCGATGACAAGCCTACAATAGATACCTAACTAACTAACCAAGATAGAAAAGAATGAATTAGAAAAGAATGAATTTAATTTCAGGAAAGGAAACCATATAGCTTCAAGTCTTACATGGCCTCTATCAACTGCAGAGGGCAAATATTAGAATTATGGAATACCTTTAAAGTCACAGATGTGAATGCATGCATACATACCATTAAGAAAATAAAGCCCGAAGATAATGCTGACATGGATGAAAAATGAGCTAGCTAGTTTAACAGAGCACAAAAAGGTGGCAAGAGAAAATTAAAGAGCGATGACAAGCCTACAACAGATACAAGCTGAACTGTAATAGCACTACAGAAAAGGTTAGGTTGGCAAAACCTGATAATGAGAAATTGCTGGCTAAAGACAAGGACTTTTCACATATATGAATACAAAGAAGAAAAGAATGAATTAGATCAGATCCATGCATAATAGATGTGGGATAGCCACAAATAACTCTGTTGGACTAAATAGATGAAAGATCCCTCATAGTGAGGAGAAGCTGCATGATGAAGCAGGGAAAATTAAATTAGAAATACTGAAATTTCAGAAGACTTTATAAGTTTATAAGAAAAGTTTTTGAGCCTAAAGGCAAGTAAGTGCATGGCACACTCAGTAATTCTGAAGGAAGCAGTAAGGGAGTGCACTGAACCATTATGGTTCAATATGAGGGTATCATTGAACTTTGCTAGAGATTCCTTTCGGTTGGATTGCTGAGTACTGATGTATTGCCAATACATAAAGGTGGTTCTATACATGAAGTGGGTTATTACCAGTTGGTCAGTCTGGCTTTAATGGTAGAGAAAATGGAGGCAAGAGTACAATACAGGGTCATTTAGATAGAAATGTAATTCTGAAGGAAACAGCATGGTTTAATTTCAGGAAATGAGACTATGGCATATAGTCTTCAAGTGTTAAATTCTACTAACAACTGTATCCAAATAGCTATTTTGGTTAGCTATTTTGCCATTGTTTGTTTGGATTTTAGCAAAGCATTTTACTCATTCAGCACAAGAGGTTACCAGATAAACTGGAACATCTTGGAATCACAGGGAAGAGGCTTAGATGGATCACAGAGTAGCTGTGGGCAGGAGGCAGCAGACTGATGAATAATTATTCTTGAGAATGAGAAGTGGGTCCTCTCAGGGATTAGTACTGCTGTTGTTTTTGATGTTTTAAACGACAGTGATGAAGTGATACAGGATACGTCAAAATTTGCAGATGATATGAAGATCAGTAGATTGATGAATGACCACTGCAGATCAGTGTTCATTCAGGACTATACAGGATTAGTACAGACTTCTTCAGAAGAGTGACACTACATTTTAATGATGCAAAATGCAAGCACTTATATGAGGGTAATTCAAAAAATAAGTTACAATTGACCATTGTAACCCAAGAGACATTTATTGTGGTATGTAACATTATGCAATAGAAAGCACATACCTTGCATTACTTTTCCACATAGTCACTGAGTCGGTGTAAACACTTCTCGGAACGTGTGACTATGCGTTCGATTCCCTGATGATAAGTTACTCTGGAGTTACTGCTAGCCATATGAAGTACCTTGCATTTGTCAATGTTAAACTTCAACTGCCATTTCTTGGCCATCAACCCAATTTTCCTAGATCTTGTTGCGGTAGCTCACCCTGATGACTGCTGTTAACCACCCTGCCAACCTTTGTATCATCTGCCGGGCACATTTTCCTCTCCCAACATTCTCTTCTTGCATGACTATCACACTTGCACAAGAAAGCAAGGCATTTTTGTAAAAACCAAGCAGTTGGTTGAGTACTAGACAAATAACTTTAAAATCTTCACACACTAGCTAAACATGATCCTTATTCTGAATTTTTTCCGAAAGAAGCTTAACACTTTACAGTTTTCTTTAAAGTGTACTGAATGGCTACAGGAATGGATACATACTTGTTTCCATTTTGAAGAACTCCTTTGAGGATTACTTCAATGAGTCAATAACAGCCTCCATTCTGCAGTTTAGTAGAAAATTCAAAAAAAAAAGTTCATAACTGCAGGAATATTGTTGCAATATATCATTGGGCCTTTTTTTGGAAATATGGGCAAATTCTTTCTTGAAACATCTATAACATGAAAAAGCTGTTCCTGGAGCCAGCATACATTTGGAATTCAGTTTCTATTCTAAAATCTCCACAAACCCTTTCGGTACATTTAAATCTCTCAAGAGATCGAGTTTACTTTGTGTAAAAAGCTGCAGTCCAGAGTTTCTGAACTTCTCTATCATAACGGTTTATATCGTTCTCTAGATCACAGAATGTCAGATTCGGGATCTGATGGCAAATGTTCAAGACCAACTGGTGGAAATGGTACAGGTAGTTCGAGTACACAATGCCCTATTTGTTCTTTGCATTATAACCTGCTACATTTATGGAACAAAATGTAGCAGTTAAGATATGATCCTTCATGAGATGTGGGAAGGAGCAGCAGTGCGTAGCACACGCTTCTTGATTAGACCGGGGTTCGAGCCTGTCACCACCAAATACGGAGGATGCGGAAAGGTCAGGGAATGACCACCGCATATCCTGGAACAATATGGCCTTAGTTGCTAATGCTCCTTAAAAAAAAAAAAAAAAAACAATCCACACACACACACACACACACACACACACTACACTTTGTGTGGGGGAACATTTATCTTGGCCACCTAATTTAACTCCAAACACAAATGATGTTTATCCTATCTCTGTTTCACCACAACACAGTTACCACAAATGCAACAAAATATATTTGGATTGTTCACATAACCACCATTGTCAAAGACATGGAATACGAAAATACACTGAGAAACACTGAATTTTGTAGACAAAATCTATGCAGACTAGACTAGGGTTACTCATTACTTTAAATTGTTTGATATCAATGTTAATGGAGTTTCCTCCGTAACGAAAAAAAATCTAAAATATCAAAACTATTATCGAATTTATGCATTGTTTATCAAATAAATAAATTTCTATTTCTTCTCACAAATAAGGCCAGCCAAATTTTCAGCACCAGAGTTTACAATGTTCATGCATTTTTCATTGCAGAATATAGATTTAACCCACAAATAAAGATTTGTCAGGTCAACTACAGTCAATCTTTAAAAAAAGAAAGATTACATTTGGATCTGAACATTTATGCCATGAAACAACTGCATTTCACAAAACTAATTTAACTGACATTACACACCTTGAAACACACTGCTTTTGCACAGGCAAAAGCAATGTAGGGATAATGAATGAGAATATGGGCTTCTGTAATGATGCCATGCCATATGAGTTAAGTTATTAATAAAAAATAACAGGATAGTGTATACACAAAATAAGCAGAGTAAAAAAATAAATTATAAATTAACAGTCAGTCATGAATCTGAATTGGAATTTTTTTAAAATTTATGGAAATTAAAATTCATATCTGTGCAAAGTGGCACAAACACACATATGCCGTATTTCCCCATGTATAAGACACACCTTAATATTGGGGACCAAAATTTGGAAAAAAAAAAAAAAAAAAAAATGTATTACATAAAGTTATTGAACTCAAGTTTTATTCATCATAAAATTCATAAAACTCCTCATCACTGTCAAAACTCCCATCCATTAGCTTGTCCTCATCTGTGTCTGATGACGAATCACTGTCTTCATATATTGCCTCGTCCTCAGTTCCATCTATGGCATTTGAAATGCCACACTTCTTAAATGACTTGACAACGATCTCAATCTTAATATTACCCCAGGATCTTTTCACCCAGGTACAAACTTCTCCTATAGTTGGTTTCTTCACTCTTCCTGCTGGTGTCAAATTGTCCCCAGAGAACTTCATCCATTGGTTCCATTCGTCTCTCATAGCAGCTTTGAAGGGTTTGTTAATGCTGACATCAAGTGGTTGGAGCTGGGATGTCAAGCCTCCAGGTATGACGGCAAGTTTTGTTTTTTGCTCAAAAGCAATATTCTTTGTGTTTTTTGTTGTGTGCACCCTGAACTGATAAAGCACCAATAGGGCAGGTTTGCATAAGAGCCCACCTGGTCTCCTGCTCCAAACTTTCTCAAACCAGATCTTCATCCCATCCTGATCCATCCAACCTTTGTCATGAACGTGGATAATCGCTCCTCGAGGAATGTCTTCTTTTGGCATTGTTTTGCATTTGAAAATCAGCATAGGAGGCAGCTTGGTTCTGTCGGCACAACAAGCTAGAACAACTGTACAATGGCTCTTTTCATGTCCGCTTGTCTTCACAGTTACAGTTTTCACTCCTTCTGTTACTTGGGACATCAAATTGAAGGGGGACTTTGTCCATATTTGATATCTGTCCCAACTCAAACTGATGTCTTCCGACATTGAATGACAAAACAATGAAATTCAAGGACCTTCTGCTCATAGCTTTCAGGCATCTTTTGGGCAAGTCTGGTGTGTGTATGCATGCTTAGTCCATTCCGTTTCATGAACCTGAAGCACCGATTGTGTCCTCCTTTGAAATCAGCAACTTCTTTTTCATCAGCAATTCTTCTTGCCTCATGCTGAACCATCTTTGTGAACACAGGAATTCCAATTGCACTTTGCTCTTCAATCCATATCTTCAATTCCCTCTCTAAATCAGGCCATTTTGCTGACTTGCCTCTCATGGCCTTCTGCCGTGGTGTTTTCAGTAGGGGTTCTTCTTCCCGTAGCCAGTCTCGGATTGTTTGCTCAGTTGGAGGAGGAGCAAACTTATGTTCAGCAGCATGATTTCCATTCACTTTTGCAAACTGGATCACTTTTAACTTGAATTCACACTGTACGAAAATCTTTTCTGAGCCATTTCTGGGCAGAATGTGGCAAAATGTAACCTAATATACCGGTACCAAGTGCGAAACAATGAGCGCAAAGAAAACAAGCGCGAAATGCAAGTAAAAAAAATCTACAACCACTGTATAAGACGCACCCAGTTTTTAGATCCCAAATTTTTCGAAAAAAGGGTGCGTCTCATAATACATGGGGAAATACGATAAAAGTGAAACGCTACTATAATTTTAAATAGGTTTCAATGTTACTTACCAATTTAACAGAATCATTATACATTTGGATAAAACTCTTAATTAAAGGTATTTCCTCAATTCTGAATGCCACCCCAGCAAAACTCAGCTGTCTGGCCATATACAATCCACGCAGCTAAATGTGAAAAATAAATATAATGTTACAACATTATTAAGAGGTATAACTAGCCATTTTGTATTTCAAACAAAAATTTTAAAGTAATTAAAATCTGAGATAATGTTCCTTAGTTTAAACAAAAATTTCTTCTGTGGAGACTTAAAATTTTAAAATATAGTGAAGTGCCATATATTAAAATGCCAATTTTATCAGGGTGAAATGAGGAAGAGGGGGAAAAAAAAAAAAAAAAAAAATCAGCAAATCCTATTTTTTACACAGTTCTGGATGGAAACACAATAAAAGGTAGAGAGACTTTAAATTAATTACACAATTACTGCATACTATAACAAATTCATTCAAAATAATAATGTTCCAGAACCTACAGTAGTTCCTTCATCACATGCATGTGGTTACAAGATATCACCTTTATATGCTGATCACAGGGATGACATTTTTAGAGTCAACAATCCAATGAGTAATCTACTTCTTGGAAAGTGTATGCTACACATGACAATGTGTGTAGCTGTGAATAAAATATATTTATATTTCCATGGCAATGAACTTAAAATATTTATTGATAAGATGATTAATGTTCTAACATCAAGTTTAAGGTAGAAATGGAAGAAGATATCTTACCATTCTTGGATGAACAGGTCAACAAACCTTTTTTTACCTTAATCATAGTTATTATTAGGTCAGCATTTAATACTTTGTCTGAGGATATCATGACTTAAATGGAAATGGTTATCGTCAATTCCCACATGAGTCATGAGTTCATATCTGCATAGCCTGTGGTAGGTATTCAAAGTTTGATCTAGTTAACTATCATAATGTAAAGCATGTACCGATTTCAAATTAAAACTGTGCATTGCTAAAATAATTTGAATCAGTGCAGAAACTGGTGCTTCCCTAGAGACAAATAAAACTGGAAACTGTATTACGAATTCATTAAGAATTTCAAGATAAAGGAACCACCAAGTGGCAGTGATAGTAGTGTACTGATGTTGTTGTTGTTGGAGGTTTTATGATGCAACGGCAGCTAAAGGCCATTATGTGCCAAACAATGGTAGGAGATAACAGGCATTATTAAAAGTGAGATATGTGCATTATGTGAGATTTAAATATTCTGTCATAGTAGTGTACTGATGTAGGATCTACTTAAGGATATAACTGTCAAAAGTAAAGAGACATTTTTTAAATTCTCTTCAGTGGGCTAAGTGTGCTAATGATGACGTTATCAACTGCCAATTCCAAACAGGAACCATTTAGGGAAGTAATTGCTACTATGCTTTTTATACTAAGAGATACTTCTCAAAGCTTAGACCCAAATGTATATCAAACGAGCTAATGATATTAATGTCACAAGTGAAAAATATATAGGATATGTATTAGATTCCTATCAGAATCCTATATATGTAAAAATATATAGAATTCTGATGACACAGAATCCTTAGTGCAGGATTCAGTGTCACAGAGGACACAGAATCCTACACTAAATATAAACTAGATGATACAAAGGTTGGTAGGGCTGTTAATGATAGTAACGATGGTACGCTGCTGCAACAGGATCTCGAAAAGGTTGAGAGGCGGCAACTGAAGCTTAACATTGACAAATGCAAAGTACTGTATGTGGGTAGTGGTAATCCCAGAGTACCGTACCAACTGTACAGTATTACACTCAGGGTAGTGGAGAATGAAAAAGACCTGGGGATAATTATGCAGTCAGATATGAAGTTTTCTGAACAGTGCAGAGAGGTTGCCAGAGCAGCTCATGGGGTCTTGTCAATGATATACAGGAATTTTGCTAGCAGGGATAAGGAGGTGATTATCCCTTTATATAAGACAATAGTCAGGCTACACCTTGAGTACTACATACAAGTCCAGTGGCCTCATTTTAGAAAGGATAGAGAGCTGTTGGAACGAGTAGCGAAGGGTAACAAAATTTGTGAGGGGAACATAAAGGAATGCTTTTTCAAGAAAGGCTTCAAAGGAAGTTCTGCAAAAGTTAACCATAGGAAAGGCACCTGGGGTGGAGGAGATCTATCCAGTTATATTAAACGAGGCAGCAAAGGAAGTAAGCAAACCCTTAGCCATAATGATTGGACTCAGGGGAGGTCCCCAGGGACCGGAGTTATGCAATTGTGACCCCAATTCACAAAGGGGGATCAAAGGGTGACCCAAATAATTACAGAACTGCCAGTTTAAAACTTCTGTTCTAGGGAAATTAATGGAGGCATTGGTTAAAGAAGCACTACGTTATCTGGACAAGACTGCAGTAATAATTCAGACAGCATGAGTTTGTTAAGGGATAGTCTTGTCTGACCAATTTGATTGGATACTACAAGCAGGTCACAAAGGAACTGAATGCAAAAATAATTCTGATATCATATACTTGGATTTCAGGAAAGCTTTAGATACTGTTGCACATGGAAAACTACTATACAAATTGGAGCAGTATGGCATTAAGGGCAAGTTGCTCCTATGGTTGAGTGTGAGAAGACAGAGAGTGGTAATCAATGGCCACTGCTCTTCATGGACTATTGTTATTAGTGGTGTCCCCCAGTGGTCTGGTGTTGGGCCTATTGTTCTTTTCTGTATTGATCAATAATACTGATGAAGGTATATCAGGCTTAATGTCCAAGTTTCAGACAATACAAAGGTTGGCATGGTTGTTATTAATGAGAGCATGCTACCGCAACAGGATCTAGAAAAGTTGAGCAGATGGGCTGAGAGGTGACAACTGAAGTTTAACATTGACAAATGTAAAGTACTGAATATGGGAAGTAGTAACCCAAGAGTAACGTATCAACTGTGTGGTACTACACTCAGGGTGGTAGAAAATTGTGTAGTCACTCAGTAACCATGGCAAGAACTTGGCCGCAATCTTTCTAATGTTCAACTTGTCTGACAAAATCCGCTGACAAGTATCGTACGGCAATCCCACAAATGTTGTGGATGGTCTGCCTGCAGTCTTCATGGATCACTACCCAAACCTTTGTGACATTTTCTGGGGTGGTGCTCGATGATGGATGCCCAGAGCGATCGTTGTCATCAACCAACCACCAAAGAACTGCGCATAAATATTCAATGACTCTATGCAGCCCAACGTCACATGGATTCACAATGGATGCATGCAGTGTTACTTAGCAACATTCAAATTTCTGGAACATTTGGGTAAACAAACATTGATCAAAAATATGTAACATATTTTGGTATAAACAAGTGTCTAACTTCAAAATACTATATTATCTATACAGTTTAACGATATGTTTATACAATATAATTCAATCTCTGGGATAGATATTTAAACAGTATATAATACACAGAAGAGTTTTACAACAGTAATCTATTTAAAAATCTGGTAGAAGAAACCTATAAGAAACTTTATTACCTTCATTTCCATTGCAACAAGTTCCATTGCACCCATTCCTCTTCTTTCTACTGTTGAGATAAAATTATCAAATTTAGGAAATGGGGTGCCTTCTCCCCACAACCCTAATCGTGCCATATAAGCCATATTTTTTGGTTCAGTTGCACCTATTTGAAAAGATTGTGGCAAAATTTAATAGTGGAGCAACAATAGAAATAGCATAAAAAAAAAAAAAAACTTTGAAATCTAAGAAATAAATCTGAAATGAAAAGCTATGAATTACCTTATTTTTATCTATATACATATAATATCCATCTAATGCTAAGCATATATATAGTGTATCAGCGTTCGGCATGAAATGGATCTCCTGGCATTTACTGCCGTGAAGGGCAGTAAATGTCACTCACCAATGTAATACTTTATTTAGTATGGTAGGACAAATAAAGATTTATTTATTTATTTATGGAAATCAGCTCACTGTTCAATGTATTTTATTTATTGGTAAAACAAGTAGTTTTCTTAATTTAATTTTTTTTTTTTATCTTCTGAAAGTACCCATATAGCTGTTCTGTCAATTTCACTGAAGGGTAGGAAAATCTGCTGAATTCACTCACAATTTACAAATTGTGAGTGAATATGAAGGTAATATGTAGGAACCTAAGAGAGCTGTTGGAACGAGTAGCGAAGTGTTAGCGATGCAGTGTTACTTATAAGGAGGCTTGTTTATTGCTTTCTTAACCATTTCAGAGTTAAGAGGTTGCCAAGCCCAAGAGATCTCTTGCATTCTCTTTGTATCTATAAATGGAATCAAAGCAAGCAACTATATTGTCCGAAGTGAAATATTTGACTTTTGTTAGGAAAAAACATTTTATTTTTAGGAACCTGCATTAAAAAATTAGCGATATGTTTCTTTATCTTTACAGTTGACTGAAGTTTTACAATAACCATGAATGGACTGGGGAGTTTGAAGTCTTTGTTTAGCTCAACGAATCATTTACATTTGAAAGCATTGTCCAGTTCTGCATCCCACCATCAGAGTTGAAACGCGAAAGAGATTAGAAGGATCAAAGATGTTATGTTGCCAAGCATAAGATATCTCTTGCATTCGCCTTGAATCTATAAATGAATTTCTTGAAAGCAAGCATCTATACTGTTTTATATCAGAGAGAGAGCCAAGTGAATATTAATTCCAGAACAATTTTCTAGAAGCTGAAGAGAGAAAACTCTCCCACTTTGCAACCTTGTGGGGAGGGGGCAAATCAGTTATCTGAGCGCAGTGGATTTTTTCAATTCTTAATTTGTTCACTGATATACACTGCCTTAGCATTAATGACACCTGCATATTTACAAATAATCTTTATTTACAGGAAAACTAATAGTGTGTACTGGAATCTGTAACCTTTGAGTCTCTAATCACTGTGGAACTCTTTTTTTTTTTTTTTTTTTTTCTCTTTTTGTAAATATCCTCCGATATTTTCCTCCATTCAGCTATTAAAGTGGTAATCAATTCAGCTGTTTTCCGCCAGTCTCTCCTCACATGTACACATTAAAAACCAATTCATCCCACAGGTTCTCTATAGGATTGTGGTCATGGCTCTCGGTTGGCCAGTTCAACTTTTTTGATACCCACTGTACTCAATTCAGCCCATTATGCAAGCGCAACTGTCAGATTGGCAGACCATGTACAATGACTTGTCACTCCAAAGTACAGCTTTCTGTTGGTCTACAGTCCAAAGAACAGCAAGCATTACACCAAACTAAATGCATCTGGTATTAGTCAGTCAGGGTGATTAGTGTCTTGTGAACTGCTGCATGACCATGATAATATACACTGTGCTGCCACTTTATTAGGTACACCCCTGCTGTGCACCAACTGGTTCGTCCCACAACATTGCAAGTCACGTGTTGTGGATATAAATGCAACGTTGCAAGTCACAGTTGTGGATATAAATGCAGCAGAACAACCTTTCTAGTATCAGTTAAGCGTACAAACCGCAGCAAGAATGGGGAAAAGGAGTGATCTAATGGAGTTCGAACGTGACATGGTAGTAGGTGCAAGACGTGCTGGACAAAGCATCTCTGAAACGGCAGTTCTCCTGAACTTTTCACGCACCATAGTTTCAAGGGTGTATCGAGAATGGTGCAATGAACAGAAAACATCCTCTCAACGGCACTCTTGTGGAAGAAAATCGCTTGTTGATGAGAGAGAGGTCAGAGGAGGATGGCTAGAACTGTGCAAACAAACAGATGGGCACAATGTCACACATCACATCAGAATACAACCTTGGTGCACAGAACAAAATATCGCAACAGACCACTAGTCGCACTTTGTTGCGAATGGGCTACAACAGCTGACGGCCACATTGCATACCTATGTTATCAATGAAGAACAAGAGAGCAATCCCCCTTTGGGCACAGCAACACCAGCACTGGACTATTGAGGATTGGAAAACAATTGCTTGGTCTGACGAGTCGAAGTTCCTGGTGCATCATGTTGATGGGCTCGGAATTTGGCAAAAACAACGTGAATCCATGGACCCGTCATGTCTGACGACTACTGTGCAAGGTGGTGGGGAATGTTTTCTTGGCACACGTTGGGTTCATTGATACCCATAGATTCACGTCTGAATGCCACATCGTACCTAAACATCATTGCTGACTAAGTGCATCCGTTCATGTTTACAGTTTATCCTCAGTGAGATGGTTACTCCCAGCAGGATAACGAGCCGGTGCAAAGTCCGAATCACTATGGAATAGTTCCAGGAACATGACAGTGACTTTTCTTTGCTGCAGTGGCCCTCTCAGTCCCTGGATCTCAAACCTACTGAACATCTTTGGGATGAGCTGGAAAGGGCCGTTCGCCGCAGGCCTACACCTCCATTGAATCTCAAGGAACTGCGTGACACACTCATGTCTGCGCCACACTCCATTCCTGCACAACATTTTCAGCATCTTGTTCAATACATGCCTAGATGAATTCAGGCTGTTTTGAAGTCTAAAGGAGGCTCAACCTGCTACTAGGTAGGTGTACCTAATAAAGTGGCAGCACAGTGTATATTATACAGCATCCTGTACACACTGTACTGGTGCTGACATGTGTCTCAATCATCTAGTTGAGCAGGAATTTTTGTTAGACCTCAAATCAGCAAGCCTCTGCTGGGCTCTCTATTGAAGAATCTGTGAACAAATATGAAAGAGATGTTGGACTGGCTTTAAAATAGTATGCAATTTTTTGAGAAACAATAAACACCCAAATTATGAAACAGTCCTGAGTACCATGCTGGAGAAGTTCAGAAAACTAGGCTGGAGAAGTTCGGAAAACTAGGCTGGAGAAGTTCGGAAAACTAGACTGCAAAAGGAGTGTTATAAGGTATACTTCTTGCACTCTCATTAACTGGCGCCTCCGTAGCCAGGTGGGCTACGGAGGCGCCAGTAGAGCGTAGCACACGCTTCTTGATTAGACCGGGGTTCGAGCCCGTGGAGGCTCCGTATTCACCAAATACGAAGAATGTGAATATGTATGACCACCGCATATCCCCGGATCAATATGGCCTTAGTTGCTAATGCTCCTAAAAATCAAACAACAACAATCATTAACTATTTCTCAGCAAATTTAATTACTTTAAGTGAAGAGCGAGAAGGAAAGATTCCATCGAAATATAAAAGAAATAAAAAAAAAAAAAAAAAATGGTAAGATGGGGGATGGAATGTCAGTGGCCAATTACTGCTGAATGCTAAAAAGATGAATAACCACCAAAACTAGCTGCCTGAGGAAGTCAAAAAGGTATACATTTAACCCAGTCTACTGTATAATAAATCCAATGTGTGGTCATCTCAAATGACAAATGATAGGTGAATGTAGCCACCTTTGATATTTCCATTTTTATATTTCTTTTGGTATTTTTATATAAAAATAATTTGTAAAATCTGTAAAAATACAAAAAAAAAAAAAAAACCCCCAAAGCACTTTCACCAGTATTTTTTTTTTAATTTGAAAAAAATTCTGACATGACAGCAAATTTAAAATAACTCTTGAAATTTCCATTAAAAATGTAGATCAGATTACTTGACAGCAGTAAACTATGAGAAAACTTATCGTCCAAGCACACTAAAATATCCAGTTTTCTGAATGGTTAAATATTTCCCATATATAAATTTAGACAAAAAAAAATCAATTTTAATTAAACAGAAGACATAATTAAACTTGGTGGAGGGGGGAGAATTTTACCTACTACTCAAATACAGCTTTGAGTAGTAGGTAAAATTCCCAAGTGTCTTTTGTCTGATTGGGTTATGTTCTTGACTGTGGAAAACTCTATCAATTTGTTCAGTTAGGATGCTTCTGAGGCCAGAATAAATATGGCATTCACATAATAAATTAAAGTAATTTTCCCATTCTTCATATAGGTATGGGGGTTCACCTCAGATTCACAGGTCAAGGAGTTTGGATTGAGCGATCCATAAATTCTGAGGAAAACGTAGGATAGAGGCTGAAAGAAAAACCAAGGGCTCACTGCATTATGAAATGAGGGCAAAATTCAGTATGAAATTTTCTGTTGGACGCTCTTCATTCTTGTTATCCCATTATATGTATGTGCAGGTGATCCCCACTTAACGCTGATAATTAGTTTCGGAAAAAGCACTAAGTGGGCACTGTATTCCCATAAGGTAACATATGTATTTGTGAGTTGCGGCCTATCCCATAGGATATTTCCTAATAAATAATAAATGGTAGTGAAAAGACTCAAATGTTGGTCAAAATATTTAATATTCAAAAATTTGTACATATAAAATATTCTGCATTACATACATATATAATTATATGTATATATGTCAAATTATACATCATTATACGTATGCACATCAAAACATTGCTTATCAAAATTAAGCTTAAAATGCCAACTAAAATCATGAATTTATTAATCCAATAGGCTGGGCTGTTGAGTTTCTGTCTCTTTGATCAATTTTGGGTTGTACCACTTCCTAGTAAACTAAAAGGGGTTTTAATTTAAAATTCCCTGAAGTGTAACCACCCAACAATAAAGTCAACTGATCCTTCGCCACTTTAAAGCCTGGCATTAATTATGATACAATGTTAGAGCAAACTATCCATTATGGACAATGCCTAACACTGTACTGAGTGATGACTAGACTCCAGATAAATGCATATAACGCAAATATTACAAGCAATATACTTGATCATTTTTTTAAATGTTAATTTCGGAAGTAATGTAATAAGTCACTGTACTGCAATTAAATTAGTGTGGGAGAAAATTTCTCAAGTGGGCGTGGGAAACTTTTAATAATGCTTTACTATTCATATCATGCTATCGACTATATCAGATGAAATAGTTTTGTTAAACATGCCAAAAATCAATCTGTATACCAGTAAAAGAGAGTTATAGTGATTTGTGACAGCATTATAGTGAGATATGGGTTATAATATAAGAACAGTGTTATAGTGAATCAGTGTAATGCAAACCGAGGTTATAATGAGGACCTACTGTATTTCTAAAATGATGACAGATCTTTTTCTTAGAATGGTAATCTAGACTTGAAAGAAGTGTTAAGTCCAGAGGCAATTTAACAGCCAAAACATACAGAGCTGGAATAGAGACAGTATGACAAGCTCTGGTGATTTTGAAAGCAAACATACACCAGCTAACCTTCCCTAAGTGTTTCTGTATTATGATCATCATAATTGCTCTGAACCAAACCCAGTAGCATACAAGGTTTGAAAAAAATATATAATTTCTGAATGAAACCGATAACTACACTTTGATCTTAACCAAAAGGCCGAGAGGCGATGACACTGATAACTAAAAGATTGTGAGCAGAGTTTACATCTTTTGCACTTGAACAGATCATGTTTTCACTTGTTACGTAAGTCTAGCAGAAAGCCACTGTCAGTGAACACTTCTTTTTTTCAATTGAGTGTTCTAAAAACGATGATTCAGCAACATGCAAACATTAAATTTTATTGTAAACTCAGAAAGGCAGCACACCTTCAGTTGTCTTCAGCCCTGACTCTTTCATCACCAGACTGAGTTAAAAGATGCTTAGAGGTCTGTAAGAAGTGCTAGTAATTTTCTTTTATTTTTTTATGATTTCCATTACTTTTATTTTTTTTAATATCTTCTATAGTGCTATGATCTTTACTGAAGCCAAACTGTATATTTAAATATGTACATGACCATCTTTAAATGTTCCATATTGGTAGATTAACAGCTGCAATCAAATGTTCATAAACTTCTCCCCATTATGGATATTAATGCTACAGGGTTATAACATGAATGGTAGCAAGACTTTTCAGGATTTTTTTGGTTCATAAATTAAGGATGGCAATTTTTCATAATTTACGAAAGGCACCCTAATTTAAATATTTGTTGTGCAATGTTTTAAGAATATGAGGTTTTACTTTATGGAATTTTAATAATAATTTTCCATTCAATTTTGTCTGGCCCAGAGTGGCTTTCCTTTTTTTGATTTCCTTCTAATAACTGTAATTTTACAATTTTTTTTTGTCATTCATTTGTTATTTATGAGAATTAATTTCCACAGAACCATTTTTGTCAAACATGTCTGTGTCAGGACGGTAGCCCTCCATAATATATTTGAATTGGCTGGTTTTGTGTTATTACTTTTTTTATTTATTTTTTTTTATTATAAGCCTAAAAACTAGAGACCTATAGAATACACACTATACAATAAGCTTACAACAGATCCCAAGTTCTGCTGGTATACTGATTTCTTCGTGCTGTGTATTTTCAAGAAATCAGAAAACAAGTTGGAAATGAAAAGGCAGACTAACAGTAAAAGCAGTCATGTCTAAATACTGTCAGCATATAATGTACAATAAGAAATAAGTTAACAGTATATTCATTTTCCGTACTATTGCTATTCTGCAAAGTACAGAATAAAACAAAAAAACTATTATTATAATAAAAGAGCCCCTCCCTCCCTTTCAACTTTTGGTTGAAAGGGAGGGAGGGGGTTAAATAATAATAAAAAAAAAAAAAAAAAATTGGTTATAGAAGGAATACTGATATATTTTCAAATTAATTAGAATAATATTAATACGTCTGTATAGACAAAGTAACTGATTATGACTAAATTAATTAGCTAATTAATATATATCATAAATTTAGCTTGTATTCCTGTGTGTAGTTTCATCCACCCTCAAATTATCCAATTTTTTTTTATGGTAAGTTATATTTTCTTTGTTAATTATTTTAATTGTTTACACCTAAAAGAGGAGTTTTTATTTATTTTTTTTTTATGTAAACCCCAAACATGAGAGGTATTAGAACCTATAGTACTTAGTACCGTGCTTGGGTTGGAGGTTGAGAAGACGAAAGAAGATATTTGTTGACATTGGACTTGAACTTCTGTAGATTGTAATTTTCAGGAAATACATATGAAGCAAGGTTGTTCCAGAAAACAGCGGTTGAATGAATAAACGAGGAAGATGAAAAGTTGGTTCTGTGAGTTTGAAGTTGGACAGTAAATGGATGTTGGCTGGTGGCGGCACGTGTTCAGACTGTTTTGAAAGAGAGAGAGTAGGAATTATAGAAGCCAATTCAGAAGAACAGTGCCCACAGAAGTATCTGTAGAAGAGGCATGCAGCAGAAACAGAACGTCTATGAGAAAGCGAGTGGAGAGACTTTGTTAAAGATGAATCATTAATTAACCTAACAGCCTCTTCTGAATGGAATCAAGAAGCCTGAGAGAGGTTTTGGGGGCACCATACCTGATTTTTTTTTTTTTTTTTTTTTTTTTATGTGAACCCCAAACATGAGAGGTATTAGAACCTATAGTACTTAGTACCGTGCTTGGGTTGGAGGTTGAGAAGACGAAAGAAGATATTTGTTGACATTGGACTTGAACTTCTGTAGATTGAAATTTCAGGAAATACGTATGAAGGAAGGTTGTTCCAGAAAATGGCAGTTGAATGAATAAATGAGGAAGATGAAAAGTTGGTTCTGTGGGTTTGAAGTTGGACAGTAAATGGATGTTGGCTGGTGACGGCACGTTCAGACTGTTTTGAAAGAGAAAGCAGGAATTACTGAAAGAGAAAGCGGGAATTATAGAAGCCAATTCAGTAGAACAGTGCCCATGGAAGTATCTGTAGAAGAGGCATGCAGCAGAAACAGTACGTCTATGAGAAAGCGAGTGGAGAGACTCTGTTAGAGATGAATCATTAATTAACCTAACTGCCCTCTTCTGAATGGAATCAAGAAGCCTGAGATAGGTTTTGGGGGCACCACCCCAGATGTGGTAACAATATTCCATGGCAGAGCAGATTTGCAATTTATACAGAGTGAGCAGCTGTTTGGAAGAAAAGTAACGCCAAGAGCGAAACAGAAAACCAAGTTTTTTAGATGCAGAGGAAGTAATATTTGTAATGTGCTTGTGCCAAGAGAGATTAGAAGTCAGGGTAATCCCCAAAAGAGATATATCATTTTGCCTAGAAATCGGAGTGTCACTAAAGATAAGCATAGGAGCAGAAGAATCCTTTTTGCGAGATATAAGACAAGACTGAGTTTTAGAAGGGTTGAAATCAACTAAGCTGTCTTTGCCCCACTGGAGAATTACCCGAAGATCGGCATTTAAGGAATTGGTAGTAGATTTTCGAGAAGTTGAAGCTGATTGAGCAGGACAAGGTTTCTCAAAATGGAAAGTGGAATGCGTTGTGCTATCATCGGCAAAACTATGGATATGATTTCCAGTCAATGGAAGAAGGTCATTAATATACAAGAGGAAAAGAGTGGGGGAAAGAACTGAGCCTTGGGGGACACCGGCATTAGTGGAGAAGTTAGAAGACAGAGAGCCATCTACCATCGCCCTCAGTGAGCGATAAGAGAGAAAACTGGATAACCAATTACTAAAAACAGCGGCAAACCATAAGATGGAAGCTTGTTTAGGAGACCTTTATGCCAAACACGATCAAAAGCTTTTGAGATGTCAAGAGCAACTACTTGCGTTTCACCGAACCTTTCCATCGAATTAGTCCATAAATGGGTAACATAAGCCAGAATATCACCAGTGGATCGACATTGACGGAATCCATACTGGCGATCGTTGATCAGACGGAAGGTTTCTAGGTAGTTTAAGAGTTGGCGGTTAATTGATTTCCCCATTTCTTTAGAAAGAGTACAAGTAATTGCAATGGGACGATAATTGGATGGGAGGGATTTGTCACCCTTTTTAGGAACTGGCTGGATATGAGCAAATTTCCAAGCAGAAGGAAAAACACCTTTGGAATAAGAAAGTGAAAAAAAAGGCGGCAAAGAATAGGAGTAAGTTCAGGAGCACAGGTTTTGAGAACAAGTGGAGAAATACCATCAGGACCTGGAGCTTTCTTAGCATCAAGATTCATCGAAATCCTTCTGATATCCTTTTGACGGAAGACCACAGGAGGCATTGAATGGAGGAGGTTGGGAATGGTGGGAGGTGTTTTACCAAGATCATTAATACATGAGCTGGAAGAAAAATGGGATGCTAGCAGGTCAGCTTTATCCTTGGCTGAAGTGACAACAGAACCATCTGGTTTGGACAGAGGTGGGAGCAGAGATGGGCAAATGTTGCGGCCAATAGCTTTGGCAAGAGACCAGAATGCTCGGCTACCATTAGGGAAAAAAGCAAGTTTTGTACTCTTAGCCTGTTCAAACTCTAGTTTGGACTGATTAATAACTGCCTTACAATTGTTGCGAGCTTTGGTGTAGGCAGAAAATGAAACTGAAGAATTAGAAACAAGCCAATTACGATATGCAACGTTCTTCTCTTGAACAGCCTTAGCACATTTATTGGAAAACCAAGGTTTAGATAAAGGACGAGATTTTAAAGCGGAGTGTGGGATAAAGGATTCCATTCCTGTAAGAATAATTTCACTGACACGATCTGAGCAAACGTTGACATCAGAAGTTTTGAAACAGTAATACGACCATGGAAAAGAAGAAAAGAAGTCTCGCAGGTCATCCCATTTTGCATTCTTGTAATGCCAAACAACACGAGGTTGGGCATATCCATGAGATAAAGGTTCTGTTGGAGAAGAGACAATCACCAAGTTGTGATCTGAAGTGCCTAAAGGACCTCTCACTTCGACCATGTACTTAGAAGGGTTGTTTGTGAGAAAAAGATCAAGCGTATTGGCTGTATGATTAGGAGTGTCCGGTATTTTTGTAGGTAAATGAACAATCTGTGCTAGGTCATTAGAAATTGCAAAAGCCTCAGCATCTCAACCTGCTGGGTCGGTGTGACTAGAAAACGGAAGCCAGCTGGAGTTGTGAACATTAAAATTACCAAGGAAAATTACCTCACTGTTAGGAAAGTTGGACTGGAGAAAGTCAAGTTGCAAAGAGAGGAAGTCAAAGAGCTCCAAGTGATTAGTGGAGTTGGGAGAACCGTAGAGACAACAGATGAATTTGACACAATGAGGTAGAGAGATTTTAAGCCAGAGAAGATCAAAGAGAGGAGATTCCAAATTGCCAAGTCTCTGACAGGGAATATCAGAACGGACATATGCACAAGTACCACCTTTGAGGCGAAAGGAATCATACAGCGAATAATTTGGGCATCTGAGATGAGCAGTAGTTGAATCAACCGATAACTGAGATTCTGTCAGAAAAAGTACATGGGGTTTGGCAGACTGCAAGTGGAAATGGTCATCGTTGAGATTAGAATTGAGTGCACTTGGAGTGTTATTAAAACAGGGAGCACTATGAATTTTGTCATAAAATAAGACTACTTGATTAACTCGCAGTTTTTATCTCGTTTAGTATAACCTGTAATATGTACACACTGCACTGTGTGAAACAGGGTTAAACCTTATTCTTTATTAAGCATGGCTAATGAAGCAAGAATAAATATGATTTAAAAGGGTTTTAGAGGTGAAAGCCTCAGACTACGGAAAATTTATTATTTGAACAAGTTAGTGCACAGCATCATTTTAGTTCATAGTAAATCACTGAAAGTAGGTGAAATTGCAGCATTATTGTTACATCTCATTGTGAATGCCTTCACAATGAGTTACCCTGATATTGCATTACCTCAAATAAGCAAAGCTTCACCAGTAGGGAAGACTAATGTTACTTACTCTCAACAGATACTACCACCCAGACGTGTTTATAAGCTTGTAGGTCTCTCATCGGTGGGCAGGTTGGTTGGTTGGTTTAAATGGAAGTTTATTGGCACAAGGGCAACTAAGGCCAAATTGTGCCTGTCACAATAATTCTGCAAATGATT
The DNA here is from genome assembly GCF_048544385.1 of Mastigoproctus giganteus. Lineage (NCBI taxonomy): Eukaryota > Metazoa > Arthropoda > Arachnida > Uropygi > Thelyphonidae > Mastigoproctus > Mastigoproctus giganteus. The sequence continues at coordinate 91,064,985 of NC_143582.1, read as the reverse complement.
TTTTTTCCCATTCATATGTCAGATAAGTTCATATAAACGAATTTGTTTTAAAAAATTAAATAAATTGGATAAATTTGCATCATCACTGAGAATATGGTTCATCTCTAATGAATTGTTTTGGGTTAAAACCGATTTAAAATTTGTTAATCAAGCAGCATGATTGTAGGGACACTCGAGGAGAATGTGTTTCACTGTAAGTAGGGTGGAACAATGACGACAGTGAGGAGGTTCATCACCTGTCAACAAATGGAGGTGGGTCAGATGGGAATGCCCAATGCGTGTCCTTGCAAGGACAACCTCTTCTAGTCTGTTTAGTCGTGAACTAGATTTCCAGTATTGTGGCTTTTTCTTTATTTGGAAAAGTTTATTATGGGTCTGTTGCTGCCATACTGATGTCCATTAGTCAATGCATGACTGTTTTATGATGAGTTTGCAGTCCATATAAGGAATCGAGGCAAGTGAAAACAAGGGGTTGACTGGATTTTTTGCTGCTTGATCTGCTTTTTCATTTCCCTGGATTCCAGCAGAATCTTACGTCTGTGTTATGCTCTGTGAGATTAATTAACTCTGCTCTGATTTATTTCAGGATAGGGTGAGAGTTCGGACATTTATGTTGTAAAGAAGTTACTGCACTCAAGGAATCGGTATAGATTATTATCTCTTCATTAGACCTGTTGTTGACGTGTTTGATAGCCATTTTTATTGCATGAAGTTCAGCGGTGTAAATACTGAAACTTGGGAAAAGTTTTTCAGAGATTGCACAAGTGGGAAGAACTAGTGCAGCACCTACATCTCTATCAGATTTGGATCCATCAGTATATATATGCAGACAGTGTTTGTTTGCTGATGCATGAGCTAAATGTAGCTGCTGTATATTTTCATTGTTCAGCGCCTGTTTTGCCCATTGCCGAAAAAAGTCATCAAAGTGGACCACGGAGGCTCTATTTCTCTGGTATCTTGGTGGATATTGTTGAGTAGGACATTCCAATACTGAGCAACATACTTCAATCTGATTCCAGCAGGTTTATTTTCATTTGGTTTATTCCTGTAGAAATTTATGAAAGATGGGTTAAAGAGGTGGGGACAGATAGGATGTGAGGGCATACTCCGAAGTTTGGCAGTGTACGTAAGCAGCAGCATCTGTCTCCTTAAGGATAATGGAGGTTCACGTGCGTCAATATACAGACTATGCACTGGAGATGTTCGGAAGGCACCTAGAACTATTCTAAGTGCATTGTGTTGAATGGTATTTAGGGACTGTAATGCTGACTTTCTAGCTGAGTCATATACGGGTGCACCATAGTCTAGTCTGGATCGGATTATGGTTTTATATAAGTGAAGAAGGGCGTATCAGTCAGCTCCCCATGATACTGCAGAAAGAATTCTAAGGATATTCATTTTTTTTTTCAAACAAATAGTTCATACATGCTGTATGTGTTTCAGAAAGTTTAATTTCTTGTCCAATATTAAACCTAGGAATTTAATATTGTCATTGACTGGAATAGCACGATTTCCCAGGCGCAATTCAGGATTAGGGTGCAGTTTTCGTTTCTTGCAGAAGTGTATAGCAAACGTTTTCTGAGGAGATAGTCGGTAGCCATTTTGTAACATCCATGACTGTGTTTTGTTTATTGACAGTTGGAGTTTCCTTTTAATGGAGAACATATTTTGCGAGTGACTAGATATAGTGAGATCGTCAGCATAGAGATAAGTTTCTACTGAAATCGGGATGGTTGTTGTTAGAGTGTGTATTCTAACTGCGAACAGTGTGGCACTGAGGACTGACCCTTGTGGGACTCCTTCCTCCTGTATGCAGATTTTCGAGAGTGCACTTTGATAACGAACCTGAAAGGTTCGATATTCGAGAAAGCTCAGAATTAATGATGGTAAATGTCCCCTTAGTCCTAGGGCATGTAAGTCATGAAGGATGCCATGATGCCACGTAGTTTCAAAGGCTTTCTCTATATCTAAGCTCACCATGACCAAATGTTCGTTCTTTATGAATCGCACATTTGCCTCAGCCTTTATCATAAGATCTAGGGTAGATCTGTTTTTACGAAATCCAACCTGATTGTTTGGATTTCCAGGTGAGGGACTGTGTACCATTTTTTCCAGAGTCTTACCCAGACAGGTAGTAAGTAAGAGTGGTCTATAATTATGCGGGTCTGATTTGTCTTTTTCTGGTTTTGGAATGGGTAAACAACAGAATGTCTCCAGGAAATGGGAAAATAATTTGGAACAAATATTCGGTTGAAAAGTTTTAGGAGAGTTTAATGAGTTCTCTCATTTAGATTCTTTAACATTAGGTAGTATATGCCGTCTGGAGGAGGTGCACTATTGGCTGAATTTTTTAAGGATTCTTCTAATTCATACATAGTTAGTGGTTTATTATAAGAGAGGGCTGACTTCATTCCGAAATTTATTTTATATTTTTCAGTTATTGTTTTGGTTTTTAGGAAAGTTGGATCATATGCAATTGAGGCAGAATGGTGAGGTGGGCAAGTAGGTACCCTGGTGATACAATAAGTATCACCAGGTTATACTTCATAATCAGTTATGAAGTATAACCCCACAATATGTCAGATGGTGTACAACAGTAAAGACTGAAAAGTGTTTGAGGGCTGACAGCCTCAGACTATGGAAAATTTACTAATCGGACAAGTTAGTGCAAAGCATCATTTTAGTTCGTAGTAAATCACTGAAGTAGGTGAAATGGCATTGTTTCTATTACATCTCATATTGTGAATGCCTTCACAATTTCACAATGAGTTGCCCTGATATTGCACTACCTTGAATAAGCAATGCTTCGCGAGTAGGGAAGACCAATTTGTTTAATTAGTAAATTTTCTGTAGTCTGAGGTAAATGTCCAAAAATCCTTTTTAGTCTTTACTGTCACACACCATCTGGCATCTCTCATATTATGGAGTTATACTTCATAACTGAATTGTCACTTATTGTATCACCAAGGTACCCACCCACCAACGAGAAGTCAACAACCTTAAAAACACATCTGAGTGGTGGTATCTACAGGGAATAAGTAACATTGCATGATATTGCACTACCTCAAATAAGCAGTGCTTATTTGAGGCAGTGCAATATCATGGCAACTCATTGTGAAGGCATTCACAATATGAGAGGTAACAAAAAACGTTACCATTTCAAAAACTTACTTTGGTGATTTACTATGAACTAAAATGATGCTATGCACTAACTTGTTCGATAAGTGTGACTTCTCATGCTTGTTCTTATGACATGAGGTATGTGTTACTAATGGTGGGGAAAAGATTTTTACAGGGTCCAGTCACATTATTATGACCACCTAGTATCCAGAATATGTGTCTTTTGCAGCATGCACCACAGCCAGCCACCATGGGAGGGACTCAATAAGTCGGCGGAAGGTTGATACGGGTATCTGTGACCATGCAGACTGCAGTGCACCCTGGAGTTCCTGTAGGTTCCTTAGTGGAGGATCCATCTGTCTGATGTGTCGATCAAGGTGGTCCCATAGATTTTCAATTGGATTAAGATGCGGGGCATTCAGTGGCCAAGGGAGTAGCTTAAAGTCTTCATCATGCTCCTCAAACCACTCAGACAATTCTGGAGACATGGCATGGTGCATTTTCTTGCTGATAAATACCATCGTCCCCAGGGAACATGGTCAACATGTATGTGTGTACCTGATCTGCAACGATCGATAGGTAACCATTTGCATTCATTGTGCCCTCCAGAGGTATCAGCGGACCCAAGCCATGCCATGAAAACATTCCCCAGACCATAAAGCCAGCCTTCTACCAACAATCATGTCAGGGTGTCTGTCTGTGCCTAATACACCATGCCTAATACAGCACCCATGCTGTATTAGGTTTCATGCCTAATACAGCATGGGTGCTGTCACCAAGTGTCTGCTTTGGAGCCCGATGCACTATCGGGTTGGAGATCTTTCTGGTGGCCCCACGTTCATTTGGACGGCCACTTGAGCAACAGTAGTGCGCCGATCGGTCCTGATCAACAGTTTAAGTCTACATTCACCTATGAGATCAATGGCACATGAGGCTTAACAATTGGCACATTGGATCATCAAAACTGTCTCATTCGTCCAGTCTTGATACACTTTCACCACTGCAGCATTTGAGCATTTCACAAAGTCCGCTGTTTCGGAAATGCTGGCACCACTGGCCTGATAGCTAATGATCATGCCTTTTTCCAGGTCTGATAGGTCATGTGCTTTGCCCATGACAGAGGCTGAACATCAAGCCTTATTTGCTTGCAGTGTGTGAACTTGACATGATCTGCTGTATAATTTGATAGGTGTGTGATGTCTGCATTGGGGGATGGTCATAATATTGTGACTGGACTCTGTATATGTTAGAGAGAGAGATTACTAATGTAGAGAGACTGTCTATATATTTAACAATTAAAAGTTTAATTATAATTTAACTCTGTGAATTCCATAAGCAGTTATAAAGTTATAATTTGATGTAAAAGTAATGTTAATGCTTTTGAACTTAGGACATGTGGTACTTGGTAAGAGTTACATACGTGGAGCAAAGCTTAATAATCAAAGGCAGAATAAAGCAAGATTAATGCCAAACTCTTGTACCATTATGAACTGATCATACAGCTGTTTAGGTGAACAACAGAACAAAACCAAAAGTTAATACAGATTACATGGATAGATTTTCCTTGGATAATGTGAAGTGACAAAAAAAAATAAATAAATAAGCAAGCAAACATGAGTTTTAATAACAATTTTTTTTTTTGTGAAACAAGGTTAATGAGAAAGGAGAAAGAAATTAACCATTAAAATGATGAAGAAAGTTAATAGTGATACTTACCTAATGGAAAGATTAACATTTGGAATACTTGTTTGCTACGGAGATCAAGTAAAGATATACTTAACTATGTAGAAAGAAATGTCTCGTCCTTGATCTAAGTTGAAAAATATAGTGTTTTCTTTCTTATTGCTTGTTCTTAGTCTTTCACTGCAGAAATACACTTGTTTAGGTGAGAGAGAGAGAGAGAGAGAGAGAGAGAGAGAGAGAGAGAGAGAGAGAGAGAGAGAGAGATTAAAACACAACAGCTGAACTTGTTTTAAGGGCAATTCCAAAACTGTTTTAAAGTGAATCCAAACTCGTTTTTAAGGAGCTTTAAGTTGTTTTCATAGTTGGAATTTTGGTCTGATTTATTCATTGGTTATATTTACTGTTTTGAACTAACAATCAGTTAATCCAGTGATAGTCTACAATTATACATTCAGTCAACATTCCAAAATCAATATTTCTATTTTTAAAGCTTATGGGCTGAAGAGAATGTTCTAAGTTTTAAAAACTACACACTATGAGTGCTAGAAACTACAGGAAAATACAGATTGCTGGCTTCATAATACTAGGTGGGCAAATTTATTTTATTTGAAAGAACCCAAAAAGCTTTCATGCAGACATTAACAGGTTTCTATGTAGGCTCCATTTGCAGCTCAAAAGATATCAAAACAATATTCAATTTCACCCCCAACTCGAAACAGTCTGAGTGCTTTCTTTTCTTTAAGCTCCTATAGCACGCACAAACATGCACACACCTACTTTTGTTGCTCACAAAAGTGTTTCACAACAACACAATTTTGGGAGCGACCTTTATCAGCTCTGCCATCTAGTAGTCACTGAAGTTCCATGAAATTTTGAGCTGTACTTTTCATGACATTTTGTAATGTGGTGACTAATATATGCCCACCCATCCTGTAATTTGCAATTCCTACTAAATATACTGGGATAAACTTCACAACAAATGTTAATTTTCAGCTAATTATATAAAGCAAGTAAAAATCTCCTAACCTGTGGCACTTGCATATACAACACGGGCTCTTGGAAGTCTATTCTGCAGCTCTAAAACTTTCAGACCAGTTTTAGTTGGCTTGCTTGAGCCTACTGGGCATAGATTCTTAGCTTTATGGCATTCATCAAAAACAATCTAAGTAATTGATTAAGTCAATAACTTCACATTCATATGCCATATATAAGCAATTAAAACAAAAGATAAATAACATACACCAAGAACAGAGGAGCTTATGTTAAAATTTATTCTTCCCAAATGAAGACTGCATTAATTCAAGGGAAAAAACTGGGTGTTTTATTTACATTAAGAGAATGGTATTTAATCTGTATCTGGCTGTTTGAAACCATATACAAAATATAGTTAAATTTGTAGCACATATCCACATTAATGCATTCACCATTTTAAAAATTTTCCTCTTTTTTAATACTTTAAGTTAAAAGAATACAGAATGAAGCTTCCATTAGAGTGCATCAAATGTATAGAATGCTATAATGAACTAGCTAATCATGAACCATCTGACATAAAAATAGCATTTAAAAATATTCCTTCAATTAATCTGCAACAAATCCAAATTTAATGCTAAAAAAAAAAAAAAAACTTTTAGTAAGCTCCCATGGGGTTTTGTTGGGGATGAAAATCGAATACAGAATAAAATAAATAAAGCTCTAAAAATGTGGCTAAAGTGACTGGTAACAGTGGAATTTTATTTATGTGAACTTGTAATTAAACCTTCCTGGCTAGCAGAAAGGGGGGAAAAATTAAAAGAAATATATATATATATATATATATATAAATATATATATATATATTTTTTTTTTTTAAATAAAATATATATATATATTTAAGGTTGAAGTAATAAAGTGAGGAAAAAAAAGTAAAAAAAAAAGGGTTAAGAGATGGAAGCATAAAGAACACAAGGTGCCAAAACTAGTAGGCAAACATAGGTGTCAAGGTGTGTTTGTTTTAATTGCAGTTTCCAGGGTTTCCCCTATATGTCATTGTAGCATCTGAAAAGACAAAGCCAAGGCAGGCGAGTGCATGTATGTATGTAGGTGTAAGTATTTGTGTTGAGTGCTAGCACCTGCTGACTAATAGGAAAAGGATAGAAAGAAAGAAGTATTAAAGGTGGATAGAGAAAGAATGTGAAAAAACCTAAATGATACATCAAATCACAAGAAATTTAAGGTTGAATTAATAAGCAATTATTAATTCAGCCTTAAATTTCTTAAATTTCTTTTAATTAATTGCAAAGAAATGGCAAGCATCGAATAGAATGTGGGAAAATAATTTGATATAATAAAAATCTAAATATAAGGGAAAGAAAAATAAAAGTTAAAATATATGATGCATGCTATAAAAGATTGAGGCATAATGTGGGCATTTCATCGGAGGACTACACCTGATCATGTATCAATAAACTGTGTTTCTATGCTTATGTGCAGTTAGGGAAGTAAAATATTAAAAAAAAAACATAAATAAATAATAAATTTAAAAAAATAATATAATAAATAATAATTTTAAAAAATAATATAATAAATAATAAAAAAACTAACTAAATAAATTAACCTAAATAAAGTGCATGCAAACAAAAAAAAAAAAAAAAAAAAAAAAAATGCTTACTAAAAAGGAGGGTGAAAGCAGTAAAATCTTTTTTATTCTTTTGGATTTAAGTTTTACAGAAATTTAAGTGATTTTCTGTATTTAAGTCACTTAAATACAGAACGAACAGCTGTTTGGAAGAAAAGTAATGCCGAGAGCGAAAACCAAGTCTTTTAGATGCAGAAGAAGCAATATTTGTAATGTGCTTGTGCCAAGAGAGATTAGAAGTCAGGGTAATCCCCAAAAGAGATATATCATCTTGCCTAGAAATCAGAGTGTCACCAAAGATAACCACAGGAGCAGAAGAATCCTTTTTGTGAGATATAAGACATGACTGAGTTTTAGAAGGATTGAAATCAACTAAGTTGTCTTTGCCCCACTGGAGAATTACTGGAGATTGACATTTAAGGAATTGGTGGCGGATATTCGAGAAATTGAAGCTGATTGAGCAGGGCGAGGTTTCTCAAACTGGAAAGAAGAATGCAATGTGCTATCATCAGCAAAACTATGGATAGCATTTCCGGTCAATCATAGAAGGTCATTAATATACAAGAGGAAAAGAGTGGAAGGAAACTCTTTTCCTCTGAACCATGGGGGACATCAGCATTAGTGGAGAAGTTAGAAGACAGAGAGCCATCGACCATCACCCTCAGTAAGCAGTCAGAGAGAAAATTGGATAACCAATTACAAAAAAAAACATTTGGCAAGCCATAAGATGGAAGCTTGTTTAGAAGACCTTTATGCCAAACACGATCGAAAGCAACTGCTTGTGTTTTGCTGAACTTTTTCATAAACGGGTAACATAAGCCAGAATATCACCAGTGGATCAACACTGATGGAATCCATACTGGCGATCGCTAATCATACAGAAAGTTTCTAGATAGTTTTAAGAGTTGGCGGTTAATTGATTTCTCCATTACTTTAGAAGGAGTAGAAGTAATTGCAATGGGACGATAATTGGATGGGAGTGATTTGTCACCCAGTTTAGGAACTGGCTGGATATGAGCAAATTTACAAGTAGAAGGAAAAACACCTTTGGAATAAGAAAATGAAAAAGGTGGCAAAGACCAGGAGTAAGTTCAGGAGCACAGGTTTTTACTAAAGAAAGAAAAAAGTTTAAACTATTTCAGAAAGAGTTAACTTCTGTCATTTTTCTTCACAGATTTGCTTCACAAGGATGAATCAGTAAGTATTCTCTTTCCAAGTGTGTGTGTGTGTGTGTGTGTTCTGTGGAAATGACTGAAAACTTTAAAATGAGGGTCAATGAACTTAGTGTGTGTATATATATCTTTGATAAGTAGAAGGATACAAGCAGGTGTAATTTCTACAGGCAGACAAGAGATCTGCTCTGGAACAGAAACATACCACTGAAGTGTAAGAATGCTATATACCAGACCAATTATGTACCAATTGTGACATATGCTTCTGAAATTTGGACTATGAGGAAAAAAGATGAAAGCAGAATGCAGGGGGTCAGAAATGAGATTTGTGAGGAGCATAGCTGGAAAGACAAGGTGCAACAAAATCAGAAATTATGTGATCAGGGAGAGAATTCAGGTTGAAAAACTCCAGAATAGGATTGAAGGTCCTGTACATGATAAAGATTGATGTCATTAAGAGAGGAGGAAACTGGAGTGAAATCAATGATGGACAGAAGTACATGGACAGGGCATGGTAGCTAGGCTTCATACGTCTGACCTGTGGATAGCAGAATGATGACAGTTGATAATGACGACGGCGACCTTTGAAAACCCATTCTCTGTTCAAGTCAGCGATGAACCTGCAAAACTGCAATTTGAATTGCTGAACTGAAGACTCAATTTTATTAGTGGTTTCAACAAGAAGCTTTTATTACCTTTATACTTTCTCACCTAATAGCTGTATGAATTACACAAGTTTCACGAAATATGGCTTTTCCATGAGTGTATGTGTGTGCGCGCACGCACACGCATGCATACACAAATAGTAGTAATATACAACTGTTGAAAAGCAAAATAAGCAGAAAAAGGAAAATAACAGAAGTTATCATATGTCTAATGCTCCAAAACACACAGTGCAGCAGTAAAGGAAGCAAAAGGATATAAATAATGTGTGGTTTGTAAAATAGATATGAAAGTGTCTGTGAAAATGGAAATGAAAAGTACACACACAGTGCCTGAACTAAGAGAAGTTTAAGGGGTAGTTGAAAGTGGAAGTGAAGTAGTGGTTAAACATGTGAAAGAATTTGAAAAACCTAGTACAAAAATCAACTGGTTCTGAGGAAGCAAATAAATTAAAAAAAAAAAAACAACAACAAAGAAATAAATAAGTAAATAACACTATATTCAGATATGGGAGGGCAATTTTAGCAAGAAGTCAAATCAGGGAATAGCAAATATGCAAAATCTGAATATAGTAAATGAAAATATGATACATAGTCAGGAAATTCATCAAGGGACTACTCCTAACCATGTATCTTATGACAAAATAAAAATTGGCAATTTAATATTTCCAATAAAATTCGCAAAAATACTATTTGTATTCAAGCTATCAAGATTAGCCAACATATGCAGCAACCATATCCTTTTCAGCAAAGCAATAAAAGTTTTTTGTAACAAGCTTTTAAATAATAATATACCTCCCTTTTTTATCAAATACTGTTTCAGTATAGTTTCTTCTACAATTAAAAATAAATTCAATTTTGATTTACTTGGCACCTGTCCGTGTTAACGGTATTGTACAGTTGTATAGGCGCCTCCGTAGCCAGGTGGGAAGGAGCAGCAGTGCGTAGCACACGCTTCTTGATTAGACCCGGGTTCGAGCCCGTCACCACCAAATACGGAGGATGCGGAAAGGTCAGGGAATGACCGCCGCATATCCCGGAGCAATATGGCCTTAGTTGCTAATGCTCCTAAAAACCAAATAACAAACAAACAAACAAACACAGTTGTATATTATTTGGTGGGATTTTCACTACTTAGTTAGTAATCACTGTTCATTACTTCCGTTTTTTAAGGTTCTTTCTCAGAATGAGATTACTGTTGCTTTACTCTCTGACAGTACATACAGACATTACATCCTTTCTACTTTTTGGAATCCTATACATTTGGCTTTTTATTCCTGGACTTAAGTGTGTTTCTTCCCTGATTACAACCGCTAGGTTTGGTACTTTGCTTTCCTGACACCGGTCTCAGATCTACTGTCTGCATGGTATCCTTGCATCATTGAACCAGGCCTTTTATTTGGTAGAATTAATTTTATCTATGGATACGAAAATTCTTCTTCAAGGTTTTTAATTCTGTTTCCATCAATAGTTTTTTCGCCTGCCAGATTTTTTTGTCACACTCTTCAATGGATTCATTAAACCTTCAATCAACCTCAGTTGTGCCAAACTGCACTTTTCTCTTTCTACAGCAGTTTGTCACCTTGGAAGTTTGGAGCTGTGATCTATAAACCCTCTTCGCTGATCATCTAAATTTTACCATAATTTTATCTCCTGTAGTTCGGACTTATTCTTGTTCTACTTTCTGTTTCACATATTGGTATGTCTGCGGCCTTTTGTCTGGCATTTCATGTTTCAGGCCATCTTTCCCGCTTCTCCCCCCCCCAACGATAGAGGTCATCCTTTTCTGTTTCTCTAAATCTGTATAACTCGGTGACTTGTCATTGTTCCCCCCCTTTTGCATCCTGGCTGTGTACATCTCTCCTCCGCTGGACTTAATGACTCCAGGTAACTCCGACTTTTAGTTTTAGTTTCGATTTCCCTTCCTCTCTACAAGCATATGGTATTAACACCTATTTTTACTAATGCTTGCTTATACCAGAACCCTGTCTTTAAGGTTGGGCCCCTACACACCAAGTAAGTTCAGTATTTTTAATGACTTTTTAGACACTCTTTATCTTTATACTGTCTTTTTCTATTTTTTTTCCATTTGTAGAACTATTAGTGTAACACAAGGGTGATACGAACGCTCTGTCTATCCTCAATCCTATCGATATTTTTGCCTTCTTTTGACCATCTTTTTCTTCCCTTCCCCTCCCCAAGAATTTTACCACCCCTATACCATTTGCTTATCTACACTTTTTTATTCAAATTTCTCTGCTTTATTTTTGAATTTTAATTTTCAACTATGTTAATTTAATTACCTTTCATCCCTTCCACACTTCACATTTGTATTATATTTCACATTACACTTTTGTAAATTTGTATTTATTTTAATTTATATTATTATTTTTACACCGCGCAGGGACTACCTTGTATACTAGTACTACGATAAAGGCTGCATATTTGCTTCCCCCATTTTCTAATACTACAGACAAGTTTGGATATGCAGTGCCTGATACATGGTCAGGAATAGTCCCCTGATGAATTTCCTGACTATGTATCATATTTTCATCTACTATATTCAGATTTTGCATATTTGCCATCCTCTGATTCGACCTCTTGCTAAAATTGCCTTTTTCTATATACACACACTGCCATTCAGTTTAGATGTACAAAATTTAAAATAGAGAAGGCTACCAAATTTAAAATAAAGTAATTTAGTAAAAAAATTTGGTGAATTTGCACAAAATTGCCTGGCTAATTGAAATACTTTGTGCTTCCATAAACCATAGTTATAGTGTAGATAAAATAATATGTACGTTGGGTTTATGATCACTTATTATAAATTTTTTTCCTATCTTTTCTGTGCTATTAGTTGTAATTCATTCATCCTCATATTATATTAATTGTTACATAACTCACTGCAGATTATAAAAAATAAATAAGTAAGTAATAAATAAATAAAGTAAGCCATTATCATTTAAAAATTGTTTACTTAACTTACTATTCTCTAAAAGTATATTTCATTTTACTACCCCCTATCAGCTATAGTGGCTCGGCACTGGTGGAGTGTGGGTCTGTACCTTCTACATATTTGCCATATTTTCATAACCGTTCCACATTAGTCATACTTTGTTTGCACTGTAAAAAACATTGTAGCCCTCCTAGGCATTTTCCGACCTCACCCCGTGGTTCTTTACATTGAGACAACAGGTGCACTGGTGTCTGTGTGTTTACACACACACACACACACACACAAATTGAAGTTCGATTCAAGAATTGAATAGAATTAGATTAATTAAATACAATTAGATGATGTATTGTGAATTGGCATTTCAAAAATGGAACCAATATTAATTACCTTGTGGAGCACGGCAGGCCAAAGTTCCACATTAATAAGGTCTATTTTAAGCTATTTTTACTGTAATGTTGAGCTTTAGGTTAGTTATGGCAGAGATATTTAAATATCTCCAGTTTTTATAGCAATATAGCCTGCTTGCCTAAAATGTGGAGTATCTGACATAAATTTTTTTGTGAGGTATGACTGTGTGTTATTCCAGCGTTATAATTTGGGATAATATTAAATTTAAGCTAGGGTGAAAATATTTGGAAATTTCTCATTTCAGTTATTTGCATATCCATAAAGAAACCAGACCTAAAAGAATCATTTCTAGCAAAAAGTAAGAGGATACAACTCCTTCAAATTCTTCACCACACCAGTGCAGCAACTGCTTTAGACGTGTCCCATATTTTCCTCCAGACTGACTTTCACCAATTAGGGAAGAATAAGTTGCAAATATAACTCCTTTCTTGACACTTCCATTTGCTTTAGAAGATATTTTATCATACTTGAACTAAAATATAAGAAAAGAGAAGCAATATTATTTAATGAAAATCCATATAGAAAATTCACAATGAAATTATTTATGCATTCAAATGAATAATCTTAGTGTTTATAAATGAATTCTGTTGTTTCAGAGCTAATCACCTCAGAAATGATAAATCTTTACACATCTTTAATTAATAGGTAGCTTGCAGAAAATGTGCAAAGATACCACACATTTTAGGTGTTTACAAATAGTGTGACAGCTAGAGCACAATGGAGGTCCTCCTGTTCAAGTAAATATGCACAAATTAATTTAATTGTGTCTGACTAGTATTAGTAACATTGGTGCAAGGAAACCCCCCCTGACTGATTTTTTTCCTTGCTGCTCTAATCTGACTACAGCAGCAGGGACAAAAAAATAAATAAAAATTATTTAAAAAAAATAAAATAAAACAAAAAAAAATAATAATAAATAAAAAACTATTGATGTGTTTCCCTCCTCCAGTAAGATTAACTACCCAGCTGACCTTTGAATTTTTCCAAGATGTCAGTTTCAGCTATCCACAGAGGGCAACTTATTCCAATAATTAACAACTCAGTATCTAAAAGAAAACTTTCTGTAATCCAATCTAAACCTTTACACCTACTATAATTTCTTTATGGCTCCTAGTTCTGGAATCATTTATAACAGTGAAAATCTGTCTTCATTCATTATACTATACCAGGGGTCGACAACCTTTCTGAGTGAAGAGCCATTTTTGATCTAATTAAAAAAAAAAAAAAAAAAGAGAGAATCCGAAGAGCCGCACTTCAGCTCAAGCTGGGGGGGGAGTTTTTAAGAAATGGAATAGAGTGGGAATGTGTTTTATTAAAAAATATATATTTTTTGAAATATTATTTATTAACAATATTTCTGATTAATATGACTTTCGCAGTTGAATTTCTTGAGCGAGTCTCTCAACATCAGGCGAGTATGCCGTAATTTTCATCTTTAAACATGCTGATAGACTCGCATTGTTTGGATGGTTTCTTGATTTATTTTTAAAGTTCATGTTCGAAAATATTTGCCTGCAGAAATTTATCATCAAACCAAAAACTGAGAGAAGTCCAAACGCAAATATTTTCAAATTCATATACGTGTCCGGTAAGCTACACCACGCATCAAACACAATTTGGTTTTGCTTTCTATCATTATCCATTCATGACTCATCTATCATCATCCATTTATGTAGAATTGCAAGGGCAGCTTTTTGCCTCTTCAAATCCTCAATTTCAGTTTTAAGACATTTTTAGTCTTGCACTCCACATGTCCTTGATTTTTAAGTCCTGTAACTCCATTTCAAACTTTGATTCTTATGGGCTAAAAGTTAAAGAGCTGCAGGTTGCTGACCCCTCTTGGAGTCACAGATCTCATCACACCCTCCTCTACGTTGACTAGTTTATAACTCTTTAGCTCATATTTTGTCTTTCCTCATATATGCACGCTTGCAAATTTCAGCAAATGGGTTACCCATCTAATGGACTACCTGATATAACATTGCAGGGCTTACAATAGCCTTAATGATTGTTATTCAGCATCATCAATAAGAGACCCAAGCCAACCTTGCCACCTGTCTACAGTGCGAGAACCCTATGTATACTCAAATCCCTTTCTTCGTGTAATTCACCCCGCCCAAGTTTACGAGTTATTTTGGGGTTTTTGTTCACCAAGTGTAAGATCTTGCATTTTGCAAAATTTTGATGAAAAGTGGCAAATTGAAGACATATAAAAGTTGACCTGATGGAACACTGCTTTGTGCCAATCATTATCTGCAAATTGATTTCATGCTCTGTTTCTCTTCATCAATGTCATTTAAGAAAATCAGAAAAAAAAGTGATCCTAATATATCCTCCACTTCTGACATTAGCCCAACTTAAGTGATTAATCACAAGTCTGCCTCTGCCCAGTAGTGACTTGCGATCCATTTAAGAATCTTACCCTGTTTCCAAAATATTCCAGCACAAACAGTAACCTGTCATGCAGGACTGAGTCAAATACTATGCTAAAATCCTAATAAACAATGTCAAAATTGTTTTCTACATCCAGCTCATAAGTAACTCTTTCAAAATAGCTAACCAATTTAGTTAAAGATGATTTTTTCCTTTAAAAAAAACATGTTTTGTATCAGAATTACATTTCTACCTAACTGTTGCCGTATTGCATTCTTGATCACTGCCTCCATGATTTTCCCTATCACTGACATCAGATTGACCAACATGTAGTTACTGCTTCAGTGGCACTTCAAAAAAAAAATTTTGTCTCAAAAGTATTACTTGCTCTTTTCTGTTTGAAAAAGTACAGTAAACCCCCGCTATTCGCGGGGGTTACGTTCCTGAAAAATGTTGCGAATACCAAAAACGCGAATACTGAGTTATGGCTCCCATAGTAATAAAGCGGTTCCGTTCCAAAGTATGAAATATATAAGAAAAACTAGTCTAAAATTTTGTCTATGTATGTATTATATGTACCTTCATGATATGACTATGTACATAGTGAAATGCAAGCATATGGCATCGAAATGAAAATATGAAACAATTAAATATTAAATGTAATATTTATTAGAAATTTCAAACAAATCTTTCAAACCAGCGCCTTTGCTAACTAAAAAACTTATCACGTCAGTGCTATCACCTGTTTTGCTAAAGTTTTGATAAAGGAGTTTTGCCTTTTCACAAATGATGAGTGAACTTAACAGAATTTTATTTTGAGTTCGGTCTTCTATCCACAGATTTAAAGCTTTTTCCATTTTTTCTAATTTAACATCACGAGTTACAGAGCAAATTTTTGAAGCAATTAGTGCGTTTTCACGGACACTACGGTGGATTTTTTCTTCTGATTTCTTGATTGATCGTACCGTTGACTCATTGATTTTATAATGTTTTGCCACTGAGAAGACACTTTCACCATTAGAAATTTTGTCTAATAACTCAATTTTATTCGCTAATGTCATCACCTTCTTTGATCTTTTCACATCTCTCTTGTTATTCGTAGCCATATTTTTGTACGGGTTAGAAAGAATTTGTCCACAATAAAGTCACTTTCTTCCGTTAACACACTCGAAAAAGTCTGTTTTACACTGAAAACGGTAGATTTATCACTTTTGTACGCATATCAATTTATAAATTGATAAATTTATTCAATTTATAAGCATATAAATTAAAAGCAAATGATGAAACCTTCCATGACAAGCGTATAACACATACTGAACAAGGATTAGCGAGAAACACCCACGCTCGCGATTTTGTCACCCCTCTCCCTCACCCACTGAACGCTGTTTTGACCGGGAAAGATAATTTTAGCCACGCTCATGTTTTTTTTATGGCGGAAAATGTTCACGGCGCTTTAAAATTCACATTTTTATAGGTTTTCATTTTATATTAAATAAGCGACCCCGAATACAGATACCGCGAATAGCGGGGGTTTACTGTACATGATTTTCAAAACTGCAATTCTGGTTTGACCTGAAGAGCTTATTGTCAATATGATCCTGTCAAATCCGTTGATAACTATGTTTTTGCATATATAAGTATAATCAATATACTTATGCATGACAACACAGAATCTGTACGAAGAGACAGCTGGAAGCAAGAGAAGATGAGAGTAGGATGTGCTACAGACCAGAAGATTGCAAAGAGTATGATGACAGTCTCTACATAAGATCGAATGGGCAAGCAATTGTGAATGAATGGGCAGTTTCAAGTTGTGGCTTACCGGTAAGTGGAGGAATCCACCATGGAGCACAAAATGTTTAACTAAATAGATGACTATTTATACCAGCATGTTAGGGAAAGTAATAGGGGCGTATTTTAAACTTAATTAAAACCCATAGTAGCAACACAGCAACCCTTGGGTGGGGGAGATCCCACAGTTCTAAGATGGATGTGTGCATATGGGACAGTGGAAGAAATTAATTTGGGGAAGGGAAAGAGATTTCAACTCAGTTTTTGTTTTTATAACCTAGATGAATATGCTCTTAGCACTGTTATAAGGAACTGTTAAAAGGACAAGCATCCTTATGCACTTGTCAGTTTGCCAACCAAGGACCACTGGACATCAATTCTTTCTTGTTTCATAATAGCACCTGGTAGGTTCTCACACTGAAATTGATACAACTGATGCTGCAAAGCATATACTGCTTCAACTAATTCTTTCTCTTTAACAACACCAAGAAGTACCAGAAATTTACCTACAATAAATTTCAAATCTGAAAATGATGCAATGAAAATCGATGAAATTTGTTGTTGTTGTTATTTGATTTTTAGGAGCATTAGCAACTAAGGCTATATTGCTCCGGGATATGCGGTGGTCATTTCCTGACCTTTCCGCATCCTCCGTATTTGGTGGTGACGGGCTCGAACCCCGGTCTAATCAAGAAGTGTGTGCTACACACTGCTGCTCCTTCCCACCTGGCTACGGAGGCAGCGTCATGAAATTTGTGCTACCTCAGCATTTATTTGGACAATTTTTCAATGGGAATGACACAGAGTCAAATGCAGCCATAAAGTACTTCCTCGTGGAGCAAAAGAACAGTCTTCTGCTCTTGTTTTAAACTCCCCACGACCTTTGCAGTAGAAATGCATGACAAGTCACAATCATCCATCTGGTTTGGTCTGCTATGGCAATAAATTTCCAAAATGGAAGTGGAAGATTTAAAAAGTGTTAGTAAAATAAATTTGCATGTAACAGTTTTCAACATATCTAGGAGTAATGACATAAGTATGTGGATCTGATCTAACATTTAAAAGAAACAAGCAAATCGCATTAATCAAGCCAGAAGAAAGAAACATGAACAGACTTTCTTGGCCTGTTTAGGATTGCTTTTACAAAAAGTTTACCAGTTCTTTTACATAAGTTCAATTTTCCCTCTACCAAAACTCTGGATCATGAACT
Organism: Mastigoproctus giganteus; assembly: GCF_048544385.1. Classification (NCBI taxonomy): domain Eukaryota; kingdom Metazoa; phylum Arthropoda; class Arachnida; order Uropygi; family Thelyphonidae; genus Mastigoproctus; species Mastigoproctus giganteus. The sequence continues at coordinate 91,046,996 of NC_143582.1, read as the reverse complement.
TTTGGATTAAACATGTCCGTCCACTCGCTAGTGATTGCTTTTTATACTTTTCAATTTGGTAACTCTGAAAAAGTATTCATACTGCTTTTGTCACCACTTCTACCCTCTTCTTTAAACAGACTTGTCAAAGGTGGCCACTGTTCTACCAGTCTAATTACACATTTAACCAAAGATCACTTTCAATTTTTTTTATGTCAGTGGCATGCACCAGTTGAAACCATACTGCTTTTGTCACCACTTCTACCCTCTTCTTTAAACAGACTTGTCAAAGGTGGCCACTGTTCTACCAGTCTAATTACACATTTAACCAAAGATCACTTTCAATTTTTTTTTATGTCAGTGGCATGCACCAGTTGAAACTTAATTGTTTAAATCTATTTAAACAATTACGTTTCAACTTTCCTTTTAGCACTTCTTTTGTAGATAGTAGTAAATTTCCACAAATATTCATCTATTTTCACAGGAAAGTACGCAGTTCTTCCTACCACACAAATTAATCAGATGATAAGATGATTAATTAGATGAAATTAATCACAATCTCTTCTTTTCATACCTTTGTTACTTCAGTTTTTAGGTATACTATAACAGAGCATTATCAACACTAACTGCCAAGCAGTTTTTTGAAGAAAAACTGCATGCTTTCAGATTGCTCAGAAGACCTGGCACAGCATTGGGCCAGGTCTTCTGAACATTTGACTATACACCATCTGATGCTTTAGCAGATATCACAATTTCTGGGCCACAGCTGATTAAAGGCATTAATACAAAGGGTACTACGAAAGTTTTGCAATATGACGCAACAATGAATCACAGGAAGCTGCTTGTTGCTGCATGTTGAGACATGTTCATACGTGCATAGTAGCCGCCGCGCCAAGTCGATGGGCTCAGTTATTCATTAGTAGTGAGAGTGTAAAGTGCTTGCGATGGCATCGTGGTCACGAAATGAGATAAGGACAGTTTTGCGGTATAATTTCGTGCGTGGTTTAACCATAGACCAGTGCTTAGAAGAAATGACTCTTGCACTAGATGATGATTGTCCACATCGTACAACGATATTCAGGTGGTATAGAGAATTCCAAAGGGGAAATTTCACTCTGGAAGATTCTGAGAGGCGGGAAGGCCACGAATGTCAGTTACGCAGGAAAACGTTACTGCTGTGAGGAAAATGCTTGACGAAAACAGGCGAGTGACCTACCAACAGATAGAGGATACTTTGGGCCTAAATGCACCAGCAATTCGTTCGATTCTGCAAGATCATTTGCACGTGAAGAAACTTTGTTCTCCTGGGTGCCGCATCAACTGACTGAAGAGCAGATGACACGACGTGTGACTTGGTGCCGGGAGATGTTAAAAAAGTTTGATAAGGGACAATCTCGGTATGTGAACAACATCGTGACAGGTGACGAGACTTGGCTGTACTATTACGATCTGCCGACCAAGGCTCAAAACAAAGTTTGGGTCTTTGGTGATGACGACACACCCGTAATTGTCAGAAAATCCCGATCTGTAAAGAAGAAAATGATAGCTGTATTTTTCAAATCGAGTGGAATTGTGGAACGTGTCGTTTTGGACACGCAGAAGACAGTCACAGCTAAGTGGTATACTGAACAATGCCTGCCTAAAGTCATTGGATCTATGAAGAACCTGCGGCCAAAGTCAAGAATGGACACCTGGTACCTCCATCACGATAATGCTGCAGCTCACCGCGCCAAAGCCTGCACCGAATATTTGACCACGACAGGACTGAAACTTCTCGAGCACCCTCCCTACAGTCCAGACCTTGCTCCCTGCGACTTTGCACTGTTCCCGCATGTGAAAATGAAGCTAAAAGGGAGGCGGTTTTCCAGTGATGAGGACCTTCTATGGGCTTGGGACAACGAGTGTGCTTTACTCCCTAGTGAAACTTGGCAGAACTGGTTTAAAGATTGGTTTCGGAGGATGGAGAGGTGTATTGAATGTAGAGGAAATTACTTTGAAAAAATTAAATAAACAAAGCTGTATTGCAAAACTTTCCTAGTACCCTTTGTATGCTATCGCTGACTGCTACTTCTGAAGCCTATGGGGTTCCACAATTTATAATAAGATACCCAAGACCATTTATCTCAGAATCACCACTGAATATTTCAAATGCAGTCCTCTACCAGAACTCATTAAAAGAAATATCACTTGAAAATCTTAGAGCATAGCCATGTTCTTATGTTCCAATTCAGTGTTTGATCTCAAGGAACTATTACATTATATTATCTACTCTCACTTAAAGGCCTATTGTCCGCCTACTTCTGTGTTGGACTTCTCAGATGGTCACACTGGTTATCCAGAATTAGAATTATGAAGAATTGAGACCAAGAATTATCACATAAACTGCCTTTATTGTTTATTATAGGAGCCTAGCTGTTGTTGCACACTGCTGCCTTCATATTACTATTATACAAGCTGAAGACTTAGCCTTACAAATTTAGTCAGCTTCTAATGTAAACATTTTAACCCAAGCTGGGCACACACAATCAATGAGACCCCAGACAATATTTCAGTAATTCAAGCTCTTCATCAACACAACCAGAAAACCTTAATAGCTGTTTTTCAAAATGTTTTCTTTGATTTCTCCACTGAAAATTTCTGTTAAACCTAATTATATGCCTATGTTGTGTGGCAGGTAGAATTACTGATAGAGATCTGGATTTACTAACATGCACTTTCCTCATCAGTAATACTCCCTGGCTTTATGACATTGAAGCATCATCTGGAATCAAACTGTTGACATGTGCACTTCACATTTTATTTCTTTATGTATTTATTTTTTTTTTATGAAAACTCCAAACATGAGGTATTAGAACCTATAGTACTTAGTACTGTGCATGGGTTGCAGATTGAAAAGCTGATAGAAGATATTTGTTGACAATACACTTAAACTTCTGTAGATTGTAATTTTCAGGAAATACGTATGACAGTTGTTCCAGAAAACAGCAGTTGACTGAATAAATGAGGTAGAAGAAAAGTTGGTTCTGTGAGTTTGAAGTTGGACAATAAAAGGACATTGGCTGGTTGCAGCATGTGTTGTTCTGCTTTGAAAGAGAAAGCAGGAATTATAGAAGACAATTCAGAAGAACAGTGCCCATGGAAGTAGCATACAGCAGAAACAGGACATCTATTAGACAGTGTGGAGAAGCTCTATTAGGGATGAGTCATTACTTAACCTAACTGGCTTCTTCTGAATTGAATCTAGAAGCCTGAGAGAGGTTTTGGGGGCACCACCCCACATGTGGGAACAATAAATCCATGGTAGGATGGATTTGTGATTTGCACAGAGTGAGCAGCTGTTTGGAAGAAAAATAATGCTTAGAGCAAAAGAGAAAACCCAGTTTTTTAGATGCAGAGGAAATAATAGTTGTAATGTGCTAATAATGCTAGGAGAGATTAGAAGTCAGGTTAACACGCAATAGAAATATATGATCTTGCCTAGAAATCGGAGTGTCATCGAAGATAAGCATAGGAGCAGAAAAATCATTTTTGTGAGATACAGTAATACCCCGAAGTTACGCGATAGGTGGGTCCGACGAAAATCGCGTAAGTCAAATTCGCGTAAGTCGGGGTACAACTTTGCATATAAATACATATAAATTTTGCTTAATTGGGACCAAGGACTAACAAAAACACTAGTTTAGAAGAAAAATATTAATAAAATTGCAGTTCTTTATACATATTAATACAAAATATGTATTAAAAAAACAAATGACTTACGTAAAAAAGTTATTTCGATGTCGATGGCTTCATAAAATCTAACAAATTCGTCTGACGACACAGCGCCTTCTTTTTTTCACGCAGAATTTCTTCGTAGCAAGCTAATAATTTTTTTATTCCTTGCTTTGTAGCTATAACGCGTTCTTCGTTGGAGTCTGTTTTCTAAAATTTTTAAGCCCTTTACAATTGAGCCCTTTTCAATTTTCAACCTGTCAAGTTTGCAATTGTCATGTGCTTTTCGCCGTTGCTTCATTTAGGCCTGTAGCACGTGCAATATCACGTGGTCTTTCATTTCGCTCAAAGCGTTTCACAATTTCATATTTTTTCTCTATCGACAGAGGCGGACTAGCCATAAGCCTTACCGGGGAAACCCCGGTGGGCCAGTGGGATTTTGGCCATAAACCATAGTATGAGGCCACTATAAATTTTCCCGGGTAAGAATTTTTGATCCAGTCCGCCTCTGTTTATCGATAATTGCTTTTCTTTTTCTTTCTGAATCTGCAGTGTCTTCACCAGGACGCTTCCTTTTCACACCTTTTAATTAAGTATTTTACTCATTTTTAGGGAATAAAGCACAATTACAAAACGAGGAGGCACGCTTGATACGCATAAACAAAGCTGCGCGCATGTAGCAACTGAATAAACAACACCATAAAGGCAGAGATACACTATTAACACCTCACATTTCTAGGGGTTACTACCATAAAACAATAAAAATCCAGTTGCGTTTCTGCTAGTGAAATCTGTTATAAACTGGTAGTAAACTCGATCTAATTGCATTTGCGATTATACCAATAGCTGGAATTGTGTTGGTTTTTACGTTATTATGGTGAAATGAGTTTCCCCTTCACTGATATAAAAAACATAAAAGCAGCAAAGTTGAATTTTGTTCATCTTTCGCTCTCATTCTCCGCCGTCGCACCGTATATCGATAACATATGAAAAACGACCTTGAAGATAGTGGGCGGCAGCGTTGCCAAACGAAAAAAATCAAGAACCGCGTAACTCCGAGTTCGCGTAAGTCGGGGTAGCGTAAGTCGGGGTATTACTGTATAAGACAAGACTCAATTTTTGGAAAGATTGAAATCAACTAAGTTATCTTTGACCCACTGGAGAATTACCTGGAGATCAGAATTTAAGGAACTGGTAGTGGATATTCGAGAAGATGATTTTATGCAGTGGGCACTCCTGCTATTCACAAGCTGGCATATAATTTTACGTGTTAATTGAAGCATGTGGGATTTTTCAATTTACATTTTGCTCACTAACAGGTCGACGGAGAGTTTCAATTTTAAAAATAATTTTAAAATATTTTAATATAAAACATGGATTTTTTAGTGTTGCTTGCAGAAAAGATTGAAAATAAAGGTGACATCAAAAAGTGTACAATTTCGAATTACTTACTGCTGATTTTTTAACAGGAACTTTTCATGACTGCAGATGGGTTAAACATTCTAACTACAGTCATGAAAAGTTCCTGTTAAAAAATCAGCAGAAAGTAATTAAGGATCTATTCCAGAGCCTGCTTAAAACAAAATCTCTATTGAATATTTGATGTCTACAGCATTTCTATGAATTATACTGATTTATACGGTATAATTCTTATTGAATTTTTATTCACAACTGACAACAGAAATTGTTCATTCATGTCAATCTGTCATTCTTGTTTCAATTTTTCTAACTAAACTAACACCTTCTGTAATATAAAATATACTAACTGTAATAATCCCTGATGGGGAGAATGCTGAATATCTCGATGTGAGCTTCCTCCATGCCAGTAATTTTTGTATTATGGCCATATACCTTGCTTTAGAAGGAGCTTAGCCTACTTATGTACTTCACTATATGTATATCTTTGCAATAAAGATTTATTTATTTATTTACCTGGAGTATTAAGAACAAATGGTATATTGCCGTTTGTTCTTAATACTCTACTGAAAACTGTCTAATGAATGTTCAAAATACATACATATTTTGCTGTAGGAAGTACATTTTTTATATTTCATTTTGTGCAAAAAACTTACATGGCAGAGAAATATAAATTACAGATTTGGAATCACCACCTAAAAATTGTACAAGTTCACCTACTAAATATTAAAAAAAAAAAAAAAAAAAAATGTATATCAATGTAATTGGAAGTAAAGATTGCCACTCTTTTCTTAGGAATTAGTATTCATTGCAAAATTCCATGCAGAAGAAGAAACACTAATGGAAGTCTAAAAAGACAATGCAAAACACAAGTTAAATACTATGGCATTAGTGCAAGAGTTAAGATACAGTAATAACCTGACTTTCCCTTCAGATGAAGGATCAACAGAACGTACAGAAGAGGAAGTGTGGATTATTAAAATTTGCTGCCTAGAGCATTGTTTGTAATAGCATTCAGTTTATCAGCTACCTGAGCACGATCATAAATAGTCAACCCATCTATGTTAAGTGGTCCAATCTGATTCATCCCTTTCCTTCTAGAGTTTACATAAGTAAATAACTCTTTGCTGTTTTTCTTTGCATCCTTTGCCAAAGGTTTCTCGTAATCTGCCTTTGCCTGCCTAACCTCCTTTGTGACTTGATTACACATGGGATTGGCATTCCATCCTTTTTCATTTAGTAGCAGTGCAGCTAGCTATATAATAAGAAGTTACACCACAACATTAAGAATAGGACCAGGATTCCTACATATCTAACTTTAGAGACACGGAGATCTCCTGTTTAGATATCCTCTGATTTTTTGTGCCCAATAATACAGGTAGTTCTAGACTTTGAGTTAATGTGTTCCTAGCACGCACTTGTAAAGTAGGAATTTATTTGCCATAGACAATGTTAAAAATAGGGGTTACGTTATCAACAATGAAATTTGTTAGCTAATTAGTTTATGTTTAAACAACGATTGATTTATCAAAAGGAATTAAAATGTAGCCTGTAAAATCAAGCAAATTATAATAGAGAAATTATTTAAGACCTACAAATATTAAAGAATGTTTATTCATCATCATCGTCGAGTAAATGCACACTCGTTGATCACTCATTATTGGCTTGGCACTCGTTTGTTTGTTTCACAAGGAGTCGTCTTCTTCAGAAATGTTTCAAGAGGCGTTTGTTTCCAAGATAATCTTCTCTTTTAATTATAAATTTCACGATTGCATGCATAAGCATTTTTTAACGGCACACACAAATTGCAACTAACATGATTCGCATGGAGTAACAAGTTTACGAAGCTTAAAAAAAAAAAGGAATGAAGAGAAGATTCTGAAAGTTTATTTGTTTTTTATACGATTGAAGATTTCAGTAAAGGGGAAACACATTTCACCATAATAACGTAAAAAACCGCACAATTCCAGTTATTGGTATTTTCACAAATGCAAGAAGATAGAGTTTACTACCAGTTTATAATTGCTTGCTTAAAAAAAAACAACAGAAAAGAAAAGAAAAGACCAACAAACCGGAAAGTGCAAATTATTTTTGTTTTATGGTCGTGACCTCCAGAAATGTGCTTTAGAAAAATATCACAAAAGCATTTAAAATTGATTCTTATAACGGAACATAGGATAACGATGAAAGTGTAGTGCATTTTAATGATTTGAATTGGTAACTAATACAATTTACAAACCATGCTCATGACTTTTTATATGGCCTTAAGGTCACGCTCATGACCTTAAAAATGACATTTAAGAGAGATAAATAGTTTAGTTATACAGCAAAAATTACAACTTCCAAGATCTTGAAACAAATTACCAAAAAACAATGTGTTATCGGGTCACATTACGATATTTTAACAATACGATGGTGTCTCTGGAACTGATTAATATCATAATGCGGGGTACACTGCATTGTATAGCACGTGGTTTGGAATGCGGTATTTATGAATGTTTAACATTCGTTTTTTGCAATTAATGTTTCATATTTTCAATTTTGTTGATACTTGGGGAAAAAAACTCATAAACCCGGGAACTCATAAAGCAAGAACTGCCTGTATTTCAAATAATTGCAAATAAGAATACACAAACTGAACCACATGAAATATTTTTTAGAAACTTAACTGTACAAACAGTCAACCAATTTATTTCTGTAATCAGTTTTGAATCCTATCAAGCCTATAGAACAATACAGGATAAAAAAAAATAAAAATACTACATAAAATTCTAATTTTAAATGTGCTCAACACCATAATAAATGCTACAATGCTGCCAAGCAACAAGTGCTGACAAACAAAGTTCAGAGGAACTCATTTTGGAGATATTAATTTCCAAGGATAACATAATAGAAGGCCATTATTGGATTACTATTGGGGGGGGGGGATAAAAACCTACAAATCAACAGGACCGGTTCTTGGGAATTTTTCATGCGCTGGCTACTTGGATCACAGTATGCAACTTCCTATGATACTCTGGTAGTTTTCTTTACAAATTTCTTTAGTAATAAGTTTCTGCAACAAACTTCCATTCCAGTTTTTGTAGAAAACTCAGTAGAATGGGGGAACAAGAATTTATCCCTTCTTCAGAATGAATTATATTAATGATAACAAAGCATCTGTAATACACAGTACATAACTCATTTACATTGTGATGCTTAAATGTTGTAAATTCTTAAACCACTAATTAAAGTAAATAATGGCACCAAGAACTAATAACATAGTTATGTATATTATTAACGATAACAGAATCAGAGGAGAACAGAATATAAACAAGAATCATATTCCTGTTCTGCTGATCTATTAGAAATGCTATAAGATTATTAGTAGACTCTTAGATAATTCCTTTGAAACAGAGAAGTGTAAATGTCTTGCCATTCATAAGTGAGAAGGTAAGGTGGTGAAAAGTAACCACAAACTGGTTACTTTTCACCACCTCATGAACATCATGATAAGAATGAAATTCTAAAGTTATCACAGCAGGGGTTTTTAATGGGAATATCTTGCCTAATGAACCTAGTTACTATGTCAAAGCATTTAGATGTAAGAAACAATTTTAGTACAGCTTTTGAATTGGTCCACAAGAGAGGCTACTGGATTATGCTGGAATTACAGGGAATATACCTAAGTGGATCAGTTTGTTATTTGTTTGTTATTTGGTTTTTAGGAGCATTAGCAACTAAGGCCATATTGCTCCGGGATATGCGGTGGTCATTCCCTGACCTTTCCGCATCCTCCGTATTTGGTGGTGACGGGCTCGAACCCCGGTCTAATCAAGAAGCGTGTGCTACGCACTGTTGCTCCTTCCCACCTGGCTACGGAGGCGCCAAGTGGATCAGTGGCTGGGTGAGTGAAAGGAGATAGAGTGTTAAGAACTATAGATGGAAAGATGGCAACTGAAGTTTAATCCAGCTAAATATAAGTTTTTTTTTTTTTTTTTTTCATTTGGGGAAAAGAAATCTGGAAGAGGGGGAAGTTTACAGACAATGGGATTTGGAATTAAAGGTGGTTTCGGATGAGAAAGACAATGGTAATAACAGAAGTGGAGATGACTGGTGGCAAGGAAGACTTGGGGGGGGGGGTGTATTGTCAATGGCCTAAAAGGTGCTGTTATTCTTCTTTATAAAGTGATAAGACCACATTTGGAATAATGTATTCAGGTGCTAATGGTTGTCTTTGTCTCCATAAGAATTTTAGAGGTTCATGCATGGAGGGCCTGGACACTAGACACCTCAGAAGACCTAATCACCTTGATAAGGTCACCACTAGATGACCTGATCAAGGTATTTAAGGCCCATAAAGGAATAAGCAGAATGTATGAGAGAGCAGTATTTCTGCATTGGCAAATGAAATTAGAATGGAGGAAAAGGGCACAAAAAAGTTTTGGGAAGCAGTAGAATAGATCATGAAATGAGTCCAACAAAGTTCAAGAGTTTATTTTATTTATTTTCTTTTGATAAATGCACAATAAATAAACTTCCCTATTATTCAGCTGATCAATACTAATTTGTTTGTTTGTTTGTTGTTTGTTATTTGGTTTTTAGGAGCATTAGTAACTAAGGCCATATTGCTCCAGGATATGCGGTGGTCATTCCCTGACCTTTCCGCATCCTCCGTATTCGGTGGTGACGGGCTCAAACACCGGTCTAATCAAGAAGAGTGTGCTACGCACTGCTGCTCCTTCCCACCTGGCTACGGAGGCGCCTTGATCAATACTAATACTAATTGCAATAGATTATCTGGATTTATGTAAACATAGCCCTACTGATACAGTTAAGTTAAACCTTTGTGACTATTAAGAATACAATACTGTTGACCTACACACAATAAATGGAGCTAAGGCTGCCTTGAGATCACCTATGATCGGGGTGCATGAGGGTGTCTTTTCTTGAGATTGCATATGAACTCTCCATTAGTGTTGGAATGGTTGATTCTCATGGGTACAAGTCTGTTTCAGCAAGGAGGTGTTTTTACTTATACTGGAGTGGTTGTTAGTGTCAGAGCTCTTGGTATGCTGTAAAGTTGATTTGTAAGACTTTAATAACACAGTTAAGTCGGATCAAAATCTACTCCTTGCTATATACCAATAGTTGTAGCTGAGAAGCATTTTATAAATAATGCTTCTTAAAGTCCATTTTTGAAAAAAAATTAAACAGAAGTGAAGCTTGGATGAAATTCAACGAACCTCTGCAATGAAAAGAATGAGCTGCCATTGCAGATTTCTTTATCCTGACATAAATCTTTAATAAGCAGTTAGTGGGTGTGAGGGAGCATCTTTCTTGAGCAGGGAATATAGTGCATTTGGTCCAGCAAGTGCCACCTCAGGTTTTTTTTGATTTTATTATACAGGAACTCCCCAACTTATGGAAGGGTTGCATTCCACGGAATGCTACGTAAGTCAGAATTTCCCCCATGCTTATGCAGCACTCGCAACTGTGCTCGCTGAATTGATTGAATCAAAAAAGAAATGTTCGATGAACATGTGAATAGAATTATTTATTGTATTTATTCAATTTTTTATCACATGCGCTAGTAAAATTACAAAAGTGTCAATTTAGAAAAATTTCAAAATTATAAAATTACAAAAAAGGAGAAGACACAAGCATAATGTCAGCAAGTTTTACCTCTCGAGCATCGTGACCAGAATCGGCCTTCAGCTGATAAGTACAAAGCTGTGGAAGTTGAGGCCTATGGAGATTTAGAAGGGGCAAGCTGCTTGTTGTTGTTATTTGGTTTTTAGGAGCATTAGCAACTAAGGCCATATTGCTCCGGGATATGCGGTGGTCATTCCCTGACCTTTCCGCATTCTCCGTATTTGGTGGTGACGGGCTCGAACCCCGGTCTATCAAGAAGCGTGTGCTATGCACTGCTGCTCCTTCCCACCTGGCTACGGAGGCGCCTGGGCAAGCTGCTCAACCTTACGAAAGAACATATTAATGGATAACTGGACAGTGGCTTTTTTTTATTTTCATCATAGATTTCTTTGTAGCAAGCAAGCATATCATTCACCCCCTCTTTTAACTTTTAAGAATAGTTCGCTGTCAGGATCCATCTTCTCAAACCTTGCCATTGCCATCTCTGGTGATGAAGCATCTTGGCTCCTCATTTGGTTCATCTTGAGCTTCGTCAGCATTTTCTCTTTCACTATCACTGCCTGCAAGTCAATAAGTTCTTCGTTAGATAATTCCTTCTCTTCTTCCTCTTATCAACTCCTCCACGTCTTTGGCAACAACCTCCAACTGAAGTAGCTCTGCAACCTTTACAATCTTATCTGTAACCTCTTCATATGATTCGTCTTTTTCAAATCCTTTGAGGCCTTTTATGTGCTGTGGCCATATTTTCTTCCATGCTCCATTTAAACAACTTTTAGTAATTTCTACCCAGGCCTTATTAATGTTTAAGATGCCGTGGTAAATACTGTAAGATTTCCAAAAGTCTCTTAACATAAAATTTTTCTTATCCTCTACTGCAGACAATGCCTGAGCAAATGTTGTGCATAAATAGTATGCTTTGAAATTTGAAAACCTTGATCCATAGGTTGGATGAGTTAAGTCGTGTTTGGCAGTAGAAATATGACTCGCACATTCAAATTGAAATCATCTAGATGCATAGGACATCCAAAAGCATTATCTAATAGAAGCAAAATCTTGAAAGGAACGTCACTGTCTTTACAATATTTTTCAACCTCTGGAATAAAGCAGCACTTAAACCAATCCTCAAAAAGAGATATTGTTATACATGCTCTCTGGTTTGATCAGAAATGAACGGGTAGAGTGGCTTTATTAATGTCCTTAAATGCACGAGGATTTCCAGAATGGTACACAAGCAGTGGTTTTAATATGTAATCTCCTGATGAATTAGCCCCAAGCAAGAAACAGAGCCAGCCCTATCTTTTGACGCCTTCAAACCTGGTGTTGTATTTTCCTCTTTGGCAATGTACGTTCGATCAGGCATTTTTTTCCAATACAGAGCAGTCTCGTCAACGTTAAAAATTTGTTGCATTGAATAGCCACCTTCATCAATAATTTTTTACAACACGTTACAAAATTTCTCTGCAGCAGCAGAATCAGCACTGGCGACTTCACCGCATATTTTAATGTTTTGGAATCCTTTGGAATCATTTTGACTATACCTCTATTTATTCCTATGGGATGCAAAATATGTTTCCCGATTTTTTAAAGTTTGCATCGGCCAGCAAAAACTTATGTAAAGTCAAATTTCCATAAGTCGAGTATTGCGTAAGTCGGGGAGTTCCTGTATGTTATTTTATTTTATATTTTATTATGATTTTATTTAAATTTGATTTCTAGAGTACCTTTGACAATCAGGAAGCAGAACTTAACCATGCCAAGTATAACATTAATCAATGCATTAATTTGCCGCATTTAATTTCATAGTATAAGTAGTATTATAACAGTTTATAAAAAATCTTCGATATGTTCTTGTATTCTAGTATACAGAATCTCCTGCATGATTCTTCCAGGTACACAAGTTTTAGTCACACACTATATGGCGTGTGACTACAGTTTGTGTATATAGTTACACACTACATGGTTTTTGCTGGTTTGGTTCCAACATAAAGAGTTGCATTCTCTCATTCTCTGGAAGTCATGGCTATAGCATTACTGGTCAGATGGTTACTGCTGCTTATGTTTCTAGCAGATTGGTTGCCAGACCTGAGAAGAATATTCATTACACCACCTTTCAAGACTTTGTCTGGAATGAATTTTTATTTTATACTGAGACTCTTACTAGATTTTTCTAGTAAGAATCTGCAAGTATTTTTACTAGGATCTTTTGAAAAAAGCATGTATCAAAAATGAAGTTGCGCTCGTGTAATTTGTTCAAATTTGACTATCACATACTCTAATTGTAGGACCATTTTCAATAAACCCAAGAAAGGTAAGCATTCTAGATATTTACAGAAGAGATAGTCTAATTATACAACTAACTGAAGGTGTTAAAAAACATTATGAAATTTAGCCTTTTGTAAATGAAATGTGTTATATTTAAAAGATTCATATCTGCTTACTTTATTCAATGAGTGAACTTCTATCTTTCCTGCACCAATATCTCTTAAATCTCGTTCAGCATCATATTTCAAATCATTAGAAACACTAAACCTAGGATGGAAAGTACATAAATATAAATCAATTTTCCTGAGTAATGAAAAATTTAAACTATAAATAACCATAAATTTAAAAGTATATATAATTAAGACTATTAAGATAAATCTACTTCAACATATGAAAATATATTACTCTAAACATATGTGTACACATAAAAATTACTTCATCAGTAGTTAAATCAATTCTTACCATACAGCTCGCTTCCTTCCCAAAAGATAGTTTTCATAAATAACTCCAGCTAATGTTCTTCCTTTACCAACACCAGCTCCATCCCCTGTTATTAATGAAGAAATTTAATTATAATCATAAAATTACAAATTTTATTAAAGTACAACACCAGGAAGCAAAAATTAAGTGCTGTATATGTAATATCTTTGAAGGGTACTTTTCATTTAATTTAATTAATTTTTTTTTTTTTTTTCGTAGAAGACTGCTCTGTGTTCTGGGCATATACACTCCCACCTAAAAGTTTGAAATCACAGCATATGAGAACAGATTTTGTTCATTTTTTTTTTGAAATTAGTTATTACAATGTAAGGTTTAATATAAAAAAAAACAAACACACACTACAAATATTTTACGATCGATTTTTTTTTATTAAGCATTGAAAAATTTACAGTAAAAAATGTTGAAATGATTAATATCAACATATATACTGATTTTTTCATCAAAATATCCTCCATGTGATTTTATCACTATCTTACACAGATAGTGATAAAATCTGTGTAAGATAGTGGCATTCTGGCGATTAATATTATAATAGTGTCTTGAGTAACATTATTCCAAGTGATCTAGATGGTTTCCCATAAATTTTGTGAAGTTGGGCAAACATCATGGACTTGATAGTCTGGATGATACCATAAAAGCTCTATTGGGTTTAAGTCAGGCAACTGGGGTGGTAACACCATAATCTGCAATACCCCCTCCTGTTGTTTAGTTGCTAGAAAGTTCTTGCTCAGCTTAAAGCTGTGCTTCAGGTCGTTGTCTTGTAATATAAAATTTCTTCTACAGTGTCAAAGTCTAGACGATACGGCATTATGTTCAAGAATGTTTTTATAGCCTTCTTTTCTTAAAATTCCTTTAATTCTAACGAGTTATCCACGCAAGAAAAACAGAAGCAAAACCAGATCCTGATGGAACCACGAACGTGCTTGACTGTAGACACACAATATGGCACCATTTTTTTTCTTCAGTTGATCGTTTCACATAAGTTATACGCCAGGATCAAAAAATTTGAAATTTGAATTCATCCCTCCACAGTATGTTTTTCCACTCTTCAACTGTTCAATGTTGATGGCTCAGCCCAAGTCAACCATTTTTCGATTTTTCAGTTTTAATAAAGATTTTCAGACTGCTACATGACCAAGAAGTCCTGCTTGTTTAAGACAAAAATTTTATAGTGAATGTAGAACACAGGAGTTTCTATGTTCCTATTAAACTCAGCTTGGATTTCAGGAGCAGAAATTCATCAAATGCCTTTAGAAATCAGTGTTATGGTCTTATCTTATGCTGTTGTTATGAATGGTTCATCCTGATCATGGTTTGTCCTTTAAACTGCCAGTCTCTTTGAATCATCAAATGGTAGTTTGTTATAAATTTAAGCTTTAAACGAAACACCTAATGTTTTGCAATACATCTCATGGAATAATTTTCTTTATAAAGAGTTGTAATTCTTTTTTCAACACTTATTTCCTTATTTCTTGCCATGTTTATCATGAAACACAAAAAACTTGCACTAAACAGTCTTTCTGAATGAAAAGTGTTCAATTTTATATGTTTATAAGTTTTAGAATCATTTATAATCTATAATATTGAAATAACACTCCTACTTTCTAGAATAATCTACAGTGTTCTACCACATTCAGAAACCTTCCACACCTTTCTGCAATATTCTAGAGATTAACCATAGTTTTAACAAAGAATACATTTTTTTTCAGCAGTATTCACACTGGACATCTTCCATCTCTCTCTCTCTCTCTCTCTCTCTCTCTCTCTCTCTCTCTCTCTCTCTCTCTTTGTTCCACGGTGATATTAAACTGGCCAGTGGTTCACTCAGGGTGCAGTATGACAAAAGTAGTTCAACACTAAGTTACAAAGTTACTGAATAAGCAAGAACACTAAAAGAGAGAAATATCTTTTTTGCATGGATTATTAAGGGTAAATGAAATCAGAGATATAAGTGCCAGACTACTTTCTTAATAAAGAATACAATGAACATAAAATTATAAGCTAAAACATAAAAAAAAAAAAAAAAAACCCAACAAAGAAAAAAAAGCAACATTTACCCTTGGGAGAGCAAATGTGTGGATCCTTGCCAAAAGACATGCTCACACCCCAAAGAACGAGTGCTAATAAAATAAGAAAAAAAAAAAAAAAACAGCACACAAGCACTATATTTTTTTTTTATTCTTTAGCTTATTATATTTTTTGTTTATTTTATTTATTTTTTGTTTTGATACAGGTTGGCAAGGTTCCAAGGAGCAGAATAACACCTTGCCTTACTTATAACCCTATGAATAGCATTAATTATTTTGCTAATTTGGATGCTTAAGTTTTAATTCATTCTATGATTTGGTTTACATTAATAATAGTAATTTAATAATTTCAGTTATTTAAGTTCAGTCTCTGTTATTATGATTTCTTAATTATGAGTTTTGCATATTTGCATTTTGTTTGTCTGTCTTAATTTATTCCATATAGGATGGTGGCCATAGCATATTTTACTCGGCTCATTATTTCTTTTAATGTCTGGGGTATATCATGAAATCCACTGATATTTGGCTGGGATATCAATCAGTGATTGAAATACTGATTGGATCCTTTTCAGAGTCACAAGTGCCCATGTCCTTGAAAAGATGGTGCTTGTGAGCTCTTTTGTTATTATTTTTATTTTATTTTAATAGCACTCATTCTTTAGGTGTGGGCATGTGTTTCTTTGGGCAAGGAGATATACATTTGCTCCCACAAGGGTGAGTGTTGCTTGGCTTTTTTCTTTTTATTCTTTAGCTTATGTTTTTATATTTATTTTATTCTTTAATTTTATTTTTATATTTTATTCTTTAATTTTATTTTTATATTTTATTAATTAATTTTATATAATTTTAATTTTATATTTTGTATCCTTTTCAGAGTCACAAGTGCCCATGTCCTTGAAAAGATGGTGCTTGTGAGCTCTTTTGTTATTATTTTTATTTTATTTTAATAGCACTCATTCTTTAGGTGTGGGCATGTGTTTCTTTGGGCAAGGAGATATACATTTGCTCCCACAAGGGTGAGTGTTGCTTGGCTTTTTTCTTTTTATTCTTTAGCTTATGTTTTTATATTTATTTTATTCTTTAATTTTATTTTTATATTTTATTAATTAATTTTATATAATTTTAATTTTATATTTTGTTTTGATATGGCAGGGTTCATAGGAGCAGCACAGCATCTTGTCTCACCTCTAACTCTTTTAACAGCATTAATTATTTTGCTGTATTTATTGCATGGTTTAAGTTTTTATCAACTTTAACTTAAAATGATATAACAATGTTTTCATTCCCCATAATAAACTATTAGTTATTTCTGCAAATAGGAGAAGGTGCGTGCTTATTACCTGTTTGGGAAGAATCTCAGTTCTGTGCATTCACTAGTTAGAAATCTAACAATTAATTCTGCCTACCTAATGACAACTTACTTTAAGGATTAACAACAACGGTTAAACAGGGCTTGCATTGGAACTTATCACTATAATACATGCAGAAAGAATTAACAGATATCTATGATATTATTAATGCATATGACAAACAAGAGTACCATTCCAGCTTCCATTCTGAGCCCTGGGGTTAAATGAATTATCTAATTAGTTTAACCTGTTTGTGAAGATGTCCAGAACACTGAGGCAGTAACCCTCTGCAATAAGAAATATAACAAGAGTACTTTTCAAAGATTTCTGATTATCAAACTTGAAAAACTTCATTAAAAGAATTACAATCTTGACAAATTACGAACCCCAGCCTTTGGCCTCATTGAATGCTTTTCACATAGGAAATAAAGTTCAATTTATAGGCCTACTTAAGTGACATTATGGGAAGTTGAACACAAACAATTTAAGCTACTGGTAATTCTATAAAGCAAAAATACCGATTAAACTAGAAAACAAAAAAAAAAAAAAAAAAATTAATGCTGATATTTCTGGATTACCTTCTTTGAAATCCTGTCAACAGACAAAATGTGGAGGAGATTTTAGCTGACTTTTTAACTATTTATACACATCTACATTACAGACAAACAACCTATTAAAAAATAATGGGTTGTTTGTCTGTATTAAATAAGTGCTAGTGACACGCACGCACTTACTTAATAGATTAGTCCAGTGGTGTCCAACCTGTGACCATGTAGGCATTCATAGGAATTATAAGTAGAATATTAAACCAAAATGTAAAAAAACTATATATTTATATTCTGTGATAGTGAGCAATTCCTAGAATCTCCCATCCAGAATAAAAATCACATGAATATTAGATTTTTGTTATCCTTAACTGATGTTTTGATAAAATATTTCGCTACTTTCCCATGGGGAGCCACTCCTCCCAAACTAATGAACAGAACTTCAGTGTGTTAAAGAAAGTAAAAAAATGATGGATAGATGTTCTAGATCAGAGTTTCCCAAACTGGGGGTCCACGAAATGTTCAGAAGGTATCAAGTAATAGGTGTTTATTTTCTTAAAATAATATATATACTGATAGAATCACAATGAATTTCGTTATAGAACATTACTTATTTTCGATATGGTTAGTATATATAATTGTATACATATTTCAAATTATTCATTCTATGTATAGCAAATTGATGATAAATAAAGTTACTATTATATACCTGTAAAGAAATAAGAATAAAGTTTAGTTGTTTCACACATATAACTTTGAATTTTTTTCTTCAGAAAACTCAATGTCCTCCCCCCCCCCACACACACAGGAGTACACAAACTTTTTTGAAGGAGGTCTGCAAGCTTGTTTTGATTTTTGAAGGGGTCCATAAATCTCAGTAGTTTGGGAACCACTGTTCTAGATAAATACTAAAAGGTATTTGAAGCTGCTATTTACAGCTTCAAATTGCCCAAAGTCTTGAGGTCAAAATGTGGTGGCACAATATTATAAGACTTATTTGTCATTAGAATCTTAATAGGACTAAATTTCGAAGGAAAGAAAGTAACTTTTCATTCTACTTCCTACTTGAGGACTAAAAATTTTACGAGAGGAATATACAACTGGACAGCTGAATAAGAAGCAGTCCAAAACAAAGCAGTCAGATGACAAACATGACCATGTTGCTGAAAACCAATTTAATTCATATATTGTTGTTTATTCTGTTTAGAATAAGTATTTTTTATTTTTTTTCAATAATATGATCCTTTCCAAAACATTTTATAGTTCTTTTTCCTGCAAAAAGATCATAGGTCAGATATTAAAATCAGTTGCTGTAAATGCTTAAATAGGTCAGATATTAAAATCAGTTGCTGTAAATATTAAAATCAGTTGCTGTAAAAAGCAACACTCTTGAAAGTAATTTAGAAATGACTGGTAAATTACCTTCTTCAGAGTACAGTCAGTTCTGCTATAATGCATATTTTTGCAACACGAATTTGCTCCAAGGAGACTGATATATTAGGGAACAATATGAGTATAATGTGATTTTTGTGTGGCCTCATATGCAATTCTGTCTGCAAGTAACACCAGGTGAATGCTAAACCCAGCACCAAGCTGAACATAGCAATCTGTGCAGCAACACATACAAGTTTATAAAGCTTAAAAAACGTCAAAATTGTGAGAGCTATATTTCCCATTTACTGTAGTTGTATTGGTCAGAGACACACTGTTCTTACTGTATTCACAAGATAATAGATGATATTGAGGGCCGACTCACATTTTCAGAAGCTCACATTTTTCTGTTCAAACAGAAATTTCGTGAGGCGAGATAGCATAGGAACACATTTCTGAAGGTCACTACCATAAAAAAATAAAAACAATTTGCAGTTCCCGGTTTATTGGACTTTACTGTTAGCACAATCTAATTATAAACCAAAAGCACATCACCAAGAGTGTCAAGACTAATACTCAAGATTTCTAAGAGGCACAAGCTAAAGATTATAATGATTTATGCACCAACATCGAGCCATGATGATGAAGAGGTTGAAGAAATGTACACCGAAATTGAGAGTCTTCTAGATGAGCAGAAAACCCACTACACTATTATTATGGGAGAATTCAATGCTAAGGTTGGAAAAAGACAAAACAGCGCAGAAAGGGGAACTATAGGAAATTTTGGAATTGGTGAAAGAAATGAAAGAGGTGAAAGACTTGTGGAATTTGCAGAATTAAAATCTGCGATCAAGGACTGTCAGTAATGAACACTTTTTTTTCAAGAAAAGGGTGAACAGAAAGTGGACATGGAAGAGTCCAAATGGATTAACTACTAACGAAATCGACTTCATCCTCACTAACAGAAGATATATTGTGAATGATGTTACCGTCCTGAATAAGGTAAATGTTGGAAGTGATCACAGAATGGTAAGATGTACACTTGATATAGATTTAGGAAAGGGAAAAACTGACTCGAGTAAATAATACAAAGGTCTTTGAGATAACAGAAGAGGAGAAAAAGCAGTATGTACTGGAACTTAAGAACAAGTATGAGCTTCTGCAGACTGCTGAGGACCAAGATATCGACGAGGAATATTACAACTTTTTGAAAGTGATAAAGCCCAAGAAACCTATAGGGAAAAAGAAATCCAAAGAAGAAAAAATTAGTCAAGAAACACTTGTCATGATGAACCGAAGACGACAAATGAAAAGCAAGAAAAACACTGACAGGGAGAAAATTGAGTATACTGAGTTATGCAAAGCCATTAGAAAGAGACTCAGAGAGGACATAAGAAGATTTAACACAAGAAAAGTAGAACAAGCATTAAGGGAAAACAAAGGATTTAAATCAGCAGCCATGAGCAGTAATACAGAAAGACAAATGATACTGAAACTGAAGAATAGCGATGGTGTACTTATAAACAGCAGAGAAAGCATAATTCAAATAGCAGAAGACTACTATAGAGAATTATACAAGGAGCAGGGGAATGATACCAGCAGTGGGGAAGATGGATTGCAAAGTAGCAACACATACGACATACCCAATATTCTTCCTGATGAGGTAGAACATGCATTGAAGAAAATGAAGAATCAGAAAGCCCCGGGGGAAGATGAAGTTACTGTAGAGTTTTTAAAATTGGGAGGAAGAGACATAACACAAAAACTGGCAAGGCTCTTCACAAAGTGCATTAGAAAAGGTGTGATGCCTAAGCAGTGGAATAATGCAATCCTAGTTTTGCTGCATAAGAAAGGAGATAAATCAGAAATTGTAAATTATAGACCAATTAGCTTGTTATCCCACATCTACAAGTTGTTCACAAGGGTCATTACTAACAGATTAGAAAGAATACTTGATGAGAATCAACCGAAAGAGCAAGCTGGCTTTAGGACAGAATTCTCAACTATGGATCACCTTCACGTAATATCACAGCTAATGGAGAAAGCAAATGAATATAAAACACCATTATGCCTGGCATTTGTGGATTATGAAAAGGCATTTGACTCCATACAGCATAAGGCAATGTTTCGGGCACTGGAAAGACAAGGCATTGATACCCCATATATTATGATTTTGAAGAAAATACATGAGAGTGCTACTTCCTTTATCAGACTAGACTAGACAAAGACAGTAGGAAATTTAAAATTGAGAAAGGAGTTCGACAAGGAGACATAATACCTCCGAAGCTATTTACTGCTGCCCTTGAGGAAGCTTTCAGAAGATTATACTGGTCGCAGAAAGGAGTCAATGTGAACGGAGAGTACCTAAACCATTTATGATTTGCAGATGACATTGTGGTCATAAGCCATGATCCCAAAGAATTAGAGGAAAATCTTAATCAGTTATGCACAGCTAGTAAGGATTTTGGACTAAAGATGAATATGGCTAAAACAAAAGTAATGATGAACAAGTATGCCACAGAAAGGGAAATAATGATTGAAGGAGCAGTAATTGAAAAGGTGGAGTCATATACTTATCTGGGACAAGTTATTAGCTGTAATAATGATAAATGGCTGGAAGTCAAGAGAAGAATAAATTTTCGATGGATAGCATTCAGGAAATATAGTCACATACTGAAGAGCAATATCCCAGTTTGTCTGAAACGTAAAATAATGAACCAATGTATACTCCCCAACGTGACTTATGGAAGTGAAACTTGGGCACTCACCAAAAGAATGGAAGAGAAGCTGAGAACTACACAGCGAAGAATGGAACGAATCATATTGGGAATCAGACTGTTAGATAAGAAGAGAAACATGGATTAAGCAACAAACTCAAGTAAAGGGCATTCTTATCAAAACTAAAGAACTAAAATGGTCTTGGGCAGGACACATAGCTCGAAGACATGATGACAGATGGACTAAGAAAATAACAGAATGGTATCCAAGAGGAGCTAGAAGAAAACCTGGAAGACAAAGGCGGAGATGGATAGATGAAATTCATGAGTTTGTGGGTAGTAAATGGATGGCCAGTGCTCAAAACAGAAGGAACTGGAAAGTTGCTGGAGAGGCCTTCATCCTGCAGTGGATTGAAAATGGCTGATGATGATGAATTATAAACTGGTAGTAAACTCGATCTTCCGCATTTGTGATAATACTGATAGCTGGAATTTTGTGGGTTTTTAAGTTATTATGGTGAAATGTGTTTCTCCTTCCACGAAATCTTTATTCATATAAAAGACATAAGTAAATTTTCAGAATCTGCTCTTCATTCCAATTTTTTAAGCTTCATAAACTTGTTTCATTTGTGCATTACACGTTCGTCATTATTATTGCTTATCTTTTTTACTGTTTTAAATTTGATAACCCCCCCCCCAAAAAAAAGTCAGTAACAGAAATATCATTTAAGCAAACTTCATATCTTTTCAAGGTAATGTGCTATATTTACTGTAATATTTATTAGAAATTAAGATGTTTAACCTGTGACAGCAATTTTATTGGATTTCTAACTTTTTAGTGTTTTACTTTCCTGACTGAACATTTTTTTGAGTGCTTTGCCCTATCTCTATTTTCCCCATAAGCCCTGTTGTTTTTAATGCAAGTTGTTTGAAATACCACAAGGTAGAGATTTTTAGGAACACATGTACCGCATTATAGAGGAACTGACTGTAATATGATTAGCTTTTAGATATCTTCACTCTATGTCGATCTATTCACTTTTTGTGGATTCCTGTAAAATTTTAAAAATGTCATGTTTCTGAAATGGCCAAATCAATTGTTGGATATTTTGCATTTAATAATTTTAATTAAAATAATTAAATACAAAACCTGCATGATTAACAATTTCTAGAATTAGAAAACAGGTCTTGAATGTCAGGCTGTATACTGCTATATAATTTCTAGTAATGACCGAAAGACTGATTTAAGTTAAACTTTATTAAAATAAATAAATAGATATATACATAAGTAAAATACTAAAACAGATATATACATAAGTAAAATACTAAAACAGATATAAAATAAAAGCACTAATATATATTATTAGCACAAAACATAGTCAAGAATAATGATATAGAGAAGCTATATGATATGGGAGGAAAATTAAATTTAAAATTAGATAAGTCTGAATTACAATAACATAACTTATGGATCAGGGACTCTGCTATAGCAAAACATTGATCGTTTTTTCAAAATATTTCAAGTTTTTTTCAAAATCTTAAAATATTTTCAAAATTTATTTGGTATTGTTTCAATTGGTGCAAATCTTATTGTTTTATTTTCCTGTTCATTTCACCCCCCCCCTTTATTTCACAACATATCACTCCCAGGGTGTACACCGTATATTCGTCAGTTTTAATTTTTACATAAAGCTCGTTAACATGTTCTACCTACAATATTTTACACACACACACACACACACACACACACACACACACACACACACACACACACACACACACACACACACACACACACACACACACACACACACACACACACAAGTAAAAGGCAATAAAATAGAAGCTTTTGGGGCTTCTATTCTGATTAATTAATTTCTATTCTGATTTTATTTTGATTATTGGTTAAGATAACAGAAGACAATTGGGCATAATCAAAAATCACAACTCTGGTGCCGGTAACACAGTACAGGAAGGCCTCTCATAACGCGAGTTCGATTAACGTGAATTTCAGTTAACGCTATTTGAAAAATTATACCACTTTTCACTTTACACGATGCAAATTTCCAGTTAACGCGATCTTTTTTTTTTTTTTTAATGCGATAGTTGAAAAAGATTTGAATCGCGCGTTAAAGCTTACTGCAAGTAGTATGGTCAATAAACAAACGTTTGCCTGTTGCCCGCCTCGGTGTGTTCCATCGGAAGAAGACGTGTTACTTGTTTGTCTCCTGCTAATAAAGTCAATGCACACTTGCATAAAAATTCAAATTTTTAAATGAGCCAGATGAAAATGTTACTGCGAAGGAGATAACGGTAAAAGAATTAGATGAAATCTTTCATATCGCAAATAAATATCGTTCTCTGCAATATTTATTTCGCCAGGGCCCAGAGAAGATTGTTGTCAGCTATTGGAAATTGACTGATGAAAAGAGAAAGTCAACACTGTTCAAATATTTCCGCAACCGTCATTTCTTCATTGTGTATTTTATGTCAGAGGTTCCCAAACTTTCTCGATTCACGGCGCCCTTAGTGTCTCAGTAATTTTTTTAAGGCGCACTCAGACCAAAAGAAATACCTAACAGTTCCGCTTAGTAGTTAGGTCCAAACAACTTAATAAGAAACAAAACTGTGAACTACCTCGAGCTAGTAGTTCGCGCAGTGTCCGACAGATGGCGAGTATCGCTGTGTTTCCCTCGAAATTTTAAAATATTCCATGGCGCGCAGTTTGGGAACCGCTGTTTTATGCAATAAACATTTAATTCCATAATTATTTTCATTATCTTTTACACTGTATACAGTTAAAAAGTTATTTAAAAGGTATTTTTAAAATTCTTTATGGACATTCCAGAAGGTCAAAGACCAATTATAATTTTTCCTATTGGTTATTATATTCGATTAATGCGTTTCCGTTTTGTGCAATGCGCTTGCGGGACGTTAATTGAGGGCCTCAATTAATCACGTTAATTGAGGCCCTCCTGTATTATGCATGCATAAGGAACGCCAGTCTCATCGCACTGTAGTACAGCAGACTCCATAATGGAGTGTATACGAACTCCCCTATTACAATTCATAGTACTGTTACAGCTGACTATGTGGAGTGCCTCAAACCATGAGCACTGGTGGTAATCACGCCAATAGTCTACGGTTTCAATGTCATGTTGGGGATCAAGGTAATGCTGCTCGACCCAATAATGTTCAGCAACAGCAGAGCGCATTCAAAGATAGGGGTGCAGAGAGCCACTTCATGCTCTGAGACACGATCTTTTAACCACCTGACAGTCTCACCAACATAACACACCCCGAAATCTAGACATGTAATATGGTAAATGGAACTGCTCCATAAAAAAGGAGAAATAGGTGTTTTCACTCTGGAAATAGTGGAATGCAATTTCCTGACAGGAAATTGCATACTCCATATACGGTAAGAATGTAAAACTTGAGCGAGATATTCAAACGTGCCCAAATAATAAGGGATGTAGGCAACAGAGATAAAACTCATTATTGTGGGGAGGATCTGATTGATTGACAAAATCACAATAAAATTGCACAACACCGCATAGAACTCGATAATCAAGACCTGTTTTCTAATTCTAAAAATTGTTAATCATGCAGGTTTTGTATTTATTTTAATTTTTTAATTAAAATTATTAAATGCAAAAAATCCAACAACTGATTTGGCCATTTCAGAAACATGACATTTTTCAAATTTTACAGGATCCATAAAAAGTGAATAGATCGAGATAGAATGAAGACATCTAAAAGCTAATCATATTACAGTCAGTTATACCTCTACAATGCAGTACATGTGTTCCTAAAAATCTCTGTCTTATAGTATTTCGCACATTAAAAACAGAACTTATGGGGAAAATAGGGGTGGGGCAGAGCACTCGAAAAAATGTTCAGTCAGGAAAGTAAAATGCTAAAAAGTTATAAACTCAATAAAATTGCTGACATGGGTTTAAACATGTTAATTTCTAATAAATATTACAGTAAATATAGCATTACCTTTACAAGATATGAAGTTTGCTTGAATAATATTTCTGTTCACCAACTTTTTTTTTCTTTTTTTTTTTTTGGGTTATAAAATTTAAAACAGTAAAAAAGATAAGCAATTGATAATGACGAACACGGGATGCACAAATGCAATGCAATTTCCTGGTATGAAATTCCATTCCATTATTTCCAGAGTTAAAACACCTATTTCTCCCTTTTAAGGAGCGGTTCAATTTACCATATTGCAGGTCTGGATTGTGAGACTGCCAGGAGGTTAAAAGATCATGTCTCAGAGCATGAGGTGGCTCTCCACACCACTAACTTTGATGTGCTCTGCTGCTGCTGCTGCTGCTGAACAGTACTGGGTCGAGCAGCATAACCTTGATCCCTGACACGACATTGAAACTGTCGTCTATTGATGTGCTGCGAGCACTCGTGGTTTGAGGCTTTCACAAAATCAGCTGTAACAGTACTATGAATCGTAATAGGGGAGTTCATATACACTCCATTATGGGGTCTGCCATAATACAATGCGATGAGAGCTGGTGTTCCTTACACATGTGTAATATTGTGTTACTGGCACTGGAGTTGTGATTTATGAACATGTCCAGTCATCTTCTGTTATTTTACCCATACACCGACTAGCTGATGAAGGGACATCTTGTCCCGAAAGCTCTATTTATTGCTTTTTTATTTATATATATTTTAACGCTTTTATTTTATATCTGTTTTAGTACTTTATTTATGTAAAAATCTAGTTATTTATTTATTTTAATACAGTTTAATTTAAACCAGCCTGTCAGTTGTTACTAGAAATTACACAGTAATTCCTAGAATTTATAAAAGAAAGTGATACAAGCTGAAAAGCATTCAAATCGGAGTGTTAGAGATATTAAAAAAAAAAAAAAATGCATCACACTTCATAAAATTGACCACAGGACCAGAAAAGTGCTAAAATATAGCCATCCAATATGTAATACTCATAATACCATTATACCCATTGGCACAGTAAAAACCCCTTAAAATATTCTCACTAAAGAGTAGGAATGTTATAAGAAATTATTTTTAAATCTGTGTGCACAAAGGATATACCAAGAATTATTAAGTTTCTCAGTACAGAGGTGCAAACAGAGCCTTTAATTGTTACATAACAACTGAACTTTGCCAAAATTTTCCACCCTCCAACTCCAAGTGAGGAATATTAGATCCATCATCATTCTAGAATTCTAAGTGATAACCTTAGCTAACATCAATAGAAGAATGCCCACAAGAAACCTCAGCACCTAAATAGGAATAAAAGTTAATCCCATAAAAATTCCAAAGCATTTACTTTTATTCCAGAAAAAATCCAAAAGCCTTCATTTTTATTTTTAAAAAGATCCAAAGTTCTTACTTTTATTCCCATATGGGAGGGAAGCAAGTATACCAGTGTCTGTTGGTCATAATCAGCAAGTGTCAACGCTGACTTTCCTACATTAAAGAAAGGGTTGTATCTGATTTTCCTGCTGCTTATGAGTTTTCAGGTGTATTAAGTCAATATATATCCAAGCTTCATACACTCACTGCTTTCACTTGAATTGTCACACAACTCAAGGGAATTATATGGTGCATATTGTTTTCTAAAAAGATGTTTAATAATACCTTCATCTGGGAGTTCCAGCTGCACAAGTGCTATAACAAACCAGTTGTAATCAAAACTGTACACGATAGAGATAATTCAAATGCATTTCTAAAATCAGCATTAAAATCTCTATGAGAATTGTCAATGATTACTGAAGTAAAGTAGAAATCATTGGTAAATTATAGTAATGAAACTGTTGTTTATCACATTTATAGCAGTGTTTTTCAACCTTCTACACCTGGTGGCACTTTCCTGAGTGAATCAAATTCTGAAACCATTCTGTGGCCCATTTCTAGTCATAACAGTTTCCATCTTCATTTGGAAATAATTTATTTTGCTACGTGAGATCACTGGTTTGGGGGGAACTCCATTACAAACCAAGCACACGATGTTCTAAGAAGCTGGAAACATGGAGGAAACTGGTGAATTCCTGTCTAGATGAGTCTTGGATCTGTATGGTATAACATACTTGAGTGAAAGAACCATTATGCAGTATCTTGTCATTCTTTGTTTCTACTTTTCAAAGCGACCCAATGCTAAATAACTCATAAGATAACGAACAAATTTTATTTGTTGATCTTAGGACCTACACAAATAAATTTCTATTATCTATCTTCCTTTTGTTTTTCTTTTTCCGTGTGTTTGTGTGTGTGGTAATCTGGTCTCTAATATATGAAGAGAATGTGATTAGTATGATTTTATTTACCATTAACTGTATCTTATCATAATACACAATACTAACTAAAAATTCTATCAAAAAAGCACTATAGCTTTAACAATAATCCTCATATTATTTGAAAATTACTAACTTACCAATCAGAAATCCAGATCGCGATCCATCAGGCAGGATATTTTCATGCTTTTGGCAAGCATAAACAATGGCTTCTAACTGGAGAGCTGATAAAAGCTTCCTGTCTACTACTTCTTCAGAAATGGAGAGATGATATTCAACATTTGGTGGCTGTATGCTAGACAGAGAACTAGTTTCGACTACAGGATCAGGATGACGTTCTCCAATTTTTACTGTAAAAGAAACAGCTTATACAACTTGCTTCATGAGTAATATAAGCTTATATCATCTTAACTGCAAAACTTCTATAAGACAAAAGGTAATTATTTTTGCATATGGAATGAGATTACTGGCCCCAAACCATTAAAATTTTCAGAAAACTGAACAAAAATTACATCAAAGTAAATACAGTTAAACTTCTCCTAACAGACACCTCTCTCTAATGGACATCTCTCTACAACGGACATTTTCAAATTCCCCAACTCTCCTCTATTGGTATTAACGTGTTTTCAGCTTCTGTCTAGCGGACATTCTCTGTAACGGACGCGGACAGGCAATCTGCACTGTTTCGTTTAGATTAGCACTTAATTTGAACTCCCCATAATGGACAGCAGGCGAGCTCACGGCCCTTTTTCTAGGAACTTTTCTTCCATGTATTGCCTCAATCGTGTGTTTATTTTCTATTTCCGATTCTCTGAATTTTATCAAGGTTTACGTCGCGGTTCTAAACTCTTTTTCAAGAATTTTAAGGCACGTGTAAAACTTCTGATGAATTCGGTGTGTGCAGGGGGGAGGGAATTTGGTCGGCCTTTCGTCTTTTCAGTTTTTTTCAGTGTCGTGTGAAGTGCACAATGTCTTCTCATAAACATTTAACTTTAAAAGATAAAGTCGAACTCATTAATGTGTATGATCGGCAAAAAAATAGTGTTCACAATCTCGCTGCAAAATTCAAAATCGGGAAGACGCAGGTAAGCGACATCCTAAAGAAAAAAAATGAACTGCTCAAACAATTTTGGCAACATGGAAATGATCAGGTTCAAAAAATCAATCCTGAAAACTGTTGGACTTCAAATTGACAATGTTACGTATGAGTGGCATTGTTGCACACGTGCTAAAAAAATTCCCACCAATGGACCTATTATTAGGGAAAAGGCCATGGAGGTTGCGAAATCTATGGGAGTAAATGAGTTCAAAGCTTCTGTGGGATGGCCAGACAAGTTCAAAACTCGGCATAAAATTTCTTGGAAAACCATAAGTGGTGAAGGTGGATCTGTTGATACTGGGGTTGTAACAGAGTGGACCGTCAAATTGGAAGATTTATGTTGTGATTTTGAAGCTAAGGATATTTACAACTGTGACAAAACAGGGTTGTTTTTTAAAGCTCTTCCTGAAAAAACAATGAGTCTAAAAAACGAAAAGTGCCAGGGCGGAAAAATTTCTAAGGAACGCTTGACTGTACTATTGTGTACAAATATGCTGGGAGACTTTGAACAACCTCTTGTTATAGGAAAACCACAAAATCCTCGTTGTTTCAAGGGCATAAAGTTGAATCTTTTGAATGTTGTCTGGAAGTCTAATAAAAAAGCGTGGATGACACGAGATATCATGAGCGAAATGATAAGTCACTTTAACCAAAACATGATTCGTCAAAACAGAAAAATTATTCTTTTCATGAATAATGCTGCATCTCACCCGCACATTGAATTGTCCAACATTCAAATCGCTTTTCTGCCACCAAACACAACTGCAGAGTGTCAGCCCTTGGATCAAGGGATAATAAAAAATTTTAAACTTCACTACAGAAAATGTGTTTTAAGACATCTCATTGCAAACATGAACGATGTAACATGTGCGAGTGACCTTGCAAAGAAAATCAGCATCCTAGATGCGATTCAATGGATTTCCTCTTCAGTAAACGCAATTAGAAAACAAACTGTTGTGAACTGTTTTGTAAAGTCTGGCTTCTCAAACGCAAAAATTGAAGTTGTGAACAGCAATGTGGAACAACAAGAAGAACAAGAACTTCAACGTCTATTGATAATGTACGATACTTCAGCTACAAGTGACCCTGGCTACAAAGATATAGACTCAAACCTCACTACAGAAGATGGTGCTCTAGATATCAACGACATTATCATTGATATTGTTCAAGAAGTTCTTCATGAGGATGAAGAAATGGAAGGAGGTCATTCTGTCGAAGAACATATTAACGACGAACCACCGATGAAAATGGAAGAAGAGCTCATACAAATCAATCATTTAAAAATGTTTTTCGTCGCTGAGGAAGATACTGAAGGACTTTCGATGGTTTCTTCACTCCAAACAAATGTTGAAAACAAAATTATCAGCCGGAAGAAGGTGCAGAAGAAAATAAGTGATTACTGTATGTATTTTTCTTAAGATAAAGTCATAATATGCATAGCACACTTGTATGTATATTATTTACAAAAATATTGTGCAAAATCTGTATATAATTTAATTTTACATTAAACGTTTGACGATTTTTCTTTATCTCTTGTGTATGTAATTGTATATTATTTACAAAAATATTGTTCAAAATCTGTATATATTTTAATTTAATTTTACATTAAATGTTTAACGATTTTTCTTTCTTTTTTTTTTTTTTCTCCCTCAGACTTCTTGTTAGCAGACACTTCTCTCTAAGGGACAAATTCTCATTTCCCATGGCTGTCCGTTAAAGTTTCAATGTATAATCAAGATCAACTCTTAAATCAAGACAGAGCAAAATCAATTATTAAACAACACTAGAAACATTGGTTATGATTTACTAAAAATTTGGTTTTTTTTTAATGAAAACCCCAAACACGAAAGGTATCAAAACCTATAGTACTTAGTACCGTGCATGGGTTAAAGGAGAAGTATGGGGGAGGGAGATGCCGGAAACTTTGCTCTAGAGACTAAACATGGATTTCACCACTTCAAGCCTCCAATAAGCAAAGTGGTAGTATTTCACCGGTTGATGAAAGTCATCTACCACCTGAGCATGGAAAAGTTTAAAGAAACTCAAAAAACACTGGTCGGCATCAATTTCCTCCCCAAAATAATTGATAGATTCTTTTAGGAAATATGTTTAAAAATTCAGATATATATACTTAAAAAGTTCTCATTCAGTTTTCAAATATCATAGGTTAACGATTGAAAACCAAGACCTGTAGTTGGTTTAAGCATCTTTTCCATCTATTTTATCTATTCATTTATTTTTTAAAAATTTGTTCTAGAACATTCGGGAGATTTCTACAACATTCAAGAATGTTCTGGACCATTCTAGAATAGTGTTGCATGCAGATGAAAGGTCAGATGTTTCTGGAAGGTTCTAGAACTTTAGATGGAGTTCTATAAAAGCATCGTAAGCCTCTTCCAGAAACTTCTCTACCAGTATATATACAAGTGGGTTCCACACTAAGCAAGCATCTTTGTATTTCAAAAAGTCTGTTTCAGAGAGCAAGTGGTGAACAAGTGTTTGTAAACGAGTGTTGTGTGCATTAGTGTAAACTCTGAAGTGTTTAAATTAAAAATAAAAAGCTACAATTTCTTTATTGTGGTAGATGACTTTCATCAACCTGTGAAATACCACCACTTTGCTTATTGGAGGCTTGAAGTGGTGAAACCCATGTTTAGTCTCTAGAGCAAAGTTTCCGGCATTCCCCTCCCCCCATACTTCTCCTTTAACCCATGCACGGTACTAAGTACTATAGGTTTTGATACCTTTCGTGTTTGGGGTTTTCATGAAAAAAAAAAAAAAAAATACTTTAAACATACATGAAAATGTTGCATTCTTGCTGAAATAAGCCTGACAGCTTTTGCTGCTGCAATTGTGGAGAAGTGGTATTAAAATCACAGTGGAAGCCAGTGTCACAACTTGTGAGAAAAGCCCATGAAGTCTATTTTGGATTGGTATTGGTATTGGTATTTTTGGGCACAAGGGCAACTAGGGCCAAAATGTGCCTGTTCTTATGACCTGTTTTTATATAAAATTTGGTTCCAGTTTGTAATCATAGAAAATCATATATTTGTATCTGCTTAAGAAAGGTGAATAGTTCTTTTAAATTCGCATTGTTTCCAATAATATGGGCAAGTGATAGAGGCTCTTTCAGTTGTGACAGTGAAGGGAAACTATTTTTTCGGAAATAGGAATACTGCTTACAATCTAAGAGTATATGCTTGACGGTAAGTGGTAAAGCGCAATGAGTGCATTGAGGTGGGACCTCCTGCTTGAGTAGATATATATGGGTTGGATGTGTATGCCCTATGCGTAATCTTGCTAGCACAACCTCTTCTTGTCTGTTTTTTCTTAAGCTAGATTTCCATAGTGCTGGTTTCTCTTTGATTTCAAGCAATTTGTTGTTCGTTTGTGACCTCCAGATTTCAGACCACTGGATTGTATTGATTTTTTTAATGTGCTTCAAATAATCTACGTATGGTACATGGTAATGTGATGGTATTGCACTGTTTGGTTGTTTGGCTGCCTGATCTGCTCTCTCGTTACCTGTGATACCAGAGTGCCCTGGGATCCAGCAAAATAGCACTGCATGATTCTTACTTCGTAGCTGGTTTAAGCAGGAAAAAATTTGTTTTATGACGGGATGCGATATTGAAAGTTTATTGTCCAAAGCGGATACTGCACTCATGGAATCTATGTATATTATACTGCTAGTATTGTGGGAAGTGTTTATATTTTCTAGGGCTAATTTTATTGCGTATAATTCTGCAGTGTAACTGCTACACTCAACTGGTAATGATATTGAAAGCGTAAAAGTGGAAAAGACAGCTGCAGCACCAACAGAAGAGTCTGTTTTCGAACCGTCTGTATATATTATACAGCGTTGAGCATTGTTGAGGGCATGGTCTTTATGTAGCTGTTTAATACTTTCATATGGCAGGGATTTTTTTCCCCATTGCTGAAAATAGTTATCACAGTGAGGTAGAGTTACAGACCAGGGTGGATCAGGTACATCTTTCTCTTGAAGCATATTGTCAAAGTTTATGTCCCAGGCATGTATCAATTCTTTTAATCGAATACCAGTGGGTCTATTTTCTGTAACTTTGCTGTTGTAGAACGTGATCCAATCAGGGTTGAGAAGCAATGGTCGAACAGGATGGGCTGGAAGGCTTTGAATTTTGGCTGCATAATTAAGGAGCAGCATTTTCCTTCTAAGGTGAAGTGGAGGTTCATACGCCTCTACATACAGACTCTGGACAGGGGATGTTCTAAAGGCTCCTAGCGAAGTACGAAGGGCACTGTGTTGGATGGTGTTCAGTCTGGTTAGTGCACTTTTCCTAGCAGAGTCATAGACAACAGCTCCATAATCTAATCGGGACCTGATAAGAGCGCGATACAGATGTAGGAGAGAGTATCTATCAGCACCCCATTTCATAGCAGAAATGGACCGAAGAATATTTAGTTTCTTTAAGCATACTGTTCGGAGATATGTTATGTGAGAAACAAAGTTAAGTTTGGTGTCCAACATTAAACCTAGGAAACGAAAATTACTGGTGAGTGGTATCAGGTGGTTCTTTAGCCGAAGTTCCGGTTCCGGATGCAGCTTGCGTTTTTTGCAGAAGTGGATTGCAACTGTTTTTTGTTCTGACATACGATATCCATTGTGCTGTGTCCATATTTCCAGCTTATTTATGGAGAGTTGCAGCTGTCTTTCAATGGTAGGAATATTTTTTGAACTGCAAGATAGAGTGAGATCATCAGCATACATGTATAATTCGACAGTACTGGGAATATTGTGAGTTATAGTGTTTAGCCTAAGTGAAAAAAGAGTAGCGCTAAGTATTGACCCTTGTGGGACACCTTCTTCTTGGGTATAGATACGAGAAAGTACTGATTGATAGCGAACCTGAAAAGTTCTGTTTTGGAGGAAGTTTTTAATAAATTTCGGTAAATGTCCCCGCAGTCCTAGGGAATAAAGTTCTCGCAATATGCCATACCTCCAAGTTGTGTCAAAAGCCTTTTCAATGTCCAAACTTACCATTACAAGGTGTTCGTTTTTTACATAAGCATTACGGATGTTAGTTTCTGCTTTCACCATGAGATCTAAAGTGGATCTGTTTTGTCGGAATCCAAATTGATTGTTGTTTAGCAACTTTTGAGTTTCAAGAATCCAGGTAAGTCGCCTGTGTACCATCTTTTCTAGAGTTTTGCCAAGACAACTGGTGAGGGAGATTGGTCGATAATTTTGTGTGAGTGATTGATCCTTTCCTGGTTTGGGAAAGGCTAGAATAACGGAGTGATGCCAGGTAGAGGGATATGTACCTTCAAGGAAGATTCGATTAAAGAAAGTTATTAGCAAATTCAAATCTATATTGTTTAGATGTTTTAGCATTACATAATAGATTCCATCAGCTCCAGCAGCGCTATTTGGTGATCTGTTTATTGCTGTTTGGAGTTCAAAAAGACGAAAAGGTTGATTGTAGGCTAGAGACTGAGTAGTTTGGAAATTTATCTTATATTTTTCAGCTATGGCTTTAGTTTGTAGAAAGGAAGTATCATAAGCTGTAGTGGCAGAAGTTTCGGAGAAAGTCTCTGCAAGCGCATTAGCTATTTCTTGTGGTGAGGATATTTCTTGTCCGTTCTTGATTAATATTGGAGCAGAAACCGGGAAAAATTTGCCATTTAGTTGTCGAATTTTTTTCCAAATAGTTTTACTGCTAGTGTCTTTTGTGATAGAAGAGGCAAACTGTATCCATGATTCTTTTTTGGCTTGTCTTCTAATTTGTCGTGCTTTTGCCTTAAGCCTTTTAAACTGGATTAGGTTGTCGGTGGTCGGAAACTTATGGAACTGATTCCAGGCTTTATTTTTTTCTTTTTTTCGCTATGGTACAAGCGTCATTCCACCAGTGTTTAAGGTTTCTGTGTTTGAAAGTAGAAAATTTTGGTATTGCTTTGGAAGCTGCTGCTAGTATTTGTTTGGTAATGTGCTCGGTGGCATCATCAATGGACCCTAGTTGTATCAATTGGCTATCAAAGGAGATGGAGACAGAAAACTTTTCCCAATCTGCTTTAGAAAATTTCCATAATACCCGATGATCGGGGCAAGGTGTCTGCATTGTTTGAATTCTGCATATTATTGGAAAATGATCACTGTTGTGCAGATCATTTAAAACCGTCCAATCTATAGTAGGAAGTAACTCAGGGGAGCATATAGATAAGTCAATTGCCGACATACATCCCGTGGAGAGATGAGTGTAGGTGTTATGACCAGTGTTCAGCAAAGTTAGGTTCAGTTGGTCTATGAGTTTTTCTAGCAAGTGCCCTCTATTATCCATGTAAGCAGATCCCCATAGCGGATGATGTGCATTTAGGTCACCAAGAAGACAAAAAGGAGATGGTATCTGTTTTATAAGATCTTCTAATTCTTTCAACGTGTAGATATTGTTAGGTGGAAGATACAATGAGACGAGAGTTATTGTTTTTCCCATTGCTACACGAACTGCAACGGCTTCTAAGTGGGTCTGAAGAGGAATGTTTCTTGCTGGAAATTTACAATTCACTAGAATTGCAACTCCACCATGTGCATGGCTTGAACTAAATCTATCTTTTCTATGGGCTGTAAAATGTTTAATCGAATAAGTTACCTGTGGATTTAAGTAAGTCTCTTGCAAGCAAAAGGCTACCGGATTATATTGTGAGATCAAATCGTATATATCATCGGTATTACTACGTAAACCTCTGCAATTCCATTGTATGATGTGCATCATTATTTGGTTTTAGAGAGGGAAGATGATTCTGTCTGTTTCTTGTAAGAGGGTGCAGTTTGCTTTTGACGATCATGTTTTATCTTATCCTTTCTTGGAAAATAAGGGCGTCCATATTCTGTACTCCCTTCTACATCATCGATACCAGTAGATGAACATCCAGTCTCCATGTCATCTTCTGCATGAAGATCAAGAACTGTTTCTTCTTGTGCATTTACAGCTTCGCTGTCCATACTGCTTGAATTTGGTTGTTTCAATTCAGAGGCACGTTGCCTTTGTGGTTTCCTTCGTGATTTATCGATTGATGTAATTTTTCAAGGACTGTTTCTTCTTGTGCATTTACAGCTTCGCTGTCCATACTGCTTGAATTTGGTTGTTTCAATTCAGAGGCACGTTGCCTTTGTGGTTTCCTTCGTGATTTATCGATTGATGTAATTTTAGATGGAACTGAGAGTGGGGTATTGTTTACTTCGTCTATTGAAACAGGTTTGTTAGCGGGCTGATCTGTCAAAAGTACAGATCGTGCCCATTCTGCAATGGATGTGTTAGGTGGGATTGACACTTCTGTTTGGGTAGCAACAGCTTGACAGTTTTGGGTAGCAGTAGCATAGCTGCGTTTTGGCATAGTTACCTTGACTTGTCTTCTTGCTTCTTGATATGATACTTTGTGTTCAATCTTAAACTTCTGTATATTTTTTTCCATTTTCCACAGATCACATGATTTTGAATAAGCTGGGTGATCATTCTTACAATTTGGGCACTCTGGAGATTTTGCAGTACAATCTGTTTGAGAATGATTTTTCGAACCACAAATAGGACATGTATTTTCTCCTCTGCATGTTGTTTGAGAATGACCGAATTTTTGGCATTTGAAACACCTTAAGGGATTTGGAATGTATGCTCGGACTCGGCAGTGGAGGTAGCCTGCTTTTACTGAGTTTGATAAATTTGGTGTACTGAAGGTCAATATGATATTTCGTGTTGGAACTAGTTTATCGTCTTTCCGGATCATGATTCGCCTTGCTTGTGTTACTTTTTGTTCTTGTAATTCCGTAACTATTTCCTCTTCAGTGACGTTTAGTAGATCCCACTCACTTATTACTCCTTTAGAGGAGTTCAGTGTATTATGCGGCGTGACTTTAATTGGGATTCCGCTTATAGTTGACAGTTTCAATAACAGTTCAGAGTGTCTTGCCTGCGTGGTTTCAATTAATAGATCTCCTGACTGAAGTCGTTTTACCATTTTTGGTGTTCCTGCTGAATTTTCAAGACACCTTTGAATGACAAAGGGAGACAAATTGCTTACTGGTTGATTCGATAATGAATGCATTATCAAAAAAGCTGGTGGTTCTGGTTTGCTAGAATCTGTTCTCATTCTTTTCGAGAGACTAGGATCATGTTCCCTTCTACGGGTGTCAATTTGTTGAGAGCCTGTTGGCTCTATTGGTGGAAATTCGTCGCAATCCATTGTTGCTCCTTTTCGCCCCGGGAGAGGAGCTTCCTTCTCCCAGGTTACCTGCCCCGCCACGTGGAGGTAGGAGCAGTGCCACCAGTGACCAAGCGATAAAAAGTTAGTGGTTAGTGTGTTACAAGAGTTAGTTATATATATACAAAAGAAAGGTGATTTTCCTTTCTTGTAGGAGGCTTCCTTCTTTATTTATAAAGAGCCAGAAAATAAATAACTTTGAAAGTAAAAGACTTTAGAAATTTTAACTACTTCTTTATAGAAAATTCGCTTTGAAAATCGCTTTGGAAATCGCTAGATCACTCGCTTGGCACTCGGGGCCAGTCTATTTTGGATGTAAGTTCAGAGATCAATATAAAGTATGGGCTCCAAAGATTTCCTGTAGCTCAAATTCAAGGACTTTGACAGGCTGGCTTAGAGGTAGTCATAAATCAATGCCTTTTTCTGTTCCGGTGATATGGCGGGAACCTCAAGACCACATAAACAACTGCTACTTTTGCATGACCAATATTTCTGGTTTTTCTGGGAAATCCAAGCATAACGAAGAGTATCCTAACGGTATAATGTCAGTGCCAAAGCCACCAGAAACTTATGGACTTGACTGATTCAGAATTGGAAAAGGAGTCTCTAGAAGATGCAGAATGAGTACAGATCCAGACTTTTCAACTCTTGATACTGTGAAGCCACATCTAACCACTCAGGCAGAATGGAGCAATTTGGTCTGAGATTTGGACCTCTCCAAAACCAAGCCTCAATTACTAGGATCATGGCTTCAGCAGTGGAATCTTCTTGAAAAGGGTGTAAAGGTGTCTTTTTATAGGAGGAGGCAATCTAACATAATAATCTATTACTCCATTGATGGTGCTTTGGTATATTGTAACTATGTTCAGGAATTAATGAGTTACATCTGGAGCACATCCCCGAGCAGTGGAGGTTTTTTAGTGATTCATCGAAGATCAGTTTGAAAGCAGTTTTACTGCATAATGGAAATAAGTATCCACTGGCCCATGCAGTTCACGGGAAGGAAAATAACCTACAGGTTCTTTTCCGTTTTTTTCCAATTTAACACCTTGTTCTGCCACTACAAGGTAAAAAATGGACAGCCTGTTCAGAAACTATGCCAGGCCAGAAAAATGTAGAACATGCTCCTTTGGTGGATAAGACAAAAATCTACTTACCTCCATTGCACATCAAGCTAGGTTTGATAAAAATATTTGTGAAAGCAATGGACAAAAAACAGAGAAGGATTTTCCTCTTTGAGGCAAAAATTTTCTCAAATCAGTGAGACCAAAATAAGAGAGAATTTTTTGTGGGTACTCAAAATATAGCAAGTGGTTGATTGTTGGAAAAGGCTTTCATCTGTTGTTTTGGAAGTGGATGGGTTGAATAAATTGAAAGGAGAACTAGACAAATTCTTGGCTGGTATGGATGGGTGAACTGTGTTTTTTTTTTTTTTTTGGCTGACACTATATAAGCTTTCTTTCTTGCATCATTTGCCACTACTACCACCTCCACAGCATGAACTAGATTATTTAGAAGATGAAATGGACTGCAATTGGCAGAGCCCAAATAACTTCAGCCAACCCTGAGTATAAATGCTCACTGAAGAGACAGTTGTTTAACCAAGATGAACTGAATGACTTCATTAGAGACCAAGCTCTTTTGTTTAACCAACAAGCTTGGTTAAACAAAAAGAACCAAGTCTTGGTGGCATTGTTTGCAGTAAGCAGTCTACTCTACTACTACTGCAAATGACATCAGTGGAATTGTCACACGTACACCTTACATCTTGAATGGTGCCTCTTCACCAACACCAGTGAAATCGCAAAGCTGTTCTTTTGCATAATGGGAACTTGACCCAGCAGTTGTGGTACAAACTCTATTACACAAACAGTGGTACAGCATCTTGCAGGTGAAATTTTATTTTTAGTTATTGAAAAAAAATTTTGGGCATTTTTGAATTGTCCATGAAACTACAGCAGTATTTCATCTTTTCTTAAAAGATTGCAATACTTGTATATTTTTATTATTTTTTTAAAGAAAATTTATAAAACAGTATTATTACAATAGGTGATCAATAAATATTTACTCTCACCTAGAAATATTTGAGTTAGGGATTTGATAGGGTGTGCATACTACTAAGTCTCCTATTTAACATATATTTTTCTAGATCCATTGGTTACTGAACTAGAACTAAGAATACAGTGAGAGGTGGTATGCTGGAGAAGGTTCAGGTCTGATCCATTATAAAATTTTTTCATTTGCAAAACTGAGAAGCAAAACCAATACATGAGATGAAAGCTGTATATGAGGAGAATTGCCCATCATATTAGACCAGTGGTTCTCAAACTTTTTAATGTGAAGACACCATTCATTATGAAATTCATTATGAAAAATTCCCGGCATCCCCCAGCACCGGGTGCATGGTCGCTGGCAGAAAATTTTTAAGGTGGTGCACGTGGAAGGGCAATGAGGGATTTTTTTTTTTTTTTGAAAAATGCATGAAAAAGAAACATTTGGCTTTTGGTACAGGATTTTTAAACAAAAATTTTTTTATTTAAAAATTCGCCTCATACTGCATTTTATGCACAATTTCTATATCTCTAAGAATAATAAATTGTATGAAAAAAATCTAAATTAAAGAAATAATATTCAATTGTTTTTTCATACTTATTTTAATGTGTTTAGAACAATAAGTACATTTTCTAATTTATATCCAGGAACTAAAATAATTCAAAATAAAAAAAAAACAATACAAAATTACAGTATATTGAAATTTTAAGGCTAAGGGCTAGGATCTGCTAAGCGAGTATGAGCATTCGCAGCAGAACTGGGCTGTTTCAAATACAGTGTACATGAC
Source organism: Mastigoproctus giganteus (assembly GCF_048544385.1). Classification (NCBI taxonomy): domain Eukaryota; kingdom Metazoa; phylum Arthropoda; class Arachnida; order Uropygi; family Thelyphonidae; genus Mastigoproctus; species Mastigoproctus giganteus. The sequence goes on along the minus strand of NC_143582.1, from coordinate 91,007,030 downwards.
GGACGGCTTGGCTGTTCTGTATATGTAGGTGCATATACGTAAACACTGTGATGCGGTCAGCAATTAATTAATGAACATATTAATTAAAGGGTAACTTGTGAGATTTTTTTTTTTTTTTATTGATAAGCATCTGTCAGGTCCCATGCCAACACCTGGTTAAAGCCATCCGCACTCCATTTCCCACTCTGTTCATCAAAGGGGGGAAGACACTTTAGACTAACATGAAGACTGTGCTCTATGCAATTCAATACAGCATTGCAGTAACCTCAAAACACTATTGTTTTCTATGTCAAAGGGACAGAGTTTCTACTGCAGGCCATTACATTGAATGTGAGTGAATAATGTTTCAATAATGATCAAATATCAAAGTACACACGATTGCCAGGAATGCAGTATGTTCCATTAATGGATCATACCACCCACCACTCATTCTTCAAAACTTTCATTATGCTTATGCAGGATGAAAGCTTGCAGAAATGTATTAGAACTAAAAGCATGGCAGGTGGTTTTGTGAAAACTTTTGGGTAACCATAGGTATCCCACATACAAACATGAATTTCAGAAACAGCTCAAAATTAAAAAAACGAGATGTCATATGCTTTTGAAACTTCAATTCTTGCATTTGCACTAAGGTTCTTTTCCCAAAGGGGGGGGGCGAACAATTTCAACAAGACATTAAGTCAATGGAAAACTGCTATCAAGGTTTTTGAAACAAATGTATGTCAGCAGACTACTGTAGGATGTTGTACTACAACATTCCAGACAAAGTGTACCAAAGACATTTGCTTATTAATCTTATTTCTGAACACCAAAAATGATTACTGAAAGCATGCCAACTTTAAATTATGTCAGTAGCACTACAACAGCAACACCTTGTGGATATTGTTTTGGCAAAACAATATCTACAAGGATTTCGAAATATCAAAATTGGCCTCTAAATAGTTGGGTTATTGGAATGTTTTCTGTAAAGTTTTTTTCCCAACTTATTTCAATAAACGATCATTTTTTTTCCTTTAAAATTTACATGGAATGCAGCACTGTTCAATCTCTTATCAGAATTAATTCTGCACAACATCTTTAAATTGTAAATAAATGTTTTTTTACAATAGTGTATGTACTGTACTATTTTTAACTGTGTAAAAAGTGATAATTATAGTCTCACTTGAGACTGGAATTATCACTTTTTTTAACAATAATTATCTACTGTTTTGTAGATAATTATTAAGATATCCATAATTAAGAAAATTATGGATACTAGGGGGAAAAAAAGTTTCATTTTGTTCGTCAGTGTTATTAGAGGGGTTGAGCAGTTTTTTTTTTTTTTTTCTTGTTGATGATGTATAAGCTTGCTTCCTTGCATCATTTGTCACTATTAATACTAATGTTAAGTGATAAGAAAGTTGTGCATTAATGCATTTGCATATTACCTAACCTTATTTTGGAACACCAAAAATGATTGAAAAAAGCATGCACACTTTAACTTACATCATTAGCATTAGAATATCAACATTAATCAATGCTATTATAGTAACAACAAAAACTGCAAAAATTTTTTTGCAATTTTTTTTTTTGTTACTATAATAGTATTAAATATTATACTTATTTTTGTTCTACTCTTACACAAGAGTAGAACAAAGATAATGACTGCTATTTTACTATTATTTTAGGCCTTATACCACTTACCATGGGTATGACAGAATGATGAATACAGTAAAGCAAAACTAAAATCAAAAATTTTTTAAATTAACAGAAAAAATATAAAAATTTACTCAGCACAATGTGCCAAACAGTGACAAAAAAAAAGAAGAAAAAAAAGTCTTCAAACTTAGAAATGTGTGAGCAAAGAGAACAAAACAGAATTATAAATCTAATCATGTAACACTATGCTACACTGAGACTGAATGATGATTTTAGAAACACTTATGAAATAATAAGCTGGATCTGTGAAATAGAAAAATGTCAAAAAAAATTATAGAATACAATTAAACAATGCATAATAGAATAAAGAAGGATTTTATCTGATCAATACTCATCTCATTAGGAACTACAAGACTGGTGTTAAAAAAAGAAAAAAAAAAAGCACTTCAAGAATATCTAAATATAGCATAGGGCTGGGCTGACCAGAACTTTTCAACTGCTTCAAACTTTTTGCTCATTTCTTGTTATCTCAAACAATATAAATTTTATTCGTTTTTGTTTTGCACTTTGCTTTCAAAATATTAAAATATTTTGAAAGCTTAAAGAACCTCAAAGTAAAAAAATTAATGAAATGAAATTTCTATTATTGAGATAATAGGAAATGGGTAATGTAAATATACATGCATACTCTGGAGAACTCACACATTGAAGATCACTGATCTCCAATCAGTGGCAGACCAAGGTATTTTTGAGCCCCCAGAAAAAAGATTTTTAGGTGCCCCCTTTACTAAGGATATATATATATATATATTTTTTTTAAATTGGTCCCCCTTAAAGAATGATGCCTTGGGCAAGGACTCTGCTAGCCCATGCCTTAATCCGTCACTGTTTCCAATGTCTCTTTATTTTATGAGCTTTATAACATGAACAGGTTTTAAGTATAAAAATTTCAAGTAAACTCACACTTAGAAGGCATATATTCAGCATAGGTTTCTGCATAGCCTAATTCTTCCTCTTCTTCTTCTGGCTCTTCGGCCACAGGATTAGGAATTTTTGCTGTTTCAGGCTGAAAAGACAGTTTAAACACCTTTCAAATATCTAAATCTATTATAGAATACTTACCTAGCAAATATTAAGATAGAGTAATGGTCAGTGACTCTCACTCTCCTCTATTTTTTTTTTTTTTTTTTTTTACACATTAAAAGTTAAAAGGATAGCTTGATAACAGGTTTGTTATACTATTATTTTCCAAAATATTCATATACATGAAAGTATGAATATTTTGATGGCATACTAACTGCTATAACAGTTTTTACTTCTGTAATAACTGATTTACTCCACTTATAATAAGACAGCAAAACAGGTATACAATTTAACATCTGTCACAGTCTCTGTGACAATATGGTACATCTACTAATTGCATCAGTGTGGGTAATTTCAGTTCAAATTGTATCAGTGTGGGTAATTTCTTAAAAGCATCTTCACAGTTGAAAATGTAGTTTGAGTATCTCAGGCAGGAGGAATAAGGTTAACCATAAGCTATTATATGGTTTTAAACTTGCATAAGATGCAAATCAATCTATAAACACACCGACTCTTATAGCCACAACACAAAAAGATCACACAAACAAGCACCCTACAGCAAAGCATATGTACTAATGTACAGCTAATTTGTCAATGGCGCCTCTGTAGCCAGGAGCAGCAGTGCATAGCACATGCTTCTTGATTAGACCAGGGTTCGAGCCCGTGCCCACCAAATACGGAGGATGCGGAAAGGTCAGGAAATGACCACCACATATCCCCGGAGCAATATGGCCTTAGTTGCTAATGCTCCTAAAAACCAAATAATAACAATAATAACTTTGTCAAAATTCTAATCCAACCCCTCTCCCAAAGCCAGTCAGCAAACCAGCCTACATATCCTCTTATTTAAATCAATGTTCTTCAACGTTTTTATCTACAGAACCTCAGTAATTTTAAAAAACATTAATAAGCAGCATTAGCATAAAATAACCTTCCATAATGAATTTAAATTTTAATAAACAGATAATAGAATCTCATAAACATGGCTCTTTCTTACTAATTTCTGAATGACGAGGTTTCTGAAATCTAATGTGCACAGACTTTCAGCTAGTGTAGAAAGATAATGCAATGTTCCAATGGAGGTTCAAAGAACTTTTACCACTACTTAAATTATAGTACATTACTCACTTCTGAAAAGTTTCTCAAGCTTCATATGCTAAGCCCCATCAAAAAACAAAAAAGTAAAATTAGTAAATAAAAATTGCTATAGTCACAAATGTAGATTAAATATGACTGCAGTAAATTTTTACCATGGTTTCAGAAGTAGCACATTTCCTAAAGTTAATGAAACTCACCAAATGGACTGTTTGTTGATAATAGCAGTAGTAGTAATGGCAAATGATGCAAAAAAGCAAGCTTATATAGCAACTGCCAAAAAAAAAAAAAAACCACAGTTCACCCATCTGTACCATCCAAGAATTTGTCTAGTTATTCCTTTAATTTATTCAACCCATCCACTTCCAAAACAACAGATAGAAGCCTGTTCCAACAATCAACCAACCACCAGCTGAAGGAAAGTGGTTGGTTGATTGTTGCCAGTGGTTCCACACATCTATCCTAAAGCCATCCTTCCTCAACTTGAATTTGTCCCCCTCGTGTGTGTAGTCTCAGCAAGTGGAAAAATACCATTAGCATTCAGCTTACTCAATCCATTCAAGGTTTTAAACACCTCAATCAGATCTCTCCACAGATGCCTAGTCTTGAGACGCTGCAATTTGCACAACTGAAGCCTTTCTAGGTGAGAGCAACCTTTTGTTCCCTTCACCAATCTGGTTGCCCTTCTCTGCACCTGTTCCAGCAGATGTGCAGCTTTCCTAAAGTGAGGCCTTCAGACCTGTATGCAGTACTCAAGATGTGGCCTAACCCTGGCCTTATACCAGCGTTTCCCAAACTTTTCTAGTCACAGAACACTTTTCATCTCACAATATATTTACGAAACACAAGTTTAGTGAGAGCCAAAGAAATGTTGCTAATATTTTATTACATATGACGCACTGTGCATCAGGAACATCTTTATTTCCAACATGTCAAACTGAAATTCAAATAACTGTCATCATACTTTCGTTTTGGTCATTTATTATTTGGTTCCTGTTTTTCATTTTGGATTTTTGGGCAACAAAATGCTGTGATCGCTCATCCTCACTTTGAAGTGTGACAATATTATGTTCGTTTTCATCGACCACAGTTGCAATACTAGAAGTACTGTACTTGCTTCTCATTTTAAAGTTACTTTTTTCAACCACAAATCCGTAGTCATTTATTTTAATAATAATATTTTGAAATGCTGATAATTATAAAAAAAAATTTATACTAGGAAGTGAGTTTAGTTATGATATTGGTTCACTTCCCCTCTCCTTCAACCTGTATACTTCAGGCTAAATCGCATATGAATGGCATATTAGATCACTGCATTGCTACTTTTTCATATGTCATTACCTCTATGCAAAAGCCTGCCAAAATAAAGTGTTCCGAGATCTGTTTGATTATTAGTCTATGGTAGTATATTAATAACAGAAAAAAAGTAAGGTTAAAAATTATGATACAAAAGTGGTGTATGCTACAAATATGCAAAATTTATTTATTTTATTTTTTAATTATTAATTACGTACAAATTATATACAAAGGAAAATCAACCTTCTCATCCATGCTAGCAAAGTTTCTGTATATAATTGACAAAACCCCATGGCTGCATGTGTGCACTACAAAGAGAATTTTGTCTAACTGCACAATTACCCCTAAGTCTTTTTCATTCTCCACTATCTGAGTGTAGTGCTACACAGTTGATAAGTTACTCTTGGGTTACAGCTACCAATGTGCAGTAACTTGCATTTATCATTGTTAAACTTCAACTGCCATTTCTCATCCCATTGACCCGATATTCCTAGATCCTTTTGCAGTAGCTCACCCTCATAACTGTTGTTAACCACCAACAGTGGTTAACAACAGTTATGCCAACCTTTGTATCATCTGCAAACGTAGACATTAAGCCTGACATACCTTCATCAATATCATTGATAAATATTGAAAACAACAATGGGCCTGGCACTGAACCCTGGAGAACTCCACGAAGAGCAGTGACATTGATAACCACTCTGTCTTCTTTCACTTAACCATCCCTTCATCCATAGCAGTAGCTTACCCCTAAGCTGATTTATAGAGCTTCTTAATGTACCATTATGTAATCAACTTAATAATAATAATAGCAATAAGAGCTTAATTGACGGTACTCACAGGTGAGTACTGTCAATTAAGCTCTTATTATTATCAAATCAGTAACTTACCCTTAATGCCACATTGCTCCAGTCTTTTTATGGGCAACAGCAAAAAAAGCCTTCCTGAAATCCAAGTATATGATTTTTTGCATCCAGTTCCTTGGTCACTTCATTATAGTAAGCTACCACATTGGTTAGACAAGAAGGTCCCTTGACAACTCCATGCTGTGATTGCAGTATAATTGCATGCCTGTCCAAATGGCCCTGCCTTATTTCTTTAATCAGTGATTCCATAATTTTTCCTGGAACATACGTTACGCTAACAGGTCTGTAATTAATCATGTTACTTTTTGATACCTCTTTATGAATAGATATATTCACACATCTCCAGTCCATAGGACCTCCCGGGAATCCAAGGATGCTCTCATAATTATAGCTAAGGGTTTGCTTACCTCCTTTAATATAATTGGATGGATTCCATCTGCCCCAAGTACCTTTATGCCTATCCTCAACAATTTATATTTTTGAGGACAGACATAAAAAGCCATTGTTGTTTGGGGAAGTGCCCATGGACTGGAGATGTCAAATGTATCTCCAATTCACAAAGGGGGATCAAAAGGTGACACGAGTAATTACAGACCTGTTAGCTTGACTTCTGTTCCAGGGAAAATAATGGAGTCAGAGGTTAAAGCACTGCAGGATCATCTAGACAAGAGTGCAGTAATAATTCAGACACAGCATGGGTTTGTCAAGGGGATTGGATACTATGATGTGATCACAAAGGAACTGGATGCAAAAAATAATTTTGATACCATATACACAGTACTTGGATTTCAGGAAAGCTTTTGATACTGTTGCACATGGAAGACTACTGTACAAATTGGAGCAGTATGGCATTAAGGGCAAGCGGCTACAATGGATAAAAGGATGGTTGAGTGGGAGAAGACAAAGTGGTAATCAATGGGTACTGCTGTACATGGACAAATGTTATTAGTGGTGGCCCTCAGGGTTCAGTGTTGGGCCCATTGTTGTTTTGTATATTTATCAATGATATTGATGAAGGTATATCAAGCTTAATGTCAAAGTCTGCAGATGATACAAAGGTTGGCAGGGTTGTTAATAACAGTACTGACAGCATGCTGCTGCAACAGGATCTGCAAAAGTTGGGCAGATGTGCTGAGAAGTGGCAACTTAGTTTAACATTGACAAATGCAAAGTACTGCATATAGGGAGCAGTAACCACAGAGAAATATACCATGTGGTGTTACACTCAGGGTAGTGGAGAATGAAAGAGACCTGGAGGTAACTGTGCTGTCAGATATGAATTTTTCTGAGCAGTGCAGACAGGCTGCCAGAGTAGGTCATAGGGTCTTGTCAATGATATACAGGAATTTTGCAAGCAGGGATAAGGAGGTGATTATCCCCTTGTATAAGGCAATGCTCAGGCCACACCTTCAGTAATGCATACAGGTCTGGAGACCTCATTTTAGGAAAGATGTAGAGCTTTCTACGTACTCATTCCAATATGTTATTGGAACGAGTACAGAGAATGGCAACAAGATTAGTGAGTGGAACCAAGGGTTGCTGTTACCAAGAAAGGCTTAAGTTCTGCAAATTGCAGCTTCTGGAGACTAGGAACTTAATGCTGATGGGATTCTTCCTCTTGCTCAGATTACAAATCTAGATTCTAACTGAGGAAAGACAGTTGTAGAATAGAAGTACAGAAATTTGCCTTTAGCCAGCAGGTAGTTGATTGCTGGAACAAACTTCCATCTGTTGTTGTTGTTGTGGAAGTTGATAGGTTAAATAAATTAAAGGCAGAACTAGACAAACATTTGGAATGGATGGATGAGTGAAATGGGAAGGTTTTTTTTTTTTTTTTGGCTGATGATGTATAAGCTTGCTTTCTTGCATCACGCGCTTCTACTAATGATAATTTCTCAACACTTTCATTTCAGTTAACAGAAAGTAATGTAGTGCCTCATTACAGTTTGATAAGCTTCTAGCATCCCCTCCCCTAAAGAATTGAATGTAGTGAATGTAGATGCAAAATACCTATTGTCTGAAACCTAAGCAAGGTCATCAACAGTGAACCCACAGACATCAAGTGGCTCAAAGTGATTCAAACCCTTCCTTCTACTGTTAATATAAGCACAGAAATCTTCACTGTCAGATTCCATGATGTGTCTCTCTTTAGTCGCTCTTAATTACACCCAACAGCTACTGTTATTCAATATGTACACTAATTATAATTTTTCAACTTAATATTTATAATATATTGAGAAACTTTTCCATAGCTGCTGTTCTGGCAATCACAGAAGTTTCTTGTGATTAAAAAAAAACACTTGATTCCACTGGAAACTCTGTTTAATGTAGTTATGGTCAAGTTTTCCACAATCACAGAATTTTAAACACAGCCCTGATATGATTTTTGGATCCCCCTGACTCCCCCAGAGCATTAAATTTTTGTCTTCCAGATTTGTGAGAGTTTACTACACTCATTTAAAATAACTCACACAAATACAAAAATCTGTTTTGGGGGAATCTATGCTTCCCCGAAAAATTCTTCCATTTAAGTGTATGATACGCACACTATTATTTTAAAATTATTAAGCCAAAATTCAAATACAAATTAACCAGTACAGCTACTGAAGTGCTCTCGTTCAATACTGAAAACCCATTATTTTATGCGAATGTTTCAATTCCAATAACATCCGAAGGCATTTTTAATTTGAAGTAAAATGTTTTTAAATATTAATTTCTTTTTATACGATAAATTATAATAGCATATATAATAATAAATGACATCATACCACATGAAATTAATAAAATAGGTTTTATTAAACTCATAACAGAAATACAAGCTCAATATCTACACTAAATTCAGGATTCTTACTGAACACTGTCAGCAGATCATAAATGGTATAGGGTGGGGGTAGAGATAGAAGAACATTTAACAATTATGTAAATTAAATTGATAAGACATATAATCAGAAGCAATTATAGCTAAAAAAAAAAGTTTTCTTTTTAATTTTAGATTAGGTTATCAGACAATATTAGCATTAGTGGAGGCATATGATGCAAGAAAGCAAGCTTATATGGTATCAGCCAAAAAAAAAAAAAAAATCCCTTCCCATTTCACCCATCCATTCGCTCAAACAGTTTGATCACTTCTTCCTTGAATTTATTTAAGCATTTGTTCCAGCAATACACTACCTGCAAGTTAAAGGCAAATTTCTGCACATCTATTCGACAACTGTCATTCCTCAATTTAAGTTTATGCTCCCTCGGGTTTGTAATCTGAGCAAGAGGAAGAATCCCATCAGCATTGAGCCTGCTCAATCCATTCATGGCCTTAGAAACCTCAATCAGATCACCTTGCAGGTGCCTAGTCTCCAGACGCTGCAATTTACAGAACTTAAGCCTTTCTTGATAAAAACACCACTTTGTTCCCCTCACCAGTCTTACTGCCACTCTCTGTATTCATTCTAGCAACTTTTTTTTTTTTTTTATGAAAAACTCCAAACACGAAAGGTATCAAAACCTATAGTACTTAGTACCGTGGCATGGGTTGAAGAAGAAGTATGGGGGGAGGGGGTTGCCGGAAACTTTGCTCTAGAGACTAAACATGGGTTTCACCACTTCAAAAGCCTCCAATAAGCAAACTGGTGGTATTTCACCGGTTGATGAAAGTCATCTACCACCTCCTTCCTAAAATGAGGCTTCCAGACCTGTACACAATACTCAAGGTGTGGCCTGACCATTGCCATATACAGGGGGATAATCACCTCCTTATCCCTGCTAGCAAAATTCCTGCATATCATTGACAAGACCCCATGACCTGCTCTTGCATTCATGTCTGCACTGCTCAAAAAATTTCATATCTGACCACACAATTACCCCCAGGTCTCTTTCATTCTCCACTACCCTGAGTGTAACACCACACAGTTGGTACATTTCTCTGCAGTTACTACTGCTACCCATATGCAGCACTCTGCATTTAACATTTGTCAATGTTAAACTTCGGTTGCCACTTCTAAGACCATCTGCCAAACTTTTCTAGATCATGTTGCAGTAGAATACAGTCATTACTATTAAAAACAACCCTGCTAACCTTGGTATCATCAGCAAAACTTTGACATTAAGCTTGATATACCTTCATCAATATCATTGATAAATACAGAAAACAACAATGGGCCCAACACCGAACTGTGGAGGACTCCAGTAATAACATTAGTCCATAAAGAGCAGCGTCTATTGATTAAAACTCTGTCTTCTCCCACTCAGCCTTCCTTTTATGTATTATTGCAACTTGTCCTTAATGCCATACTGCTCCAATTTGTACAGTAGTCTCCCACGTGCAACAGTATCAAAAGCTTTCCTGAAATCCAAGTATATGATATCAAAATTATTTTTTGCATCCAATTCCTTTGTGATCACATCATAGTATCCAATAAAATTGGTCAGACAAGACTTATCTTGACAAACCCATGCTGTGTCTGAATTATTACTGCCATCTTGTCTAGATGATCCTGTAATGCTTCTTTAACCAGTGACTCCATTATTTTCCCAGGAACAGAAAGTAAACTAACAGGTCTGTAATTGCTCATGGCATACCCCCCTTTGTGAACTGGAGATATATTTGCACATCTACAGTCAATGAGGACCTACCCTGAGTACAACGATGCTCTGATAAATTATGGCTCAGGGTTTGCTTACTTGATTTGCCATCTCCTTTAATATAACTTGATAAATCTCATTCACCCCAGGTGCCTTTCTTATGTTTTACTTCAACAATTTCTCCTCCACTTTGCTCTCAGTTATTACGAAATCATTTACCTCCCTGTTCAAGTTTATTAAGCTTCTGTTCTCCACTTCCCTATAGAATTCCTCATGTATGAATGAAGATGCAAAATACTCATTCACTTTGGCAGGATCATCTACATTTTATAAGAAGACTGGTGAGAGGAACAAAGGCTTAAGTTCTGCAAGTTGCAGCATCTGGAGAGTAGGCACCTGCGAGGTGATGATTGCGGTATATAAGGCCTCGAATGGTTTGAGCAGGCTCAATGCTGACAGGATACTTCCGCTTGCTCAGACTAAGAACCTGAGAGGGCATAGATTTAAATTAAGGAAAGACTGTTGTAGAATAGATGTGCAAAAGTTTGCATTTGGCCAGTGGGTAGTTGATTGCTGGAACAGACTTCCATCTGTTGCTGTGGAAGTTGATAGCTTAAATAAATTTAAGGCTGAACTAGACAAACATTTGGAGTGGCCAGATGGGCAAAATGGGAAGGCTTCTTTTTTTTTTTTTTTTTTGTTTTTGGCTGAGGCTGTATAAGCTTGCTTTCTTGTATCATATGCCTCAACTAATGTTAATAAGTGTGAAGGCATACATTTCTTTCCTGCAAATGATAAGTTTTTCTTACACATTTTATATTTTTGATTAATTAACATATTTGTATTTTAAAAATAGATTAAATAGGCTTAGTAGTGGTCATTAGCTTAATTTATAAATTAGCTAGTCATTTTGTAAGTTACGACTCACTACTTATATACCACTATTGTATCGGAGTTTTGGCCGCAAATATCGTATAACGTAACCAGTAGAGCAGAAGAATAGTAGGGGTTTTAATTGTGATTAAAAAGTAGTGTAAAGGTTTTGATCACTTTTTTGGGCATATATCTTTTGTACAGTCAGTCCTCGTGCAATGCAAAATCATGCAATATATATAAATAATGGGCCCTATGGGAAAAATAGGTTTAGGTGCCGACCACCCAAGATTGAAGACACACATTTGTAACCAAAACATTACCAAAACACAGTAAAAATCGAAATAAAATATGTATTTTATTACGCAATAAAATATTGCTAATGCTTTTACTTCTATCATAAGCAAACTTGTTCTTTGTCTGATCTTCTATCTGTTCCATCTCTTCCAATTCTTTGTGTCTTGATCTAATGGATTTTGTTATACTTTGAGTTGTTCCTGCTATGAAAGTTGTTTTTATTATCTTTGCATTCTTTCTAATTCTCAGCCTTGCCTCATTTAGGCCTGTAGCACGTGCAAGAAAAAAAAATTAAAAAAATTTGTTTATATTCCGGCATGACAACCAAGTCAGTAGAGTTTACAATAAGCCATCAATACAAGTATTTATCGTATTTAGTAGTCACGGGCTTGAACCCAGGTCCACTCAAGGAATGTGTGCTATTCACTGTCGCTCATGATCATTTAGCTACGTCATCACATGTTCTTTCATTTTGCTCAAAACGTTTCACAATTTCATATTTTTTCTCTATCGATAGAGGTGGACTGGCCATAACACCTTATCAGGGAAACCATGGTGAGCCAGCGGTCAGTGTGATTTTGGCCATAAACACTAGTATGAGGCCACTACAAATTTTCCCGGGTAAGAATTTGACCCAGTCTGCCTCTATCAATATTGCTTTTAGTTTTCTCTCTGAATCTGTAGTGTTTTCACCAGGATGCTTCCTTTTCACACTTTTTAAGTGTTTTACTCATTTTTAGGGAATAAAGCACAATTACAAAATGAGGAGGCACGCTTGATAGATATAAACAAAGTTGCCGGTTGTAGCAACTAAATAAACAACACCATACAGGCAGACACACAACTATTAACACCTCAACTAGCTCACATTTTACTAAAGCACATTTCTGAAGGTCACTACCATAAAACAATAAAAACAATCTCCAGTTGCATTTTGTTAGTGGAATCTGTTACAAACTGGTAGTAAACTCGATCTAATTGCATTTGCAATAATACCGATAGTTGGAATTGTGGATTTTTATGTTATTGTGGTGAAATGTGTTTCCCCTTCACTGATATAAAAAACAAATACATTTTCAGAATCTTCTCTTCATTCCTATTGTGTTGCATTCAGTTGGGGTTTGACTGCCGTGTTTGACTGCCATTTCTTGTAAACACAAAGGTGAATCGTGCATAAGCAAATTCGGTTTGTGCTATATACGATATCGTAACCCTACTTATAAATTGTGTATGACCGAATTCATGCAGTGCAAGCACGTGTTATATGAGGACTGAGTGTATTTAGCTAAGGATATAACTAATTTAACATTATGGTATAGCGTAACTTGATAGTATACATCTCGAACTTGACAGCTTGATACTATCTTAACATATCACTGCATTATGATAATATATAGTATTGTACAGTCAAGTGTAGTATACTATACTCTATTAATCAATTAAATTTATTAACCGTATTAATTTTCATTGTTAATTAATTAAACCATATTTAAAAGGAAATCATGCCCCAAATCAAAGCAACGTGCACAAAAGCAGTGGGAGTGCTGTGGCTCGGGGGAGAACCAAAGGGGCTATTCTCCAATGCATCACAGCCTAAAAAACATGTGCAACTAGTGAAATGTTTCCAGAACTTTCTGGAATGGGATGTGATCTAGGCAAGGAGGATGTCTGTGTGTGTGCTAGGTGCAGAGAGCGTCAAGAAATTAGGTGGCAACTCAGCATTCTCATGGGCATCTATGAGAGTTTGAAGAATAGGGTAGATTCCCTCAAACAATTAAAATGGAGAACCCATCAAGCTCTCAGCTACTCAACTCAACTCCAGATCTCACTCTTGTGCATCATGCAACACAACGGCAATCTTCAGGGCAGAATGGGCTGGTCCCACAGGAGTTAGCTATTGTTAGTGACTCTATTGTCAGGGAGATGGGAAATATATTGTGCAAAAAGAATAGCTGGAACAAGACCATGGTATGTCTGCCAGGGCAAAAGTATTTGATGTTGCAGAGCAGATATCATCCTTTAAGGGCACAAAAGGTGATACTGTTATACACATTGGCACTAATGACATTAAGAGAAGAAGATCTGCAGACTTACTTAGCAAGTGCAGATCAATGTTGAAGAAGAAGAGAAAAAAAAAAAAAAAAACTGCAAGTTAGGGTTAAATTTGAAAGCATCTGCAATTCTGCCCAGACATGATAGGAGGGAGTATACGATAAGAGCCTTGTCAATCAATTCAGCAGTGGAGAGATTGTGCAAGGCTTGTGATGTAGAATTTCTCTCAACCTGGTCTGTGCTTGTTAACAGGTGAGACTTTTTCTACAGAGATGGGATACGCTTAAATAGAAAAGATGCAAGAATACAGGGTATCCAGGCTAGAGGTATCCAAAAATAACTGCTTATAATGCGAGAACCACTTCTCAAACGAAAGCACAGTCGATAGGAAATCTCTCGCGGATATTGTTGGGATAGCAGAGACGTGGTGTCACAAAGATATAAGGAATGCAGAACTGGAATTTGGGGAGTACAATGTGTACAGAAAGGATAGACAGGACAGAAAGGGAGGAGGTGTTATGCTGTTAATTAAGAAAAACATAAAATCAAAAGAAGTGCATCCAGTTGATAGATGGACAGTGCAATGTTGAGTCAGTTTGGTGTGACATAAGCACTGCAAAAGCAAAAATAAGAGTAGGAGTGTGTTACAGGCCTAATGACTCGAATGAGTACAATGAACAATTGTACAGAGAAATAGAGTGGGCCAGTAAATCAGAATGTCTTATAATGGGGGATTTTAACTTCCCAGATATTGACTGGAACTTGTGGGTTGGTCACTCACACGCTAGTCAGACTTTTGTGGATTTATTGGATGGCAACCAGAGAAAGTAATACTCTTGATCTGGTTATCAGCAGTGATCATTCGTGTATTAAGAATTTGCAGATAAAGGAACCACTAGGTGGCAGTGATCACAGTGTGCTGAAGTGGGATTTACTCAAAGAGGTAACTACCGTCAGGGGTAAAGGTAAGGGTTTTTGCTTCCGTAAAGGGGAGTACACTGGTCTCAGACAGTTTTTAAATTCTGTACAGTGGGATCAACTGACGATGTTACAAACAGTAAATTCTAAGTGGGAAGCATTCAAGGAATTAATCGTGGAAGCTACTAGACTTTTCATACCGATGAAGAAATATTGTTCAAGGTTTAGGCCTAAATGGTTATCAAATAGGGGCTTAGAGGGGAACAAGTATCCTGTGTGTTACCAGACACTCAGCCTAAAACACTGATGGATCCAATATCTCTCTATTACAGAAGATTTAGGAGAAGTCCGGTTGGCCTGCCTCCCTAAAATCCACTCATGCACACCTTCTCGATGGTAAGCCCTGTTACGTCACTTAAGTGGCAACGAACGTGTAGAGTGGTTCTCTTCAAGACGCCTGGTCAGCGTGAAGAGGAAAAGACCAAACCCTCCAGCAATGAAAGCACAACAATACAAACGGCCCTCAGTCCCCAGCAGCTTTCACTCTCCCTCTTACGGCAGCGAGAGGATCAGAGTGGAAGCAGAGGGTGCTAAGAATCTCTGGGTACGACCAGGCTGCCATGCACGGAAATTGAACTTGGCCTGTTATAACGTACGATCACTCATCGGTGAAGACAGGATATTAGAGCTGGAAAGGAATTAGAAAATGTGAGTTGGAATATCATCGGTTTGGCTGAAACAAGAAGAAGAAATGAATCACTTATAAGTTTATCAAGTGGAAATCTGCTGTACACTAATGGAAACAATGAAAGGAGTGAAGGTGGAGTTGGGTTTCTGGTCCATAAAGATTTTAAAAACAACATTTTGGAATTCAAAAGTACATCACCAAGGGTGTCAAGACTAATATTCAAGATTTCTAAGAGGTACAAGCTAAAGGTTATAATGATTTATGCACCAACATCGAGCCATGATGATGAAGAGGTTGAAGAAATGTACACCGAAATTGAGTCTTCTAGATGAGCAGAAAACCCACTACACTATTATTATGGGGGACTTCAATGCTAAAGTTGGAAAAAGGCAAAACAGCGCAGAAAGAGGAACTATAGGAAATTTTGGAATTGGTGAAAGAAATAAAAGAGGTGAAAGACTTGTGGAATTTGCAGAATCTCAAGGACTGTCAGTAATGAACACTTTTTTCAAGAAAAGGGTGAACAGAAAGTGGACATGGAAGAGTCCAAATGGATTAACAACTAATGAAATCGACTTCATCCTCACTAACAGAAGATATATTGTGAATGATGTTACCGTCCTGAATAAGGTAAATGTTGGAAGTGATCACAGAATGGTAAGATGTACACTTGATATAGATGTAGGAAAGGAAAGGAAAAAACTGACTCGAGTAAATAATACAAAGGTCTTTGAAATAACAGAGGAGGAGAAAAAGCAGTATGTACTGGAACTTAAGAACAAGTTTGAGCTTCTGCAGACTGCTCAGGACCAAGATATCGACGAGGAATATTACAACTTTCTGAAAGTGATAAAGCCCAAGAAACCTATAGGGAAACAGAAATC
Organism: Mastigoproctus giganteus; assembly: GCF_048544385.1. Taxonomy (NCBI): domain Eukaryota; kingdom Metazoa; phylum Arthropoda; class Arachnida; order Uropygi; family Thelyphonidae; genus Mastigoproctus; species Mastigoproctus giganteus. The sequence continues at coordinate 90,990,765 of NC_143582.1, read as the reverse complement.
CAAAGAAGAAAAAATTAGTCAAGAAACACTTGTCATGATGAACCAAAGACGACAAATGAAGAGCAAGAAAAACACTGACAGGGAGAAAATTGAGTATACTGAGTTATGCAAAGCCATTAGAAAGAGACAGAGAGGACATAAGAAGATTTAACACAAGAAAAGTAGAACAAGCATTAAGGGAAAACAAAACATTTAAATCAGCAGCCATGAGCAGTAATACAGAAAGACAAATGATACTGAAACTGAAGAATAACGATGGTGTACTTATAAACAGCAGAGAAGGCATAATTCAAATAGCAGAAGACTACTATAGAGAATTATACAAGGAGCGAGGGAATGATACCAGCAGTGGGGAACATGGATTGCAAAGTAGCAACACATACGACATACCCGATATTCTTCCTGATGAGGTAGAACATGCATTGAAGAAAATGAAGAATCGGAAAGCCCCGGGGGAAGATGAAGTTACTGTAGAGTTGTTAAAATTGGGAGGAAGAGACATAACACAAAAACTGGCAAGGCTCTTCACAAAGTGCATTAGAAAAGGTGTGATGCCTAAGCAGTGGAATAATGCAATCATAGTTTTGCTGCATAAGAAAGGAGATAAATCAGAAATTGGAAATTATAGACCAATTAGCTTGTTATCCCATATCTACAAGTTGTTCACAAGGGTCATTACTAACAGATTAGAAAGAATACTTGATGAGAATCAACCGAAAGAGCAAGCTGGCTTTAGGACAGGATTCTCAACTATGGATCACCTTCACGTAATATCACAGCTAATGGAGAAAGCAAATGAATATAAAACACCATTATGCCTGGCATTTGTGGATTATGAAAAGGCATTTGACTCCATACAGCATAACGCAATGTTTCGGGCACTGGAAAGACAAGGCATAGATACTCCATATATTATGATTTTGAAGAAAATATAGGAGAGTGCTACATCCTTTATTAGACTAGACAAAGACAGTAGCAAATTTAAAATCGAGAAAGGAGTTGGACAAGGAGACACAATATCTCCGAAGCTGTTTACGGCTGCCCTTGAGGAAGCTTTCAGAAGATTAGACTGGTTGCAGAAAGGAGTCAATGTGAACGGAGAGTACCTAAACCATTTACGATTTGCAGATGACATTGTGGTCATAAGCCACGATCCCAAAGAATTAGCGGAAAATCTTAATCAGTTATGCACAGTTAGTAAGGATTTTGGACTAAAGATGAATATGGCTAAAACAAAAGTAATGATGAACAAGTATGCCACGGAAAGGGAAATAATGATTGAAGGAGCAGTAATTGAAAAGGTGGAGTCATATACTTATCTGGGACAAGTTATTAGCTGTAATAATGATAAATGGCTGGAAGTCAAGAGAAGAATAAATTTTGGATGGTTAGCATTCAGGAAATATAGTCACATACTGAAGAGCAATATCCCAGTTTGTCTGAAACGTAAAATAATGAACCAATGTATACTCCCCACCATGACTTATGGAAGTGAAACTTGGGCACTCACCAAAAGAATGGAAGAGAAGCTGAGAACTACACAGCGAAGAATGGAACGAATTATACTGGGAATCAGACTGTTAGATAAGAAGAGAAACACATGGATTAGGCAGCAAACTCAAGTAAAGGACATTCTTATCAAAACTAAAGAACTAAAATGGTCTTGGGCAGGACACATAGCTCGAAGACATGATGACAGATGGACTAAGAAAATAACAGAATGGTACCCAAGAGGAGCTAGAAGAAAACCTGGAAGACAAAGGCGGAGATGGATAGATGAAATTCATGAGTTTTTGAGTAGTAAATGGATGGCCAGTGCTCAAAACAGAAGGAACTGGAAAGTTGCTGGAGAGGCCTTCATCCTGCAGTGGATTGAAAATGGCTGATGATGATGATGATGATGGTTATCAAATGAACTAATGAGACTCGTGACAGAGAAGAAAAATGCATGGGATGCATATAAATTATCAGGCGACGCAGAAGCCTGTAGCAGATATAAGCTAGTCTGTAATCAGGTCACAAAGGAGGTTCGGCAGGCAAAGGCGGATTACGAGAAATCTTTGGCAAAAGATGCTAAGAAAAACAGCAAGGATTTCTTTACTTATATAAACTCTAAAAGGAAGGGAATGAATATGATTGGTCCACTTGACATCGATGGTTTGACTGTTGATGATCCTGCTCAGATAGCAAACAAACTGAATGAGTATTTTGCATCTACATTCACACGTGAGGAATTATTACAGTTTGAAAATGGAAGAAGGTTATCAAATTGTAGCAGTGTGCTTAATGATTTTGTAATAACTGAGAGCAAAGTGGAGGAGAAATTGTTGAAGTTAAACATAAGAAAGGCACCTGGGGTGGATGGGATCTATCCAGTTATATTAAAGGAGGCGGCAAACCAACTAAGCAAACCCTTAGCCATAATTATGAGAGCATCTTTGGATTCAGGGGAGGTTCCCACGGACTGGAGATGTGCAAATGTATCCCCAATTCACAAAGGAGGTTCGAAGGGTGACACGAGTAATTACAGACCAGTTAGTTTAACTTCTGTTCCAGGTAAAATAATGGAGTCACTGGTTAAAGATGCATTGCAGGATCATCTAGACAAGACTGCAGCAATAATTCAGACACAGCATGGGTTTGTTAAGGGAAAGTCTTGTCTGACAAATTTGATTGGTTATTATGATGTGGTCACAAAGGAACTGGATGCAAAAAATAATTTTGATATCATATACTTGGATTTCAGGAAAGCTTTTGACACTGTTGCGCATGGAAGACTACTGTACAAATTGGAGCAGAATGGTATTAAGGGTAAGTTGCTACAATGGATAAAAGGATGGTTAAGTGGGAGAAGACAGAGGGTGGTAATCAATGGGTGCTCTTTGTGGACTAATGTTATTAGTGGAGTCCCACAGGGTTCGGTGTTGGGTCCACTGTTGTTTTGTATATTTATCAATGATATTGATGAAGGTATATCAAGCTTAATGTCGAAGTTTGCAGATGACACGAAGGTTGGCAGGGTTGTTAATGACAGTCATGGCAGTGTGCTACTGCAACAGGATCTAGATAATTTGGGCAGATGGGCTAAGAAGTGGCAACTGAAGTTTAACCTTGACAAATGCAAAGTACTGCATATGGGTAGAAGTAACCCCAGAGAAACGTACCAACTGTGTGGTACTACACTTAAGGTGGTAGAAAATGAAAAAGACCTGGGAATAATTGTGCAGTCAGATATGAAGTTTTCTGAGCAATGCAGACAGGCTGCTAGGGCAGGTCACGGGGTTTTGTCAATGATATATAGGAATTTTGCTAGCAGGGAAAAGGAGGTGATTGTCCCTCTGTATAAGGCAATGGTCAGGCCACGCCTTGAGTACTGCGTACAGGTCTGGAGGCCTCATTTTAGGAAGGATGTAGATTTGCTTGAGCGTGTACAGAGAAGAGCAACACGATTGGTGAGGGGAATGAAGGGATCCTCTTACCAAGAGAGGCTTAAGTTCTGCAAATTGCAGTGGCTGGAGACTAGGCACCTGCGCGGTGATCTGATTGAGGTCTATAAGGCCTTGAATGGGTTGAGCACGCTGAATTCTGATGGGATCCTCCCACTTGTTCAGAATACGAACCTACGGGGACATAAGTTCAAATTAAGAAAGGATAGATGTAGAATAGATGTGCGGAAATTTGCCTTTAGCCAGCAGGTGGTTAATTGCTGGAACAAACTTCCATCTGTCGTTGTGGAAGTTGATAGGTTAAATAAATTTAAGGAGGAACTGGACAGGCATTTGGAGGGTATGGTGTGATTTTTTTTTTTTTGGCTGATGCTGCATAAGCTCCTACACTTGCTTTCTTGCATCAAGTGCCACTACTACTACTACTACTACTCTCCAAGATTTGTTTCGTCACACTGTTAAGGTCAAGTGCAGGTAGATGCACAAAAATGGCATAAGAATGGCTATTGCCTCAGTCCTTCAGTTGAGATGTGGTCACCACAGCGGAAGGTGCAATGCATGCTTTGGTTAGCTGAATTTCAATCAGTTACATGTGTTCGGCAGCATGCACGAATGGAATGGAATGGAATGTGGATCCTCATACATCCAAATTCTTCAGTGGGATAAGACTCTAAAAGAGTCTTATCCCAGTCTAAAAGAGATGGGAAGTTTGGTTTCACAAACTTCCTGAAACACCCGAAAGTGTGTGACCGATGAAACCGTGGATCGGGTGCGTGAGTCATTCTCTAGGAGTCCAAGTAAGTCAATTAGACTGGCTAGTAATGAACTGCAGATTCCTCGTTCAACAGTTCACAAACGGTCTCTGTTTGCATGCGTACAAAGTTCAGCTTCTTCAACACCTTAAGCCAGATGATTACCGCTTAAGAGCTGATTTTGCTGCTGAGATGATCAGCTGTATCGATGATAATCCCAATTATCTTGATCTGTTATTATTCAGTGATCAATCAACCTTTCACATTTGCGGAAAAGTTAACAGGCACAATTGCTGCATTTGGGGTATGGGGAATCCTCACCAAGTGATCAAAAATGAAAGGGACACACTAAAAGTCAATGTCTGGTTAGGAGTGCACTTTCCCCGGACGTTGGATCAGAAAAGGAGGCCCAACTGCCTGGACGCCTAGATCTCCGGATATGACTCCACTGAACTTTTTGCATGGGGCTTTATTAAAGACTGTGTGTACCAGAGAAAAGTTGAAGATTTGGACAATTTGAAACAGCATATCGTTGAAGCAGTTGCTCTAATAACGCCTCAGCTGCTGGAAAACACTTGGCTAGAGCTCAAATTTCGTTTTGACATCTGTCGACCTACAAAAGGTGCCCACATTGAACTTTACTAACCTTCATGAAAACTTGGTGAGTTACTCTGTATAATAAAAAAATAATAATTTTAATACACCTTATAGATGCTGAGATATGTGTGTGTGTGTATTTTTGGATACCTCTAGCCCGGATGCCCTGTATTTGCTGATGCTATGGAGGCAGTGTGAAGTGGGTCGGAAAACTGCTAGCTTGGGGAGGGATTCACAGACTAATAGATTAACAATAGCCACATGAATCAGTGAAAGTGACTCTTGCACTGCTTCTATTGGAGTGAGCATTGATTCTATTGGAGTGAGCATTGATTCTATTGGATTGGTGCTGGGGATTTCCAGGACTGCTGGGAGTTATCATAGAACAATGAAATACACTGGCTGTGTTAGGATAACTAAAGAGTAAGAATAGGTGGATGTATACTTGCATGTACACCAATACTCTTAAATAAATTTGATGTGCTGGTGAAGACATCAAAGGCAGATATTGTTTGGATATCAGAGACATCATGCCACAGAGAGATAAGGAATGTAGAATTGGAATTTGGAGAGTAAAATGTGTAGAAAGGGAGGGGGAGTAATGCTGTTAGTTAAGATACATAAAATCTAAGGAAATGCATCCAGCTGACATGGGTGGACAGTGCAATGTTGAGTCAGTTTGGTGTGACGTGAGCACTGGGAAAGCAAAATTGACAGGAGTGTGTTATAGGACTAATGATTCTGATGAGTACAATGAACAACTATACAGAAAAATGGAGTGGGCTAGTAACTCAGATTGTCTTATAATGGGGGATTTTAACTTCCCAGATATTGACTGGAACTTGTTGGTTGTTCACTGACACACTAGCAATGCTTTTGTGGATTTATTGGATGACTGCTTTCAACAGCAGCATGTTAGAGAGGCAATAGGGAGTAAGACTCTTGATCTGATTATCAGCAGTGATTCTTCATGCATTAAAAATTTGCAGATAACGGAACTACTAGGTGGCAGCTACCACATCGTGCTGTGGGATTTACTTAAAGATGTAATTACAATCAGGGGTAAAGGGAAGGGTTTTTCTTTTGTAAAGGTGTACAGTGGTCTCAGATAGTTTTTAAATACTATACAATGGTCTCAATACTATATAGACAGTTTTTAAATACTATACTATACAATGGTTTTGTACAGTGGTCTCAGACAGTTTTTAAATACTATACAATGGGATCAACAGTTGATGTTACCAACAGCAAATTCTAAATGGGAAGCATTCAAGAAATCTTGGAAGCTACTAGGCATTTTGTCCCAACTAAAAAATGCTGTTCAAGGTTTAGGCCTAAATGGATGGCAGATGAACTAATGAGACTCGGGGCAGAGAAGAAAAATGCGTGGGATGCATATAAATTGATCAGGTGACACAGAAGATTATGCTAGATATAAGCTAATCTGTAATCAAGTCACAAAGGAGGTTAGGCAAGCAAAGCAGATGAGAACACTTTTGGTAAAGGATGCAAATAAAAACAGCAAAGACTTCTTTACTTATGTTAACTCTAGAAGGAAGGAGATGAATGACATTGGTTCACTTGATTTCAATGGTTCGATTGTTGATGAACCTGCTGAGGCAGCTGACTGACTATTCTTCATCAACTTTCACACATGAGGAAATCTGTAGGGAAGTGGAAGTCAGAAGCTTATCAAACTCTAGCAAAGAGCTAAATGATTTTGTAATAATTGAGAGCAAAGTGGAGGAGAAATTGTTGAAATTGAACATAAAAAGGCACGTGGGGTGGATGGGATCTATCCAGTTATATTAAATATCCATCCAGATATTATATTTCTGATGTGTGTTCAGGAACTTAGAAACTATAAACATGATAAAACACAAGATAAAATGAATCATGAAAACTACATAGCTACAACTCTACCGATAGAGCTCTCTTACTTCCTACATTGCAAATTCAATTACAACAATACACCCCGGTGCAGAAGACTTATTAAGAATTGCAAGGATATCAAATGAATAAAGAAACATAGTGCAAAGACCATAAGGCGTCTATGCTGGTTCTAGGTTACAGCACTGAAACAGGAGATTTGGCCAGGAGAATGATCGAAGCAGAATCTTATATCTATAAACAAAAGTAGAGCACTACATCCTATTGGTCCCTACTATGTACAGCTATTTTTTAATCCTCTCCTTGTGGTAACATCTAGTTAGTGGTATTCTCATGATTAGGGTTATAGTGAGTTATGGTTAGTAATCGTTTGTTTCTAACCATATTGATATTGATGGGTCAACTGTTGATGATCCTGCTCAGGTAGCTAACAAACTAAATGAATATTTTGCATCGACATTCACACATGAGGAGTTATTCAGCGAGGGGAATGCCAGAGGTGTATTCAACTCTAGCAGTAAGCTACAGAATCTTGAAATAACTGGGAGTAAAGTGGAGGAGAAACTGTTGAAGATAAACACAAGAAAGGCACCCGGGGTGGATGAGATCTATACAGTTATATTAAAGGAGGCAGCAAAGGAAGTAAGCAAACCCTTAGCCATAATTATGAGAGCTTCCTTGGACTCAGGGGAGGTACCCATAGACTGGAAATGTGAAAATGTGACCCCAATTCACAAAGGAGGATCAAAGGCTGACACAAGTAATTATAGACCTGTGAGCTTAACTTCTGTTCCAGGAAAATTAATGGAGGCACTGGTTAAAGAAGCACTGCACGATCATTTAGACAAGACTTCAGTTATAGCTCAGACACAGCATGGTTTTGTTAAGGGGAAGTCTTGCCTGACCAATTTGATTGGATACTATGATGCAGTCACAAAAGAACTGGATGCAGGGAATAACTTTGATATTATATACTTGGATCTTAGAAAGGCTTTTGATACTGTTGCACATGGAAGACTGCTACACAAATTGGAGCAGTGTGACATTGGAGGCAAATTGCTGCTATGGATAAAGGGGTGGTTGAAGGGGAGAAGACAGAAAGTGGTAATCAATGGACACTGCTCATCGTGGACTAATGTTATTAGTGGAGTCCCTCAGGGCTCAGTGTTGGGTCCATTATTGTTTTCTGTATTTATAAATGATATTGATGATGGTATATCAAGCTTAATGTCCAAGTTTGCAGACGATACAAAGGTTGGCAGGGTTGTCAAGGACACTACTAACACTATGCTGCTGCAACAGGATCTGGAAAGGTTGAGCAGATGGGCTGAGAGGTGGCAAATGAAGTTTAACATTGACAAATGTAAAGTGCTACACATGGGAAACAGCAACCCCAGAGCAACGTATCAACTCTGTGGTACTACACTGACAGTGGTAGAGAATGAAAGGGACTTGGGGGTAGTTGTGCAGGCAGATATGAAGTTCTCTGGGCAGTGCAAACGGCTGCAAGAGTAGCTCACGGAGTATTGTCAATGATATACAGGAATTTTCCAGCAGGGATAAGGAGGTGATTATTCCATTGTATAAGGCAATGGTCAGGCCACACCTAGAGTACTGTATACAGGTCTGGAGGCCTCATTTCAAGAAGGATGTAGAGCTGCTGGAACGAGTACAGAGAAGGGCAACAAGATTAGTGAATGGAACAAAGGGGTGCTCTTACGAAGAAAGGTTTAAGTTTTGCAAATTACAGTGTCTGGAGACTAGGCACCAGCGAGGTGATCTGATAGAGGTGTATAAAGCCTTGAAATGGTTTAAGCATGCTCAATGCTGATGGGATTCTTCCTCTAGCTCAGAAAAATCACCTGAGAGGGCATAAATTCAAATTGATGAAAGACAGATGTAGGATAGACGTGCGGAAATTTGCCTTTAGTCAGCGGGTGGTTGGTTGGTTGGTGGAACAGACTTCCATCCCTTGTAGTGGAGGTTGATAGCCTAAATAAGTTTAAGGCTCAGCTGGACAGGTATTTTGAATGAACAGAGGGGTGAAGTGGAAGTGGGTGTTTTTTTTTTTTTTTTTTTTTGGCTGATGCTGCATAAGCTTGCTTTCTTGCATCAAATGCCTCTACTAATGCTAATGCTTCATTTTCTATTGTTCTCTTGAAAATGTTGAAGTGATAGGACAGGAAGAAAGGTTAGATAGGACAGGAGAAGTTATGCTGTTAGTTAAGAAACACAAAATCTAAGGAAGTGCATCCAACTGATGTTGGTGGCCAATGCAGTGTGATATAAGCACTGGAAAAGGGAAAATGAGAGTAGGTGTGTGTTATAGGCTTAATGAATCTGATGAGTATAATAAGCAATTGTGCAGAGAAATAGCATGGGCCAGTAAATTAGAATACCTTATAATGGGGTGGGGGGGGGGTTTAACTTTTCAGATATTGACTGGAACTTGTGGGTTGGTTACTCGCACACTAGCAAGAAGACTTGTGGATTTATTGGATGACTTTTCTACAGTGCTCAGCATGTTCGATAGGTAACCAGAGGGAATAATACTGTTGTTTTGATCAGTAGATTTTCCGATTCTTCATGCATTAAGAATTTGCAGATAAAGGAACCACTAGGTGGCAGTGATCACAATGTATTGATGAGGGATTTACTTAAAGATGTAACTACCATCATGGGTAATAAGGGGAAGGGTTTTTGCTTCCGTAAAGCTGACTAGTGGTCTCAGAGAGACCACTGTTGTTGATGATGTTACCAACAGTGAATTCCAAATGGGAAGCCTTGAGGGACTTAATCTTGAAGGGTAATAGGCTTTTCATACCAACTAAGAAATACTGTTCAAGGTTTAGGCCTAAATGGATGTCAGATGAATTAATGAGGCTCATGGCAGAGAAGAGAAATGCATGGGATGCATATAAATTATTGTGACACAGAAGCCTATGGCAGATATAAGTTAGTCTGTAATCAAGTCACAAAGAAGGTTAGGCAGGCAAAGGAAATCTTTGGCAAAGGATGCAAAGAAAAACAGCAAAGATTTCTTTATTTATGTAAACTCCAGAAGAAAAAGAATGAATTAGATTGGTCAACGTAATATGGTTTGACTACTGCTGATAATTTGATTGGATACTATGATGTAGTCACAAAGGAACTGGATGCAAAGAATAACTTTGATATCATATATTTGGATCTTAGGAAGGCCTTTGGTACTGTTGCACATGGAAGACTGCTGCACAAATTGGAGCAGTGTGGCACTGGAGGCAAATTGCTGCTATGGATAAAGGGATGGTTGAGTGGGAGAAGACAGAGTGGTAATCAATGGACACTGCTCTTTGTGGACTAATGTTATTAGTGGAGTCCCTCTGGTTTCAGTGTTGGGCCCATTGTTGTTTTCGGTATTTATCAATGATATTGATGATGGTATATCACGATTAATGTCCAAGTTTGCAGACTATATGAAGGTTGGCAGGGTTGTTAATGACAGTAATGATAGTATGCTACTGCAACAAGATCTGGAAAAGTTGAGCAGATGGGCTGAGAGGTGGCAACTGAAGTTTAACATTGACAAATGTAAAGTATTGCATATGGCAGTACTTTACATAGCAGTAATCCCAGAGTAAAGTAAGTACCAACTGGGTGCAAAAAAGCTGAAAGAGTGGCTCATGATGTCTTGTCAATGATATACAGGAATTTTGCTAGCAGAAATCAGGGGGTGATTGTCCCCTTGGTTAGGCCACACCTTGAGTAGTCTATACAGGTCTGGTTGCCTCATTTTAGGAAATGTAGAGCTGCTGGAACGAGTACAAAAGGGCAACGAGATTGGTGAATGGAACAAAGGGATGGTGTTACCAAGAAAGGCTTAAATTCTGAATTGCAGCTTCTGAAGATATAGGACGAGGTGATCTAATTGATGTGTATAAGGCCTTGAATGAATTAAGCAAGCTCAATACTAATGTGATTCTTCCTCTTGCTCGGATTACTCACCTGGGGGGGGAGGAGAGGGGAGTAATTGAAATTGGGGAAAGTAGAATAGATGTGCGGAAATGTGCCTTTAGCCAGCGGGTGGTTCATAGTTGGAACAAACATCCATCTGTTGTAGTTTGTCTACTTCTGCCTTGAACTTAAATAAGTTCGGCAAAGTCTGGACAGTCTGCGACAGCAAAATCCTCTGCTCGCACCTTCACGTCGTCCCACTGCAATTACTTCTAAAGTAATGGAGAAATCAATTAACCACCAACTCTTAAACTACCTAGAAACCTTCCATCTGATCAACGATCGCCATATGGATTCCATCAGTGTCGATCCACTGGTGATATTCTGGCTTATGTTACCCATTTATGGACTAATTCAATGAAAAGGTTTGGGGAAACACAAGTAGTTGCTCTTGACATCTCAAAGACTTTCGATCGTGTTTGACATAAAGGTCTTCTAAACAAGCTTCCATCTTATGGTTTGCCAACTGATTTTAGTAATTGGTTACCCAGTTTTCTCTCTGATCACTCACTGAGGGTGATGGTAGATGGCTCTCTGTCTTCTAACTTCTCTAATGCCGATGTCCCCCAAGGTTCAGTTCTTTCCCCCACTCTTTTCCTCTTGTATATTAATGACCTTCTTCCATTGACTGGAAATCCTATCCATAGGTTTGCCAATGATAGCACATTGCATTCCACTTTCCATTTTGAGAAACCTTGTCCTGCTCAATCAGCATCAATTTCTCGAAAATCTGCTACCAATTCCTTAAATGCCGATCTTCAGGTAATTCTTCAGTGGGGCAAAGACAACTTAGTTGATTTCAACTCTTCTAAAACTCAGTCTTGTCTTATATCTCGCAAAAAGGATTCTTCTGCTCCTATGCTTATCTTTAGTGACACTCCGATTTCTAGGCAAAATGATATATCTCTTTTGGGGATTACCTTGACTTCTAATCAAGCTTGGCACAAGCACATTACAAATATTGCTTCCTCTGCATCTAAAAAACTTGGTTTTCTCTTTCGCTCTCGGCATTACTTTTCTTCCAAACAGCTGCTCACTCTGTATAAATCGCAAATCCGCCCTGCCATGGAATATTGTTCCCACATCTGGGGTGGTGCCCCCAAAACCTCTCTCAGGCTTCTTGATTCCATTCAGAAGAGGGCAGTTAGGTTAATTAATGATTCATCTCTAACAGAGTCTCTCCACTCGCTTTCTCAAAGACGTACTGTTTCTGCTGCATGCCTCTTCAACAGATACTTCCACAGGCACTGTTCTTCTGAATTGGCTTCTATAATTCCCGCTCTCTCTTTCAAAACAGTCCGAACACATGCCACCACCAGCCAACATCCATTTACTGTCCAACTTCAAACTCACAGAACCAACTTTTCATCTTCCTCATTTATTCATTCAACTGCCGTTATCTGGAACAACCTTCCTTCATACGTATTTCCTGAAAATTACAATCTACAAAAGTTCAAGTCCAATGTCAACAAATATCTTCTTTCGTCTTCTCAACCTCCAACCCAAGCACGGTACTAAGTACTATAGGTTCTAATACCTCTCGTATTTGGGGTTTACATTAAAAAAAAAAAAAAAAAAAAACCCTTTTTAACATTTAAGTTTGCAATTTATAGCTTCTTAAAATCAATTGCCCTCTATTCTCTTAATACTTTAAACTGAACTTGTCTACTGAATCTATTGTAATCTGCTTAACCTAATAAATGTCGTTTCATCTTAGAAAATTATTTATGTCTCTGTTCTATGTATGCCATTATGTTTAACTGTAGTTATATTTTGAAATTGTATTATTTTATATACAACGTCCTGCTTTTTGAGTATCAAGTTTGTTTCCCAATTTCCGATAAATCTATATTTATTCCTCTCTTTAAACATTGACTGTTAATTTGTTAAAATACTTCTAATAATCTTGAAATACTTCTGTAACCTTAATGCATGTTATTTTTATGAAAATCCTTGTAAGTCTCAGGGATTTGACTTGTATCTCTCTCTCTCTCTCTCTCTCTCTCTCTCTCTCTCTCTCTCTCTCTCTCTCCACACATTTTTTATTTATTTCATTTTATCATTTTTTATTATATTTTTGCATCTACATTCACACATGAAGAGTTATTCAATGAGGGGAGTGCCAAAGGTTTATCAAACTCTAAGAGGAAGCTAATTGATTTTGTAATAACTGAGAGCAAAGTGGAAGAGAAATTGTTCAAGTTAAACATAAAAAAGGTACCTGGGGTGGATGGGATCTATCCAGTTATATTAAAGGAAGCAGCAAAGGAAGTGAGCAAACCCTTAGCCATGATTATGAGAGATTCCTTGGACTCAGGGGAGTACCCCATGGACTGGAGGTGTGCAAATGTATCACCAATTCACAAATAACTATAGGCCTGTTAGTTTAACTTGTGTTCTGGGGAAAATAATGGAATCACTGGCATGATATTAAAGAAGCATTGCAGGATCAACTAGACAAGACTGTAGTAATAGTTAAGACACAGCATGGGTTTATTAAAGGGAGGTCTTGTCTCACCAATTTGATTGGACACTATGATGTGGTTACAAAAGAACTGAATGCCTAAAATAATTTTGATATCATATACTTGGATTTCGGGAAAGTTTTTGATAATGTTGCACGTGGAAGACTGCTATACAAATTGGAGAGGTATGGCATTAAGGGTAAGTTGCTACAATGGATAAAAGGGATGGTTGAGTGGGAGATGACAGAGAGTGGTAATCAATGGACACTGCTCTTAGTGGACAAATGTTATTAGTGGGATTCGGTGGGTGTTGGGCCCATTATTGTTTTGCATATTTATCAATGTATATCAGGTTTAATATCCAAGTTTGCAGATTATACGAAGGTTGGCAGAGTTGTTAACGACAGTATGCTACTCCAACTGGATCTAGATAAGTTGGGCAAGTGGCACCTCAAGTTTAACATTGATAAATGCAAAGTACTGCATATGGGTAGCAATAACCAAAGAGAAATGTACCAACTTGTGGTACTACACTCAGGGAAGAGGAAAGCGAAAAAGACCTGGGGGTAATTGTGCAGTCAAATATGAAGTTCACTAAGCAGTGCAGACGGGCTGCCAGGGCAGGTCATGATATATAGGAATTTTGCTAGCAGAGACAGGGAGGTAATTATCCCGTTATACAAGGCAATGGTCAGGCCACACCTAGAGTACTGTGTACAAGTCTGGAGGCCTCATTTTAGCATTAGCATTAGTAGAGGCATTTGATGCAAGAAAGCAAGCTTATGCAGCATCAGCCACAAAAAAAAAAAAAAAAAAACCCATTTCCACTTCACCCCTCTGTTCGTTCAAAATACCTGTCCAGCTGAGCCTTAAACTTATTTAGGCTATCAACCTCCACGACAAGGGATGGAAGTCTGTTCCACCAACCAACCACCCGCTGGCTAAAGGCAAATTTCCGCACGTCTATCCTACATCTGTCTTTCCTCAATTTGAATTTATGCCCTCTCAGGTGATTATTCTGAGCTAGAGGAAGAATCCCATCAGCATTGAGCATGCTTAAACCATTCAAGGCTTTATACACCTCTATCAGATCACCTCGCTGGTGCCTAGTCTCCAGACACTGTAATTTGCAAAACTTAAGCCTTTCTTCGTAAAAGCACCCCTTTGTTCCATTCACTAATCTTGTTGCCCTTCTCGGTACTCGTTCCAGCAGCTCTACATCCTTCTTGAAATGAGGCCTCCAGACCTGTATACAGTACTCTAGGTGTGGCCTGACCATTGCCTTATACAAGGGAATAATCACCTCCTTATCCCTGCTGGAAAAATTCCTGTATATCATTGACAATACTCCATGAGCTACTCTTGCAGCCCATCTGCACTGCTCAGAGAACTTCATATCTGCCTGCACAATCACCCCCAAGTCCCTTTCATTCTCTACCACTGTCAGTGTAGTACCACAGAGTTGATACGTTCCTCTGGGGTTGCTGTTTCCCATGTGTAGTACTTTACATTTGTCAATGTTAAACTTCATTTGCCACCTCTCAGCCCATCTGCTCAACCTTCCCAGATCCTGTTGCAGCAGCATAGTGTCAGTAGTGTCCTTGACAACCCTGCCAACCTTTGTATCGTCTGCAAACTTGGACATTAAGCTTGATATACCATCATCAATATCATTTATAAATACAGAAAACAATAATGGACCCAACACTGAGCCCTGAAGGACTACACTAATAACATTAGTCCACGATGAGCAGTGTCCATTGATTACCACTCTGTCTTCTCCCCCTCAACCACCCCTTTATCCATAGCAGCAATTTGCCCCCAATGTCACACTGCTCCAATTTGTGTAGCAGTCTTCCATGTGCAACAGTATCAAAAGCCTTTCTAAGATCCAAGTATATAATATCAAAGTTATTCCCTGCATCCAGTTCTTTTGTGACTGCATCATAATATCCAATCAAGTTGGTCAGGCAAGACTTCTCCTTAACAAAACTATGCTGTGTCCGAGCTATAACTGAAGTCTTGTCTAAATGATCCTGCAGTGCTTCTTTAAGCAGCGCCTCCATTAATTTTCCTGGAACAGAAGTTAAGCTCACAGGTCTATAATTACTTGTGTTAGCCTTTGATCCTCCTTTGTGAATTGGGGGTCACATTTGCACATTTCCAGTCTATGGGTACCTCCCCTGAGTCCAAGGAAGCTCTCATAATTATGGCTAAGGGTTTGCTTACTTCCTTTGCTGCCTCCTTTAATATAACTGGATAGATCCCATCCACCCCGGGTGCCTTTCTTGTGTTTATCTTCAACAATTTCTCCTCCACTTTACTCTCAGTTATTTCAAGATTCTGTAGCTTACTGCTAGAGTTGAATACACCTCTGGCATTCCCCTCGCTGAATAACTCCTCATGTGTGAATGTTGATGCAAAATATTCATTTAGTTTGTTAGCTACCTGAGCAGGATCATCAACAGTTGACCCATCAATATCAAGTGGACTAATCTGATTCATTCCCTTCCTTCTAGAGTTTACATAAGTAAAGAACTCTTTGCTGTTTTTCTTTGCATCCCTTGCCAAGGATTTCTCGTAATCTGCCTTCGCCTGACTAACCTCCTTTGTAACTTGGTTGCATATCAACTTGTATCTATCATAGGCTTCTGTGTCATGTGTTAATTTGTAAGTATCCCATGCATTTTTCTTCTCTGCCATATGCCTCATTAGTTCATCTGACATCCATTTTGGCCTAAACCTTGAACAAATTTCTTAGTTGGTATGTAAAGCCTAGTAGCGTCCAAGATAAGTTCTTTGAATGCTTCCCATTTTGAATTTGCTCTTGGTAACATCATCAGTTGGTCCCACTGTATAGAATTTAAATACTGTCTCAGTCCATCGTAGTCGCCTTTACGGAAGCAATAACCCTTCCCTTTACCCCTAATGGTAGTTACCTCTTTGAGTAAATCCCACTTCAGCACACTGTGATCACTGCCACCTAGTGGTTCATTTATCTGCAGATTCTTAATGCATGAAGAATCACTGCTGATAATCAAATCAAGAGTATTACTCCCTCTAGTTGCCTCCCGAACATGCTGATGTAGAAAACAATCATCCAATAAATCCACAAAAGCCCTGCTAGTGTGTGAGTGACCAGCGCCCAAATTCCAGTCAATATCTGGGAAATTAAAATCCCCCATTATAAGACTCTCTGATTTACTGGCCCACTCTATTTCCCTGTACAGTTTCTTATTATACTCATCAGAGTCATTAGGCCTATAGCACACTCCTACTCTCAATTTTGATCTCCCAATGCTAATGTCACACCAAACTGACTCAACACTGCACTGTCCAGCGATGTCGACTGGCTTCACTTCCTTGGTTTTTATGTGTTTCTTAACTAATAGCATAACCCCTTCTTATCCTGTCTATCCTTTCTGTAGACGTTGTACTCCCCAAATTCTAGTTCTGCATCCTTTATATCTGTGTGACACCACGTCTCTGATATCCCAACAATATCTGCCTTTGATGTTTTGAGCAATACCTCAAATTCATCAAATTTGTTTACTAAACTCCTAGCATTGGTGTACACGCAAGTATACCTGCACCTGTTTCTATTCTTAGCTACCCTAACACAACCCATGTGTTTACTTTTACCGCAATGGCTCCCAGCAGTCTCTGAAATATCATGCATCTTGTTTTTCAGGCTTATACTCATTCTAATAGAAGCAGTGCAAGAATCTCTTTCACCTCTGCCAGTGGCTACTGTCAATCTATTGGTCTTTTTCTCCCCCCAAGCTAGCAGTTTTCCGACCCACCTAACACTGCCTCGATAGCATCAGCAAATATTCTTGCACCCTTTCTATTTAAGTGTATCCCATCCCTGTAGAAGCAATCTCTCCTGTTAACAAGTACAGTCCAGGCTGAAAAAAATTCTACCCCTTGAGCCTTGCACAATCTTTCCAGGGCCGAATTGATCGACAAGGCTCTCATCATATACTCCCTTTAGGAAGGATGTAGAGTTGCTAGAAAGAGTACAAAGAAGGGCAAGAAGATTGGTGAGGGGGAACAAAGGGTGGGGGTGCTCTTACACCAAGAAAGACTTAAGTTCTGCAAATTGCAGTGCCTGGAGAGTAGGCACCTGTGAGGTGATCTGATTTAGGTGTATAAGGCCTAGAATGGGTTGAGCAAGCTGAATGCTGATGGGATTCTTCCTCTTGCTCAGATTAAGAACCTGAGGGGGCACAGTTTCAAATTGAGGAAAGACAGCTGTAGAACAGATGTGTGGAAATTTGTCTTTAGCCAGTGGGTAGTTGATTGGTGGAACAGACTACCATCTTTTGTTGTGGAAGTTGATAGCCTAAATAAATTTATGGTTGAGCTGGACAGGCATTTGGAACGAATGGGGGTGAAATAGGGGGGGGGGGGGGGGGGCTGATGCTGCATAAGCTTGCTTTCTTGCATCATATGCCACTAATGCTAATATTTCATTTTTTTTGCTGTTACCCATGGACTGGCCCACCAGGGTACGTGAGCAATTTTGCTGGCACCCATTGGTATAGCACTTCCTCCAGTGGGTGCAGGATAATTTCCCTCCCAGGACAGACCATGTTACTAGAGGCCACAACGTTTATGGTGGGGCTGAACCGATGTTCCTGGTACCATCTCCATAAGTTACCTACTTATGTAATCAGTGAATATGTATTTAATTACAGGTTTCTATAATCCTTCCTTAGAATTATAAATACTGTAATGTATCTGTAAAGAATTGATTTTCTTGGTTCCTTCCAAATATAATATATATAATATATATATACACAGTTTATGTATATAAACGCAGTTGAATAAAAATATAATAATAATAAAAAAAATGTAGGTGACCCCATAAACTCAACTTATGTGGTATCTTGGCCCTCTGGAATTGTTGGGTATTTTTAAGTGTTGTTTGGAGGGGGGGGGGGGAATGGTGTACTACTATAGAATGCAGATGTATGGAATTTCCTTCATTTTGCTTCAGGAGTCTTTGGTCTCTTTGATGGCTTAGTCTAGGATTTTCTTTGTCACATGTAGTGGGTAACCATTGGTGAGGACTCGACATACAAATTTACTACTCCGATTTTTATGTAGTATGGGGGGGGGGTGGTATGCTGATGTTAATATACTGATAAAATACTGATGCTAACTTCTTTGGAGCAATATCCAGGAATGGGAGAGTGCCATTTTCTTTAATTTCCATTTTGAATTTAATGAATTTGTGGAAGGAATTTAGGTCTTCTAGGCTGCCATTTCAGATGCACAGGATATCTTCAATGTATCAACCCCAGAATTTTAGTTTGAACATGTGTTCATTTAGGGAAGTGGTTTCCAAGTGGGTCAAAGAATGGAGAAAGGTACTTGCCCATGCTGAGACCAGATTTTTGTAAGTAAAAGTTTCCGTCGAAAGAGAAGCAAATCCCACGACTATAACCCCAATTATGAGAATACCACCCGCCAGACATTATCACAAAGAGTAAAAAAAAACAGGCAGACATTGTCGGGATCAAATAGAATGTAACGCTCTCCTTTTGTTTATAGCAGTGTTTCTCAACCTTTTTTTTTTTTTATCGCCCCCAAAGGGCTTTTTTAGACAATTTTTTTTCTAATCACCCCACCCCATGAAATTTTAAACATGAAAATATTTGATACTTTCCCTCAGCATGAATTGTTGAGGAGGCTTCCATCCTGCAGTGGGTTGATAATGGCTGCACTTTACTTTTTTTACTTTTTATTCAATGGGATCCCTGAGCCTGATGCTTCTTAGCCAAAAGTTCAATGCTCGGTATGATAGCAAGTTTAATTCTAATACCTACTCTTGAACATATATCAATTCTGTTTCTTTCCTTTGTTAATATTTTATTTGCTGAACTGAAACCACTTTCAACCATATAAGAAGTTGGAAAACTACGAAGTATAGTTGCTTTTGATCTCCACAACTCAGCAATTTTGCACTTTTTGAATTTATATTTGCATTCTTTGTTACATTTTAATTCAATGAGTTCCTCTTGAATTTCTTCACTTCAAAAGAAAATAAATCGTAAAATCTATTTTTCAGTTCACCTTTTAAAGAACAGATATGATCTGAATAATTCTTAAGATTATTCTCAGTGAGAGATTCATTGATTTCAGCTAACTCTTGCATACAATGAAATTGTTTTCTCATTAAATTGCTTTCAAATATTTCCAGTTTTTCGGTGAAGGTTTTTAATACGTGTTTGCAGTCTATCATCGCAATTATCATGGTAATAATTTCCCTTGAAGTTGAAGTGATACTTCATTAAGTTTTTGAAAAATCCAAGACATATAGTATATGTTTTTTTTGTGTTTGCTGATCTTCTTTGCTAAATCTGTCTCCCCTTCGTTTTCCAAAAAAACTAATTATCGTATGAAAAAAGTTTACAAGTCTTATTAGACGGCTTCCTTTAGAAAGCCATCTGACTTCTGTAGGTAAAAGAAGCCTCACATACTGTTCTTCATTATCAACACAAAATTTTCTGAAAAGACAATCATATTTGCTATGTGACTTTATTTTATTGATGGTTTTAATAAATATACTGAGAGATTGATAAAGAACCGGACTAATATTTTTTGCAACCAGATGATGTCGGTGCACAAAGCAGTGTATTGCAAGAACTTCGGGATATATTTCCTTTAGATGGGCTATAAAACCTTTGTCTTCAAAACAATGGAGGTAGCACCAAGTGGCAAAGGATACCAAATCGCTGATTTGTCTCTGAATTGAATCGTCGCTCAATGGCAATGCTTTTAAAATGCTGGAAGGATTTTGATGCATCACTGTTAAAATTAGTCTCTAATGAGGGTCGTATAAGATTCTTGGCAACTGAATGAGCACTACCAGTTTTTGCAATGATTTCTGCAAATTTGTAAGATACCATCATTCCAATCTTCATTTGTTTGTGTTCTTCTTAAATAAGTAAGTAACGGTGTTACGTTGCTCAAAATTCTGTTTTAAATTTTAAAATATTCGATATATATAACCCCAGGGGCTCACATCTGGTGAGTATAGGCTTGGTACACCCAGGGTAATAGAGAGATATTGGACCCATCAGTGTTTTAGGCTGAGTGTCAGATAACACACAGGATACCTGTTCCCCCTCTAAGTCTAAGACTATAACTGGAGAGGTCTTCATCCTGCACTGGATTGAAAATGGCTGATGATGATGACACCCAGGGTCCTGAGCTGGATATCATTATTCTTTTTCTTGGCGATTCCCTTCAACTCTCTCTCTCTCTCTCTCTCTCTCTCTCTCTCTCTCAGGGTAACTCGGAAATTTTTTTTAGCTGGTGCAGCATTAGCCTCAGGCTTCCTTGCACTATATGGCTAGTAATAATAATAATAATATTTACCAACTTTAACAGGATGTTTCCTTTTTAAGTGATCTAAAAGTCTTGATGGTTCCATAGCCTCATTTAAAAAAAAAAAAAAAAAAAAACCATTACATATAAGACATATAGCCTGTCTTGAGTTGAATGGGCTTTCAATAAAACCATAAGCTAGATATTCATCCAGATACTGTCGATAATTTTTCTTTTCAGCACTTAACATGATTGATGATGGGTTGAATAACTACAAAGAATTAAATAAAACAAACTATTTTTATTTAACTCTCATAGTCCATGTCACTCACAAAATCACTGTGGATCAAAAATAACCAACTTCCACAGGGAAACGATAAATCAATACTAATTGTCACTTGGAAGGTAGAAAAAATAGACTGAAGTAATTTCTCATCCCATCTATGCCTTATATTAACCAATTAAACAAAAGAATAAATAAACAAGCCACACCTACTACACCGCGCCACGATCCCAGCTGTCAGAAAGGTGCAAATGCCAAGGATTGTGGAGACATTACCTCTGAAAGCACTTAGTCATTTAATGAATATGAAAAGCAAAAGTGATTGAATTAAATCACACCCACTAACTTTTATCAAAATTTCTCGCTCACTCTTAATATAATATGTGAGTAGTAGTGAGTTATAGATCTAATAACTGTGATGACTATAACAAACTGCACAGATATATACAGTGGGCAGTAAATCAGAATGTCTTATAATGCGGGATTTTAACTTTCCAGATACTGAGCAGACCTTGTAGATTAGTCACTCGCCCAATAGCAACATGTTTGTGGATTTACTAGATAACTGTTTTTTAAACCAGAATGTTAAGAGAATGCAATAAGAGAAAACAATGCTCTTAATGTGCTTATCAGCAGTGAACCTTCATACATTAGAAATCTGCAGAAAAATAAAGACCCACTGGGTGGTAGTGATCACAGCATACAGAGGTGAGATTTACTTAAAAACAACTACTTTCAAAGTGCAAAAGGGAGAGCTTTTACTTTCATAAAAAGTGAGTGTCTCAGACAGTTTTTAAAAGTCTATGCAGCAGGACCAACTGTTGATGTTACCAACAGCAAATTCAAAATGGGAAGCATTCAGGGAAGTAGTCATAAGCTATTAAACATTTTATACCAATTAAGAGATATTGTTCAAGGCTTAGAACTGAATGGATGTCATATGTACTGATGAGATTCATAGCAGAGAAGAAAAATGCATGGGATGCACATAAATTATCAAGAGATACTAAAACCAACAGTAAATATAAACTAATTTGTAATCAAGTCACAAACAAAAGCACATTAAAAGGCATCTCTCCAAAAAATGTAAAGAAAAGTAGCAAAGACTTCTTTACTTATGTAAACACAAAAAGTAAAGGGATGAATAACATTGGTCCAATAAATGTGAATGAGGTTGTTGAGGTCGTCACAGACATTCTCTCAGATATGGCAGACAAGCTGCACTTGCTACCTGGGAGTTTAAAACGCTGATAGAACTGATGTTTGGGTAACCCTCAAGTCAAGTAGACCCAATTTCGACGAAGTCCGGACAGTCTGTGACAGCCAAATCCTCTGCTTGCACCTTCACGATGGTGGGACTGTTAGTAATCCTGGGTATAACCTCCATGCACAAGTATACAAGTACACCATGTACTTGTGCATGGAGGTTATACCCAGGTGTGAACCAACGCAAGCAGGGGTCAAGGTGTGGCACCCACACCACAGGGAGGAATGCCGCCCCTCTATGTTACCAGGCAGTACTAGGAGGTAGATGACCATCAACCGGTGCAATACCACCACTTTGCTTATTGGAGGCTTGAAGTGGTGGAACCCATGTTTAGTCTCTAGAGCTAAGTTCCGGTCAACCCTTCCCTATCTCTTCCATCATGCAGTATGATTGATGACTTTTGAGGTTATGATGAACATCATGGCGAGATCCAATATTCCTTACATTCATTTCGAGGGTACAGTTCTAAAACGGTGTTTGCAGGCCGGCCGCTAGTTAGTACACCGGACCGAACCTATTGATAACTCTCTAGGAGGCTTCCGGATCAGATAGTGTATAATCTTGCTACCTCTACTCTGCCAGATAGTGACTGGAGGGAGTCCGAGTAGTGTATATGTGGGGAGCATTGTCAAGGCCAAGGATTTGGGTATATTCTTACCATGTGTACGGCATATCCAAAAATTTCATTACTTCACACAGCATGCCCCACCCACTTTTTCTTACTATCGAATACACCACGAATTGTCAAACTAATAGAGCAAGCTTATATGTGAAAAGATCTAAACCTCCCAAGCACTTCCTAATTCATTTCATAAATATACGTGGTCTCAAATCTAATCTCAACGATGTCCATTTCCACTTGCAGTCTGCCAAACGCCATGTACTTTTTCTGACAAAATCTCAATTATTGGTTGATTCAACTACTGCTCATCTCAGATGCCCAAATTATTCGCTGTATGATTCCTTTCGCCTCAAAGGTGGTACTTGTGCATATGTCCGTTCTGATATTCCGTCAGATACTTGGCAATTTGGAATCTCCTCTCTTTGATCTTTTCTGGCTTAAAATCTCTCTACTTCATTGTGTAAAATTCATGTTTCACCATTCCCAACACGCTCCATTCGATGCCTACCGTGGTCTTCCGTCAGAAGGATTTTGACGAATCTTGATGCTAAGAAAGCTCCAGGTCCCACTGGTATTTCTCCACTTGTTCTCAAAACCTGTGCTCCTGAACTTACTCCTATTCTCTGCTGTCTTTTTTCACTTTCTTATTCCAAAGGTGTTTTTCCTTCTGCTTGGAAATTTGCTCATATCCGGCCAGTTCCTAAAAAGGGTGACAAATCCCTCCCATCCAATTATCGTCCCATTGCAATTACTTCTACTCTTTCTAAAGTAATGGAGAAATCAATTAACCACCACCTCTTAAACTACTTAGAAACCTTCCGTCCGATCAATGATCGCCAGTATGGATTCTGTCAGTGTCGATCCACTGGTGATGTTCTGGCTTATGTTATCCATTTATGGACTAATTCAATGGAAAGGTTCAGTGAAACACAAATAGTTGCTCTTGACATCTCAAAGACTTTCGATCGTGTTTGGCATAAAGGTCTTCTAAACAAGCTTCCATCTTATGGTTTGCCAACTGTTTTTAGTAATTGGTTATGCAGTTTTTCTCTTTGATCGCTCACAGAGGGTGATGGTAGATGGCTCTCTGTCTTCTAACTTCTCCACTAATGCCAGAGTCCCCCAAGGTTCAGTTCTTCCCCCCACTCTTTTCCTCTTGTATATTAATGACCTTCTTCCATTGACTGGAAATCC
Source organism: Mastigoproctus giganteus (assembly GCF_048544385.1). Lineage (NCBI taxonomy): Eukaryota > Metazoa > Arthropoda > Arachnida > Uropygi > Thelyphonidae > Mastigoproctus > Mastigoproctus giganteus. Next base: position 90,966,918 of record NC_143582.1, on the reverse strand, counting down.
TATCCATAGTTTTGCCGATGATAACACATTGCATTCCACTTTCCATTTTGAGAAACCTTGCCCTGTTCAATCAGCTTCAACTTCTCAAAATTCTTTTTTTTTTTTTTTTTTTTTATGTGAACCCCAAACACGAGAGGTATTAGAACCTATAGTACTTAGTACCGTGCTTGGGTTGGAGGTTGAGGAGACGAAAGAAGATATTTGTTGACATTGGACTTGAACTTCTGTAGATTGTAATTTTCAGGAAATACGTATGAAGGAAGGTTGTTCCAGAAAACGGCAGTTGAATGAATAAATGAGGAAGATGAAAAGTTGGTTCTGTGGGTTTGAAGTTGGACAGTAAATGGATGTTGGCTGGTGGCGGCACGTGTTCGGACTGTTTTGAAAGAGAGAGCGGGAATCATAGAAGCCAATTCAGAAGAACAGTGCCCATGGAAATATCTGTAGAAGAGGCATGCAGCAGAAACAGTACGTCTATGAGAAAGCGAGTGGAGAGACTCTGTTAGAGATGAATCATTAATTAACCTAACTGCCCTCTTCTGAATGGAATCAAGAAGCCTGAGAGAGGTTTTGGGGGCACCACCCCAAATGTGGGAACAATATTCCATGGCAGGGCGGATTTGCGATTTATACAGAGTGAGCAGCTGTTTGGAAGAAAAGTAACGCCGAGAGCGAAAGAGAAAACCAAGTTTTCTAGATGCAGAGGAAGCAATATTTGTAATGTGCTTGTGCCAAGAGAGATTAGAAGTCAGGGTAATCCCCAAAAGAGATATATCCTTTTGCCTAGAAATTGGAGTGTCACTAAAGATAAGCATAGGAGCAGAAGAATCCTTTTTGCGAGATATAAGACAAGACTGAGTTTTAGAAGGGTTGAAATCAACTAAGTTGTCTTTGCCCCACTGGAGAATTACCTGAAGATCGGCATTTAAGGAATTGGTAGCAGATTTTCGAGAAGTTGAAGCTGATTGAGCAGGGCAAGGTTTCTCAAAATGGAAAGTTGAATGCAATGTGCTATCATCGGCAAAACTATGGATAGGATTTCCAGTCAATGGAAGAAGGTCATTGATATACAAGAGGAAAAGAGTGGGGGAAAGAACTGAACCTTGGGGGACACCGGCATTAGTGGAGAAGTTAGAAGACAGAGAGCCATCTACCATCACCCTCAGTGAGCGATCAGAGAGAAAACTGGATAACCAATTACTAAAAACTGTTGGCAAACCATAAGATGGAAGCTTGTTTAGAAGACCTTTATGCCAAACACGATCGAAAGCCTTTGAGATGTCAAGAACAACTACTTGTGTTTCACCGAACCTTTCCATTGAAGTAGTCCATATATGGGTAACATAAGCCAGAATATCACCAGTGGATCGACACCGACGGAATCCATACTGGCGATCGTTGATCAGACGGAAGGTTTCTAGGTAGTTTAAGAGTTGGCGGTTAATTGATTTCTCCATTACTTTAGAAAGAGTAGAAGTAATTGCAATGGGACGATAATTGGATGGGAGGGATTTGTCACCCTTTTTAGGAACCGGCTGGATATGAGCAAATTTCCAAGCAGAAGGAAAAACACCTTTGGAATAAGAAAGTGAAAAAAGGCGGCAAAGAATAGGAGTAAGTTCAGGAGCACAGATTTTGAGAACAAGTGGAGAAATACCATCAGGACCCGGAGTTTTCTTAGCATCAAGATTCATCAAAATCCTTCTGATATCCTTTTGACGGAAGACCACAGGAGGCATTGAATGGACCGTGTTGGGAATGGTGGGAGGTGTTTTACCAAGTTCATTAATGCATGAGCTGGAAGAAAAATGGGATGCTAGCAGGTCAGCTTTATCCTTGGCTAAAGTGACAACAGAACCATCTGGTTTGGACAGAGGTGGAAGCAGAGATGGGTAAAAGTTGCGGCCAATAGCTTTGGCAAGAGACCAGAATGCTCGGCTACCATTAGGGCAAGAAGCAAGTTTTCTACTCTTAGCCTGTTCAAACTCTAGTTTGGACTGATTAATAACTGCTTTACAATTGTTGCGAGCTTTGGTGTAGGCAGAAAATGAAACTGAAGAATTAGAAACAAGCCAATTACGATATGCAACATTCTTCTCTTGAACAGCCTTAGCACATTTATTGGAAAACCAAGGTTTAGATAAAGGACGAGATTTTAAAGTGGAGTGTGGGATAAAGGATTCCATTCCTGCAAGAATAATTTCACTGACACGATCTGAGCAAACGTTGACATCAGGAGTTTTGAAACAGTAATCCGACCAAGGAAAAGAAGAAAAGAAGTCTCGCAGGTCATCCCATTTTGCATTCTTGTAATGCCAAACAACACGAGGTTGGGAATAGCCATGAGATAAAGGTTCCATTGGAGAAGAGACAATCACCAAGTTGTGATCTGAAGTGCCTAAAGGACCTCTCACTTCGACCGTGTACTTAGAAGGGTTGTTTGTGAGAAAAAGATCAAGCGTATTGGCTGTATGATTCGGATTGTCCGGTATTCTTGTAGGTAAATGAACAATCTGTGCTAGGTCATTAGTAATTGCAAAAGCCTCAGCATCTCGACCTGCTGGGTCGGTGTGACTAGAAAACGGAAGCCAGCTGGAGTTGTGAACATTAAAATCACCAAGGAAAATTACCTCACTGTTAGGAAAGTTGGACTGGAGAAAGTCAAGTTGCAACGAGAGGAAGTCAAAGAGCTCCAAGTGATTAGTGGAGTTGGGAGAACGGTAGAGACAACAGATGAATTTGACACAATGAGGTAGAGAGATTTTAAGCCAGAGAAGATCAAAGAGAGAAGATTCCAAATTGCCAAGTCTCTGACAGGGAATATCAGAACGGACATATGCACAAGTACCACCTTTGAGGCGAAAGGAATCATACAGCGAATAATTTGGGCATCTGAGATGAGCAGTAGTTGAATCAACCGATAACTGAGATTCTGTCAGAAAAAGTACATGGGGTTTGGCAGACTGCAAGTGGAAATGGACATCGTTGAGATTAGAGTTGAGACCACGTATATTTGTGAAATGAATTAGGAAATCCTTGGGAGGTTTAGATCTTTTCGCAGATAAGCTTGTTCTATTAGTTTGACAATTCATGGTGTATTCAATAGTAAGAAAAAGTGGGTGGGACATGCTGTATGAAGTAATGAAATTTTTGGATATGGCGTACATGTGGTAAGAATATACCCAGATCCTTGACATAACGTGGCCTCGACAATGCTCCCCGCATACACACTACTCGGACTCCCTCCAGTCACTATCTGGCAGAGTAGAGGTAGCAAGATTATACACTAGCTGATCCGGAAGCCTCCTAGAGAGTTACCAATAGGTTCGGTCCGGTGTACTAACTAGCGGCCGGCCTGCGAAAACCGTTTTAGAGCTGTACCCTCGAAATGTAAGGAATATTGGATCTCGCCACGACGTTCATCATAACCTCAAAAGTCATCAATCATACTGCATGATGGAAGAGATAGGGAAGGGTTGACCGGAACTTAGCTCTAGAGACTAAACATGGGTTCCACCACTTCAAGCCTCCAATAAGCAAAGTGGTGGTATTTCACCGGTTGATGAGAGTCATCTACCACCTAGTACTGCCTGGTAACATAGAGGGGCGGCATTCCTCCATGTGGTGTGGGCACCACACCTCGACCCCTGCTTACGTTGGTTCACACCTGGGTGGTCACCCACCATGTGCTTGTGCATGGAGGTTATACCCAGGATTACTAACAGTCCCACCGTCGTGAAGGTGCAAGCAGAGGATTTGGCTGTCACAGACCGTCCGGACTTCACCGAAATTGGGTCCACTTGACTTGAGTGTCACCCGAATATCAGTTCCATCAGCGTTTTAGACTCCCAGGTAGCAAGTACAGCTTGTCTGGTATATCTGAGAGAATGTCTGTGACAACCTCAAGGACCAAGCTCTGCTACCAATTCCTTAAATGCCGATCTCCATGTAATTCTCCAGTGGGACAAAGACAACTTAGTTGATTCCAATCCTTCTAAAACTCAGTCTTGTCTTATATCTCGCAAAAAGGATTCTTCTGCTCCTATGCTTATCTTTAGTGGCACTCAGATTTCTAGGCAAAATGATATATCACTTTTGGGGACTACCCTGACTTCTAATCACTCTTTGCACAAGCACATTACAAATATTGCTTCCTCTGCATCTAAAAAAGTTGGTTTTCTCTTTCGCTGTTGGCATTACTTTTTTTTCAAACAGCTGCTCACTCTGTATAAATCGCAAATCCGCCCTGCCATGGAATATTGTTCCCACATCTGGGGTAGTGCCCCCAAAATCTCTCTCAAGCTTCTTGATTCCATTCAGAAGAGGGCAGTTAGGTTAATTAATGATTCATCTCTAACAGTCTCTCTCCACTCGCTGTCTCATAGACGTACTGTTTCTGCTGTATGCCTCTTCTACAGATACTTCCATGGGCACTGAATTGGCTTCTATAATTCCCGCTCTCTCTTTCAAAACAGTCCGAACACGTGCTGCCACCAGCCAACATCCATTTACTGTCCAACTTCCAACTCACAGAACCAACTTTTCATCTTCCTCGTTTATTCATTCAACTGCCGTTTTCTGGAACAACCTTCCTTCATACGTATTTCCTGAAAATTCCTGAAATTTCCTGAAAATCTACAGAAGTTCAAGTCCAAGGTCAACAAATATCTTCTTTCGTCTTCTCAACCTCCAATCCAAGCACAGTACTAAGTACTATAGATTCTAATACCTCTCGTGTTTGGGGTTTACTTAAAAAAAAAAAAAAAATGGTTTAAGTGTTCATGATCCTGCTCAGGTTTATGTTAGATTGAACAGTTGTTTTGTATCTACATTCACAAAGGAGGAAATTTTTAGGGATGGGGATGCCAGAAATTTATCAAATTTTAACCAGGAGCTAAATAGTTTGTAATAACTGAGAGGAAAGAGGAAGAAAAACTGTTAAAACTAATTGTAAAAATGGCAATAAGGTTAGCTTTCTGTTCATGATAACAATGTTTCATATTGCAAATGGCTTTCATCCAATTTCCAGCTTTGTTTTCTCCTATACTAAAGATTGCAACAATTGTAAAACAGTTATTAATCAAAATTTGATTTTGAACAGATTAAGAGTAGAAAACTTGTTCCTTTTAAACAGTCAAGCATTCTGGCAACTGTTAGTGTTGAAATCTTTCATCTGGTCAATGACTGTCAATATGGATCTGTTAATGCTTATCTACTAGTGATATATTGGTTTATATCATCCATCCTTTGACACATTCAATGGAAATGTTTGGTGAAACTGAAGTAGTTGCTCTTGACATTTCTAAGGCTTTGATCATGTTTGGCACAAAGGTCTTCTAAACCAGCTCCGACATTATGGATTGCCCAAATGATTTTTTTGCAACTGGGTATCCAGTTATATCTCTGACAACTCTCTGCAAGTGATGGATTTTCCTCCCACTCTTTTCCTCTTGTATATTAATAATCTTCTTTCACTGACTAGATGACAGCACACTACATTTCAACTTTAAATTTTCAAAATCCCTGCACAAACAGCCTCAGCTTCTTGAATATTCTCTACCAAGCCTTTAAATGCTGATCTCAGGTCATTTTTCAGTGGGGCAGAGAAAACAGATGAATTCTTCTCAAATTCAGTCATGTCTTATTTCTTGCAAAACAGCATCTACTGCTCCTTTGTTCATCTTAAATGATATAAAAATTACTAGATATCTCACTAACTTCTGACTGCTCTCAGCATAACTTGAATTCACAAAAATTCAAGTCTAATGCCAACAAGCATTTTTGTCTTCTCAACCTAAAGCTCATAGACAGTACTACAGATTCTCTTCCCTTTTATGTTTGTAGGTTTTCATTAAAAAAAAAAAAAAAAAAATCTTCAATAGTAGAGGAATTTGTGAATATTACTCGTGTGTGTACTTTGTACCATAAAATTCAATTTCAGACTTTCTGGATCTGAACTTCACAAAATTTCTTCAATTTCAGCTCTTGTAAGCCAAAATCAGGCAGAAACAAATGACAGATGTAGCATCCTCCTCTGATTTTCAAAGCTCTATTTGCACTTTTCCATCTATTAGAATAGTATCCATTATTAATTGTAAATGCTGATAAGACATGACAGCACGTAGCGGTCAAATTTCCAGATAATATATAAACATACATATCAGTTGAAATGTACTTAATGTTCTTTGAGAAGAAAAACAGTCCATATCTATATACTCCCAGAAGCACATACATGAAAAATATAGATATATGTACATATTTGCAAAAAAGTTAAAAAGTGCATCATAATTTTGAAATGCATATAAATGTGAATTTTTTGGCAGAACATTTCACAGAACATTTGAGGAAATGCTCATGAAACAATGGTTGGAAAACATTGGCCTAGAGTGCTTAGATTAAAAATCTTGGTAAAACCAGAAACTTCCTTTAAAAGAAACTATAGCACATATTTGACATTTCTCATAGCATTAATTAAAGATATCAGAAAAATGGGGAACAATGCTCCTTTCATTCCTCAACAATATTAACTAATCAGAAATACACGATTACATAATGGGAGTACAGTGATCATATGGACTGCACTATTATGTAATGATATGGATCATCATTAATCTCACTGTTTGAATTAATAATGATCCATTTCTTTTGTTAACATTCAGCATCACCACTGAGCTAGTCATTAATAGCTCATGTTCTTGGAAAAACTGCAAGTAAAAATTTCTCAAAAAAAAATAAAATAAATAATAATAATAAATAAATGAATGAATAAATTAAGCAAATAAATTTTTAAAGATAAATTCAAATGCCCAATATTTTAGTAGATACCTTAAGTACACCAAGCATAATGAATTAGACAAATGCATATTTAATACATTATGACTAAAATTTAATTTATTAATAAATAAAATAACAGCCATTTTATTTTAATATAACAGACATTTTATATACAAAAGAATTTTTTTAAACATTTTATCAAATAAAAGGCAGTGTAATGCTACCATACATGCAGGCTTATATATAATTTTTTTTTTTTTATTTTATTACCACAATTATTTATATTGTGGTATATACCTACAAACAGTAAACAGTTAGCCAGCAGCTACAAAGATGTTACCAGCTATGCCTTATGTACAGACTACTTATCTGTGATGTGTGCATTTTTTTAATAATCTTCTGTTCATGGGCTAATTCATGAATTCAATCCTTCATAGTTTCTTTAAATGAAATTGGGCTTTGTCATTTCTAGTCCCTTGGTGCAGCATAATGCAGCTTATATGAGTGTCGGTTATACAACTCTATAGCAGAGCATCTCAACCTTTTATTATTCATGGATCACTTCAAGCATTCTTTACTTACTGAGGACCACCGGGTAGGGTTTCTTTACAGCTATGAAAAAACTAGTATTGGGTTGATGTAAAAACAGGATTTTTGACCCACTTATCTATGTTGTTCAGTATACTATACTGAGTACAGGGCTGACATTAAATTCCTAAAATAAATAATTCCAATCTCAAACAAAATATCACTTATTAATTAAATATAATTAAAAATATACAAAAACCTCACCCAACATATACAATCAAATATCACTACAAATTTTATCAGCTATTCTCACACACTAGTTTTGTGAAAACATAAAAAAAAAAAATACTTTACGAATACACAAAAATAAATTCAATACATACTACATGCTTAGAAGCTGGTGATCGACTGTGACAGATGAAAGCTTGTAGCCTCACTAACAGCGTGCTGGCGACACAATGTCTTACATTGTAAGCCTTACAAATGATTGAAATGTAAGTCTTACATTTCAATCAGGAGGTATACCTTACATTGTAAGGGATACCTCTTGATTTACGACAAAGTAAACAACTACTCCTTCCAGGTGGAAGGAGTAGCCTCTCTAATCTGGCTAACTGATTGGGGAGGAGTTCAGAAATTCCTCCAGCTATTGACAGGAATAGAACCCAGTCATCTATTTCTGGATTCTATTCAAATAAGTGGAGAAACAACTAAAATGTCGCTGAGGACAATAAAGTGGGTGGTCGATGTTAAGTGTCACAAATGGGCAAGTGTGTACTAAAAGGTTAAATTAACAGTTTATCGGTAAAATACAGTTGAAACTTTAAGTGACTAACCTGATTAACATAAACTGAATACACAGAGTGAAACAAAAGTCACTACGTATTTTGGTGAAACAGTGCGATTTTCAAATAAACTTCATTATGACAAGTATATTTATTCTTTTTTACATAAAATTTAAGTATCTGTAATGTGTTGGAGATGTTATTATAATTTTTTATTAATTTTTTAATGTTTTCTTTTCAGACCCATAATTCATGATGAACGTTCAAGAGGGAATTTTTGTTGTAACAGCCTACATCAATGGAATGAAGTTTTGTGAAATAAGGGAAAGATTTCATAGTCCCAGTCCTACAGACAATACAATTCGTGAACTGGTGAATACGCTTAAAAGAACTGGGTCTGTGTGTGATGAGGAGAGATGTGGACGCCCAAGGACAGCATGTGAAACATTGAATCAATTAGAGAAATGTTCAAAGAGGAACCAAAGTTATTAGTTAGGGAGGGATCTCGAAGACTGAACATACTCAAGACATCAGTTCACAGAATTTTGCATTTGACACAGATGAAAAAGCCCTACCACATCCAACTGTTGCATGACCTGCATGAATAAGGTTTTCCATGTTGAGCAGCAATGTGTGCAGAACTTGTCAATCAAATCAAAAATAACAGCTTAATGGACCACACCATGAAATCTCTCCCTAATTTCACAAAGCTTTATTCCTTTGATGTGGGATGTAACATCAAAAATTCACTCATGAACATTCATCACAAATTATGGGTCTGAAAATAAAACATTAAAAAATTTTAAAAATTATAATAATATCTTTAACACATTACAAATACAGGCATACCTCGGTTAACGTTACCTCTGATAACGAAGCTTCGATATAACGAAGTCGGCAATTTCAAGCCCCCATTTAACATAAAAAAAAAATTATTCCAGTTTAATCACCTGAAATCTAAACAAACTGAAGAAATTACGGAAACCTTTGGGGCTTCTCGTGGTTGGTTCGAGAAATTTAAAAAACGGGCCAGGATTCATAGTGTAAAATTAACAGGAGAAGCTGCAAATAAGTTTCCAGAAAAACTAAAGGAAATAATTGAACGTGAAAATTTTCCATATTTGGTGTTCAATGTTGACGAAAGCGGTTTGTTCTGGAAACGGCTACCAACAAAAAGCTTCATTTCTATTGAAGAAAAATCAGCTGCTGGGTTCAAAGCAGCCAAAGACCGTTTAACGTTACTCTTCGGATCAAATGCCTCTGGCAATTATAAATTAAAATTGTTATTAGTTTACCATTCAGAAAATCCGAGGGCGTTAAAAGGTAACATAAAAATGAATTTACCTGTAATATGGAAAGCAAATAGAAAAGCGTGGGTTACCAAGGAGTTATTTACTGATTGGTTTGTTAACCACTTTTGTCCTGAAGTAAAACGGTATTGTCAAAAAAAAAACAACTTTGAAGAAAAAGCTCTTTTGTTGTTAGACAATGCTCCGGGACATCCTACTGATCTTAACACGTTGGACACATGCATTCCTGTCAAAGTTGTGTTTCTTCCAGCAAACACAACTTCCCTGATTCAACCATTGGATCAGGGAGTAATAGCATCATTTAAAGCTTATTATCTGCGTCGAACATTAAGCAGTTTAACTGAACTAGAGGATAAAGAGGAAATGACAGTTAAAACTTTTTGGAAAAACTACACCATTAAAAACGCAATTGAAAACATTGATAGTTCTTGGAAAGAAGTCACTAAGAAATGCTTAAATGGAGTTTGGCGCAAAATATGGCAAAATAAGTTTGGCCCAGAAGTTGTACTAGAAGAAGAAAATAACATCCAAGAAATTAGAAATGAAGTTATCCAGATGGCTCAATCAATAGGTTTCGAAAATGTCGATGAAGAGGATGTTAGAAATTTATTGAATGCAGAAGATGATGTTTTTTTTAGTGGAAGATTTAGAAAACCTTGTTAGCAACGAAGACAAAGTTAATGAAGACGAAGTTAAAGAAGTTCCTGCCGAAAAAGTGTTAACAACCAAAGATTTAAAAAAAGGTACTTAAATGACATTGAAAACGTTTTAAATTTTTTTAGTGAAAATGATCCTGATTTAGGAAGAAGTGTTATTGTTAAGCGATCAGTGTTAAATGCAATAACTCCGTATAGGCAATTGCTAAATGAAAGAGAAAAAGAGCATAAACAACAACTTTAGACTCGTATTTTAAAATGTGATTTCACTTTGTATGTAAGTTGACTGTTTATTTAATAAAACTTTTCTTTGTTCGGAAAAAAAGCTTTTCATTTTCTTTACGTAGGAACGTATCCCTATTCTGGCCATAGTATTTTTACCTCTGAAAACGAAGTTTCGCTTAACGAAGTAATTTCGTAGAACGCATCCTATTCGTTATTCGAGGTATGCCTGTACTTATGTTTTATGTAAAAAAGAATAAATATACTTGTTGTAATGAAATTTATTTAAAAATCACTCTTTCACCAAAATACGCAGTGACTTCTGGGACACCCTGTATTACATTCAGTTACATATTATTATATAACCAACTATTATATATTATACAACAACAATATACAGTATTATACAGTATTAAAGATGGGGAATTATTAACCTTACCAGTTTATTTGATGCACTGAACTGATTCTCTCCAATAGCAGATGAAAATGTTTGTGCGACAGGCGTCTGAAGTTTAACTGGTCTGACAGGATTATTTAGAGACTGTGCACAATTAACTCCTGCTGGAGAAACAACTGCTTGTGTTACGGGTGGTTCGAGTCTGAGAGGCCTAACAGGTCTCTTTAAAATATGGAGACTGTTTTCTGCTGCAGAAGAAACCACTGCTTGAGTGACAGGTGCATGGAGTCTAATAGGCCTATTTATTATATGAGCATTATTACCTACAGGGGCCGGTGACAATACCTGATACCTAATGGGTCTAACTGACCTACTGATAGTCTGTACACTATTTTCTCCACATGTTGATGTAACTACTGGTTGAATTCTAATCGTCCTATTTACTGTCTGTGTAGAATTAATTCTAGGCGAAACAAGTGCTTGAGCTATAGGAGCGTGAATCTTAGTAGTAAGTCCGTTTACTGCCTGTAGAGGATTTTGTCTATTGGTTGACAAAACTGTTCCTTGTGTTGTAGGCACCTGAATTCTAACTGGTGTAACAATTCCATTTACTGCAGGAGATGAATTCTGTCCACAGGCTGAAATCACAGATGTTGTAGGCACTTGAACTCTTACTGGTCTAACAAGTCCATTTACTATCTGAAGATGATTCTGTCCAGTGGCAGAAGGAAGTACTGTTTGTGGTGTTGGTGTCTGAAGGGTAACTGATCTGGCAGACTTTGCAATTGTATGGAGTGAATTTTGTACTGGCGAAGGAGAAACCGTACATGCTTCAACCCTAAGTGATCTATTAGGTCCATTTATTATTTGAAAATTCTGCCTTGCTGAAGAGGAATTTGTTAATTGTGTTATATGTGGATGTATTCTAACTGGTGTACTTGTGGCATTAAAAGAATTAAGTCTGTTGATAAAAGAAGTTTCTGTTTGTGTTATACTGGTTACAATCTCACTGGATGGATCTGATACATTTGTAGAATTTTCTTCAGTAACTGCTGCTTCCTCTTGTATTATGCCTGCTTGAAGTAATGCTTCCAGTAACAAGTCAGACATTCTACAAAATAAAATAAAAATAGTTTATTATATACACACATAACAACATAAATATAGTGAAAATCTGCATAGTGCATTACATTTTGTAAAATACAAAAATAATAATAAAAAAAAATTTTAAAAAATACAGGTGGCCCTCTACAGGGATATGTTCCTAAAGAGCATGACTTAATTTTTTTTACACTGACATAGCTAGTATAATCTGAATGATACAAACATTGCTATTTGTATGAAACTTGCCATTTTGTGCCCAGTAACATAACAACAGAGATGCAGATTACAAGAAATCTATGCCAAAGGATGCAAAGAAAAATAGCAAAGACTTCTTTATTTATATAAACTCTAGAAGGAAGGGAATGAATCAGTTTGGTCCACTTGATATTGATTGTTCGACCGTTGATGATCCTGCTCAGACAGCTGACAAACAATGAGCATTTTGCATCTACATTCAAACATGAGGAATTCTGTAGAGAAGTGGATGACAAAAGCTTATTATATTCTAACAGAGAGCCAAATGGTTTTGTAATAACTGAGAGCAAAGTGGAGGAGAAATTGTTTTAATTACACAAAAGAAATGCTCCTGGGGGAGGGGGATCTATCCAGTTATATTAAAGGAGGTGGCAAAGGAAGTAATCAAACCCTTACCCATAATTATGAGAACATCGTTGGACTCAGGAGAGGTCCCCATGGACTGGAGATGTGTGAATGTATCTCCATTTCACAAAGCAGCATCAAAGGGTGACAAGTAATTACAGACCTGTAATTTAAATTATGTTCTGGAGAAAATAATGGAGTCACTGGTTAAAGAAGAATTGTAGGATCATCTAAACAAGACTGCAGTAATAATTCAGACAGCATGGGTTTGTTAAGGGGAAGTCATGTCTGATCAATTTGATTGGGTACTATGATGTGGTCACAAAGGAACTGAATGCAAAAAATAATTTTGATATCATATACTTGGATTTCAGGAAAGCTTTTGATACTGTTACACATGGAATACTACAGTACAAACTGTAGCAGTATGGCATTAAGGGCAAGTTGTTACAATGGATAAAAGGATGATTGAGTGGGAAAAGACAAAGTGGTAACAAATGACACTGCTCTTCATGGACTAATGTTATTAGTTGAGTCTCACAGGGTTCGGTGTTGGGGCAATTGTTGTTTTGTATATTTATCAATGATATTGATGAAGGTATATCAGGCTTAATATTGAAGTCTGCAAATAACACAACGGTTGGTAGGGTTGTTAATGGCAGTAATGACAGTATGCTACTGAAACAGGATCTAGAAAAGTTGGGCAGATGGGCTGAGAAGTAGTAACTGAAGTTTAAAATTGACAAATGCAAAGTACTGGATATGGGTAGCAGTAACCCCAGAGAAATGTACGAACTGTGTGGTACTACATTCGGGTAGTGGAGAATGAAAAATAACTGGGGGTAATTGTGCAGTCAGATATGAAGTTTTCTGAGCAGTGCAGACAGGCTGCCAGAGCAGGACACAGGATCTTGTCAATGATATACAGGAATTTTGCTAGTAGAGATAATGAGATGATTATCCCTTTGTATAAGGCAATGGTCAAGTCACACCTTGGGTCTGGAGGCCTCATTGTAGAAAGGATATAAATTTGATAGAACAAGTACAAAGAGGGGCAACAAGATTGGTGAGGGGGGAAAGGCGGGTTCTTCTCTTACCAAGAAAGGCTTAAGTTCTGCAAATTGCAGCACCTGGAGAGTGATCACCTGCGAGGTGATCTGATTGAGGTATATAAGGCCTTGAATGGGTTGAGCAAGCTGAATGCTGATGGGATTTTTCCTCTTGCTCAGACTAAGAACCTGAGGGGGCACAGTTTCAAATTGAGGAAAGATAGTTGTATAATAGATGTGCAGAAATTTGTCTTTAGCCAACTGGTAGTTGATTGGTGTAACAGGCTTCCATCTTTTGTTGTGGAAGTTGATAGGTTAAATAAATTCAAGGGAGAACTGGACAAACTTTTGGAGCAAATGGATGGGTGAAATGGGGTTTTTTTTTTTTTTTTTTTTGGCTGATGCTGCACAAGCTTGCTTTCTTGCATCATATGCCTCTACTAATGCTAATGGGTTGTTGACAGTCAAAACGAATCCTTTGGCTGATGACTCAGTTGTTATAGAAAATGTGACTTGCATCACTGAGTCACTTTGATATAAGTCATCATTCAGTATAATAGCAGTACCAATTAAATACCTAACCAGTCCAAGGTTTAAATGGGTGAGGGGGGGGAAGTATGTGATGTATATCAGTCTAGGTATGCTACTGACTCATTCTGCACACCAAATAATCAACACAACTGAACAAAAACTTCAATCTTCATTCAAGCAAAAATGAAAATATGAAATTACTAAATAGATTAAATTTAAAAATACAAAATACAGTTTGCATACTATACCATGACCCTCAAGAGGGCAGTGCAGTTTGGAGTGAAGAATGGCTACTTAACGAAAGGGAGGTTAGTCAGTAGAGGTTAGTGTTGCTGAACTTGTCAGTACTAGTAAAGCTAATTAGAGCTTGCCTTTGTCATACCATTCAGTTATGCTATTTGTATAGTAATATCAGTTAATAAGTTTTACTGTTTTTAAATATAGGAAAGAAACAAGTCAGCAGCAAGAAATGTAAAATTATTAGCAATGTTATTTGAAAGTATTGTGTAATGATATATATAAATTACTGTAAAAAAAAAAAAAATCAACCAAACAAGCTGCCCTTGCTATTGAAAAATCAGAAAAAATAATTAAAAGGATTTAATGAAAAGGTATCAAACAGAATGGCAAATTTTTATTGTACAAAAAGAGACTGAAGTAATAGTAAATACACTGATGACTTTAAACAATGTGATCCACCAAAAGATAAATGAATTCTATGAAGTGAAGAAAGAGGTAGCAACAATGAAGAAATTACTTAAGGTGATAGAAAGAGAAATAAATTTCAGTAGTATTACCAAGCTGTTAAGAAAACATTATATAGAGATTTAGGGTTTCAATTTGAAAAATGCAAAAACTTGAAGTGCACTAATTAATTGGACAACTTTGCACTGCTGCTTAGTTTAACGAAAGCAAAAAACATTATTTACCCCAAATGAAACAGATTCATAAAATTACACAGTTGTAAAATCGTGGCAGTGATGAAGCAGGAGTTCATGATAATTCAAATGCAGGACATCAACTAAATTATGCATGGATGCAACTGAAACAGAGAACAGAAAATAAGGCTTTAAAATTAAATATGGCTAAACTAATAACTAGAAAACAACTGAAAAGATAAAATATATATTTCCTGTCAACTGAAGCCAATCAGTTAACAGAAATATTTGGTGGTATAATTTAATTACTGCTCAAATGGAGGTAACAGCTGGCACTAATTCAGCAATACTCATTGCAATTTCCAAATTCAATGAGTAGTGCTCATGTGATATTAGCATTAGTAGAGGCACATTATGAAAGAAAGGAAGCTTATACAGCATTAGTCAAAAAAAAAAAAAAAACACCCTTCCCATTTCATCCATCACTCCAACAGATTGTCCTCCTCTTCCTTGAATTTATTTAAGCTATCAACTTCCACAAAGACATATGGAAGTTTGTTCCAGCCATCAACTACCCATTGGCTAAAGGCAAATTTCTGCCCATCTATTCAACAACTGTCTTTGCACAATTTCAGTTTATGCCCACTCAGGTTTGTAATCTGAGCAAGAGGAAGAATCTCATTTCAATCCATTCAATGCCTTATACACCTCAGTCAGATCACCTCACAGGTGCCTAGTCTCAATGCTACAATTTGCAGAACTTAAGCCTTTCTCTGTAAGAGCACTCCTCTGTTCCCCAACAGTCTTTTTGCCATTCTCTGCAACTCTACATCCTTCCTAAAATGACGCTTTCAGACCTGTACCCAGTACTCAAGATGTGGCCTGATCATTGCCTTATACAAGGGGATAATCACCTCCTTATCCTTGCTAGCAAAATTCCTATATATCATTGACAAGACTCACATCTAATGAGTATGGGCTTGGCACAGATTCATCCCCTTCCTTTTAGTGTTTATATAAGTAAAGAAGTCCTGAGCTGGATATCATCACTCTTCTCTTTCTTGGTGATTCCTTTCTACTCTCTCTCTCTCTGTCTGGGTAACTTGTAATTTTTTTTTTTTTTTTTTTTTTCTGGATGGTGCAGCATAAGCCTCAGGCTTCCTTGCACTATATTGCTAATAATAATAAGACCCCATGACCTGCTCTGGCAGCCTGTCTGCACTACTCAGAAAACTTCATATCTAAGTGCACAATTACCCCCAGGTCTCTTTCATTCTCGATTTCTCTGAGTATAACACCACACAGTTGGTACATTTCTCTGGGGCTATTGCTATCCATATGCAGTACTTTGCATTTGTCAACATTAAACTTCAGTTGCCACTTCTTAGCCCATCTGCCCACTTTTCTAGATCTTGTTGCAGTAGCATAATGTCATTAACAACCCTGCCAACCTTTGTATCATCTGCAAACTTCAACGTTAAGCTTAATATACCTTCATCAGTATCATTGATAAATATACAAAACAACAACGGGCCCAACACCAAACTGTGGTGGACACCACTAATAACATTAGGCCACGAAGAGCAGTGTCCATTGATTACCACTATCTGTCTTCTCCCACTCAACCATCCTTTTAGCCAGAATTTCCCAAACTTTTTTAGTCATGAAACCCTTTTCATCTCACAATATATTTACGGAACACTTGTATATTTACTGAACACACATATTTAGGGAAAGCTTATAAAACACAAGTTTACTGAGAACCAAAGAACTGTGTGCTAATATTTTATTACATACGACAAACTGTGCATCAGGAGCATCTTTATTTCCAACAAATGTAAAGCTGAAATTCAAATAAGTGTCATCATACTTTGGTTTTGGTCTTTTATTAGTTGGTTCCGGTTTTTTCACTTTGGATTTTTGGGAACAAAAGGCTGCGATTGTTCATCCTCACTTTGAAGTTTTTTTTTTTTTTTTTTGATTTGGTAGTTGTTGGCGCATCGGCTTCTGTGGCCATATTGCACCTCCCAAGGTTTTTGCAGTACTTTGATCCAAGCCCGAGGCGGGAATCGAACCCGCGACCTTTGGGTTGCCGGGCAGGTACTTTACCCACTCGGCTAGCCCGGTCAGCTCACTTTGAAGTGTGACAATATTGTGTTCGTTTCCATCGACCACAGTTGCACTACTAAAAGTACTTGCTTCTCGTTTTAAAGTTCCTTTTTTCAACCACAAATACATTTAAGTGAGGTAGGTAACATCTAAAGGAATGTGAATCGCATAGGAACCCATAACCGGAAATGTCACGGGAAAATAGTAGCAGCAGAGGCACAAGAAGTAGAAATGACACAAGGCAATAATTAGTGGCAAACATTTATTTGACATAATATTAACAATGGAGTACAAGATGGATGCATTTCATGATGTTACAATAGATGCTCGAAGGTTCCACCACGAGACATGATGCATGCGTGACACCGACGCAGCATGGATTGGCCGACACGGTCGAATACACCTGGAGTTTCTTTGACGGTAGCAGCAGCGCAGACGAGTCTTGCCACGAGATCCATTTCCATCTCCACAGGCGATTCATACACGATAGATTTGAGGGCTCCCCACAGAAAGAAATCAAGACTCGATAAATCAGGTGAGCGTGGGGGCCAGGCAACGGGTCCACCACGGCCAATCCATTGATGCCCAAAACACCTGTTCAAATGGTCATGAACGCACCTTCCATAATGGGCACGCACCCCGTCATGTTGAAACTAAATGTTGCGTCTCACATTTGCTGGAACATCTTCAAGTAATCATGGTAGAACTTGTTCAAGAAAGATCCGATATTTAGCAGAGTTCGTGCGGGATGGTAACAGGTATGGGCCGACTAAGCAGTCACCGACCATACCTGCCCACACATTTATTGCAAAACGATGTTGTGCCACATGGGGGCACACACTGCGTGGGTTGTCGTGAGCCCACACATGCGCATTGTGCTGATTGAATAAGCCTTCCTGAGTGAAATAAGCCTCATCTGTGAACAAAACATAGGCCGGAAAAATCAAGTCTTGAACATTTTCTTGGAGAAACCACTTTGCAAAAGCCACACGTGCAGGATGGTCTTGGGGGAGCAGTAACTGAACCCTTTGGAGATGAAAGGGGTGTAAGGAATCGTCATGCCAGACATGCTGTAAATTGCAACGAGACACTCCTAAGGCAGAGGCAATGGCACATGCGCTGGTAGTAGGATTATTCTGGACAGCATTCAACACACTTTTTTCCATGGCAGGAGTTAGTGTCGAACGTGGTCTGCCCGCACTACTCCTGTTACCTCTAAATGATCCATAATCGCACAAATTTTGATGCACACGTGCAAACAAACGGTGGTCCGGTACATGTCTGTCTGGGAAGCATTCTCCATAAATTCGTTGAGCGGCTCGTCCACTGCCCTCTGCTAATCCATACACTAGGTGCATGTCTGTCAGCTCACAGTTTGTATATCAATGCATGCTCTTCGTGCGGCGACTACTGCTTGAATGAGTAAACCAGAAATTTTCCCTCTCGCAAACTGATGAACAGCGCTGCGTACCGACTTACAGTGATGTTTCTGGTTATGGGTTCCTATGCGATTCACATTCCTTTAGGTATTACCTACTTCCACTAAATGTTTGTGTTTATGCCCACTCAAGTTTGTAATCTGAGCAAGAGGAAGAATCCCATCTCAATCCATTCAATGCCTTATACACCTCAGTCAGGTGTATAAGACAATATCATAACTAAACTCACTTTCTCAAGAAAGCGAGTTTAGTTATGATATTGGTTCGCCCCCCTCAACCCGTGTACTCCAGGCTAAACTGCATACAAATGACATATTAGATCACTACATTGCTACTTTTTTGTAGATCTCATTACCTGTACACATAGTTCTTTATGCAAAAGCTCCAAAATAAAGTGTTCTACGGTCTATTTGATTATTAGTCTATCTTCTTCTTCTTCTTCTTCTTCTTCCAGTCACATAATTCCCTGAGATGTTGTGGCCACCAACAAATTCCTCCAACTGCATCAATCGTGTGCTATACAAGCAGTATTGGCACCTCTGTAGCCAGGTGGGCAGGAGCAGTGCGTAGCACACGCTGCTAGATTAGACAGGGGTTCGAGCTGGCGACCACCAAATACGGAGGATGCAGAAAGGTCAGAGAATGACCACCGCATATCCCCGGAGTATGACCTTAGTTGCTAATGCTCCTAAAAACCAAATAACAAACGAGCAACATCACAAAATGTCATGCCCAAAAGGTCACTGATCCCATCCTTCCACCTAGTTGCAGGTCTTCCATTTACAACAGTTTTCGGAGTTGGTTTTGTTATGGTCTCTGTGGCATCAGATAATGTGGTGGTATGCAATTGCCTACCACATGGCGGATTTTGAAAGGGGCCGGCTTTAATCATAGGAAGAGTCATCATGCATCCCACAAGATGCTCTTGAAGAGGAACGGTGACTACAGCAGAGCCCCCGGCTTAGTGCAGAAGGCTGATTACAATTTGTTTTTGCCTGGTTTCCAGAGGTTGTCTATGTATATAAACAGATATATATATATATATATATATATATATTATTCATTAGATTCACACAAGTAGTTATTATATCTTAAGTCAATGAATTTATTCATAATGTGACACTATTATCAGTCCTTCGATGTCTAATTTTTTTTTTTTTTTTTTTTTTTTTATGAAAACCCCAAACACGAAAGGTATCAAAACCTATAGTACTTAGTACCGTGCATGGGTTAAAGGAGAAGTATGGGGGGAGGGGGATGCCGGAAACTTTGCTCTAGAGACTAAACATGGGTTTCACCACTTCAAGCCCCCAATAAGCAAAGTGGTGGTATTTCACCGGTTGATGAAAGTCATCTACCACCTACTTAATGTCAAATATTTCCAATTAACTATGTCAAATATATATTAAAATAATTTTCTCCCAAACCATAAAGCATGCAATGTTTCCTTACCATAACATATTTTCATGCTGATTGGCACAGTCTTAACCCCTGATTAATGCATTTTTTACGTTTTAAAATATTCATTCCTCTTTTTCAAATTTACACTCCTTTCATATGGCATTAACTGCTGCATAATCTTCTGTATTCTTCGAAAGCACTATCTGTTAAACTGTTATTTTAATCTTAAATATTTACCACACCACACAGATATAACAAATGCATCTAATGTACCTATTCTTCTGTATGGTAAGATGTATTTTCAGTTTTTATGCTTAAACCAAATTTTAATGCAATTGAGAACACATTTTAACACAGCCACTACCACAGCGCCTACGTCATTATATTAATAACCGGAAAAAAAATAATAAAATGTTAAAAATTATAATGATACAAAAGTGGTGTACGCTACAAATATCAAAAATTTATTTCACTATTTTTTTTTAATTATTAATTACGATTTTTCGCGGAACACAGTTTGGGAAACATTGCTTTTATCCATTGTAGAAACTTGCCCTTAATGCCATACTGCTCAAATTTGTATAGTAGTCTTCCAAGTGCAACAGTATCAAAATCTTTCCTGAAATCCAAGCATATGATATCAAAATTATTTTTTGCATCCAGTTCCTTTGTGACCACATCATAGCAATCCTTTCAAATTGATCAGACGAGACTTCCCTTAACAAATCCATGTTGTGTCTGAATTATTACTGCCATCTTGTCTAGATGATCCTGCAATGCTTTTTTAACCAGTGACTCCATTGTTTTCCCTGGAACAGAAGTTAAACTAACAGGTCTCTAATTACTCGTGTCACCCTTTGTGAATTTGAGATACATTTGCACATCTCCAGTCCATGGGGAACTCCCCCGAGTCCAATGATGCTCTCATAATTATGGCCAAGGGTTTGCTTACTTTCTTTGCCACCTCCTTTAAAATAACTGGATAGATTCCATCCACTCAAGGTGCCTTTCTTACGTTTATCTTCAACAATTTTTCCTCCAATTGCTGCTCTTAGTTATTACAAAATCATTTAACTCTGTGTTACAGTTTGACAAACTTCTGGCCTTCCCCTCCCTGAATAACTCCTCTCGTTTGGATTTAGATGCAAAATATAGTAGTCAATAATCAATTTATATTATACTTTAATGAACATTATCAAACAGTTTGGTTGTTTTTGAAATGGCTGAATAAACTGACAATTAAATCAGCATTTTCATAGTGTGTTTTATTCATTCTGAAATTTTCAAGTCTAATTTAAAGCTATTGAATAACTGTTTCATTACTTATAACAAAATGATCATTCTATAATCAAGTTTTGTGTAATTCTCCCATCACTACCATTAACCTTTACATACTTCTCTTAACTGTTCTTCAAGCCATAGCTTGTCCTAGAGTTCAGGAGACCAAAATACAAGAATTAATGTAGAGGCCACTGCATGGTCCTTCTTGTCAGAACTGTGAGGGATTGATTTGGGGGACCAGATACATTGCTTCTACTGTGTCCCTGTCTGGAACCTTGCAGTTAGAGCAAGGCATACTGTTTGCTGTTGTGAACTTTGAAATTTAGGTATTCCCATGGGCAGATCCAACCTTCATATTTTTTTTCTTGGTTTTTTGGAGGGGGGTGGGTGAAGGTAAAATATTACAGGGAAATATTTTCACAAACACTTTTAATATATAACATAATTAGTATTAAGCATATGGAAGCCTGAGGTTTTTGCTCAACCAGACAACAAATAACAATAAATAATACAGACTACCTCTTTGAGATTCTCCTCATGTAGGTATCCATCCAGCTGATCTTTGAATTTCCCCAAGCTCTAAGCCTTGACCACCCATGGAGACATTTGCTTATTACAGTAATTAGCAACTGTTTGCTGAAACTAAATTTTCTGCAATCCAGTTTAAACCTCTGTCCCTAGTTCTGAAATCATTTGTAATGAAGAAAATGTCAACCTCATTCATTTTACTTTCTTCTCTGCTTAACAGCTCTGTAACCCATATATCTGAAATCGTTCCTTGGTTTCTTACAGATGGCCCTTTGCAGATTTCACTAAGCCAGTTGCCCATCTTTGGACCCTTTCAAGAAGCGAAGCTCAATGTCTTTTTGTAGATGCAGTCTCCATACTTGAAATTAGTATTCTAAGTGCAGTCTTATAACTGCTTTATATGGTGGGATTACAACCTCTCTATCATTACAAGCAAATATTTAATAAATCGTTATTAGGATACCACAAGTGCCTTCTTTACTAAACTATATAACCAGAGAACTTAAAACTCAGAACTTTTAAGCTCAGAGAACTTAAAAGTCCAACCAAATTGTAACCCCCAAATCCCTTCATTCTACTATTGCTTTCAGCCCAACCCTACCAAGTATATAAGTAGTTTTGAAGGAGTTATGCTCTTCGTTACGAAGCATACAGAATCTAAGACAGTGCACCCAGCTGACATGGGTGGCTAATGCAATCAGTTAAGTCAGTTTGGATAAGCACAGGGAAAACAAAATTAAGAGTAGCAGTGCGTTATGGGCTCAATTACTGTAATGAGTATCATAAACAACTATATACAGAGAAACAGTGCACCAATAAATCAGAATGTCTTGTAATGAGGGATTTTAATGGTAGTGAATGTAATGGTACTGCAGGTAGTGAATGAACTTGTGTATCGGTTTCTCATCCAGTAGCAAAACTTAAGGATTTGCTGAATAACTGTCTTCTACACTAGCATGTTACGAGATGTTGCAAGTTACTGATATGGTATTTCACTTTCATAAAGATGACTACAACATTCTCAGTTTTTAATTCTATTCAGTGGGACCAAGTATTGACGTTACAACAGCAAATTGTAAATGGGAACAGAAAGTAATCATAGAAGCTATTCGGCTTTTTAAACCAACTAAGAGATGCTGTTCAATTCTTAGAATTAATATGTCAGATGAACTGATAACACTTGTAGCAGAGAAGAAAAATATGTGGACACAAATTATAAGGGGGTACAAAACCTAGGCATAAACTAGTCTGCAACCAAATCACAAAGATTATGAGAAGACACTGGAAAAGAATACAAACAAAAGCAGCAGACTTATTTACTTATGTAAACACTAGAAAGGGAATGAATCACATTGGTCTGCTTGACATGAATATTTTAGCTGATGAACATGCTCCCATTACTGAAAAACTGAATAGATATTTTGCATCTATATTCACATGACAATTTTTTTAGGGATGGGAATACCAGTCTATTAAATTCTAATAGGGAGTTGAATGATTAGGGATAACTGAGAGGAAAGTGGAACAGAAATTGAAGTTAAACCTAAAAATGGTACCTGGAATGGATGGATCTATCCAATTATATTAAGGGAGCCAGCAAAAGAGGTAAGTAAACCTTCAGCCATATTTATATGCAAATACATCCCCAATTTACAAAATATAAAGCAAGTAATTTTATACTTAAACTTCTCTCCAGAAAAAAAAAAAAAAATAGCCATAGTCTTCTTTCCTGAAATTAAAATCCATGTCTTCACCTTTAACAACTGTAACATAATTCTCATCTTTCAGCCAACACCTGTGTGATCACTACCTGTCAATGGTTCCTGTACGTTCAGCCCTATGATGTCATCTGATTTATGAGTAATAATGAGGTTTAGAATATTCTTATCTCTAGCAATTTCTCTGCTAGTACATGACATGCTGGTACAAATAAAAATCATCTAGTTTATTTATAAATTTTGTTTCCCTCCCACTTGATTCCATGCTGGAAGGCATAAGTAACTTCTGATTCAGAAAAAGCTATTTAAAGTGCCCAGGTTGCTTTTGATAAGCAGTATGACCCCATCACCACCCCTTCTGTTTCCCTAAAATACACTATCATACCATGGTGGAACTTCTCGTCCCCAATTTCTGAGTGGCACTATAAGCTTGCTTGCTTTCTTGCATCACATGCCTCAACTAATGCCAGCCACATTATGTCAGCATTTCCCCAATATAAGCACTGGGATCAGATGACATAATAGGGCTGATAGTATAGGGACCATTGACAGGTAATAGTAATCAATTAACGGCAAAGGCACAGTTTTAATTTCAGGAAAGATTACTATGACAATTTAAGCATATGGTTTCTATAAGCACTGGGAAAACAAAACTGAGAGTAGGAGTGTGTTATTAGCCTAATGACTGTGATGAGTATACCAAACAGCTATACAGAGATATAGAGTAGGCCAGTGAAGTAATACTCAATCTAATTATCTGCAGTGATAATTCATGCATTAAGAATCTGCAGATAAAAGAAACAAGGGATAACAGTGATCACAGTTCATTGATTTGATTTACTTAAGGTTGTAACTACCATCGAGGGTAAAGGGAAAAGTGTTTGCTTTCGTAAGAGTGCCTACAATTGTCTCGGACAGTTTTTAAATTCTATGCAGTGAGACCAACTGATGATGTTACCAACAGCAAATTCTAAAAAGGAAGCAGAATCACAGAAGCTACAAGCCTTTTCATACCAAGGAAGAAATACTGTTTGTAGTAGTGGTGGCATGTGATGCAAGAAAGCAAGTGTATGAGCTTATGCAGCATCAGCCAATAAAAAAAAAAAAAAAATTTCACACAACCATTCCCTCTAAACGTTTGTCCAGTTCCTCCTTAAATTTATTTAACCTATCAACTTCCACAACGACAGATGGAAGTTTGTTCCAGCAGTTAACCACCCGCTGGCTAAAGGCAAATTTCTGCACATCTATTCTACATGTCTTTTCTTAATTTGAATTTATGCCCCCTTAGGTTTGTAATCTGAACAAGTGGAAGAATCCCATCAGAATTCAGCATGCTCAAACCATTCAAGGCCTTATACACCTCAATCAGATCACCACGCAGGTGCCTAGTCTCAAGCCACTGAAATTTGCAGAACTTAAGCCTCTCTTGCTAAGAGGATCTCTTCATTCCCCTCACCAATCTTGTTGCCCTTCTCTATACATGCTCAAGCAAATCTACATCTTTCCTAAAATGAGTACCTGTACGTAGTACTCAAGGCAT
This sequence comes from Mastigoproctus giganteus, assembly GCF_048544385.1. Lineage (NCBI taxonomy): Eukaryota > Metazoa > Arthropoda > Arachnida > Uropygi > Thelyphonidae > Mastigoproctus > Mastigoproctus giganteus. The sequence goes on along the minus strand of NC_143582.1, from coordinate 90,942,065 downwards.
GGTCTGACCATTGCCTTATAGAGAGGGACAATCACCTTTTCCCTGCTAGCAAAATTCCTATATATCATGGAAAAAAAACCCGTGGCCTGCACTGGCAGCCTGTCTGCATTGCTCAGAAAACTTCATATCTCACTGCACAATTACTCCCAGGTCTTTTTCATTTTCTACCACCTTAGAGAACTGTAACCACACAGTTGGTTACGTTTCTCTGAGGTTACTTCTACCTATATGGAGTACTTTGCATGTGGCAAGGTTAAACTTCAGTTGCCACTTCTCAGCCCATCTGCCCAAATTTTCTAGATTCTGTTGCAGTAGCACACTGCCATTACTGTCATTAACAACCCTGCCAACCTTTGTATCATCTGCAAACTTTGACACTAAGCCTGATATACCTTCATTAATATCACTGAAAAATATACAAAACAGTGGATCCAACACCGAACCCTGTGGAACTCCACGAATTACATTAGTCCACGAAGAGCAGCACCCATTGATTACCATCCTCTGTCTTCTCCCACTCAACCATCCTTTTATCCATTGTAGCAACTTACCCTTAATACCATTCTGCTCCAATTTGTACAGTAGTCTTCCATGTGCAACAATTCAAAAGCTTTCCTGAAATCCAAGTATATGACATCAAAATTATTTTTTGCATCCAGTTTCTTTGTAACCACATCATAATATCCTATCAAATTTGTCAGACAAGACTTTCCCTTAACAAACCCATGCTATGTCTGAATTATTGCTGCAGTCTTGTCTAGATGATCCTGCAATGCATCTTTAACCAGTGACTCCATTATTTTACCAGGAAAAGAAGTTAAACTAACTGGTCTGTAATTACTCATGTCACCCTTCGATTCCTCTTTGTGAATTGGGGATACATTTGCACATCTCCAGTTCGTGGAGACCTCCCCTAAGTCCAAGGATGCTCTCATAATTATGGCTAAGGGTTTGCTTACTTCCTTTGCTGCCTCCTTTAATATAACTGGATAGATCCCATCCACCCCAGGTGCCTTTATGTTTAACAACAACAATTTCTCTAAGCCTTTAATAATTTCTGTTAAAGGCTTAGACTTAAATGGATGTCAGATGGACTACAGAGACAAAATGGCAAGTGCATGGGATGCATATAAATTATCATATGATTCAGAAATCTATGGTAGATATAAATTAGTCTGTAATCAAGTCACAAAGGAGGTCAGGCAAGCTGAGGCAGATTATGAAACATCCCTGGCAAAGAATTCAAAGAAAAATAGCAAAAGACTTCTATGTTTATATTAACAGTAGAAGGAAGTGGTTGAATCATGTTGGACCACTTGATGTCTATGGGTTTACTGTTGAAGAGGCTGCTCAGGGTGCAGACAAAACAAATTGAAAATGTATTTTGCATCTACATTCACATATGAGGAATTCTTTAGAAGTTTCTGACAAAGAAAAGCAGAAAAGGCTTCTATGCTCATATTAACAGTAGAAGAAAGGAACAGAATCACATTGGGCCACTTGATGCAAATAGGTTAACTGTTCAAAACCCTGCTCTGGTTGCTGACAAATCGAATAGGTATTTTGAATCAGCATTCATACGTGGGAATTCTTTAGGGGAGGGAATGCCAAAATTTTATCAAACTCCAATGAGGAGCAAAATGACTTTGTGATACATGAAAGGAACATGGAAGAGGAATTGTTGAAACTGAACATAAAAAAAGGACCTGGGATGGATGGAATCTATGCAATATTAAGAGAGGCAGCAAAGGTGGTAAGCAAGCCTTTAGCCATAATTATGAGAGCATCGTTGGATTCAGGGAAAATCCCTATGGACTGGGAATGTGTGAATGTATCCCCAATTCACAAATGGGGGGGGAGGAATCAAAGGGGTGACTCAATCAATTTATAGACCTGTTAGCTTAACTTCTGTTCCAAGGAAAACAATGGAGTCACATTAAAGAAGTAATGCAGAAACATCTAGCCATGAGTACAGTTATACTTCAGACAAAACATGGGTCCATGAAGGGGAAACCTTATATGACCAATCTGACTGAATACTATGATGAGGTCACACAGAAACTGGATGCCAAAAATAAATTTTAATTAAAAATAATTTTTAAAAATAATCATATACCGTATTTCCCCATGTATAAGACGCACCTTTTTTGAAAAATTTGGGATCTAAAAACTGGGTGCATCTTATACAGTGGTTGTAGATTTTTTTACTTGCATTTCCCGCTTGTTGTCTTTGCGCTCATTGTTTTGCACTTGTTACCGGTATATTAGGTTACATTTTGCCACGTTCTGCCCAGAAATGGCTCAGAAAAGATTTTCGTACAGTGCTGAATTCAAGTTAAAAGTGATCCGGTTTGCAAAAGTGAATGGAAATCGTGCTGCTGAATGTAAGTTTGGTCCTCCTCCAACTGAGAAAACAATCCGAGACTGGCTACGGGAAGAAGAAACCCTACTGAAAACGCCACAGCAGAAGAAGGCCATGAGAGGCAAGTTAGCAAAATGGCCTGATTTAGAAAGGGAATTGAAGATATGGATTGAAGAGCAAAGGGCAATTGGAATTCCTGTGTCCACAAAGATGGTTCAGCATGAGGCAAGAAGAATTGCTGATAAAAAAGAAGTTACTGATTTCAAAGGAGGACACAATTGGTGCTTCAGGTTCATGAAACGGAATGGACTAAGCATGTGTACACACACCAGACTTGCCCAAAAGATGCCTGAAAGCTATGAGCAGAAGGTCCTTGAATTTCATCGTTTTGTTATTCAATGTCGGAAGACACATCAGTTTGAGTTGGGACAGATTGCAAATATGGACAAAGTCCCCCTTCAATTTGATGCCCCAAGTAACAGCACTGTTGATAAGAAGGGGGTGAAAACTGGAACTGTGAAGACAAGTGGACATGAAAAGAGCCATTATACAGTTGTTCTAGTTTTTTGTGCTGACGGAACCAAGCTACATCCTATGCTGATTTTCAAACGCAAAAACAATGCCAAAAGAAGACATTCCTCGAGGAGTGATTGTCCACGTTCATGACAAAGGTTGGATGGATCAGGATGGGATGAAGATCTGGTTTGAGAAAGTTCGGAGCAGGAGACCAGGCAGGCTCTTATGCAAACTTGCTCTATTGGTGCTTGATCAGTTCAGGGCGCACATAACAAAAAACACAAAGATTGCTGTAGAGCAAAAAACAAAACTTGCCGTCATACTTTGACATCCCAGCTCCAACCACTTGATGTCAGCATTAACAAACCCTTCAAAGCTGACATGAGAGACGAATGGAACCAACGGATGAAGTCTTCTGGGGACAATTTGACACCAGCAGGAAGAGTGAAGAAACCAACTATAGGAAAAATTTGTACTTGGATGAAAAGATTCTGGGATAATATCAAGATTGAGATCGCTGTCAAGTCATTTAAGAAGTGTGGCATTTCAAATGCCATAGATGGAACTGAGGACAAGGCAATATATGAAGACAGTGATAACTGCTAATCAGACACAGATAAGGACAAGCTAATGGATGGGAGTTTTGACAGCGATGAGTTGTATGAATTTTATGATGAATAAAACTTGAGTTCAATAACTTTATGTAATACATTTTTTTTTCAAATTTTGGGCCCAAAAATTAAGGTGCGTCTTATACATGGGAAATACGGTACTTGGATTTCAGGGGAGCCTTTGATACTGTTACTTTTTTTTAATACTTTGATACACATAAAAGAGTACTGTATAAATTGGAGCAGTGCAGAATTAAGGATAAGTTACTGCTATGGATAAAATGATTGAGTGGTAGAAGACAGAGATTGGCTATCTCTGCCTAAAGAGATAGCCAATCTCTGTGTAGACCTAAATGGATGTTGATTGAACCTTCTCAATGCTGGCTCAACCTTCTTTAGTTGGTATAAAAAGCCTAACGGCTTCTGTGTTTATTTTCTTGAATTATTTCCATTTAGAATTTGCTGATGGTACCATCATCAGTTGTTCCCTCTGTATAGAATTTAAAAGACTGACACCACTACAGTCACCTTTCTGAAAGCAAAACCCATTCCCTTTACCAATGATTGTAGTTACATCCTTAAGTAAATCACACATCAATACACTGCGACCTATTGGTTCGGTTCTTTTATCTGCAGATTCTTAATGCATGAATTTTAACTGCTAATAATCAGATCAAGAGTATTACTCTCTCTTGTTGCCTCTCTAACATGCTGCTCTAGAAAAGTCATCCAATAAATCCACAAAAGTCATCCTAATGTGGGAGTGACCAATCTACACCAGTCAAGATCTAGAAAGTTAAAACTGCCCATTATAAAACATTCTGGTTTACTAACCCACTCTAGTTCTCTGTACAGTTGTTCATTGTACTCATCAGAGTCATTAGGCCTATAACACACTCCTCTAATTTTTGCTTTCCAGGTGATTATGTCACATCAAACTGACTTAACATTGCACTTTATGTGCTCCTATCCTGTCTGTTCTTTCTTATACATTGTATTCTCCATATTCCAATTCTACATCCTTTATATCTGATATCAGAGATGAGGAGTTGATGACTCAACTAGCCCTTCAGATTCATCAAATTTATCTCCTAGCATTGGTATACATGCACCTGTTCTTACTCTTAGTTACACTAACACAGGCCATGTATTTACATATTCCATGATGAATCACAGCAGGTTTTGAAATTAACAGCACCTTGCTTCCAGGGTGCTGTACGTTCCAACAGAAGCAGTGCAGTGCTAGAATCACTTTCACTTCTACCTGCGGCTCTTATTAATCTATTAGTCTGTGTACCATCCCTCAAACTTGCAGTTTTCCGGACCTTCTAACACTGCCTTGATAGCATCAGCAAATATTATTGCACCCTTTCTATTTAAGTGTATCCCATCCCTGTGAAAGCAGTCTCTCCTGTTAAAAAAACACAGACACAAATGGTAAAATGAAGGATTAAAGACCACAAACAATAAAATGTACTATCAAATAGGTTTGTGCTACTGCATTATGTTTATATGTAGGCAACTACTAAGTAGTTACAAAATTGGCATCATTTAAGTATATCTCGTATTGTCAATGCCTGCAAAATTTTATACACACCTGCTATGTTTCTTAGTGATCATCAGTTCCCTTTCAAGAAAATTCTCACTTGAAATGAGGTAGGAAATATGCAAAATTTGCTTTGGATTAATTAGAAAGCCTGGGATAATATTCCTGAAGTCCTTTTTTCTCCCACCAATTTAGTGTATCGACAAAAGAGGAATATATACGAATATCAGTTCTATTTCAATAATGCCGAATGCTCTGATTTTCTATTTGAACAGTATGTGTCAGTAAAATCTCCTGCCCAATCAAGTTTGATTTCTTCATAGAAAATGTTACTTGATGAATATGCAGAAGCAAATAAAAAATACTGACCAACACCAGTCCATCAGCTGTAACCATGAAACTGTGTCAGAAAAAATGCAAAAAGAACATTATAAACTGGATATCCTAATACATTATTCATAACTTTTTCTTTGTACTCTAATCACTAATAAATATGCCAAAATATAATGCAATCCCATTCTGGAATTAAGTCACTGTCATCTTAGTTGTTCACCTTCTTCAGTCTTCATTTTTAACATTTTCTACACACCATTCATAACATGGTCTCTTCCTTTCATAATTCTAAAAGCTGTTGATGTCACACTTGGGCATATTCTTTAAGTTCTCAGTATTATATGAGTCACCAAGAAAATGGTTTGTGATAAGTCAAGTGCCAAGCTATGTCCGTCACACATTCCACTTTATCCAATTTAGTAACCCTGGGTGTTGACATATACAAGGTCAAAAATGCCACCTAATATATTTAAGGTGAAGTAGGGCAATATCAGGCAACTCATTGTGAAAATGGAGCATGCTCCATTAAAAGTAAATGCTTTTCTGTAAATGACATCTCTCTCTCTCATGTAGAAATTCTGTATGAAAAATCTGTTGTTTACATAAAAATCTTTAATTTTTTCCCCTTTGAAAATGAATTGTTTGCATGCCTATTATGATAATAGGAAAATTCTATTTCTATATAATTCTAGATATTTAATTTCTTTTCATTGTTTTTGATTTTTTGGTCAAGAAAATGTACCAATGTGTTTGCACAGGGTTAAGCAAGGTTACCCAAACAGAAATGTGGAACAAGTAGTGTCACCAGCAAAACTGTGGTTAAGAATTCCAGTGACCAAAAATTTCAAAATCACTGTTTTGTGAATGAATATAATTTTATTTATTGATTGTTTTGCTAGAACAGAGATTTAATCTTTAATTGAAAACATTCTCCATTGTCCATCAGCAACTGCTCTTGACATTCTCAACATAACTGAAGCAATTCCTCTTAATAATTCTCCAAAGGAACAAAGAAAACTTAATTTTAATTCTTCTAAAACTAATTAAACAAATTAAGGAATTAAGGTCCAAATTAAGGAAAAAAATGTCATAAATATTTACCCAATTCTGAATGGCTCTGGATGTAGGATTGTTTAAATTTTAAAAAATGACTACAGAGTTTTAAATGGCAATAAAATAATAACACAAATGGAATAGAAATATAAATGACATGAAATTATTTCATAATACCAAAAGAAATGAAGAAATAAAATACAGCTTTAATTTTCTAGTACTGGAAATGTTCTGCAAGCATATCAGTATTTGGCAAAAATGCTGGGCATAGCTATCTGTAATTTTTATTCTTTATCTTTGTTTCATTTTGTAAATTATCTGTTCACATTTATTGATACTCTTGATCTAGGAATATAATTGTTGGGAAAGCTTACATGAATGTATGTGGTTCCTCTTCTATATTCAGAGAAATGACAAAAAAAAAGTCTTATGTCAAAGAAGTTAAAATTTTATTTCAGAATATAAAATACATACTAAATATTGATTTTTAAAAGTGATGCAAATATTGTCTGCAGAATAAGAAATAAATGCTTAAAATTACAATTTTTTTCAGCAGGCCACCACAGGACATGTGAAATGCTCTGTAGGTCAGGTCCAACCCACAGGTTGCCCATCCCTGGTTTACAGCTTTCCACTAGTTAATGTTAATCGATTCCTGTTCCTTTCTTCCGTTCCACTTCCCTCTTTTCCATTTTCCCACTACCTTTTTTTTTTTCGATCCTATTATTTCTTTCTCTCCTTTTTTCTACCACTGATTTAGCAGATGCTACTACACTACTCCTGACTAGCACTGTCTTGCATGATTACAAATCATGGCTCCAGTGTTACATAATTTCATTAAAAAAAATTAAACTATTAAAGGCACCTAGTGTAGTCATGTTTTATCACTTTTATTTATTTATTTTATTTGTCATCATTCTATTTTTGTTACAAATAGATAAGCTTTTTAGCTTAAGTTTCATTAAGTTTATCTTGACTTATTCAGTTTATAATATTTTATACCTCAAGCAAGATATTAAATATCAGAATTTCAGAACGTAAGAATTGATTGCACAGCACTCGACAGGTGCCTTTCAAAAATAACGTTCTCACGTTACTCTAATCAATGGCTAAAAATCTGAGATTTTTCTAGCTTTCTAAATGCATACAAACTTTAATACAATAGTTCTGGATTTTTTTTTCTTGTGGTTTCTGCATAGTAATTAAATGGGAGCATCTGTCATGCCACCGTTTGCATAACACTTTTTCCATTATGTAAAAAAACGGTTAGGCTGCAAATTGAATATTGCATATAGAGGGCCAGTAAATTAGAATGTCTTATCATGGGAGATATTAACTATCCAGGTATTCTTGGAATTTGTAAGCTGGCAGCTCACTCAGTAGCAAAACACTTTTTAATTTGATGGATGACTACTTTCCACACCAAAATGCTAGAGAGGCAATAAGAAAAAGCCCACTATTAGTATTGATTCATCATGTATTAAGAATTTTCAAGTAAAAGTACCTTTAAGTGACAGTGATCACAGGCTACTGATGTGACTGAAATTTATTCAAAGAAAAACTGTCAGGTGTAAAGAGAAGGATTTTTGTCTTTGCAAAGTTTATTATGATGGGATCAGAAAAATTTCTCTTTTATAAACCTGGTGTGACTAACTGATGATGTTAAAAATATGTCAAATGGGAAGTGCTCAGGGAAGTAATTGTAGAGGCCATTAAGAATTTTATATAACTAAGAAATAGTGTTCAAGATACAGATCAAAAGGGGTCAGATAAACTGATGAGTTCAATGGCAGAGAAGAAAAATTCATGGGATAATTATAAATTGTTGGGGGGTGGGGGATACTGAGTCCTACAATAAGCAAAACTCTGTACCTCCAGTGTGTAATTAAGTTACTCAGGGAGTTAGGCAGGATAAGGTAGATGAGAAGTCTAGCTAATGATGCAAAAAAAAATTAAAAAAAAAATAATAAATAAATAAAAAAAAAAAAGCAGCAAGGAATGCTTTGTGTATGTTGAAGCTAAGAGTGGAATAAATCACAGTGGACAACTGGATATGAATGGTATAACTGTTGATGATTCTGTAAAAATTGAATATTTTTCATCTACATTCACATAAAGTTTTTAGAGCTGGATTAGCAGAAGTCTTTCTAATGCTGATTACAATTTAAATGATTTTATAATAACAAAGTAAGGCAGAAGAGAAATCACTGAAGCTAAAAGTGAACAAGAGCCTGGTGCGATTGAACCTATCCAATTATATTAAAAGCCACAAAAGAGGTAATTAAACATTTAGCCATCATTATGATAATGACAGAGTCCTTGTATTCAGAAGTATCTAAGAGTTCTGACAATTGGAGATACAGAAATGTATCCCCTATTCACAAGTGTGGTTCCAAAGGTAAAACAGGCACAACAAAAGACCTGTAACCCCTGCACCAAGGAAAATAAAGTAATCAATATAAAGAAACAATGCAAGTTCATCTTGATAGAAGTGGAGAGTAGTTATGAAGTAGTCATAAGGCAATAACACAAAAACATAAGGAAGGTCACACTTCACTAATCTGCTTACTATGAAGATGTTACAAAGGAACTGGATGCAAAGAATAATTCTGGCAATATATACAGTGCACACTGCTTATTGTGATCATGGATAATGCTATCATTTGTTTAACAGTATTGCTTTTATGAAGTTCCAATCTATACATAGAAAAAAATTGTTTATTGTAATTGGCACCTGAGTTTATGTTATCACTTATTTGCCTTATTGCAGCTTATGCATACGCAGTGAAAGTGATTATTTAACATCCTGATTTGTTACTGAAATCCAGCATGTTTCAAATCTAGTTACTGTAGTTGTTCCATACAGTTCAAATGGTTATGGATGGCATAACTCTGTGAAGCAAAGTACTGTATCTGTATTCCTACCAATCTGATTGTTTTGCAGTAGAGCATTAACCCTTTTCTAATTCTTGATTTTAATGGTTTGTATGGATTTCCAGAAACATTACAACAGTTTCATTTTTAATGATGACTTTCTTGAAGAAATAGTGATAGTCAATTGCAGTATTTTATATTGCTTGATTTTAACATTTTCTTTCTGTCAACATACACCATCTTATGTACACATTTTTGCTGTGCATCAATAAACTATGCTGAACAGCTGCATTCTTGTTTCTTCATTACTGTTATCAAGGGTACCAAAGTGATCTCAATAAGCAGCATCTACTGTACTTAGATTTTAGTAAAGCCTTTAATACTGTACAACAGTAATTGTCATATAAATAAGAGCAAATAGTAACCAATGTAACATTAGCAAACGCATATGATGCAAGAAAGCAAGCTTATACAGCATCAGCCAAAAAAAAACCCTTCTCATTTTACCCATCCACTTGCTCCAAATGTTTGTCTAGTTCTACCTTGAAGCTATTTAAGCTATCAACTTCTACAACGACAGATGGAAGTTTGTTCCAGCAATCAACCACCAACTGCCTAAAGGCAAACTTCTGCACATCTATCCTGCAACTGCCTTTCCACAACTTGAATTTATGCCCTCTCAGGTAATTATTCTGAGCAAGAGGAAGAATCTCATCAGCATTGAGCATGCTCAAATCATTTGGGGCTATATACACCTCAATCAGATTATCTTACAGGTGCCTTGTCTCCAGACACTGTAATTTGCAAAACTTAAGTCTTTCTTTTTAAGAGCAACCCTTTGTTTCATTCACTAATCAACTTGCTAATATGGACAAAAACAAATGGTTACAAATGGCCTCTGGTCTTCATGGACCAATGTAATGAGTGGGGTTCCACATGGGTTGGTCACCCCTTATTGTTTTTGATATCATTATTGACATTGATGTAGGTATTCTTCAAGTTAGGTATCTAAATTTGCTGTGATATAAAGGTGGGGCATAGTGGTCAATGTGCTACTTCAAGATTATCTAGATAAAACAAGCAGATGGGCTGTAAAATAGGAAATGAGGTTTAATAATGATGAATGCAAGGTACTGCATTTGAGCAGCATTAATCCCAGAATAGCATACCATTTGAGTGCTACCAAACTCAAGGTAGCAGAATATGAAAAAGATCTAAGGGTAATTATACTGTCTGATATGAAATTCTCTGAGCAGTGCAAACAAGCTGCCAAAACAGCCCACGGGGTTCTGACAATGAAGTACAAGAACTCTAGCAGCAGGTACAAAGAGATCATTATCACATTCTCAGATGAACCATACATAAGACGCATAAATTTAAATTAGAAAAGGATAATTGCAAAATAGATGTGTGGAAATTTACATTCACCCAAAGGGTATTCAATTGGTGGAATAAATTTCAACCTAATGTTTTGGAGTTGGGTGGTTTAATTAAATTTAAGGAAGATTTGGACAAATTATTGAAAGGATTTTTTTTTTTTTTTTTGCAGTGTTTTATAAGCTTTGCTTTCTTAGATCATGTTGCTAATACTAATATTAATACCAGCTTTGTACAGAGAGTGAGTTGAATTTGTAAGCTACACTCTTTGGAAACCAGGATTTCATGGGGTAGCCTGATTCAAGACATCAAGGCCTTGAAAGGTTTGAATAAACTAAATGCCAAAGGAATTTTTATTCTTAGTTACAGCATACATAAGGGGTATAAATTTAAATTTAGAAGGAATAACTGTAGACTGGATATCCAAAAAGTTACCTTTAGTCAGAGTGACCAAGTGTTGGAATCAACTTCCATTTATTCATGTGGAGGTTGGAAGTTTATTTATTTTAAGGATGGATTGGATAAATACAAAAGAAACAGGTAAATGATGAAGTGACATTATTTAATTTATTTTAATTTAGATTTGACTTATGTATTTATTTTTGGCTGGTGCTACATTGCATCATTTAACTGGTACTAATAGTAATATTAATTTTCACTAAATGATGATATAGTATTTTCTATTTTCATTTCCATTTATAAATCATGAGAGGTTTTGTTTGGCATCTGGGAGTAAAGTGGAGGAGAAACTGTTGAAGATAAACTCAAGAAAGGCACCCGGGGTGGATGGGATCTATCCAGGTATATTAAAGGAGGCAGCAAAGGAAGTAAGCAAACCCTTAGCCATAATTATGAGAGCTTCCTTGGACTCAGGGGAGGTACCCATAGACTGGAAATGTGCAAATGTGACCCCAATTCACAAAGGAGGATCAAAGGCTGACGCAAGTAATTATAGACCTGTGAGCTTAACTTCTGTTCCAGGAAAATTAATGGAGGCACTGGTTAAAGAAGCACTGCAGGATCATTTAGACAAGACTTCAGTTATAGCTCAGACACAGCATGGTTTTGTTAAGGGGAAGTCTTGCCTGACCAACTTGATTGGATACTATGATGCAGTCACAAAAGAACTGGATGCAGGGAATAACTTTGATATTATATACTTGGATCTTAGAAAGGCTTTTGATACTGTTGCACATGGAAGACTGCTACACAAATTGGAGCAGTGTGACATTGGAGGCAAATTGCTGCTATGGATAAAGGTGTGGTTGAGGGGGAGAAGACAGAGAGTGGTAATCAATGGACACTGCTCATCATGGACTAATGTTATTAGTGGAGTCCCTCAGGGCTCAGTGTTGGGTCCATTATTGTTTTCTGTATTTATAAATGATATTGATGATGGTATATCAAGCTTAATGTCCAAGTTTGCAGACGATACAAAGGTTGGCAGGGTTGTCAAGGACACTACTGACACTATGCTGCTGCAACAGGATCTGGAAAGGTTGAGCAGATGGGCTGAGAGGTGGCAAATGAAGTTTAACATTGACAAATGTAAAGTACTACATATGGGAAACAGCAACCCCAGAGCAATGTATCAACTCTGTGGTACTACACTGACAGTGGTAGAGAATGAAAGGGACTTGGGGGTGGTTGTGCAGGCAGATATGAAGTTCTCTGAGCAGTGCAGATGGGCTGCAAGAGTAGCTCATGGAGTATTGTCAATGATATACAGGAATTTTTCCAGCAGGGATAAGGAGGTGATTATTCCATTGTATAAGGCAATGGTCAGGCCACACCTAGAGTACTGTATACAGGTCTGGAGGCCTCATTTCAAGAAGGATGTAGAGCTGCTGGAACGAGTACAGAGAAGGGCAACAAGATTAGTGAATGGAACAAAGGGGTGCTCTTACGAAGAAAGGCTTAAGTTTTGCAAATTACAGTGTCTGGAGACTAGGCACCAGCGAGGTGATCTGATAGAGGTGTATAAAGCCTTGAATGGTTTAAGCATGCTCAATGCTGATGGGATTCTTCCTCTAGCTCAGAAAAATCACCTGAGAGGGCATAATTCAAATTGAGGAAAGACAGATGTAGGATAGACGTGTGGAAATTTGCCTTTAGCCAGCGGGTGGTTGGTTGGTGGAACAGACTTCCATCCCTTGTAGTGGAGGTTGATAGCCTAAATAAGTTTAAGGCTCAGCTGGACAGGTATTTTGAACGAACAGAGGGGTGAAGTGGAAGTGGTTTTTTTTTTTTTGGCTGATGCTGCATAAGCTTGCTTTCTTGCATCAAATGCCTCTACTAATGCTAATGCTAATCTGACAGATGCCATATGATTGATTACATCTATCTGGTACAGAGAAATTTGTTAATAATTCATCCCAATGGCATTTTAAAATTCAGTTATTTGTATCTGTCTTGTATACTTTCCTAAAAATTGCTATTAAGAGCAGTATATATTTTTTTAACAATAAAGGCTCCTCTGGCATCAATGGGAACTGCTTATTATTAAAAAAATAACAAAGTTTAATGTGGGAGATGTAAGAATTGGAGCATCGTTATGTGTGATGTGAAATAATAGCTTGAAAGGACCATAAGAAACTCAGAATAAATTAAATAAAGGTTGTAGATATTTTGATATGTAATTTAGTTACATAATAAAATATCTAAACGAAAGCTGAGAGAGGGGGGGGAAGAAAATTTTGAGGGCAGAGCAAATAACCAAAGATTAGAACAAGTTAGTCTTTAATAAGATGGAATATTAGTGACAAAAAAAAAATCAACAGAATAAGTAAAGCAGGAAGCACATGATGCTAATAAAATTTGTTCACTGTGAGAAGAAAAGAAATTAGCCAAAATGACAAAATTGGCTGTATATAATACAGGTTTTCAGCCTATTTTAACCAACAGACCCAAGAACCGGATAAGAAATGTAAAAAAAATAATAATAACAAAAACTTAATTCCTGAAATAAGTTTTTACATTTTAGTATAGGAGTAGGTTATTTATAACTTCATTTCGCATCATATATTGAAAAATATGAGAAAATAACATTGCACTATGCAGGATTCTCCGTCTTTACTGACAGGATTCTAGTCCTCTGCATGACAATGACGGAGCTTGGATTTATGCTCTTTAGAAATTGTTTATTCGTGAGTCAAACCAGAATTATTAATATCATTTTTCATTTAATAACATCACCAAGAGGATGAATACATTGTGCTCAAGGGCATTATTGTGAACTATTTGGTTTTGTCATCGGACAAGAGTTTTAAACTTTGAGTGAGCACTTTGATCGATTATCATCAAATGATTTTGTTGTGACTTTTCAAAACAATGTGAAAATTTCAGTATTCCCTAAGTATGGTAAAAGTCCCCAACTGTATCAATTATTATTTTTTCACAGGCATAAAAAATTCTTTTTGCACTCCATTTTGGAAAAATGTAGTAAAAAAAAAAAAAAAAAAATCACCCACCATTTAATTTTCCAGAGTTTCAATTTGCTTTTGTTTTTGCACATTTCTCAGCCAAAAGTTTGCCTTTAAGGCAGTCAGGGAAATATATATATTTTTTTCATAACAAACCTGTTGTTTCTAAAACTGATTTTTGAACTTATCATCTAATGCAGTTTCAGAATTAAAAATAATTTTTAAAATTCCCATTTTAAAAAATTTCTTGCTGCATTTTCCAAAAAACTTCATTGGTTAAATAAATAAATTTTCTGTTTATACCAGAGTATAAACAGATGGGGTATAAACTCCTCTGACCGTTTCGTCATCCAAACGGTCAGAGGAGTTTACAAGATAGACAGAATACAAGAAACAGCACCGTATTCAGCAGTCACAGGCTTGAACCCCAGTCACTCAAGGCACGTGTACTTATGCATCCACACAACTGACCACTAGACTACAGCTCCAATGTACAAAGCTGCTGTAACAGTTTTGATGCACCAAGTAGAAGTGAATGGTTAAGAAATATAAACAGAAATACAGATGCAAGCAATTGCAGGATTATATTAAAAATAAGGAAATCAGAAAAAATCCTTGGAGAACAATATCCAGTAACACAGAAAGGGAAAATTAGCTAAACAGATATTCAAAGCAAAAATGAATGGTAATAGTGCTAACAAAACCAAGAGAAAGGGAGAGCAATGGCACTGTTAGAGGAAAGCTGGTTTTCTCTGACTCAGACTGAAGGTCTAAAAAGAGAAAATGGAAAAGGCTGATATTCCTGAAGGACTGATTAGTCATATTATGGTGGCTAACATCCACTGGATATAAGATTTGGACGATGTTGAACAAACACATCTACTTATCCTATGAAAGCTTTTTTTCAATAACTATTAACCTTTCATTAATGCCATGGAATATGAATACACCCTTAGTGTGGTGGAATGCATTAAACCCTACTTTATATTTTCATTAAATCAGTTTTAATACATAATTATATATAGCTTTAAATGTTCTTTGTGTAGGGGTTTATTCTTTGGAGTTTTGTTCTGCACTCATTGCATGAGAGCTTACTTGAACATTTTCACTTGAGCCACTCAGCTGGTCATTTTCTTTAGATGTGTTGCTGCATCTTATTCAGCTTTAATAAATTTGCTTAAAAGTTCAATTTTTTTTCATAATACACTACAAATTGGGATAATATAATTTTTTGTAATGTAGAACATAAACTTACATACATTTATAATAAATTATATTTCGAAATGATATTAAACTTTATTTATACATAACAATTCACTTCAAATTCACTTCACCAACACTTCAAATTCATCAAATTTATACTATACTTCTAGCATTGATATACATGTATACCAATTCGTATTTGTAAGAAATACATATATATTAGTGTTGCTTTATTAATTCTTTCTGACAAGCTTAAATGAAAAACATTCAAAAACAGCTGTAATGTAAGCATTTAAATTTTGGAATAAAAATCTGTCTCATGCAATCAGTCATATTTCAAAATCTAATAACAGTTACCTATAACTAAGGTTAATAGCAAAACTTGGACAAAAACTTTTCTTTAAAGGCATTTAAGGCTAGATTACAAGCACTAAATGCTGCAGAAACTAAGTTACATTCTATATCAAGCTAATTTAAGTAATACTTTGGAGGTCAAAATGATCTCCACATGATTAAACAGACTGATTTGCACATTAATATTTCTTGTAATATTTTCTAAATGAGATAACACTATTTTTTAACAAATTAAATATGAAAAAAATATATTAAAAAATAGCTAACTGGAAAAGAAAATTGCTATCTCAGTATGTAAAAAAAGGAACAGAATTTATATGAACTATAAAAGAATTTAGGAATACAAATTTTTTGCCAAAATACTAAGGGGAAATACCACAATCACACTTTACCAAAAAGTAAAATAGCTTCAGGACATATATTAATGTGGTAATTAAACAAAAAAATAATAGGAGTTTAATTCAGAACAACATGTAGTCTTAACATGGTATATTATGAATGAGCATCTGACAAAAAAAAAAAAAAAAAAAAAACTAAAGCTAACTAGAAGATACACTCCTTTACAACATATGAGGTTACATAAGTTTACTAAAATGCTATTTAAATCGTCAATACCTACTCAATAAAAATTATTTTTGGTAATGTTTTGGGATTCTATTGAAAGCTACCTTCAGGTCTAATAATGTGTCTACAAAGGAACTACGGTGCAGGAATAGTTCCTGCAATTTACTGATGGATATATAAAATTAGATAAGAAAACTGCATTGAAATATGAAGGGTAGCAATAAAGTTCCCAGACTGGTGCTTTTTAGTTATGTTCAATGAGTATGAAAATAAATTCAAGTGATAGGTTGTTGTTCAAACTTCTTCCAACAGATGATGATACAAAGATTGTCTAGTAGGCTGACAGGTTGCAAGTAATGACAGTTTCATCAGTAGCTTTAACATTCCATGACACAATTTTGCAATGGAGCAACGAATGAATATCAAATTTTGCTTTAAACTGGGAAAATCTGTTAAACTGTTTATAGTGATGAAATATTAAGTTGTACCAGTGTGTTTGAAACAATATAAACAGTTCAAAGATGGAAATGAGGCGATTCGCGATGACATAAGAAGTTGACAGCCATCAACCTCTCGAAATGAAAACAGGGTTGCAAAAGGTTGGGAAATAATGGCAAGAGCTCATTGTTTTACCCTCAGAATGATGGCTGATGAGTTGGATGTAAATAAGGAGACAATGATCTCTTGCCATAATTTCCCAACCTTTTGCAACTGTATTGAAAATCTGTGCCACAGTCTCATGGATCAGCAGAAGCAACAAAGAGTGTAACCATGCAAAGACTTCATCCAGACTTGTCAAGGCTGCTAATTTCCTCAACTGTATTGTCACTGGAGACTAGTGTTGGGTGTTTCAGTACAACAAAGAGCCAGAGCATGCAGTTGATTTCCAAATCACCACCAAGGCCCAAAACGTTTTGTTTAAAGAAGACTAGGATCAAGACTATGCTAATCATGTCTTTTGAAAAACAGGGTGTGATTCGCAAGGAATTTGTATCTGAAGGGGAGAGAGTTAATGCTGAGTTCTACGTATAGGTGCTTCAAAGACTATTGAATGCATTTCCTAGGTGAGGACATAATTTTAGGAGAAAGTCAGCTGGTTCTTGTTGCATGAAAATGTCCCTGCCCATTCTTCACTTGCAAAGACATTTCTGACAAAAGATAGCATTATACAGATCAACCATCCACCTGATCTAGCATCAGCATAAACTTTTAGAATGGTGTGGTGTAATAAGTGCATTCAATCAGGTGGTGATAAAAATATTTTTGAACTCCTTCGCTCTGTATTATTTTTATATACCAGGCCAGGAACTTTATTGCCACACCTCATCAGAACCAGTTCTAAATGTAGCAGCTAGAACCCAACACCAACAGCTAGATTACCAAATGAAACATTAGGGTACAAACCAAACAAAAAGGAGGTGAGGGGGAATAATCACTTATTCATCCCAGCACTTAATGAGTCTTTCCTTCCCTCCTTTTTTTACATCCATGAAAGGATGTAAATTTCTTCATGAAGTGACTGCACTATTATTTTATTCCATTCAGTGTATTTTATCCAATTTCAATTCAATTAGGCTTACAAAGGATTAAATTTGATTGTTCACTAACAAAAAACATGACATCATTAAGTCTAATCAATTTATTTACTCTTTACCCTTCTCTGAAGTGGCCATATGTCCCAATTATAACAAGTTTGTCATGCACAACATTTAATGATATACACGACAATAAATTCTTTCATCATTAAACTGAATATTTGTGTTCTATTAGTTTTCAACTAAGGTTATTTTTTTTAAATTTCTTTCTTTCTTCAGAAAGCAGCAGTAGATTTTCCATCATGAAAATTCTTATTAGGCCAGTTTACTTCATTCTGCTGAAAAATATCTTAACTGTAAATTAAACAATTTTGTTTGCTGAAATATGTAAGATTTGCAAATTTATTTTTGCTCCTTACTATTTTCCAGCAGTCTGCTTGGACACCAACCTGGGTCACCCCACTAATCCATCCCAAAATAATGTGTTCTACGAGGAGGAGTATTCATAATAACTTTTAGAATAAACGATTTGTTCAACTGTCACAATTGAGTGCAACATATAGACACATCTTAATAAAAACCATTCGAAAATGTATTTTCTTCTCTCTTTTTCCCACCATACTAATGATATTTTATCCTAGTGTTTAACTGAATGACCTACTAATCGTTGTTTCATGGGTTATAATTGTCACAGCAGATGATATGAAACCGTTGTGTATTTTTATTGTTCATCACATTTGTTTCAGGGGCAAATATACGAACACCATATATACTTCTAAACATTTTAACAAGCTGTAATATATATTCTGAAATATCACCATTTGGTCGTCTGTAATATTTACAAATCATATCTGCATAATCAGCTTACAAAACCTCAAAACTGCTGCCCTTCTTCTGTGGCTTGTATCACAGTCCTGTTCAATTTATGTGGTTGTACGATAAAATTTATTTAAAATTGCCAGTTTAAAAAAAAAAAAAATTCTTTGATCGGTCTGTATGCAATTTCCAACTATTTTTCTGAACCAATACAAATTATATCACTGCATTAAACGTAACGATCGGCAGGTACTACAATATAACCAACACGACGGAAAAATTGCATCAGTAATGCTACGATTAAAATAAATTATATAAGGAAGAAACAAATAACATTTGATGTCGTAAAAGTATAGCAAGGTCCTCCTAAACGGCAAAAGTAAGAAGCAAATTCCGCAAAAAATCACTGGTATTTTATTTTATAAGAAATAATAAATAAATAAACAAATAATACGGAAAAAATATATATCCAAACCTCGATCTAAATTTATTTATTATAAAATTTACTGTTCCTATAGAGAGAATTACACGTGTTAAATGACGATTTTTTATTAATATGGATGGTACAGATGAGATTAAGAAGTTTTAAAGTGGAACGCAGGCAGCTGTGGAAATTCTTAAAACAGAAATAAATACGAAAATCCATTAAAAACTACTATATTACCTAAGTTTTCTGCACAATATAACACAAATATGCTTACTCAAAACACCCTGCTATCACCGAACACTACATACAACAGACACTGAGTTCACACGCTTACAGTGAATAAACGATATTAAACAACGGCAACTACCCCAACCAAACACCGCCATTCTGTGTAAGAGGAGCCGGTCATAAGAAGAATTAGTTTCGCACCCTATGTGTCACGGGTTTCTTAGAAAATATACAAATAAGATCATGCTATTTACTTAATTCCCGATTAAACTTCACCGTACTTCTTTTTAAAATATCGAATGATTTCATAGGGTTCCCAACGGTCTCATTTTCATATTAAGTAACGCTGTAAACTTCTAACACAACAGATAACTTCATACGGAATGTCTCAGTACGAAATGACTGCAAAAGCTCTAGTGTCATTTTAGGAAACAAAAATTTACTCCTGAATCTAAAAACAGAATTTTTACTAGCAAATGTTTTTGCACACAACTTTAAATAAATAATTAAGTACGGTACTACCAATCCATAATAGATAAGAAGATTACAGAAATGAATTTTATTCATTTATTTTGTCATTTTTTTCTTGCATCCTCATCACTGACATTTTTAAATTTACGCCTTTTTTTTTAACATTTACCTAAGCATTCCAGTTTTAAAAGTTTATGTTGATATTTTTTTGTAGCCAGAAATAAAAACTCATTGTGCCAAAAAAGGATGGGTGGAATGGAACTGGGGTATATTTGACAAACACAAAAGCTAATGATATTGCAGACCAGCTACAGTGGGGAAATTACTATACCACCAGATCTGTCACAGAGAAGAGGAAAAAGTTAAGATGACCTGGACAGTTGGTTTAGCATGGTTTCTAGAAGGATCTCGCGGAAAAATCTCAGAATTTATAGTTTTGCTAATTAACATTTGTCATCTTTTAAGGACACAAAAACAAGATTAAAAACTGAAAATTTTACGAAGCACAATGCTCGTCAGCACGACACTTACAAAAGTGAAATCGGAAACCGGACCTGCATTCGGGCATTCATTCCGAACCCTGCACGAAAGATGATGATGTACGTATAGGTACTGATAATATTAACCATACGTGGTCTAAGGATTTACTTCACAATGCTGACGAAAAAGCAGCGATTCTGGCTAAATTTTGTATCTGGAATTTGCCGAGACTGGATAGAAGGAAAGAATTGACAAGCACAGCATTGTCAATCAACTTGGCTCTGGAGAGATTGTGCAAGGCTCATAATTTTTACAGAATGGCCTACACTTTGTAGCAGGAGAGAATGTTCTTATAGGGGACAGGACACACTTAACTAGAAGGGATGCAAGTATATTTTCAGGTTCTATTAAGACAGACAGTTTTAGGTAGGTTGGAAACCTAACTAACACAGTGTGTGTGTAATATATTATGTCTGTAAATTACTTGTGTTCTGGTTCTGTGGTCGATTTTCCTCTTTGTGGAAAAAAAATTCGAGTTTCTGAAAATAAAAACCACGAAACTGTCTCCTGAGATGGCTAACTGAAGCCACGTTATGGTCAGTTAATATCGAATGATTAATAGTTAATAGTGAAAATAACAGCTCCTGTTATTTACGGTATTCAAAACTGGTCTTTTCACCCAGTGTAGGGCGGACAGTGCTTATATTCACCGGTGGGGCGGGTACTGGAGGAGAGGAGGAATATACAAACAAATAGTATAATAGCAACTATAGGCAGAAGAGAAATTTATTCTCGCAGTGCTTCTACTAGGACATGCAGTAACCAGGAGAGTAAGACGGAAGAGAGACAATTACAAGGCTTTCTGGGGTTCTCATGGGACAAAAAAATATATGACCTTGTTAGGACTATGAGCACATACACTGAGTGATCACTGAATTATGATCACCTACCTAAAATCGTGTTGTGCCCCCTCTCGCACGGATAACAGCCACTGGTCGCCTAGACGCTAATTCCACTAGATGTCTGAAAACGTCCCATTAGAAACCGCAGCCATGCTTCAGAATTAATGACGGTTGAATGTTCATACAACCCACTTCTTGTTCCAAAACATTCCACAGGTGTTCAATTGAATTGAGGTCAGGTGAATTTGGAGGCCATTCAAGGTGGGTGATATCTTCACTATGTTCCTTGAACCACTCCTGCGGGACAGATGAAATGACGCATTATCGTCTTGGAAAATCCTGCTTCTGTCCTATTAAAAATGCAATATGGCAGGGTGCACATGTTAGGGCTGCTAGTAGACCTGACTAGTGAAAGTTGGTCCATAAGCACCTGGGGTCATAGTTCTTCCAAGCAAAACATGCCACATATTAAGTAAACACTGCCACCTGCCTGGATAGAGGGCACTGAGAACGATGCGTCCACGGACTCCTGTTGATTGCCACCCACACACACACACACACACACATAGGAGTCCAAAGGTATGTAAAGATGATCACTGGTAAAGAAAGCGTATCTCTTGGGTCGTCTTCTAAAACTCAGTCCTAAAACAGGACTGAGTTTTAGAAGAATCAAAAACAACTAAGTTAGCTGGATATAATCATTCTTCTTTTAATCGGTGATTCCCTTCTACTTCTCTCTCTCTCTCAGAAATTTTTTTTTTTTTTTGGCTGATGCAGCATAAGCATCAGGCTTCCTTGCACCATATGGCTAATAATAATAATAATAATAATAATAATAATAATAATAATAATCTTTGAGTCACTAGAGAACTGCCTGGAGAAAGCTTATCTCTTGGGTCGCTGCTTGGAGAACCCCAAATGTTCTGAATGTGCAGCCATTCGTCATTTGGGATGTTGTTCTTGCATTCGCTATATTGTATTACCATATCAATTGAGCCCGCACACAACGCGCTGCACCCTTCACTCACCATGAACTCATCACTCAGTCTGTGTAATCCTTTACAGTTCTGTCGGCGAGATGTGAACCGACTAGTTCTACACAATTCTTTGTATACCTTAACCACAGTGAGCCGTGAGCAACCGACAAGACGTGCTGTTTCCGATATAGAAGCACTCGGCGGACTAGCTCCCATAAACATGCCCTTTTGAAACTCCGTGATATCTTTATTACATCCCATAACTGCTATTTTATCATTCTGACTTGCACGAGTAGATATAAATTTCCACTTTTCCAGCGTAGGAAGTCCTTTTTTTCCAGATTTGTATAGATAGTTATAAACTGTTTGGAAGAAAAGTAAAGCAGAATGAAAAAGCGAAAACCACGCTTTTTTTCTTTGCAAAGGAAGCAATATTTGAGTGGACTTATGCCAAGAGAGAGATTAGAAGTCAAGGTAATCCCTACTAGAGATATGTAATCTTGTCTAGAAATCTGAATGTCATCAAAGAAAAGCGTAGGAGCAGAAGATTCCTTTTTTTGTGAGATACAAGACAGGACTGAGTTTTAGAAGAATCGAAATCAACTAAGTTATATTTGAACCACTTGAGAACTACCTGGAGATCAGCATTTAAGGAATTTTCGACAGTGGATATTCGAGAAGTCGATGGTGTTCGGGTTTCTCAAACTGGATGATGGAATGCAATGTGCTATCATCAGAAAAACTGTGGATACTATTTCTGGTCAATGGAAGAAGGTCATTAATACACAAAAGGAAAAGAGTGGGAGAAAAAACTGAACTTTGGGGAACACCAGCATTAGTGGAGAAGCTAGCAGACAGAGAGAGACATCTACCATAATCCGTAATGAGCAGTCAGATAGAAAACTGGATCCGAATTACAAAAAGCAGTTGGTAAACCATAAAATAGAAGATTATTTAAAAGACCTTTAAGCTAAACACGATCAAAACACGATTACGTTGTAGAGCGAATATCATCTTTTAAGGGCACAAAAGGTGATATAGTTGTACACGTTGGCACTAATGATATTAAGAGTAGGAGACCGGCAGAATTACTTAACAAGTACAGGTCACTGTTGAACAAAAGCCGTGAATTAGGGTTGAATTTGAAAGTGTCTGCAATTCTGCCCAGACACGATAGGAGGGAGTATATGATGAGAGCCTTGTCGATCAATTCGGCCCTGGAAAGATTGTGCAAGGCTCAAGGGGTAGAATTTTTTTCAGCCTGGACTGTACTTGTTAACAGGAGAGATTGCTTCTACAGGGATGGGATACACTTAAATAGAAAGGGTGCAAGAATATTTGCTGATGCTATCGAGGCAGTGTTAGGTGGGTCGGAAAACTGCTAGCTTGGGGGGAGACAAAGACCAATAGATTGACAGTAGCCACTGGCAGAGGTGAAAGAGATTCTTGCATTGCTTCTATTAGAATGAGTAGAAGCCTGAAAAACAAGATGCATGATATTTCAGAGACTGCTGGGAGCCATTGCGGTACAAGTAAACACATGGGTTGTGTTAGGGTAGCTAAGAATAGAAACAGGTGCAGGTATACTTGAGTGTACACCAATGCTAGAAGTTTAGTAAATAAATTTGATGAATTTGAGGTATTGCTCAAAACATCAAAGGCAGATATTGTTGGGATATCAGAGACGTGGTGTCACACAGATATAAGGGATGCAGAACTGGAATTTGGGGAGTACAACGTCTACAGAAAGGATAGAAGGATAGAAAGGGGGGAGGGGTTATGCTATTAGTTAAGAAACACATAAAAACCAAGGAAGTGAAACCAGACGACATCGCTGGACAGTGCAGTGCTGAGTCAGTTTGGTGTCACATAAGCATTGGGAGATCAAAATTGAGAGTAGGAGTGTGCTATAGGCCTAATGACTCTGATTAGTATAATAAGAAACTGTACAGCGAAATAGAGTGGGCCAGTAAATCAGAGAGTCTTATAATGGGAGATTTTAATTTCCCAGATATTAACTGGAATTTGGGGGCTGGTCACTGACACACAAGCAGGGCTTTTGTGGATTTATTGGATGATTGTTTTCTACATCAGCATGTTCGGGAAGGCAACTAGAAGGAGTAATACTCTTGATTTGATTATCAGCAGTGATTCTTCATGCATTAAGAATCTGCAGATAAATGAACCACTAGGTGGCAGTGATCACAGTGTGCTGAAGTGGGATTTACTCAAAGAGGTAACTACCATTAGGGGTAAAGGGAAGGGTTATTGCTTCCGTAAAGGCGACTACGATGGACTGAGAGAGTATTTAAATTCTATACAGGGGGACCAACTGATGATGTTACCAACAGCAAATTCAAAATGGGAAGCATTCAAAGAACTTATCTTGGAAGCTACTAGGCTTTACATACCAACTAAGAAATATTGTTCAAGGTTTAGGACAAAATGGATGTCAGATGAACTAATGAGGCATATGGTAGAGAAGAAAAATGCATGGGATACTTACAAATTAACACATGACACAGAAGCCTATGACAGATACAAGTTGATATGCAACCAAGTTACAAAGGAGGTTAGGCAGGCGAAGGCAGATTACGAGAAATCCTTGGCATGGGATGCAAAGAAAAACAGCAAAGAGTTCTTTACTTATGTAAACTCTAGAAGGAAGGGGATGAATCAGATTGGTCCACTTGATATTGATGGGTCAACTGTTGATGATCCTGCTCAGGTAGCTAACAAACTAAATGAATATTTTGCATCGACATTCACACATGAGGAGTTATTCAGCGAGGGGAATGCCAGAGGTGTATTCAACTCTAGCAGTAAGCTACAGAATCTTGAAATAACTGGGAGTAAAGTGGAGGAGAAATTGTTGAAGATAAACACAAGAAAAGCACCCAGCGTGGATGGGATCTATCCAGTTATATTAAAGGAGGCAGCAAAGGAAGTAAGTAAACCCTTAGCCATAATTATGAGAGCTTCCTTGGATTCAGGGGAGGTACGCATAGACTGGAAATGTGCAAATGTGACCCCAATTCACAAAGGAGGATCAAAGGCTGACACAAATAATTATAGACCTGTGAGCTTAACTTCTGTTCCAGGAAACTTAATGGAGGCACTGGTTAAAGAAGCACTTCAGGATCATTTAGACAAGACTTCAGTTATAGCTCGGACACAGCATGGTTTTGTTAAGGGGAAGTCTTGCCTGACCAATTTGATTGGATACTGTGATGCAGTCACAAAAGAACAGGATGCAGGGAATAACTTTGATATTATATACTTGGATCTTAGAGAGGCTTTTGATACTGTTGCACATGGAAGACTGCTACACAATTGGAGCAGTGTGACATTGGAGGCAAATTGCTGCAAAGGATAAAGGGGTGGTTGAGGGGGAGAAGACAGAGAGTGGTAATCAATGGACACTGCTCATCGTGGTCTAACGTTATTAGTGGAGTCCATCAGGGCTCAGTGTTGGGTCCATTATTGTTTTCTGTATTTATAAATGATTTTGATGATGGTATATCAAGCTTAATGTCCAAGTTTGCAGACGATACAAAGGTTGGCAGGGTTGTTAAGGACACTACTGACACTATGCTGCTGCAACAGGATCTAGAAAGGTTGAGCAGATGGGCTGAGAGGTGGCAAATGAAGTTTAACATTGACAAATGTAAAGTACTACACATGGGAAACAGCAACCCCAGAGCAACGTATCAACTCTGTGGTACTACACTGACAGTAGTAGAGAATGAAAGGGACCTGGGGGTGGTTGTGCAGGCAGATATGAAGTTCTCTGAGCAGTGCAGACGGGCTGCAAGAGTAGCTCATGGAGTATTGTCAATGATATACAGGAATTTTTCCAGCAGGGATAAGGAGGTGATTATTCCCTTGTATAAGGCAATGGTCAGGCCACACCTAGAGTACTGTATACAGGTCTGGAGGCCTCATTTCAAGAAGGATGTAGAGCTGCTAGAACGAGTACAGAGAAGGGCAACAAGATTAGTGAATGGAACAAAGGGGTGCTCTTACGAAGAAAGGCTTAAGTTTTGCAAATTACAGTGTCTGGAGACTAGGCACCAGCGAGGTGATCTGATAGAGGTGTATAAAGCCTTGAATGGTTTAAGCATGCTCAATGCTGATGGGATTCTTCCTCTAGCTCAGAAAAATCACCTGAGAGGGCATAAATTCAAATTGAGGAAAGACAGATGTAGGATAGACGTGCGGAAATTTGCCTTTAGCCAGCGGGTGGTTGGTTGGTGGAACAGACTTCCATCCCTTGTCGTGGAGGTTGATAGCCTAAATAAGTTTAAGGCTCAGCTAGACAGGTATTTTGAACCAACAGAGGGGTGAAGTGGAAGTGGGTTTTTTTTTTTTTTTTTGGCTTATGCTGCATAAGCTTGCTTTCTTGCATCAAATGCCTCTACTAATGCTAATGCTAATGCTAAAAGCTTTTGAAATGTCAAGAACAACTGCTTGAATTTCACCAAACGTTTTCATTGAATGTGTCCTAGATGGGTAACATAAGCCAGTATATCACCAGTGGATGAACACTGATGGAATCCATACTGGCGATTGTTGATCACATGGAAAGTATCTAGACAGTTTAAAGTTGGCGGTTAATCGATTTCTCTGTTATTTTAGAAAGAATAGACCTAAGTTCAATGCGACAATAATTGAATGGTGGGGGGGGGATTTGTCACCCTTGTCCAGATAAAGATCGTACTCTACCCAAATCTTACCGCCCCATTGCTCTTCTCCCGGTCTTGGGAAAGTTAATGGAGCGGCTGCTTCAATCCAGATTATCCACCTACTACCAGACAGCCAACTTAGACTCTCCAAAGCAGTATGGCTTTAAGCCAGGATGCTCCACTGAAGATGCTATGAACAATCTGCTCAACACAGCAAACTCAACCACAGAAAAATATCTACTGGCTATTTCCATTGACTTTGCTGGTGCCTTCGATTCCATCTGGTGGCCCAGCATTGTCAGGAGATTACGTCAAATCAATATTCCACTCAACCTCTACCGCTGTCTCCAGAACTACCTCTTCAACCGCTCAGTCACTGTTCAAACAAATTTTCAGAAAACCTCCCGACCAGTTGTTAGAGGGTGTCCACAGGGCTCGGTTCTTGGGCCCTACTTCTGGAACTTGATACTAGATGAATTTCTTCTTATGGATTTGGGTCCTGTGGACTGCATGGCCTATGCAAATGACTTCATCCTCCTTATCAAAGCTGATTCTAGAACTCAGCTTGAGCAAATTGCCTCCCCTGCCTTAACGATCCTCCAAAATTGGGCAAACAACCACAAGTTAGTCATCTCTGGGGAAAAAACGAAGACTATCCTCCTCAAAGGATCCTTGGACATAAGAAGACCACCCCAAATTAAAATCTCTGGGCAGACATTGCAACTCAAAACAGAACTAAAATATCTAGGAGTAACCTTCGACTCCCGATTAACATTCTTACCTCATCTTAATTACCTCTCCAATAAAATACGTCGTTATACTGCCATGATCGTAAGAATTAGCAGAGCAGACTGGGGTTTGAAGAGGAGGACTCTCATGCTAATTTATAAAACCATCTTCTTACCAGCTGTGTGCTATGGTGCAGCCATATGGTTCCCTCGTGCCATCATTGCACGTAATAAAGCAAAGCTACATACAATTCAACGCAATATCCTACTCACTGTGACTAGAGCATGCCGCACAGTCAGTAATCCTGCCCTGCAGGTCTTAGCAGGCACTCTTCCTCTGGACCTGGAGGTTATTCGTCGCGGCCTTGCATACCGCATAAAGAGAGGAATTCCCACCACCATTCTGGATATAACACTCGATCTAGATAACGATCCAAAAAACGAAATGAAACAGATTTACTCTAAGCTCTTCCAGCATTGGCAAAGATCTTGGGAGCAAACAACCAAAGGTGAAACAACTAAAAGATTTCTTCCACAAGTTATGATAACTGCACCAAAACCTCCTCCGTGGTACTCACCAGGCCTTCACGTCTCCTTCTTCCTCACTGGTCATGGATCGTTTCGGGCCAAGCTGCATGCCCTGGGTCTCACCGATTCTCCTCTCTGCACATGCGGTGACAATGAAGACTGGATTCACCTCATGTATAATTGCCCTCTTTATGATTTACCCAGAAGTCTCCTAATCACCAAAACTGGAAATATACCCAGTGGGCAGGAACACCTCTACATAATTGACGAAACCACTACAAAGCCTTCACTACTTTTGCCCAGACTGTATTTGAAATGCGTCAAATTCACCTACAGCAAACTGTTCAACGCACCCCCATCTTATAATGAACCCAAAACTCAATTCACAGAACATATCCTGAATGGAATCAAAGAAAACACAAACAGAATATTGATCTTTGTCATGACCTAACAGGAATCTCTCGACGTTCACAAAGGTAGCTATCTGACAAACCCACGAACCCAAAAAGGACTTTTCTACAATAGCCACAAGAACTCCAAGCAATCCTTGAGCTTCATGAATCCATGAGCCGCCTCTCATCCCCTAAGAGAAGATTATCCAAGTCCCAGTGTGGGACACTGCTCATTGCCTACAAGTCACCCTTGGATGAAGAAGATTTAATTGCTTGACACTGGGCCCCTTGCCCATTGTGGGACCCACTCACTTGCTGGCACCTCTTCTCTTCAAGGTGTATGACAATATCTGATTTTCCTACTTGTGCAGGAACTCATATAAATACTCCTCTGGGAGTGGGACTGGCATTTGACTTATCAAATGCAGGATCATGCTATTAGGAAATCTGACTTTGTGGGTCACTTGACCTCACAACCTTTTCTCTTCTTCCTGAGGTAGGGTGGGCTCCCCCCCTGGGGGAGCCCACCCTACCTCACCCTCTCTCTTCTGCTTACCTTCTTTCTTCTCCTCAATCTCTCACCCCTTCGCCTATTTCAAAAAAAAAAAAAAAATTTTTTTGTTTAATTTATTTATTAATTTATTATTATTATTATTTTTTTTATTTTTTATTTTTTTATTTTTATTTTTTTTTATTTTATTTATTTTATTTTTTTATTTTTTTTGATTATTAATTTCTTTTATTATAATTATTTTTTTTATTTATTTTATATTATTTATTTTTATTTATTTATTTTTTTTTTATTTTATTTATTTATTTTTTTTATTATTATTTTCTTTTTTTTTTTTTTTTTTTTTTCGGCCCTCCCTGGGAAGCTCAGGCTAACCCCAGGGTCGGCCAGCCAGAGTTCTCTTTCCACATACCTGGTCCGGCTCCCAGTGCCAGTGACGGTAACTAGCAGTCTGTGGTGTTCCACAGACCCTAGGCTAAGCGGCCAGATGAACAACATAACCCGCACTAAGCAAACATGAACATACACTAACATATGATATCTGGCCTTCACAGTACTGTACTGTCTTACTTCACAAGAGATTCAAATGCGGAGTTGTGCGAAAGCACCGGTGCCGCTTGTCAAAAAACACTATGTCACTATGTCACCCTTATAGGTGAATAGGGGAAACCCTGGAGCCCGCCAAAAAAAAATAATAAAATACTTTGAAATAAAAAAAAAAAATACCCTTATTTAGGAACCTGATGCAAGTTTGGCAGGAGCGCTCGGCCAACTCAAATAAGGGAAATATCACCAGGAAATTCATTCCGAACATCGACAGGATGTACCCCAGTCCCCCAACTTGGTTTCAACCTGGCTTATACACCACCTATTTATAGACTGGTCACGGGGCCTTTAAAGCCAAGCTGGCAGTGCTGGGGATTGAGGTGGATCCGAGCTGTGCCTGTGGGGAGCTTGAGTGCTGGGAGCACATTATGTATGATTGCACCCATTATGAGGACCTCAGGTGCAGACTGATCACTGCAATACATTACCTCCCCAAGAACTTGGAATCACATCTATTGGACTCACTAGAGGAATACAGGGAGCTAAAGGAATATGCCTAAAAACTATTTGGTAGGCGTAAAATACTGATAGCCATCTACAGAAGAAGATAAAAAAAAATAATAAAATAAAATAAATAAATAAATAAAAAGAGACACAGAACACGCATGGAGAGGACTCAAGGAGAACCTCCCTCAGGAACCTGCTCAAGACTAATCATCTAAAACCAGCGATCGCAAGAATAAAACCCCATGGAGATGCGGATCTTCCCACGATGAAGAGAAACAGACTAACAACGGACCTGACCAGTGTTCATAGCTGAGGACAAATCTGGATACCAAACGCTACCAATGACAGAGAAGACCGACGAAGATAGAGAAACTCCATTTGCTGCCTCAACGGAGCCATATTGGCTCAAGGCTCTGCACTCTCTTGTGCAGTTCAATTCTTTTACTCCCACACCCGGCAGGGGAGGGAGGTGACGGCTTGCTGTCTCCTCTCTTCCCTGCCACACCACACCACTCCTTCCCTCTGGTGGGGCATGGGCATGCCTCACTGAATAATTGGGGGTCACCTACCCTATCGACCCTCTTCTTCCTATTTCAAACCCGGCCTTCACGCTCCCCTCCCAGCACTTTCTCTTGCACAGTGTATAGCCCTACACGTCCAAATTTAAAATACACCAAAAACAATTTCGCCCAACCTTTTAGGCACTTTAGAAACAGGCCTTCAGCGTCAAACCCCATATTAGCGCTTTAATGTAAGTGAATTAAAATCAACCGCGGTCGTTCTAATTTTATTTTAGGTCCTAGCCACTAAAATCCCAGGAAAGTAAGTGGCAGGACCTGCCAGAGTACAATTAACTCAATGGTAACACCCGGCTAGCCTCCACGTGGCGAGGTATGGGCAACGTCGGGTCCCATTAGGGGCCTGGCGGCCAATAAGCCGGATAAACAATGGGCACAACATATAACACTACTCATGACCCACACACTACCCTCCCTACCACCATCCTGGATTTCACTACAAACCCAGCAAACACCATCAAAGAAGAAAAAAAGCGCCTTGCAGTCTACCTTCTTAACGCCTGGCAAAACAGATGGAATACTACCCCAAAGGTACCATCACTAAAAAATTCTTACCTGAAATAGCCCAGATCTACCCTAAAGCTCCAGCATGGTACAGCCCAGGGTTATATACCACTTTCCTGATTACAGGCCATGGATCTATAAATCACAAACTTGCCTCTATGAACATCGTGGATGATCCTCGCTGTCTTTGTAGTGAAAACGAAGACTGGGATCACCTATTCTATGTTTGCCCGCTCTACGAGGACCTGCGAACGTTGCTCATATCAAAAATACATGCCTTGCCTCGAGGAAATGAACATTTTCTGATCAATGAGGAAGACCAGTACCACGCTTTTTCTGCCTTCGCCCATGATCTCTTCACCAGAAGAAGATCACTGGTACAACGTCCTGGAACTGATGCACATTGATGAACACTCTTTCTCATATACTGAACATCTTCACCTAGATTGTGACCACTTCTAGCTACTGGACTTGACACTCAGGTCGCTTGAATTGTTTCATCCGTGTCTCTCTTGATACGTGATTGCCTTCCCACCCTCTCGAGGGGCCTCTTCTTCCACTTCCGCTTAGGTGAGAGAATTCCCACCCAACCTGTGGAGGATGGCTTCCCTTACATCCTCCGTCGCTCTGTCTATACTTCCTTCCTTTACCCCCTGCAGTACATCCTGTACTCCCTGTACCCTATTATATTATTTTATATATATCTTTTTTTTTTTTTTTTTTTTTTACTTGGTCTCTTTCCAGGAAGCTCAGGTGACCTGGAGGAGACTAGCCAGAGAATTATGGGCAGCCTGGCTACCTCCTAGTGGTGT
This sequence comes from Mastigoproctus giganteus, assembly GCF_048544385.1. Lineage (NCBI taxonomy): Eukaryota > Metazoa > Arthropoda > Arachnida > Uropygi > Thelyphonidae > Mastigoproctus > Mastigoproctus giganteus. The sequence goes on along the minus strand of NC_143582.1, from coordinate 90,910,223 downwards.
GTGCGGGCAACGTGGGGTCCCATCAGGGGCCCTGCGGCCAAAAGCCAGGACACCCAACAGAACCCAGCACAATACTTCATTTACAACACAAAAATTTTTTTCTGGCTTTCACAGTGATACTGTTTGTCTCCACAGAGTATATATGGCGCAGATGTGGGAAACCACCGGAGGCGCCTTTCCCCCAAAACTATGCACACTTGCACACTATGACCCACACACTTCTAAATCTCTGGCTCTGGCTTTCACCGATACATAGAACATTCGCGGAGATGGGAGAAATCCCAGGAGCCGCTATACCCTCAATATACCTCATACCTCATACCTTATTTAGGAACTCGCACGGTGAGCACCCACGCCCTGCAAGTGCTCGCAGGCACTCTCCCGCTGGACTTAAGAAATCATTCAACGCGGCCTACTATACTACCTAGACAAAGGCACCCCACAGACTTTTCTAGGGTTCACTATTGACCTAACCAGCAACAGAAATGTGGGAAAGAAGAAGATACAAACTCACTTGCAGCAGGCATGGCAGGAAAGGTGGTGCAACTCTCAAAAGGGAGAGATCACAAAGAAATTTCTACCCAATATTGAAAAAAATTACCCAACCTCACCCAACTGGTTCTCTCCAGGTCTAAAAGCAACGTACCTCTTAACTGGACACTGAGCGATTAATGCCAAACTGTCTCTACTTGGGATTCAGGTTGATCCAACTTGCACTTGCGGGGGCTGGAGAGCTGGCAGCACCTAATGTATGACTGCAGGCTCTATGAAGACCTACGTGGTGTTTTACTCACCAGAATCCATTACTTACCACAGGGACAAGAACATCACCTCCTAGACACGAAGGAGGAGTATCAAGCCTTCTCGGATTACGCACAGGCACTGTTCACGAGGAGGAGGACGAGGAGAAACCAAATGACCGCAGCCCACGACCCACTACCATTATAACCAAAGAACATCTGTTCTTCAGCTCACCGGGCTCCCTTGCCTGGTGCCTTTCCACCCCCTCCCCTGCGCCGATGGTGGGACGGTCTCCCCCGGCGCCCCTTACTTTCTCCTGGTGAGGCATGGGCATGCGCATGCCTCACTGACTTCTTGGGTTGCCTACTCTATCATTCCCATATTTCTGCCTTAACCCCCCCAGCCTTCAGTCTCCCACCCACTCTATCTTTATGCTAGCGAATGTCCCACACACAAAAACTTAATTATGTCAAAATTCCCATTCGCCCATTCTTTCGGCCTTTATTATGCAAGTATTATCCCCCTCACCTAACGATCATCAAACCGACGATGATGGATATATGTATCTGTCTGTACGTACGTGCATATAAAAGAGCGCGCGCGTTTTTATTTTATTTTTTTTTTTTTTTAGGTCCTAGCCTCTGAAATCTCAGGAAATTAGGTGGCAGGACCTGCCAGAGTGAAACTAAAACTACTGGGTTCCTGGTCTGCCTCCACGGGGCGAAGGTGGGGCAACGTTGGGCCTCAGCAGGGGTCCAGCGGCTAAACGACCAGATGAACAACGGTACACGACATCATACAGATACAAAGCCCACACACTTTTAAATCTCTGGCATTCCCAGCGAACTGGTACACTCACAATGAAAGCAACACGGAGATGGGGGAAACCCCATCTCCGTGTTGCCGTCTGACACTAAATACACCTTACACCTTATTTAGGAACTGGCTGGATATGAGCAAGGAGAAGGGAAAAGACTGATGGAATAAGAAAGTGAAAAATGCAACACAGAACAAGAGTAAGCGCAAGATGACCGGTTTTAAGGACAAGTCGGGAAATTCCATCAGGACCTGGAGCTAACTTAGCATCAAGATTGTTCAAAATCCGTTTGACATCTTTTTGACAGAAGACTACAGCAGAAAGACAACATTCAGTATACTCGGAATGGTGGGAAGTGGTTTTCCAAGATCATCAATACACGAGCTGGAAGAAAAGTCGGTTGCTGTCAATTCAGCTTTATCTTTGGCTGAGGTGGCAATAGAACCATTTAGTTTTGACACAGATGGGAATGGAGAGGGGCAAAAGTTGTGTCAAATAGCTTTGGCAAGAAATTAGATTGCTCGACTGTATGGACAAAAAAACAAGTTTTTTTGTTCTTAATCTGTTCGAAATATTTTTTGGAACGATTAATAAAAATAAAAAATAAATAAATTTTCTGTTTATACTCCAGGATGACCAAACGGTCAGAATAACTCTAGTTTGTTCAAACTCTAGTTTGGACTGATTAATAACTGCTTTACAATTGTTGTAAGCTTTGGTGTAGGCAGAAAATGAATCTGAAGATTTTGATACAAGCCAATTGCAATATGCAACATTCTTATCTTGAACAGCCTTAGCACATTTATTGGAAAATCAAGGTTTAGATAAAGGATGAGATTTTAAGGTAGAGTTGAAAATAAAAGATTCCATTCCTACAAGAAAAATTTCGCTTACACGATCTGAGAAAATGCTTACATCAGAAGATTTGAAACATTAATCCGACCAAGGAAAAGAAGAAAAGAAATCTCGGAGATCATCCAATTTTGCATTCTTGTAATGCGAAAGAACACGAGGTTGAAATTAACCACGAGAAAGGCTCCATTGGAGAAGGGATCATCACCAAGATGTGATCTGAGGTGGTGCCTTTTTTGTGAGAAAAAAGATCAAGTGTGTTGGTTGTGCGATTAGGATCTTCTGCTATTCTGCTAGGTAAATGAACAATCTGTGCAAGGTCATTAGTACTGTAATTGCAAAAGCCACAGAATCTCGACCAGCTGGGCATTGTGACTAAAAAACGGAAGCCAGCTAGAGTTGTGAACATTAAAATCATCAAGAAAAATAATGACCTCGCTGTTAGGAAAGTTGGACTGGAGAAGGTCAATTTTCAAAGAAAGGAAGTGAAAGGTTCCGTTCCAAGTGATTAATGGATTTGGAAGATGATAGAGGCAACCGATGAATTTGACAGCATGTGCAAGGGAGATTTTACACCAGAGAATCTAGAAAAGAAGCGATTCCAAATTACTAAGTCTCTGACAGGAAATATCAGAACGGCCATATGCACAAGTACTACCTTTGAAGCGAATGGAATCATACAGTGAATAATTTGGATAACTGAGATGAGCAGTGGTTGACTCAACCGATAACTGGGCTCTCCCAAAGCCTCTGAAGTCGGCGCCCTAGCCCCGACTTCAGAGGCTTTAAATCAAACACTGATTAAAGTAGGAAATACTGGCTTTAGCTAACTAAATTTTAGCAATAGGTTGCAACCAGAAGAAAAGGAAAACGCCTACAAAGTGTTTGTGATGTGAAGATCTTCTCTATTGTCAAAATAATAGAAGATTTTCTATTATTTTGACAATTCATAGTATATTCAGAAGTAAGAAAAAGTATGAGTAGGGTTATTATGCCCTCCCCCCTCCGCATAACCCTACTCAGATTTTCTTCTTCTCTAGCAGTAGCAGATTATGCATTTCAGGGGCCCACCTAAAATTTTAAAATATTGAAACTTAAATGAATAAATACAAGGCACGAATTTTTATTTAAACTTTTTATTTCTATAATAAGAAAACTAGAACAAAAATTATAAGTAAGCATAAGTATCTAATCTGTTCCTGTGCCGACATATACGGTTTATTGCTTGCACACAAACGCTGCGTGCAATTCAACACTCACCGGCGAGTGGTGAATTGTAATGGTATGTGAGGACAGCTCTAACACCGTGTCGTTTTCGTTTTTCGTATAAATAAAACCTTCGTGTAACTTAAAGCTTTAAAATGAAATAATAACAATTTTTTTTCCCTCGGATTGGGGGCCCCTGGGCATGTGGGGGCCCGTGGCGTCAGCTTCATACGCCTGTGCGATAATCCGCCGCTGTTCTCCCGTCTAAAAGCCAAAGAAGATCAAAAAGAGGCGATTCCAAATTTCTGATAGGGAATGTCAGAGTGGACAAATAAAAAAGTACCACCATTGAAGCGAAAAGAAGCATAAAGCGAATAATATAATTGGGACGATTGAGATAAGCAATGGTTGAATCAGCTAACTGGAATTCTGTGCGAAAAATTACGTGGGGCTTGGCAGATTAAGTGGAAATGAATTTCATTGTGATTGGAATTTAGACCACGTACAGATGAATTTGACAGATTGTGCTAGAGATGTTTTACACCAGAGAATTTCGAAAAGAAGCGATTCCAAATTACTGTCTCGGACAGGAAATATTAGAACGGGCATATGCACAAGCGCTACCTTTGAAGCGAAAGGAGTCATGCAGTGAATAATTTGGACAATTGAGATTAGCAGTAGTTGACATAACCGATAACTGGGATTCTGTAAGAAAAAGTACATGGGTTTTGGCAGACTTTAAGTAGAAATGGGCTTTATTGGGAATAGAACTAGACCATGCATATTTATGAAAGGGAGGAAGTGTTTGTGAGGTTAAGATCTTCTCTCAGATAAGTTTTTCTATTATTTTGACAATTCATGGTATATTCAGAAGTAAGAAGTATCTGGTTCTGGTCCGAATGCGTTTCAGTACACGCGTTTGACTTGACAATGTCTGAGGGGAGGGGTTAAAAAAAAATCGATTTATATTTTCTGGCGAGTGTTTTTATTTTTTTTTCTCGATAGATGGCGGTAGTCGCAATTTCAGAATTTAATTTTCAATTTATTTATTTATCTTTAGCTTGAGGGTGTGAACTGGGGTTGTTGTCTGCGACGTTTCCTCTCGGGGTATTAGAGGTCTAGATGTAGTCTTTGAATGTATCGGTTTTGACGTCATAATAAATTTTTTGTGAATATTTTTAACGTTAATTATGTGGCGTTGCATCGAAGGTCTATTTTGGGGGATGTGGTCATGCTGTGGGGTAGTCGTCCCCTCATCTTCTGGAAGTTTATTTTGGAGTGTTTTTGCTGTGAGGAGCGCCGCCGCCGCTTCTCGCTCCTGCATCGCTGGCGCGGCATCTTCTGTGCATGATGAAAAACCTTTTTTTTTTTCCTGAAAGATAAAAAAATTCCTTGCTGTTTCCATCTGTTGTTGAGACCTGAAAATAAAATTTTCTTCACCAAAGTTCCATCTGTTCTTGAAAAACTGAAAAATTTAAACTCTGTGTTTCCTTGAAGTCTTATCAAGTTTATCTGTAATGATTGTTATATTCTCAAACCTCTGTATACATTAATGTGTAAAATCTATTCCGAAGTATGATTTAAGATTAAGCAGTTGTTAAACACTTAAAAGGTTGTTTTTCTCTATAATACTAAAGAATCACACCGAGAGGATGTACACTGAATGATCACTGAAATATGACAACCCCTATGAAAACTGAAGGAGACCGTTGACCACGTGAGGTACGAGAGTGCGAAGTAGTCGATCTACGTAGCATAGATAACGTGTCAGTGGTTCAGTAGGTAGTGAAATTCAGAGCGTTATGGGTAAAAGGAAGGCTTTATCGGACTTTTGATAAAGGACAGTGGATGCTCGACGAGCTGGTGCCTCGATTTCCCAAACGACTGAACTGGTGGGGTGTTCGAGAGCCGCTGCAGTTAAAGTGTACCAGGTCTGGCATCAAAATTATCAAACAACGACCCGACGGCAAAACTGCAAAGGTCAGTGAAAGGTTGATGTTAGAGGTAAGTGCCGGGTCTGACGACTCGTACAGGCGAACAGGCGCAGCACTGTTGAAGTTTTGACTACCCAGTACAACATGGGCCAACCCAGAACGATATCTGGCATGATCATGCGTCGCACGCTCGCAGTTATGGGCTATATCAGCAGACCACACTTACGGCATCCTCTCCTAAACAAGATTCATCCGCGTAAAAGACTTGCCTTGTGCAAAGAGCATGCAAGTTGGACGTTAGAAGACTGGAAGAAGGTGTGCTGGTCAGATGAATCACATTATTTACTCCACACCATGGATGGTCGTGTACGGATTTGGCGTCAACAAATCTAAAAACCGCCTCCACTGGCCTGCACTTTTGATACCATGCATGATGGATCGTGTATAGTATCAAAAGTGCAGGCCAGTGGAGGTTCAACAGGGGTTCACTGGCCGCAACGTGTACCCCTGTTGCATGTGGAACAAGGTTGGTCTCCGCTGTCGTCAACTGCTTGCTGACTGTGTTCACCCCGCTATGTTACACTTTATACCAACTCTCGAAAGGACAAGGAGCTACCCACTTGAACTCCATTGTGGACCCTGCAAACGACTCCAAATCAGAACGTAAACGTCTCTTCATATACCTCCAGCAGGTCTGGCCAAACCGCTGGCAAGCATCAAGCAAGGTTGAAATTACTAGAAAATTTATACCCAATATACAACCAGTATTCCCAAATTATCCACCTTGGCTCTCTCCCGGACTCCTTGTTGCCTATCTGCTAACTGGACACGGCGCTATAAGAGACAAACTCCAAGGATTCGGACAGCGACACCCCCTTATGCCATTGTGGCCTACGGGAAACATGGAGACACCTAATGTACGACTGCCAACTGTACGAAAACCTCCGCTGCCGACACATAACTAACACCCAACTAATATTACGAGACCAGGACTAACTGAAGAAGACACCCACAATGATTTCACCCAGTTTGCACAAGATCTCTTTCCAAGAAGAAGGATATTCCCACAACCACAACTGCAGCCGTAAAGGGTCTACCCGGCATAAACTATGGCAAACCACGGCATGGACCTGATACCAACATAACCCCGAACGGCATAAACTGCCCGTAAACAGACTACACCACCGACAGCTTCAACTGTAGTGAGTACAAGAAGCAAGAAATGAAGACGATATGGACGGGACTAGTCCCATGAATGACTACTAAATAAATTGGACCTTTGGATACCTTGGTCGGGATACTGTCCCATGAGTGACCTTCCACCCACTGATGACATAAGCATGTTGGCGGTCAGAGCTGGCACCCTTGCCTGGCCCACCTTTCCTTCCCTTTCCCCGGTAGGGGGAGTATTTCCTCCCCTCCTCACTTTCCCTTCTGGTGGGACATGGGCATTCCCCCACCAAAATCTGGAGTCGTCTAGTCTGTTGACTCCAATATTTCTGTCTATCTCCCCCTAGCCTTTAGTCTCCCTCCCCCACTCTATCTGATGCAAGCGAATGCCCCAAATTTTCCAAACCTAATTATATTAATCTAAATTACATTCGCCCATTAATATTTCCGGCCTTTCAAATTTTAATGCTATCCCCACTATGTGTTTATTCCCTTTTTTTTTTTTTTTTAGATCCTAGCCGCCGAAATCTCAGGAAATTAAGCGGCAGGATCTGCCAGAGTAAATTTTAGCCTGCTGGTGTTTCCTGGTCTGTGGTCTGCCTCCATGGGGCGAAGTTGGGCCTCACCAGTAGTCTAGCGGCTAAACGACCAGAAGAACAACGGTACATGACGCTGCACAAATACAATATCCGCACACTTTTAAATCTCTGGCATTTCCAGTGAACTGGTACACCTACAATGAAAACAACGCGGAGATGGGGGAAACCCCTGGTGCCATTTGACCCCAAACACTTTACACTTTACTTTATAGCGATTGGCCTCCGAACTCCCCCAATATCAATCCCACAGAGCACTTGTGGGACACTATGGAAAGACATATCAGGCATCTGGATATGCACTCACCTCCATACCTGCATTGCTGACCGCATTACACACAGCTTGGTTGGCCATACCTCTCGAACGCTTCCGACATCTTGTTGAATCAATACCACGTCGGATAGCTGCTGTACTAAGGGCAAAAGGAGGATCTACGAAGTATTACGTAGGCGGTCATAATTTAGTGATCACTCAGTGTATATTTATGAAATAAACAACAAAGTTTTGGGAGGTTTATATCTTTTCGCAGAAGAATTTGTTTTGTTCTATTAGTTTAACAATTCATCACGTATTGAGTAGTAAGAAAATGAGGGAGGACAGGTTCTATGAAGTAACGAAATTTTTGGATATAACGTACACATAGAATATGTGTACGTCATATTAATATTAGCATTAGTAGAGGCATACGATGCAAGAAAGCAAGCTTATACAGCATCATCCTAAAAAAAAAAAAAAAAAACCCAACCATTTCACCCCTCCATTCGTTTCAAATGCCTGTCCAACTCAGCCATATATTTATTTAGGCTATTAGCTTCCATAACAAAAGATGGAAGCCTGTTACACAAATCAATTACCCGTTGGCTAAAGACAAATTTCCGCACATCTATTCTACAACTATCTTTCCTCTATTCAAGGCCTTATACACCTCAATCAGATCACCTCGCAGGTGATCACTCTCCAGGCGCTGAAATTTGCAGAACTTAAATCTTTCTTGGTAAGAGCACCCCCTTTGTTCCCTCACCAATCTTGTTGCCCTTCTTTGTGCACGTTCTAGCAATAAAATGAGGCCTCCAGAACTGTACACAATACTCTAGGTGTGGCCTGGCCATTGCCTTGTATAAGGGGATAATCAGCTCCCTATCCCGGCTAGCAAAATTCCTATATATCATTGACAAGCTTCCATGACCTGCCCTGGCAACCCATCTACACTGCTCAGCGAATTTCATATTTTACTGCATAATTATCCTCAGGTCGTTTTCACTTTCCACTTCCCTGAGTGTAGTACCACACAGTTGGTACGTTTCTCTTCGGTTACTGCATTTGTTAATGTTAAACTTCAGTTACCACTTCTCAGCCCATTTTCTTAACTTATCTAGATCCCGTTGGAGTAGCATACGGGCGTTAACAACCATGCGAACCTTTGTATCATCTGCAAATTTGGAAATTAAACCCGATATACCTTCATCAATATCATTGATAAATATACAAAACAACAATAGCCAGAAAACACCGAACCCTGGGGACCTCCACTAATAACATTTGTCCACGAAGAGCAGTGTCCATTGATTACCACTCTCTGTCATCTCCCACTCCACAAACCCTTTATCCATTTTAGCAACTTTCCCTTAATGCCATACCTCTCCAATTTGTACAGCAGTCATCCATGTGCAACAGTATCAAAAGCTTTCCTGAAATCCAATTATATGATATCAAAATTATTTTTGACATTTAGTGCCTTTGTGACCTCATCATAGTACCCAATCAAATTGGTCAGACAAGACCTCCTTTTAACAAATCCATGCTATGTCTTAACTATCACTGCAGTCTTGTTTAGATGATCCTGCAATGCTTCTTTAACCAGTGATTTCATTATTTTCCTCGGAACACAAGTTAAATCAACAAGTCGGTAGTTACTTGAGTCAGCTTTTGAACCCCCTTTGTGAATTGGTGATACATTTGCACACCTCCAATCCATGGGGACCTCCCCTGAGTTCAAGAAAGCTCTCATAATTATGGTTAAGGGTTTGCTTACTTCCTTTGCTGCCCCCTTTAATATAACTGGATGGATCCCGTCCACTCTAGGTGCCTTCCTTATGTTTAACTTCAACAAGTTAAACATAAGGAAGTTTCTCCTCCACTTTACTCTCAGTTATAACAAAATCACTTAGCTCCCTGTGTGCGTTTGATAAACTTCTGACACTCTCCTCATTGAATAACTTCTCATGTGTGAATGTAGATGCAAAATACTCATTCAATTTATCAGCTACCTGAGCATGATCATCAATAGTCAACCCATCTATCGTAAGTGGTCCAAGCTGATTCATCCCTTTCCTTCTAGAGTATACATAAGTAAAGAACTCTTTGCTCTGTTTCTTTGCATTCTTTGCCAAAGATTTCTTGTAATCTGCCTTCGCCTGCCTAACCTCCTTTGTGACTTGATTATAGACTAGTTTATACCTGCCATAGGCTTCTGTGTCACCTGATACTTTATATGCATTCCATATATTTGTCTTCTCTGCCACGAGCCTCATTAACTCATCTGACATCCATTTAGCCCTAAACCTTGAAGAGTATTTCTTAGTTGGAATGAAATCCTAGTAGCCTCCAGAATTAAGTTCGTGAAGGCTTCGCATTTAGAATTCAACGTCGGTAACATCATCAGTTGATTCCACTGTACGGAATTTAAAAACTGTCTGAGATCTCTGTAGTCACCTTTACGAAAGCAAAAGCTCTTCCTTTTAGCCTTGATGGTAGTTACATCTTTAAGTAATTCCCACATCAGTACATTGTGATCGCTGTTACCCAGTGGTTCTTTTATCTGCAAATTCTTAATGCATATCACTACAAAGGATATGTGATATGTCATATTCAAAAGACATCGGATATGTGTACGCCATATCCAAATCTGGGCGTATGACCAGCTACTTGACATAACGTGGCTTCGACAATGCGCCCCGTATAAACTTGTTGATCAAGTAGCCTTGTAGATATCCAATAGGTTTGGTCCGGTGGATTATCTAGCGGCCTGCAGAGCAGTACTTATAAATAGGTGCATTAGGTGCTAGCTTTGGGCCTCACAATAGAGGGGCCTCTGTAATAAGAAATTTTCAAAGCGATTTCTTTTTTTAAAGCCCTGGTTTAAACTAGGGTCCAGTTGTGCCTACCGTGTTTACAAAACCAGAGACAGGCGAAATTTACTGAAAGTGTGGATGACTCGTTTCTCCGAAAGAACGGAATAATTTTTTCAGAATAATGGAAAATCACTCTCTCTTGATTCTCTAGCAGGGTGTAACAGGAGAACACGGGTTGACCACGGCGTATCATCCGCGTCGGGAATATGCCTTAATCTTTTCCACTGACCAGTGTGAGAGCTGTGCCCTCGAAATGCAAGGAAGATTGGATCTCGCCATGATGCCCATCATAAAACCTCAAAAGACATCAATCGTACTTCATGATGGACCAATGGGGGCTTTGCTGGAGCTTTTAGACTAAATATGGTTTCTACCATTTCAAGCTTCCAATAAGGATTTAACCGTCACCGATCTTCGCCGAAATTCGGTTCACTTGACTTGAGTGTCAAGTGGACCGAATGAGTGTCAAGTGGACTGAATATGACTTCCATCAGTGTTTTAGACTCTCAGGTAGCAAGCCCAGCTTGGCATGCTTGCGACAATGGTGTCACAGCTTCATGGAACAAATCTGCAGCACCAACGTTATTCTTCCGACCTCTCAGGTCTAGACTTGTTCCTCTTTCCTAAAATGAAGAATCCATTACGGAGCCGTAAATTTCAGAGCCTAGTTTTCTGCTCAAATTGAGTTTATTCAAGAGACCTGAAAGGGCTTATCCAGAGATGGGAAAAATGTGCAGCTCTATAAAGTAGCTACATAGAGTAGGATGAAATTGCCAGCCAAATTTAAAAACCCTAACTCAAATATTTCTAGGTGAGGGTTAATTTATTGACAATTCCTTGTATTTATAAGCAATAGCTAACAACAATTGTGAACAGATCATTTACACCTGTTAAAATCGATTAGAGACTGACCAGGAATTTATTTACAATTTTGTCGTTCCTACGATGAAAATTTAATATGAGAGTAAAGTGATATCTCAGGGACACCAGAGAGTCCAAATTATTTAATTCATTAGCGAGGTATGGTATGGACGCAGCATAATTTTTTTAAGTCGACATGTTGACATGTATTTTCAAGATTTTTTTTTTTTTTTTTGCCTGTAGATCGTCATTAATGAATCTATTTGGATTTATTTCCAGGGTTGTAGAAGTATTGTTGGGTATTTTTCTGAAACATACTCTCTACAGATACGAGCATTGCAAGTTTCATTCTCGGGGAACAGTGTCATATTGTTTGCTCTTTCTTCGTGTTTTTTGTGGCAGAGATGATAGTCTCAACGGACGGGGAAGGAAGGCCAATGAGAAGTTTTGCAAGGACATGTGTATATGTGAAAGGCGGCACCTGGAACATCTGTTCAACTTCGCCTCGTGTCGCTGTGAAGAACAGAATCAATTGTAAAAGGGCCAGAAATGACATTGGTGTAGGTTTGTGTGAGAAGTGTGTGTTACTCAAAGTTCTGTTCTGGCCGCTTGGCCATCCAGAAGCATCAGTCACCTGGAGATATGTTTCTGGGTACTAGTCCATACCAACTGGTGTTGCCAGCAGGTGGGTGGACCAGGCTGGCCCACCACGATCCTCTGGGGGTCCATTCCAGAGGGACAAAAAAAAAAAATAATAATAATAAACTGTCCGTTGTGCAGGTTATGAAATAATATAAAAAAAAAGAAAGCAAATGGTGCTGGTAAAATAAAAATAAAAATTGCTACCCAAGAGTGGCTCACTGCAGGCAGAATGCGAAGAAAAAAAAAAAACAACAAAGTGATGCTGTTTAAAAAAATGCTACACTGGAGTGGCTGACTCCAGACAAAACGCGAGGGAAAAAATTGTATGCGAGAGAGAGAGAGAGAGAGAGAGAGAGAGAGAGAGAGAGAGAGAGAGAGAGAGAGAGAGAGAAAATATTGGCAATACGCTAGAGAGAGAGAGATGAAATAAATAGAAAAGGAAAAAAATATTGCATAGATACACTTTAGAGGGAAATAAATAAAAAGATAAAATAAGGGGAAAAAATAGTTCTATCTAATTCACTTCAGGCCCAACGCCGGGAGTGTTGACCACTGTATGTGATCTCCTCCTGCGACCAAAGACTTCTGTAGCAAAGTTCTGAAGTACAGATGTTCAGGGGTTAGGAGTAACTGGTATAATTGATATTCAGATTTTGGGATGATGTTCAAAAAATTTTCCACAGATCTTATGGAATACGGTCAAAAGGTGCCACCAGTTTTCCTTGGCTCTCCGGTAGCACAGGTCAGTTGTGCAGAGGCCTAGTTGGTGCAATTTTTCATTAACAGAACTGTGTCCTGTAACCAGGAAGGAAGTCTCCAGGATAAGGGAAAGCCAAAATTGGACAGATTTAGAATATGTAAAGGTGACGTCGGGAAGAAATCTTCAGGTAACCGTACCAATCTGGGACGTATACTAGCGGGGCTGCCTGATGTTCACTAACTCGTTGTAGCATCTGGATTTCTCAGCTTTTGGGTCGTTGTTTAAGATAAAGCTCGATGTCAAGAATCTGAAGATAAAGGAACCACTAGGTGGCAGTGATCATAGTGTACTGATGTGGGATTTACTCAAAGATGTAACTGCCATCAGGGTTACGTAAAGAGAAGAGTTTTTGCTTTCGTAAAGGTGACTACAGCGGTCTCAGAGAGGTTTTATATTCTATACACTGGGACCAACTGATGATGTTACCAAAAGCAAATCCTAATCTTGGAAGCTACTAGGCTTTTCGCACCAACTAAGAAATACTGTTCAAGGTTTAGGCCCAAATGGATGTCAGATGAACTAATGAGACTAATGGCAGAGAAGAAAAATGCATGGGATGCATAATTAATTATCAGGAGCGCAGATGCCCATGATAGATATAAGATAGTCTGTAATCAATCAAGTCACAAAGGAAGGTAGGCGCAAAAGAAGGTAGATTACGAGAAATCTTTGCCAAATGATGCAAAGATAAACATTAAACACTTCTTTACTTATGTAAATTCGAGAAGGAAGGGAACGAATCAAATTGGTCCACTTGATATCGATGGTTCGATTGTTGATGATTCTGCTCATGTAGCTGACAAACTGAATGATCATTTTGCATCTACATTCACACGTTAGGAATTCTGTAGGGAAGTGGAGGCCAGAAACTTATCAAACTCTAACAGGGAGTTAAATGATTTTTTTAATAACTGAGAGTAAACGTGGAGGAGAAATTGTTGAAGTTAAACTTAAGAAAGGCACCTGGGGTGAATGGGATCTATACAGAATTATGCCAGTCTTGAGCGGCACTGGTCGCATGAAAAGGTGCTCCGTGATTCAGTAGTATTTCTTTCAGAAGCAATAGTAGTAATATCGAATGTTTGATATAGATATACTCCCCACGCCAAGCTGAACAGGAAGGTGGACATTTCATTGCCGCATAAACATCAGGTAATTATGTATTTTACAGTTTAATTTTAATATCCTAATAAAAAGTAGAGACCGTCCGGCAACCAAGGTCAGCCGCATCCACTAAACTCTAACCACACGGAGGATTAACGCAGTCAGGACAAACAGGTATTCAATGCCTCCGACATCTCCAGAGATACGCTACTTTCACCCTCAGTGGCTAATGAAACTTTCATTTCAAATGAAATGAAATTTCCATTTCAAATGAAACTACCTTTGTATAAACCTATACTGAGTAACTCAGACTGAACTAATCTTTCTGCAACTGAATTACCTGAGTGTGAAAAGATTTTTTTAAGAATATTCCAGGATGCCACCCATTCACGCAAAACAAACCTGCCAGAGCTGTTTTTCGGAAAATCATACACACAGTCGTGTGCATTTGTCCCTGCGCACGGGTATTTTGTGAAAAATATAGCAAAGTTAAAGTTCTAAAGTGCCTCCTGGCCTCATACGCCTGCGGTAATTGTGGGAATGCAGTGCCTGCGCTAGTTAACGCATCACCTGACCGAGCCTCCACCTCTCTCACACGTACCCAGATAGCTCGCCGCAAAACCACATGTACTATCCCTCAAGATACACCCGATAAAAATAATACAAAGGAAGATGTGCGTCAGCCAGCTCAAACGGATTGCACTAACAGAAAAATGGCGTCGACGACAAGATTACGAGATATCAAGAATGCGACAACGCAAACGTCTGCACACACACACACACACACACACACACACACACACACACACACACACACACAGCTCCCAGTCGAAGATGTGTCGAGTCGGAAACCGATATGACTATGAACCCGCATCCTGCCATAAACGCCGGACATCCACAGCTATTGGAAGTACAAGACGCAGAGCAGCCAGCCCAATTATATGCGATACACGACATCTGTAAAGCATCTATAATCCAAACTATTGAAAAGAAAATGAAGGAACTGTGCTGTTTAATAATCACCTACCATTCCTCTCAGAGCAGCAACAGCTGCCCCGAATGGCTTACACTTCGTTCCTCAACGGACATCCCTCATGAATGGTCACAATATAAACCTGTGTACTCGACTAGCATTCAAGGTTCCTCTTCAAACCTTTCCGGTCATGCAGATCGCCAGTTAGAAGGAAACGAAATCCCCACTGAAACTGAGCCTACGTCTAGTCAATCGAATCTAACCAAAACACCAAGCATGCAGCATATTCATGCAGCTCAGAAAGATGTCACACAATTGCAGCCTCCCCGCAGCTCATCCATTCATCAGCCCACACGGAATATACCACCTCCCCATCCCACAGACCCCAGTCTAAGAAATGTGACAACATCCTCAATATGCCAATCAACAGATCGCCCTTGATCAACCTACGACCGGGCCCAGATCGCGGCGACACAGTCGGAAACTGGAATGCGTTCGGCAGAAAAGAAGCAGCCAAAACAGAGCTCCTTGCCCAGACGAAGAGCAAGCCGATCTTATGCTATAGGAACATTCACCACCTCACAGCTCCAAGCAGTAAGCACTAAGGCAAAGGAGAAAAGCAGCATATATGTCTCGCGACTCTTCCCTCAGACCACAGCTGATCAAATCGCAACAGCCTTCAGAGATGAGCGGCAACTTGATGTCTCAGTGGAAAAATTTCCAGCCAAGCACCAAAGCTATGCCTTTCATGCTCGAATGCGACTCCGAACGGTATCACAACGTAAAAAGTCCATCTATATGGCGAGTAGAAACCATGATACGCCCCTTTTACAGGAGAGCAACACGCCATAATGACACGCTGGGAAACGCCAAGGCCTCCAAAAATAAAGACAGCTGACTCGACTATAGCCACAGTAGCGATCAATCCATCCAAAAGTTAGATGCTTCAGTACACGCTCAGCTGCTACCTTCCAACCTGAGTTGCCTCCCGGTATCGCCTCTGGAAAGATAACCCCAAAACATAACCCACCAAACCGAGATGCCGATGACTACCAGGATCACATTAAGGGATACGGCCCGTCCTCGAAAGAACAAATCGACGAGAGTCCGAACAATTAGAAGAATCATTTTGGCCTCCATGGTCACACTGCTGTACCAAAACATCTGTAGTTTAAGGAATAAAATTGAAACCATGGACAAAATTAATTCTGCTATCGAAAGAGTTTGATATGCTTTGCTTCACCTAGACCTGACTAGAACCCAGTGAGCATTTCATTGCAGCTATGACTCCAAGTGGCTGTGGCTCTGTACTCACATCCAGAAATAAAAGGAGCGGAGGAGAAACGTCACTATTCTACAATCAAGCCATCCTCACCATTGAGAACAGCATCTCCAGTAACTCAGATGATTATGAGGCGCTCTTCGCATTGCTGAAAATGAGGTCCATTTCCATTGAAATCGTTGTCATTTACATACCTCCCAATCCTAAACCAGAAACAAGAGGTGACGAACTGGATCCTTCACCATCTCCACGCCTCATCAACGAAAATTGTTTGTGGGTATTTCAACCTCCCTCCATGTCTGGAACACATGAAAAAATTGCTCCTCTCACAGGTTGGAGTAGCTGCCCTTACTATAAAAAATGAAGGCCCTGCAAGGGGTACAAACCATCTGGATCTGATTTTTGCTTCTATTGCCTGTACGCTTCAGACTCCTCAAGATGGTTACTTTAATTCTGACCAAGAACCAATCCTAATACAATTAGAACCGCCAACCCCAAGTTACAACCCAAAAGGACAGGTGATACGAAGGACAATTTCTAGTCCAAAATATCTGGATGTTTCCAGATGAATTACAGTAGCATCTCTCATCCCATGGTATGTCCTTGAATCCTGCGATACCCTACTAGCAGTCGACCTGATAACTCAATGGATTATTACGGTAGCTCAATACACTACCTGAAAGACAGTCACTATCACTCCTCACTCGAGATCATGGTGGTCCCCACATCCAAACTCCGCCTCTCAACTAAAGCAGCAACTCCATAAGCAATGGAAGCAGTCTGGTGAAATTAATGACAGAATGACCTTTTCAAGAGCAAGAGGCATTTTCAACCGTTAAAAATCCCAGACCATCAAGAACTACAGTATTTTGATCGTTTGCTAGCAATAAGTACGATACCATACACAGAATAAACCACCAGTTTCCCAGAGCAACTCGACCCCCAGAGGTGGATTGACTTCGTAACCAGATTTGAAGACGTTGCGGGATCCAGCAGTAACCTCGACCACATATTCAATCATGACAAACAGAACTCTCTGACAACTATAACCATAACAAAGAACCAAATCTTGACAACCTTGAATTCAACCCCGTCCTGTAGAGCTGAGGGTGCTGAGGGAATGACGCAGTTCATGTTGAGATGCCTGAGACCATATATCATCGAGTGTTTTGTTAAATCCCTGTTATTTAGGCCACCCGAATAATTAAATTCATCTGCCGTGCTGTGTCTTATGTCTGTTAATTGCGTGTGTTCTATGGTTAATTTCTCTGTTTGCTGGACGAAATACCCCAGTTTCTGGGGAAAAAACCTTGCTATCTACGCCTGAGACCGACTAACTCAGCCACGGAATGAAAAAAGCCCATTAAAGTTCCTCGCGTCATCGACGGGATTCGAACCCGGGCCTTTTCCACCCGCTGCGGGGAGGACGGTTGTTGTTTATTTGGTTTTTAGGAGCATTAGCAACTAAGGCCATATTGCTCCGGGATATGCGGTGGTCATTCCCTGGCCTTTCCGCATCCTCCGTATTTGGTGGTCACGCGCTCAAACCCCGGTCTAATCAAGAAGCGTGTGCTACGCACTGCTGCTCCTGCTCACCTGGCTACGGAGGCGGCGGGAGGACAGTGATGATATCACTGTGCTACGCGCGCAGAGAACCCTTTGTTAGCATCTTTAATGCAATCAATGCTGACCAGTCGCATCTTCCCTCATCAATGGAATGTATATCTGATAAGGTAACACCCGAAAATAAGAACGCCATCATTGGAAAAGCACTTCAGGCTTCATATCTCCTGAAACTACTAGAAAGAGCCCTCCTTCCAACTCTAATAACTCACATACTTCCAGATGCCCCACCACAAATTCATTCTTCATTACCAAATAGGTCCACCATTACCAATCTCCTTGCCACTACCAACAGCATTTGAGAGAAAAGAACTTCTCATAACAAACCTCGACATCGAATCAGCTTTTGATACTGTTCAGGTACCTGCCCTCTTACAACTTGTACTTCCTCTTTGTACTTTCTCTCATCACTCCTTCTCAACTGTACTATCATACTCCATCATTCAAAAAAAAAAACCTATATGAAGCAAATACCCAGGAGTATCACAGGGGGGGAGAGACCTCTCTTGTCTTCTCTTTACTGCCCGAGACCAGACGTATTATCTTACACGGTTGATTTAAAAATATTGACTACCACCCAAGCAAACACAGACCTCTATAGGATCACAGAGGAAATTAACAGTGTTCTCCTTACACTAGCGGGCTACTTTAAACAATTTGGCCTTAACATTAACCCAGCGAAGTCTAAGTGCGTGCTCTGCTCCCTGAAGAAAGAAACAACAACAATCATCTCGCCTAACGTAAGTGGAGTTTCCATCCGGACTGTTTCGTTATCATTGAGATTTGGGGGTTGTCTTTGACACAAAACTCAGATTCAACAAGCTCATTGACAAACTCATCAGTCGTGCGGCGCACCTGAAATGGAGAGCGAAACAACACTTGCATTACGTCTCGGACAGGGTTACAGCAACAAAATATGTCAGGACCATTATATACTCCCCACTACTTTATACAACTGAAATCTGGGCCTCATCAGCACCTACGATCAGAAAACCCATCTGGGCAGCAGAATATTGGCTCCTCAAATGGGTAACCTACAAGCACAGGTTACCACCCCATGTTCATACAACTGAAATCGCCCAGGTCCTGGGAATCCCCAGGCTAGCCTATCTTATTGACGAAAAAAGACTGATATTCACATTAAAGATTATTATTTATTATTATTATTATCAATTTATTTCCGGTTTGATCACATCTCCTTCATTCTGGGATCTCTGTGGCTGGAGAATTCCACCTGCTCAGCTCAGACACCCCAACTATTTGCCCTCTTCATGCGTCTCTACCTATCAGATCGTTTGCTACCATACCACATGCTCGGAAGAATCCAGGACATCGACGCCGATCTTAAGAAATTTGCCGTCAACCAACGATACCCGGTCCAACACACTCCATGGACCGCGAACTGCAGGTGGATCTGCCAATCCCCTTAACTAATACAGGGAATGGGGACCACAGGGGACGTAGCACCACCATCTCTTGACAAAGCATTGCAACTCATCGACGGAAGTGAAACTGCCCCGAATAGGGAGACCCTCTGAATTAATAAGTGAGCATAACGGGAAACGAGCCTGACAGTGCTCTTGCTGCTCTCTCCCATAAATTGTGAGGGCAATAATCACTACTCTAAACTGTATTTTTCATTTTGTTTTATCCCTATATAATTTAATGTTATCTTGTTTTTGTTTCTTTAATGTCTTATAGTATTTAATGTTTTTGTAACACTTCTTATTTGTAAACCCCTGGCCTTTTGGCCGTGAAGGGAAAGTTGCAATACCTTGTAACCTTAACCTTACAATCAAATGTTGCAATAAAGATTCTCTTTTCTCTCTCTCAATGGAGAGGCAGCAAAGGAAGTAAGCAAAACCTTAACCATAATTATGAAAGTTTCCTTGGATTCGTGCGAGGTCCCCATGACTGGAGATGCCCAAATGTATCCCCAATTCACAAAGGGGGATCAAAAGGTGCCAAGAGTAAGTACAGGCCTGTTAGTTTAACTTCTGTTCCGGGAAAAAAATATTGGAGTTACTGGTTAAAGAAGCACTGCAGTATCATCTAAACAAGACTGCTGTTATAGTTCAGACACAGCATGCATTTGTTAAGGGAAAGTCTTTTCTGACTAATTTGATTGGATACTACGATGTGGTTACAAATGAACTGGATGCAAAACATAATTTTGATTTCATATACTGTACTTGAATTTTAGGAAACCTTTTGATCCCGTTGCACGTGGAAGACTATTGTACAAGTAGTCTTCCTTGGTGCAGTATGGCATCAAGGGCAAGTTGCTGCTGTGGATAAAGGGATGGTTGAGTAGGAAAGGACAGAGAGTGGTAACCAAAGAACACTGCCCTTCGGGGATTAATGTTATTAATGTTTTCCCCCAGGGGTTCGTGTTGGGCCCACTGTTGTTTTGTGTATTTATCAATGGTATTGTAAAGGTATATCAGGTTTACATCCAAGTTTGCAGATGATACGAAGGTTGGTAGAGTTGTTAATGATAGTAAGGAAGGCAAGCTACTGCAAGATGATCTGGAAAAGTTGAGTAGAAGGTGGCAACTGAAGTTTAACATTGACAAATGCAAAGTGTTGAATATGGGTAGCAGTAACCGCAGAGTAATATACCAACTGTATGGTACTACACTCAGGGCAGTGGAGAATGAATCAGACCTGGGGGTAATTGCAGTCTGATTTGAAAATTTCTGATCAGTGCAGACAGGCTGCAAGAGAAGCTCATGGGGGTCTTGTCAATGATATACAGGAATTTTGCTAACAGGGATAAGGTGGTCATTATCTCCTTGTATAAGGAAATGGTCAGGCCACACCTTGAATACTGCATACAGGTCTGGAGGTTTCATTTTAGAAAAGATGTAGAGCTGCTGGAACGAGTACATAGAAGAATAACGAGATTAGTGAGTGGATCAAAGGCCTGATGTATCAAGAGGGCTTAAGTTCTGCAAACTGCAGCGTCTGGAGACTAGCATCTGCGAAGTGATCTGAGGTGTATAAGGCCTTGAACAGTTTGAGCAAGATCAATGCTGATGGGATTCTTCCTCTTGCTCAGATTCTGCGGCAGTTGACAGCTTAAATAAATTCAAGGCTGAACTAGACAAACTTTTGGAGTGAATGGATTGGTGAAATGGGAAGTTTCTTTTTTTTTGGCTGATGCTATATAAGCTCGCTTTCTTGCATCATACACCTCTAATAATGCTAATGCTAACTGAGTGGGGACGTTCTTTCTAATTCTAAATACTAATCCTATGTAGACGGTATACAGATCCAGAGGAAGAGTTCCGGCTATGAACTAGATGACTGCTGTAGAGACTGTTCTGGAAACTTTAAGGGTTTTATGTGACATTGTATGTTAGATGGAACTCAATCTGTCTCTCATCTTGACCAAGTCTACCCGGTGTAACCAGGTGCCGGCCGCATATGTGACGATCGGCAGGAAGACTGCTTAATAGAAGAGACCCAGCGTCCTCTTGGAAAGGTGCAGTCATTCCTGGAGATACGAATAATGGAGCTGGAAAATTTCTTGACTTTTGATCTGAGATGGGTAAGGTGTGGCAGGAAGCTCAATTTGTAGTCAATAACCACTCCGAGAACGGTAGTTTGAGTAACTATGGGTAGCCAGCTTCCAGAGATTTTAGCCTGTGGTGGATGCCTGAGGTCTAGCTTGTGCTTAAAATGCATCATTTTGGTTTTACTTGGGTTAATGCTGCTCAGCATTGACCCAAATAAAACCAAAAAGCTGCCCAGGAGGAGAGATCGGACAGGACCCGATTGTCGTGTTCAATGTCCCTCCTAGATTTGCCAGGCCACTGGCGAAGTGTCTGGCGAAGGCTACAACTTTGGTGTTCTCAAAGGAGCAGGAGAGCCAATCCTGTAGAACCATATTCCATACTAGAGGCCACAAAACCTACCCCTGGGGGAAGTCTTGAGAAAAATGCCTGAGAACATGTTGATACTTAGATTTTAGGATAACAGTTTTTTCAGAGAAGTAGCTAAAGAAAAGTTTATAGAGTAGATGGGAACAGCTGGCAGACCTAAGGCGCTCCTTCACCAGAAGGAACCGAACGCCCCCTTGACAAAAATTGCCAATTCAAACTTGGACTCGGAGTTTTCAATATGTAGAACCAGATCGAAAAGGGCCTCTTCACAGAAGCGCCCTGGAGTGAAGCCGTATTGGTGCGGATAGATTAGATTTTTCGCCTGGAAAAGCGCCGAGATACTGAAGGCCACGAGGCGTTCAAGAATTTTACCTAGATTTGTCAAGAGTGTAATGGGACGGAAAGAACGAGTATCTGAAAGAACGTATGCGGTTTTTTTTTCTGAGGCGCAGAAAATAAGTTTTCCAGGCCTTATAAATAAATCTTCCTGGAAGCATTTGTTGTACGGCAGGAGTAGGTATAGCGGTTGTTGTTGTTGTTATTTGGTTTTTAGGAGCATTAGCAACTAAGGCCATATTGCTCCGGGGATATGCAGTGGTCATTCCCTGACCTTTCTGCATCCTCCATATTTGGTGGTGACAGGCTCGAACCCCGGTCTAATCAAGAAGCGTGTGTACTACGCACTGCTGCTCCTTCCCACCTGGCTACGAAGGCGCCAGGTATAGCGGTCTTAGTTCAAACAGACGGAAGATGACGGTATACTCTGTCAGATCTAAACCAGGCCGTTTGTTCGGGTTTATTTTCAGTAGTACTGTGGTCAGCTCTTCCGAGGTGAAAGGTTCGGTTGTGCTTTATGTGGCTTAACTGCGATTTGCTCTTCTGATTGCTGTATGTTCTCAGAGATCCTCTGCAACGTCGTCCGAAGGAAACAACCTATCAAGAATTAGGTTGGCTGAATCGTGCCAGTTGGAGGTTTCCTGGGAGTTAGCCTGTACAGCGTTGAAAATTTCAGGGGTGAAGGTTTTATCTCTCGTAATTTTATATACTAAGCCCCAAGGGTAAGGGTTGGAATTTCCAGTTTCCTTAACAAAGCTCATCCAGGTTGCTTTTTGTTCCGAATGTTATGGCTTTAGTATAATCGTTTTTCCTTTGGATGTAGTCACTGTAGAGCTCAACTTCTGTGGGCGGACATTCCCTGTGCCGCTGGTAGTAGCGACGGGACCCCAGTGCCAATATCCGAAGCCTAGTGAGAGCATTGGCCCATTAAGTGGAGACAACAAGTGGGAATATTTTCTTTGGCAGATTTATAGGATGCTTTGAGGATTTCTTGTTGGAGAACTTACCAGTTCATTGGCTTGTGTGGATTCATATAGATTTGGCTAATTCGCAGGGAAGTTCTCTTTAATACAGCGTTCAAAGGACTGCCAATCGATATTTCTGGTGGAGAACCTGACAAGTGCAGGTAGTCTTATCTGGTTGTCTTTTCTGAGCGGGGTTAAATTAATGAGGAAAAATGTGACTCTGTGGACGCCGAGGGTCCCGTCCGGGATAGCCTTCCAGTCGGAGACCAGGGCGCCAAGGTCCCTAGAGCAGATGGTGACATCGATTTGGATTCACCAATAGAGCTACTATAAGTGATTAAGGGACTGGGTTGGTTGTGTATTGTGAGGTTTCTATTCAAGACAAAGTCCTCCACAAATGATGCACGGGCGTCAGCACTAGGACAAAACTAGAATTCGGAAGTATTGCAAGGGTGTAGAGATTCTTGGTTGGGATAATGAATCTCTAGGCCAGTGGTTTTCAACCTGGGTGCTGCAACAAGACTCCAGGGATGCCAAGTAATTTGGGTTTAAGTAACTTAAACTTATTATTTTTTTTAATTTATATATTTATTTCATTATAAAAAGGTGTACGGTATCTTCTTAATTTTGTGGTGATCTATAATTGATGTTTATTTAATTCTTCTATATAAAGAATAAAATTATATATATATAATTTATATTATGAATTTTATTTATAGTTATATTATTGTAATAACTATAATATAACTTTTTTTAACATTATAAATATATATATGTATAATATTAAAAAATCATCTCTCTCTGTATATCTATACAAATTTGTACAGACACACACACACATACAGATATATATATATCTGTATATATATATATACACACACATACAGAGAGTGAATCGGATCTAAGAGTTAGAAAATTGAGTAGGGGTGCCACAAAATAAAATAAATTACTTAGGGGTGCTGTTATCTGGGCCATCAGTTTTTTTTTTCTTTTTTTTGAAAGACGGATTTAAAGATGGTGAATTGATTACCCGCCATGTAGTTCATCACAAGATCCAGCGTTCCACGGGTAATAATTTCTTTCTTGTAGCATGTCAGTGATCCGGACCAGACCTCAGAGGCATACACCAGTATCGATGAAGATACCTCTCTTATATACTCTTATTAGTTTATCAAAAATTGTGGCAACCTGACAGCTCTGGAAAATAGCCAAAAAAATGCAGCTTACGCTCTTTTTTTTTTTTGTAAGAAATGTTCTTAGAAAATGAAGTTCTCACGTCAGGTAAACTGTCTGAGTGGGAAGAGGCTTTTAATTTATATCCTATTCACTATAGTTTATCACCTCTTAAAATTGTAATTGTCGTCCGAATAACGTAAGTATATGGCACTATTTCTTACAGATTGCATCAGATAAGATTGACACGCGTATGTGATGACGTAATATTGCATCAGCTGTTACTTTCAGCTATATAAGCACGCTCTGAAAGAGTTAGTCATTCCTTGCTTGTGTCAGAATGGCGATTTACATGCAGTCGACGCCACGAAGAAAGAGAGCTATTGTTGCTTTACGTGAGGAAGGATGTTCTTCCCGTCATATTGCTTATAGAGTGTCTTGTAATCAGTCGACAGTGAGTAGATTTCTTTCCAAACTCAAGAATACTGGTTCTGCTGATAGGAAAAAAGGAACCGGACGCAAACGAGTCTCTACATCAAAACAGGACCGGTTCTTGAAGAGCTTATGAATTAAAAACCATAAAACTTCTGAGCTGAAAAGAGAATGGGAAGAACATGCAGGAGTGGTAGTGTGCAGTAATAGTCAGAACACCTCTTGAAAATGGACATGTAACCCGTCGTCCTAAGAAGAAGTCCCTCCTCACACAAAAAATGAAAAAGGCCCGATTAATTTGGTGTAATTAAGGAGTATGTCAAATGGACCCCCGAGCAGTGGAAGTCAGTTATTTTCTCAGATGAGAAGAAATTCAACCTGCACAACTCTGATGGGATACAAACGATTCGCCGTAGACGTAGTGAAGAATACCATCCAGACACCAGTATGATGTCTGCAGTGAAATTCCCAACCAAATGATATGGGGTGCATTTTGTATCTATGGCGGAGTAGGTCACCTGTCGTTTACAAAAGGTCCGTAAATGCCAATGGATACCTGGCTATATAGGAAGGCAAATTGCTGCCAACCATTAAAGACCATTTCAATCTGCCAAGTAACTGCATCTTTCAGGACGACTCTGCTCCTTGTCGTTGGGTGAAAATTGTAAGTAGGCACTTCTGCAGTTACTTTAGCTTCTTTTCTGCATTAGCAGTTCGACGGTAATGTGTTTATTTGTTACAGGTGGAAAAATGGTTGGAAGAACGAACGGTCCATTACAACTCTTAGCTGGCCAGGAAACAGCCCGGACCTGATTCCTATAGAGAACTGTTGGCATCGTGTGCAATGTGCAGTTGCCAGAAAGCAACCAAAGAACTTTCGTGAACTTCAGGAAGCCATAATTCGTGTTTGGAACCACGAACTATCAGTTCATTATCTTCAGACATTGATCTTGTCAATGCCTCGACGGTGTGCTGCTGTCATCAGGGCCAGAGACGGTTCAACTAAATATTAGTTTGCACCTGGTGAACTTTTCATTTCGTTTACCATTTAAAATGATAAACTGAAGCAAATTGAGGGCTTCTGCTAGCATTTCAGCCATAATTGGCGTGTTTACCAAAACTGCTGAAAATGCTCATTTTGGAACATTTTGAGAGCACCTGTGAAATATTACTTAGCTTTGCCTTAACTATTAATAAATATCTTTTGTTTATATTTCTCTTTGTTGTGCTAGTCATTAATGTAACATACCATCGCAAAAAAGGGTTAAAAATGTGAAATTCCTAGGTGATGCACTTTCTTTGAACACCAGTGTATCATTCCCCGTTCTCCTCTTTGTTACAAGTATCTGAGCGGTCTTGAGGTGGTACCCTATCGTCTATAGGTAATCAATTTGTTTTGATTTGTGTTACCAGTTGTTGATTTTCTCTTGCTGTGTGCTGAGGATCTTGCACTCAACAAAAATTTTTAATCATCACCTAGGAATCTTTTCTTGGAGCTGAAATTCCAAGAAACGATTCCAAAATCTCAGCAAAGAGTGGGGGTGATTAATATACCATCTTGGATAATCATTTCCTCACATGGATGGATAGTTTTCTCGTAGGATCCAAAAGAGATTGTTTGTTGTAGTCGCATCAGCAATTTAGGCTATATTGCGCCGTATATAATGTCTGTAAATTGCGTATATTTTTATGTTTTGTGGTCGATTTGCTGTTTATTGGACAAAAACCCTCGAGTTTCCGTGAACACAGAAAAAAAAAACATGCTAACCTTGCCAGAGACCGACTAACTCAGCCACGTCGTGAAATAGCACCATAAATATTTCTCTCGTCATTGAAGGGAGGTGTTTTCCACTCGATGTGGAGAAGATGGCGATTCTATCAACTGTACTACCCAAGAGGACATTTTAAAATGAAGATAAGACGTTTAATGCATTGTTAGATGCTGGTTAGACTGAGACAAACAATCCTCATTAATCCTACCTACCTGTGCGTGCAGTTTTAAGCGGGGTTCCAATGCGTTAGGATTTCTTGCAAACAAGGATTTGTATATTTATTTTTTGCTTTGCTCGGATACAATAAAATACTTTATTGTATCCGATTAATAAGACTTCATTATTAAATCAGTTTGTTTACAAAACCGATTCATTCTTGAACAGGCTTCGGATATTAAAGTGCACGTACCATAATAAGACCCATGTTAAAGTTAGCACATTTTAGCTTATGGTGTTAAAAAATATTCATATTATAAACAATTAAAGCTTATTTGCAATTGCTTTGGGGCTGAAGATGGGGTATGTAACCGGATTTGTAGTCTGCTTTATCATGTGACCAACCATCAACAAAGGCGCAGAAATTCGCATACAGAAAATCCGATAGCATCAGCAACTATGGCTATACAGTAGTGTGCTATTTTCAAAAAGCTCGCCACACTACTCAAGGAGTGGGCATTGACATTGCCCTTAAACAGTAAGATTTTGCCCTATGGCTACAACCAAATGTACTACGAGTCATCGATATGATACATTATGCCCTCCTTGCAGTCTGTCAGTACTTAATGCAGAATTAGTCAGTCTAGATAGTAACGTCCAAGTCTCTCCTTTCCCTTTAATTCAACCACTCGTAATGTACGAGATGGAATCAAAAATTTCGGAAATTGATTTTGTATATTGCAATTTAGAATTTTGTCTTAAGGATTGCAAGATACAAAGGAGTTTACGACTTGGCGCAACATATTCTATGATTAGACACAGCGATGCGTGAATGGATAATTTGAATTATGGCGTGTTAAATAGGCGTTTCTGTTCAGTTGGACTTTAAAACAAGTGATTTTACTAAGTAGTGAGTTCGTAAATTTTGTTTCAAGTTATGGGCAAGTGCAACCGAAACCAACAAGATATTAAAAACAGCTTTCAGAGAAGGTGCTTTTGCCGTTCGAATATTTTCAGTGGTTTATGGAATGTAAAGATGGCCGCTTGTCCTTCGGGGCGACCTGCACTTTCGCCGCCCCTTAACTTTAAAAAACTCCAATGACTCAATCGCTAGTATTCGTTATTTGATCAGAGGTAATCGACGTTTAACTTACTGAAAATTTGCTATTGAAATGTCAACGTACTTTTGAAGATTTGGTAAGCCACGCATTTCAGCCAAGTTTGAGCATCCTCACCAACTATACAGAACGTCGAGTGACCCATTACTCACATCAGTGTGTTCGGCAACGTGCTGCTGCTGCTGGCCTGTTTTTTCTTCCATCACCACAGGTAACAAATTGTGGGTGTGAGCTATGACCCCAAAAACAGAGGCCCAATCCTTTCAAAGAAAGACAGTTTTCTTCCAAGGAGGAGAATAAAAAAAGCAATCTGATCAATGGTGATCACAGTTGTATTCTAGCTCTCAGTGCATTGTTCATTATGAATTTATCCCGCGTGGTAAAAAAAAAAAAAATAATCAACCGGCAAATTAGCCTCAGGGAATTGGAGTTTGCGTGATGACTAGACTTTGGATTATATGCAATTGCTACACAAATAGTGGGCATTGCAGTCATGTGCGTATAACAAATATTACAAGCAATACTGCATATTCCTTAAATATATTTTTCCAAATAATGATCTCAGAACTACGTAACAATAATGTATGGCAATTACATTAGTTTGGGATAATATTTCACTGAGCGTGGGAAACGTTTTAATGGTATCTTGCTATTCATTCTCATGCTATCGACTACATCAGATGAAAGTTTTCGTTAAACATTACAAAACTTAAATCTGTTACAAAACTTCGTATAGAATCGTAGATTGCCAATCACGGGATGATTTTGCTACGGATGGCATTGAGTTGTGCGTTGTTTGCGAAAAGAATGTTCCCCGCAAGAAAAAAATTCAGGATCGGTCAACACGTGAAAACAGCATCGCACAGTGAGGCTAAGAAAAGGAAAAATTTCCAGAGAAATGACTTAACCAAGACATGTACTTCGAAAGAAAAGTGATTTTTCCAAGGATTTGTGTTGCTTTGGTAATCAGTAATATCCTTTTCAATAAGTTAACCAATCGAGTCTTCAAGCAGTTATTGAAAAAATATTGTATAAATCAGAATATTCCAGACGAATCTACCTTGAGAAAGAATTTCCTTTAAGCTATTTATGTTGACTTTATTGGCGAAATTCGTTAAGATATTAGAGAAACTACATGTGGATGTCCATAGACGAAATTACATTTCGTCTATGGACATGACGATTCGTTTGTGGCCACTATATTGCACATTTTGTATGTGGAAAATTAATTAGACGCTGAACCATCGTGTCCATGGGCAACGGGCAGGATATTTTGAAAGGTGGTGCAACAAAAAAAAAAAAAAAAAAAAAACACAGTACAACGTCGGTTATCAGAACCACAGCCGCCCCCAAAATATAAAATTAGTGTCTACTTTAATGCACTGGTTGTCATGCTTAAATATTACTCCTACCTCTTTAAGCATTCATTTCCCATTATTTATTTGAAGATAATGCAGTATAGCATATAGTCTTAATTTGTCATTACAGGAGTTAAAAATCAAATATTGACTTCAAGAACTGTCTGTACCCAGGATAGCCTCCCGTGACCTTGTTGCGCCATTGTGTTGTACCGTTTTCAACGCTGGAGTATGGTTGGGGGGGGGGGGGGAAGGCTACCTTTCACTCAATCCGCTGCGAGCCACTGCAGTGTGAGGTTATTTCAGTTTTGTTTCTAATCATTCAATGTTCGAGTTTTTGTTCGCGGCTATTTCAAAGTGAAATATTGTGTCATTCTGCTTTAATTTTAATACTGTTGCCCCTTAGAGTTAATAATGGCGTGTACAGGCAAAATAAACCGCAATATGGCGTCAATAAAAGACAAAATACCAATTATTAATAAACTGGAAAAGGCGCAACCGGTATCTCTTGCTAAGATTTTTAACGTTGGTAAAGCAACCATATCTGACACAGCAGGAAAAAAAACGAAATTTTGAAGTTTACTTCGAAGTTAGATAATGAGCACAGCCCCCCCCCCCCCCAAAAAGAAAACTATGAAGGAAAAAAAAGCTAGTGATGAGAAGTTAGAAGACCGTTTATTTATGGTTTCTACAAAAGAAAAGTCAAACTCTTCTGGACCTCTGTTATGCGAAAAAAACGTTACAACTGAATCAAAGTTTTAAAAGCCCATCTGAATTTAAATCCAGTACAGGATAACTGAATTTTCAAATCTCGTCACGATATAAGGAAACTTGAAATTCAAGAAGCTTTATCAGGTGATGTCCCAGAGGCAGAAGCTTTTAAAGAGTCTTCTGAAAATGGCGGAGGAAGGTTTTCTAAGGATGACGCTTACAATGCAGAAGAAACTGGTCTTAATTGGAAGTCATTCCCTTGTAAATCACTTGCATCACGACGCGAAATGGCTGCTCCTCGTTTCAAAAGCTAACAAACAGCGTGTTACAGTAACATGGGTGCAAATGCAGTGGACAGCATTTTTTACCATTGTTGGTGATTCGGAAATCCAAGATGCTTTAAAAATGGTGTAAAGTGCCTACCAGTAGGATATAAAGGACAAAAAAAAAAAAATGCTTGGATGAATTCCGTTTTTTTTTTTTTTTTTATTGGTTTAGCTAAGAATTTGTTCCAAGTGTGAACAGGCATCGATAAAATGAGGATAAAGCTGGTAAAGTTTTGTTTATTATTGATAATGCTCCATCCCACCCTCCTCTTGAAAAAATGAGTTCAATTGACGAGAGCTTCGTTGTCAGGATTTTACTGCCAAATGTTACATCCAATGATGAATCAAGGTGTTATAGAAAAACTAAAAAAAAAATTTCCAAAAAAAGTCTTGCGTCGCTTGCTGCTACCAGAGGGAAATGAAGAGAGCATGGCTGACTTTCCAAAAAAGCTCAACGTTAAGGATTGGAACATGTAGGAGAGAAATCCGTAAAAAGGTATGGCATCAACTTTAGGGTACTGACGGTCACATGTGCAAGACTAATGAAGACGTAGTGAGATTGTAACTTTATTTCAAGAGATTCCCGGGTTGTCCGAGTGTGGGCAAGATGATGCAGAGACGTGGTTAAACAATGCCGATGATCCTGGTTATTCACATTTTAACTGAAGAAAAAGTTTCAGTAGTCCAGGATGAACGTGTTCACTTGAACCAAGGTGATTTTGATGAAGGAGCGGGACCACTCACGCGGAGGCCTTCACTGGCTAGAAACTGCAATGTCGTGGTGTGAGCAACGGTCTGAAGTTGCTCACACCACGCAGACTGCAAGCGCATTTCGGCAGAATGAAAAGGAAAAAGGCGCGAAACTTGGTCATTGGCAATAAATTTTATTCACAACTATATCTGCAGAGAAGATTGCAATTTTTATTTAAAGATGGCGATTGTTTTTCAAGAGTTATTCATTTTGTTCTGATAAATTTGAATTAATTATTTTTTTTAGAATGTATTGTTTTAGTATTTCAATTAATTATAATATTAAAAGTTATCACTTGGACATCCAAAAGGTGGTGCACTTGCACCACGCTGCCAGCGCCCATGATCGCGTCATTTAGTTTCTTTTAAGGCCCTCGAAAAGAGGAATTACTGTACAATAACAAGATTTTGTAATGATTGTTTGCAATCATTATGGTCAGAATCGACCCATAGCGAAAGAGTACGCATTTCTGTTGAAGCTGCTTCGTATATGGTAAAAGCCGCTTCTGCGTTACAAGTTTTCTATCCAAATCTGATCAATGTTACTTGCTTAGACCATGGCTCATAAGTTGGCAGCGGCAATTCGGGAGAAATTAAGTTTCCAGTATAAAATGATTTTGTCAAAAGCGCCTTCGAGAACAGCAAATATGCTCCCTACACTTCCTCTACCACCTGATCCTTTTCTCGCAAGATGGGAACATGGTTACAAGCGCCATCGTTTTATGCAAAGATTGGATTCTATAAAAGATTGATTCCTTAGTACTACAAATAGCAGCTGAATGTACTATCCAAGGAATAAATTCCTTTATAGAATTAAATTTTTTGCTAAAAAGGCTTGTTCATCCAGACTCATTTCAGCTGGATACCTAGTTGTATAACCGAACTTGAAACGTGGATACTGAGCAGTACAATTGGAGAGATGGAAAAAGTTGAACTGCAAATTTCAACCGTGCCTGGAGGCATAAGAGAAGAAATAAGAAAATACAATGTCTTAGAAAAGAAAAAAAACATTTCACACTTTAAGGAAAATAGATAGTTAAGTGGAAGAGGAACTTTCATTTCAAGTAGAGGCTTCTAAAGCTCACATTTTTAAAATATAGCCCAGTCACTTCCGTAGAAGCAGATCAATATTGTTTATTGTATCAAATTACCAGGTGTGAAAAGGAAGAAAAAAAAAACCACCTTTAAAAATGTTAACTTTTCCTACACTGTACTTTAACGTGTATACAAAGAAAAACTGTGGTTCACTTAATCGAGTAATAAATGTAAAATTGTAGAGCATATTAGCATTTTGGTACATATTTGAACTGTTTTAGTGCATATAATCCTATATCTAATGATGACAATGCCTCTATACACTTCTAAGAAGTAGTCCCAAGAATTTATTGCGAAGAACTTCCTCACAGTAGTACCCTATCCGTCAGCCTCACCGAATTTTACCTCCTTGCAATGATCTGTTTCTCAAGCTTAGTTTCCTTGAACGTTTATATTTACGACCGAATATTATTCAGAATCCAACACATGAATTTTTAGCAATTCCAAAAGAAGCCTACTAGGAATGCCTCTAAACGTTGCAAAGTGTTGGAATTGGCCTATATCGTTATCATCGTAAAGAAATCACTTCGGAGAGCCATTCGAATAGCCGGTAAGCTCCATTTTTCAAAAATATTAGTTGATCCTCGAATTTTTAAAATCACACCTCTTATGTCATATTGCTCAAGCGCAAATCATCCATTTTGACGCTTTAAAATATAACTTCTACTTTTATGACATCTCCAAAGCCTATCCAAGTCTTTCCGAAAGTGTTGCTTGGAATTAATCATTCTTCCTCTGCCTTATATCATATTCAAATCGACGTCACTCGTCATATTCCTTCGTCTGAAGAAATCAGGAAGTAGTCCCAATACATTTAACACTAGCCCATCTGAAGGATGGCCAGTCAGTTATTCTTCAGATGGGCTTGTATTAAAAGTGCAGTTTTATTACACAAAACTGTCCAATATTCAGAACACGAACATTTATTGCATCCTTAAATATTGATTCCGTAGTTCCCTCCTAATATTGAAGCCAGACCAACAGGTAAATATGAGAACTCTTTACTCAACTCAAAAGAAACGTCCAAGTCCAACGATTTCCTCGTAATTAATCTTAATGGTTCAATGCATTCTCTCGCTGCCTCCCTCCAAGTTACTGGGCGTACAACAGCCTAGCTGCCTTACTTGCTTTTAGATTTGTAAGTTTTTCCAATAAATAAATTCTCTACTTTCAGTATCTAATCACATACTGCCCTGCTTTTCTCCGAATAAGTTCATTGATCGGTAAAGATCAATGCGAAATACCTGTCCAATTCGTTGGCGACATCAACTGGGTTATTTGATACTATTATGCAATGGTCCAATCTGATTCGCAGAGGCATAATTAGGGTATATGGGACCACGGCAACAACAGCCAAAAAGAATTAGAATAATTGAATTCATAATTTGATAATCGTTGTCTAAATCAATTAGAAAAGCCTGTCTTATGTAAAACTACTATAATTCAAAAATATTAATGTAATTTATGGAAACAAAGGCGCATTTCTGGTATTTTGTGATGGGTGTAAAAATTCATAGTATGCTTATACAAAAAGCATTTTCTTTTTATTGAAGACTCCTTGTCCCTGTTTTTAGCCAGACATTTCTCACCATCAGATCAACTTGTTCGTTGGTTTCGTTACTTTATCTTCCAGTGTTATTCTACACAGTCATTAACAACGTAAAAACGCTTTTCGGGAATGGTAAATATGGAAAAGTTAATTAGGCATATTAGCGATATGAAGTAAAAACGAGTTAATATCACTGCTTGAAATGAAGTTTCAGTGTGAATCAGCGTATACGATTCAGTCCTTGATACCAGATTAGAAGTAGCAGAGTTGAGATGTGCTGGGGGAAGAGTGAACTAGGCGTATTCCAAATACTTCTTTTTCACCAGAAAAAAACTTTATTGGATTTAAGCCAAATACAAAAGTATTCTCGTTAAAAGTGGAATAATATCTAAATATTTTTTTTAAAAAAGGTAAAAAGTAAGTTGTATCGAAATTACATTAAAATATACTCTAATCTTGTGTTTGAAGATTTATGTCCGACCGTGATCTGTAGAATAATAAAAACACAGCAACTATACTTCTTTTGATCCAAGCGTCCGTCAAAGATCAGCATGCGTTGAGTATTCTTGAAAAGAATGTTGCCATCATCTTTTGATGAACTGCTCGAAGTACTGGAAAACGAACAAAACAAAAAAATTAGGAATTAAGTTCAGTTTTTCTGGAGAGGGAAAACATCTCCTGAACTACCTAAATTTGTAGTATTTATTATTAAAATAATATGAAGACTGGTCATAATTACACAACATAATTATGAATAACGCAAGATGACAAAATCATCAAAACGAACTGCATTCATAAATAGTTATAACAGTGTGGTCCACCATGCCAAACAAGGCCAAGAGGATTCCATCCTTCGAATTATACAAAAGCACGGAACACTAGTTGGGCGTAATATATATAACATTAAATTACTTTTATAAAGCAAAAATGGAATTAACATTAAGTCATAAGTAACAGTATGAGGAGTGTTCGAATTATAGTAGGCGCTATTTAAAATGCTGTTGTCACGACTATCTACACGAGGCCTCAAGGATTTTTTTGAAATTGAAAAGCTGCAAACAGGTTACGGGGGAGAGCTTATACAAGGCTCGTTTCACATACTTTTTTTGTATGAATTGTGACACTTCACCCTCCAATGCAAGGTAGGGTAGTAGTATTATAATGACTAAATGTTATAAAAGAGACTTTATATACACACAATTCTCATTTACCTTCATTTATCTTATTTTTACATTCACTATGC
Source organism: Mastigoproctus giganteus (assembly GCF_048544385.1). NCBI lineage: Eukaryota > Metazoa > Arthropoda > Arachnida > Uropygi > Thelyphonidae > Mastigoproctus > Mastigoproctus giganteus. The sequence continues at coordinate 90,875,659 of NC_143582.1, read as the reverse complement.
CTCATAGTACGGATGTTGAAGCCAGGAAGCAAAACAAACTGAGACAACACTCAGGGGCATATCGAAACCTGAAACGACCAGAAATCGAAAATCGCTTTAATAAGCTGATTAGAGACAACGAACAAAAAACTGATACGACCAGAAACGATAAAAAAAAGAGTTACCATAATCGTACAGCTGCTCTTAAGTCGAATCAGTTGCTCCAAAGATACAAGTCAGCGCCTCTTGCATTGAGCAACTCAATTTTTCCTGTATTGCCAATTCTTGGGAGAAGGTCTGTATCTCTGTATGACAATGCTCCATATTACAAAGTATGAGCAATGTAGTGGTTTAAGGACTTTGGTGAACCTATTATTTTCTTCCCTGATCTGACTGAATCCAATTAAGCATTTATGTTTTGGCACAGTTAAGCAGAACAATACTTCCTAGGTAAAGATAACTAGCTGTAGCCTTACCATAAGGGACTAATAAGGTTCCAGCCTAGTTTTCAGAGAATGCTCGATGGAATTAAAGCCCGTGGGATTTAAATTTTTTTTCTAAAAATTTTCCCCTCCCCCATTTGACAGCAGGAATTATCATCCAACTGAGAAAAGAAAATAAATAGGCGCCCTTTACTCGAATGGAAGATTAATAATGAAGTGTAGGATTGGTATGGGGAAGCCAATACAGTACGGCCGACAAATTACTAGCGAGAACTCTCAACGCAAATACTTTGCGCAGGTAAAATTTTATGTATCCGTTAATTTTCAAAGCTGCCGTCAGAGAACTTTTGTTTTGATGTCAGAAAGGTTGAGGACATTCAATGAGAAAGTTTCCGTTTGGGTTGCTTGCGCGGGGAAGAATCCTGAGAGGGTAGTATTCATTTAATTTTATGGCCTGAAGGACTTTTTCAGTAGATAAAAGTTACAACTATTGGTCGTTATTATCTGTGCTGAAGAGGTCCATTTCAGGTCCTCCAATAAAGGAGGCCCTTGAATAAAGATATACGTTTATTCAAGTATCAGGACTGGATCGTTTACCCATTACGTTTTCTCCAGTTCTATGCCCATGGCTTCGAACTGGAGCATGTTCCTTAGCATCAATCCTGTGAAGCTTAATTTAAGCTTGTCGAAATCATTGTTTGAACGTGCTCTTTATTCGTCACTTTGTATGAATGTTTAAAGTAAGAATTCAAATTTAGTTGCTGTGCTCCACTTGAGGTGCACAAATCTGTTTCTTTAGATTTGCGAGATCGTGTTCTACTGATCTTCTGCCCTAGCCAAGTGTCTAATAGAATTCAGATATGCGTATAGCACCTATTGTCTTCATCACACGTTCCCCTGCTCACATTTAACTACTTCCAAGTTGACGGACTTAAGCAAATTTGTATTTTGCTTCTTTAGCCTATTTTGAAGGAATACATGATAGCTCTGCAGACATTCCAAACATAAATCGGGTAATTATTTTATTTTTCCATATAGGCTGTCCATATATCGTAGATTAAGCATTGGACACTAATAGTGTGACTGTAGTAATGCACGAATGAGCAATGTGATGGACACAAAATTCTGTTCGTGCATACGAAGTGGTAGTTTTATTTAGTTTGTTATCAGTATGTAATTAAAATCATTTTTTTTAAAGTAAAGCGCGATACAAGACTTGACTGTACGAGCTTGTTGCTATTTGTTTACTTCATTAAATCGCAGAAGTCAGTTAAACACGTGTTGCATTTACAATTGTACGCTATTATTTATTAACTAATTGGCAAGAGAATTTATTCGAGTTCTATTAATTCTAAAGAAAACAAATTCAGAAATGAAGCTGAACGCGCCTGAGATGTAACGTACGCAGTACGTTACTTAACTTGTTTGCATTATTGAAGGAATGCACGTAGCTGAAAGCCGTTTATTTACTTAAAGTATACTTGCGTAAAGTTTGATCTATCCTAGGAAATAGCAACTGAAGATAAATGACGGTTCTACGTGCGGGAAAGATATCATACTTTATCTTCACTTCATTTGCGCAAGTTTCAAATTCTGGTAAACAATGAAGGTAAACCGGCGAAGTTTCATTACAGACCTTATCTTTCAAGTCTTTTAGTTTTGATGGTGATGGGGCAACGTAAGAAAACTATACTCCAGAATAAACATCGGACGATGAAGGGCAGAGTGCAAAACCAGCACGTATTTAGATGTTAAATAGGCTCGAACCACTGTACAGGTGGTTGCATAACCCTCAGCTAGGTCATACAAATTCTCTAGAAGAACACTAGTTGCAAGTTTTGTTTAAAAAAGATTTAAGCTAAATAGTCCACATACCCACTTTAGTTTAGCGAGACTTTCCTAGTCTATTTAGGAGATAGTTTTGGCGTGTGTTCCCTCATTGAGAAAACCCACACAAATTTTATGCGCTTCTGTTACCACAGCTAACCAGACTCCATACAAGTTAAATTTTGCATACCATGAATTGGATAAATCATTTTTGATCTTTTTAATAAAAGATCAAAAAAAAGGACAGAAGTAAGGTTTATCTTTTAATGTTAATTGGAGATTCCAGACTAAGAAATAGGTTAATTTCAACTGTAAGGTTGCAATGGAGGAGGGGGGTACTGGCCCGGGTATTTAAATTGGCTCATATACTGTAAACTCACTGTTTTGGCTTCGCAAACTTCTTTGGCGATGTTTTTTCTTAAATTTCAATTATGATTAACAGCAGCTAACAGCGTTTTTAGTAATTGTTTATTTTGTTACATGTTTGCTATTTCTTTAATGTATTATCAAAGTCCGACAATAAGAGATTCAGGAAGTCTCCTCGATCCAGTTTCTCATGGAACAAGCTCACATATGGTGGGTACCATACTCACCAGATTTGCACACCCAGGGTCCTGAGTCTCTCTCAAGAACTTAACAACAACCTTGTACTTTATTCTTTCCCTCTTACTCAAGCCACATTTTCTTATTAATTTCACCACAAACTCGTAGCAATCTGCTTCAACGATTTGTTATGCAGAGCTTTATTTCAGAACAAGAAAAAAAAAAAAATTTCTCGTTGCTTCTATGGAACATTAAAATAGGCATCAACACAACTATAACTACCGCGTTTGTGTTCTAATATTCCGTTAAAAATGTGTTTGGGATTAAATGTAGAGTATAACAAAATTCGAATGTAAATATTTTCTTCATTTTAGGTGTCACGAGAAAAGTAAACATTGGTGCAGAAAGAAAAAAAAAAAAAAAAAAAAAGTACGTAATCCAATGTCCATGTAATCGAAGTCTTCGTCGATATGTAAACATTCTTTTAAACATTAGGAAGCGTGATTGGTTGAATCGGATGGCGTTTGAAGTTAAATCAACGTTTTCCTTTGAAATAATTCTGTTGTTGAAAAGTTCTTAATTGTATTTTCCTGGGTTGTAATTTCAACCATATTTCTATTTAGCTTCTACCTCATTTCCTTCTCTTCTGTTGCAGTTTCCAGTGTTGGAATTTCTCCTATGGCACTTCTCGCTTGTTTGCCATGATCTTATATTTTCTTTTTCCAATGTTTTGTTCCATTTTCAGTTAGTCTCCATCGTAGAAGCCACCTCCTGTTGCTTGCGCGAACAGGACCTTGGATGAGAAGTTGATATAATTTCTTTTGTGCTGACAAAAGCAATTTTTATAATAAATAAGTTTTTTTAATATTGATTTGTTGTTTACTTTTGCAACATTGCGGATATTTTGACCCGTCCATAAGGCAGTCCACCAGGGACTGCCTGAATGGTCAGTCCTCTCCTGTTTGTAGGTAACTAGAGAATATCGTGTAGTTATTTAGAAAACTAAAAACTGTTTGACAAATGAAACAAGTACTTATTTCAGCAGTTCAGGTAACAACCCAAACTGCACAAAGTTCAAACTAAGCTTATAATTTGAAGTTCGATCTGCATTGCGTTTTCCGAATAAACTATAGCTACCGATGCAGAAAGCTGCAAGAACTCTTACAATATCAGTTGAATCAGACAGTTGCCCTGAAAATAATTAAAAGAAAACAGCTTTTCAGACAATACTTAATGACAACACTACGACTACAAAATAAATTAAGATAGTTCTATATTTTCACTTACTTTATTGTACTCTGCCTTTTGGCCAGCTGAAAATGAACATCTTTCTATACAACAATACTTGACGTGCAGTAGCTCATCGGTTTCGTCTTTATATCTTAAGTAAAGTTCGTTCATAGTAACGTGTATTGGAGACACATTTGCGTTGTCCAAGAAAGCAACGTACATTTGCCCACGAGGTGCAGAAAGGACAGCGCTATAAAAGATTCAAAATTCGCATCAAGACATTGAAATTTTATAATTCAAACTGTTTAAATCACTGATTAGATACTAAAAGTATAATGAAGAAATTAGAAGTCAGAGACAGTTCAATAAAAATGCATTCGAAAAGTTTTCGGAGTAAAAGGTTGCATGCGACACTGGGAAAAGCCCAAGAATACATCACACGAAATAATGATCAGGAAGAAAAACAATATCTGAGAAAGAGTACGAATTACTTAGCACAGTTTGATAATTCAAACAAGAGATGTATTAGAACGTATAGTTTGGTACCGTTCAGGGATTGAAGGCCAAGAAGATAGATGTTTGTTGACGGCATAATTTCTGAAGATCGCAATTTTCAGGAAATACATGTGAAAGGAAGGGGGGGAATAAACAGAATTAAAAAGGGATAAAGAGGAAGAGTTAGTTCTGCGAGTGCAGTTGAAACATGGATGTTCACTAGTACTCTAAAAATCTGAATGTCAAAGGCGAGCAGAAGATTATTTTCCGAGAAAAGGCACCTTCCGGTGAGAAGATCTAGTGGCGGGATGTTTAACCAGCATGATCCACACATTCATTACCTGGGATGCTGATATGACCGGGAATTCAAAAGGCGACATCTGGGTGGATGTTTAATAGTGACCATGCAGATCGGATCTGTTTCAGGATGGGATGAAAAAGAAAGAAAGACCGAATGGCAGTTACCCGTACTTAAGGAGTCTATATATATATATTACAGCTCGCTTTAAATGGTGATTATGTTGTCTAGGATTAGTTTCATTGCATCCAGTTCTGCGGTACAGACAAGACATTCAGTAAGAATGAGACGCCTACTGGGAAGGTGAAAGAAACTGCTGCAGCACCTACAGCTGGTGCTGTTTTGGAGCTATCAGTTCAGATATATAGTTTGAGTTTTTCGACGGATGCGTTGTATGTAGCTGCTGAACGCTGTTTGTAAGGGAGCATTTACCCCGTCTTAGAAAGTCACAAAGGGATGAGACCAGAGAGCTTCAGAAGTATCAATGTCTTGGAAGATAATGTCCCAGATGTGCAAGAGCTCATCCAAAGTCCTACAGGGCAGTTTTCATTAGGTTTATTATGGAATGGCATGGCTTTTTGTGGATTAAAGAAATACTTCCAGCTGGGGTGAGATGGAATACTTTAATTTTTGGCGCATAGTTACACAGTAAGGAATTTTTCCTGAGGTTCAGAGAGTTCATTTACCTCAATATAAAGAAAGTGGACAAGAGATATTCTGAAGGCCCCAGTTGACCAAATTATGGCTATCAGAGGGACGCTTGAGGAGTATGTGGGAAAAACCAAAACAAAATTACTGCTGCTATCCGCACTGACCTCATTACTATATTCGGTAAGATGGAGACTGATTTTCAACCTCTACATCGAATACGAAAAACTGCAAGCAAAATAGGAGGCTCTCCCTCAGAAAGGGGAGAAAACAAATGCAACAACTCCCCCTACCTTCGCGTAGGCGTTGAGGAATGGGGCTAAAGTCTTATTCCATAAACCAGATGGATCCCAAACTAAAACAGTAACAAGAAAGACATTCACATATAATTCTGATTAAGCCGACAGAAGACGCGCAGCTTGATACAAGTGAAGCAGTAACCGAGACTTTAACCAAAAATCTAAAAGACCAAATGAAGACTGTCCAGAAGACTGGGCAACCAGGCGCGGTAATTGAAACCAACTGTAGGGAAGAGGTACAAACAATCTTAAGTAAAGGCCGTAGTAGCCGAGTGGTCAAGCACGCGGGTGCATAAGTACACGTGCCTTGAGTAACCGGGATTCAAGCCCGTGACCGCTGAATACGGTGCTGTTTCTTGTATTCTGTCCATCTTGTGACCTCCTGACCGTTTGGTCGTCCCGGAGTATAAACAGAAAATTTATTTAATGCAAATATGACCAAGTACTGTTAGAGGCCCCCTCCCCCCAAGAAAAAATGAGTCTCAATTGTCTTATTTGAGGAAATCAGACAAAGAGGAAATTTACCAAATTTGTCAAAGAGGAAATTTACCACAAAAACCTGTCCGTACCTAGCTGAGGAAGAAGACCTTAGCCCAAAACACAGTACTAAATCACATTCTAATGTAAATTGGGTAATCCAGCTCTCCACGCGAGTATGGCAAATCTTAGAACCAGAGTCGCATTTTCATAGGCGGGGAATGCCATAGGCTTAAGGAGCATATTTCAGTTACGAAATGTTACAAGTGCCTTCGTTTTGGCCACACATCGCATACATGCATCCAGCGTGATTCAACGTGCGGCCACTGTGCCACAAAAGGACAAATACAAAGACTGCCCAGCAAAACCCAACCCCCAGTCTGTGCAAACCGCAAAGCAATGAAGAATTACTCATCAACCCTCAATCAAGGATGGAAACTGTCCGGTATAGCTAAAAGCCAATATCAAATGAGTCAACTATGGTTAGAGGCCCCTCTACAAACTGCCGCCATGAAATAAAAATAGTTCAACTGAACGCGCAAAGAGAGGCTGGTAGCTGACCAACTAAAAGCAAAAACAGAGGAAAACCCAATTGATGTGGCCTTATTACAGGAACCGTATATTCTCTCAGGTGGGGTTACAGGTTATCCTTCAGCCTACACAACGGATCTACTGTAAAACAGACAACACATGGGGATCAATAATCATCAGGAACCCAGAAATCAGTACAAAGATTATGCGACTCTGCACTGCAAACAGTTTCTGTGCACAAGTAACTCGGGTCACTTGTTCCTGTTAATATATGCTCTCCCTGGTAAGGATATCACCCCAGCGATCTCAACCATTCAGACAGCTCTTCAGAATCTTCGGGGGGGGGGGGGGGGGTAGCTGATAAGTCATGGATGCAAACTGCAGATTTCTATTCTTGCACAGTCTCACTCCTGACAGATCTGCCCAAAGAAACGGTGCAAAACTAGAATGCTTCTTAGCCACAGGCTTCAAATAATAAACTGTCCAGATAAACTTGCAGCCTACAGCAGCCCCCTTTGGGAAGGCACCATAGATGTTACAGAGGCCACACCAAGTATTGCCAACAAACTAGCCAAATGGACCGTACAAGAAGCCTGGACCACGTCGGACTACACAGTGATATCATTTTTCTCTAGTTCGCTCTGTGGAACGGAGCGCTCCGATCCCACGAGATGTGATACGATACAATTAAAAAAAAAAGGACTAGCAACGCTTTCGGACTGAACTAACAAAAAGACTCCCTTTGACGACTGCGTACAGATTATTACCATAAGATCTGCATGTGATCTCTCCATTCCGTGCAGAAAAATCCCTATTGGTATGTAGTTCCCTGGTGGGATTCAACTAAGAAACCGATCTATGCACTAATAAGATCATTGATCGGAACTGTACTACAGCGTAGCAACCTTGATCATAATGTGCATAGTGTTGGGGGAAAAGGCGCCTCCGGTGGTTCCCCATATCTGCGTCATATGAACTCTGTGGAGATAAACAGTATCACTGTGAAAGCCAGAAAAATTGTTGTAAATGTAGTATTGTGCTGGGTTCTGTTGGGTGTCCTGGCTTTCGGCCACAGGGCCCCTGATGGGACTCCACGTTGCCCGCACACACACACCACTAGGAGGTAGCCAGGCTGCCCGTAATTCTCTGGCTAGCCTCCTACAGGTCGCCTGAGCTTCCTGAAAAGAGACCAAGTAAAAAAAAAAAAAAAATATATATATATATATATATATATATATATATATATATATATATAGTACAGGGAGTACCGGAGAGGGTAAAAGAAAGGAGGTATAAACAGAGCGATGGAGGATGTAAGAGAAGGCATCCTCCGCAGGTTGCGTGGGAATTCTCCCACCTAAGCGGAAGAAGAGGGCCCTCGAGACGGTGGGAAGGCAATCACGTATCAAGAGAGACACGGATGAAACAATTCAAGCGACCTGAGTGTCAAGTTCAGTAGCTAGAAGTGGTCACAATCTAGGTGAAGATGGTTCAGTATATGAGAAAAGGGTGTTGATCAATGTGCATCAGTTCCAGGACGTTGTACCAGTGATCTTCTGGTGAAGAGATTATGGCGAAGGCAGAAAGTGTGGTACTGGTCTTCCTCATTGATCAGAAAATGTTCATTTTCCTCGTGGCAAGGCATGTATTTTTGATATGAGCAACGTTTGCAGATCCTCATAGAGCGGGCAAACATAGAATATGTGATCCCAGTCTTCGTTTTCACCACAAAGCCAGCTAGGGTCATCCACGATGTTCATAGAGGCAAGTCTGATTTATGGATCCATAGCCTGTAATCAGAAAAGTGGTATATAACCTTGGACTGTACCATGCTGGAGCTTTAGGATAGATCTGGGCTATTTCAGGTAACAATTTTTTAGTGATGGAACCTTTGGAGGTGGTATTCCATCTGTTTTGCCAGGCGTTAAGAAGGTAGACTGCAAGGCACTTTTTTTCTTCTTTCATGGTGTTTGTAGTGAAATCCATGATGGTGGTAGGGAATCTCTTTGCGAGCCGGTAGTGCACGCCTTTGCGAATTATCTGCAGGTCCAGAGGGAGAACTCCTGCCAGGACTTGGAGCGCTGGGTTGCTTACTGTGCAGCAGGCACGGGTGATAGTGAGAAGGATATTACGCTGGATGGAGGTGAGCTTCCTTTGGTTACGAACAAAAGGCACAATGATACCAGACACCTGTACAATAGGTTATAGTGGGAATAAATACAGCTTTGTATAGCATTTGCAGTGAGCGGCGATTTAGGCCCCAGTCAGACCGGCTCATCCTCACTACCATTGCCGTGTAGTTCCCGACTTCGCAACGAAGGTATGCAAAGTCAGGTAAGATACAGGTAAAACGCGAGCTTGGGGGTCGAGAATTACCAAGGTACTTCATCTCAGTTGTCAGTTTGATGATTCTTCCAGAAATTTTAATCTGCGGTGGCCTGCTTATTTGCAAGGTTCTCTGAGTAGAATTGAAGTAGTTTTCTCAGCGGATATATGGAGGCTGGCCCATTCTTGTAGCTTTGTAAGGGATCCGTTGACTTGTTTCCAGGGAAGCTCTGGAGTTTCCAGTGACTGTCAGTATCAAGTCGTCTGCGAAGGCTTGGGTGGAAACATCCCCAGGTCTAGGTTCAGGAACTCATCCATGACCACATTCCATAGGAAAGTGGCCAAGGACAGAGCCTTGGGGGCATCCTCTGTAGACATTTCTGACTAACACTTCTGTTGTGAAGATAGCCCTGTATGCAGCTGTAAAGATTTGCTGGAACGCTAGCTTCTGAGTCTTCGTAGTATACTTGGCCACCAGAGCAAGTCAAAAGCCCCGGCGAAATCCACTGATATTACTAAGTATTTGGTGGCTGAATTTTTGACTGAATCTGTGAGTTGTCGAAGAGCATCTTCTGCTGAACGGACTGCCCGAAAACCGAACTGAAGATTTGCAGTTTTATAGTGTTTTTCCAATCTGGATAGGAGAAGACGTTCAAATATTTTGCTTAAAAACGGGAAGGAGTGCTATGGGTCTGTATGACCTTGGCTGTGGTTTACTTGGGTTCTTCAAAATGAGGCGTAGATTGGCCTCTTTCCAGTCGTCTGGGAAGAGGCCAACTTCCAGACAATGGTTGTACAGGCTGAGAAGGAGATTTGATTGCGTCTCTGCAAGCTTCTTAATTACTGCTGCTTCAATGAAGTCTAACCCTGGGCTTTTGCCCAGGGTTAGACTTCATTGAAAACTTGACCGATGGCAAGTTTTAATTCATCTAAGTTGAAAGGCTGTTCTATAGAAGTGGTACTGTAGGATGCGTTTTCAGTACAGATTTGTTGCTGGCTGGATTGAGGATCTGTGTTTAGCGGGAACAGGGTGTCCAAGAGGTTGTCTGACTCTTGGCATGTTAGGGTTGTGGTGCCCTGCGGGGTGACTGTAGGGGAGCTTGTTCGTAACAATGCGATACACAACTCCCCAGGGGGTGCTGTTTCCAGTCGGAAACCATGTGCTCCAAGACTTTCTTCTTGGCTCTAAACTAAACTAGCGTAGTTATTTCTTAGCCTACGATAGTTATTGCGTAGGGCATCAACTTCATGAGGGGACCAGGTACAGCGAAATGATTTCCGTGCTGTATGAACCTGATGGCGGAGATTATCCAGTTGGTTGCGCCACCATGGGACAGCACTCGGAAAAGGGCGTTTCTTCTTGATTGTTTTGTCAGACATTGATTAATGTTATTTTCCTCTGATGCTGGTTGGTGTTTCCAGGAATTTGAGGGGAAGCTTGGACCGTTAAATTAAAGGAGTTCCAGTCTGCTTTATTAATTGCATAGCAGATGATATTGTTTCTAGGCGGAGGTGCTGATTCTATTGAGCGCTGAAGGTTAAAAGTAATCACCCTATGGTCGGAAGTTGTCCAAGCCTCGCGGACTTTCCAGTCAGTGAGCTTAGTGGCAATGAATCTTGTGGCTGCTGAGATGTCTATTGTGGATTCCCACAGGGCATTACTGAAGGTAGTTGGTGGGATCCAACTACAGGATCTCAGAATAAGAGTCCACCATACCAGAAAAATATTCCGGCAGGCTCGATCAAGGCTTCTTCCACATGAGGTAGATGCCGCCAGGGAGGCTTACCGCATTTTCAGAAATGAATGCACAAAAGTAATACGTAAAAGTAAACGCGGCAAAACCTGGTTTCGACTTCCAGGAAAAAGTACCCTTGGGGATCAGGGACTCAAGATGGATGGTTCTTCTACTTACACCTGGGAGAAGAGTTAATTTTATTCTAGGCACCATTTACAACATTGAAGTGCAGCTATGACTCATCAACAAATAGTACATCAAAACTACAAATATCATCCTGCCTCTGTGGAATCCCTTCATTAACATGGCAATAAACAAATGAAAGAAGGAAAAGCACCTCGGAAGACCTGCTGGAAGTGGATATGGTTAATTTCCAGGATACTATCCTGTTAGTCTCCTAAGCCTTCTAAATAGGTGCTTGACAGAAGGCACCTTTCCGACATCCTGGAAAACGGAAACTGAAATTTATATTGAAAAATCCGGCCAAGCCACCACAAATTCCAATCTCCTACCACCCGAGTTTCTTGCTCTCTATAATGGCCAAGTTAAAAGAACGCCCTCTATTTCGCTTAAACGCCAGATATGAAGAAAAAACAACTTCCAAGTGACAAGTAATTTGGATTCAAAGCAGGTTGCAGCAGGGAAGATGCCATAAACAGATTAATCACTCAAGCAACACAGCCTTTACGCATTCCCTTGCATCATGGTAGACTTCGCTGGGACCGTTGATCCACTAGGGTCGCCCAGCGTTCTTCGGCAGTCAAATGTTTCCAACAACCTATACAACAGCTTATGGTCAGATCTAACTGGCAGAAAAGTCCAAGTTACCAATAGATTTCAGACAGTGACTAGGTACATCGACTGAAGCTGTATGCAGGGCTCTGTGCTTGGCCCGTTCCTCTGGTCTATTGTCCTGGACATGGACCATGGGAAGCCCTTGGCCTTTGCGGATGATCTTGTCCTTTTGGTATGTGCCGATATTAGGGCAACCCTGGAGACAACTGCAGATGGAATACAGGTGAAACTCCAGAACTGAGTGGCCCTGCACAATCTTACCATTTTAGGTCAGAAAACAAAATCCATACTCCTTAAACGCGGGCTACAAATCAGGAGACCGCCTACAATGAAATAAACTTAACATCCATACGACTACACACGGAAGTCAAACTCCTAGGTATCTTCTTAGACTTAGAAGATAAGCTCCTACAGGGTAGAATACACTAAGTATCTAGCCAACAAAATTCAAAAGTTACCCTGCTCTGATAAGGCAGATCAGCAGGGCTGAAACACGGCCCTTACTCTCATATACCAAGCAATATACGTGTCAATTGTGTGTTATGGTCCGGAGGTTCACGCTCCTTTCAATTTGCAGGGCTTGCCACACCGTCAGTACCCTTGCTCTGCAGGTAACAACTTGATGCCAGGCACTATACTTAGAAGTGGTTACAAGAGGGCTTTTCTATCATTTAAGGAAGGGAGTTCCAACCCAACTGCTTAATCTTCAACTTGACAAACCACCCCAGGCCGGAAAGAAGACTGATAACCCAACATCTACAAGAGATATGGCAACATGACTGGGACACGACAACAAAGGGACCATCACAAAACTATTCCTTCCATCTATAATTAGAACTCACCCAGAACCTCCACCCTGGTTTTCGCCGGGTCTCCATGTGATCTTTATCCTCACCGGGCATGAATCCTTCCAACAAAAACTGACGGCCATGTGAATTGAGTATGATCCACGTTGCCACTGCGGCGAAGAGGAGCCTTGGGGGCACCCATGTACGAGTGCCCCAGCTATGACAACATTAGGCTTAAATTCCTCACCACAATACACAGGAACCCTTGCAATCAAGAATTCACTCTGCTACTCGAGTGAACATACCTATAAACTATCAATCACCTACATGCAGGAAACATTTGCATTTAGGCGAGCTAAGATTGCAGAACTCGGAGCCCAAGAACTAACAGAACCCAGAACACACACACACAGGGTCATGCTAACCCGAATAGGGTAGCATTTATTGCAGGTACAATCCAAGGTGCGGGATGCTGGCACTCCTCGAGTGCAGGATTTGAAAATTAAAATGGATAGGATATACCGCTGGCACCGATCTAGGTGCGGGATTGCTGCACTCATCGCAATGCAGGGTTTACAAGTACTATGCCAATTACACAAGGGCGCCTGTCCCCTGACTTTCAAACTCTCACCCTTACTTCGCCTAAACTAGGGTGGACTAATTCTCCCCTGTCAATCCACCCAAATTCATTCTCCTTCAATCATCTTTTCTATACGACTCTCGTTTTTTTTCCTCCATCAGAAAGCTCAAGCAACCCTGGCAGAGGCCAGGGAGAGTAATGGGCAGCCTGGCTCGCCTCCCAGTGGTGTTGGCGGGCAACGTGGGGTCCCCTAGGGGACCGTGGCCAAGCAGCCAGAGACAGAACATTGCACACAAACCAGATTACACTTTCTGGCTCTTACAGAGATTCTGTAATTCTTCAGAAAGTACCATAGCGCAGATGTGGGAAACCACTGGTGGCACCTTCCACAGAACACTATGAAGGTGCTCACGGCTGATCTAAGGGTACATATATGCTGGATAGTGTTCAGACATACGAGAACTTTCATTGCGAAGTCAGACTGGTGATCCATAATCCAAGCGGGACCAAACCCTCTTAGGATGTTCAAATTTTTTTTTTTTTTTTTTTTGACAAGCTATACTTGAGCAGCAAAATTAAGTTGCTATCTAAATAAAAACACAATAAACGAAAGTTGTCGGTAAAAGAATCACTGATTTTTAAATATATATTTCTGGATACAGATGTAGTCTGTGGGGTGCTTTTTTTTTTTTCAGAAATGGATTGCAGTGGATTTCTTTTTTTGCTACGGAAAAGCCATTCCCGTAGCACTCGTGATTACATTTTCAAACATTACGATCTAACTACATTATGTCATGTGTGTACTTATTGTAAGTAATGTTGCAGACGCGGATGGAAACCTGCGGTACACTACTCTTGTTCAAATGATTTTGGCTAAGATGTTCGTAAAACTAACCTGAAATGTTCTACAGCATAGGAAGCTATGCTTTGTAGAAATTGAGCTAACTGCACTCTCAGACCAAAAGAATGAACATCTTGAACTATATCGCCAATTGTATCAAAAGGCATTCATTAACGATATTTTGGCGCGAATATCGTAGTACATAACCAGTAGCGCAGAAGAATGAGATTTTAATTGTGATTAAAAAGTTAAGGTTTTAATCACTTGTTGGCATAACTTTTATATTTATGCTAAGGATATATCTAATTAAGGTTGTTATCGTTACGGTATTGCGTAACCTGATAGCTTATATCCCGAACTTGTAAGGTATAGCGTAATATGCATTACTGCATTAGGTTAAGGTAGTATTGTCAATTAAATTTTATTAATTAAGTTGTATTTAAATGGAAATCATGACCCAGATTAGAGCAGCTAAGCAACTTGCACAAAGTAGCCGGAGTGCTGTAGCTCAGGGGAAATCAAAGCGAAGCAGGCGATTCTCCAACGCATCGCAGTCTAAAAAAACGCATGCAACTTGTGAAATTTTTGCAGATTTCTGGAACTGGACATTATCTAGCCAAGGAAGATGTTTCTGTGTGTGCTAAGTGCAGAGAGTGTCAAGAAATTAGGCGCCAACTCAGTGTTGTTATGGGAGTCAGAGTTTGAAGAATAGGGTGGATGTCCTCGAAGAAATTGAAATGGGGCCAATTAAACTGAGCTGCTCAACTCAACGCCAGAGCTCACTCTTGTGCATCAGGCAACACAGCGGCAATCTTCAAGGCAGAATACACTGGTCCCACAGGTGCTAGTTATTTTCAGTGATTCAGTTGTCAGGGAGACGGGAAATAAAGTTGTGCAAAAAGAATAGAACGAGGGTATGTCTGCCAAGAATAAAAGTTGACGTTGTAGAGCAGATATCTTTTAAGGACAAAGTGATAAAAACAAAAGTCGAGAGTTAGGGTTAAATTTCAAGTGTTTGAAATTCCGGCCAAGACAACAGGAGAGAGTATATGACGAGAGCCTTGTCCATTAATTTGGCCCTCCAGAGGATACAAGGACATGGGTAGAATTTTTTCACAGCGTGGTCTGTGTTAAAAGCCGAGATTGCTCCTACAGGGTGGGATACACTTCAATAGAAAAAGTGCGAGAATATTTGCTGACGCTATCGAGGCAGCGTTAGATAGGTCGGAAAACTGCTAGCTTGAGGGGGATGAAAGTGATTTTTACACTGCTACTGGAATGAGCAGCAGTCTGGAAAGCAAGCTGTTGGAGATTAAGGACTGCATGGAATCATCATGGAACAAATAAGATGGACTGTGTTAGGGTAACTAAGAGCAAGAATAAGTGCATGTATACTTGCAAGTATACCAATGCTAGGAGTACATTAAATAAATTTGAAGTGCTGGTCAAGACATCAAAGGCAGATATTGTTGCGATATCAGACGTGGTATCACACAGATATAAGCAATGCACAACTGGAATTTGGCGAGTAGAATGTGTACAAAAGGATAGAAAGGGAAGAAGTGTTATGCTGTTAAGAAACAAAATCTAAGTGCATCCACTTGACAGTGTGATGTTGAGTTAGTTTGGTGTGACATCAGCACTGGGAAAGCAAAATTGAGGAGCTAGGAGTGGATTATAGGCCTAATGACTCTGACGAGTACAACGACCAACTGTACAGAGAAATAGTGGGCCAGTAAATCAGATTGTTTTATAATGGCAGATTTTAGCTTCCCAGATATTACATGGAACTTATGAGTTGGTCACTCACACTATTAAGAATTGTGTGATTTATTAGATGATTGTTTCCTACAGCAGCATGCTCTAGAGTACGCTGCTGTAGGAAAATCTATCAGTAATGCTTACTTATTGAAAATTTAGCAGCTGTGGCATATATACGCTTTGGTTATTTTGTTAGTCTTCTCGCCTCTGAGTATGTGACATTGTTCTCCACTTTAAATTTTTGCATTTTTCTCTTTGCTTCTATAGTTCACATGATAGGAGAGAAAGCCAAGCGGTTAACCCTTACAATTTGGGCAATGAGGTAAGAATGCAATTAGAATGGTTGTTTTCCGTTTATCTACAATTAGGTATCACATTTTGGCACTTGTAGCTTCTGATGGGGTTTGGGATGCAAGGTCAGTGGAAATTGTCTGCTTTGCCGGATGTTGGGAGAGCTAAAAGTCAGGATTATGCTCCTTGTCGGAACAAGGCAACCATCTATTCGAGAGATGACCCTTATTGCTTAGATGACTTTGTTTACGTAGTTCTTGGACAATTTCCTCCTCTGATACAGTTAATAAATCCCATTCTGTTATTACACCCTTTCAGAAGTTTAGGGTGGCATGAGGAGCAACTTTCATTGGATGTCCGCCAAAGGTTGTCAGCTTTAATAGCTTTACGGGATGTCGGGATTAAGCAGACTACCAGAAGATCGCTAGACTGGACTCTTACTGATTTCGGTGAACCTGCAGTAAACTCATTGCATTTCTGCACAAGGAATGGTGATAATTTACTGATAGAAAAGGCAAAGTGAGGGATGGTGGCATCCCCACTTGATGGGTTGTTTTCAACCTCTTAAGTTGAAAGTAATTTGCAATGTTATTTGTCTGTGGTCTCGAGCTCGATGGCGGAAAGATTATCCATCTTTGCTCCATTCAACCCTGAAAAGGAGATTCTTCTCCTAGGTTTAGGCCTAGCCATTGTAGATATCGAAAACTGCTTCAGTGAATTTGCCCAAAAAGGAGTAATATAAGTCAAGATATTACCAGTGGACTAACACTAATGGAGCCCGTATTTGCGATCATTGATCTAATGGAACGTTTCGAGATGGTATAAGAGTTGAATAGGTATTGATTCGGAAGGAGTAGGCATATTGAAGTGGAGCTATAATTGAAAGAGCTGAAAATTGCTCATTTTCTGTTTTTTTCCTCTCGAAACTTAAGAAAGAAAAAAGAAATTACGTAGAAGGAAAAACACCAGTGAAATTAGACTGAAAGAAGGTTCAGATATTCAAATTTCCCTTATGGGAAAACCACGGGGGAGATATTGCATTCATTGTGTTTGGTATGGAAAGAATTCGCCGTCATCAACATGAATTTGAAGAAAGATGATATCCACTTTATATTTAGTTGGGGATTTAATAAATCATCACGTTTAGTGGACTGACTTAATTATAGAAAGAGGAAAAAATCCATAAGGAGCAATTACATTAATTATTATTGAAACTGCCAGATGGGAGTGAGTAGGTGCACATTAAGCCACCAAAACAACTAAGGTGCCAATATATTATGTCTGCAACTGCGTTTCCTCGGTCAGTTTACTGAAGAAAAACAAATTTTCAGTATAAAAAAAAGAAAGGTGAATGACAGTGATAATTTATACAAATTGAGTGATACATTAATTCTTACTTCATTACTCTTATCATGTCCAAAGCCAAGACGTTTTCTTCCATAAAAATATAAGCTGTCGTTGTAACCTGGGTTGCACGATATTCTCTTGGATGGGGCTCTAAGAAAACCTGAAAATAAATTATCAAATATAAAAATCTACAGGTAATTAACTATATTCAACTGAGCTTTTTATTTATTTATTTTTTATGGATATACGTTAGGTGTAATACAGGATGAAAGACCAAGTGTTAATTTCAACTTTTTGGGATCAGTTAATTATCTGACCGGAAAATGTGCGCTCAGCAGTAGATGGCAGCATAATCGCAAAACTGTAATCATGGCGGAATTTATCAAAAAAAGATAAATCCATCTTCTTGGTTATCACCGACCGACGAATTGGGTGAGCTGTGGATTTATCCTCAGACGATGACGTAAGTTGTTCTTGACATGGTCATCTCCAAGAATGGTATGTCGTCTGGAATTCCCCTGCTTCACGTAAAAATTCTTGAAACAGGTCCACGGAGCCCGCACTGATTTTGTTCGGTCACCCTAGGATGATCACACAAATAGGCCTCTTATTATTTTTTCCCTTATCACTGCAGATCATTGGTAGCTTCTTTTTAAAAGAAGAGTCGAAATTTACCCGTAGCAGCAGTGGCAGGCTAGTTCGTTGAAACAAAGTACGCACTTCTAAAGATTGATAAATTCCACTTTGATTAGTTTTGCAGCGCACAAGCTTTCCGGTTGGTGAATAAAAACTCGAAGATATTTGTAAGTGGTTTAATGTTTGTATTAAGTATCATTATATGGAAACGAATTTCTGGGAACTTTCCACAAAATTACACAAGGTGACCATACAATTCCACGCAGAATTTCAAACATTTGATCTCGCCAGGTAATTTATTACTATCGTCTATAAAATTCTGCTCGCAATATCTAGACTTCTCTTACTCCTGAAGATTTGTGCCTCCTGATAGCAAGCGATTTTTTTAAAAGCCTCAGATATAAAGCATGATCCTGTCAACGAACCCATGCTGACACCTTCAGATTTGGTTGTTGTAGACGCGTCAGCAACTTTGGCCATATCGCGCCCCTATATACGCTCTCAAAGTTGCATGTGTTCTGTGGTTAATTTGCTTGTTTGCTGGAAGAAAAAAAAAAAAAGAGGATTTTCGGGAGAAAACCCAAGCTACATGCGCCTGACACCCAGTCGCTTTGTGAAAAGGCCTACAAAATTTCTAACGTTAACATTCAAACTAAAGGCTTTTCCACCGGTGTGAAGAGGACGGCGATTCTACCAACTGTGATTCCCGCGATGGCATATGTTTAGGATATTCTTGTCGAGAGACAGTCGGCAACCTAACTACACGCTATGTTCTTTCATACTACATAAGTGAAACCTCACTGCACTTACCAAACTCCTACTTAGCACCACATTTGTGGAAACATCAGTACTTCTACACTTCAAGAAGAGTTTTGCCGAGTCTACTTAACATTCCAAATGGTCTGATGGCTCATTATAATTGAATACATCTCTCTTGGGGGCCTCGCCTTCCTTTAAACTCAATAGCTTCTTTAACAAAAGCTTCAGATAATTTTATTTTCTTTACAGAAATTCTGTTTAACATTCTCCAGATATTCGAGCTTGCTTTCACTTAACCTTCAGCGTACGGCCCACACAACGTCAAAATTCAACCATTTCCAAATTAAACCGCTTTACATTAAAGCCCTCTCAGCCTTACCTAAATTTCAGCGTTTCCCCTCCTTTTCTTTTACGGAATAGGCCCTTGCGACTGAAATCTCGGGAAATTAAGTGGAATGGCCTGCCAGAGTAAATATAAAACAAATGGGTACCTGATCTACCTCCACGAGGCAAAGTGGAATCAACGGCAGGTCCAATTAAGGGCCCAACGGCTAAATGGCCAGAAGAACTATACACAACACTTCACATATACAAACACTTAAATCTCTGGCCTTATGAGTGTCCTGTTTCACACAACAATGTATACTATCCAGAGGTATTAAAGATGGCCTATGCAGACGATCTTGTGATTGAAGGCCGTTCTTTACTGAAGAGAAAACAGCCATTACTTGACGACCTTGCAGCATTGGCGAGCATGAACAAGCTAAAAATCTCTACAAGTAAATCCAACTTTGACTTTTAAAAGTCACTTCAATTATGTGAGACCCCTAAGATTCTTCTGAACCATTCAGAACTACCATACGTCTCACAAATTAAATGTCTGCTAATTATTGGATGGCAAACTGACCTTTTTTGCCACATGCAACTAATTCGGTACATAAAATCAGAAATTTTACGGCTGCTGTAAAAAGCATTTGTAAGGAGGAATGGGGTTTGAATAAGAAAACATTCAGACCGTATTACAAGACTATATTCTTACCTATTGTCTCGTATGCTGCAGGCGTTTGGCATCAGAATGTTGTTGTGAACAGGAAGTTGATATCAATTCAAAGATTTGTTCTTCTAACTAACTGTTCACCGCGTCCCTCGTACGGCTTCAAATAATGTACTCAATTCTTAGTGGTGAAATTGCCCATAGATTTATATATTTTATTCAGAGGCACAATCTACACGTTAAAGAAAGGGATATCTACAACGTTTTTGAGCATGACATCAAACGACATTAAAGAAAAGCTGGACTGAGATAACAGCTATTTGGCAGTCCAGATGGGAAGAATCCATTCTGGACTGCTGACAAAAGTTCATTCAACAAGTGAATTTGTGAATTCTCCGGGAATCTGTCCATGGTTGTCTCGGGACTAACTCCATGAGATGAGGCTGGAGCCAGATCCGTTGTGCACTTGTGGTCAGAACGAGGATTGGGAACATGCCCTGTTAATGTGCCTACTGTACTAGGAACAGAGACGTCTTGTAAATTGGCCTCCTAACCTATCAGTGGATAATGTTCGTATCCTTATAGGAAAAAGAACAAGATTTTACCGCCTTCCAGATCTTCTCAGTGTCAGTTTTTTCAGAAAAGAACTAAAAACTTAGAATTCAGCTTGGTTAATTAATTTGAAATCAACTTTGTGTGAAAGTTGCACGAGCTGCATTTTAATGAACAAAATATGCCTACTGTGATTTATTGGGATACCCGATTACGCTTGTTGTAAATAAGGCAGATATCAAGTAAACAATATAAATAATAAAAATATCAATACTAGGAGAGAAGACCTTAGGTTACTTTGTGGGAGGCGGGGGGGAACTTTTGAGTTCATTATTTGAATCTTGTAACCTCCCGCTTGTTCGACTCTGGAAATAGATACCATACTGATCCGACACCACACAGTCCAATATAAAGGTCAAACTACATCCTCATACTCCACTTTTGGATTAGATAACAAATCGTGCCGTGTCAGTCCATTGCATCTGTCATCGATCCTAATTTTCTGATCAAATTATTTCCTAGACTTTACTACTTGGGAAATGTTGTCATTTGGTTTTTAGGAGCATTAGCAACTAAGGCCATATTGCTCCGGGAATATGCGGTGGTCATTCCCTGACCTTTCCACATCCTCCGTATTTGGTGGTGACGGCTCGAACCCCGGTCTAATCAAGAAGCGGGTGCTACGCACTGCTGCTCCTTCCCACCTGGCTACGGAGGCGCCCCTTACTTGGGAAATGAATTGTGAAATAATGTATTATAGAGGCACTGGCTCATTGTGATCTTTTTCATCTGCATCCAGTACATTTCTTCTGCGGAAGATTGAAAGGCAAGATATCTAATGTTGAGTACCTTTGACTTGGAGGATGACAAGCAGCACATTAGGCTTCATCTGCATCCAGTACATTTCTTCTGCGGAAGATTGAAAGGCAAGATATCTAATTGTTGAGTACCTTTGACTTGGAGGATGACAAGCAGCACATTAGGCTGACATTTTTTCGGGCCCGATCTGCAGAGGTTCTGCACCACCACAGATGAACAAAGTGGAGATGGGCTAATGACTAGGAGCCACCAGTGATACCACACACAATGTATGCTACGCGAAGATGGGAGAAACCCCTGTGCCGTTAGTACACGAAAACAACTTTACATTAAGATGGAGAGATTCCCAGGGATCCGAGATGACACGAAGCAAATTCGGGATGTTACAGACGCCTCTTTGCACCATTAGCGCTTAAAGAAATTTCTCACTGTCGGAGACATCGAAGTTAGCGCCAACTCAGACTACAAGAACGTTTAGAAAATACCTTACGGATAAACAAACATTTAATGAAGTTCCATCTGGCCACGGTAGCTGCACGGAGAAATAAACTACTTTTTCAAATCAACTGGAGAAAAATTATGGATATCAATACTTACTGGTATTTTCTTTTCCCTTCGAGCAGTTCTAGCCATTTCTTTTCTTTCTTCTACAAAAAGGAGAAAAAAGTTCGGGATTAATTAATCTAATGAAAATTAGATATCCTAGTAGACTTGCAAGTTAAAAAGGAGTTAAATTATAAATTTTATTTGTTCAAATGAATGGATAAACAGAATTTCTGCCCATTTAAGTTTATACTCATTTGGGTAGGAATGCTCGTAGTAATATCGTTTTGCCAAGTGTTCACTATCAAGCAATTTGGTGGTTTTAGTACTGCGCTTAAGGCAACCAAGGCCACGAACGCGTAGGCATAACATACCTGAAACTAGCATTACGTTTTCGTACTTTATGGTTGAAAAGAAAATTAAAGAAGCAGCCTGAAATAAACCATGCAACAATTTTCCGAAGACCTCAACCAAGGTAGGAATTTTTCCACAGGAGTCTGACCTCTGATTAATTCATCTTAGCCGGTAACGGAAAAGCTAGCCCACAAGTTTTCCGCGTCGTGTGAAAGCAGAAACTCTTTCCAATACTATTCGCGAGATTACATCCCGAGTATCCTCAGCTGTGAGGATTTGGAAACCTTGCTCAATTCAGTAGCAATTTCTACAAGTTCCGCAAAAAGTTTCGGTTCTCAGTGAGAGTTTGAGAACTGGCACATACCAGTTAAAAATATTACAAACTTAAGGTCAATATTAGAGAAATTGATCTCAGTAACAGCAGGATCCACAATCGGATTACACATTGCCACCAACAGGTGCCGATCAACTGTAAAGGAAAAAAATTAAAGAAAAGATGATTTTTTTTAAAGTGTAATTGCTTACACAATCTCTCCCTTCAACAGAACAGGTGGAACAACTGGGAGATGAGGCTTACATTTTCACAACTGGCTTTTCAGCAAGATACCTATAATACTCGATTTCCTTATTCGTAAAGAATAAAAACATCAAAATTTCACCCCGTTTGTTTAGTCTTGCTACTGTACGTGTATTCCTGACGGTGTAACGGATATCAGGTGTAATTTCGCTCATTCAACACATACAAGCTATTGAGAAAAATATTTAAAGTACTATGATTTTTAAAGGAAATTTTGGCAGATATGTATTCAAAATTAGCAAGTGCAGGACTTTTTCGTGTGCAGATAACATCTTTTCCAAAAGACCTTCAAAAAAAGTCCTCTGCTAGTTAATCTGCAGTGGTATGAAATCCAGAACTGTTGCTTAAATTAGGAATTAACTAAGCATATCTTTAAAATTCACTCTTTGAATGAATTCTGAAGAATTTTAACTAAAGTTCACGGATACGTTTAGTACAAAATTATTTCAGATAGCAATAATTGTGCTGTATAATATCTTACTTTGTATAATCTCAAAAGAAATTCTGTGTACTTATTGTTAATTACAATGGCTCCGCAAATACGAATTATTTGCCAATTGTGCAAAAAGAAATGCAAAGACTTCCTTCAATGCAATGCGGTCTTGTGTACTGCATCAAATGCATAGATGTCAACTGCGAAACCGGAAAAAGATGTCACAAGCAACGATAGACTCGTGGAAGGCCCTTGTATAAATCAAAGAAAAAGCAGACGAAACATGAAATAACTTGGGCTCCAGTCCAGCTGACCCCTCAAGCCCTCCCGACGGTGAACCGCAGTGTTTCAACTGTCCCTCGTCGTCAATGGATACTCGGCAGAGTGGGCTATCCGAGGCCATACCTCATTGCGTGCCATCAGAACAGACAAATCTGCTCCTTCTCTCACCTCAACCAAGAAGTTTCACAAGATGAAAATCCAAATGAGCTGACCACAACTCATTTTTCAAATCTTGGACACTCACAAATCCATGGTCTCTTCTTGATGAAACTAAAAAACATTTGGAAAACGCGCAATTGAGTGAATTTAATTATATTTTACTAAAGAAAATTTCGGATTTGACAGATCTTATTCGAAACTCCAGCAGATAAAGTCCTACATACAATTGGACGAAACCCCATGGAAAATTCTACTTTCCAGCCAACCCCTGCTCCAGAAGCCACTTACGCATCTATTACAAAGGCAACCTCCATACCCTCCAGTATATGCTCCTGTCCCCAGTCAGTCTCAGAAAACATCTAAGACTGTCAATCGAATTGCAAATCCACTCCTACAAGATATTTCTTCTAGGCGGCGGACAGATCTCATCGGAAGATAGCGGAATCTATCTGCCTCTAATCACATAGGCAGACGTCGACATCCTCCTCCTGTTGTGGGAACAGCCACCAACTCTACAATCAGAGCAATTCCCAGAACCAAAG
Source organism: Mastigoproctus giganteus (assembly GCF_048544385.1). Classification (NCBI taxonomy): domain Eukaryota; kingdom Metazoa; phylum Arthropoda; class Arachnida; order Uropygi; family Thelyphonidae; genus Mastigoproctus; species Mastigoproctus giganteus. The sequence continues at coordinate 90,851,775 of NC_143582.1, read as the reverse complement.
GTTTGACCAAGGGTATTTTTGTCTCGAGACTCAAACCCCAACTCTGCGATAGAGAAGCACATCAGAACGCAGCTGCAGATAGAAACAGAGGCAATAAAATGATTTCTAAACACGAGTCTTACAGTTCTTTCTACATTCAATATCAGCAAACAGACTTTGATGGATTACTAAGGACCACTATTGGCCTGTGGGAACTATCATTCGACCTATCTATGGACGACCCCCCTGTTCCTGACCCTAGGTTACCAGCTAGTGACTTAGCTATCGAAACAAGTGAGCATGAGTGACAATCCGCGAGTTTTTCCAGATATCCAGGAATCTCTACAGGAAATAACGCTTACAAATGTCTGTCTCTTCAGCCTACCAGAATTTGAATGACACTAACTCTTGTAAAAAAAAAGATCTTTCTACCCTGTCACTCGCCAACAATTAAGCCAAACAACTTATGCCTTACAGCAGCAACAAAAAATGCAATAACTGTATTCTATATAAACTCTCGCAGTCTTGTAAAACATAATGAAATCCTCACTCAACTGACATGGAATCTGCATCCAGACTCGATGGTTTTTACTGAGACCTGGTTCTCTCCCGAGGTTTCAATCAAAATTCCAGACTCTTCTTCAAAGTTGCAGAGGCGATTCAAAAGGTGGAGTTGTTATTTATGTTCATAGTCATCTGCGATGCTCTGCCACTTCCTATGTCAAATCTGCCTGATCAAGCTTGTGAACTCACTTTTATCCGCATTGCCTCTTTGGTGATCGGGTGTCTATACCGATCTCCCTTCCCTCAGTTGTAACTCTTGACAACACTATCCCATTTCACAAGCAAATTCCTAAGCCTTCTACTGATTGGCGATTTAATATTAACATTCTTCAAAGCTCTTCCTCTCAGGTGCAAGACCTCCTAGATGTCATTACTTCAAACGGTTTCTGTTCTTACTGATGGAGATATCCCGACTAGAATGGGAGAGTCCCACAATTCCCTTCGCAATTGGGGAATTGCTCTCTCACGTTTGCAATACTTGATATAACTATTTCGGATCATCGTCCCATCTTAAATGGTAATTGAAAATGAAATAAATGAAGCAGAAATCATGCACTTTCAAATCTGTTACTCCAGACTCAATCAGCTTTGTCACGATCTGCAGCAGTCAACGTGGGATGGAGTGCTTGCTACAAGTGATCCTGAAATTGCAACTAACTGCTTTTTTAAGCATATCCTAAATATGCTATGAAAAATACTTGTCGTATCAGGAGCCCAAGGAATAAAAAGGCTACCAGGACAAGAGGGAAAATATGCCCGTTCATCTCAAACAAGATTTGTAATATGTTAAAGAAAAGAGACAACCTTGCAAGAATTGTAGGAGCAACAGGAATCGAGGCAGATAAAATTAAATACAAAACGTACAGGAACAAAGTCACTGACTTCTTTCAGTCAGAGAAAAGAAAGTACTATAGTTCAACTTAGAAGTATCATAACAAGCAAGAAAAAAAAATATGGACAGTTTCGAACAAACTATTACGGGGAAGGAAACTGAAATCACGGAGCTATGTTGGAGATGTAGTTGAAAACGAGGTACTCATTTCAGATGACGAGCTAAAAGTTACTGCCTTCTGTAACCACTTTATTTCAAGTGTGAATAACCTCTTTCAAGAGGAACTTGACTCCAGAGATAGTGAAATGAGAGAATCTTCCAAATACTCAATCAAAAACTTGAGTTTCTCGCTCCTCTCTCCGATCAAGAGATTTTAGAGGCAGGAATCAATTGAAAGAAAAGGGAGCCCCTGGCTTTGATGAAATATCTCCGTCTCTGCTGAAAAGGTCCTTAGCTCAATTATTACGCCACTGAAGTATATATTCAATATCTTCTTTCAATCTGGTAAATTCCCTTCTCAATTCAAAAAAGCAATAATCATCCCTGTTCCAAAGGGAATCCGTTGGAACTCCAACTTTCGCCCAATAGCTCTACAATTTTTTGCAAAATTATTCGAAAAAAATTCATAGCAGACTGGGGTTTTCTTCAAGAAAATCAGCTCAACCATCAACAACATTATTCTTATCACTCTAAAAGATCCACTGATCTTGCAATTGTTGATTTCTGCTCAAGGATCATTGATAGTCTTGAAAAAGGTCACTATGCTATAGCACTTTTCTTTACTTACCTAAAGCTTTTGATTGCATAAACCATACTATTCTACTTAAACTCAATAACCTTGGCTTGAGAGGGAAAATGAGCCTTCTCCTTGAAGGCTTCTCCTATCTTACCGATCGGCCGTTTGTCGTAAGAACAAATCAATCATACTCCGACATCTGTTATTTCTCCATGGGAGTACCTCAAGGCTCACTTCTTGGACCTATCCAATTTGTTCTTTACATCGATGAATTTCTCTCTTCCATCTTCTCACCTAGTAGCGTATGTCGATGATATTTCCATCCTAATTACAGATAAAGACCCTAATGAGCTTCAAGTCAATCTCTGCCTTGCTTTCAGTGATGCATAATTGGCTTCAAAAGAATCAGCTTATACTGAATCAAGAAAAATCAAAATATGGTGTTTAGAACGAAAAACAAACCACTAAATATTGATTCAGACGTAACATACAAAGAAAAACCAACTTGAAAGGGTGAATGAAACCAAGTTTCTCGGAATCTGGCTAGATGATAAGCTAAGTTGGGCAAAACAAATGATAACTATACCAAAGAAAACTTTGTCACTAGCGGAAATACTCGCCAGGGTCTCTGCTTGGGTGTCTCCTCTTCTCAGACAAGTATTCCTTTCTTTAATTCAGGCGCACCTCATCTATGGAATCATCTCATATGGTACCACCAGCCAAGAAGACCTTGCGAGAATCAACTCCATTCTCAATCGATGCGTTCGTTCAATTTTGGGCCTTCTCTGGAACGCATCGGTTAGTTCGAGATACAAGAGAGACTCCTAAGCATCTACCAGCTATTGCAGAAAAGCCTAGGCGATCCTTGTTTACAATGCTGTGAAGACAGCAGACTTCCCCTCTCTTCGGATCCTTTTTCATAACCACAAACGAAGAAGAAATATCATACAATCTAAGGAATTTTATTTGTCTCATACTCTGAGACCATAGGTGTCCCATCTACTGGAACTTGCCCACCTTCCCGTGGTGTGGACGAGTACCCAGAATCATCTATCCAGGTGACTGATGCTTCTGGGTAGCCAAGCGGTCAGAACATAACAGAACACACACACATAATACACACAAACCGACGTCACACATACATATCTGGCCCATTTGTAGTGATACTGTTCTTCACAGAGATACAGAGGCGGAGTTGAACTGACGTTCTAGGAGCCGCCCCTTACATAAACATGTCCACATACAATTTAAGAAATGAAGCCAACCTGAAGATTCCGCTTTTCAGAAAAGCCATAGGTCAGAAAAGTAAAATACAGAGGTGTTAAATCCTGGAACAAACTTGCTGCAAAAATGTCACTTCAATAAATCAATTCAAGAAACTACTAATTGAACACATCAACACCAGGGATGTCTGATTCAAATCACCTTCCACTCAAACTCCTGGATTTTAAACACCAACATGGAAATAATATATAAATGTTAAAGGAAGAAGTCGGCAAATAGTTTGTAAATTTCTGTGCATGTATCTCATTTTTCTTTTCTCTCCTCATTTAGTTGTAAAAAAAATGTTCGCAATTATTTATTAATAAGTAGTGATGCTTTTCGAAGCCTTCTGTAAAGAAATGTACAAAACTCTCCAATTTATTTATATCTTTCCTGTTGAATGTTACCTGTACAATTTTTCAATTGTATTTTCAAGGGAACACCCCCTAAAAAGCCATTGGCTTATGTGTTCTCCCTCCCTTTTTGCTGTTATCTCCCAAAAAAGTGTAACATAAAATAGGGATAAATAAATTATTCCATCAGTTGAACTAACAAAGTTTCAAATTTCACTGGTTGGGTAGCAGACAACTGCAATATATAGAATGATTCAGCTCGACTAATTCATTGTGAATTTAAGTTTTTGTTTAAGTGTTAATCGAAACATAACGTCTTAAGTGATTTCGATTTTAACGAGTGGAACACCTAACACTCCAAGTCACGTTTAATACAAAATGCCGCAGTTACTGAACTGTTGGACGTTACACAATCTTAATGTACCTAATGTCACGCAGGTATGATGGAAGGAAATTGGCATATTGTGCATCTGCAAGCACAGTCATCAAGAAAGTGTTTCCAAGTCTTGAAATTGTCAAATTCTCCGTGTCGGCCACTCTTACAGGAAACTTATTCCAACTTCCACAACACATTTCATGAAGGTAAGCTTCTACTTAAAACGTCAAGAGTTGTGCCCGCTTGCTCATGTCTCTGGCCAGAGAAAATTCCTTCTTGTTCTTCCCCTCAGGACCTTATACACTTGAAATTCCTGACCCTCCCCCCGCCTTGGTGTACAATTGCCAAGCTCCACAGACCATATCTAAGTCATTCGTCTGAATAATGGTTAGCACGCTTCAATCTAGTCGTCCTTCCTTGCACACCTCCAGAAGTTCTGGTGTGCTTTATATACATACTTCCTGACCTAGATACAATATTCTAAATCTGATTGCACCGTCATAATATGAATAATACCCTCCTCTCTACATGCAAAGTTCCGGAAACTGTGTCTCTTGTCTCCGTTTATACTGCATGTTTAACTTGTCTTTCGGCAATGTAAGGCCAGTCTCATTTTGAACAACCTCAGTTTCTCATCTTTAATCTATATACACTGGTGTGCAAAATTTAAAGACCAGTCACATTTTCACCTGTAGATTCTCATAGGAGTGGCCTGGATATGGGAAAAGCATACCGAAGGAACCTCGTGAGGTACAGAAATGAAGGAAACACCAACACAACAACGGTACAGAGGGGCTTTATTCAAAAATGGCAACATAGCACTGGCTGCCATGATACAGATGCATCACTGCCAAAGATGGAACAAAGGGAAGAGGGGGATCTTCAGTAGAAGATATGGTCACCCCTAATGTCGATGCAGGCTTGGCACCGCCTGTCCATATTTAGAACAATGTTGTCTAAGTCCTTGTGGTAACATCGTCCATTTCTCTGTCAGCGCCATCTTCAGCTGGTGAAGATTTTTTGGTGGGTGTGGACGTGGCGCTAGGCGTCTTCCCAAAATATCCCATGGGATTTATATCTAACGGGCAGGACAGTCAATACGAACAATGCCCTCACTTTCCAAAAGCATATCAACAGCTGCAGTGCGATGAAGTGTGGTGTTATCATCCATAAACACGAACTCGGGGCCAATGGCACCTCGGAACAGACACGCATGGGGAAGGATTACCTCAATACAGTAGCGTGCACTGGTTACAGTATCGCCTTCCAGCATCTGGAGTTGTGTACGTCCATCCAAGATAAGGCCTCCCCAGACGAGAACACCTCGACCGCCATATCGATCCCTTTCATGCGACAACTGAGCAGATACTCAGTTGTCGCATGAAGTGACTGTCCCAGCCTTTCTTTTGCCCAATTTAGTCTTTCAGCTCTGTTGTCATCCATTTTGGCACCTTTTCTGCATTACTTGAATGGAAAGTAACTTGTTTGAGTCCGCCATGTTAAATCTCTTAAACATTTCCAATAATTACAAGCAAAGTGTGGCACGTTACTCATTCGTCATTGTTGTAGCACGGACGTGTGCTGCCTTGCGCCAGTGATCATCCATCAATAAAACGGTTGTCTCCAGGATTGGATGTATACGCATGCCTTTCTGGCGATTTAATCGCCTTAGGGTTGTTCATTATGTTTAGTGACTCTAGCCATAGGCGGTGGCGAAAGTGTCGCGCGTGGTCCACTATCTCAAAGTCGCGCTTGGGGTCAAGATCGTGGTTGGTAGCCCAAAAATGTTCTGCAAGCGCGGACTGGTCAGTTTCGGCAAGCCGGATTGCTCTGTCGTGTTCCGTGAGGCGATCCTGGAGACGTCTCGATGTCTCACCTACGTAGCAACTGTTACAGGCCCTACAGGTGATACGGTACACTACATTGCTGCGTAAGACAGGTGTGACAGGGGTCTTCACACTGGAGACAAGTGAACGTAGGTTCCTACCTGGTAATTGTACACATTTTATGTTGTAACTTCTCAGGATCTTCGAGATACGTCCTGACACTCCTGGATAGTACGGAATGTAGGCGGATGATATGCCGACTTGCTTCGGAGGTCTTGGGTTGGAAGTAAGTTCTTGTGCCTGTAACAAGCATCTGTTTAGTACATGGGATGGATAACCGCATCTGGTTAAGTCCGCCTTCACACGGGAGATCTCGTTACGTCTAATTGTGTCGGTGCTGGAATGGCTCCAGGCCCTGGAGAACAGGGTGCGGGCAGTGCTATTGAGATGGCTTGGAGCGTGGCCGGACCCGTAGTTGGTGAATTGACCGCACCACATGGGTTTGCGGTATACTGAGGTCTCTAGATGTGGGCCTACGCGATGCACTAGCACGTCCAGAAACGGGAGCGAACCGTCCACCTCTGATTCTACGGTAAACTTGATGAAATTGGATAGAGAGTTGAGGTATTCTAGTAGTACCGTTTCAGAACCACGTGGTATTATGGTAAAAGCTTCTGGAAATATTTTATTTTATTGGGTATACTTTAAATAAATATCTATTTCCAATAATGTTTAAGGGGTTTAACATGCCCCAGTTAAAGCAACAAATCCCCTTTTCTATAAAGCCTTTACCCATTCCTTTAACCACTGAAAGGCCCTTGGAGACTGAACATTTTATGTCATTGTGATCATTCCTTGCTATGCCCTATGCATTGTTCAGTCGATATAATCAGTCCTCCTCACACCGGGTGGGAGAGACTAGAGTTTGAAGCCCGTAAATGACGATAGAAATTTGTTTAGGACTTTCAGCACGTAGCTGAGTTAGTCGGTCTCAAGCGAGGATAGCATGATTTTTCTCCCTGAAGACTTTTCCGTCCAGCAAAAAATAAATCGACCAAAGAACACACAGATATAAAATATATGGCTCAATATGGTCTAAGTCGTTGATGCGCCTAAACCACTGTAACAACAACATTCCTCGCTATCGGTTCCTGAACTGTCATATTTGACAACTTGTATACTTGGCAAAATAACTCATTATATGGAATTTTTTGTATAAACTCTTTCGTTAAAACAACAATTCAAAGCACTGATAAGAGAATTCGGTCGGAGCTTATTTCGTAATGTGGGATTTGGTTAAAAGGGTAGTCGTTGCAATGAATATTATTATGTGAAGAGCAAGAGTCGGAATGTGTCATCTGAAAGAGGGAGGGGAAAGGCGAACGTAAGCCATGGCTTCCTTTCATTCCGAGATATTCTTTCAAAGAAAGAATTTTTTATTTACTAGCTCTTGTGGCACATTCGAAATTCATCTCACGAAGTAGAGCACTTGGAGAAATAAAAATCTGCGCTTATGTTATTTGGTGGCTCGTTCATAATCTGATTCTACGGTTATGTCTCTTCAAATGATTGCTATTAATGACTGTCAACTCAACTACACAGCATATAATTTAAACTAGCTATGGCACGCCTTAAACATTTAAGGAATGCCATCGTTTCTCATCCGTTTCGCTAACCTAACAAATGTACTTCAATTATCGTATACAGTTAGGTGATTTATTTAATCATTTCACGTGGACAAGTTTTTGATTTGCAGTTAAAAATACGACCTGCTCTCGCTTCGCAGATTAATGTAAAAAAAACAAAACAGCGTTGATCAGTTTCGGCCGTTGCCTTCTTTGCGTTATAGAAAATGGGGACGCTCTTGTTTTAATCGAACATCCGACGTAATACATCAGCGAATGATCTTAACCGAACTGTCTAGAGATCAATTCATTATGAAAGGGAAGTTTTGGAACGAAAAGAAATTAATGTACGACGAAGTAATGGCATCCTATTTTAAGAAGAGGAGATTTCAAACGTTGAATTCAGATCTGACTGAAGATATGTCATGACATTAAGGACGAACCATCTAACAATGTCATTACATGATTTAGATCATCGGCACACACTGAGAACAAGAAATTGTGCTAGATAATTTACATACGCTTAAATTCAACCTTCGCTTAAATGGAAAATGTTCATTTTGAAACTCTTAACTTTTCCAAATCGAGCAAAGACCTATCGACCACCTTCGAGGTATAGTCGGAAACCTTCTTCCCTGGAAGTTTCCTCGGAAACTTCCAAGGACTCCGTTTCCTCGTTGCTATAAACACCTTTTCTTGAGCTAAGCTGTTAAATATTGGTCACTCATTAGCAGAACTACACTACATCGAATAAAAGTAAACAAAACGCGGATTTGTAGTCTTAGTTAAATTCTGAGAAATTGAGTTATTAAAGTTGAAATTTTTAGAAAAATTTCAGAGGGAATAAAGTGCAGCATGGCAAGCTTTTAGAGAGCCCAGCGAGGAAAATTTTTCATTTCATTGACAGGCTATCACTTCAATTTTTGGAATTTGTATCATCCCGAAATAAAGTACTCTAACATCGGTTTACCTACAGAAATAAAACTTACTATTCTCGGACTTATCAATTAGGCATAGATACGTTGCTGCATGCTCATTTTTCTTCCATTTCAAAATGGCTTTAAGGAGGTTCACAAAGCTGGAGGGACAAACGTGAAGATTTCCATCAATAAAAACTTTCTTCAAATACGTTCATTTTAAACTCCAGATTACCAACTATATTTCACCACGTTTGGTTTATCAAACCCTTCTGTTGCTTTAACAGCAGGGTTAGATAAACCGACGTTGGTGTGGAGGCGGAGGGGGGGGATTTATTGTCTCATACCGATTTTCGAATAATTTAAAAATTAAAGAAAGAAACAAAACCACAAATTCCTCTACTTCTACAATTCAATACGAGTATATTACAGAGAACAAAAACATGCAGCCATAAATTGAAACATATATATTATAGACTACTGTAAAAATCATTCGCGAACAGCTCCACAGATCATAAATTATTACTGAACTTTGAACTTTCCCATTTAAAAGCTATCTACTTAAGTCATACTATTAAAAGTACCATTAACCAATATATCGGCTTTGTATTCCAATTGTTTATTTATTTGTGCCGATAACAATTCCAATATTCGCTTTGACCTTTGATTTATTTTTCATTTAATCTTACTTGGAGGATCTCGGCTATCATCTGGAGGTTTTGAAGACAACTTCTTCGGAGACTTCTGCTTCTTCTTTGAACCGGAAGGTCCTGCTGTGGCCATAATCCAACTAGTAACTGTTCGTATCGCTGTCTTGCAAGCCAATTACTGCCTTCCTGCCCCTAAATATTTTTCCCAATATGCCTAGTTATGACGCATTCCTTAAAAGGGGAAGGGCTTGCAAGAATTCATGGAACAGATATTTTCAACTCCCTTTTATATAAGTGAGTTTGCAGAATTGTGAGTAAATCAAAATATAAAACACAGCTATATTTAATAAATTAAAATGCTGTAAAAGTTTCAGAAAGGTAAGGATATTCACTTCGTAATCTACAGTAATACTTTGCCAACCAAAGAAGTACAGTAATTCTTTTCACGCAGGATTTGCAAATTATAGGGGTGGAAGGGGGGGACGCTATCAGCTGTTTTGTACGTTATCTACTCTTCGCCCTCGTGGGTAACACAATGAATATGATCACCGTTCTCCCCACACCGAGTGGAAAAGGTCCGAATTCGAATCCCGTCAATAAGCGAGGAATTTTATGGACTTTTTTCACAACATGGCTGAGTTAGTCGGTCTCACGCGAGGGTGCATGGTTTTTCCTCTCTAAAATTCCGATTTTTCGTCCAGAAAACAAGCAATTCGACTATGAAATACAAGTAATTTACATACAATGTGCGGGCGCCTCATAGCCTTAGCTGCTTTGGCGCCTAACGTGCAAGCATCAATTAAACTTTTTTAAGAACACAGAACAAAAAATTAGTTCCTCGTAGTTTTAGGGCATATAACAGAATGAACACGAGTATCTTCGCGTGTTTGCTTACAGCACGAAATTGGAATATAAGGTTAACCAGTTTTCTCTATTTACAGGTGTATACCAGCTGTGACTGAAGAAGAAAGGATTTGCATCACGAAAAACGTCACGTAGAAAAGATGTTTTTCAGCAGTAAAAAGGAGTGCTAGAATTTCGCAGGTCTAAAGGATGGATATCTTGTTAAAGTAGTTGCTCAGTTTGCGGGTGTTTCAAAAAGAATATTCATTTAAGACAGTATAGGGAATGATAACAAGATGATAAATGTGAACGGGACAGTTATCATCCTGGAATACAGGATAATTTCCCTCTTCGCAATGGTCTTTGATGAGAACACTGCGAAGAGAATTGCATAAAATGGATGTCTGGAGTAAGTTAAGAGTTAAGAGTTGCACATAAAAAAGCCCACCCGAATACAAGCTTAAACAATAAAGAGTGGAGATTTAATGATTGGAAAGTTCTGATGTGGTGTGACGAATCCAAATTTTGGCTATACTTTAATTATGACAGGCACCGAGTTCACAGGAGAAGCAATGAGACATTTAATCGAGACGGCGTTCAAGGTGTCGTACAAGCTGGTGGTAGTGATGGGCCACTGATGCTTTGGGCATGTTTTAACTGTTAAGAAGTGGGGCCTACTTGTAATACCAAATAGAATGGATTATGCCGGCCATACAAATATCCTGGATGATCAGATCGTGTCTTTTTCTGAATAATTGAGGACACTCATGATTTCGACACTCGTGTATTCCAGGATGATAACTGTCCATTCATAGGGCCTCTTCTATTTCAAACTGGCACTAGGAACGCGAGGGAATGGCAGAGCATTTAAATTGGCCAGTGTAGTCAATAGATTTAAATCCTGTAGAGAAAGTAGAGGACCGTCTTGAACGTTGGTGAAAACACAACGACATCCACAAAACCTGAATGAATTAGGAACTCAGTTGTTTTCGGAATGGCCAAATATTGATAATAACCATTTAAGGGATCTAGTTGAATGGCAATCAAGAATTAATGAAGAGATTCGTACGAAAACAGGGGTTACACATTTTAATTAAAAAAATTCACAGGTGGATAATTTTTGTCTGGGAGGGGACTATTTTTATTATTTAAACTCATAGAGTGATCAAATTAGGTAACCTCGGGATGGGATTCCACGGTTTCCCCACCCGGAAACTCAGCCATCGCGGCTGGTTCAATGGTTACTGTCCTTTCAAACTGTGTGGAAAAAAATCTGAGTTCAGCCGTCCCAAAGAGGGGAAGTCATGGGCTTATTCACACATTTTCATCAGCTTAGTCGGTCTCTGGCTAGGATTTTATGCTTCTTGGTTCAGGTTTTCGGGTTTTTCATCCAGTAAACTGGCAAACTAACCGTGAAATATATAATTTACAGACAATGTTAATGCTTCAATTCTTAGTTATCTTGGCGCAAATTCAAAGCCCTCTCCAATGGCACAGCACCATCACATGGTTTGCAAAAGAACTGAGTACAAATCCCGCTTCGGCGGTAGAACTTTTATTGGCATGGCCAAGTTAAGTGAGTCTTGGGTGGGAAATGTGTGGTTTTATCTGTTGGAAACTCAGATTTTTCATTCAGAAAACATGTAAGCCAACTGAAGAATCCCGCCATTGCAGACATAATATTCTAGTGTCTCATGGTCTCAGTTGCCTTGACGTTTTACACACACAAAAACAATCAAATTAAATTCAATGAAAATTCTGGATTTTCCATCGTTCCAACAGAACAATGAAAAGAGGGTTGGGATTGATATTCTTTCCTTTGCTGACCTAAATATCCAAGAATATTATATCTACTTGGCTTCTTATTTATCTCGAGTTGGATTTTAAACAGCTTATCTAGATTTGGTTGGTTGAGGTATTCTTTATTAATGAGTATGGGTGGGGAGGTCGATCCACCAGAGCAATGTAGTGTTATGGAAGATGTTATGGTTAATTTTTTCGAAGAGCTTCAAAGGGGTACACCCTATTTTCCTTTTGTATGAAAGCATTCCCCTGCAGAAAGTCACCCGGAATATACACAGTAGAGGTTCAATGAGGTAGGTGCTACAAACTCTCAGCATGAATAAGGTAAAGTTGTCAGGCCCAACAATTATTTTGTACGCTGTTCATTGGTACTGTAAGGTTTTCGTTATTATTATGGTATTAAATTTGGAGCCCTTGTGGGGGCTCTGAATTTAGCACAGTTAGTACAATCACCGTCCTCTCCACAAAAGGGAAAAGACCTAAGTTCGAGTCCCGTCAATTACCTGAGGAATTTTTATAGCCTTTTTCACAACGTGGCTGAGTTGAGTCTCAGGCGAGGGTACCATAGTTTTTTTTTTTTTTTTTTTTTGCCTGGAAACTCGAATTTTTCGTCCAGCAAACCGACTACGGAATACACGTAATTTAGAGACATCATATATGGCGCAATATGGCTTAGGTTGCTGATGCGCATAAAACCCAACAACAACTGAATTCCGGTTTCTGTTTAGTTCTTCACTTCTTCTTAGTGACTGTCGTAGAAGGTGGGTTATGGCGCTGGTTGAATCTTCAAGACGTACTAATGTCTTGTTCTGGTTGCTGGTATACAAATGTTTGTCTTTCCCCAACAACATGGGTATATTCATCAATTTTAAGTTCTCTATCCGTGCTGTTTGTTATTCTGTTGCATTTTTCTGGGTACCATTATTTTAGTTGTTGGTTTTTTTTAATACATTTTAGAAAATGAACTCTGTCACGCTTACAGGCTATCCTGTCTTTATGGTCCCTGCTTTCCCTTTTCTGAAGTTTTTTTTTTTGATGGTCAGTTTTGTATTTTGCTCTAGGAGTTTTGTTTACTTTTCGCGAGATCCTCCCTCCCCCATTAATAGTACATATACGATAAACTTCGGCGATTAGAGCTGCAGCTTGCTTTCTTATCAATTCACCTCGACAACCATTTCCATCCACATTGATACTGCATCTATGTCGATTCAACGAGAAGATACTGTATTTGGTTCAAATAATCTTGTTAAGTCCCTTCTTTCAGTGATTAGAGTTCAACTTGATGCATTTTAAAATTCAGATCGCTGGGAAGTGATCAGATTGAAATTTGTTGCTATCGTCCCCAGCGACCCTGGTGCACAGAGTTCAGCGAGGCTAAAAAGCGGAGCTAGATATTATCAAGCTCCGCTTTTGATTTATGTTTTTGGATGGACATGTTTAAGTCTTCTGAAACAATCGTGGGCAAGTCTGCTATAGGACGTATCGCTAACAAAGCCAAGCGTGTAGCACAGTTAGTGGAATCGCCGTTCTCCCCATACTGAGTGGAAAAGACGAGTTCTAGTCCTGTATGACATGGACCTTTTATGGTCCATTTTCACAACGTGGCTGAGTTCGTCGGTCTCTAACGTGCATAGCATGGTTTTTTCCGGGTTTTCGTCCAGCAAACAGGACACTCAATTTAGTCTCCCATCTTCCTAAAACCCTACAACTGATAATCACGTGTATGACAACTGAGCACTAAGTTGGTTGTCTCTAACAAGCGTTATGAAAATGGTTTCGAACACAGTTTATTGTCGTATGAAATTCACCATGGTAGAATATTGACATATGTAAAGAGTGGCACCTGGAACGTCTGTTCAACTTCTCCTCGTGTCTTTGGGAATAACAGAATCACTGTAAAAGAGCTAGAAACGTGATTATCGTAGGTTTGCGTGAGTAGTGTACATGTTCTGTGCACTTGGCTATTCAGAAGCATCTGTTACCTGGAGAGATAATTTTGGTTACTGGTCCACAGCATGGGAAGGTGGGTCAGTCGCAGCAGAGCATATACCGTCTCAAAAGATACTCTGACCCACCTGTTGTTGCCAGGTGGTCCAGGATCCTCTGGGGACTGTTCTAGAGGTGAAAACCATGGTACTGGTTATATATAAAAAAAAAAGACTGGTGCTGGCTAGAAAAAAAAATTACCATGGTAGAAGGCGTCAACTTTCCCCTTCATGTTTTTCCTACCATTCCCTATAAATTTGTAGCCAGCGAAGCAGCTACGATGTTAAGTTTTCGCTAAATCAGCTTTAAATAGTCAGAAAAAATCAAATTCAGATTACAGAGGATGGCCTGCAGCGTGGTTAGTTTTCGAGAGATTACTGTCGGTACACGAGAGGTTGCAGTTAAAGAAATTTACTTCTGTTTTGTGTACATTTTTTATATGTATAAATAAAAGTGGAAAGTTTACAATAAAATACATACCTTTATTTTACTAATTTCTTGTCAATTAATTTTATTTTGACATTGCAGTATTGTTTCAGTAAAGCTCACCTAGTGTGTTGAACCTTTTATAAACTGCAGGTGACCTACTCCGCCATAGATACGAAATGCACCCCCCTATCATTTGGCTGGGAGGCAATTTCACTGTAGACGCCATGCAGTCTGGAAGGCATTCTTCACCTCTACGGTGAATCGTTTTGTCTCCCATCAGAGCCAAGCAGGTTGAATTTCTTCTCATCCGAGAAAATCCACTGATCGAAGGTCCATTTGACATGCTCCTTAGTTTTTGTGGAAGAAAAGTGGTCGTCACCGTCCTCCCCACACCGGGTGGAAAAGGCCCGGGGTCGAATGCCGTCGATGACCTGTTTTCACGCCGCGGCTGAGTTAGTCTGTCTCAAGCGTAAATAGCAAGTTTTCATCCCCAGAAACTGCGGTTTTTCGTCCAGCTAAACAGACAAATCGACCATACGCAATTTACAGACATAAGACACAGCAAGGCAGATGAATTTGATTATTCGCGTGGCCTAAAAATAGTTTTTTGGGCTCCTTACACAAAATTAATCGGGCCTTTCATTTTTTGAGAGAGGGGTTTTTTCTTAGGACGACGGCCTACAAGTGCATTTTTGAAAAGGCGTCTTCTGACTGTTACTGCACTTGCTACCACTGCTGTATGTTCTTCCCATTCTCTTTTCAGCTTGGACGAAAAAGCTTCTATTTTAAGGTAAAAGCCCTGCAGATATGGAGAACGGCTTAGGTGTCCATTGCAAAGTTCTAAGGGGAGAATTTAATCCTTAAGGAAAATGAATTAGAAAGGTTTATTCACCCGCGTGGAGAAGACGCACCATGGACAATCGTGGAAGACTGTCTTAAGTTAAACTCTGGGCAGCGACTGTCGAACATAGGAAGAAGTTTCCTCCCAGCGTGGGAGGGAGGAGTCTAAATTTAAAGCAGGACTGGACGATTATCTTTTAGTAATCGTCCAAGTATTGTTTTGACATTTTGGCTAATGCAGAAAATTCTTTTGCACCATTCGGTCTCCGTAATACGTGAGAGTTAGGGAACTTTTCCCGAAAGGGAAAGTGAGGACTCGTAACGGTACGTTAGCTGTTAAACAGACGAAGAAGTTACATTTGAAATCAAGGAGCGTCTTAACTCAGTGGTTTTCAACCGGAGTGCCGCAACAACATTACAGGGTTGCTATGTAATTTGGTTTTAAGCTACTTAAACTATTTTGAAACTTATTTCATTAGAAATAAGTTTACGATATCCATTGTACCGTATCTTTTTAGTTTTGCTGTGATCTAAAATCGATGATTATTTAGTATGTCTTTATAAAGAAAGAAATTCATTATAAGTATATAAAATTCGTATTATGAAATTTAATTTTCTTTATATAATTCATGTAACAAATTTTTAAACACAAAGCAAATCTGATTATTAAAAAGTCAAAAGCAACTGTGTTAGCCATTTCTTTTGGCTTAGGGGCGCCGTGAAAAAAATTACTGGGACACTAAAGGCGCCGTGAACCGAGAACGTTTGGGACCCTCTAGTCTAGAATCGAAACAGTTAGAATCGGTATTTATCTGTGTTATTGGGTATGAAATAAGTTGAGATCTTACACTGATCTAAGGTGTAAAGCGAAGGCTTGCAGAAATACAAGCGTTCTACTACGGTGAAGAATCTTTTGGCAAAAAAAAACTAAATAAACAACTTTTATTTATAAAACACAGAATTTACATAAAAGTGGCTTAAACAAGATGGCTAACTATTGAAGTAACAAGGCTAAACTGATTTAAAAGCAGTAAAATTGTCATTTGGTGGTTTGACGAATATAAACAGCTGTATAAAAGAGGTGGTGTTCACTTGTTTCTTCTTCGTTGTAGTCCAGAATTCTTTTATGAAGAAACACCTCCAAATGTCTATAAAACAAATAAATTGTCATTAAATCAAGTAAAATTGGAAAAAACAAAAAGGAACTTTCTCCGTTGATTAAAGATCGTTAAATTTAGCATTTAACTAGCTCGTTATTGGAGTGAAGAAACTTTAATATACATGGAATTACAATATTTTGTAAAAAAGTAATTTAGATCAAACTACGCTTCTAGATTTTTTCCGAGTTAAGTGATAGTACTTAGACTATACTTCCTTGAGGTATTCTATCTACACTATCCTACCACAAATAAAGAATTCGGTTGAATTGAAACTACACAATGTAATCTCTGATCGAAACCCAATAGACAAATTTGCATATCCACAACAGTATTTTTAAAACTGTTAAATATTTAATCACGTACTTGTTGGAGTTGTGCAACATCAAAAGGAGAAAGTCCGTATCTTATGGGACAGCAGTATTGGATGTATAGTAGCCCATCTTGACAATCTTTTGATTCCTCATACACTTCTAACATTGTTTTATGCCATAGAACCAAGTTCTCATTGATTATCAGAAGATACACTTGTTCTGGGGGAGCATTTAAGGCTGACCTACATAAAAAAATTGAGAATAACATCGTTGAAAGTTAGACCATTCAAGTTCAAGTGCTTAGGATTATTTCAACACAAACAATTTTTTCATTTAGATAATTTATTCTAGAATAGCTCTGGTAATTGAAGTAGCTGGACTGTTACTTATAAATATAGTATTTAAATAGTTCTCTTCTCGAAAAAACAATCTGCTAACAGAATTTGTTATTGCTGCCAAAGCAAGTTAACTTGCTATTTTTACGGCCGAGAAAAGAAAAGATTTACATTTGCATGCAAGGCAAGAAAACAAAAAAATACTTACCTTACTGTAGACATGAATTGGCCAACAGTGTGCTCCTCTGGGGAAATGGCAAGTCTGTAACCCAAGCCTCCGTGGATAGGGTCACTCAGCTGATCCAAGGAAGGTTCCAAAACAATCTATGCCGATTAAAAGATCTTTACATTTCATAATTTTGAATTGCTAATTTTGCTTTAAGCAATCTTAACTAATCACATTAGTTAATGCATGTAGTGAATTAACTTGATTATTCAAAGGCGCGACCACTTATAGAAGTTGGATTAATAAAAGTGCAATGTAATTCTTTTTAAACCAGTGAACTAATCGTTTTAATTTTATCGCACATTAAGTGCATATTACGACGAGGACAACACTTATTTCACCTATCTCTGTCGAGTTAAAATAAAATAGCGCAAGCGTTTTGTTACTTAAACAATTTGTTGGATTTATGACTAGCATTTCACACATCTACTACGATTAACTTGGAAATCGCGCAATAATTCACGATTTGTTCAGTAAACTGAACACCCTTAAAAAAGCAACCACTCAGCATGTGCAAATGGATTTTCGGTGCTTGTCACCCAATATTCAACTACCACAGTCCACATATTTAATAATCTTGCCGCAATTTCCGATTTTAATGAAGTTGGGATTACTCAATTATTCAAAAAACCCAAGTTAACAAAATCCATCCTCTGGGAGTCCAGTTGCACTCTGACGGACAGTGAAAACTGTAGTTTTACCAGACATACGAACACGCCTAGAAACGCGGATGAAATCTCAGGAGCCGCACAATGCAGTCAAAATACAGCAAAGAGCTTCCAAATTCATCTGCTTATCTTAATGGGAATTTTTAAGACTTTAGGAAATACAAATCAATTGAATCAAGGGGGTTACCAAACCTTAAAGGTTTACTGAAGCGTACTGGTGCTTCGTTATGACGCATCATAGCTGCCACCTCAATAACCAATAATTCAAGACAGGTGAATAGAAGTAACAGCTATTCCAAACTGACGTTGCAAATACTACTTATAGCATAGAATGTATTGTCTTAAGACTTCCTTTATAAGTTTTAAGCAGGAATTAG
The DNA here is from genome assembly GCF_048544385.1 of Mastigoproctus giganteus. Lineage (NCBI taxonomy): Eukaryota > Metazoa > Arthropoda > Arachnida > Uropygi > Thelyphonidae > Mastigoproctus > Mastigoproctus giganteus. The sequence goes on along the minus strand of NC_143582.1, from coordinate 90,833,676 downwards.
AGCAAATGCCAATTCTTAAAATTCACTTAATATCTATATTTGAGAAACTTTCAAACTACTCGTGAAATTAGTGATACTTTATATTCTACCCTACTAGCATTAGTGCCGTTCCAGGGTGTTTACATGAGCATCAACTTACCGGAATCATCCTAGGATTCATCAGCCTGGCTGCTGCAGCAAGTGCCCTCCGCTGAGCTAGAAGAAATGAATAGGAACAATAAAAATTAAATTCTTATTCAGAAAACTAAGTGGGTATGACTTTCTTTCATTTGAAAGAAAAAATATGGAATCTAAATAAAATATTGTTCTGGGATTAAGATCCTTATATTATGAGGAGCGGGACTTCTGCCACCAGTACATTTAATGAGCCTGCAGATAGCAATGATTGTTTTGGAACGAATTTAATCTGCTTGAACTTCACGTTAGTTTGGTATGTGAACAACTAAGTTCAGCTGATTCTCTAAATTACGCAATTAGATCTTTGGAGTATGTTACAGTAGCTTAAAGAAACTTGACTAATCTGAAATTGAGATTAGTTTATAGGCTTGCTGCGATTATGAGTAAATAGATTTTAGTTCATACTTAAGACTGCCAAGAAAGATCATGTACCTCATCGCGATTTGGTAGACTTAGTTATATCAGCGGTTCTTGCAGGTTGCCCATATTAATATTTCGTCCGAAACGTTTTCGTAGTGAGGGATATGTCGGGGCCTAGATATCCTCAATATAGACAGCTCTATACATCATTTACAAGATTGCGCTGTAAGCAAAGAAAACATTTGGAATATTGGATTAAATGATCCATTTCAAGATCTCGGACAGCCTCACTTCCTATTGCTGAAACTACACATGTGAGGGCATAAATTCGAAATGAGGAAGGATGGTTGCAACTTATGAAAGGAAGTTTACTTTTAGCCAGCGGGTGTGCGATTGTAGGAACAAACTTTCATCTGCTGTGGGAGCGTGTAGTTTAAATGTAACTAGACAAATTCTCGGAGATGGACGGGTGAGGTCCATAGTTTTGGTCGATGGTCTGGAAGTTAGCTTTCTTGCATCATTTGCCACTACCAAGCTGAATTGAGCTTGTGGTTCTTGGAACCATTTAGCCAGTTTAATGTTAACGTTTGTTCTGAATTCGTCGCTGCAGGATTCTATTTAGCTGCCATCTGAAATTCTTTTATTAATGATACCGTTAATTCTATCCTAATGCCACTTATGCAGTTTTTGGATATTGCTGAGCATGCCGTAGCAACTCGTAATTTTGAACATTCATTCATTGTAGTTGAAACGAAGTACAAAAACTCAACTCATCCGAAGAATTACTTTCAGATTAAATACAAAGCCCATTTTGTTACTAAGCTTTAAAATGTCACGGGTTCCGAATGCTTTTAGCTTCGTGTGATGCATAACTTATGAGTATGCATCTAAGCTGAACTAAAAGATTTTTCCGAAGTCAGATTTTAACTTATTCATAGTGAATCCACTAAGATACTTCGAACTATGCTCAATGTTGGTATTAATAGAATGGTCAATTGGTGCAAGGAAGTTAGTTTATTTCGGGAAAAAGCTACTCAAGGATCAATTCTAGTGAACGAATTTGTCGATCTCAGTAACGTTTCAGAAGTCATGGAATAATTCTCGAGGATGGCAAAGGTGCATTTTTTCAGTCAATTCCGACCGTAAAATTATTGAAGAATCGATTTCTTCTGAAATTGGATATTTATGGTTCTTTCTGAAAGACGTGTTCTTATGAATGATTCTTGTTGAATTGAAGTGATTTTAAGTGAAATTGGGTACAGGAGCTTGAGCACCACTCAAATCTTTGATCCTTGGAGCGTGGGTCGTATTAAAAATACGAATCATTCCAATAACAGTAATCTGGAAAGGAAGATTATTGGCTTTAACAATAGGAAAGTGAACACTCCCTTTACCTTCTATAAAATAAAGAAAAAATAACATTTTTCGTTCACGTAAGTTCTGTTAAATGGTCCTTTTTCCGAGATAAAGCTCTTTCATCAACATTGAGTTAAACGATCTACTGAAATCAAACTACGAACGCGATCAACAGTTTCTGAAGTTGTCGAAACAGGCCTGCCGTTTCTTGGTCCAGTTCAGATCCTCTTAACCTTTAAATCGAGAAAGACAACTTTTGCTGGCGATAATCACTTGTCGCCATACACAATGTTTGCCTCGCTAACACCTACAATTAAGAAATTAATATTATGGAGCTGCTTCGTTACGAACGGAAATGTGCTGAAATGCATTCGAAAAGAGGGAGGATGCAGAGCATCTAGCTGCTTTCTTATAAAAAAGGTAGATGCACTCTATTACCATTATTATAAATAAAATCAGCGATGTTTCACGCTCGTTTTTTACGGGATAATACAGCAAGGCAGATCACTTTACGCCAGGGTTTCAGACTGGTGTCGCGAGCAAGTTTGCAAACTGCTCAAACTTTTTTTATTTTAAATTCAAAACCAAATCACTCATTTCGTTTAAACATCACTTTTATGAGCACCGAGGGCTGCTTAATACATGCAAGACAATTTTGTATATTCAAATACAGTGGACCTAGTACTAAGGACGGGGGAATATCAGGATGTGTAGAGAACAAAGTTTGCTCACAAGGAAAGTTAACCGTCGAATAAGATCTTAACCCTGCGGTCGCGCGAAATTCTTTTATACCAGCAAAAATTTAAATATCTATAACTCCATTCTTTGAACATTATGAAAAAAATCGATTCTGCATTAAAAATATTTAGTTTTAAAATTAAATATTGTTTAGACCTGCCAGACAGTGAATGCACATTTAAAGTGCAAATATGGGACAAATTACACTACCTTCGAAATTAAAGTGTTTCCCTGCTGGCCAATTAAACTGACAGGTATAACAAAGTCATGCTAATAGTAGTTCTATACTAGATAGAGTAAGCAGTAAATTAAAATCCCCAGAATTACGCAATCCGCCTCCCCCCCGCCCCGAAACGTAAGAAATTTATTCGACCTGCAATAAACTACAAATGGATTTATTTTGGGCAAATACGTTTACATCAAGGAGTTTTGTATCGGTGGATCTGGTCCATTTGCAATTACATGAAAAACTATGAATTACGGAAAGGAAAATAACTGTCCTAGGAATTTTTGCAGACTCATTGTATCAATCACCTAAAACGAAATTAATATACTTTGACTGCAGTGACCGTCTATTAAAACCAACGACAGGATCAACTTGGTCAAGTCATTTCCAGAAAGTGAATGCAGAAGGCAGTTCAGAGATTCTGCGCCCTTACTGCATTTTGATTTCAAGAATATGCTCTAACAATGTTAATGTCAAGCGAGAGGGAAATTACACAGCTGGATACATTTTATTAGTGTATTATTCAGATATGAAAGCCTCCTTTTACATTTGAAAAATACAGGACTTAAAATGTAAAAGTGGAAGCTAAAAAAAAAAACAAAAAATTGGAAATTCCAGTGATTTGACGACGTGACAAGCCGAAAGTGAATAACCACAGATAAACAAAGGAAACTGTTTCGTTCATTAAATGAATAAGGAGGATTAGAAAACATTAAACTTCAGCTGACATTATAATATAACGCGCATTAATGCTCTCACCCAGCGACTTCCTTTCCTTATAAGGCCTAAAATCAAAACGTTCGCTATTACGTCTGTCTGGACCATCTCCATTACCCATCGCACCGGAAGAACCACTTGCTTCTTCAGCCATTCTTATAGTTATACTTTAAAAATATAAAAACGACCTCGACTAAAAGAAAAACACTCACCTACTGTCACACTTTTCGTTTTTCCTTAAATAGTCTTATAATGGTTGAACGTACTGCCATTAGATGGCGTCCGTCATTTACTTACATTATGTAAATTCTGCATCTCCTTTATCCACGGAAACAAAGAAAATGAGGCAGTATTGGAAATAAAATAACACCGAGTGAAAATCTACGAATCCGGTTATTGCTAGGCAATTAAAATACGGGCTGAGAAACTGAGTAAAATATCGACTACTGTCTTTAAATTATAAATACCTTTCTTGTAACTATAATTAATTAGAATAGCGTAAAGTAACAATGACTCTTTGGCTATTATCAGATAATATGTTTAGATAGTAGAATATCATTTTTATGAACTCTAAGTTGTCTTTATATTACGAATTATGTGGCTAATACAGTTTTATTTAGCTCAGTCTACCCTTGGTTATATTGATTGCTCTCACAGACAGGTTAAAAATATATATACAGGATATGTTCTCTTGTGAGCTAGCATGAAAAATCAAATTGGCTTTAACTTTTTAATTACTTTTATCTTATTTGCATTACCAGTGGCAGTGACAAATGATGCAATAAAGCAAACTTCAGTATCAGCCAAAAAAAAAAACACGATACCTCCCATTTCACCTATTCATTCCCACCAATAGTTTGTCTAGTTCTTCCTTGAATTTCTTTAAACTATCAACATCCACAACAATAGATGGAAGTTTGTTCCAACAATCAACCACCCATTAGAAATTGGATAAAGACAAACTTCCGCACATCTACTCTGCAACCGACCTTCCTCATTTGCGAATCTGTGCCTCCTCATGTGCGTGGACTGAGCAAGAGGAAGAATCCCATTGGCATTGAGCTTGCTCAATCCATTCAGAGCCTTAACAACTCAGTCAGATCACCGCGAAGGCGTCTAGTCTCCAGACGCTGCAATTTACAGAACTGAACCCTTTCTTCGTAAGAGCACCCCTTCGTTCCTCTCACCAATCTCGTTGGCCTTTTCTCTACTCGTTCCAGCAGCTCCACATCCTTCCTAAAATTAGGCTTCCAGACCTATATGCAGGACTCATGATGTGGCCTGACCATTGTCTTATACAATGTGACAATCACCTCCTTATCTCTTCACCCATCCATTCGCTCCAACAGTTTGTCCACTTCTTCCTTGAATTTATTTAAGCGTTTTTTCCAGCAATCAACTACCCACTGGCTAAAGGCAAATTTCCCCACATCATTCGACGACTGTCTTTCCTCAATTTAAGTTTATGCCCCCCTCAGGTTTGTAATCTGATCAAGAGGAAGAATCCCATCAGCACTGAGCCTGCTCAATCCATTCATGTCTTTATACACCTCAATCAGATCAGCTCGCAGGTGCCTAGTCTCCAGACGCTGCATTTTGCAGAATTTAAGCCTTTCGTCGTAAGAACACCCCTTTCTTCCCCTCACCAGTCTTGCTGCCTTTCTCTGTACTTGTTCTAGCAACCCTACATCCTTCCTAAAATGAGGCCTCCAGACCTGCACGCAGCACTCAAGGTGTGGCCTGACCATTGCCTTATACAAGGGAACGATCACCTCCTTATGTCTGCTAGCGAAATTCCTGTATATAATTGACATAACCCGTTGAGATGACCTGACGGCCTAACTGCATTACTCAGAGAACTTCATATCTGCATTACTCGGAAAACTTCATATCTGACTGCACAATTACACTAGGTCTTATGCATTTTTCATTACCCTCATTGTAGTACTACGCAGTTCGTACGTTACTCTGGGATTACTTCTACCCATATGCAGCAGTTTTATTTCTCAATTTAAAATTTCATTTGTCACCTCAGCCTATATGTCTAACTTTTCTACATCCTGTTGAGTAGCATACTGTCATTAACAACCCTGACAACCTTTGTATCATCTGAAAACCCTGATATACCTTCATCAATATCATTGATAAATATAGAAAACAACAATCGGCCCAACACCGAATCCTGGGGAACTCCACTAATAATAATATTAATACACGAAGAGCAATGTCCATTGAACACTACTTTCTGTCTTCTTCCACTCAACCATACCTTTATCCATAGCAGCAACGTTCCCTTAATGCTACACTGCTCCAATTTGTACTGCAGTCTTTTAGGTGCAATAGTGTCAAAAACTTTCCTGAAACTAAATATATGATATAAAAATTATACACTGAGTGATCACTGAATTATGACCACCCCTATGAAAACTGAATGCGACCCGTTGATCACGTGAGGTACGAGAGTGCTGAGTTAGTCGGCCTCTGTAGCATAGATAGGGTGTCAGTGGTTTAGTAGGTAGTACAATTCCGAGCGTGATGGGTAAAAGGAAGGATTTATCCGACTGATAAAGGACAGATTGTGGGTGCTCGACGAGCTGGTACCTCGATTTCCCAAACGGCTGAGCTGGTGGGGTGTTCGAGAGCCACCGTAGTTAAAGTGTACCAGAATTGGCCTCAAAATGGTCAAAACTGCAAAGGTCAGCAAACGGTTGATGTTAGAGGTGAACACCAGGTCCGACGACAACAGGCAAACAGTCGCAGCATTGTTGAAGAGTTGACTACCCAATACAACATGGGCCAACCCGGAACAATATCTAGCATGACTATGCGTCGCACGCTCGCATGTATGGTCTATACCAGCAGACGACCCCCACGGCATCCTCTCCTAACCAAGGTTCATCGGCGTAAAAGACTCGCTGGTGCAAAGAGCATGCAAGTTGGATGTTAGAAGATGTGCTGGTCGGATAAGTCACATTATTTACTCCACACCGTAGATGGTTGTGTACGGATTTGGCATCAACAGCATGAGGCTCTTGATCCATCCACAGGGCTAACAACTCTTGTGATTTCTGTTGTCCACCAGCATTCTGGAAACCAGCCAGTAATCGGGGAATCCATCTAATCTTCATCTCCTCGTATATATATATATATATATATATATATATATATATATATATATATATTATCTCTAAATTGCGAGTGGTCCGGGGTTGATTTACTGGACGAAAAACAGCCTGAGTTTTCGGGAGTAAAACCATGCATCCTTCGCCTAAGACCTACTAACTCAGCCACGTTTTGAAAAATGTCATTAAACATCCCTCGCGTCATTAGCAGGATTCAAAATCGAGTCTTTTCCATATGATGGAGGGAGCGGTAATTATATTAACTCTGCTACTGGCGTTGTCCATCTTAGGATATCCGCCCTTAGATGGACAACGAATATGTCATCGAGCAATTTAGCAGGTTGTTTTAGAATGTCCATATACTTACTGAGACTTGAACATCAATGTCCCTTCATGATATGAGCTCGTGACAGTGTGTGTGTGTGACTTCCATGATATGAGCTCGGGATAGTATGTGTGTGATGCATACTTAAATCCAAAGTATTTTTGCTCACACGAAACGCGCAATCTCTCGCAACAATCTTCGATATTGATGCCGACATAAAAAAAGGTGTTCTTCCTAAAAGAAATTAATTTATACCTTCTCTTCTGAATATACAGTCAACCTGAGTTCTTATCTCTCACCTAAGTAACACTAATGAAATAAAACGGCCAACAAACGAAATATTGAACACAATTTTCAGAAGTGCCTCTATTGGAAACACACGCATCAAGTATGGCGGCGCACTGTGGCAAAGGTTGTTAAAGCGCTGTAAAACACACACAGAAAAGGAGAAAAACAGAGCTTTCTTAACAGTTCGGAATTAAGACTTAATCATGGCAGCCTGACAATTAGTATCAGTATTGGTAAAAAAATTTCTCAAATATCGGTCGCGTTCAAAAAGCATTTACCAGTCCAGGGGAATTAATTTATTTTTCCAGACTGGAAAATCTGTTTCAAAGTGGCTGTTCAACAACCACGTGAAGTTGGTCTGTTAGTCTGAGCCCGGAAGATGGAAAGCATTCCACGACTCTGAGACAAAGGGTGGGCGTACAGCTTGTTGACTTGATCATTAAAACTCGTGTTCTTCCAAACGAATTTTTTCTCTCTCTCTCTATGACTAGGCGAATTAATTAGGGCTTGTTGTTACTGTTGTTATCTTCACTATTGTTACTTATTCTCGGTGGGCACCACCACCCAGACGGCACCGTTTCAAGGCTTGTTGGCCTTTCATCGGTGGGTGGGCAGGTACTCTGGTATTGCGGACATGACAGTCCAGTTGTGAAGATAATCACACAATATTATTATCAATATTATCTATATTGTTATATCAAATTATCTTCTATAAGTAGATTATAGACCTAGTCAGGATCCTTAGTTTATTCTAAATTGAGATAGCGAGATTTCGAAGCTAATCAATACTTACGAGTCCGTAGAAATACCGTTCGTGAATTCCCGCCATTTTTACACGATAGCATAAGCTTAGTGTAGTATAGTGCATAATATAATATTGTCAATTAATCAGTAAATCTATTAATCTTGATAAACTTTATTGTCAATTAAATTGTATTTTTAACTCTATAAATATATATAACGACTTAATCGTAACAAATAATTAATACATAACTATAGTGGTACACGTGATACGGAAGTTGTATAAAGGGAACACTAGATACCGAAAAAAAAAAAAAAAAAAAATATATATATATATATATATATATATATATATATATAACATAACTGTTTTGGGATATAACTTAAGGATTTAATTTTTGTTTTAAATTTTATTGAATTAAATTGGAATCATGACTCTGACCAGAGCAGCAAAGCAAAAGGCTCAAGCTAATGGGAGTGCTGTGGTTCGGGGGAGAACTGAGGGGGGCAGTTGCCCTCTGAATCACAGTCTATTAAAATGCACTGTTTGCTTGATGTTTGCGGAGCAGTCGGGTACGGGACATGATACTGCCAAGGAGGATGTCTTTGTGTGTGCACGATGTAAGGAGTGCAAGGAAATCAGGCGACAACTCAGCGTTGTTATGGGCCTTTATGAGACCTTGAAGGACAGGGTGGATGCCCTCGAAGGAAATAAATTGAGGGGCCCATCAAGCTCTCAGCTGCCCACATCAACGCCAGAGCTTGCACTTGGTCATCAGGCAACACAGGGGCAGCCCCCTAGGCAGAATGCGCTGGTCCCACAGGAACTAGTAGTTGTTGGTGACTCTATTGTCAGGGAAACGGGGAACATGCTTTGTAGGATAGGTGGAATAGGACCAGGGTATGTCTGCCAGGGGCAAAGGTTGATGACGTTGTAGAGCGGATATCATCTTTTAAGGGCACAAAAGGTGATATAGTTGTACACGTTGGCACTAATGATATTAAGAGTAGGAGACCGGCGGAATTACTTAGCAAGTACAGGTCACTGTTGAAAAAAAGCCGTGAATTAGGGTTGAACTTGAAAGTGTCTGCAATTCTGCCCAGACACGATAGGAGGGAGTATATGATGAGAGCCTTGTCGATCAATTCGGCCCTGGAAAGATTGTGCAAGGCTGAAGGGGTAGAATTTTTTTCAGCCTGGACTGTACTTGTTAACAGGAGAGATTGCTTCTACAGGGATGGGATACACTTAAATAGAAAGGGTGCAAGAATATTTGCTGATGCTATCGAGGCAGTGTTAGGTGGGTCGGAAAACTGCTAGTTGGGGGGGGGATACAAGGACTAATAGATTAACAGTAGCCACTGGCAGAGGTGGAAGTGATTCTTGCACTGCTTCTATTCAAATGAGCAGAAGTCTGAAAAACAAGATTCAGGATATTTCAGAGATTGCTGGCAGTCATTGCGTTACAAGTAAACACATGGGTTGTGTTAGGGTAGCTAAGAATAGAAACAGGTGCATGTATACCTGCGTGTACACCAATGCTAGGAGTTTGGTAAATAAATTTGATGAATTTGAGGTATTGCTCAAAACATCAAAGGCAGATATTGTTGGGATATCAGAGACGTGGTGTCACACAGATATAAGTAATGCGGAACTGGAATTTGGGGAATACAATGTATATAGAAAGGATAGACAGGACAGGAGGGGAGGAGGGGTTATGCTATTAATTAAGAAACACATAAAGTCAAAGGAAGTGAAGCCAGTTAACATCGATGGACAGGGCAGTGTCGAGTCAGTTTGGTGTGACATAAGCATAGGGAAATCAAAATTGAGAGTAGGAGTGTGCTATAGGCCTAATGACTCTGATGAGTATAATAATATATTGTACAGGGAAATAGAGTGGGCCAGTAAATCAGAGAGTCTTATAATGGGGGATTTTAATTTCCCAGATATTGACTGGAATTTGTGGGTTGGTCACTCGCACACTAGCAAGGCTTTTGTGGATTTATTGGATGATTGTTTTCTACATCAGCATGTTCGTGAGGCAACAAGAGGGAGCAATACTCTTGATCTGATTATCAGTAGTGATTCTTCATGCATTAAGAACCTGCAGATAAATGAACCACTAGGTGGCAGTGATCACAGTGTGTTGAAGTGGGATTTACTCAAGGAGGTAACTACCATCAGAGGTAAAGGGAAGGGTTTTTGTTTTCGTAAAGGCGACTATGATGGTCTGAGACAGTATTTAAATTCTATACAGTGGGACCAACTGATGATGTTACCAACAGCAAACTCAAAATGGGAAGCATTCAAGGAACTAATCTTGGTGGCTACCAGGCTTTACATACCAACTAAGAAATATTGTTCAAGGTTTAGGCCTAAATGGTTGTCAGATGGACTAATGAGACATGTGGCAGAGAAGAAAAATGCATGGGATACATACAAATTAATGGGTGACATGGAAGCCTATGATAGATATAAGTTGGTCTGTAACCAAGTCACAAAGGAGATTAGGCAGGCAAAGGCAGACTACGAAAAATCCTTGGCAAAGGATGCAAAGAAAAACAGAAAGGAGTTCTTTACATACTTGAAATCGAGAAGGAAAGGGATGAATCAGATTGGTCCACTGGATATTGATGGTTCAACAGTTGAGGATCCGGCTCAGGTGGCTAACAATCTAAACGAGTATTTTGCATCTACATTCACGCATGAGGAGTTATTCAGGAAGGAGAATGATGTAGGTAAAGTAAACATTGGCAGTGAGCTGGATGATTTTGTAATAACTGAGAGGAAAGTGGAGGAGAGATTGTTGAGGATAAACATAAAAAAGGCACCTGGGGTGGATGGGATCTATCCAGTTATATTAAAGGAGGCAGCAAAGGAAGTATGCAAACCCCTAGCCATAATTATGAGAGCTTCTTTGGACTCAGGGGAGGTACCCATAGACTGGAGATGTGCAAATGTAACCCCAATTCACAAAGGAGGATCAAAGGCTGACACAAGTAATTATAGACCTGTTAGTTTAACTTCTGTTCCAGGTAAATTAATGGAGGCACTGGTTAAAGAAGCACTGCAGGATCATCTAGACAAGAATTCAGTTATAGCTCAGACGCAGCATGGTTTTGTTAAGGGCAGGTCTTGCCTGACCAATTTGATTGGATACTATGATGTAGTCACAAAAGAACTGGATGCAGGGAATAACTTTGATATTATATATTTGGATCTTAGAAAGGCTTTTGATACTGTTGCACATGGAAGACTGCTACACAATTGGAGCAGTGTGGCATTGGAGGCAAATTGCTGCTATGGATAAGGGGATGGTTGAGTGGCAGACGACAGAGAGTGGTAATCAATGGACACTGCTCAACGTGGACTAATGTTATTAGTGGAGTTCCTCAAGGTTCAGTGTTGGGTCCATTGTTGTTTTCGGTGGGTGTTTATGAATGATATTGATGATGGGATATCAAGTTTAATGTCTAAGTTTGCAGATGATACAAAGGTTGGCAGGGTCGTTAAGGACACTACTGACGCTATGCTGCTGCAACAGGATCTGGAAAGGTTGAACAGATGGGCTGAGAGGTGGCAAATGAAGTTTAACATTGACAAATGTAAAGTACTACATATGGGTAACAGTAACCCCAGAGCAATGTATCAACTCTGCTGTACTACACTGACAGTGGTGGAGAATGAAAAGGACCTGGGGGTAATTGTGCAGGCAGATATGAAGTTCTCTGAGCAGTGCAGACGAGCTGCAAGAGTAGCTCATGGTGTCTTGTCAATGATATACAGGAATTTTTCTAGCAGGGATAAGGAGGTGATTATTCCCTTGTATAAGGCAATGGTTAGGCCACATCTTGAGTACTGTATACAGGTCTGGAGGCCTCATTTCAAGAAGGATATAGAGCTGCTGGAACGGGTACAGAGAAGGGCAACAAGATTAGTAAATGGAACAAAGGGTTGCTCTTACGAAGAAAGGTTTAAGTTTTGCAAATTACAGAGTCTGGAGACTAGGCACCGGCGAGGTGATCTGATAGAGGTGTATAAGGCTTTGAATGGTTTGAGCATGCTCAATGCCAATGGGATTCTTCATCTTTCTCAGAATAATCACCTGAGAGGGCATAAATTCAAATTGAGGAAGGACGGATGTCGGATAGATGTGCGGAAATTTGCCTTTGGCCAGCGGGTGGTTGGTTGGTGGAACCGACTTCCATCACTTGTTGTTGAAGTTGATAGCCTAAACAAATTTAAAGCTCAACTGGACAGGTATTTTGAACGAACGGAGGGGTGAAATGGGAGAGGGTTTTTTTTTTTTTTTTTTGGCTGATGCTGAATAAGCTTGCTTTCTTGCATCAAATGCCTCTACTAATGCTAATGCTAATGCTAATGCTAATATGAGAGACCACAAACGTAGTTTTTTGCGTTACTTATTCGAGGTAGTGCAATACATGGCAACTCGTTGTGAAGGAGGAGCACAAATGAAGTACAGATAAAATGATGCCTTTTTACACTACAAGCGCAGTTTTTTAAGAGTGATCTATGGTGTGTTCACACCAATATTATATAGATAAAACATATTAATATTCCTCCGCTTTAAATCTATTTTTTAAAAGAAATTCGAAACCGTTTGCTTGTTCCATAATGCTTACTTTACTCCACCAGAAACTCACTCATTTAATACGAAATTATGATATTAATGATTTTGTTAACAGGAAAAGCCTGAGAAGAATTTATGTTGAAACTCTGTGTTTAAAAATCAGTTTGGTTGAAATTAGTCAAAATATATTTGAATTATATATATTTTTTGGGTTTCCTGTTTTTTGTAGGCTCTAGACACAAGTGACTAATGAAGAAGACAATCCTACTGTGAACTGATGTGGCCATAAAAAACAGAAATATTTTTATTCATCACAGTTATTGATAACGAGGTAATTGTAGTACGTTTTGTAGATACCAGATGGCAGCACAAAATGGTTTTAAATGATAGTCGGCCATATGGAATGCAGTTTTTATTACACAAAATTTTATGATTTTATTACTGTCTTATTTTCATAATTTTTCTGGAAAACAATAATTAATTTATAGTAAAAAGGCAGAGTAGAAGTAATTTACAATATAATGAAAGTAGCAGTTTTAAGTGGCGGCACGAAATTTTAGAAACTAAAATGGAATATATTATACGTACGTAGAAAAATGTGAGTTTATGGCCTGTGTGTCGTTATGGTACTGCTACATAATGTAATTCAATTGTTTCACACTAGATGGCAGGACTAAAATATTTCAAGTTAGAATGCAGTTCCTGTCAAAGAAATTATAGCTTAATTTGGGGAACAAGACGGTAGTTTGATTTCTGGTTAAAAAGCATGAATTTAATCGGTCATGCTAAGATTAGAAATTACTTTTGAATCACGCACAAATTTTTAAAAACTGAAATAGAATATACTATACTTAATAACAAATACTAAAACGTATACTATAAAATATACAGTACTATACGTCAAAAAGTAGGTTGAGAGAGGAAAAAAAAAAAAGAAAGAAAAAGAAAAAAGAAGTCTAATGAATTTCGAATATTACGAAAATCAACCGTGTACGTTTATGGTATTGCTATCACCCACAAAACTACTGAAACAACAATATCAAGGATAAAGATAGTTGGTATTAGTGGAAAAATAGCTAGTTCCCATAAAAGCCATAAATAACTTTAAAATTTTAGCTTTATATTAAACAGTATTTTGTTGTTTCGTTGGAGATTCGTTCCCGAACCGGCGCGCAGTGACCAATTACTTAAGTCTGTGTGCGCAAGTTCACATGGCATGCCAATTTATAATTATTAATCATGCTTTATGTCTGCACGCAGTTGTTCATTGGGTGATTTGTATGTTGCGCGGGCCGAAAAAGCCTGTGTGGGAAGAGGAAATCCTGCGATCACTGACTGCAGCTCCAATTGAAGAGACCTTTAAGAACACTTACCTTTTATGGACCTTTTTCACAACGGGATTGAGTTAGTTGATCTCAACCGTGCGAGGTTATCACGGTTTTTTCTCCCAGAAATCGGCATTTTCATCCAGCAAACAGCAGCAAATTGACCATAGAACATATGCAATTTACAGACACCATACGGCGTGTAATATTGTCTGATACACCTAAAACCCTACAACAACCAATCTACCTTAATTTTAATCTGCGGTTGTCCACAGGATTCGAATTCAGTCCTCTAAAAACGAGTGTCGTCTCCTTCTACTGCACAGCGCAATATGTCCATAGTAGCCCTTGACCCATTAAACTTACACTCAATAACAATTGCTACCACTGCGCGGGCAGCACAGTGGTATCGTCACCGTCGTCCTTACACTGTGTGGAAAAGGATTGAATCCCGTCGATGAAGCGAGGAACGTTTAACGGTTTTTTTTTTTTTTTTTTTTTTCCAACTCCATGGCTGGGTTAGTCGGTCTCAGGTGTAGATAGCAAGGCTCCCCCCTTCCCTCCGAAACTCGGGTTTTTCGTCTTGAAGAAGGCAAATCGAACAGAGAACACGTAATTTAAAGACACAATACGCATGGATAGTTGAAGTGACTTTCTAGGTGACGCTAATGTAATATACATAGGGTCGGAGGTGGTTGTCCCTATACCACGTACAGTCAGTGGCGTGATTCGATAGGGACAAAAATGGGAAATTACAATTCAAACTGCATATGATGCAGACTCATGTTATTTGCTATTGTTCGAGCCTGTCGGACGGTCTTGACAATCGCTTCAAATCCTGGCTGAGGTTTTCCACTAGCCTCGCATCTAGCTTTTAAAGGACTCAGTCACAAACTACGAAAAAATGTTCCTTCTGAGTTTATGGGTATAACTACAAATACCGATAATAGGGGAAAAAAAAGGAATCGCTTCCGGAATGAATAAAGTTATGAAAAATTCGGTGGGGTACGTCTATAATAGGAATTGTCACAAAAGGTTTCATTCCAGATTGATTTTCATTCTTTGCGGCTGATAAGAATAACAAAAAAAAAAAAAAGCAAAAAAAAAAAAACAAAACAAAAATGTTCTTCTTTAAGATGAACACTTCATGTTTAATTACTGGGCTTGGCTCTATTAAGGCTAAGTTGTATTATTTCAGACCGGAAAGGTGAGATCTTTGTTCTTGCGGCTTCTTTTCAACAATGATGGAGGCCATTTCATTTCAAAGGTTTAATATTGGAATATCAACAACAAGAATATCAAGTTTTTTTCTGAATAAGAAACACTTGTTCAGTTAGCTCTCTTGTATTTATGACATAAGGCACAAGCTCTATATATCCGATAGCAATGGATGAATACTACGAGGTGCGTTCAAGTTATGAGGGCTGCAAATTTATTTCTCATAGAGTACACAAGGGGTGACACTTGCTTCACTTTTTAACACCCACTGATAAATGGCAGAAGCAGTTTCTTGTTGCTAGGAAATCTTCTGTCCCGAAGAGCATCTTTCATCGTTGGGAACAACCAAAAAGGTCAGGCGAGTATGGAGGATGTGGGATAACCCCAATGTTGTTTTCTTTAAAAAAATTCTGCTCATTTCCAGAACGATGGGGTGAAGCTTTGTCCTAATGGAAACGAACATGATTCAATCTGTGTGGACATTTTTTCTGAAGTACTGGGAGGAACTTTTTTTCTTCAGAACTTCTTCAAATGAGTTTCTTGTCACTGTAGTGCAATTAGGTGCACAATGTGTAAGGATTATTCCATCAATATCACAGGAAACAGCAACTATAATTTTCTTTGCACTTGCAGAAACAAAGGGCAGACTGTCGTTTAGTTTCTGGATTGAAGAGTGGAACCCATGTCTGATCCATCGTGACACTCGAGGAAAAGAAAGATTCATTCACTGCATCATCTCGAGTGAGCACTGCGTCCCACAAGTTGACACTACAAGTTGAGTGAAGGATGCTATTTTAAGTATTATAAACAATGTGACATAGTGCATTGTGCTGCCATCTTCTGAAAACATTCAGAACGAATTAAAGTTAGACTAAAAGCAGTCCAGCGAGTGTACTTCGATTATTTTGGAGACCTTATAACTTGAACGCACCTCGTACAAGCAGCGGACACTAAGCTATTTGGGATTGTATGATGACTACAACTAGAAAAAACAATGCAAAATGCATAATTAACGAGTCTAATGCCACTCTTTTGGTGAGGGACAAAGCAAAGCTTGATGTAGGATGTTTTGGTTAGTAAAACGATCAAAGTACAACCACAACCAGCCAGAGGAACGGGAGATTGACTGATAATAAGTAATGATCGACCCAACATTCTAATACTGTTAAGGGGTTGTAGGAAAGGCATATGAACCTAACCACCACTACTTCAAAACAAAAATAAATAAATAAAAACTTTCCTTTATCGCTGCTGAGTTGGCCAAAGCTGAGGGACTGATCAAAGATGGTAGTACTCCTGCATGACTTTAAAGCAATATGGGTTTAATAAAGGAAAATCTGCTCAGGTCGCCATATGCTGTGTAATAAATACAGTGAAGAATATTAGGGCTGGAATGTGCTTGGATTGTTCAACTTTAAAGGAGTATACGACTGGATCTGGTGGGATTCTGAAGAGAATTTGTGAAGTAGAACGTTCAGGTAATGTGTGATGATTTCAAGAGCCACTTCGGTAATAAAAGTAGTTATTTTTTTATAAAAGTTCAAAAAACAAAAAAAAAAAAAAAACAAAGATAGCGGAAGAGGAATTTCAAAATCGCGAATAAGAAGTCTATTATGGGATGTGGTCAAAGGGTTTATTCTGGATGCTAAAAGTGCATTTGTTCTATGGAAAAGTTCCGCAAAAGAAAGATATCAAAATCAATGACAAGGGAAGTGAACTTAATTCAGCACGGGAACAGAAAGATGTAAGAAAGCAAGCTTTCTTACATCTTTCTTCTGAAAAAAAAAAAAACCCTTCCCATTTCACCCATCCATTCGCTCCAAAAGTTTGTCCAGTTTCTCCTTGAATTTATTTAAGCTACCAACTTCCATAACGACACATTGGAAGCTTGTTTCAACAACCAACCACTCGCTGGTTCCAGGCATTTTCGTACAACTGTTTTTCCTCAATTTGAATTTAGGCCCCTCAGGTGCGCAATCTGAGCAATTCATAGAACCCCAGAAGAAGAGGCTGACGAGCTCAATACGTACTTTACAATGATATTTACAGATGAAAGTACGTTCGAACAATAAGCAAAGAGAAACCAGGAGTGAGTTAGACTGCTGTAAAATAATTGATATAATCATCTAAGTCAGTGGTTCCTAAACCATGCTCCGCGGATCCCAAGGGAGCCGCGAACGGTTCCCAGGGGGATCCGTGAATAATTTCTGTAATGACTACTTTGAATATTACATATTTTTTAAAACAAAATCTAAATATCTTTACAGACTAGATTTCGCACCCAACCTGAGAATTCAGTTGTCGAGAATTCAATTGTCTGCAGTTGTCTGAGAGACCAAAAAAATATAAAGCACCATTCTTCACATTAGCAGCGTATGAGGAACCATTGATTGTATACTCAAATAAGGAACCATTGACTGTATACCCAAGTTTTTAGCTTGCTCAGTGGGATATATATCCCGCTGAGCAAGCTAAAAAACAGTCACATCTCCAATACTAAGGAAGGCAAGTCATCATCGTTTAGATGATTCTTTGAGATGGCGGACCACTTAAAACTGCACAGTCGCAGGCGTTGGTGGCACGTTGACTTAATGTGTTACGCAGTGTCGTCTCGGCACTATGGAAGCAGTTCCTCTGCGCGGGTAGCACAGTGGTATCGTCACCGTCTTCCCCACACCGGGTGGAAAAGGCCTGAGTTCGAATCCCGTCGATGACGTGAGGAACTTTATTGTTTTTTTTTTCACTCCGTGGCTGAGTTAGTCAGTCTCAGGTGTAGATAGCAAGGTTTTTCCCCCAGAAACTGGGATTTTTTCGTCAAACAAAACAATCAAATCGATCAGAGAACACACACAATTTACAGGCATAATATATAAACGGGAATATGTAAGAAATTACGGGTGGCCCTAATATTTGAATTTGAATCCCATTAACCACAAACTACCGCAGAGCTCGAAAACTGGTGCCATAAACATGTGAATTGGAACTCTGACAAATGGAGTACAGTTCTGTTCTCTGATGAGTCCCATTTTAGCCTACAAACAGATTCTAGACGTTATTTCATGTGAACACAACGAGGAATGTGGTAACATCCCTCCAACATCAGAGAAAGGGACATTTATGGTGGAGGCGATGTTCTGGTGTGAGACAGAATAATGATCAACGGCTGCACACAACTTCATGTTTTTGATAGGGATACCGTAACTGCGCAGAGGTACAGAGAATAGGTCCTAGACCTCTATGTGCGACTTTTTAGGGGTGTA
Source organism: Mastigoproctus giganteus (assembly GCF_048544385.1). Classification (NCBI taxonomy): domain Eukaryota; kingdom Metazoa; phylum Arthropoda; class Arachnida; order Uropygi; family Thelyphonidae; genus Mastigoproctus; species Mastigoproctus giganteus. The sequence continues at coordinate 90,815,228 of NC_143582.1, read as the reverse complement.
GTTGGCCCAGATTTTCTTTTCATGCAGGACGACGCCACTGCACATAGATCTCACGTGGTGGAGTAATATCTTGAAACTGAAGATATCCAACGACTGCTGTGGCCAGCACGATCGCCAAACTTAAATCCGATCGAATATGTATGGAACGCCTTTGGGCATCGTATTGCACACAGACAGCCAACTGCTAGGTTACTTGGTCTGTGCTGGTGGAAGAATGGGATTTCTTGCCACAGAATCTTATAGACGCCCTTATATCGAGATGGTTCACCGCTGTTTAGACGTTGTTTAGACTTGTTTAGACGTTGGAGGGATCATACGCTGTACCGATGTCATGTGACCATATTTTGAGTATCTTGTATCGACTTCTACAATGTAACCGTTTTGGTATTTCTTATACACCTATAAACATCCCTTGTACTTGTCCGAAGTTTCTTGCTGTCTCCTTCTTTCATCGTTATTCTATGTACACCACCATACCAAATTTTATCCTGCTTCATCGTATAAGCTGCATGAGTTGCACCACATTTGCACCACAAGGGCGGGTAAGCTTCCCTAGAGATTGTACACGAGATGAGTGTAAATGAGTTTCTTCTGGCTTCGCAACCGCCAACCAATACATACTAAAACAAGTTTGGCTTTAACAACTTTCACAGTGATAGACTTAAGTTTTGTTCCTTTCACCTGGTTTCTGTGCCCGTAATTTTCTTTTAACTTTCCAAATCTTCAACCAATTCATGCATAGGATTCAACTAAGTAGTTATGTCAAAAAAATTAATAAATAATCTTATCTGGATTAAAGGTATTACATTATGGACGGTGCTGAAATAGGGACGTAGTCACTTTTCAATTTTCCTGTGAGAAGGATCCCGTGAATCCTTTTATACAAAATAAATGAATAAAAATATATTATTTTCTTTTTTATAAATTTCTGAATTCCTTCTTTTTAAGTCGTCAAAATTTCTTTTTGTTTCCTAAATATTTTACTGCACTGATTTTTGAATTTCTGATCTCTGTGTGATACATCGAATTGTCGCGCATGCACCAAATTGTCATACACCAAATTTTCACACAAAGGGAAACGTTATTCACTAAATTATCTCAAACACCGAATTCGCATGCACTGAATTGTTGCCTGCAGCGAATTGTCATGAACTGAACTGTCGTATAACGAATTGACGTGGGTCCATATGTATATAGAGTTCATTATTGCATATGAGAAAAGAATATATTTTTGGGTTGAAATAAAGAAGTAGAAATCACATAAATAAAGCCCTCGTGGGTAGCACAGTTGGTAGGATCACCGTCCACCCCACGCCGAGTGGAAAAGACCTGAGTTCGAGTCCTATCGATGACGCGAGGAATTTTTATGGGTCTTTTTCATAACGTGGTAGAGTTAGTCGGTCTGAGGCAAAAGTAGCATGGTTTTTTCCTCGAGTTTTTCGTCTATTAAACAGAAAATCGACCTCAGAACACACGCAATTTACAGACAATATACATGGACAATTTGTCTTAGTCGCTAATGCTCTTAAAACCCTATAACAACAACAATAGAAAGATTTGGAGTTTATGACCAAACTTGGCTACTAGGATGGTGCTTACCGCCAATGTTAATTGTTCTACCTACTGTATTTTATTGTTTGTAAAGAGTGCTTTTTTCATTCTGGAAGACGCCAACACCATTCCGATGAAGGTTCCGCAATCCTGGGTACTCCTGGGGACCTGGGGCATAACGTTCCATGAACAGTATTATTGGGAAAAAAAAAAGGCAAATATGGTGACAGAGTTATGACGTGGATATGTGTATATGTAAAGGGAAGCTCCTAGAACGTCAGTTCCTCCGCCTCGTATCTCTGTGAAGAACAGTACCACTGGAAAAGGGCCAGATATGTGGGAATGTAGGTTTGTGTGTATTATGTGTGTGTGTGTTCTGTTCTGGCCTCTTGGCTACCCAGAAGCATCAATCACTTGGAGGGATGATTCTGGGTACTCGTCCACAGCACGGGAAGGTGGACCAGTTCCAATAGTGCTCGTACTGTCCCAATTCCAGATCCTGACCCACTGATGTAGCCAAATTTTGTTCAGTTATACATTATATACAAAATTAAGACAAATGAGGTTACAATCAGTATCAAATGAGGTTTTAATTGAGGTCCCATTTCAAGACCATGAGAACAATTATGAGATAGTGATCCCGATCCCAGGTGACCCAGAAGAAGATGAAACTGTAGATAACAGCTGCCGTCTTTTCTCAAAAACTTCTCTGGCAAAACTTTGAAATTCCCAAAAATATCTTAGAATTCTGGATAAGTAAAGATTCCTGTAGAACACAATAATTTGTGAGAGTTCTTCTCTGATCCTCGTATTTAGTACATGAATATAGTACGTGATCCCAACTCTGTCTCACCGCAAAGACATAAATCTGTAGTAGCCATGTTGTGCCATTTTACCTCATCATAACTCTGTTATGATGTAAGGTAAGGTGTATTGATGTCATGCGGCACCAGGGGTTTCCCCCATCTCCGCGTTGCTTTCATTGTGGGTGTACCAGTTCACTGAAAATGCCAGAAATTTAAGTGTGTGGGTATTGTACATGTGTAATGTCATGTACCGTTGTTCATCTGGTCATTTAGCCGCTGGACCCCTGCTGGAGCCCAACGTTGCCCCACCTTCGCCCCGTGAAGGTAGACCAAGCACCCAGTAGACTTAGTTACTCTGGCAGGTCCTGCCGCTTAGTTTCCTGAGATTTCGGCGGCTAGGACCTATATATATATAAAAAAAAAAAATCATAATATGTATGTGTATATACACATGTATATACTCATTTCACTTGTCTGCATACACCATACGTTGTATGCCTATACACACCGCTGGGGGGTTTGATATTACGTAGATGGATAGGCCGAGACTGAGCGAAGATTATTTTGAGTGTTGTTAAATTTAGTGTGTGGGGCGTTCGCGTTGAATATAGATAGAGTAGGAGGGGAGACAGAAGACTGGGGGGTAAAGATAGAAATATGGGAGCGATAGAGGAGATGCCCCCAGTTGGTCAGTGAGGCATGCCCATGCCTCACCAGAGAGGAAAGGGGAGGGGGGGTTCGGCGAGGGGAGACAAGGAGTCTCCGCCCCGCCGTGGTAGGGTTGGAAAGGAATCGAGTCAGGTGCTCGATTCTGGTCCCCAACGAGTCCTGATGGCAGCGAAGCTGCATGGTTCAGGTCCGTGTGGCCCCTTTGCAGATTCAGGGTTCAGTCAGTCGCAGAGTTGTAGACCATGTCCTTTTATTCTCGTTGGAGGTATGGAATTTGTTGTGGAAAAAAAAAGAATAGTCCCATTTAGTTTCCGGTTGTGTTGTTATTTGCTTGTTGGGCCAGTGTGGCTCGGCGTCTGTTAAACAGTTTCTGTGCAAATTCGGTGAATGCCAAATATGGTCCTTTATCGTCCAGAATGAATTGCTCCTGGTCCTTGGGTGAATGTTGTAGTCTTGTCACCAGCTGGCAGCGGATGTCGTCGTATTGGTGGCAGTCATACATTAGGTGCGACCAAGTTTCTGGAACGCCACAAGTGCAATTTGGATTTTCAATTATTCCCATAGTTGTTAGTTTGGCATTTAAGGCACCATGTCCTGTGAGTAGGTACGTCACAAACAGACCAGGTGCGTACCAGGTTGGTAATTTAGGTTGGAATCTATCTACATTTGGAAAGAATTTATTTGTTATCCGACCTTTGATGGAGACATCCCATCGTGCCTGCCACGCCTGCAGCAGGTGGGTCTGGAGTCTTCTTTTTTCAGCAATGCGGTTATTTCCTGGATCTCCGTTGAAGTCAAGGTGTGTACAAGCATTGCCTTTAGCGAGCTCATGGAGGATGCCTCTCCTCACCACCTCTAGGTCTAAGGGGAGGGTTCCTGCGATGACTTGCAGAGCGTGTGTGTGCTCACTGTGCTACAGGCGCGAGTAGCAGTGAGTAGCATGATTCTATGTATGGAATCAAGTATTCTTAGGTTTGCAGCTCTGCTGGCCTTTTTGTACCAGGCACCAACTGCGTATGTCGCGATTGGTAAGAAGGCTGCTTTATAATAAAACATCATCGTTCTCTGTTTCAATCCCCAGTCTCTTCGGAGGCAGTGCAGTTTCTTATTTTTCTTCTTATGTAGTTTAGGTGCGGTTTGAAGGATAAGCGGGTATCCAAGATGATGAGGTATGATGTGGTAAAATCTGTTATGATGAGGTAAAATGATACAACATGGTGCACTTTATGTGGACTTCATCATTAGCCCATCAATTACTTTGTAATATCAAATGAAATGATCGCCGATTTGAATCTTCCATTATCAGCAGCATGTGATATTGGAATAAACAGTCAAATATGTCTGTTTTTTTCAATAATTTTCTTCCAAAGTGGAGCCTTCCTGTCGTGAATTCTGAATTCAATTCTTTCAATTATGAATTAAAATTAACAATTTTGGCAAAACTTATCATTCTTCATCACTTATGCAGATAACACAAAGAATTTTTATCTTCATCAAGTGCAACGAGGACACTGTTACTCATTACACACCAACCACCCTCACCACAACAACACGCCTATACCAAGAGCCACATAGAATAAAGACCTAGGCATCATCTTTGACTCAAAATTAAGCTTCACCCAACACAACACTCATAAGCATAGAAATCCAAAAAGCCACGTCGGTAATTAAACAGGAATAAGCATCCATACACAGCAGTAAAATAATCATATCTAATTCTGCATGTACCCGATTTTAACATTCGATTCCGAATGTGGTCTGGTGCTTCACAACGCACATTCAAGAAATTCTTTGCCAAATAATACTGGATCTTTAGTTGGATCAATCGGAAACTCGCCTTTCCATTCACAATCTCCAGAAAAATCTAAAGCAACCTCAAAATTAAATCAGTGGAACTAAGAATCAAAACAGCTAACATCACCATATTCGCCAATCTCGTCTCTCAGATAACCAACGAACCAGGTATTGGCCAAATCATCACTCAAATACCTGTCAGAAACATACTCATGAAGTCATCCGCTTTTCAAACAAACCTCATAAGTACCCACCGGATGGACAGGCTGTTCCCACTCAGCAATACAACTCATAAATCACTTTAGGACTGACACTCTCCTCAGTATCTCAACAGAAAAATCTATCGAGAAGATATCCTCGGCTTGTTTATAAACGTATAACACAGCAAGAAACGGCAAAGTGCCACAACAGAAACGAATGAAGAATCAATTAGAACTGAAAACAGCAGATAATCCAGACCAACAGACAGAAATCAAGTTCCACTCCAAAGATACTGATGTAACCGTTTCGCAGATTTTAACTTGTGTCTTCTTAGTCCTCAGAGCAATGAAGAACTTGACTGTATCTTTGCAGCAATAACTTATTTATTGCCGAAAAGATTTGTTTATTTTTATATTTATTTCTTTATTATTATTTATTTCTGCAAAAAGTATTTATTTATTTACTCCGTTAACATTATCTCTCTACAATTGGATTTTTGAAGGCTGTCTGTCAATCCACACTAGTTAGAATTCGTGTCTAATTCTGCATCAAATTGGCAACTAATGTGGGCAGGTGGAAGTGAGTGAGTGTGTGTGTGATTTCGAAATGACACACATTGATACAACTACAGTGGACACTTTCAGCATATATATTCGTGAATAATATCAAACTTCGATGAAGTAACCAATCTGTAGTTTGTAAAAAGCAAAATTTCTTTCTTTTGCAGTCATCTCTTTTTCAGAATTCTGTTCCTTTACCTGCATTTTGTTTTACGTTATAAGACAGAGAAATTTCTCTAATACAGAAATTTAAAATTAAAAATCACACGGCGAGGCATTGAGCACACTAGTTCACGAAAGTGTTCCACAGGTATTTACATCAATGATTGCTACACCGCTGTCCATAATTCCGTCGTATTCCTGGGTGGAAGATCCAAAGCTCGAACAGACCTTTCCACAGCATACCAAAGGTGCTCCACAGGGTTAATGTTCGGTGAACGGGGAGGCCATTCCATGGTGGTAAAATATACGGAGTGCTCTTCGAACCATGTTCTAGTCACCACGGCTCTCGGCTGTGGGGGACGCGCATTGTCCTGCTGGAAGAGTCCATTGCCTTGTGGGTGTACGATGATTATGAAGGTATGCAGATGACTATGAAGGTATGCAGAAGGTCTGCAAGGATGGACACGTAACCTGGACAGTTCAGGGATGCGTCTAGACGTACCAGAGGTCCTAACGTGTGCCAGTTGAACACGGCCCAGACCATTACCGACCCTCCACCTGCCTGAACAGTTCCTTGTTGACATGACGGGTGCATAGCTTCGTACAGTTTCCGCCAGATACGCACTCTCCTGTCCGCTATAAATAACTGGAAACGGGACTCATCGGACCAGGAGACCCGTCTCTAATCATCCAAGGTCCAGTAACGATGTTCTTTCGTCCAGTTGAGGTGTGGAGTCCTGTGTCATGACGTTAGTATGCGGCTCTATTGCAGCTAATGATCGCCTGATGGTCTTGGTGGAGAAGTTTCTAGCACCTCCCTCTTTGAAGTTAGCGGTGATTTGTGCCACTGTCGCTCTCCGGTTGGCTGGAACAATGCGAAACAGACGTCAACGGTCACGTTCATCCACCATCTTTCTCCGCCCACAGCGCTGTCCACGATGAGATGTTATTGCGGAAATGTATTCCCGATACACCCTTGCTGATTATCGAAAGAGGATAGTGCAATCAATTTCTGTACCACCTCCGCGATAGAGTGACCCATGCGTCGGGTGAGTTAACTACTTTCAAAAGTCGATTAACTCGCGACGTTTATCCATACTGACATCGAATTATCATCTACGTGAATGAAGTGATGCAGTGTACCTGCCAAGCGGTGGGTTCGTCCACTAGCGAGAGGGGGTGACAGCGTCGCGTTGCCCAAGAACCAGTCATATTTTTGATGACATCAAATTTGAACATAAAAATGTTTCCCCTTTTTATAAGGGTTTGCAATTTACAAATTAAAGTTTAATACCTCGGAAATAAAGGCTCTTGAGACATGTTTATAGGATATTTTCCCCTGTTGTTTTTAGCTTAGACTGTACTCCTAAATTTGAACTGTTTAGTGCAATTTTGAAATCCCTGTACACTAAACCGTAACTTTATTAGGTAACCTATATAACAGCGAATAGTTCCCTCTATAGACTTCACAATAACTTGGATTCGTCATGGCATGAACTCAACGAGGTGTCGAAAGCGTGTAGCAGAGATGCTGGTCCATGTTAACTGAACTATTTTCCATAGTTGTGCATCGTTACTCCAAAGAGCTTCACCTCATCTCACACGATTTTTGTGTTGTTTCAGTATAATTTTGGCTTTTGACTTGGTGCATTATCACTTTGGAAGAATCCATTCGCAGACGGATACACTGCAGCCATGAAGAAACGAGCCCGGTCGGAAACAATTTTCAGATAAGCTGTGATATCCAAATGTTGCTTCACTGATATAAGGGGGCCTAAAGTGCACAACAAAAACGCTCCCCAAAAAGAAGCAGAAAAAGCACCACTAATTACCAGGAAAAAAATACGGCAAATAAATCTACGATTAGGGTTACACCGACAAGGTCTGATTCTGCTACCTGGGTCCCAAGATATCCTAATATTCAAATCAAATAAAATTATAAAAACATAATAAATAAAATAAAAATAAATAAATATAGGTATTAATGGCCTCCAAAGAGTACGCACATACACATAACCGAAGTATTGTCTTGTAGAAGTGTGTGTTCACGGGTCGACTAGTGTATTCTCCGGGGAGGGTATAGAGGAACCCCACATTCTACGCCTGAGAATAGCTAACTGCAACCTCGAAAGAAGAAAACTTTAGAAATTCTTCTAATTGTCAAACCCAGACCTCTCCAAACTAGTGGCAAACTGTGATATACCGTGCCATTTAGACTGCCACAGAGGACAAAAAATAAGAAAACGTCAAAGGAATGTCCACCCTGATCAGTGCAAACGCACGAATTCCCACACAAGGAGACGCACTCTCAGATCCATCAAAGTATGAACGCCACTTTCATAATAAATAAATGGAATGAAATAAAGGCAGACAGCTCACAAGCATCAACTCCTCAAGGACCACTATCGGGCCAAATGTCAACGGATGTTCCGAACACCAAGTATAACCGTAATCGCAGCATTAATTTGCTGCATTTTTCATGGTATTTAGTGTTCCTTTTTGTACAATATTCTTGGAGATACAACCATGTTTGTCTTTGTAATAAAACTCCCATCATTGCACACCACCACCACCCACCACCACCACCACCAGTCTACATTCTTCAAAAATGGTGATGGGTCCATATACTCATACTGTTTTCGCAATATTCTGGTCACATCAGCATGAAAAAGCAGGAATCGGGATTCATCAGACCAGGTAACGTTTTTCTAATTCTCCACTGTCCAATGTTGGTATTCCCGAGTCTGCTGTAACCGTACCATTTTGTTTTTTGCTGACAGGAGTGAAACCCGATTTGGTCATCGGTTGCGATATCCCATCCGTGACAAGGTATGATGAGTTGTGCGTTCTGAAATACATCTTTGGTTACCACAGTTGAGCTGCGTTGTTTGACTGAGTGTAGTCTTTCTGTTACTCTATACAAGTCATGTCAGCATCCTTTGGCCTCTCGTGGCAACCAGCTGTTACGACTATAGGATGTTATTTGAATATTGGACCAATCTCGTTTCACATGAGACATACTCTCACGCGAAAACCCCAGCAGGGTTACAGCTTTCAAGTACTTATACTGGTGCTTCTGTCGCCGACTACTATGCCACCTGAATCTTTCCTCTTGCCCATTCTCGCATTGAATTGCACATATAGAGCATTCCGAGACATCGTTGATGTTTCACCACTTTGTAACACGGCGGATTTGAGCTAGTGTTCCGGAACCGCCATATCTCAGATACGCCTACCCCTTTTCATGACAGGGGCATTCCTTTAGGGTTAGTACAATGCGTTATAAAGCGAGTGAGCAGACAATTTGGGATTTATGTATAATCTGTGATGGAGAACACTCTGTATGCACACTGCCCATCTTCACTATTCTTATTTGGACACTAATATTTGCCGGAAATTGTGTGTGTGAATATGACATAAACAAATCCTTTGGCTTGTAAAGGTGATCAGAGGTTAGGGGTTCGGTATGTGGTGCTAAAATACCTAAGAGTCTAGGAGATGTCACTATACTGTGACTGTACTTGTCTATACTTTTCGGTTGGCTTGCTGTCTTCTGGATGAAAAACCCCGGTTTTCGGAAAAAAATCCAAGTTATTTCAATGAAACTAAAGATATGAGGCGTCGGTATATTTCCTTCGGTCGATAATGTATCCTTCGGTCGAACTGCCTCTTTGCTAGGCGAAGTACTATACTTTACGGGAGGTAAAAACCCATGCACCCCTCACCCAAAACCGAACGTCTCAACTATGAAGTGAAAAAAAAACGATAAAGGTTCCTCCTATCGAGACGGGATTTGAACACACACAGAGCGTAACGATGGTAATCGTAACTGATGCGCAGTTACGATCTACTGAAGAGTCACTACATGCTCTTCCGGTTTGATGAACAGTCCTCGTGGGTAGCACAATTGGTAGGACAGCCGTCCTCCCCACACCAGGTGGAAAAGATCTGAGTTCGAATCCCGTCGATGTCGGGAGGAATTTTTATGGGTCTTTTTCACAACGTGGCTGAATCAGTCGGTCTCAGGCGAGGGCAACATGGTTTTTTTCTCCCAGAAACTCGGGTTTTTCGTCCAGCAAACAGAAAATTGACCTCAAAACACACGCAGTTTATAGACAATATACACGGGGCAAGTCACCGGGACAAGTGGCCTTAGTCACCGGTGCTCCGAAAACCCAATAACAACAACAATCTGACAAACATTTTTGTGCATGAAGGACGCGTACTACCTGTGGGCTGTCCCAACTATGAGGTTGAGAGGAGAAGGTGTCGGTAATGTTTCTCGTGGTGTCAACTAACGTCTGCAGTTTGCAGTAGATGGAACCACGAATACAGCGTCCTACAGTGATGTTCAGTTCTTTGAGGTCGGATGACAATTTTATGAAAAAGGCCCTTATGCCTTTCAATATAAGAAGCCCTGAAGTCCTCGCGGATAAGACAGTGATTACATCCGGAAACTCGGTTTCTTTCTCTCAGCATACAGCAAACAGACCGAAGAATATACACGCAATTATAGACAAAATAGGCTAACGCCTCATAATCCTTAATTGCTTTGGAACTTAAAACACACACACATGGGGGCAAATTGACAACTCCCTGAATAAGAAAGAGCTGCGAATGCATGGTTTCAATGAGCATTGGAACATTACAGTGGCCAGAAACAGATTCCTGTCTCGAATCAAAATTTAAATTTCTGGGAGGAACTGGAATGCAGAATTAGGGCAAGACGAAAAGTGCCTTCCCTTAGTGAAGGTCACCAATTCATTAAAGGGACAAGGAATCACAACATTACCAGTTTTCTAAGAAATCAGTACAAAGTCTTCCACAATACATCGAAGCAGTCATTATGTGAACGATTGGCCAATACTATTAATTTCTATGAATTTTGTTCATAACTGTTTCCCCTGACTTTTGGTGGGACAGTGTATATTTGAATATAGCCACGTCCTCTTGGCGTAGCTGAAATAAACATATTTATCTAATCTGCGTGGTTGGCTATTTGGAGGAGGGTAAAGTTAAACGTTGACTGATGTTATGAAAGATACGAGAATAATGGCGCATCATTTAACAGTCCTTTTTTATTTTCTTCTTTACATAGCCCAACGAACCACTCCTGGATGCAGCAGCTAATTAATAACAAGGGTAACTAATTACAGTAATGATCCACTTAAAAAGAAGTAAGTAATTTAATAAACTTAATTTAGAAATTCGATTAAAAAACCAGTATAAAATGGGGAAGATCAGATTATTTTTTCATACATTTCAGCCAATAAACATCGAAATATTTTCGTCACAATTTCTTTTAAAAATGACTGAAAAGTAGTTTTATTTTTCTTACTTTTGCATGCGTTTGGAGAGAGAGAGAGAGACTTCCTACAAATACAAACTCAAAGCCTAGGAAACTCTTGGCCATTTCAAAACGAAGATTTCACGGCAGGCCGGACCACACTAAACATTTGGAGGTAGAACAATTGAGGAGAATAAAACGATTCATTCGTTTTATTCATGATAACAGTACTTATAATTTCTTCTAAATTGTGTTTTCCAAAGCTTTAGAAAATACACAGTTATCTATTTAACACAGTCATTTTTAAAAATGTTTCAGAAGGCAATTTCAACGTAACAACAATGACATTTGAAGAGTAGGACACAATTTATTAGTGCAGTGCATAAAATGGAATTTCCTGAGAAAAAGGTGTTAGTTTTGGAACATTTCCCAACAGTAATCAAATTACAAATTACCAAAGTGCAAAAGATTCAAAAATATACACGGTGTTTCAATTAAAATGTACCGATATCTTGAGATATTTGAGATATTTTGGACCGAAAGTTTTGAATTTTAATGTTAAAATTGGAAAGCATTATCTTTTAGATTTCGCAATTTCTAATTTAAAATTTTGACCTATCAGTTGCTTTTTCCTCAATGGTAAAGATGTTCTCCGTCCTCCATTCAGTTTTAAAAACATCATTGGTGTACATCTGAAAGCAGGGTAAATCGTTTAAATGTATTTGAAGATAATAATAATAATAATAATTATTATTATTATTATAGTCAACCGAAAATTAAAGAGATCGAAGCCATGGCAGAGGGAGAGGCCTACAAATACTTGGGGATGATGCAGGCTCAGCAGTGACAGCACAAGGAAATTAATTCCTACCTGACCGAAAAGTACCATCAGCGACTCAGAAGCCTGCTGAAAGCAAAATTGAATGGACGGAACACAATTAAAGCCATAAACACTTATGCAGTCCCAGTGCTAACTCCTTCGGGGTCATAGATTGAACTAACACCGAGCTGGAGGATATCATGAGAAAGACAAGGACAATGATGACCAAAAGCCTCCAACACCACCCGAAATCTGCCGTGAAGAGACTGACAATTGCCTGGGTAGAAGGAGAAAGGGGCTTGATAGACCTCATTGAGCAACGGAAGACAGCGATAGTTAACCTGAAGGATTACTTCCAGAAACACACAGCAGCACTCCACCAGGCCATAAGGAAGATGGCGCCTCCGTAGCCAGGTGGGAAGGAGCAGCAGTGCGTAGCACACGCTTCTTGGTTAGACCGGGGTTCGAGCCCGCGACCACCAAATACGGAGGATGTGGAAAGGTCAGGGAATGACAACCGCATATCCTCGGAGCAATATGGCCTTAGTTGCTAATGCTCCTAAAAACCAAAACAACAAACAACAATAAGGAAGATAGACAAGCGGTATACCCCACTCAACCTAAGCGAGGAGTCCCCCCCCCCAACCAGGAGGCAGAAACGAAGCTAGAAAGATGAGCAGTGAAGGTATTCCATGGCAGACACTACAATGATCTCCAACACGATCACATAGATAAAACTGCTTCCAATGCATGGCTCACGAGCGGGACGCTCTTCCCCGAGACTGAAGGATTCATGCTCGCCATTCAAGACCAGGTAATCAACACCACGAACTATAGAAAATGCATCGCCAAGGAACCCGGAGTGTCCGATGCCACCTGGCCTCAGAAACGATCCAACACATCACCGCGGGAAGCAAGGTGATCACCCAGACTGAGTACACTCATAGACACGACCGGTAGCCAGGATAATACATCAGAAGCTAGCAAGGAAATGCCAGTTCATCGAAGAAAGTGTACCATACTACAAGTACGAACCTCAGGCAGTACTAGAGACCCCAACCCACAAGCTGTACTGGGACCGCGCCATAATAACGGATAGGACAATCCCGCACATAACCCTTGTGGACAAGAAGGAAAGGCGCCTCCGTAGCCAGGTGGGCAGGAGCAGCAGTGCGTAGCACACGCTTCTTGATTAGACCGGGGTTCGAGCCCGTGACCACCAAATACGGAGGATGCGGAAAGGTCAGGCAATGACCGTCGCATATCCCAGGAGCAATATGGCCTTAGTTGCTAATGCTCCTAAAAACCAAATAACAACAACAACAACAACAACAAGGAAAAGGCTACCTATCTGATTGACATAGCCGTACCCAACACTGGCAACCTGCAGAAAACCCATGGGGAAAAATCAGGAAGTACACGAACCTCAGACAGGAGATCAAAGAGATGTGGCATATGCAACAAGTAAACGACCATCCCGATCATCGTGTCAACCACAGGTATGGTGCCAAAGACCCTACATAACAGCCTATTAGCAACAGATCTCCCAACGAACACCTAGAAGGAACTACAGAAAGTCGCAATCCTGAACACTTGTAGGATAGTCAGAGAGTTCCTCGACCAACAGTTACACCAGACATAACAATAGCCATTCTGTGTACTTGGTAGCAATACCCGTCACGGGGTGGAACCCCCAATCAGGGAGAAATAATATAAGAGCAATAATAATGATAATAATAATAATGGTCATAGAGTGGGAGGACACGATACAAACTGCCAAAAGCGCGTGTACCGAAGAGCGAACATTCAGACACGTTCGTTTTTTTCTATTTTTGTTTCTAATAATATTGGTTTATATTCTTTAAAAGTTTATGGAATTTACATATCAGAAGAAGTTTCCAGACTAGACCGAAGACGGGAACAATTTCCCATTGAAAAAAAAAAAAAAAAAAAAAAAAAAAAGCAGTCGATTAGGCAAAATTTTCATTTATAAATCGAAAAATCTAAATGGTAACACGTAGTCCAATTTTAACAAATGAATATCAGCTCAATTATGACATAAAAAGATCCTTTTTAATTGAAACAGCCTGCATATCCTCTAGTTTATCTTCTGTTATACGGATGATAAACTAGAGGAAGTTGAAGCTCTTTTTTGTTCTCCTGAAAAACCACTATTGAAGTTTGAACAAAAGTGTGGGTTGTCATATGGGAGGGCAGATCAAGCAACAAAACGGTGAAGCAGCCACATCGAGTTCAGGTTATATATGGGTTCAATCATGCAACTACTAGCCACCAATGGTTCCCACATCTGCGTCATAAGTACTGTTGTGAAGAAATGCATTGACACTGTAAAAGCCAGAAAAGTGTTGTGTGTGTAAAGTGTAATGCTGGGTTCTGTTGTTATGTTATGGCTTTTGGCCGCAGACCGCCACGTTGGCCGTACACACCGCTAGGAGGCAAGCTAGGCTGCCCAAGAGTACCTCAAGTTACAGTTCCTCTAGTTAAAGGTGAAATATAAGCTCCAGCAGGCAAAAGGGGAAGGGGAAGAAAGCCACACAACCAGTTGCTGGGTTGAAACCAGAGATCCTATCCATTCCAGAGATCTGGGTTAACAACATCCAACCCTGGGAAACAGGGTCAGCAGAGGTTTGCGGTTGTCAATTTCTGCAGTAAGAAAACAAGTTAGGTAGGGTCACTCCAGTAGGTGCCACATCAGGGCGTGTGGTCATTCCAGTAAGTGTCAAGTCCAGAGATAAGTCGATACAGTGTGTCAGGTCCAGGGATATAATCGTGTATATTTTTAAAAGCGCATTCCCACTTTCAGTTTCAGTTTTGGAAAGTGCTAAATCCGCTAATGGTTCTAGTTAATGTGACTCAGGCGAAGATGCTGTTGTAGGATTTTAGGCGCATCAGCTGTTGTTGTAATAGGGTTTTAGGAACATCAGCGACTAATTGCGTGTTCTGAAATCGATTTCTGTTTGTTGGACGAAAAACTCGAGTTTCCGGGAGAAAAAACCATTTCTACCATCGCCTGAGACCGACTAACTCAGCCACATTGTGAAAAAAATACCCTTAAAATTTCCTCGCATCATTGAAGGGATTCGAATTCAGGCCTTTTCCACCCGTATGGGGAGGACAATGATTATACAAACCGTGCTACCCAAGAAGTTTCTCTCCTCATGCGAAGAGATGGGATTTTCTGCTAGAAAGATGGCAGTCATGGATGGTTCAGTGGTTATTACTCTTGTTCTTCCACATATGAAAAGTCCTGCATTCGATCTATTTCAATGCGGAGGAAATTCTACTGTCTCTCTCTTGTTTTTTTAAACTGTGGCAAATTAGATTAATTTCTTCGAGAATACCACAAAACAAATAAGCCGACTAGAGTACAGATGCCTCAGCGCTTATTCTAAACAGCCCAACCTAGAGATATTCGATTTTTTTCTCAAACGCGCATTCATTCTGGTATTGATTATACGCCATTTACAGAGTGGAACTCTGACACCGCGTGGCCTTAGTAGCCCTGGGCGCTTACTTTTCTGAAGTGCGGCTTCAGAAAGAAGCATCAAATCAAAATAGAATTTCCTCTAGCATCTAACCTAGAAACAGTCCTGCAAAACTAATTAATCATTTAGATCGCGGCTCACTAAATTATTAAAGATGTCAATAGTTTAATTTCAGTCCCAGTAGGTCAATAATTAGCTTCACGGTACAGTCGGTTCCTCGATATTTCGTGATCCAAAGAAAGCGAATTCATATATTTTCTACCTAAGCATCTTTAAGCGATATCTTAAATGAATTCTGAAAGAAAACTCTTATCGCTCAAAGTATTTAGAAAAAAAAAGAGAAAGAACTACATCTGCTGTCCACACATCTCGAATAGCGGGTAATTTTCATTAGTAGCGCAAAAAAAAAAAGATAAAAATACTTTTTCTTTTCTTCCGAAGTATGGCAAATAGACCAACATCATTAAGGCCAAATTCGAAATTATCGCGTAGAAGATCACGCAGCACGTGTGCGAAAAAGCGCAGATATTTCCCCAATTTAAATCGAATAGACGCTATTTATACGATGCTTTCTTAATTTCCATCCCGTATTAACGTTTAAGAAACAGTATTCTACGGTGATGTGACTTCCTCGCCGAAATAGATAGATAGATAGATAGAGAGAGAGAGAGGAGGAGAGAGAGAGAGAGTCAATTATAGTTCTTCAAAGAGCGACTCTAAAAACCAGTTAATTTGCTCGTTTTCCGAACCACTTCAACTTCGAAGAAACAGGGTTTAAATGAGAAAAATAAACATTATTTATCTTCATTCGGCGCAATCAGAGCTATTTCTTGACAACCCATTAGAATCAAATCTCCTCCATTAATATCTGCGCAGTTGGCGATAGAGAGAAATGTGTCTGAACTATTTATTTCGGCTCCTCTTTTTAAACAGTGGCATTTACACCCACGGATAGGGAAGTCTTCAAAACGTCTGAAATAATTATGTTTCACTTCTCGGTTTTAACTGCTTGCCGCTTTGCCCCGAAATCCCCTCTGATGAGAGATAACGTTGAAAATCGCAGAATTGACGATGAAAAACTCACTAAAAAGTGATAAATGACAGAGGGATATTTGCTGGAGCTCTCTCACCGACTACTTCAACGTTCTGCGAAAAAGTACCGATAAAATGCCTTTCTTTTGTGGTATTAGATTTTTTTGCCAGCTTCTGATAGAGTTGCTCTCTCTTTCTCTCTCTCTCCGTCTCTCGCAATGTATCGCTTCTCCCCTCTTTCTCTCGAGCTCAGTATTTCAACTGATGCCTCATTTGTCTTTCGAAAACCACACCGTAAGTCCCCCAAAACTTGAGAGCACTACCACTCTAGTACAACAGCACGCGCTCCAGTACGGGACTTATTACCCATAATCCCTCACATTAGTCTTGTCGACAGCGCTGCTACGAAAAACAGTTCGGGATCATTTTTTACTGGAGCCCACGACACCCGCTGTGTCTGGGCTCATTTAAAGGCCGCTCCAGTCATATTATAATGCTAATTCTCGCCTGGACGGCAAGTCATAGATTTGCCGCCTGTGACGCGTCTGTTCCGCGACGAGTAGCAGTCCCTTTTTGATGAAAGGCTTCTCGCCCATTAGGGGTGACAAGATGCTAAAATTTCGACATTTATATCATTCCCCTCATATCATTACCCAGCCGTGGCTCGCACTGTTTGTGCTGTATATTCATTGGGGCGTAGCAAACGAATTCCACGACTCCAGCCCCCTCGGGGCGCATGCGTCGCTGAACGAACAGAACCCTTCGGTCTCCCGCTGCGTAGGCTTTTCCTGCAAACCCTCGAAACGAGAAAATGTTAAATATTACCTAACGACCACGGACACGCGATATTCGCGCGCCGATTCAGTCACCTAAAAGTTGGCGGTGAATGGGGAAACTGGACGTAAAACTTTGTTATAACACCACCAGGGGGACAGTCAGATGCCTGCATCAGCGTCCTGCTTTTCGTGGAATCTCGACAGAAAGTATTTTAAAGCTGACACTTTCGCATTCGGCGAGGGTCGAAGTGTTTTATACAGCGACTAAACGTGCAGTCAGCAAGAAATTCGAACTTTGTGATCTTTGGCGTTTTTGTTCGAACAAACTGTTTAACTTTTTTTACGACTGACAGTATGGATTTTAACTTGTTTCCCTTTAAAGTACTTTACGTTAATAACTTTCAACTGACTTCACAAGTAGTAGTTAATGAAGTGCTTTATTCCAAGCGGTGCCTATAAAAACATCATTTTTTTGTTATTTTTTTGTTATTATTATTAATATTATCAGTTTTTCTTTTGGCCCGCTTAAAATACATTGCAGTTTTTTCGATAAATGTCTATCTGAAGCTCCACTGTTATAATTTGTTTAATGGCGTTTCAGAAGTTGAAAGTCGCTGTGAGAGAGAATAAAAAAATATATATGTGTGCTCGTGATAAACTTCAATGAGTTTTTAAAATCATTAAAATGTCACATACTCTGCTCTTGAGTACGTGTTTCTACAATCTACTGAGACAGCAATAAAAAATAATCCGATGTAAGAATTCTATGATAAAAATATAAGCTTCACAACACAAACAGATCCTACTGGGCCTACTTTTGTAATAAAAATGGCTAATTAAAGCAAACTACTTTTTGTTTGCTTTAATTTGTTTTACTTTTGTAAAACAAACTTCTGTTTAATCGTGGTCACGCGCTAAGTTTATCTAACATGACCACGCGCTACCATTGTTGATTTCCATACGTAACGTATTTATGTATTCATAGCAGAGGAGGCACACACAGTGTCGAAAGTTTCAGTAAGTATTTTATTTTACTTTATCAAAAGAAGCGAGCGCAGCTCCCTACTTATTATTATTATACAATACTTTAGAACGAAATGAGGCAAATAAAATTAAAATCTCGATTGGTCTGATTTTAAGTTATTAATCGCTATAATTAAGCCTAAGTGTTAAGCAAAGAACATAAAATATGGATTAATCACGTAGGACAAAATGGGATGCTCCTGTAGTAAAATTGTTACAACCACCATTCTTATACACTGAAAAAGGTTCGAATCCTGTTGAGACGTACAGTGTTTTGTCTAAAGTTTTTTTTTTGGATTAAAAGATAACTACCAATTAATACACTATTACACAGAGACTCTTACTTTATTAACAGCATCACATTTCGGTACTTAATGCTGTTAATAAAGATTATAATGGCGATGTAACAGTCCATTAACTGATAGTTATCTCTTAATGGAAATAATCTGGGAAGGAAACGACTCTTTTTAAATCATGATTAGGGAATTTTATGGACTTTATTTTCACACAGTAGCCAATCAGTCAGTCTCAGGCGAGCACTACAATTTTATCTGTCGGAAACTCGAGTTTTCGTCCAGGAAAATTGACCCGAACAATACAAGAAATTATAGACAAAATATACAGACCTCTCATGGACTTAACTGCCTTGTCACTTCATGCTACAATAACAAGCATTAAAAATCCACACACACTCCTGATTTATTGTCGAAACTTAAAAATCCATATATTATTGTGTAGCAGCAATTTAGACGATTAAATAACTGAATCAACAGCTGTATATGAAACGTTCTATCGTATTAGCCAGACATTTTGGCTTATCACCTCACCAAATAGATTGACAGTAAAAAGCGATAGGAACAGCTGAGTTCCGGCAAAAATCAATAGTATAGCGGTCACACATATATCTAAGGCATCAAGTAAGAGCACGAACCCATATATTATGCGGTCCAACTTCAAGAACAAAACTGTGCATCATATAAAGTAGCTGTTCCATCACTTGCATAAACACTTTCTACCAGTTAAATTGCCGAGTATTACGTCTAATAACTTCGTACATTTTACTTTAATCATTTAACTGCAGTGGTCGCATATTTTAAAGATCTATTGGTAAAAAAAATTGATATAAAAATCGAATGCATCAAATAATCCAAAGTGGACACAGATGAAAAACTTACTTTATACTTGATCGTGATACGAAGCTGTTATCAGTTCAAGGAACTAAACTACACTGCACAACACTTAGTTAATCAGAGATTGAATGCTGATCGGTAGACGATTGCAACTATAAGAAGATAATTAAACGGATCAGTCAACCACAAGACATTCGTTTACAGGTATTACAGAAAGGGTAAATAATAACCTAAAATTCGTGGAGGAAAAGTAAATAAAAGTCTTTCCAATGATCTCTCATGTGCGAGATCATCACAAGGAATTATCTGAGTGTTCCATCATAAAAAATAGCTTTTTTTTTTCTTAAGAGAAGTATAATTCTCTTTATTTGCAATGTACTGGTACTGTTGAAAGTAGTAGTCGTACCAGTGAAACTGAATTCTGGTTCTTAGATGATATTCTTATTCTACAAGACTGGAGCAATTCCTTAGCATTGGGTTGTTGCGATCTGACACTCGCTTTCTAAAATGAAAAGCAATCTGATATTTCTGTATATACGAGGGTCATTCTTTAAAGTAATAATTGTCCTTCGGACAGAGTTGTCACTCGTTCGGAGTGGCCAGAATTTGAATCCCGCCGAAAACTGGAGGAATTCTTGAAGGCATCTTGAGCAATCTGAAGTGCATCAAGTAAGGATATAAGGAGTAGGGTTTTCTCCCGTGAGTTATTCTGGGTTTTTCAACCCGCACAATAGTAATAACATATTGGTACAAACCAATTTAATTCATTTTAGAGTGGAATGGGGGTTAGAAGGAAGGCGAAGCTGTTATTGTTTTTGTTTTTGCATCAGCATCACAGGGCATCCATATTACACCAATATTGCACGCGTGTGCCATTGTGTGTGTTCACGTTTGATTTACATGTTGTGCAACTGAAAAATCCAGAAGAACTCACTAGAAAAACTCTTCTCCTTCCAAGTGAGCTGGCTAATTACAGATCCCATTGAAGAGGGCCTTTAAGAATTCCTCTAGTGTCCCACCGGATTCGAACCTAGAACATGGTCGAAATGAAAAATTTTAAGAAACGGAACGTTCCTCAGATATGTGTAGAAGGAAGTTAACCCATGACAGTTAAATATCTGAAATTACAGATGCGTATGATGAAACATAATGGCGTTCCGGCATCCATTCCGTGCTCTGGCCTTACATGTCCAAAGGAGTTACAAGAGGCGAAACCACTGTACTTTCACGGAGAATAATAGGTGAAGTAAAACCACAAAACTTCCAGAGGGACATTAAAGTGATATCGTATTTATAGCCCAGATTTGCTGTTTTTCTCAGAATTCTAAGAAAGCTATTCCCACCTGATTACTAACGTAACTTCCTCTTCTTTAAAGATAGGAACGCCACCTTCGTATACAGGAGTAGAATTTAAAAAAAAAAATGTTAGTTCTGAAGTTACTGTCATAATGATAAATTATATGTGACGCGAATATCCATTTCATGGAAAAACTAAAAACAAGTCAGCATGAAATTGGATGTTACAACTTGGAAATGAGATTCAAGGTCTCGTACATTTTGAAACCGGACAAATCGAATTCCTTTTCGTTAATACTTAGGTAGAAAGTGCCAAGTGTTGGTAGTTCTCGACAATTTTAAGAACTGAAATGTTTGTCATTGCCAATCGATGTGCCAACCATCCTCAGCAAGGAATGGCCCTCGCAATAGAGGAGGTGGGGGAGTATAATTATAAAATATAAAGGTGTGGATCACCTTTATATTTTGAATTTGAACTATTTGAATTTGAATTATATTAATTACAATTATTTTGGTTTATGTCATTGAGTTAATGAACTCAATGACATTCATTGCAAAAATAACGACCAACAGCTAAAGCCCAAACCACGAGAAACAATCCCAGACGGTGACAGCACCATCGCCAATCTTCACAGTTGGGACAAGACTTTAGTAAATAACATTCCACGGGAATACGCCAGACACAACCACGAATGTCGGATCGAGACTCGTGTACCATAATTCATCACTCCATAACAGAGGTTACCAACGTTCCAGGGACCAATTACGATTGGCTGTGCACCAGGAAAGTCGACTGTGCATTGCACTGCATTCTGTGATGTTTGATTTGTGTGCTGATATCGTACTAATATCAATTGTGTTTTTCCGTTAGAGTAGCGCACTAACGTTTCCATTTTGGCGAATACGACAGCCACCATTGGTTTAAAGTGTTGCAGTTTTGCTACAATGACAGGAACAGATTGACTGTTAATAAGGAATCCTATGGCGACTCCCCGTTGAAACTACTAATAAGCTCAACGCCTCCATGATCTACTGCATTTCGCTGATCTGTTCACCTCTAGCCTGAACGCAGTTGATTTTATGTGCATTTCTGAGATGGAACGTGGATGGAGAGTATAGTTCTGTAAGTTCTTTATTTGCCCTATATATATACATACACACACACCCTATATATAAATCGAGTCGCGAATATAAATGTAGTTCAGGATGCTGTTATTAGGTAATTCTGAATAGACTGAATTTTATGTGAACATACATTCGGTTCTCACGTATTACAGTTACAGAGTTATAAGCATTTCAAATTTTAAGTTGTGATTTCGCCTTCACCTTCTTTCACTCCGTCTAAACATTCGGATCGCTTGATCAGTTACAACGTACGTAATCGATCAGGTCATAGCTTGTAAGCCGTTGTGTGGAAAAATGCTGGAACAGACCGTTTTATAATTGAGTATGGCCATAATGTTCCCAAATGATGAACGCAGATACATTTTGTACGTGGATATTGCAAAGTAAACGCTGGAGTGTCAAATATCGACAGAAATTTCCTAACAAAACTCCAAACGAACATGTAAGAGAGAGAGAGAGAGAGAGAGAGGGGTTGAAGAATTTTCCCATGAAGCGCAATTTAATCGAGGTGGAATCGAGAATGCATATAATTTATACTTCTGGTTTGAGTACATGGCACTTCCAATAACCCAGTGGTAGCGTAAAAGTAGAGTTTTCGCGCTGCATTTTGTAATCCATGATCCACGTGATACATATAGTTGGGTGTAAACATAAAATAAAACATTATTATTATTAATTTACAATACTTCACCAACCAAAACAACTTTCAACAATGATTTTCACTGTACATTTCGTACGGTATCATCAAAATCACCAAAATGGACCATTCTAAGAACGTTTGAAATGTCACCTGTGATGGACAACCAGGCAACCCTCGCTTTTGAGGTCTTTTGATCGGTTTTTGCACAATGTGCAAAAACCGATCAAAAAGTCCTCCCATCAAGAATGCATTCAAACGCAGGTCTTTTCCACACAGAATGGAAGAAGGGGATCAATAACCACTGTGCTAACCGCGAAGACGAAATATCATACAATACCCATAATATACTCAGACGATACCTCAATAGATTTGGTACATATTCTAAACAAACCAACACTTACAACAAAACGTTCATAAATTTCACCAATGACTATCAGAAACGATAAGAATGCAACTACTGAAGCTTGTGGGATACAAAACTCGCCATCCTGCTCCAATCACAGCAATAGCCGTCCATAATCATAATTTCACTCCTACCAGTTAATCGCCCTTTATCCATTGCAGTGTCTTCCAAATAATGGCACATCTCATCCTTTTATATAAAAGGCGCCCAAGTGGACTGCATCAATTCCTTACTAAATTCTCTATAGCATATGGCGTGTTTATCATTTTAAACCAGTTCTTTTGTGGCACCTTATAAGCAATGTTTTGACTGGCTAAATATGACTTTTCACTTTATATATCTAAAAAAATTAAATATCGCTCCATAATTCAGGTTCAGAATATTCAAAACTGCTGTATAGCGGCCAAAACATTCGTCACAGCCAATTAGCCTAAAGTCCCCTCAATCCCATACTTGTTTTCCCATTTGTTTATATTGCACTAAACTGACTAAATAGAATCTCAATAGTTCTGTTCTATTAAATTCATCCTTGATTTTATGTTGTTGTTTTTTTTTTTTTTTTTTTTGCGATTAAATCATAAGTTTTGTTCCTTCTTTGCGTATATTATACACATTGTGGATACACTCAGTGATCACTGAATTATGATCGCCTACCTAATACCGTGTTGAGCTACCGTTCGCACAGATAGTAGCCGCTATTCGCCTAGACACCGACTCCACTAGATGTCTAAGAACGACCATGCTGCCTGAAAGGCTTTCCACAGTGTTAGAATACATAAAAGTTGCGTGTCCATACGCCTCACTTCCCGTTCAAAAACACCCCACAGACGTTCAACTGGATTGAGGTCAAGCAAACTGGAGCCCAATCAAGATGAGTGATATATTCACCGTGCTCTTCGAATCACTCAGACATAGTGCGGCCTGATGACGAGGAGCAGTATCGTCTTGGAAGATCCCGTTTCTGTTTACGGGAAAAACCAGGGGTCCTAGTTCTTGGGTCCGTGGACTCGTGTTGCTTACGCCATACGCGAAGCGTCTGTCGGCGTGTTGTACGAGGTGTTTGGACTCATACGATCTGCACACTCGTTTCCAGTCCTCCAGTGTCCAATCGTGTTGTTGACACCACAGCATTCGTCGTACACGATGACCAGCGGTGAAGAGAGGGGGGGTCTCTTGGACTGTCTGCTATGGAACCCCTATATGTCAGAATTTGCGGCGCATCGTCATCTGCAATATTGCTCTTGCATTTCCCATATTGTATTGTAATGTCAACTGTCGCACAGTGACCTGCCGTTGAGCCCGCACAATGAGCTGCACCCACGAACCTTGCGTAATCCTTTACATTTCTGTCGGTGGTTTGATCCGTTTGACATTATTCTTTTTAAACCTTAACCACAGTGAGCAGTGAGCAACCGACAAGACGTACCGTTTCTGTTTGACACACACGCAGTTTAATTACTTTTCGTAATGTTTTCCTTGTTTAATTTCAATTGAAAATACGAGTAGCTCAATTACTCCTTGAAAACTGTTCATTAATTACAGATTACAGTTATACCTACCAAAATGTCATTTTAAGCTCAATTAGGGTCTCATTGATTTCGATGAGTTGAATACAAATTTGAAGTTAGATCAACGGATTTAGAGAGAAATGCTTATTGAGATTTTAAAATAGTATTTGCATTTGCTTTTTTTTTTGTAACGAGCAAGAACTTCTTTGACTTCTTCTCAGTCTGCCAACACACTGGTCTTCCACCTCGTTAGGTGACGAATACCTTGATAAAAACGTTCAGTGCGTTTTCATCGAGGCCAAAAAGTCAATGGTTAGTTTCGGTTAGTTTTGTTGTTTCTGTTGGGAGAAAAAAACTGAGGTTTTTTGGAAAATAAAACCACGCAACTCTCGCCTGAGAACGACAACCACTTTGCAAAAAAAGCCCATAAAAAAATTCCTCGCGTCATTGAGAGGATTCAGACTGCGGCCTTCCCATCTGATGTGGCTTAAAAAGCCCTAAAAAATGAGAGAAAACATTCTGGAAATTGAGGAAAAATTGAGCACTGCAGCAAGATCTAGAAAATTCCTGACTCCAGAATTTCTCAATCAGCAGTCCAACTAACAGGAACGGATAGACTAAAATTTAAGTAGATGAAAACTAAAATATAAAATATTTTGCGAACTGCGAATGATAGAAAAAAAGAAACAAAAAACCAAACAAGTCCACTATATTTACATTTATTTATTTCTTTCCTTTTTGTTCAATGTAATCTGATTTTATCGCTTTTACCACAATTCCAATTCATCTTCAACAACAGCATCCGTAGCCGAGTGTCAAGCGCGAGGGGGACCAACGTGCACGCGCTTTGAGCGACAGTGGTTCAAGTCGCGTGGCTACTAAATACGGTAGAATGCTCTCGTATCCTCCCCATCCATCTTGCGAACTGCTCTGACATTACGTGGTCGTCTCGGTGTACACAACAGAAACGTTATTTATTGCATAACTGGACCCAAGTGTAATTTCGGTATAGTTGGTCCCTCACACTCTTCGAAGCAAGTGGTGATTACAATAGACAGACTGTCCTCCCTATTCATAATATTGCTGATAGGCTTGACGTAGGCGAGTGCAGTAGCACACGCTCTTTGGATGGACCGGGGTTCAATCCCGTGACTGCGATACGATTAACGTTTGTATGGATTGATTTATCGTAAACTCCAGTGACCTGGTGGTCATTGTCGGAGTATAAACAAGAACATGTGACTAAATTAAGAGTTAGAGAATTCATGATATTGCAACGTTTATATGCTGGATTCAGCTCCTAACTGTTGGTTTCTTTCGTACCACCGAAGTCAAAGTTTTAACTGGAACGAAGCCAGTTTGCCAATTATATTCGAGAGACCGATTACGCCTTTGTAATCTCAGACTTTTATTTATCAGTTTCAAATCCAGGTGCTGCTTTGCTTTTCGTATATCGTACTTCCTAACATGTCTAGAAAAACAATTAAGACAATGCCCTCCTCGTAGTTCCTACTGAGAAATCAACCATCTCTGTAAAACGCCAGTCTTCTCACAGCAGCCTTCTCTCCCTTCTACAACCTGCAGCGAGTTGCTGGAGGCTCGACGTTCGCGAAGAGGTTCTGAGATAGCCTTTCCCCCGTCGCAACCCTCCCCCTTCCCTTGGCACGCCATCCTGTTAGGGAGAAGTAGACTTAGCAGCCTCCCGAATAACCGATCTGGCTGCACAAATCGGATAATCAGGTCGTTTTCGTCCTCATTAGCCATTCATTTCGGGACTTTACCTAGTTACCGGCAGGCGTCGCACGACCAAGGTTTCTCTCGGGGAATGGAAGGCGCATGTCGCCGCTCGCTGCCAGCGTAGCCACGCCACTCTCCGGACTGACGGCCGCCTAATGTTCCCGTTGCTGCCCTTCGCCATTCCCACGAGACACTTCGTACCCTATTGGCTAGGCGGTTTCATGGTTTCTCTGCGACAGTAATTACCTTTCTGAGAGTTATTTTATTAGTCGGCAGGCAGAGGTGGACTGGCTAATGGAGTGTGAATTAGCAGGGGCGCCATCAGTATATCTATGTCCGTTGTCGTTCGTCTACCCCCCTCTCCCCTTCCACCTTCCCCAACAATGTCCTCATCCCTCTATTGTACGAAATTTGAGGGCCAGTAGATCTCTGCGTAGAACTGTCGTGTGGCCCAATTATAAGTCTCTAGTGTCAGATGATTAGATCATCTCAGATATGGAATCAGATAGATAAACAGCGCTGCTGTGCACATTGCAGGTATGGATGCGCCCGATCCTAAGGCTGTTCTAAAAAAAGCAAATAAAAATAAATAAGAAGATGGCTTTTGGAATATAACTGCTTTATATAAATATGTTTTCTGTTTATCCTGCAGAACGACCACGTTGGAGTTTTACGAGATCTACAGAATACAAGAACAGCGGCGTAACTTTTAATAATGGTCAACTGAAATGCGTGTACTAGTATCCTTGCACCTACGACGGCCCTGGCTCTTAAATATTATGAATTAAAATTTTATTCTTCATTCGCTATTTTTTTTTCTCTTTTATTTAATATTCCCTGAAGCTTATTTTCTTATATTTTATTTAGCTTTCAGTCTTTTTGTGTGTGTGAGAAATAAATAAAGATATAAGATTTCTTGATACCCTAGAAAGAACACAGGAGTTCGTCGCATTGTTAACACTCACACACTTGTCCCTTGGGCAAAGGAGAACATCCCACACTTACGTTGAAACTCCTTTCTATGATTGGAAAAAAGTTACAGTGTGGTGTTGTTTTACGTCTCAATTTTTGATTGCTGTATATTTCTATAGGAAGGAAATTAATTAGATGCTCAAACTGAGCAAATGGAGAAATATATTTAAGGATGCTGTCACGCATCGTTTTGTTAGAGAAGCGAAATTAAGCGAGTGAGACGTCCTTGATAGAATCATATTCTAGCGAGGCAGAAGTTTGAAACGAGAAGACGAGTGTCATCTCGTTTTCCAGGTAAGTCCAAATAGTTTCTCAATAATCTGTTCGAAAAGTAATCTTGTTGGCTGCAGTTTTGAAATTGAGAAGTAGCCTCGGGGAAGCGTAGATTAAAATCTATGACTTTTAAACCACAGCACTTCTTGAAGACTGTTGACGAAACCTAAACTTCGATTTTAATAAAATTGAAACTTGTATTTATGAGTAGGGAGATCAATATTGATCCAGAGCACTCTCATAACTCCATTGGTAATTTTGTTTCTCAACTAGTCGTAATAATTGAAAATGAAGGTGGCCCTGCTGAACGTTTGAAATGAGCTATGGATACTACGTCCAAAGATTTTGTGGTATTTTATGTTTCTCCGAAGTAATAAATAAATGTATGTTTAAATATTTATAATAATCGATGCCAATCGATTCATTTCTTCGATTTGGTTGTTCATTATAAATATTTTGCAGCTGGTGTCATTAAACGAACATTAATTTACTGGAGAAATGCACGTAGCACACACTTTAGGGACTTAATGACAGCGAGAAGTCTAAACTGAATTAGATTACTGAAGGGCATATTTAATGTCTACTTTCAACCCGAAGCTGGGAGGGTTAAATAAATAAACTCATCATTTTTTTCCCATTTATATTCCGGTTTGAAACATAGAAGAGTTTAAAAATATGGTAACTACAAGAATATTAGCATGTTTTGTAGTATCATGTAGCATACTTAACTCTGTACCCTGACCACTGGCGTACGTGTCTGCAAAGAAGGCATAATCTTTCTTGTTGAAGGTATGCGTTACGGAAACCCCTCGTACAAACAAGGTTGTACGAGGGGTTTCCGAAAAGTAAGGTACATTTTTTCTCTGGATGATGTTAAATGATACGAAGTTGAAATTACACACCAAGAAATAAGTGAACATGCACTACTTCTCCACAAAGTCTCCAGTTTTATTGATGCACTTGTCCCAACGATGGATCAGTTTATCAATACCAGTACTGAAGAAGTCCATGCCCACACGCAGTAACCAACATCGCACAGCCTGATGAGCTTCCTCATCCGTGGTGAAATGCTTTCCTGAAAGGTGTTTTTTCAGAAGGCCGAACGAATGGAAGTCTGAAGGCGCCAAGTCTAGGCTTTAGGGGGAAAAAATGACAGAGTTTCTCAACGATTACGCCGCAACCACTCACGAGTGGTGTGGGCAGTGTGCGGAGTTGTATTGTCGTGCAACAAAATCACGCTGCTTGTCAGGAGTCCTGGTCGTTTGAGTCGAATGTTGGCTTTCAGTTTTTCCAACGTTGCACAGTAAAGCTGTGCATCGATTGTTCCTTCCTTCGGCAAGAAATCCATCAACTGAACCCCTTGGCGATCCAAGAACATTGTGGCCATGACTGTTCAGACACTGGGAACAGTTTTGAAAATTTTTGCGCACAGGAGATTGTGGATGTTTCCAGGTCATGGAGTCCCGTTTGCTCTCCGGGGAAAAGTGATGAACGCACGTTTCGTCTACTGTGACTATGCGAGCGAGAAAATCCTCTCCTTCGTCGCTGTATCGCAATAGGTTCTCCAGACACATCCCCATGCGTTTTGCTTTGTCCTCCTCTGACAATTGTCAAGGACATCGTGAACAACCAGTTCACGGTGAATGTCACTTGGTGAAGACCCTTTTGCTGGCAAAAAAGCGAATAACTTCACGAACACCTGTTTTGGACCACACTGGAATGGTAGCCGCCATTTTGCAACTGGAATCTGCTCTGAGGCGACAGTACCGCAACACTGCACTGGCGGTCTTTTTGAACTTATTAACGGGTCTATCTGTCCACCGCGTTTCATCTCATTCCCTTTCACCATTATTAAGAAAAAAAATGTATTACCTTACTTTTCGGAAACCCCTCGTATGTCACTATGATCATATTCTAATTAAAGTGCTTATAAATTATTAATACGAAGAAGTACATAGACTGATAAAAAAGCCTAGGGATCTGAAACAGACCATAACGCAGCCTTATTATTTTCCACGGTAAAATAATTTCGGACTCATATTGATAAGAACTTTTTCTTTATTAGGATCCACCAACAAACTCTCAAAGATTAGTAGCAGGATTATGAATCATCCTGTGTATAGCCCAGTAACGAGCCCAGTATCTCGCGGCGTTTATAGCTGCTACACGTTGTGACATCGATTGCCTTATTACGTTATTCACCAGCGCATTTGACCAAGAGAGTCCATGCACCTCTGCAAGAAAGGTAGACTGCGGTAAACTACGCCTCATAGTTGTTTTAGAGAACAACCCACATGTGCATTGCAACATTCAAGTCTGGGGAAGGAATCATGTAAGGAAGATAAGGCAACGCCAGTAGCATTGACGGACACTCTTAATCTGAAAAAATTCTGGGTGTGAAGATTCTAGAATGACAACAGGTACTGTTTTGTACTGATGACATATAAGAGGGCTGTTCAAAAAGTAGTGGCAAAACGGCTGTTCAAAAAGTAGTGGAAAAACGGTTGTTATAAAAAATCGAGTTTTATTTATAACCACACTGATGAATCAAATGAAAGCAAGGATTCGATTGTCTAAATTTAAATTACGCGCCGCTACTCGTGTAAATTCAGGGAAAGGTACTAATGCAATATCAACTAAACAATAGGAGAGTTGGCATCAGCCCGAATGCGTAGGAAATAACGGATGCAACCAAGGTAGCATAATGCAGTGTCATTCAGCTTCTTACAACCGAGGGCGCCTCTCCAGCAGAAATTTACTGGCGTATGGGAAAGGTGTTTGTTTACAGCTGTATATCACGCCCACTAGTGTAGGGATGGGCAAATTATTATCGTTAAATAAGCAAAACTATAAAGAATTACCCTGCCAAGAATAAACACACACCTGTTAGAGAAGAAAATATTATCTTGGCGGATCGGAATAAGGCAAATGAAGAAGTGGCCAGGGAGCTGAGCATCAGTCATGGAACTGTCTTCACCATCATCCATGACAGACTGTGGAGCCTGTCTCCATATCGTGTATTTGTCTCTCCAAGTGTTCGATATGTCTCTAGCCTAATTCAGGAGTAGAACAGAATCGAGGTGACTAGTGCAGAGATTCAGTATAAGGATTTTAGCGACTTGAAATGTATTGCAGCCCTGGTAGGTAGTCAGCACCTTGAGAATGAACAGTAATCATCCGAAGTGGAACATGTGGAGGATAGCGTTGGGAGCTTCTGTCCTGGAAGGAACTAGTCGGAGAGTTTATGGTGTTTTTAGCCAGTCAGCAATAGCAGTGGTTTGTAGCTGTGGAGGAGTCTGTATTTGTGGAGATCTCAGTTTTGATTCCAGAATTCGCATGCTAAAACTGATTTTTGCAGCGACTGCAAAACCAGTTTTAAAAAGTGGAAAAAATGTATCTTCCAATGGACTGCAACTTAAGTCTGTTCAAGACATCTCTGGACTTAGAATACTAAAGCCATGGTCCCATCCAGAAGTTTGTGGAGCAGTTGTTTTTGATGTTAACTGGTGGTGATAGTGAATATAGAAGCCAACCAACCAAGCTTGGTGTTTTCGAAGGCAGGGAAAGAAGGCAAATAGCAAAGAAGGTAAATTATGATTACGACTTGCAAAACCAGAAATAATTTAACGTAGAATGTGAGGTCAGGAGGATAAAGTGTGAGTGAGGGAAAGGAAATCGGACCTGGAAAAAAGTTGAGACGTACCTCTGAGCCACATTTTAGGGGTTTCTTCACCTCTCTCTCTAAATATTATACTCGCAGACTAAGGATCACTAAATATTAAAAAAAAAGGCTCTTGGAGGAGGTAATTTTTCGACAGACTTGAGACAAAAGAATGAGTCTCAAGAGAATGCCATGTGAAAAGAATGAGAAAAAGAATGTGGGTTCCTGAAAGACAAACTGTAAACAAGCTCGGAAATGAAGCTAGCGGTTCACAAGCCTCTATACTACGATAAGGATGTGGATTTGGCTGCTGTTGGTATACGTTTAAGATGCTGTGAATTAAAAGTAATTAAGGAAAGTGGATAATCATCCAAGGCTTTTAATATTGTTTTTGCCTTTTCTGCCTTTGCTGGAGGATAAAAAAAATATTAAGGAGTGCTCTAAAATTCTATTGAAATGAAATGACTGCGCAGGAATTCTTTCTTACAATTTCTCACGCTTATAGAGAAATTCTAAGAAAGAAATTTCAGTTTGTCGTTATTGTTCAGGACGTTACTCTAGTTATTTGCGATATTAGTTGAGAATTTCAAACTACAGTGTATTATTCACTGTTAGGTCAGTATTTATATATAAGCATATCATTTAGAAGAAATACAATGCGTAACTGGAAATGCTTCTGATGAACGTGTAACACAAGTGAAGAAGCCAAGAAGGTTTGTCAGAGGTCACAAGACTGAAAATAATTTAATTCTATTAAGGAAGTGCTTTTAATGGAACGTGAGAGATGTTTTAGTTAATCTGTATCTTAAAAAACACGTTTCTGGTGCATGGACTGGAACTAGGTATCTTTACAATCATTTAACCAAGGATACTACATTTACAACAAAAATATTGTTGGCTGTGTAACTGAATTACGATACAAAAAGCAGAGATGTAAATTGTTAAGATAGTTTGTCTATAACTAATCAGGATGGAGGTCCTGATAGCCAGTAGAGAACTACGTTAACTATTGGTTAATATATACTACAAGTTATCAATTTAAGGTTAATTTTCGTTACTACTATGTATTAGGAATTAAAATCGAAAATGAGGAGTGGTTCGAGAAAAATTATAAGAATGAATCGGAGCAAAAGGTAAAATATGAATCCAGAAGAATACAGCAGCATCTGTTCGTTAACTTCTGTCGCTGTCAGTCATATGCAGTTCAAAGTGTTTAAAGTTTATATATATGCAGTTCAAAGTAGTAAACATCTTGAGTAGAAAGCATCTTGAGTGGAAAAGGAAAGCGTTGAAAGGAATATATTGAATACTTTACGAACTGTACACAGAGAGAGAGACCCAATATATTTCCTTTCGACCAACTGTGTCACGGTGGACAAGAAGACAGTAGGTGACGCTGCAATCGCACGCATCACAAATTCAGTGAATTCTGTTTTCTCGAACGTGCACCAAACAAGCCCGGCACGTGTTTACCAACCACTCTCTAATTACGTACTCTTAACTGGCTGCCTTTCGTGAGCGGAAGGTTAAGGGTTGAGCGCCTCTGTAATATCGTGATATACAACCTCTACGCGCGCCGTGAGCCCCGCTGGTGACCGTCGGTAGATTCGCCGGTAATCGATTTTGCTTGCGGTGCTCGCACGAATAATTAAAGGTAACCGTATAAATTAGCCTAATGACGTCGCTAACAACGAGACGATTGCTGTAATTCCGCAAGGGCTTCCGCAGCGAGCAACTTCGCGTGATGCGAGACGTAGGGGCGTGGTCGACACTGTTCCACGCGAGTTCTAAGTACCCTTTCCTTTCCTGCCGACAGGTTCTTTTCCGGAAACAAGACTGTTCGAAGGAGAGAAATGCCGCTTGTGATGCGTCAAAACTGATTTTCGCTAATTTGGGGTTATGTACGGTGATGGACGCGGTTTGTGGTAAGTCACTGCACGAGCCAATGCTGGTCAAAGTAGAGCGGAAGGAAGAAAATTCCGGCGTAAGTGAAAGCGTGTCTACGTATAGGTGTGGGTGTGTGTGAGTAAGCTGGCGTTCTTCTCCAAGATCTGGGAGGAAATGTGTGCATTAAAAGACTCCATTGGTTGCATTTTCACACTTCCCAATTCATATTCTTGAGACGAGAATGACTCAAACAAATGCAATAAGCGGGAGTGGGACGTAACCTATTATTTTTCGCACGCTAACTAACGGAACCTTCAATCGGCTTTTTCTGTTTTAATTTTTAATTATCTTTAGCGTCTTTGTCACTGATTACGAAGAATCGGAGTTCACAATTTGACATCGCCTCCGTCACTGTCCTGTTAACGTTCCTAATCCGTAGCCATTGGAAATACCCAATCCGACATCATATTGTTTGTCAGCAGACAATCCATTTCTCTAATTCTGCGGAAAACGGATAATAATGCGTCGCCAGATGCTCCAAGTTATCCATTGAATCTACTCATGGTTTTAATTATTGGAGAAGATGACGAATGTGTGGTTATTTCCTTGGTTACTTCTTTCCAGAGTAATATTTTTTTCTCATCAGCTACCCAGACGATAAATCTTCTCAGAATAGTAACAGTAATAGCTATACAGGAAGCCAGAGGCTTTCGCTGCACTAGCCGAAAAAAAACCCGAGTAGATAAGAAAATACGAATTATTTGCTTTCCTCCTTACATAGATAACTATCCAGTTGACCTTTGAATGCCCAGCTCTGTAGCCCACATATTCGGAGTCTTTTCTCATTTGATCGCCCATATGCCGATCTCACCAAGGTCTTTGGACCCATTCAAAAAGCTTAATGTCTTTTTTCAGATGAGGTCTCCATACTTGAACACAGTATTCCAATGTGGTCTTACAATTGCCTTATACAGTGGAACTATGACCTCCATATCTCTATAAGATAATGTTCGATAAATCATTAATAGGACACCATGGGCTTTCCTGGCTGCCTGTTTACACTGATCAGAAAACTTCACATCTGCCCGTATTATAACTCCCAGATCCCTGTTTTTCCTCTACCGTTTTGAATTCAACCCCACCAATTGTATAACTTATTTTGTGATTGCTATTTCCAAACTGTAAGACTTCATATTTTGCTGCATTAAAACATACCACTTCTTGACCATTCTTGCAGCCTATTCAAGTCATCCTTCAGGATGACTTGAATAGGCTGCAAGAATGATCTGTACCAAAGATCTTGGTACAGATCATTAACTAATACTAGCCATTGAGTCAATTTTTCAATATAGATCAAAGAAGTTGCTCTTCTACTGGTGTATTCCAGTACAAACAGTGAGGCATAATCTCAAAACGCGGCACCAGAGTATTAAGGCCTTAAGAAAGCTTAGCAGATACAGTTTGGAACTGAAAAAAAAACACTCTTTTTGTGATAAAAAAATACAGAAATTACAATTTACTGCAGTTTCGTTTTGTGGGATAGTTTTTATTTATTTATTTTTTTTATTTGAAGCGTTTTCTTTTTTTTTTTACTCTTGAAACTTTTTTTCACTAATTTATTTCGAATTTATCATCATTATAGAAGTCTATTCATTATTCAAAGTTTTAAGGCAAACGTTCAGCGAATCCATTTAAAACTCCATTTTGACTCATATTTTTCCAATTTTTATTCCAAAAACGCTTCTTTCTCAGTTTGAGATATTTCAGTTGCCATAACTCAGTGTACACGTAGTCTCACTAAAATAATTTACAGATAACGTAGATCGTACTGAATGCACAAATTTCTCTCAGGTCCAGTTTCGTCACCAGTTCACAGTGATTAATTTTTGTTGGTGACAACAAAAATACATCCATCCGACAGCAAATACTCCTTTTCAGGGGGTGATTGAGTCAGCTGGTCTCAAAATGGGTGTAGTTTTTTTTTTATTCTTTGCTAATTTAGGTTTTTCATCCAGTAAAACAGCATATTCTTCAATATACGCAATTCACAGTCAAGATTGATTGCTTTACTTAAATCAAGTCTCCCCGCCAACTTGAAAAGTTTATAAGAATACAATAGCAGTGCATACTGCAACGAACACACTGAGTCATCCTGGCAAAAGGTTTTTATTAGCTTTCGCATGATAAGATATCCATGGATTTCTCTCTGAAGAACATAATCAGAAACTGGTATATTATTTATCTGTACGTCCTTCGTGATAGTATAGTTTGTTTCGTTTGTCACTCATTTGGAGATATCTGGGTTCGAGTCCCGCCAAAGACTGAAGGAATTCTTAAAGATCTCTTCAATTGGGAGTTAGGCACTCGAGCACAGGTGGAAGAAGTAGCCCCCCATGAGTTATTCGTGGTTTTTCAGCCAGCACAACATGTGGATCGGCCCATGAGGAAGGAGGCTTTGGAAATTTCTCCAGGCGTCGACAGAACCTAACCGAGATCTCTTTAAACGAGAAGCAGACAAAATAAAACTGTACTGACTGCTATCTAAACATAACATCAGCCAAAATGAGATTGGTTTGGCTGATAAGAAAGTCACTGGTGCACTGCCTGTGTTAAAGATTTTATGATTAATTCCAATTTTTACGATTAATTCTAATGGCCAATTAGAGAAAATCTACCGAATTAAGTGTTCTGTTCTGCTAACTGTAATTACATTAACTGCGGTTAATGCAGTTCAGTTAGCGAAGTCAATTAATTAATGTAGTGGGGTTTGACCTGTAATGCAGAGCAGTTGGTGGAATGGCGTCTAGCTTCTTATTTTTAAATTCCTAAATGATTCCAACAATGAACTGAAGTTACACTGCTTGAACTCAAGAGTTGATCCAGGTCATACCTCATATTAAACTAAAATTGTTAATAATTGAAAATTGTTAATAATTGAAAATTGTTAATAATTTTAGTTCTTTTTTGTATTTTAGCATAGTGGTCCAGATTCTTCCCACTCTGTTGCTCTTCCTTCTTAGAATCCTATTAATATTACAAAAAATTGATCCTCGCAAAAATATTCTTGTACAGTTTGATGTCCGTAAATTCACATTGACAAATATAAACATATAATACTGGAAACCTTATAGGTCTGTAAAAAATTAATTATCTCATCAAACATATATTGAGATAAAATTTTATTGTACACATCCAAAATCAAACTACAGTTATGCAAGACAAGACATCTCCCTTATTCTTGGGTTGCTTAAATTTCCAAGAAATACCCTGTAAGACCTGTTATCGGAATGATTGGTCTGAGAAGGTATACTTACCCCAACCAATGCCAAGATAAACATTGGCATTGGTTGGGGTTCGTATCCCGTCGAAGACGAGGAGACCTTATTGGCGTTTTTTCAAGAGGGACTAGTTGGCCAAGCTTGAGATGTAATGTTGTCCCACAAGCTATCCATAAAGTGCTCGAAATTTGCAACAAAACATAAACTAAGTTAGATTTCCCATCATGACGCATTTATGTACGTAGGGAAAACGCATCCTTTGTTTTGCTTCATGAATGCTAATTATAATTTGAATTTGTTATTGAATTCCATTTAATTAAAAAGCGTTTTCTTACAAAAAAAAAAAAAAACAGAAATTTTTTGTAAACAATATTTCAACAAGTGATTGTTCAAATATTGACACTTCAACAAGTGATTCTGGTTAAGATGAATATTTAAGAAGAAATCCACTCAACCGTCCAGTCTACTTAAACTTGAGTTTCTCCAACTAGATTGGAGAAACTTTGTTTGTATTATTATTATTTTTTTTTTTTTATCTCCCTTGAAAAGACGAGACTGCCCTTGGATAAAAGGGTGATGATTAAGAGGACAGAAAGTTCCAGGATGAAATACAGTGAAAATATGGTTCAATTTTAAGAAACTTGGAGAAATCTCAGCGTTATTGGTAATATTAACATGCAGTGTGTAGATAAAAACAGTTTTGTTAAGCGGTAATAGCAATGAAATTTCCAAAATGCTAGGTGTTTCTGTTGGCCTTGCCTACGGGCAAATACAGCCCTACCAAAGATGGCAAATGATTCACTGAATGCAAAAAATTCTCCGGGTAAACCAATCCAATTTCTTTATAGTAGTATCCGTTATGCCAACCTTTGTGACATTCACCGCCTGTCGATCGCAACCAAATTAATATTTCCACCCAGTTTTAACAATCAAATTATTGAGTCCCCGGATTGGAAGCAAACAAAAAACTCTTTATCTGCTGAACTAATGATAGTCTGTTTATCCCAGCCAGCGCATCCATTTTCCAAGTGGAACGACTGCTGCGACACTTTCTACATTATTCACTGTCTTTTCATTACTTAGCTAACGCCAACTCTCTGCTACCTTCCATCCTTCCATATTTTAGCTTCCATTTTTATTCGTTCGCCTTTAAGCTGTTAGCCAGCAATGAACAACATCGTTTACCTAGCAGTGATACATTTTTCATTCTAAATTCTTGCAAATTGAACTAAGTCACACTGCTCGATAAAAGACTCCCATCTTGTGTCAGCAGCCATTGCTATCGGGACTATGAAAGGTGTCGAGGAACGTTAATCTATAGCGTTGCAACTGTTAGGCGCTTATCCGGTTACCTGCGCTACCATTTCAGGAGCTGTCCGGAGCCGGAGGACTTGTCTCTAGTTAGAAGAGCTAATCCAATTTCCAGCGGCGATAACACGAACTTTAATTCCATTCCCTGAGGACCGGCGCGGAAGATAATTGATATATGACAATCCGAAGTGACGTCGAAAGACCCGAAAGACAAAGCGACACCGCTTCGAAGCTGAATAATTCATCAGCACCATTTGCTGTCGTCGGGGACTGCTGAATCAGAGGGGTGACTCCTTTCCTTCCCGCACTGATGCAGCCTCAGCCTTCAGCACTAGAGGTGGTGTCGCTCGAATCTTGCCTTAACTCCATTTGTCATCTTCGCTAATCCAACTTCTAAGAGATAAGAACTGCGGCGAATTTCTTGCCGAAGGAGTGTTTCTTTTTAATAAACAAAAACAAAATTAGCAGTTCTTATACATTTTTAATTGTAAAGACAATAATAAAATTTCTTTTTATTATTTTTTGTTGTTGTCACGTTTGTTTGTTTTTAAACTTCTTGGACTGCCAAAGAAAAAAAAAAAGAGATGATTTATAAAGTAAAATTTAGCAGTAGTGCATTTCTAACCAGACAATAAATAGTAAGGATTTTTATTATGTACTACAGCTACAAAAAAAAGTTTAATTTTATTACCGTATCTAGAAAATTAAGAAGATTAGAAAATAGCAAAACAATACACGATGTTTTGGGCTTCAATTATCTTACTTTCTTCAGGGAAGAAGTTTGGAGGACTGGGCATACCATACTATCTTCCAACAGAGACTGTTCGTACGATAACTTGATGAAGTCAGCTTTGAAAATTTCATTACACCAACCAACTCAAAAAAAGCTTATTCAATGTATACATAAATCACTGGAATATGAGTTTAAGTAGATAAGGGACAGGAGCAGTTATTGTGTACCTATCAAGTAATGCGCAAGTGAGCTTTAGTAATAAAATTTTGCACAATTTAGCCCCTTCAGAGGTCCTATTTGCGTGTAACTGTATTCCGTGTAAACAGAGCACGCGACCTTCGACTCGCCTGGCGAAACTATGCGACATCGCCATCGTTAACACACGCGAATGTAATAATTTGTTTTCCATTCACATGCGTGCTCGCAGTGCATTGGAATAAGGACGATGTAAGGTTTATGCGCACGTATATATACGGATTTGCTGCATTGAAGTAATTTATTCTTTATGCATGTTTCGAAAGCGTTTATTTAACTTTATTGCATATCGATGGTGCGGACATTTGCACTCTGTCGATTCTATGAAAATAATTCGCTAATAGCAGATACATTTTAAGAAGTAGTTGGTTTTGGAATTTTGGGTTGAACTATTGGTTTCTCTTTGTTTGCTTTTACAAAGAAAAAAAGAAAGAAACCGTTCAGCCTGAGTCTCCAAGACTTGTCATATAGTGTAGGACCATGAATCCACAAAGTTATTTTTGACCATGAATCCAAAAAGATATTTTTCCCTATCAAGTAATGCACTACAGGTTCAATTAACTTCTACAACATTTGCTGGATTACAAGAGTTGTTCATATCGAATGTCACTGTAAGAGTGCCACTAAACATATCTATTTTTAATTTTATTAATTTATGAAGAAATAAAATTATAAAAAAAAATATTTCGATTTCTGCCCAAAAGACAAAACCTTCATATTGTTGCGTTAATGTCATTCTTGGTAAAGGCCAATCAATGTAGAAGAGTCATCTATCGCGATATGGTGTTATGTCGTTTGGGTTGTTGTGATTGGTCATGAAGCCCAGGTGGTCAGAAACTACTACCATCTGGTTTCCATCCCTGCCATGTGAAGGCGGGACATTTCCGATAGAGGTATTTTTTTTTTTTTAAATTGAATCGCACTCCTCCGTATATGTCCTGCCTTGTTTCAAAATAAAAGACATTCATCGGGATTATTTTAAACAATTTCTGCTTTAAGATCAACAGGAATTGAGTTTTATAAGCGCCTCTGGGAGACTAAACACCTAATAAAAAGCTGGAATCTGCCACAAAATGATGCTGTATTAATGATTATTGTAAATTAAGTTTATATTTCTTTATTATAACAGCATAAATTTTCTGTCTTGCAAATAATTTAACTGGCTGAAATACCAGATACGGTTATTCGGTCTGTTAATTAAGTGCCTTCCCAAAATGAAAGAATTGCAGCATGTGTAGATTATGTGTGTTCACAGGCTGATTTTATGCAATGCTGCTGAAAAAGAATAACTCGTAGAAAAGCCCCTGACAATTTAAGGCAATTCAACCCTCTTCGAAAAAATAATGTCGCACTTCCATCGCCAGGGATCAGCTAACTATAGCCCCGATTGAAGAGGCCCTTATCCTGCAATCTACGAGGAGGCTAGAACCCAGACCTAATGAGTGACAAGTGGTGAATACTGTACTGTCACAAAGGGCAGGAACATCAAATGAGCACTTACTTAAAATGCAGGCACATCAATCAGAATAACGTAATTAACTGTGGAGTGTAATCCGATTCCAGCTGCATTATTGTGTATAATGTTTATATTTTATAGGCCGAAGCATTTAAAACTTCTACCTTCATTCATTCTACCTTCCTTTTTTTATAAATTGGAATTATATGAGCGTGCTTTTGTAATATTTACAAAATTATATTTTGTAAATATTACAAAACAGAATATTTACAGAATATTTGAAAAAAACAATGCACTTTTAAGTCTTCCTCTCATCGTCATTTAATGGTATAAAGATGCGAGAGTGCAGTAGTACATGCGTTTCAGTTGGCTGTGATTCTCCGGTCGGTTTGCAATTTGCTGGACGAAAATGCTCGAGTTTGCAGGGGGGGGAAATCCATGTAAATCTCGCTTGAGACCGATTAACTGAGCTACGTTATGAAAAATTCCCATAAAAATTCGAGTCGTTGACGGGATTTGAACTCAGACCTCTCCCACCCTGTGTGGGAGGACGGTAATTACATCAATTGTGCTACGTGAGATCCGTGGTTCAAGCGCGCTTGATTGCTAAATACGATAATTTTAATTGTCAAAATGATTAGTTGTGCAATCCTCTAACATCTTTGATTGTGCTGGAGGATGAAATAGGATAATTCAATATGGCTGGGAGGACTGGACTATAGTATAAAGTGAAATAACTATTGCAGGTTATTTATGACAAATTCATGTCTCAGATGGTGGCAAAAATACGGATATTGTCTAGATAAGCTACAGTTTTTTTTTTTTTTTTTGAGTACCACAGTGCACAGAATACAAGGAAAAATGAAAGAATAAATATATACAAAATCATGTAGCACTTACATGAGTTCCAGAAAATCTGTACGTTGAACCCTAGTATGAAGTCAATGTATAAAGTTTGAAGAGACTACTTTCACTTGTTATCTTTTTATAGGTACAATCCTAAGAAATTCGGATCATAAAGATGGAAAACTTATTAAACTTCCACATAATATTGCTAATTCAGTGTATTTCTGAATTAGCAAATATATATCCCCTGATAGGAGCAATCAGGGGATATTTTTAGGGGGAATTTCATGTGTTGTTGAGGCGGATCCCAGGGTTTCTCCCATCAGCCACCGTTGTACATCTTGTGTAGAAGCTTAAGCCAAAACTGGCCATTTTTATTTAGTGTGTTGGATGTGTAAGTGTAGTGATATGGTGTGTTGTTATGTTTTCGGCCCGTACCTGGCTCTTAGCAGATGGGATGTAGCAACACGTGGTCATTACGTCCCACCCCATTCCCGCCACGTGGAAGCGGCCAGGATCTACTATCACCTGCTGGACTAATCTAGGGCAAAAGACCCGAGAGAGCCCAAATTAGGATGAAATGAAAAGGCTATAGAAGGAGAAGTTTGGGAGCTGGAGAGGTAGGAAAGAATAGAAGAGAGGAGGATCAAACAGAGGAATCCTCCAATAGTTAGAAGAAATAAAGCAAGACTAAAGGAGATAGATGTGGAGAAGTGGACTGACTTCTCATGCTATGGAAATAATCCCAAGGAGGATTCCATCCTAGAAGCTAGGATCAGCAAGATTTCTTGAGATATAATTATGTCTAATCTCTTGTATACATTGCTCCAGGAATTTCCTCGGAGAAACAAGTTTTTTATTTATTTTGTTTTATTTATTTATTATTATTATTTTTTTACCCCAATCACGCTATAAACATGTTCCGCGTCTTCAGAAGAGCACCAGGAATTTACACTATATACAGGAACACATTCAATGTTCAGCAGGGTATATTTGATTATAATGAGTATCCAAGCATCATCAATTCCTGATAAAATTATCTCAAATTAGCAAGTTTAAGCTCCTCTCTTCTTTTAAAAGCACATGAGGCAAAGGTGTTCAGTGCTATAAATGTTGCTTGAGATCGGATAAGTCCAGGTTTATTTCCCATTGTGAAGCTGAAACGAGCTGCAGGTCACACCTGTAGTCTTGATAATATTGACAATCGAAAATAATGTGGTCAACATTCTCTTCCTGTCCACAGAGACAAAGCAGGGTAGGAGACAGTCCTAATTTGAATAATTTGCTATTAATACTCCCGTGGCCGGTGAGTAAAAATGTACCATGCAAGCCGGGTGCAAACCACAAAGGTTCTCTCTCTCTCTCTTCCTGAACTCCTTCACCGATGGTAAAAACTCTCTGGTCACGGCGCCAAGTTCCGAAGCTGACCAGTCTCTTTGCCATTTATCTACATAAATGGAACGAAGCCTTCTTCTCTCAGATGTTAAAGAAGCATCTAGGTCAAGTTGCACATCATCCAAAGTAACAGGTATTGATTTCTTCAGGTAATAAATCATATATCTGTATTGTATTTCATAGTTTAGAGGTAATTTTCCCAATAACACCCGCAAAGCCACAGTAGAAGTGGTTCTCATGGATGAGAGCAATCAGATAGGAGCTTTTCATGGATAGGATTCATCAGATAGGAGCTTTTCATGGATGGATAGGAGCAATCGGATTTACCGCCAGTATTTATTTATTCACCAAGAATTATGCGCATGTTACTTTTCAAGAATATTGTCCATTATATTTAATGGAGTTTAATGGGTAATACTGCTTATCCTGATTCTCATTTATTTTCTTTTTATTTGTCAAAATGTGCTTTTAAGAATGAATCAAGATAATGTGATTTTAATTTTTTATTAAACGAGAAATCCAACTAATCATCGATTTCAGTGGTATTCTCATTTCCCATTTAAGTGTCAAAGAAACAGGGAAATGGCAAGTGTCACCACTTGTCATTCAAGATTTCGCTTTACAATTATAATCACTAATAATTAAATTATTAATTAAATTGGCTTTATAAAGCTCTTCGTCTACGGTGGAATCGAAAGCAGAATTTTCAGCGTGAGTGGACTGTGTCGAAGCCACTACACCGTCATATAAAATGTGTTTGTACTATTATTAAAACCCCTTATAGTTTCGCTTAATTCGATTACAAGTCATTTGTAATTCAATACATCAAGTAAACGTTGAAAAATGTTATATTCTTCTATATTCATACTCCGGGATGACTATATAATGTCAGAGAAGTTCACAAGACAGAGAAAGCACCTAAGAACATCATCGCATTTAGCAGTCTTCAACGATGGTTAACTCAAACTCGCGCGCACAAATCTACTCTTGCGAAGACTCTCTGCTGAAATAAGTATTCCCAAGTCTCTGCCGATGATAAAATCGGCTTTCAGTATAACTACTCACTGGGGCACCAAATACGTGTGGTTTCTAAATTTTTAACTTAAAAATTGA
This sequence comes from Mastigoproctus giganteus, assembly GCF_048544385.1. Lineage (NCBI taxonomy): Eukaryota > Metazoa > Arthropoda > Arachnida > Uropygi > Thelyphonidae > Mastigoproctus > Mastigoproctus giganteus. Next base: position 90,772,022 of record NC_143582.1, on the reverse strand, counting down.
AGTAATGATGGGCTACTACTAAATTAGACTTTTCCAGCCGCAAATTCAAATTGAATCCGACACCTCCATGTCTTTGAGGAATATCAAAATAACGCTGGCAGTTTTATTTCAAAATTTTAATTGATAAATTTTATTAATTAGTAGAAACATTTAAAAATAACTACAGTTAGATTACAACCACCCTCTGATCATACATTCGGAATACATCTGTAAGTGAATTTATAAGAAAGAATACTTTTATTTTATGTATTTGTAGAGATTATTCTCAATTCCGCCTACAAAACAAAGCAAACAAGAATATGGTAGATTAAAATTACCTCTTTCATCAATTAAAGAAAACTATAAACATGCAGAAAACCACAAAATGAAAGAATTTGAAAATAAAATTAGCTAAATCCACTTAGTAATTCACCACCGGCACTCAACTTTCTGCTATCTATGGCCTTATCATCTTCACAAAATGGCCTCAATGGCCGCGTGGACTTGCAACAGTTACTGAAGTTTTTTAAGCAGTTTATTCGGATTTTTTTCAACGATTTTTCAACACACACAATTTACAGAAACCGTATAATTCAACCAATCCAACTCAACCTTCTTCAACACTCGGAATCTGCTAACACTCTTCTCAACCCGGATACGAATCAACAGCAATCATGCTGTCAGTTGTACGTCGATTCTGTTTGAAGATGAACACAACAGAATACCAGGATAAAAGTTTTATGATGAAACTTTCATAACATTGCTACGAATTGACTACGCCCATCAATCCGGAATGAGCGGATTCAAACACTCCAGTTCTATATTTAATAAATCCAGTACGATCACTTCTAAGCTCACCGGTACCATTAATAATTAAATTTTATCATGCAATATATGTAACAGTACTTATCTTTGGATCGATAGTAAGATAATTATAAACAGTAATGGATAATAAGCTTCCCTTATTACATATAACACTAGGTCTGTATAAATCATTAAAAATATATGGAAAGTGGGTATAATTTTATCGATGTAACTGCATTTTTAATTTTATACCGGAAGGGCTAATTAAAACTCCCTCGTATCAGCAGATAAGCTCTACTCAAAAGTATCACCACGGATATCATCACTCCCCCTCCCCTAAAGTAAGATTACGAACATTCTTTTACTCTCCTAAACACAGTAATTTGACATACTTAATGCATACTCGTTGCAAATGGTGGAGAAAAAGAAATAATTGATCTCATTATGTAAAAAGATTAGCAAAGGCGAAACAGAATTAGGCATATTAAGCCTTATTAAGAGAAATATAAATGATGATGGAAAAATCATCAACATTATCTTTTATAAGCAAGCTTATGTGAGCCACTGTCATTCGGTTAATGTCTCGATACATTCTTCACATTTTTAGAGAATTCAGAACGAAGATTGTTAACATCGTGCTAAATAAATGGCTGATAAGGAAATAAAAAAGAAAAGAAAACCTAAAACGACTTATCAAGACCCTTAATCACAACTCCACAAGACCTAACGTATGAATAAATCATTACAACCAAATTCTGTCCATTTCCTTATTTTAGTCGAGCTCATTTCCTAAAACCTCTCCTATCCGAGCTCCCTCTATTCCTGTGTCTAGCAGCTATCATCAGCGGTAATAAAGAGAAATTGTCGGCGTTTTTCAAAACTGCTAACCACTTGCAAATTCTCCAAGGCACCGTAACAACTCATTAAAAATCGTGCATCAGTTTTTTAATAAATAAATAAGCTTCTATTTTCCCCCGCTCTCTTTCCCCGTTCAAAAAATCTCCCGTGAAACATTATCCTAATAGAGTTGGACATTAAATCACTACCGTAAATATACCTCACTGGCAACACCAGGAGAAGTCGTAATCAAGGAAATGTCCTTCGGAACCAACATCGCTCTTTTCTAATTGAAAATTCACTCTGCGGTCATTTATTCTCGAATCTGTGTCAAACAAACCACTTTTTGGGGCAATAAACGAATTCATTTCAACAACCACGCCTACCCTTGACAGTCGTCCAATAACGGGCTAGCGTCTTTTGGTGTCAGTGCTGAGAACTCCGCCTTCGATAACTAACTGGTGTTGTGATGGTGTACAGATACAGTTTGCCTTGGGCTCTAGAAGAGGAACCTCATGTGAAACTGCTGTCGCCGCTCAAGATGAAATGTTAATTGTGTTTTCTTCTCTCTACGTCTTAAGAGGATAAAGTTCATAAAATCTAGCCGGAGAGGTAGGAGAAACCTTATGTTTTTAACTAAAATTTTACGATATCTCAGTCTTCATATAAACACCGCTTACTTATATATTTCTTTATAATTTTTGTCTTTTGCAATCTCTTTTTTAATGGTTATTAAGCTAATGTATCTCATTTGGGTTTTCAAAGAATAATATATTTCGTTGGTAACAGTTAGTCAGAAATCTTTTATTATCCTTTTCTTCGTTTTTGTGGTGACTTCTTTGTATTTCATAAAAAAAACGTTTTTAAGTAAAATTCAGAAAGAACCGTAGGGCTTTTCCCCCCCTAGAGTATATCGTTACACTATGAGAAGTTCGTTCCTCGAGATTAAGAATAATATTGTAGTTTAAAATATAATTAATATGAGAAACAATGTCTAAGCTAATTCGACTACTCCAGTAACTTATATAGTTTATTACATAATTTTCTGTATTTAAGAAATACTTTTTTTTACTATGTGTGGTTTGAGATGAGAATAGATCAAGGAGGTTGTAACTGTACGGAGTTAGATATCAGAACAGAGAAACAGGAAATCAAATGCTTACTAATCAGTACGGCATAAGATGCTCTGAAGTTTAAGGTACTTACAGTTCATGGTTTACATTTCAAGGTATTCAAAGGAAAAGACAAATTAGACTTTTCACGATTGGTTTCATTTTATCGCACGAGAGCAACGTTCATAATTCTCATCAGCATCTCGTCTCGTTCTTTCTGCAGTCTGCACTTTTTGTTTCCTCTGCCTCCCATCAACATCCCTCCAGTTTTTCACGTCTTCTTTTCTTGGTTTCATTAACATAATTATTTAAGCTCTTTTATTTTATGCGGTTTTATAATTTTCTGAAAAATTGCAAAATTTTCACCGTGATGAATCATTTTGACTGACAATTAAATCATCATGGCAATGATAAACTTATTAAATAAACGGACATTTAATAGCAACGTATGATAACGTATCGATAAATGCAGGTTATATATCTGGTGTGGTTGGAATTGCTACATTATTTACCAATTTAATACAATCAGCAGGTGAGCTTCTTCGGAGAGCAGAGGAGTAATGCTGGGTTGCGACATTTACAGGGAAATGCACAGTAAGCTTTCATCTGCATTGTTCAACTAATTTAAAGAAAGAATAAAATTAATTCACTTAATTAATAAAGTCGTTATCTGATTTTTAACTCAAAGTGAAATAATGTAACCGCCAGTAGTCGTTATTAAATTTGAATTACATAGAAATAAGCTTTAATAAATTCAGACTGAAACAACGCCATTCCAACTCTACAAGACAACTCCCATTTTAGGATCTCTGCTGGAAATTTTTAAAAATTATGTTGATTATTAACTAGCGGAGAACAATGATGTCTTGTGCAGAAAACAGACCGAAATAAGATCAGCGGTAGAAATTTTAGGTAAAATTTTATTTATTATTTTAAGATTATCGTCAAGGGTATTAAAAGAACCATGACAATTATTTTTGTGCTGTGTTTAAGTTGAAGGAAGAATATTAGTGCGGTTTAAACATAAAATTTAACACGAAAACTAACTCTTTATGATTTCTCGTTTCACAGATGATTAGAAACTTAACCTGCCAGTGAATATAAGAGTATGACAATTTAATCAAAAGTAAATTTGAAATTAACTGTTCCGTTACTTCAGCTATTTGCATTTGTTAAGATGTTCCACTTCTAGTACGATTTTATTATTAAAATTTTGTGATTAATTTAAGTTCCATTGTGACTGTTATTATGATCACGTCGGTATAATGACATTTACTAACAACCCATGGTTGTTAAAAAAAAAGCTAACAACTTGTTGACAACATTCATATATCGGAACGACGGGGATTACAGTACGATGAGACAGAAAAAGATGTACCCAACACCTTTATATATATATATATATATATATATATATATATATATATATATATATATATATATATATATATATATATATATATATATATATTGCTTTCTTTCATGTGACAGAAATTCCTTCTCTATAATTCCCCAATCGAATCTTAAAATTCTATAAAAGAAGCAGGATTTGTTTCAGTGTAAATTTTCACATGGACGATTTTTTATTGTTCCAGGTATGGTTCATCCAGAGTGGTAATTCTCTAACTTCTATCTGCAGCTGAAGTGGGTTATGTCGCCAGAAAGCTGGCTGAATTTCTCTTATATTATAAGGAATCCGGAAATCTTTTGAGTAGCATCTCCACTATCGTCTTAGTACATTAATTAATTAAACAGAAAGACATTTTTTAAAATAATGATACTAGTATTCAGGGAAATGGCATTTTCTGAATACTATTGTCCTTCTACAAATACATAGATTTCTATAAATACATTTTTGAGATCTCATATATCTCAAGGAGTGAGCAACCATACATGCGACAATTTCTTTCATGTTTAGAAAACTGTTATTTGCAAAAACTGTTCGTTATTCTGAAGACAAGCTCAGACAGATCTGTATGATGCGATATCATGAGGTTTCGATGTGCTTAAGAGTGTGCTATAGTACCTTCAAGCTATACACATCTAAGTGATTAATTTTGGTATTTTAATAAATTAGTTACAGAATACAAATTCATTTAAATTCTGTTCAAAGTGCAGGACAGTGTTGTCTAACATAGGAAAGTGATGATAACCCCTTTAAGTATTTTAATCACATTAAAAGTGATTTTTATTATGAGCAGATTAAAGCGAGGGCTCTTTAGAAGACATCATGACAACTAAATTCTTATAATTGAATAGAGAGAGAAAGACTGAAAGAAGCAGAATATTTACATTTACTTGTAATTTAAAATAATTCTAAGCTTTTCAACTAAATAGATTGAGACTTTATGACCATGAGGTATTTACATTTGGGAGAAGTGGGGAGGGATGATGCAGGTAGAAAATAAATTCCATTCACGTCTGGTATAGATAATTAGCACAATATTATTTAACTGGTCTAAGTAGTTGGTTTAGTTGCCAGATCAATTAAATTTTGATAATAACTGGGACAATTTAAACATAACAGTGTTTAGATTTTTTGTCACAGGTCATCTATTTTCTGTAAGAAATCAGAATATTATTTAAAATATTCCTATATCTTCTCTAATATGAGTATCCTCTTCACGTTTGCTTATTAGGCATATATGTGATTCGTACGTGATGACAGGTAGTGTGATGTAGTATGCGCGAAATACCGGCAATAACGCATGTTACATAAAAAAGAATTGCAGAGATGAAGGTGAATAATCTATCATAAGCTTTATGAAGAGGGTACTCATATCAGAGAAGATATAGGATATTTTAAATAATATCCTGATTCTAATCTTTTCAGATGAAGACAAATGCAACAGAAGAAAATTTCTTTAGATAAAGTTATTTATTAACTTACCTCTCCCCCCTTCCTGGCGGATAACCTTATCAAATATTTTTTACCTTTTAGGAATCTGTTCTCTCCCTCACACATACATTTTTCTGAGAAGTTAAGTGATGCCTTTCTTTACTGTTGTTTTGTGCATCATTGTCTGTGAAATGTTTTTGCATTCAGAGTACGGTTTATCTGTTGGCCAGAGAAAATCATGGTACCTAGGAGAAAAACTATTAGACAACTTGAAATTGACTGCTTGTGGGAAGTGACAAAATGAAAAGTAAAATTTCACAAGGACATCAGTCGAACAAGAATCTAACCACCCCCTATAGCAGATATGCACTCGTTCAATCAGTCACGGAGTCCCTATATAGTTCTATTAAGAATATGGTTTTCAGTTTAGAGCTTCGCAGACAGTATCGTAATCACTGAATTCGATAACCACAAATGTCCAAAGACCAATATCATTTAAACGCAAATGACATTTATTTGAATTAACATAAACATTATGTTTGAAGTAAACATTAAATTAAATTAAAACAGATTAAATATGATGATGAGGAAAGAAGGAAGTCAGCGCACCAGGAAAGAAATAAGCCAGAGATTGGAAGAGGGGAGAAAAAGAAACGAGGTTGCAATCTTGTATCACTCAAAAAGTAGTCCCTTGGCTCTTTCTTCATATTTTCACGAAACCATCTGAAAAATTTTATATCTATAAAACTTTCCATCAACTGGGTGTAGAACCAAAAAAAAAAGACAAACTGTTGTTTTCCTTTTTGTTCTTGAGCTAAAATAATTAGGATTATGAGGTGTTAATATATTATGCCTGCAAATTGCATGCAACCAATGTCCGTGCAACCCTCTCTGGAGATCCAATAACTTTGCCACAGCGTGAATAAAATCCATCAAAATGCTCCGCGTCTTGACGATATTTGAAACTGGGCGGTTTCTTCACAATATGGAAGGACGACGATCGCTACCCGCGAAGGTACCATCAACATACTTGCATATTAAAAAGAGCATAATCTATAGGAAATGGAACCTTACTTTGTTATAGCTCACACGTTTTATAGACGACTCTATACAAGATACAGTTTCGCTATCGTTTTAAACTACCTACTGAGACTACCATGTGCCTATACCTACACTTAATTCAGGGACTAATAGGTGCTATTAAGGTACAGAAGAAGTACGACAGTTTAATGATGATTTTAATAAATTTAAATTTCCGTTTATTCTTGGATGAGTGAGAGGAGTTTAAAACTATACACTGTAAGAACATCATTGCATTTTGTGGTTTCAAACACGAGGCGTGCTAAACTCTGTACTTGCCTACTGATCATTCGGCTAAAAATATTTCCTATTAAACTAAATAACTAATAATTTAAATAATTTCCAACAGATCGAACTACATAAAAGCTTTCGCTTAGAAACTGACGTAGAAGAATGCAATTTCTAATTAAGTTGTCATTCTTTAGACAAAAAGGTTATCTTTAAGGAATTATTTGTTTAAATTCACCATTTGCAAAATTCCTTATGTGAAGATATAATTAAAATGAAAATTTTTATCTCTACTCACTTTTCCAAGCCTAGAGATTACATTCATAACACGAATACCAGAAGGTGATAAACCTGTCACGTCAAGTGTTAAACCAAAAATGAGAGGAAAATACTTCTAAACGAATTCATGTCATCAGATTGTATTAAATTAAAATTGTATGGACGATATTTCTTCCTCTTTTCGTTCTTTTGTTACTGTCTGATGCGTATAATATTATTTTTTTCCGATTTTATCTTTGTCACCAAGAGTTTTTCCAACGATCCTGTTCTGTTCCAGGAAGCTTTATCGTGTCAGTTGAAGAACCATGAAACAGAAAAATAAAATTTGAAGTACTTTCCGAAATTATGACAACGCTCGTCAGGCATCCTTTTTAAATATTTTTATATGTCAATAAATTTTGTACTACTGTTAAATTTTTAGTGCATTGGTACTTCGAAAAAATATGGACAGTACGCCCGATCAATTTTAATAGTACAGTGATTCTGACAGGTTGATTCTCTCTCTCTGGAATACAAACTACCGATGTGATTTGAGCTCTAGCGAATGGAAATAATTCAAACTTTTATTTCATATATATATTTTTCTTAACTATCCATCTTAATTACTGATTAGACTTCTATTCTTGACTCCAATCAAGTCGAATAAAATTTAGAAAAGCAATGGAATTAGAGAAAAAACCCATTCTGCACATCTTTTAAAAATAACGAAAGAAAAAAAGATACCGGGGGTGACCCTCCACGATCCCCACTGGCATGAAACAAAAAAAAAAAAAAAAAAAAACATTGAGAAGCGTTTGATGATGAGAAACTAAGGATTTAAGCTCTCATCTTCAGCCGATACCCTAAGATTTTACAATTCTTTGGAATTTAAAAACACCACACCAGTACACTGGTTTTGAGTATTTTTACTTGAAATGTAACAAGACCTTAATAAATAATTAGTATTATCGGAAATTCAATTTCAAAATTGACTCCATATTAATATATCGAGTAAAATTCAGCATATTAGTTTTTCCAATATTAACATCAATATTTCATTCGAGTTTGTATTAACTGGTCTCGTCCGGATGCGGGAAGGTCTTCACCTTGAGTTATTTCGGGGTTTGTTAATCTCTGAAAACAGTGAAACTGACCTGAACACACGTGGCTACATGTCCATACAGAGAGGCGTGGAATGCAAGAGGAAACTAAGCATCTAACGTATTCAAATTCTTATTATTATCATTTTAAAATCGCGCATACCATCTCTATATTCAAGATAAAATATGTTTTAAGTTAGTTGCAATAAAACAAATTTTATCCTGACGGTAGTGTGGATAAAATTTGTTTCGTGATATAAGCAATTTTAAAACAATAATATTATTTTAAAAATTAAAATAAAAACAGAATATTCACACAATTCTGCTTAAACTTAGCCAGAGTAACTGCCTCCACCTCGTTGGGAACGCAACCCGCTGCTTAGAGGTGAACTTCATGATATTCAATCTTCTGTTATTACCAGAGATTTTATATTTACCCCTCTGGGTGTTGTCTCACCTATTAGAGAGAACAATCCTTCATCATTTATTTTAATTAACCCTTTCAGCACTTTACATATCTTAATCAGATCTCCCCTTAGTTGTCTGGTTGTCAAACTTTGAGGTCCACTCACCATCTTCGCCTTTCTTCATATATGCATCGATTTACATTCATCACCAAGTTGGTCGTCTTTCTTTGAATCCTCTCCAGAAATTCTATGTATTTTTTAAGTGCGATCTTTTATCCAGAGAGGGAGAGACAACGGCCTCAAAAATTAGTTAAATGACCACGGGTTTTTTGTGGGGGGCTCTTCTCTACAAGATCAAGATCTGGAGACAACGCAGACAGCACAAATCAACATAACTTTCGTTCCCTAAAAAGTGAGCGGTGTAGCATTATGGCCTATTTAAATAAAGTTTGCAAAAACATTTACGAAAATAATGTAGGATTTGAGAATCTCATTCCGATATCTACGACTCGTTAAGACAGACAGGAGATATGAACAACCATTGATGGCTGCCCACTCCTTTTAACTGCAGCCATTGATATTTGCCCCTCTTCACAGTATTACGGCTATATAGCAACTTCAAAGCTTTCTACAGAGATGTTCCATCTAGATTCTGAGTCAGCTGATTTTATTTTGCTTGATCTGTTAGGAACACCTAGTTCAATCCGTTACCATCCGAATTTAGGTGATCTTATCATTATTCTAGCTCATTATCCAGTTCAAAGATATCCTTTTCTTTTGCGCTGGGCTTAAAGGAATGCAGGCTGCGGGTCGCCTTGCAGGCGACCCGCAGCCTGCATTCCTTTTTCGCCTGCATTTCTATTTCGAATTCTCCTATACACGTTTTGCCTCGAAGCAATCGTTCTTGCGCAAAGTTCTAACGGAAGGTGGAGTCCTCGCAAGTAGCACAGTAATGACCGTCCTCTCCACACTGTGCGGAAAGGTCTGGATTCGAATCCCGTCAATGACGCGAGGAATTGCTATGGGCCTTTATCACAACGTGGCTTAGTTAGTCGATCTAAGGTGACGAGAATAGCAAGGTTTTTCCTCCCTGAATCCCCAGTTTTTAAGTCCAACAAAATAAACAGACTGACCAGAGAACACAACCTATTTTAAGGACATAACACACATGGGTAGATGAGCTCTCTTGAATAACCCAAATGCGAAATATTTTTAAGCGAAGTTGGTATACTGTTAGTCTCCATAGTGCTGCAGCTGTGACCATATATCAGTTATCCAATTAACAAGTTTCTATTTCTTGTAATTTCTTCCTTAGCTCGATTATCATATTATCGTCAACATTTAATCGTCTTGCCGATAGTAATTGGGTTTAGCCTGTTCCTGTTATCTCTGTTACTATTTACCTCCGACAATCATCTAATCTACTTTAGCCAAAAAGGGCATAAGTGAATAACAGTTCACTTATGCCCTTTTTGGCACCTCCGACAATCGTAACGCTCTATGCATCTCTACTCAAATTAAGAGCCCACCTCTCCACTCAAGAGGTTTCTTGGGGTAGAATACTGGCTCCTGAGATGGTTAAACCGGATGATGGACAACTTTATTATTTCCAGGAGAACGTCTATAAAACCTTGGAATGAAATCCAGGAAAATCCCTCCTGGATCTTACTCATCTCATCATTGTCAAGTGGACTTACCTTATTGCTAACCTTCGTGCAGGGCACACCAGGTGTGAGGCAACACTTAATCTAAGATTCTTAGATCCACCCTGCAGTGCAATGTTTCTACCAGCACCATCGGTTCCCACGACACTAAAATTTTTGAAGTTAAAAGTGGTATAGGAACCAGATCCTGAAACAAGTTTAGAAACACGAAAAATAACGATGATATGGCCTCCACTGACTTCTCCAAAATCAATTTGCAGCATGACCAATTGTCAATAAGTACACCAAGGACAACTTGAGAAGTGTATTTTACACTTCTAAAGTGATTAAAGCAATATTACAAGTCGTACATCCCCAAATTAACTTGTTACTCGCTATTGTTCTTGTATTCACATCAGAAACCTCTTTCCTTCAAAGAAATTTAAAACAGATCTCTGAGGAAATCTCAACTACTAGCGTACACAGAAAATACTTTTTATTCCTAAAATTTTATTCTAGCTTAGATATCACATTTTATTATATTTGACGTCGTAGTACAAGTGACGAATGGGTTTTCCCAAAAGCTCATTCGTTAAGTCAATTGTTCTAAACGCATTTACCCATAAAAACAATATAATAAATAATGGTTCGTTCCTCAGAGTAGCCCGCAAAGCCTATTTGATCCACACGTAGCTAAAATACAATGCTTGAAAATGAAAAGCAGAAATAAACACTACTGCAATTAACAAAAACAACACAATTCCTGATTTATGCACGATTCCTTTGGCTGATGCAAGCGTTGAGAGGAGCTTCTCGAAACTGAAAAAAATTGTTTGAGGAGGAGGAGGAGGCTATCCTTTTTTCTCCTATATCAGTTCTTGCACCCGAAGGCTCTATGAATTCTGGAACACCTGCTAGAGGAGGTTGCAGTAAAACAGTTAAAATTTCATTGTAACTTTTATTGCAGTCGAGAAGCCCATTGCGGACTCAGTTGGTCATGGACGATTGGTGAATGGTTTTTCACTTCGAAACTTGCACTTTCCGTGCACCGTCCAAAAAGAATTAAACCATCTGTAAAATACAGACAGACAGACAAAAAAAAGCCAAACTATTATATTAGAGTCACCCAGTAATTTCTTACATATACCTGTATTTGTGTCTGTAAATTGCGTGTGTTCTGGTTTTTTCACCAGTTTCTGGTGAAAAAACCTGGTCCTCTGCCTTAGACCGACTAACTCAGCCACGGAGTGAACAAAGCCCATTAAAGTTCCTTGCGTCATCGACGGGATTCGAACCCGGGTCTTTTCCACCCAGTCTGGGGAGGAACACAGACAGACAGACAGACAACCTTTCTATTTTGTTCCAGACTCGATCTATTTTTGTGTCGCCCCTAGGCAGTACTTAATTTTTGGACAAACCATAGGTCGCGAACTCAGGAAGCTTAACAATACTTCATCAACAATCGAAACAAAAGGACCTTACAATCAGTTTTTCGGGATTGAATATCGTCACATACATAACAGTTTTAAGCTATTATTTACTAAAAATTTCTACTTATCGGAGCACAGAAATGAGAATTACCTGTCAGCATTAAAAGAATGACGGATGTCTTGAGTTAAAAAAGGGAATTATTTTTAATAAAAATAATTACAATTTTAATGTTTAAATATGGTTTTCCGAAGTGATCTGGCAGAAATCTCACCGGAAAATGAATTTCCTCCAAAACTACGCAATATTTCAGAAGCAACTTGAGCCTCGTAAATCCTTTTTATTTATTTAATTTCAAAGATGGCTTATGAAAGAGACAGGTGGCACTAGATATTTTACAGAACCCCCTCAAAAAGGAAGATGAACGAGTCATATCTGCAAAATGAGGTGGCTCTCTATTTGAGGCCTGAAAACTGTTCATTAAGAAAATCTTGGATATGCATAAGGTAATGGGGCGCAGTATCTATTTGCCATAGAACACCAGACACATTAACTCGGGGAATGTCACGTACACTTTTCAAATAACTGAGGCTTCACCAGACTCGAACAATAACATATCGCTACCTTTCCCACACGGTTAGAAAGCAGACTCATCATTGAAAATCAAACGCTGAAAATGTTATCATCCTCTTCCTCCCGAGCAACTTTTTCCACAGAATCTTTTACGTTTTAATGTATTGAAAAATGGATATAACATGGTATGGATGTACTAATAAAAGAGGCAAAATGTGCCACTTGCCAGACAGTGCAGTAAAATTACTAAACTATATTAATTATGCGGAATATCATCATCAAGGTGGAAGGAACGGAATTTTAAACCCCGGGCATACTAGTTGCCAGTTTTAACTCGAATAAACGAACTAACCCTGGATTAGTCTGCTCACACTGGAAACGATAGTCGTGCCTACTTTTCAAATTTTCTTTCTTTCTACTTCTTGTTAAACAGAATTCCACAGAGAACTCAGAGAGTATAGTTTAAAGTTTAAAATATTTCCGTTCACGCTTTTCCTTGCCTTCTGTACTAATTCTGAATTCTAAAAATATAAAAATTTTAAAATTAAAAATTAAAAACTTTAAATTTGAAATGGATTCTAAAATTTTAAAATTTTATGGCTTATGATGTAAACGTTTTGACAGCCTTCTGTATATCGTTGTTGGAGAAATGTATGATGCTTGACTCGATGATAACTCGATATCACCTCTCCTATTCTGATTTCAAATTTTGTAAATAAAATACATAAATGTTCAAATTCAAATATATAAAAAAAGAGAATTAAAAATCACTAATGTTGTCAGTCTACTCGTCGTTTTGGTCTCTTTGGTTCGGCTGAACCCCTGCAGCCGTTCCTCCCTGGATGCACCCCAGCATTATAGTCATATAAAAGTGAAAAATACGACACTGAACTCTCAATGTCGAATGTCTTTAACAGAACAATCCAGTTCGCAAAAGATTATGTCTTGGCTACAGTTTGAACGATTCGAATCTTCACTGCCACTTAAATTTTCTTTTAGGCAATCGAACGTTTTATGTATGAACCGTTTGATTGGGGTGAAGCACAGAGCAGATTTCCTTCATTTCGTCCATAAGTCGCTTATTTTATTTAAGAATGGTGATTAGGCAATTGCACGACCTAACAAATTTGACTTTACGCTTTTATGGATATAAAATGAGATCTGCACCCAGCAAAACTAGTTGTGGCACGCGCTGCTTTGGCAAATGACTAATCTGAGAAATAAATCTGCCGATTCTTTGGTGGTTTGCCGTATTCACTCATTTTACTAAACATAGCCGGGAAATGTGTTGGGTCGGTCGGATAATGGACTGCTGGATAAGAGATGTTTGATTGGATACTTTGTTTATGTTTTTAATAAAGCGTTCTCAACGTGAACGATTAACATTAATTTTCAGCTAATTAAATTCTTCTACTGCGACATACACGCGGTGGGCAATACATTAGGCATGCCATTCCCTCTGAAGGGAATTCGACTGTGCCCAATATCTGCTTTCAGTGTTTATATCCAAATATTAGAACAGTAAATATCGGGTATAATTCTGTTTGCTGTTATTCTTCATATAACTCTATATATAGACTAACAGAAACGCTTAGCACACACTTATGACTGTAAAACGAATAACTCTAGGTCTACATGGTTTTGAACATAGAATTATAGTATAGAGATGCGGATCCACGTCAGTTTGTTGCAAGACAGTTCGGTGCATGATAATTCGCTGTATGTGAAAATTTAAACTAGTTCGAACCCTTCCAAACCAATCTGAATACGTGCCCCAACCAGTCAGCATCCATTTACTGTCCAACTTCAAACTCATCTTTTCTTCTTCCTCATTTATTCATTCAATTTCCGTTTTCTGGAACATTCTCCCTTCATACTCATTTCTTGAAAATCTATAAACGTTCAAATCTAATGTCAACAAGTATCGCAGTAGGCGAGTGGTCAGGTGCGAGGGGTGCATAAATACGCACTAAGTGACTGGGGTTCAAGCCGTGACTGTTAAATACGGTGCTGTTTCTTGTATCCTCTCTATCTTGTGACTTCCTCTGATCATGAGGTCCTCTCGAATACAAACAAAATTTATTATTTGATCTTCTCAACCTTCAATCCATGCACGGTGCTAAGTTCCATAGATTCTAATGTTTCTCGTGCTTGGGGTTCTCATAAAAAAAATCGGTGCATTAAACAGTTCACTGTGTGACAATTTGGGGAAAAACAACTGGTGGCTACAATTAGGTGTACCACACAGAGATCAGAAATTAACAAAATCATTGAAATAAAAGGTTAGAAAACAAGAAAAATACAGAAATTTATAAAAAAGAAAATGTTTTTTTATCCATTTATTTTGTATAAAACTTTCAATAAAAACTATAACGCGGTTGATAACTGAATGTCAGAAGAGGACATTATCCATCCGACATCCATTAATGATCTCTACTTTTGGTCTCTGGAATAACTCTCCCCCATGAACATTTTCTAAAAAATGCAACTTATAGAAGTGAAAGTAAAGTGCGAACAAGGTATCCAATTTAACTGTAGCACTTTTTAATAGTATCTTCTAAAAAGTGGGATGCAGCAAAAAATTATGTCATTCACTAAATTGTCTCGTACACCAAAGTGTCATGCACTGAACTGTCGTACAACGAATTGTCTTGCAACGAATTGACGCGATCCAAAGACTACAGTACGGATGCTACGCAGCCTGCTTACATCGAGAGCACAGAGTATGGATTTTTAGCATTATTGTGCATGTATCAGTCGGCATCAGGGGCGTATTCAGGGATGGACAGAAAGGGTTTATGTCCCCCGTACCCAAAAATTCGAAATTAAAGAAAAAGAAGGCAGGAGGCGTTGAAAAAAACTCAAAACTCTGGTCACCATTCCCCCCCCCCCTTACTATACCTGGACCTGGTCGCCATGTCCCATCCTTAGGATGACACCTGGATACGCCACTGGTCGGCATGATAACAGATTAAGACTGGATTCTGGCTACTATATGTTTGTTTTATTGTAGATTCTCATTTGTGGTTTGTGCCGCATTGAGTACACCACTGTCGACTGGGTCATGTGCTCAAAGTTCAAATAGTTTGGATAATACGGCTCCGGCGGTCCCTTGTGAAGTGGACATAGTCGTTAAAAGAAGCTGATCAGAATTTAAAATCAGTAGTGGAGGCTATTAATGCACTAACTACAGTCATCTATACCCTTGACAAATTATAGAATGTGATATCTTTCTATAAGAATTAACCTATCGGTCATCCAAATGGATGACCAGATAGGTTAAGAGTTTAACAGAGCAAAAGAAAAAAAGCATTGGATAATTACAGATTTCTCGCGAGAGATTCATTACGAGGATTTAAGCGTATATGAAGCAAAACCACTGATCAAGTGAGACAAGCGAAAGCTGAATATGAGAAATGACAAACAAAGAGAAGTGAAAATGGAGAGAAGAACTATTTTCGTAATTGAATACAAAAATGAGATAGTGAATCAGATAAGCCCTTTACTTGATCGAAGGAAAGAAGTTAGAGAAAGTCCAGAGGAAGGAGGCATTGGTACTTTGCAACGACCTTTACAGTTGAAAGACAGTTTGAATCACGAGGGAGCAGTAACAACAAGTCAGACTGCTCTAAATTAAGTAATATGGCAATCACTGAGAAGAGTTTATGGCAAAAACTATTGGAGATGAGCGAAAATAAGGTTCCGGGAGTGAATAATATACACCCAGTTACTAAAGTGGCTGTATGTGAGTGCATTATCTCGTTGGAATGTTAATGAAATCAATAGACTCCAGGGCGATCTCCCTAGACTGTAGAAGTGATAAAATTTCCCCAATCCACAAAGGAGGTGAGAATGATGCTCAACTGCTATAGAGAAGTGAGTTTAACTTCATTGGTGAAAAAGATCATGGAGTCTGTGGTTAAAGATACGATATAGGATCATCTCGTTAGGAATGGGTTAGCGAAGAGGAAATCTTGTCTGATCAATGTAGTTAATTATGACAAATTCAAAAAAGAGATGGACGCAAGAAACAACTATGACATTATTTATCTTGATTTCGGTAAAGCTTTTGATACGAGTCCCCATGAAAGTCGGAGCAATTGGGATTGCTGGTGTGATTTTCGTTGGGTCAAGGGTAGGCTAAAAGTAGATGATTGAGAATAATCATAAATAAATATTCCTCATGCAGGAGCAGCGGAACAAGTGGGGTCCCTCACGGATTGGAGCCACTTATATTTCTCATCTTCCTTAATCACGTGGAATATACGGGAATTTCAAAGTTTGCTGATGATTACTTACAGCTGGGAAGGGTGTTTAATGACCAGAACCAAGCCATTTTGCCTCAAAATGTCTTAGATTGGTGGTTGCGCAGATTGTCTGAAAGATGGTAACTGACGTTTAATGCTTTCAGATATACGATTTTACACCTGGAGAACAGGAATCCAAGAATTACTTATAAGCTGGAGGGGGAGGGAGTTTAAAGTGGTTCAGGACGAAAAAGATTTAGATGTTGCGATTCTGTCAGACGTGAAATTTTCCATGCATTGTAAACAAGCGGCATGCAAGGCATATGGCAACTTGCCTATGATATATAGATTCTTCGCAAGTAATGTAATTGTAATAGCATTCGCCGTATAGTGCAAGAAAGCCACAGGCTTTTGCTGCTCTGGCAAAAAAAAACAAAAACAAAACAGGTTGATAAGAAAATACAAATTATATGCTTCCCTCCTCACACAGGTAACTGTCCAGTTGACTTTTGAATTTATTCAAACTGTCAGCCTCAACTACTGGCGAGGGCAACTTGTTCCAACAGTCAACGACTCGCTGGGTAAAAGAAAACTTCCTACAATCTAATCTAAACCACAACCCCTATAACTTGAATTTATGGCCCCTAGTTCTGGAATTATTTATAACAGTGAGAATTCCACCTGCATTAATTTTATTAATCTCTCTATATACGCAGAAAATTTCATATTTGCCCGAATTGTAACTCCCAAAACTCTTTTCTTCTCCATAATTTATTTGGGGGTTGCTATTCCCCAAATTTAAGACCTTGCATTTAGCAGCCTTGCATTGATGGCATATAATCTGTAGTTTTGAGAGAGAGCGCGAGGGAGTGTATTGAACCATTAATTATGAGGGAATCTTTGGACTCATGGACGATCTCTTTGGATTGGAGAAGTGTCAATGTATCGCCACTAAATAAAAACGGTTCTAAGAGTGAAGTTGGTAACTATAGACAAGTTAGTCTAACTTCAGCGGTAGGAAAAATCTTAGAGGCAATAATTAAGAATGCAATCCCGGGACATTCAGATAGATAGGACATTCTGAAGGATACACAACATGGCATGGCTTTGTTAACGGAAAATCATGTTTGTCTAGCTTGGTAGGCTATTTTGACACAGTCACTCATGAGCTGGATTTAGGGAATAGTTTCGACATAAGTTTTTTTGGATTTTAGCAAATCTGTCTCTATCCCTCGTGAGAGGTTACTGTATAAGCTTGAACAGGTTGGGGTTACTGGTAAGATTCTAAGATGGACTGCTGGGTGGCTGCAGATGAGAAGGTCGTGATTAATGGATATTCTTCAGATTGGTGTAACGACAGGAGTGGAGTTCCTCAAGGATCGGTTCTCGGACCACTGTTTCTCATTTTCACAAATGACATCGATGAAGGAATAGAAAGCGTGATGCCAAAATTAGCAGATTACGTAAAGGAAACATCCGGGGAAACGACATTCTTTTTCCACTAAAAGTAGGGGAAAATGATGTTTCCCCGGTTCGAATCCCGTCAATGACGCGAGGAACTTTTATGAGCTTTATTATCCATGGCTCAGTTACTCGGTCTCAGCCGAAGGCCATACGGTTTTTTCTCCCGGAATCGCAGCTTTTATGCCCAGAAGAACTAGCAAAACGACCAGAGAAGGTCGGTTTGGTTGTCTGTAACTAGGATTACTGAGAACAACCCCATCTAAATGGATGAATAGAGTTGTTCTCAAGTAACCTTAATATGAGTTTTTCTTTTTATCCTAAGTGTAATTCATATACATGGCAAGCGGTAAGACGCATACAAATACCAAAATATTGCGAGGTAGGAATGGACAACTGGGCTGGTAATTAAACCCAAACAAACAAAATAAATTATAATGTTTTTTTTTGTTTGGGAAGTGAATAGCTGATTATCAATAAAAAAAATACGGCCACGCAAAAGCGAAAATGAGGTTTTTGTCTGAGTTGTGGAAATGATTTTTTGTAATTTTTATCTAAGTTATTCAAATTTCGGTTTCTGTATCTTAGGATAAAAATAAAGATTTATATTTTCACCTTCAACCTAAGTTTTAGCAGATCTAGCAATTCATTTTGGCTACATAAATAAACAAATGGTCCTAACTTCTCACACAACTTTTGAGCTGAACTCTTTGCTAATAGCTATAACAACTGGAAACAGAAATTATTTAAGAAACCGGCTTGACTTCGATTACTCTAAGTCATCGAGCAGAACTTTCTTAAAATGCAAAAAGTAATGCAGCCCACCTTAACTTTTGAACATGATCTGGATGTTTACGGTTTACTGTGCTCGCTCATGCAGTGTGGAAAAGGCCCGGGTTCGATTCCCATCAGTAGTCGAAGCTGACAAACACTCTGTTCGGGACATGAAGAATTCGTTAAGGTATTTTTTCATACCGTGGTCGGGGTGCAAAACTGCATTTTCTTTTTTTTTTTACTTCTTCCAAATCGAATTTATAAATTCGAAAACAGAAACGGATAGATACATAGGCGCGATTTGCAGATAAATACGCATACTGATGCCTCATAGTTTTAGTTACCTTGTCGCAAATTCCAAGCAACGCAACTCGTATCATACAAACCAACAAAAATCAACTTTTTTATTAAAATAGCTTTCATGTTACATACTAAATTTTTCGTCAAGCATTGTGAGCATATCAGAATTCTAAGTTGGCCACTGAGTTCTGTCAAATAACAGCGATTGATAAAATACTTCTAAAAAACAATACTCTCAGTAAACAAATCAGGATCAATTCCTGCAGGTTTACTTTAGAAAACGATGGCAACCCCCATTATCGCTTAACTTCCGCTGCTTTGTAATCATTTACAGGAAAAATATCTACGAGAGAATTATCTGTGTGAGAGAGAGAGAGAATAATCATCAGTTCGGGAATTACCATTTGATATCTATCCTTTATAATAAGGTACTCGCTAACCAGTTACTTTTTCTTCAGATCGGACATTTCACTCGGCTTTAAAAAGACGTGAAAAGATTAAAATCAATCTACACAGAGTAATACACTGGAGCAGCGTTAATTTGTTTTAGACCAGCGCGATCAATTCGTTTTCGTTTCAAGAAAAGGTTAAATGGAAAGATGATATCCAAGAAATAATACAATCGCAATACACCACACAAACAGTTTTGAAGGAAGTTAAAACAGCTGATGGAATTCTTGCAACACTTAAGTTAGCTGTCTAATAATGAATGAAAAGCAATGAATATCAGCCGTACCCAGAGGGCAAGGTGGTATAATACATAGTCTCAGAGGAAGTTGGCCTAGTTCGTTTCAATTAACAAAACTTAATATGTTCATTACAACTAGCAGTAGCTGTTAGACTTAATGTTTATCAACTTAGCTTCCACGTTTGGTAACACCTTCTCTCTTCTACCTAATATCCTTTCCTGGTGTGACCAACTTACAGTTCTCAAGACACCTCGATTAGCTAGATCTTTGCGACCTCAATATTATGAAGGGATTTAAACAACCACATGAGAGTTAATAAGCTTGTAATCCAACTGAAAGAGAATACTAATGACCGCGTGGAATTTAAGCATTATATATAATAGTCGTACATCCTATGGAAAGCTTTATGCGCACCCTAGCAATTAACCGCTGGTTTCAACAAATAGACTATGCTCAGGCAAATACATAAGAATTTGTTATGAAATACTGTATTAAGATTGTACTTATCTATATTCACTGTGACAGGTGACAAAATGAGGCAAAAGCTAATTATAGGCGCAGGAAAATTAGCAGTTTAATTGTGTAATTAAAGAAGCCTTGCAAAGAAAACAGATACTCGTTTAGTATAAATGTTGACATTTTATTGTTAATGAAGTCTTATCATTTTAAGCTACGCGATATGGTGAAAAGACGTTTTGATTAGTAATACACCATAGACAATAAGTGATAATTTACAGAGAAATAAGTAAACTAATGATCTTGTTCAAGACATCCGTCTTTGGCTAAATATCAGAGAAAGTTTGATGAAACTCAAACTGTTGCTGTAGACATTCCAAAGGCCTCGTAAAGTTTTGGTAAGGTTTGGTAAACAGACCTAAGCACAAATTGGGTGGCTAGTTTCTTCTCTCTCTTGTATATGTCATTGCGCATATTAGCAATGGCTCCTTAAAGTCAAACGTCTTTTAATGGTAGATACTTCATAGCTTAATCTCATCCAGAATTATGATAGTACACTTCAGTCTTCTTTAACAAATCCTGCGCAGCACAAACATTATCAAAACGAATGCCGATCTTTAATAGTCAAAGGAAAGCTTCAAGGGATGGGGATGATAATCTATTCAGCATCACTGCTGGAAAAATAAACTGACACTGTTCTAAAGTGACATCTTACTTTCCTCTAAAACAGACTGAAATGCGCGTCAATTACGGTTCATTTCCAAAGTCACAGAGCTCATTTTTATTCTTAATTTATTTCCTGTACTACGGTTCTCAAGCTTGTAATCCAACTGCGATAACTTTCCACCTATTTTCCTGAAGATTTAAAAGAAAAGATATTGAAGTCGAATTCTAATAAATTTCTTTTTGCTTCGTAACCTTTAACCGATCTACAGTATTAAGCTTCAAGATTTTTCTGATTTTCAGCTTTTTGATTTTCTGATTTTCAGCTTTCTGACGCAGTTTATTTAAAATTAAAAAATAATTGTCAGTTTTTAGAGGGATTGGCGTAAATTAGCACATTTTTTTTAAAATTCTTATGTGAAGGCGGTCCAGGACCAGACTATGAGACTACAGATGTGTATGGCAACCCCGCTGCGTTTACGTGAAGACACCTCTACCTAGCAAAGCCGATCCGTGTAGTGGTAAATTTGTATAGCGTAATGCAGTATTGAATTATGTGGTTTGTGTTGAGTGATCAGCCTCAGCCTAGCAGGAAGTGGAGGCTATTCCTTGCCTCGTGGAGGCGGGACGAATTTTGTATTAGCATTCTAAATGTATTGAGATAATGATAAATCCTGTTCCATCTGTACCTTTTCTGTCTCTCCACTCTTGCTTTAGAGGGGGGGGGAGAGACAGGGTCATCCCACATCTGATAAACAGATGTTAGCAACCTACCCAATTGGAATTAGCAAATAAAAAAGTATATAAGTCCAACAACGCATTGTACCTGGTAATTAGTTCTTAATTCTAACACCGAAAGCCACAATCTCCTTCAAATTCGTATAGCGTTCACAGTCCAAATTCCTTTTAATATTCACAGGAAATTCCAAGTCCAAAGTCCAGTAAATATACACAGAATTGAAACCAGAAGTCATTTTGTGTCTCTAAGCATTATGCTGCAATCTTCTCAAATCAAAGGAATGTATTTCAGCTTATGTAGACTTCGTCACGAAAATATTCCAGCATAAATTCTCTATTTCTGAGAAATATCTATGCCAAATCATTCACAAAACAATAGTTTTCCATATATGATCGTATCACTTGCCTAAAACGTACCCACAGATTCATCAATGAATTTCTGTGTGAAATTTAACATACGCCATAGCCTTCAAATAAACAGGATTTGTATAGAATCCTAAAATCCTATTACGAGTAGATCCATTCCTATTCATTCTCGATAAATGCAGGAACAATCATGAAAAAATCCATCTTTACTAACCCAATTATATAGATCGGTTAGTAATTCCTCTTCTTTCACATCCCGATTGGCATCAAAGATAGTAATGAGTGGATTAAGACACAAAGGTCTTTTAATCGTGACAGCGTAACAAACTAATAACAAGCTAAACTAAACGCAGGATGTACAGAGAAATACTCGCTCAACTTCTTTTTTTTGTAGGCATTTCCACTGGAGCCAAAAATTCCCCTTAAAACGATGAACACACTATCCAGGAATGTGTACTATTGATTTCCACCTTTTCTCAACAATTATATCGCTTACTGTTTTATGAGTTCCATGGAAACACTCAAATTCATCTCACACATTCTTCTACAACCGGGTAATTTTCACTCCATTACGCATTTCGGCTAATCGGTTTTATTTTATCACGAAATGTTATCTACACCATACGTCAACGACCTCGGTCTTGCTTCTGTTCCGTTCCGAAATGTGTGTTTGTCCTGCTGCACTGATAAGCTAAGGTTGATCAGGATTTATTGAGCTATGTTGTGTGTACGTGAGGAGGCATTAAAACTGTTCGTTCTGTCTGCCGCATGCGTTCGGAAATTACGTCACCGTTTCCTTCGTTGTATGCCTCTTCAGAAAGCGTATCTGCTTTACAATAATCAAGTTCAGGTTATTTGGTTCGTGGTTTTTCCTTGTGGATTTGACAGTTCCACAGATGTAAATGTCAAAAGAGATGTGACATATAGACAAAATTAGCGTGATCTTGAATAATTAAAACCAGCCATTTACTGAACTTGCAGTTCTAATTCAACTTAGTAGCATTTCTGAGTAATGGAATTAACACATTATTGAGCAAGTTAGAAAGTCCTGTATTCTTATAAACTACTCTTTTTTTATTATTTTGACTATAATTAAGTGAATGTCTGTTGAACGAACATGTAACATTTAATATTTTAAGCTTCACATTCCACTAAAATAAACCAATGCTCTCGTTTGCTATCTTTGCAACTAGTTCTATCATTGCACTGCCTCCATAGCGTGTTCCATTGATGCAAAATTACCACACAGTGGACGAAATTACTACATATGATCCTCTGGCACACTTGTAACAAAAGAACCACTGGCTGTAAGGGAATCTTCATCGGTAAATACATTCCTGCTATGATGGACGCTAGTCTTGCCCAAAACATGGTCAGCATTCCATTTAGTGAGAGATCAGTTTGGCTAGTATTTGAAAGTTTCAGAAATTGATAAACTGTTATGGAAGAATATAGTGGACAGAGTTCTTACAATCACCAGGAAGAGCCCTCCCAGCATTTGTCCGCGGCACGGGGATCCGGTTGAGGGTACGAAGACAAGCGGGGATAGAGGAGAGAGGCAATCTCCCAGGCGAGTGAGGAGCAGGAATCTAACAGAGGTAGGGGACTCTATAGAAGGGTGGAATGGCTCCAAGAGGGGCGAAGGGATAGATAAAGATGAAAAGGTGAGGATCAGAGTTGGCTACTAGGACACTCAACTGACAGAAGTTCAGCACACCGTTGATCGCTGTAGTTTTCAAGAAATAATCAGCGTGGCGCAGAAGGCAGTGGCGACCACAATAAAATTGTGCCCTGAGGATTGTCATCCGGTGGTATCATACAGTGCTGCCGTATGTCACAACGGTGATGAAGAAAGATGAGTACAGCAAATGAAGAACCGATCCCAGTTTTTGTGGGTAAAACAGGAAACAACAGTGACATAGTTCTTCATTTGTGCTTTTATTGCCTTGAATTGTGGAACAAAGTTCTGCGGTCATCTAGGGTTACTCCAAGGTATTTAACTGTATGTTGATTCTTAAGTGTCTGTCCGTTGTATTGGATGGTAGGTGCCCTTTTAATAACAAGTCTTCCTTTCAAGAAAAGAGTTTTTACATGTGGTGACACATACAATCCCTTTACACTGCAAGCTTGTTAATTTCGGTCCACTCAAGGCCGACAGTGTTTCGATGGCTGCTCCAGTGCGTCCCTCCATGATGATGACTAAATCGTCGTCATAGGAGTTGTGTGATGTTGAGAAATTTTGTTGGGAGCCAGTCGTTCAGTATCATTTTCCAGACTGCTCAAAAGATAGATCCTCGGGGAGCAGCTCCTGGAAAGATGATAGGTAATGCTGTGATGCATTGTCTTAATTGTAATCTTTCTGTGAGAAAAGTAATCACCAACGCATTTTATTATTATTATTATTATTATTATTATTATTATTAGTTTATTTCTTTGTTGAGGAAACACCCCTGGGACAGCCATTGGCTAGAAGGGTGTGAGTTACATTCTAAGGTGTGAAGCGGACCCCATGAGCCAAAGGTTACAAAGTCCATGGGACGTTCACCCTAAAAGGTTGAATACAGAATTTTGAAATACATGAGTAATTATGATTTTATAATAGAATATTTAAAATTTTGGCATCTTTGACATCAGAATATTTAACATTTTGACATCTTAAGTTGACATCTACAATACTGAGAATATATAGTTAAAAGGGATCAAAATTAAATGCAGTTTTTGAGCCGAGCGGCTGTGCACTACAGTTGCACCAGATGATAGGAGTCGGCAAAGACTTTCAGTCTGGAGGCTTTTTCGTTACAGAGCTTTTCCGGTTCAAATCTTAGTTGATTGAAGAGTTCTGTTGTGTTTGCTGGAAAAAAGCGAATTAGCCTGTCCAGGTTTTTTAAGTTGCTTTGAAGAGTATGTCTTGTTTCAGCATTCTTGGTGGCTTCTCGACGAGAGGAAACAAGCTGTCAATACTGGGAGCGTCTAATCTTCCTGTTAGCAGTTGGGCTAATGTGAAATGTTTCTTGTGTTGATTGTCTTGTGTTGTTTCCAGGGAGGAATGCTGAGATTGGAAAGTAGGATGGCTCTAGAGATAGATAGTAAATGGATGGTTCGAGATCCTGTTCAGCCATCTCAAGAGCCAGTATTCAATACTACTAAGGAACGCTTTCTGGTTGCTCGGTGGGGCAGAGGACCAAATCTGTGAAGCATATAGTGGGATGGGAAGTATATTTCAAGATATACTTTTTAACAAGATCTGGGTTTCTAATGCCAATTAACTCCTGTTTGGTAGCCCAGAGCGCTGCATATGTTTTTGCTTTGATGTAATCAAAGTGCTCGGAGAATGTTAGTCCCTCATCCCATTTTAGGCCAAGGTCTACGTGCGACTTAACCTTTAGAACTTCGCATCCGCTTACCAGCATAGAGATATTGTTCCTGCTCTTTTTCTTTGAAATTGTCATCTGGGCAGATTTCTTTGAGTTTAAATGTTAATTTAATCTCAGTATAGTCATTGAACAATTTGCTATTCTCGCCCTCTAGAGCACGCGCGGCCATCATACGGTGTCAGATGCTCCCTTGAAATCTTGAAGGTGGCGTGAATGAGGCTCTCGAAATGGTAAAAAGAGCCCCCGTCCCACTGTTCAGCCACCTGATCCCGTATTCTGCTCTAGAAAAACACATGGGAATAACCAAACAACACACCAATACCGAAAACAAACAATAGATACAGACAACGTTAGGAAAAATATTTACGCTCCAACACGCATTCTGGATTTGTAACTGAGTCAATGTTGTAACGCAAGCAGAAACTTAGGGCTCTAATTTTACAAAATCAAATCATTCCAAACAACATCAAAATTCAAAGCAATGCTGTCAAAAATGGGGCCTGGATTCATAACGACCTCAGTTTGATTTTGAAACGATGCACGTAACTTCTCAAAGCACTTTGAGGGTCGCCGAAGTTAAAATAAACCGTGTCTTTTGGACCATTAAACAGTTAACCTTTGAGATCAAAGATTCAAACCTTATTATTCGTTATACAACCATGTGTCTCTATGCCTCTCTCATTTGATCTGTAACTTCATCTTCGTTTCTCAGAAGTCCCTTGGTTAAGAGTACTGGATAGAAAGACTTTATGACGATACAAACGTACTAGTCACAAGAAATAATCAGAATTTTCGCTTAAAAATAATAATTCCTCTGGAAGAATTATTCTTTCGATAGAATGTTTCTAGCCAAGCAATAGCAAAAGTTAAGGAGCTTTCCATCAATCTCCACCAGCTCATTAAGAACAAGCTCCATAAGAAAAATTTTAAAAAAGCATTAAATATCTGAATTCTTTCTACTCACTTTCAGTTGAGTCATCAAATGATGTGGTCCTTCTAACGTGGCTCTCTAATTTCATCAGTTCCGAGAAATTATCTCTGGTTTGTTGAAATCAAAAAAGATAAATCTTTTTCCCAGGGAGAGGTTTCATTATTATTATTAAGGATGTACCCAAATGGAATCCTTTGAAGATGCACTTATCTATTTAATTCTCTTGGGTTTTAAGAGGTCCAGAATAACTCAGCTCCAACCCAAACACTATAGTCACTAAATCAATAACAACATCATCGGGGAACTATAAAACTTAACAGATATAGTATTTACACTCTTCCCCTTAATCGTCCATTATAGATTGTTATTTTAGAAGACTAAAATAACACTCTGTACTTTGTCTAATAATAACCAACTTAATTCTCATAACATTACATAAATCTGCATAAACGAGCTCAAGTGGGAAAACAGCATTAATGTACATGAGTTGTCACAAGCTTCAGATAGGTAAAAGTAAAACTAATTTTGCTATAAATTGCACGAATTTTATATTGTGAAGAAAGTCGCTAGGAGTTTCCCGATCTTGCACTTTAAATGAACAACACCACAGCTGTCGTATGCCTGAAGCTTTTGCTATAAGTTTATTTGAATTCTAGCATAACGGCGTGGACAATTTTAATGGCAGCGATGCACAAACTCGATGAGGAAATTAACATAAGTCATGGAAGCATTCGAACCCAGGAGAGAATTAAATATTCTTTATGGAAAAGGAACATACTGTGGCAATATTAACAAAAGTAAAAAAAAACTAACTAAAAGTACAAAAAGATGTTTTTACATTAGACTATTTTGGTAACGGTGGAGCAGTTGATAGATTTGAAAATCGGTTAACTCTATCACCGAATGAAGAGACCTTTTAAGAACTCCTCTGGTCTCCAACGAGATTGAAATTCAGACCTCTTCAAAAGAGTGGCAAGTAGCAAATCCACTGTACTATTACGGAGGGCAACTGATTATATAGTAGCACTTGTTGGCACTGCCAAGCTTGGACAGATTCGTGTATATATATACACGAAAAAAGAACATACGCATCTTGGGATTAATTGATTTCAGCAAGATTTGCAACTACTGAGTCACAAGCATTGGTTCAGATTCTTCAAAACAGTTGCCACCTTTCACCTCGTATTTTAGAGTTCTAAAAACTTCGAATAATCTTTCGTCCGCTGTGTTAGTGCAATTCTGAGTAATTTGTCCTCTCATCAGGAAACCTGGTGACGAGTGGGAGCACCATTCTGTTAAAGATCTCGGACATCACCGACGTTGTCATTTAAAGAAATTATTCGGTTAAAGTCGGCTCATTTTTTTCTTTTAGATTTTCAGTACAAGCCTTTCTCACTCGAAGGTAATTGAAGGATGAAGAGAAAAAATAAACCCAACGAGATTAATACCCAACTCATAAACAATACCCTTTAACTGTAGTTTGTCTACAGATTGCTTATAAATCCTTAATCTTAAGAATGCATTCCTTAACCTTTTATCACGTTACTGCTCCGGTGTCACGGGTTCTTAATTAAAATCAAGCCTTCTTTCGTCTTCTTTAACGCATTTCATTTTTCCTACTATGTACTCATCAAATTATTCTTCTGTCGTCTATATTTTTCATAAAGTTTACTTATTAAAAGCATTTCAATCTTTCCTGCACACTTACAACCTTTTTTCTAGTCCTGCGCTCAGCTCTTCGTTTACAATGATATTTCTCGACCATCCCTCCTTTCCCTTTAATTCTTGCTACTTACTTTTGTTCTAATTTAATGGTGATTTCAGACAACATACTTCTTTCATTCTTTCGTTTTTATTTTGAGATTAGAGCGCTGCAACCTATATTAACCCCATATTTGCATCCAAAGTGGGTACATAGCATTTTAAAGCCATCCGTTCACTTAATTGGTTTCTCGCAGAAACGACTGCAGTGCATTTTTAAAATTTCTCTTGAAACGCCTCCCCATCATGCCGTAAAAATATGACGTTATTACAGCAACGAGAGCAAGTTCACCTATCATATTGTAATGGGATTCTGAAGAGATAAATTAGTTTAGAACTGGATGTAATGTTTTTAAATCTAATCGCCTGTTTACTCTATTATTCGATAGTTTATTTGCATGCATCATTATTACACAATCTAAATCATCTCTCAGAGTTATGAGGACTCACTTTTTCCTCTTCATGGAACTGACATTTGTTAACGCTTCATTAGAAAAATAATTCCAAGCCAAGAATTCATCTGTGACATGATTTTTTGAGCTCTGAAGACGCTTTTCGTATGTTTTAGATACAAACTTTGAGATTTGTTAAAGTTTCTTGTCAGGATGTACAATTAAATGCTTTCTTTCTTCTTTAAGGAATTTATTTAATTATCAAATAATCGATATAACATGTAAGAGAGAGATAATTCGTATGTATTAAGCAACAAAGCAAGGATGGATATGAAACATCAGCATCGTGTATTCTTCAGGCAGTTTGCTGGACAAAAATCGCGAGGGCCCCGAAATTAAACGTGACCAAACTGAAACTTTGAATAAGTAAGAATGTTTCACTTGAGTATTTTATGACTGTGCCACGGGATAAGTTCTTGAATGCTATGGATGGCTGTTCTGTCGAAAAGTAGTGAGTGCATTAATGTACCTTCATTTTTGTACGGTTTCGTTGTTTTGTAATTTTGTAATTGTTTTTCAGAACAATATATGCGAACATATATTGTTCTGTAAAAATATGACGTTATTACAGCAATGAAACTCGATTTTTCATCCAGGAAATCGCCCGAAGAATGTAGATAGACACAATATACTAACTCCTCGTAGCCTTAGTTGCTTTGTCGCTTATGGAAACAAAAATATCGTCTACTTTATTCAATTAATGTCCAATTTTCATCCCAATAGTTTTCAGGAGTCAATTCTATAAAAAAAAGCTGCTAACGTTTTACCACTAATGAAGTGTAGGAACAGTATCGGACAAGTGCACGACTTTGGATTTGAGCAGTATCGTTTTGTACTGTTCACAGGCTTCGTGAATTTCCCCACAAAGAAAATTAGATTTTTTTTATTAGTAAAACATAAAACCAGACCTTTTAGAACACATAAAATTTAAATAACAGCCTTGATAACTGCAGTTGTAGTAGATTATTGTTGGAGCACTATGGTTTCACTCGTCCATGACTATTATTGCTTTAAAAAATTTAATTTACCTGTACAATATGAAGGATGAAGTTTTTCTTTTGGCCTAATACTGTTTGGAATGACACATTTTCTTGTATTATGATATTAACGCTATAGGCTCGTATAGGCTTACTCCTCTTTCCTATTTGATAACCTTGGCTCTGCATAAATAAATTAATTAATTTACTTCTATATTTCTAAAAGATTCTAAAACTAATTACATCTTATTTCTGACAAAAAAATAATCTCGCTCACTGATAATTAATTTCAGTAATATTACCAGTAATAATATTTCTAGATAACAACAGATTTCTCTACTTTAAATAACTTTAAACTGTAAACATTCTTGGGTGACAAACATATTCACAAATACTGCTTCCTCTGCATCCAAAAGTTTCTTTCGTTCAGATTCCTTAACAGCTACATAAATTCGCCTTACCATAGAATGCTTTCTCCAAATCTATGATGGCGTGCGCATCAAGTAGCTGTTCAATTTCTGCTGCATGCCATTCTTACATCCTCTCGTGGATAATCACTGTTCTCCCAACACCGGATGGAAAAGACCTGAGTTCGAATCCTGTCAAAGACGCGAAGAATTTTTATGGGTCTTTTTCATAACGTGGCTGAGTTAGTCGGTCTCAGGGAAGAGTAAAGAAGGTAAAAGGTAAACTGCAGCCATTATCAACCGACTGTAGGATGGAATCCTCCTCAACAATTCATGCTGAGGGAAATGGACCATAATTTGCCACACTGGTCCAGTGCGGGTTGGCAGATCGACCATATTTAGAAGTCAGGGGCTTGAACCCCCGGTCTACTCAAAGAGCGTGTGCTACTGCACTCCCGCCCCTGACCACTCGGCTACGGAGGCCATCGGGGAAGGGTAGCACGGGTTTTTCTTCCAGCAAACCTTTCTCTAATTGCTAAAATTGTTCTCGTATTTACTTATTCAATTCGTGTTATATTATTTATTCTGTTTCGAAAAGCAGCAATTCCATCTGACGCTATTCTTCGCAGTCATGTGTGGTGAGTTAAGAATCTACAGTTAAACTTTTGTAATGTTTCAAGATTAAGTTTAAGATGGAAACACCAGTGCTCCGATGTATTTTATTTTATACAGAATTCTTTGGTAAAACGTAGTTTTATTTTATTTTTTCAGTCTATACAAATGTCTGTTTTGTTTGTTTTTTTAGCATAGGGTTAGGTCATCTGCAGAATTCATTCACAATTCACAAATTAAGTTGAAACAGTTTGTTTTTTAATTTATGACAATCGGGTTGGGTTATGATAAAACCCAAGCAGTCCTGGGAGTTACTTCAAGAATAAAATCACGCAGCAAAGCGATTAACTGAATGGCGAATCATGTCAAAGTGCTAAGTGAGCCGGCATCCTAAAAGCCA
This sequence comes from Mastigoproctus giganteus, assembly GCF_048544385.1. Lineage (NCBI taxonomy): Eukaryota > Metazoa > Arthropoda > Arachnida > Uropygi > Thelyphonidae > Mastigoproctus > Mastigoproctus giganteus. Next base: position 90,741,126 of record NC_143582.1, on the reverse strand, counting down.
GTTTTCCGACAGAGTTGCGCGACGATTAAGTTACATATAAGCAAAGTGCTTGAGAAGCACACTGGGTTTTCTAGTCCCCGATAAAAAGAGAAAAATCTCTTCATTATTCGTTAGAACAATAGATAGGTATTTCGTATTTTTCAAGAGAACAGTACTTACATCTCAGTAGGAGGAATGTTTATATCTCCCGAGGTATTATTACTCGCGAGAGCCACTGCTATAGGAGAGTACAATAATAAATTCCGAGAGGAGAACGCCAAGTAAGGGCGAAGAGCACTAACAATTAGCCTAAGAACTGTATTGCATCTGTAAACAGAACTATCTCAATAAATGTGGAACGCTGAAAGCCGAGAATTTGCTCACCATCATTACATTTACAGATGTACACCAGAGATCTTCATTTGAGGACAGATTGAAATAGGAAGAATGTATCAGTACTCCGCAGACTTCAGAATAACGGAACGAGCTTGAACATTAGTATTCCGATGCATGCTCTTCCACGCAGTGACATTCAGAAAGTGTCTCAGACATAATCACTGGTGAATAAACAGGTCTTGAAGTAAATGGTGGACATCTTCAGTACTTTCTCCTGTCCTTTCACGGTTCTCGAGAAGAATTAATATTATTTTAGGACCACTTTAAGTATGCCACGAAATTTAACAGAATGCAAAAAATATCTCTTGATCACAGAAAACAATTGTCATTATTCCAGAAAAGATGGAGCAGAGATTTTATTGTTAACAGGAGAAAGCAACCTCAATCTCGATTCTTAATTAGAAGGCCATTATAAACAGATTAAAACAAAAATTACTCGATTGAGAAGACTATCATTCTTTAAAATTTGTTTTATACTCCCTTAAATATATTGTAAACGAAACTGAATCTATAAATGAGATGTCGTTCGGCTTTATGAACGTTCCATTATTTGTTATTCATTTATATACTGGTGAATCTTCGTCACTGGTGGATTAGTTGTATTATCAGTGACGAAGATTCGCTAGTATTGCCGTTAGGCCGTTTCGCTTCAACGTCAATTTATTTGTCACATTATTACAAACTATGTATATTTATGCGACATGCATAATGTAAAATTAAATAAATATAAGCTTGAAGCGGCCATGTTTAATATATCGCCAACCACCATATTCGATTCATGACTACAGTGATAACCTTTTTACAAATCTAAAGTATTTCACTGAAGTCAACACCATAATTTATTGTGACATTGATTCTTAGAGAAGCCACTTGACCCTTTTTATTGATTCCGTTAATTCCAATATTTCGCGTTTCATTCGTGTGAAGGAAATGGGAATTGAACTCAAGCCAACCCAATCAAACGGGCAACAGCAATATCATTTGTATTAATCGCGAGGACCGGGAGGCTCCTTGCACACGCAAAATGAAAACGGCAATTGTATCTTCGTGCCGACCACATATATAGCACCAGTGCACTCCCTTTTCGAAAACTTGAACTGTTCCTCAACAAGGGGAAGGGATATTCAGAATGCCTCTTCGTTTCTCGCAGCATTAAATGCTCAGTAACGCTTTCTTCTGTGATCCCACACCCCGCACAGTTCAGCTCGCATCCAATCACATATCGTGATTAGAGGCCGAAAAGTGAACCGAGAGATGAACTTTTATCGATCACGGCACATAGGGAATTAATTTACTTTATTTACTCACACAAGTCGGTCCATGCTACAGAAAGGTCTTTTAGGGATTTGTGCTGAGATTTTCTGTTCAGGCATTTGATATTGTTTACTTCTTAACGATGAACTTCCATTTGAACAAATCTGGCTGTTGTTAAATAGAAGACGATTATAGTCGACTTTTTGGTTACCGAAAAATCCTCCGAGGTAGAATTATCTCTCTTAATTAAGCATCAACACGCACAGTTCTGTGGGCACAACGGAAGGGTAAGAAGACATGCGAGAGAGAGAGAGAGAGATAGAGAGAGAATGGCGAAAAAGAGAAGGGACCGTCCGTCCAGTGTCATCATTTTTCATCACAGAGAACACTTAAGATAAATTCTTCTTTATAAGTGGGATATTTAAATTTATTCGGATTATATATTGGTAATAAGGGAAGTAATTTGCACATATATTTTTTGCAGAATTTCAGGACTTATTATATTCATAGAGAGCTTGATATTTGATGTTAAGAGTTTTACCGATTTCTCCTGCGTATCCATATCCCCCCTCCTAAAGAAGTATTGCTACTCGGAGCTCACCTCCAGGCCACCCATTAATTGAAAATTATACAGTGAAGTTTTGGCAAACACTTCTAGAATACAGTACAGAGTTTTTAACCTCTAAGGTACGTTTATTTGGTAATCGAATGCACCTGAAATGTAACGCATTGAGTACATTACCTTAAGTTAACTCTGTCATCACTTGATAAAGGAGAACAGACTACATTTTTATAATGAAGGTCCAGCAAATGCTTCTTTTTCTTAAAATACAGGTTCATGATCCTGAATAAGATACCTCATTCAGGATGATGATTCTTTTCCTAAATCGGGTTAGTGATCTGATTTCAATTCCTTTACAAATGATAATCGTAATCAGAATGAATTGAGATCTGCTATATATGAAGCAACATCGTTAATGCATTATTGACAAGATGTACACGTCTTTGTGGGTTGCCAACGAGGCATTTCAGGAGCCGATACTCGATCCCTATTTAAATGTTGTCTTCCATTCCACCTCCAATATAGCACCTATAATCCTTTACAGTATTGGTAGCCTTTATCCTAAATACCATATCCACCACTTCATATCCAAAGGCAAACATAGTTATCACGGAATCGTACCATTTTGCCAAATTTGGCAATTACAGAAGCTTTTAAAGAAATCGCACATTATCAAACTGTGGAGTACATGGGAAAAACGGAGATTCATTCGTCTTCTCCGTAAATCTCATCTGGTCGGAAGTCACCACTTGGGGGGGGGGGGATTACAAAGTGTTTCAAAATATCTATGTAACTGCCTTTCAATTAGATCAGACATTTGGCATTGCTGCATCTAAATTTTTGGATTCATGTCCTAAGATTAACAAAACTAAAAATGAAAAAAAAAATGTCTCGTCATGATGAACTCCACTCCAAAGAATTCCAAATTCAATGCCACAAATTTCAGCATATCGGAATGGCTGAAAGTGGCTGCACTATTAACAGCTGAACGCCTTTGAAGTGGCCTGAACCAAACCTACCATGCAGGTGTGCAGCGCTCATGTACACGTTTAACATCTTTAAGGTTCTTGTTTGGATAGTGCGAACTCTTCTTCTTTGGGATTGCCATTTGAAGTAAATGTGAAAATACACATTAAAAGGTACACACAGAAAAAAAAAGTCTGTATTTTTTTTTATTTTTCTCTTCTAACATGTAATTGCATGAAATTACAATTACAATGAACTCCATGCAATTACAGTTACGAGTAACCTCAAATTAACTGGAGTGACAGATATCGGTGTAGACAAACGATTAGGTTTATCTATCACCTCATCAACATTTACTCATAATAGTAGCGTGCATATCAGTATGATGTATGGCTTCCATTACCAGGGATATAGTGGCTAAACGCCACTATATCTCAAGGGAATAAAGTAGGGAATCGAAGATGTGGCGAATGTCATGTTGTTGTTTTTGTTGTTGTTTTTATTGGGTTTTAGGAGCATCGGCGGCTAAGGCCATGTTGCTCCGTGTATATTGTCTGTAAATTGCGTGTGTTTTGAGATCGATTTTTTGTTTTTCTGGACAAAAAACCCGAGTTTCCGGGAGAAAAATCCATGCTACCCTCGCCTGAGACTGCATTGCTCTACCAATGTGAAAAAGACCCATTAAACATTCCCCACGTAATCGACGGAACTCGAACTCAGGTCTTTTCCACCCGGTGTAGAGAGCACGGCGGTTCTACCAACTGCGATACCCACGAGGGCCGGCGAATGTCATCTTGGTAACTGAGACATCCTTCTTGAAGTTGTGCTATGGCTTGAGCAACAGCGACAGGGGCCGAGAAGCGAAGGTCAATGAAGTCCCATCACATTCCCAATAAGCCAGATGGGCGACAGATGTGTGACCTTGCAGGCCAATGATGCATGTTCACATCACTGTCAGGATATCAGAACATGTGGGCGGGTATTGTCCTATTTGGGAAGGAGTGCAGAAAGGGCAGAAAGGTCTTAGAATAGTTTAACATAATATCTTGCCGTCAGCGTGCCATCAATAACGACGTGATGTGAATTGCTACTGTAACAGATGGCTCTCCATGCCCTAATTACAGGCCCAATACGTTGCTCCTTGAAGTTGGCTAAATTACTTCTGTCCCCCGCTTGTTTTCAGGCGCGTATATGGTCATTCCTGGATCCCTGGCTATCTTTCTTTCCCTCATTTGTGCCCCCATATTGGCACAGACAGGAGTGGTATTACAAGGTTGTAAATCTGGCGAATTGTGACAGATCTCTTTCTGCTGCTAGTCGGCGGATCCGTCGATCCACACGTTCTGGCGTTCTTTTGATGTCACCAGAGCCCTGGCGACGCATCTGATTAACCTTCTATATCCATTTTTTTCTGACAGCGACGAATCGTTTGGGCATCACGATACACACGACCGGCGATGTGCCTGTTGCCGGTGATTTGCCTTCTGAACATTCAGCTTCTGAAAACATGTGATCTGACTCCTTTCAAAGTACGTAAACTGACGCGCCCAACATTGTCTTAAAGGTATTAAAAGCATTGCATACTCTCAGACAGTCATTTCCTCACACGCTGTTTGGCCTATTAATGTTTTTACACGTTTTAATATCTATAATCTTCGGATTCCAAGGTCCGGACGGTAGCAGATAGGACAATTGAACATTCTCTTGCGAATATTCAGTTTGACATGCTAATTGTTTACGTTCACATAAATTTTAATGCATAACTGACGTTCACATGCGTCAGTTTAAATGATTCATTTAAAATTTTGATCAATACTCAACGGTCCAATTTTTCATGATCATAACGGAGTTCTTCCACGTACACTTAAACGTTGTCTGCGTTGGTAACACACTGGTATGGTCAACGCCCTCCCCACACCGGGTGGAAAAGACTCGGGTTCGAATCCCTTCGACGACAATAGGAACTTTAATGGGCTTTTTTCACTCCGTGACTGAGTTAGTCGGTCTCAAGCGTTGAGAGCAAGGTTTTTTTCCCCAAGAAACTGGAGTTTTTTCGTCCAGCAAACAGGTAAATCGACCAGAGAACGCACATAATTTTTTTTTATCAACATTGCTCATCTAACTGTGACACTAAGAAAACAGATCTTTAACTACTAAATGAGCTAACTGTTACACAAAATGCTAACACCCGGATGCTAACATCCATTCCAAAATAAGTCTCGACTAATAGAAACGTTGACAATCACACAATCAAAAGTTGTTGATAAAAGTAAAAACCAAATAGTAGAAAAACATCGAAAGCCAATTAGTTTCAAGAAAGAAAAGTAAGTAAATAAACAATACAATTTAAACTTAAATAATGCGTGACTTTGCATATATTATAATAAACGATACGAAGCTCCTCCATCAGACTTTGGATTCAATGTGTCATATGCCATGAGGCATGTTGCAATTGGCAACTCGTAGTTGAGAGAATGAAACTAATAAATGATTCTTTAATGCATTACGATTTTTCATTAGCAACATTAATTTCAAAAGACTTCATTTTGATGGTTTATGTGTAAGTTCTCAATAAAATCTTGCGGATAAATTTGTATCCGGGAAAGGAGTCAAACTAAATGTATCAGAGGGCAGTTTTTAACATTATTGGAAAGTTTGATGCCACACACGGGAACTAGGTGGTGATTGCGCTAAGTAACGCATGAGCTGTTTTTAATCTTGGATTTAATTAGATGTAGGGATTTAATAGCTAAGAACATTGAATTACCACTAATTAATGTTGATAATTCATTTTAGTATTTTTAATTATCCTAATGAATTTATACTGGGAATCTGCTCACTTTGACAGAGGGGAGAATCGCCGAAATCACCCTTATATGATTAAATGTCATAATTTTTTTAGGCAACATATGTAGGCGAGTGTGTGTTAAATTCCAACGCAGCTAAGGCATAAGTATATTCTGTCTGCCCTCGTAGGTAGCACAGTTGGTATAATCTGAGGACCTGAGTTCGAATCACGTCAATGACGCGAGAAATTTTTATAGGTCTCTTTCGCAAGCCCTTGTGTGGGTAACATAGTTGGTAGGAGCGCCGTCTTCCCCACACCGGGTGGAAAAGACCCGAGTTCGAATCATGTCGATGAGTGAGGAATTTTTATGGGCATTTTTCACAACGTGTCTGAGTTAATCGGTCTCAGGTGAGGGTGGCATGGTTTTTTCTCCCAGAAACTCGGGTTTTTAGTCCAGCAAACAAAAATCAATCTAAAAACACACGCAATTTGTAGGCAATATACACAGAGCAATATGGCCTTAGTCGCTGATGCTTCTAAAACTCTACTGCAACAACAACAACAACTTTTTCACAACGTGGCTGAGGTATTCGGTCTCAGGCGAAGGAAGCATCAACACCGTCTCCATTACTGGCCAAGTATTTTTCTGGCTTACCAGCCCTTAATCAGGGGACGTTTGAAAATCACCTAGCACGGCTCCCTGGCGAAAACGCCTCGTGTGTCAGACCACCTTTCCTAGGGAAAAGTGGTTAGGGGTGCAAATCGAATTTCGGACACCACAATGCCTGAGAAAGCTGACCAGCCTGTACCCTTTCGATGCTCCTACTCTTAATCCATGCATAGTAGCATAACATTAACTTTAAATGCTTTCAAATAAAAGAGGTAAAATGCAAAATGAACATCAGAAGACGAGCATTAACCAGCTGGTATCCATTAATAGTCGGTTGGTCTCCGGGACAACTTACCTCCATTTCCTAAAAACACAACCTACAGAAGTGAAAATAAAACGTGAACAAGTGTCTTCTTGTTTTCCAATCTTTAACCTATTCGTCGTACTTTTTTATAGGCTCGCCCTAAAAAACGTGCGATGCGCATTAATAAACGAAAGTGGATAGTATACGCTTTATCAAAAATATGAAGCGCTATTCTGTAATCATTGAATCAACCATTTATAGCATAGCATGTTAAAAGTTTCCGTTTTTAGTTTTGTCATATGTGGAGTTTGCCGAATTCTCGCATAGAATTCGCGGAACAGTGGTACCCACCGGATTGACACAGCTTCCAAATTGTCTTTCACCAAACTGTCATGTACCGAACTGAAATGAACCCATAATTTTGTGCCTTCACGGGTAGCGTGGTGGACAGAAAAATCGTCTTTCCCCACATCAGGAAGGGAAGGACGGTGATTATTTTAGAATTCAGGCAACTTGAGTTCTAAAATTTTACGGGTATCTTGAAACTGCCTGAATTCGAATTCTGCGAGGAATTTTTATGGACTATTTTATGCAACGAGGCTGAGTTGGTCACAGGCGAAGGTTGTATGTTTTTTTTTCCCTCCCGTAAACTCAGTTTTTCATCCAGGAAATAGGAAAATAAACCACAGAATACACGCAGTTTGCAGATACAATATACATCTCGTCTCGTCGCCTTAGTTGCTTTGCGCATAACACACACACACAAGTTCGTAGTTGCTAATATTTTTAAATTATTGTAATAATTAAATGATGTGAGGAGTGAAAGTCCAGCCTTTGGTTTGGAAGGTGCCTTAAAAACATTGCAAAACGCTCTTCGGAGGGCAACAAATATTTACAATCAGTTAAGTTATCCAGTACCGAGTACTTTTTCTAAGTGGAAAGCAAAGACTTCTCAAAGAGGCACAGCGTGGTGAAAATTACCACGTTAATCACAGCGTACTCATCAACAGAAGGCAGACCATTAAGAGTAATGTCAGAGTGATGCTTCAGTTAAACAAAAAAATTGAGAAACGTTAACTACTGAACGGAGGTACCATGCTGCGAATTCATAATAATATGGAATGACAGAATTCAATTAAAGCAATCAAGAAAATCTTAGCGTGGTAGCATTATCTTTATAATACATAAAATTTTATAATATAAGTTGTAAATTATGAATACATTAAACAGAATAGACAGCACATCGCTAATCACATAGTTATGAATGGTAAAAGTGTTCATTAAAATTTTACTCTTAATTATTAAATACACCGTGTTTTTTCTGATAAAGTAACGAAACACAAATCAAAACGTTAAGTAAATTATTTATATCACGTGGTGTGGTTTCCTCCTCTAACACAAATCTCTAGTCTCGTTTCTGCAGAGAAATAATTTCTCCAGTTGAATGTTAATGTTTTTAGCCAGACATGAAAGAGATATGGAAAATTACGAGACGTAATACTCAGATCAATGTGATAACTGTTTCCTGGCTCTTGTTAATCAGCAAATGCCAGTAACCTCTCCTTCTCTGTATACACCAGTTTTTGCTTTGTCACGACTTCTTCAAATTTCATCTTTGCGACAACAGAACTTCAATTACCTAATAGTGATTGTGTAGCAATTTCCAGGACACCAATAAGTCTGCAATTATTGTACGAAATCAATAAAGCCTTGATCCGAATCGACACAGAAAATTACTTTCAGGCACGCATCGCGTTATTTTATTTCTCTACGGCTACCTTATGTTGGTGAGCATGTGGGAAGTCATTTTTGTGACTGAGGCATGTTTGGTGGAACCTCTAATTCTAGTAAAAAACGATGCGATTTCTTATTAGAAGTAAAACTTGCGTACGATGATTAAAAACATTTAATTTCATCACATAACCAAAAGTTTTTTGGTTATGTGATGAAAATCTAACAGATGAAAATTGTGAAAATCTAACAGATGCCCAATACTGTCTCAAATTAGCTTCCTTGGATATACATCACTTGCCATCAGTTTGAAAATCGAAGAGGAAGATTCAAATTTTATTCTGACGAATAAAAGAAACTTACTAAAGCCTTTACAAACGGGATTCATGTCATGTGGCACCAGGGGCTTCCCCCATCTCCACGTTGCTTTCATTGTGGGTGTACCAGTTTGCTGGGAATGCCAGAGATTTAAAAGTGTGTGGGCATTGTACGTGTGTAGTGTCATGTACCGTTGTTCATCTGGTCATTTAGCCGATGGATCCCTACTGTGGCCAAACGTTGCCCCACTTTCGCCCCATGGAAGGAGACCAGGAACCCAGTAGACTTAGTTGGGTCTTCGGGATTCATTAATAGTACATCTCAGGAGGGTTAAAGGAATTTGAAAGAAAAACAACAAACTGAGTCCAGTGGTGGTCTGGATTAACTAATTCAAAACAAATGCCAAAAAAGAAAAAAAAAATTCCTGTCTCTAGTCATTCTGTTCATCAACGTACCCAGTGAGCTTATACAGACCGCAATCGCTTGCCGACTATTAATTGGATAACCACGAGAGTTTCTTTGATTCACCGCTTCAGAATGCTTAATTCTTACACTTCTGATAATCAGCGGATGATATCTATTTGGACACTATTCGTATTTCGATGGATAATATTCAAATACATCGTGTACGAACTCATATATATTTCAAATGGAATCAGTTACTGTAGATGAGTATTTAAATAATGGATTGTAGGACTGCTCGAATTTGTAGCAGTCCAAAATGACCTAAGAGAGGAACATTTTTGATACACGATCACTTGAAAAGGGAAATGTCTGGAAACCTGTTTTCAGAATTGCATCTCATTTCTAGATCGAAGTACTGTAATGTCAATAAAATAGCAAAAAATAGTTATCCTTAGACAGCTCTTCCTAATTGCACAAATTTTCCTCAAATACATGCGGAATATCGCACGAATATCATATATATTATTAAATTAAACAAAGATTAAAAACTATAAATACTCAGTGCATTTCTTGGATGTAAAATCGAATTCATTTTAAAGCATATCTTTTAGCAGCGAGCACTGATCATAAACGAAGAAACTTTCCGTAACGTTTATGCTATTTTTACAATGTAAAACTGAGTTGCATGTTGGAAGATAAATATAATAGCATAAAATATTTGTGTCCTGTTTAATTATCATTTTAATTATCATCTATTTCACGTGTTTTTTTTTTTGCATGAAGTATATCATATTATTAGATAAAGATGAAAGTAAAGGATAGGTTTCTAAACCTGTAGTTGATCTAACAGTGAACAATTCTGAACAGAAAGTCTTGTACATTTTGTTGGGAAGCAAGTTCCAACCAGGATTTGATTTAGACAAATAAAGAAAAGAAGCCTTTTCCGAGAATGACTCGTTGCTTCCTAGCACGTCGTTTCTCCTTCCAGCATTAAAAGCTACATTCATCAGAGTGATCAATAGTTATATTCAATGACATTTCGTTAGATTCTCTATCGGAAATTTGATGTGTGGAGCTTCTAGAAGCATCTAGCCCACGGGTCGGCAACCTCCAGCACTCATGCCAAAGCGGCACACGAGATGATTTCATTTAATTAACCCGATAAAGCACTGCTACGAAATTCATAACAAAGACAGAGAGGTATGCTAGTATTTTAATTTAATTTTAAAGTGAAGTTTCTTAAATGCATTTCAAAAACTTTTGCTTAATTTGTTTTAAAATTTTATTACTGGAACATAAAATCGTACCTCAGAATGAATTCAGCAAATCCACTTTTAAAAAGTTACCAAACCAGAAGTACTCGTAGCCTTCAGCGCATATATTTGAATATTTTTAACATTTAATTTATTCTATTTTATGATTTTATGATAAATTACTTATTTGTAATATTATACTCTCTGATATTTATATTTAGAAAACATTTTGATATTACTTCCGTATTTCCAGATGTCATTAACTATTACAATGTTTAATACTCGCATATTATTTTCACTATCACATACAATTAGACTGAACTTGACTATACATGTGCTGAGCTGTCTCAATTAATAGAAATATCTTTAAAACTTTTCCCGTTGCAAATTATACATACTAAAAAAACATCAGAACTTTCAAAAACAGCTGCAGAAAAAGGTAGTATCTGGGTTTTTTTGATGCATCACTAATTTTCATAGTTCGCCAGTTCACATGGCCTTTATTGTGTATTATGTGGGTTCACAAATCGATCTGCTGCTGTTGTGCAGACTAAAAACGAAAAAACCCGAGTTTCCGGGAGAAAAAAAACCGTTCTACCCTAGCCTGAGAATGACTAACTCAGTCACGTTGTGAAAAAGACCCATAAAAATTCCTCCCGCCATCGATGGGATTCGACCTCAGGTCTTTTCCATGAGAAGAGTATTTTCAGCAGAATATTGGCTCCTTAAGTGGATGTTAACAAAATTGTGCCTACCTCAAGAGGAAAGAACCACCCGCATGGCCCAGTCCCTTGGCATTTGCAGGTTTCCTGAATAAGAAAGAGATGGATCGTGTTCTCAGAGAAGATGATCGTAGATCTTACCTTCAAGCAAAACTTTTGGAATACTTGTTCTAGAGGATCCCTCCCAGCCAAATCAATTGTTATACACATCAGCTATTTAGAGTCTATTGCATCGTATATATTGTATCTGCAAATATGGTGTGTTCTGTTGTCAATTTGCTGTTTGCTGGACGAAAAGCCCGAGTTTTCAGGAGAATAAACCATCCATGCTACCCTTGCCTGAGACTGATTACCGCGTTGTGAAAAGGCCCATAAATATTCCTCCTGTCATTGACTGAATTCGAATCCGTATGGGGAGGAGGATGATTATATCGATCGCGAGGGCCAATCAACTGAGATCGGATACCGATTTCAAAGAATCGAGTTAACTCGGAGAGGTTCCTTTCAACGCAAATGCCCTCAGCTATCCAAACCTCAGAGTGTGACTTCCTAAGGTTTGCAAGGAATAAGAATTACGTCGAAAGATTTTACATCCAGCGATCCTCTCAGCCACACTCCTACAAGGACTCTTGGATGATCAGATCAGTGCACTTCCTTCACTGTAGAATAATGAGCTTTCGTTTATTTTATAGTCTTAAATTCTAAGCTCATCTTTGTTTTCATATGCTGTTAAACGCCTGGCCACGGCCGAAACGGATTTGTGTATCGCCAAATAAAGGTCATTTACTTACTTAAACGCTTAAAAAAAACAGATACCTTTTTGATTATGTACAGTTTATAGACTGGAATCATGTCATTAGTCAGTACAATATTCTTAAATGCTGTCGAATAAAATCGCTGCCTTTCTTGAAAAAATTTTTAGTAACCATCATGCTGCTGGTCACCAAAGATGCTCATAAAGAAACCTATCTAAAGAGGTAGGATTCTTACTCAACTCCATTTTGAATTTGTTGAGTTTGATTCCGCGAATACCTTGAAGCATTTCCTCGAAATTCATCTCGTGTTCCCGCATCAGTCACACTTTCTGAGAGCAGCAACCGCACAGGGCGAGAATGACTGGAATAACTGGGGGTGGGTGGCTAGTAAGAAACAACCGTAAGATGGAATTTCGTGATGGAATTTAACATCCGGGACAGCAGTTACTTATTTTATTGCTAATTTTAGTTCATACATCTTCCTCAAGATCCCCCTAGGCCTATAAAGAAGCAGTGTTATATGAAGAACGTGCATTTTGACAGTGTCTGTGTGTGTATGTGCATGGAGAGTGATGTTTCATGAATTAAAAAACTACCGGCAGAAGATGTTGGTTGCGTTGGTGAAGGTCTCCGGAATGCGTCTTGCGAAAGTGAACATCCACGCAGTCGTGGCAACCCAGGAGAAGTGGGAGACAAATTGGCGGTGATGTATGAAGAGAGTAACCTTTCTCCTTGTTCCCAATTACCTCAGCCCCGCTCACTAAAGCGCTGCGTCTATCCCGCAGACGCCCCGTAAAGCGTAACGTTAATGGGAATGACCACCAGCAGTAGCCGGGTATAAACAGAAGAGCGTCGGCAGCTCGGAATCGTGGCTAAACGACGGCAGTAATGTTTGCCCTTTTCCGTAACCCTCTTCCACTTCTGATTTAGACAAGTGACGGGAGGGAGGCCTTTCCCGACGAAGGCTCGTCGCCTCCTAATACATCATTTCCCCTTCCGGCCTCATAAAGCTACATTCATCACGGTAATCAATGGAGCTATTCAATAACATCGCTCGTGCAGACAGTTAGGTCCTCGCGTGCCTCCCCGCGCCGATAGGTTGTCCTGTCCGACTGCTTCCGGCCACGCAAACCATTCGGCACGTAACGAGTCTCCAGTCCCACCTACAGGATTGTTAGCCTTCCTGCAGTGTCGGGATGGGATATGACGAGTTCGTGTGCGTGCAGCGAGCTTATTCACTTCGAAGTACAGGAAAGTGCTTAATCGGCACGCACCAAATATGATTACTGGCCGCACAAATAGAAATGGCGCGGTTTAATTTTTTGATCAGTCGGTGGATGATGGCAATGTCCAGTTTTAATTGAGGTTTTGATTTGATTGTGCATATTGGGAAGTCCTACTTTTTTCCTCCATAAATTTAATTCCCCGTTTATAGATTGTATATATATATATCTCTCTTTCGTATTTCTTCTTTCCACTTTCGAAAATCTTCGTCTCATTTGGACAACAATGAAAATTACGTTGAGTCAAAGGACAATTTGATTCCATCAAGACTGGACAGTATCTGGAACGTGACCAATTTAAGAGCTACTGAAAATCTCCACAATGGATATCATCGCTGTTCTCTTATACCGAGTGGAAAAAGCCTGGGTTCGATTCGCACCGCCGGATGGAGTTCAAAAACACCTCCCATGAGGATGAAGGACTTTTATAACGTCTGTCTTTTTTTGTTTTTTTTTTCCCTAACACTGTAGACAAGTTAGATGATGTCAGACCAGTTTGTGTGTTGATTTTTCTCATGGATATTTGTGTTTTTCACCCCAATAGATAGATAGGCAATTTACAGAAACGATATAGCAACCTTAGCTGCCTCTGTGCAAATTCTAAACAACTGAACAGCCTTAAAAACAATAGTTGAAGTAAGATGATATTGATGACTTTTATTTAGATACGCGGTTACAACTGTCCTTCTAAATTGTCAGTCCATTTCAATTAAGCAACCCTCTGACAAAACAACTTTCATTGGATGTTTGTTTAAGATTGCTTTTTTGTTTCTAAACTAATTCCCAGAGCATTATTTCGTGCTATAAAACATTTTATATGCAGTACTATAAAAGAAAAATAAGCAGTAGTTAAAATAAAACAATTCTACAAGATGTAGTATAGAAGAAAAAGTTCTATAAGCAGTACTATAGTATATACAATATCGAGAGAGAGAGAGAGAGAGAGAGAGAGAGAGAGAGAGAGAGAGAGAGAGAGAGAGAGAGAGAGGGGGGGAGGATTTATTCTTTGTATTAAGACAACAGTAACTGAGTTTCCTTCTGGTTATTCGACTGTAGTAAAATGTAACCAGAATGGGAAAAGCGCGTGATCTACAGACTTTGAAAAAAATCTTATCGTGGGTGGACGTTTATTAGTAGCAACCACGACCCCAAAAGCATCCATCTCAAAGGTTTTTAATGACTAGAAAGTAAGCAGAAGGTATAAATGTGGCAGAAAAACAATACTTCAAAGCGAAGCCGTCGTACTCTAAGAAGGACTGTACGAAAAAAAATAGGAAAAATGAGCTTAAAATAACATCTGAACTCAACCACGCCAGGAACTGCCATTTTTCAACCATAGACAAGGGTTGAAAAACGTGGTGCCAAGAACGTCATTATTGGACAGTGGAACAATGGAAGAAAATCATGTGGTCAGACAAATCACAATACAACTTGTTTGCACTGATGGTAGACAGAGAGTGTGGCGTGATGGACCTGCTTGCTTTGTTAAGACAAGCCAAGCACCTGGAGGTGGCAACTTGGTATGGGGAATGTTTTTGTTGGCACGGATTGGGTCCGTTGATACGGGTGGAAGGTCCAGAATTTTGCATCAGATCTACTGCACCTTGCAATGTTACCCGTTTATCGCAAAGGTGATATTATCCATTTATGGATGACAATGCAACAACGCATCGTGCAGAATCGTGCAAGAATTGTTCGGAGAACATGACAGCGGTCCACTCAAAGAGCGCGTGCCATTGCACTCTCGCTCCTGACCACTCGGCTACGTCAGGCCTAACTGTTAGAGAAACAGATCCCACAGGCATGTCGATTGAAATGGTGCAAAATATTCTGTCAAATGAATTAGCTATGACAAATGTTTCTACTCGTTGGGTCCTCCGACTTTTGACAGTTGATTCGAAATGTCTTCAATTCGAAAATTTTTGCTCGCTATCAAGCAAATCCTAAAAGTTTTTTGGCCAGATATGTAGCTATGAATGAAACATTATGAAAGGTTTCTAGCCTCGAATAACGAGGCAGACTCAGAATAATGGTTTAATAATGGCTAAATATTTCTTAACTTAGTGTTTTGATAGAATTATAAAGGTCAGTAGATAGAAACGCGCACTACAGTGCGTAAGGAAAATGAATTATTATGATTGTAAGCAATGCGATCATGTGTCATAATGTTTGACAACACAGACACTTTCCTGTAAGAACAAAGAATTCATGAAATTAAAATTAGCGAAAAGAAAATCCAGAAGCAAACTTTCAAAGGTTCTGCCCGAACATATTAAGGTAATGAGGACAGACGTTACACTTTGGGTTTAATCCAATAATTCGCAGCTACCACCGAAACAAAAAAAAAAGAAAAAAAGAAAAAAAAGAACCTGAAGAACGAATTAAATCGATTCACGTGTTCCTTAACCTTCCTTTTTTTTATACAAAGAAATGCGATTATCTCAACAGACTCTCTCTCTCTCTCTCTCTCTCTCTCTCTCTCTCTCTCTCTCTCTCTCCCTCACGTGCACACTCATGAAAGTGTCCTTGTTATAAACTGAATTCCTCTGAGGTCTGCAAACCCAACAAAAAAAAAAAAAAAAAAAGAAGAAGAAGAGAATGGGGAATTTTCCTCATACGAAAACTCAATAGAAAAATCACGGACTCAGTTATTGGTTTGGATTATTGGAAAATCTTAGAATCTGTGGACAGTTAATTGAATCCTTTTTAAAATGGTTAGATTCAGTCACAAAAACGCGGAGAATTTAATCACTGCTAAATAACAGGGTTAAGTATGCGTGGACAATCATTATATAAAACTGTTTTTTTAAACTTTGCTGTGGCCACATTATTTCCCAATCAAGAATAAGCGTAAAAATGACCACAGAAAACGCGATATATAAACAAATTAAACGAAACTGCCGTACAATTAAGGTCCACGAAATTCTCCCTCCACTTCGAAGTAATCAAATAAATAGACTGCAGATTATTTTAATAAGTTCCCATATGTGTCATAAATAAAAGTAATAAATTTTCTGTTTATGCTCTGGGATGGGCACAGGGTCAGCGTAGTTTAAAAATAGAGAGAATAGAAGAACAGCGCTGTATTTAGCCATTACATGGACTAGGACCATGATCAACTGAAACGCATGTACTTCGGTATCCTTCACTCCCCACCTTAACTATCTCAGAAATAAAATCAGAAATCACTCGTCACTATTTGCAAGAATCACCCGCAAGGACTGGGGCATAAAGAAGAAAACTCTTGCTCTTTTTCACAAAACTGTGTTCCTGCCAATCATCCTCTATGCCTCGGGTGTCTGGTACAAGAAAGCAACCACTGCAACTAATAAAAGAAAACTAGAAACCATACAGAGGTACATCTTGCTGACTATCTCACGAGCTTGTAACACAGTGAGTACACACGCGTTTCAGGTGCTCACGGGTGCCCTCCCCTTGGACCTGGAAGTGATACGCAGTGGACTCCTCTACAGCCTTTCCAGAGACATACCGGATACCTGCCTAAATTTCACATTAAATGTAGCCAGCGAAACGAAAATAGAGAAAAGAAGACTAACTGTACATCTCCAACAAACCTGGCAAACACGGTGGCAAAACTCAACAAAAGGGCAAATAACGCGAAAATTCCTCCCAACTGTCTCGGCCGTATACCCAAAATATCCAAGCTGGCTCTCCCCAGGATTGCTGGCCACGTACCTCCTAAAAAAAAAACTGGCCACGGCGCCATCAGATTCAAACTGATGACCTTTGGACTGAGCAACATCGCCCTCTGTCATTGTGGCTTAGTGGAAACGTGGGAGCATTTAATGTACCACTGCAATCTTTAAGAAGACCTCCGATGCCGACTAATTACAGAATTACATTATGTACCAGAGAATCAAGAGGAACGCTTACTGGAGGAGGAGCACAGCTACAAAGCACTCAAACTTTGCACAAGATCTTTTTGACAGAAGGCATACTCTGTCAAAAAGCCACAATAGCGATTCTCAGGCCCACAATATATGACTTTGCAAACAACCGTATAAGGTGCACGGACAGTCACCATCAAGACAATCCACAAAGGGATTGCATCCCAGGAAGAAACAACAAAAGACTATGACTCCAGACATAGACATAAGTAACCACAGACTGGACTAAATACCCACAACTACGGACCTGACTAAGGCACCTGTCCTGCTGCCAAGTGACAACCACAGACAGGAACCTACACCCGGATTGGACAACTAGAACCCAACCAAAGACCTAACTCAAGCAGACATGCAGCTGCCAGGCTATTCGGCGACCTGTGCCGGCTCCTTTGCCGGGCACACTTTCCTCCCTCCCCTGGCATTCTAGCTTCTTTAAATTATTTCGCTCTCTCCTCGGCCATTAAATTTTCAAACTCAACCCCTTCAAACCGGGAAACATGTATGTGATCAACATACAACGTGCAAATTTTTTTTTTTTTTTTAGGTCCTTGCCATTGAAATCTCAGGAAAATAGGTGGCAGGACCTGCCAGAGTACATGCAAATTACTAGGTACCTGGTCTGCCTCCACGGGGCGAAAGTGGGGCAACGTCGGGCCTCAGCAGGGGCCTGGCGGCTAAATGGCCAGAAGAACAACGGTACATGACACACATTTCAAGATCCATACACTTTTAAATCTCTGGCCTTTACAGTGAACTGTATCACCACACAAAGTAAACTACGCGGAGATGGGGGAAACCCCTGGTGCCGTTTGACCCCAAACACACTTTACACTTTACTGCGGTATCCTGTTCCATCGCGATTGACCACTCGGCTAATGGTGATCTTCTAGATCTACGTGTTTCGAAAAATGTTTATGAAAACATCAAGTTTTTCGTTCGAGTTTCTGGAAGAAAACCAGCATGGAATTTTACGTTTTTCTTCTTTTCTTATTGAGAAGTGTTAGCAACACTATATTTCAAATATTGATGCACTTCTGTAACATACTACGTTCGCAAGAGTGCTAAGGTAGCACGCCCCTCGACTCGAGTGTTGTTTGATATATAGTCTACCATAAAAGGAGTTATCTGAAGTTGACTTAATACCATTTTTCGATGTAGTCTCCTTGTAACTCAATGCCCTCTTTCCAGCCATGCTACAGATTCACGATCCCAGTTTTTTAGTCGCTTTCTTGAATGTCCTTAAAAAAGAAGTGTGCAGTCCATATCACCTCCTCATCTAATCCAAATTTCCTTCTCCATAAGTTGCTTTCAGTTTAGAGAATAGGCAACGGATGGAGCTAGATCTGTCGATGGGGGCAACATTCATAGCCACCTGATGAATTTCAGCCATGGAAACAACCGACGCAACTGATAACTTGAAAAGGGCACGACATACTTTGTTGTGCCTTTTTCATTCTCTGTATCACTGCGCTCAGCCATGTGCCAGACATGGCACATGGGTACTCATCACGACAAAACAAAATTAAATTTTTGGTTAATTTTCTGAAAAAAACATTATATCTCTAAAAATATTTTAGCGTTTAGAATATAGCGATTTGAACTGGATGGAGTGAAGCAAATGACTCAGTAATGTATTTAAGAACTCGCATATTTTCGTATAAAGCTGTAAAGAAAGGAAGATAACTGCCTTTGTAGCTAGCATAATGGTTTACGATCACCATGTGGAAAAGTCCTGTGAATTCTGTCAAGACGGGAGGAATTTTTATGCGCTTCTTCACACACTGTGGCCAAGTAACATTTTAGTCATGGGTTCGGTTATCTCCCGAAAATTCGAGTGAACAGGCAAGCCTACCGAAAAGAATACACAAATATAAATATAATATTGCGTCATGAACTTCAACTGTCTTGGCGTTTAATATAAACAACCTTATCATGTTAACAGACTTCGCATGATGGAACATTTGTTGCCATAAGTTATCTTTAAATTGTTTCCAATCAGGTGCATCTCTTCACAGCTGCAGGGTATCCATCTGCGGATGGGTTCTTCTAATATGATAATGCTCTATCTGACAAGGCCAGAATTTGTATAACACTGGTTCCGGGTACATGGGAGCGAATTCAACTTACTGCGATGACTTTTGCAGCCACCAGATCTCGATCTGAGCGCTCGTGTGATCAAGTAGAGATCCACAATCAGTTGTAACTGTTAGGAAAGCAATTAAGTGGACCAACGTTTCTGTGGCACGCTTTCGACACCTCGCTGAGTTCATGTCACAACGAATACTGGCTGTTCTGAGGGCTAGATCTTTACACTTTACAACGAATGAAACACAAACTGGTTTGTCAGGTGTATCACAACTACAGAAACACGAATAGGTTTCGCAGATTGATCATAAATACTGGAAATACTTTGACAGATGGATCAATGGATCCGCCATCTGTTTCTTCTTTGATCCTTTGATAAAACACAAAAATAAACAACTAATATAAGATGAAAACTAATACTAAGCTTTAAAGTCGATGAGCTCAGTAACCATTATATTTTAACCCTATTACTGTAAGGATAGCTCTTCATCCCTGTATTTCAAACAAAATATTAATTTTGTTTGAAATACGGGGATGAAGAAAAGTTCGTATTTTGATTTATAAAGAATTTGCATATAGGCTGCCAGGGCAGGTCGTGGAGTCTTGTCAATGATATATAGGAATTTTGCTAGCAGGGACAGGGATGTGATTATCCCATCCTACAAGGCAATGGTCAGGCCACACCTAGAGTACTGTGTACAGGGCTGGAGGCCTCATTTTAGAACGAGTACAAAGGTAACAAGATTGGTGAGAGGACCAAAGGAGTGCTCTTACCAAGAAAGGCTTAAATGCTGCAAATTACAGCGTCTAGAGAGTAGGCACCTGCGAGGTGATCTGATTGAGGTTTATAAGGCCTTGAATGGGTTGAGCAAGCTGAATGCTGATGGGACTCTTCCTCTTGCTCATACTAAGAACCCGAGGGGACACAGTTTCAAATTGAGGAAAGACGGTTGTAGAATAGATGTGCGGAAATTTGCCTTTAGCCAGCGGGTAGTTGATTGGTGGAACAGACTTCCACCTTTTGTTGTGGAAGTTGATAGCCTAAATAAATTTAAGGCTGAGCTAGACAGGCATTTGGAACGAATGGAGGGGTGAAATGGGAGTTTTTTTTTTTTTTTTCTGATGCTGCATAAGCTTGCTTTCTTGCATCGTATGCCTCTACTAATGCTAATGCTAATTCCTTCTCTTCTTGAATTTTGAAGCTTCATAATATTGCTTAACATAGTGCAACGGACGGAAAAAAGCAAAGACAAAAAATTCAACTGTTGGTAAGTGGAATACAAATTTAACGATTTAATTTTAAACTGCTCCTCAACACCTGTTTCTGAGGGAATTGTAGAAAAAGGGAAGACCGAGTTTGTTGTCATTTCGAACTATAGTATACTCATTGAGAAATTAGGTTAATAAGCAAATCACGCCTTGTTCTTGGGGCATCGCTGTCCGAGCGTGGGGTCTCTTCCATTTCATTTTGTAAATATGTAATTACATATTTTGTGGCCTCTTCCCACTTAAGGCCTCATTATTATGTATAATCCAGCCTGGAGTATATTCAGTGTTAACGCGATGAGGCACATGGCTGATAATTATGTTTAAATTGTCTCTTGTGTTCAGGCATTGTACTAGAAAAATCAAAGGACCCAGAGACCCAGATCAATGTGCCCCCGTTTATCCTACTGCTCCCGCCAGCCAGTAGTTTTGTGTTCGTGCATGAGTGCGTTTACGACCCCATCAATGACATATGCAAGAGATATCGATAAAACTGTGGGTGGGATTGCCGTGTGTTTTTTAGTATTTAAAGAATGGAAAAATGTAGAGGAAAAAAATTACAGACAGCTGCAACTGCAAGTCTTGGGTGACGAAATGAGACATATGGCGTTTGAAGCTGACCGTTAAGATGGACCATTGCCAAACAACAGAAAAAATTGATTGATGGTTCTAACGCAGGAATCTCACACCACCAATTAGCACCCGAAACCTGAGAACTTTGTAGAGAATGGACTATGGTAGTCGGAGACCAATCCGCACACTCTTGATCTCCAAGTGATGAGATAAAAATGACTACAATAGTTTCAAAGAGTGGAATGAGGACGAATGAAGGAAGGTCACGTGGTTATATTAATCTTGCCTTTGCACTGTTGCGAAGTGATAAAACACCTCACGCAAGAAAGAAACCTCATGAGGCACTGGATCGGCCTCTTGAGTACCAACAATACGCGCTGCAGCCGGAGGAATAATGGTGTGTGCTGTGATATATCCTTGATCCATCGGCCTGCTGGGCAGCTACGGGGACAAAGACAACGTGGAGATTTAAGAGTATTGCAAATAAATAATAAACAGTTCAGAAATTTTACACTTCCAGTGCAACGAGAACGGTAACTCGAGGACAATAATGTGATGGGTCACAGCGCTAAATGTGCACCGAAAAAATGAGGAACACACGGGAACTTTAATCCAATTGAGCGTTTGTGAGATACACTAGAATGACGTCTACATGAGCCCCTCAACTGCAACTTCAACAATTGCAAGAGTTTTTGTCGACTAGAATAAATTGGGACATGGTCCTAATAAAAATTAAGACGTGGTCCTAATAAAGCGATCATTCAGAATATTTGTTTATATTAATATTTTTTATTGATACCTCACACTACAGAATACGGCCCTTTCGGGAAATATAATTCCGATCAATAGATGCTGGCATTTTTCAGGTAGCCATACAATTTACAAATTGCATTGAGCTAGCTTTGCATTAGGAACGTCTAATCATCACCTGACTTCTGTGAGCCTCGGTCATTATGGCAGCCACAAATCACACTGTTCCGGTAGAGCAGAGGTTCCCAACCACCGGTACGCGGGCTGTGAATGAAACCACCTGCAATTTCCCTCATGGGAGGGTAAACTTTTTAAATGTTAATATCTTACTAAAGAAACTGAAAATATAAAAACCTCATAAATTGTATATTTTTAATTAATGAATATGTTTTTCTGTTTTTAGTAGAATAGTTCGGTTTTGCTTAACTAATTATTCATGGGACTTTTCAAAACAGACGTATGTACTTATTAATTAACACACCGGTACGTCTCTAAGATACCAATGTGGTTGACCGGTACGCGTGCTTATAAAGGTCAGGAACCTCTGCGGTAGAGTAATCCGTCATCAACAGCCAATGATACGTTCTGAAAAGTGTCGCTTTCGGAAAAAATCGCGGTTGGCAGGACTAAGGTTCCATAGAAAATAGGCATTGAAGGAAAAACAAATAAATATGCAGCTAAAATACATGGCCCTTGTGGGTAGGAAATTGGTAGAATCGCTGTCCTCTCCACACCGGGTGGAAAAGACCCGAGTTCTAATCCCATCGATGACGGGAGGAATTTTTATGGGTCTTTTTCCACAATGTGGCTGAGTTAGTCGGTCTCAGGTGGGTAGCATGTTTTTTCTCCCGCAAACTCGGGTTATGACATGTGCGTCAATGGGAAGGTTGACTACAGGAGCCAAACTGTCTGTCTCGGAACCTTGGTTTGTCACGAGGTTAGAGAAACCTCGTGAGTTTAATGGCAATCATTCTTTAGGTGTGACGCGAATATAGCACCTTTTAACTCCAAGTGTGACAATTGTTTGGGAAACACCGGGATGCAGCGTAAACAAATCTTTCTCTTCACTGCCCACTAGACCCGTCTTTTTGATTAACGGAAGTGAGAACAATCACTGCCTTGTTCTTTTGTTTAAAGAGACTGGATTGAACCGCGTATACATAAAAAATAAAGATACAAAAGTGGACTGTAGAATTTTCGTATACAAATATAAAATTGCGCTGTCTCAAATCCCAAATTCCCAAAGCGCCGTTAGGGAACGATTGCTGTATAAGGGCAAAACCGAGCGTCACATGGTTGCCTTCAAGTGTGGAACGGGTCAAACCACCTCCCTCCTACAGAACTGTAAAGGATTGCGCAAGGTGGATGGATGAGTGAAGCGAAGGGTGCATCGTATCGTACGGGCTCAACGGCAGGTCACTCTGTGACAGTTGACATCGCAATACAATACAACGGAGAATACAGGAACAATATCGCAAATAACGATGCGCCGTACACTAAGTCGTAGAGATTCAACAGCAGACGACCCAAGAGAGAAGATGCAGCAGGCCGACGGACGCCTTCGCGCGTGGCGAAAGCAACACGAGACCATGGACCCAAAGTGCATGGCGCCCACTATCCAGGCAGGTGGCGGTAGTCGCTTAATATGGGGCATGTTTTGCTTGGAAGAATTAGGACCCCTGGTGCGTATGGACCAACGTTTCATTGGTGAGGTTTACAGGCAGCCCTACCCTCGTGGGTAACTCAGTTGGCAGAATCTCATGGGACTTTTCAAAACAGACGTATGTACTCATTAATTAACACACCGGTACGTCTCTAAGATACCGATGTGGTTGACCGGTACGCGGGCTTATAAAGGTCAGGAACCTCTGCGGGTTCAGGGAATGACCGCTGTCCTCCTCACACCGGGTGGAAAATACCCGAGTTTGAATCCCATCTATGACGTGAGGAATTTTTATGGGCCTTTTTTCACAACATGGCTGTTTGTCGGTCTCAGGCGAGTTAGCATGGTTTTTTTCCTGGAAACTCGGGTTTTTAATCAAGAAAATCGACCATAGAACACACGCAGTATACAGACAATATATAGAGCAAAGTGGCGTTAGTTGCAGATACTCCTAAAACCCTATTACAGCAACACAAACGGCAGCTCTTAGGAGACCATGCTTTCATGTTGCATTTCTTCCCAGAAAGAAACGGGCTCTTCCAAGACGTAGATAACGCACGGTATCATCGGGCCCGCAATGTGCATAAGTGGTTCGAGTAACACAATGAAAATATCACCCATCTTGATTGGCTTCCTAATTCGCCTGACCTCAATCCAGTTGAAAATATTTGGGATATTTCAAAATGGAAGCAAGGCGTACGGACACGCAACTATCATCTATTCCGAAACTGTGTCCGTACGCCTTGTAGCATGACTGCAGATCCCTATAGACGTCTTCAGACACCTAGTAGAGTCAATTCCCAGGCGAATAGTAGCTGTTACCCGCGCGAATGGCGGCCCAATACGGTATTAAGTAGGTGGTCGCAATTCAGTGATCACTGAGTGTATATTTCAATATTCGAAGTCTAGTCTTTTCTGGTATGAATGCCCTTCTGTTGATCTCACCAGGCTCATTGCACATCTTTGGAACCTTTCAAGAAGCTCTTTTTTTTTTTTTTTTTGTTTCCGGTCTCTCTCCATACCTGAACACATTGCACGTGTGTTCATATATAGTGATATTATTATGACCTTTTATCTCTACAAATAAACGATCGATAAATCATCGATATAACACCATGAGCATTCCTTGCTTCCTGCCTACACTTTTATCTTTTACTGCTAGTCATCACACTTTACATGGATTTGCCATCAGTCTGGACTTGATCAACCTCTGGGAACCGTCTTGTTGTTTTCAAGGAGCTTTTCATAAGCAGCATAAGGCCCACAGCCCTTTGCTCCTCCCATCTTTTCTGAACACACTGCATTCACCATAATGAAAAATTCGCCGTCCCCCTATCTTGGAATGACCCTTATGTTTCGATTATTCTTAGAACATCAGCATTATTTGATTTTACCAGGAACTCATGTTCGCAAATTTTATTTACAACACGGTTGATAGAGACAGATCAAGTTTTGGAATTGTTTTTTAAATTATAAGAGTAAAGAACTCTTACAGTTATTTACTCAAGTCTTTTTCTGTGAAACGTAACTGCTAGAGACCGGTTTGTTTAATTCATCGGGTCTTTTCATGTATATAAAACTTACGAAGTATCCCATAAAAGCTTTCGGGGAGAATGCAAGTGTAGCTTCAGTCGATACCCTTAAGCTGAGTCTTACTAGAGCCTTCCCTCAATTAGAAGTTACTCGGAACCCTTAAGGCCTACTCTATGGCATCAGCGGTAACTCTTATACCACTCTTGTACAAGTGAATTAGAAAATTCACTTCCAAATTCATTTTTGAAGATTTACTTCAGAATTAAAAAATCCCGTAAAAAACAAATTCCATTTATTAGGGTAGACTAAGGTCAGAAACACGTTTCTCTCATAGGCTTTGCAGAGCCCTCAAGTCTCGAGTTGATCCACAAGGCCTTCACCATATTGTCTCTCCTGGAAAGTCTGAAAAACTGAAGATAACAACGGTATTTTTGCAGCATGACCTTATATTTCTTGGCCAAGTCATCAATTCTGTTTTGTTTTACTTCTTTAGTCCTAAATGTACAACCATACGCCCTTTAGTTCCCTTAGGAAATGACGACGGGTTTGTAACAATATTGATTTTACCACCTGGTTCTGTTTAATTTGTCTCAATTACAGAATACATGACCACTTTCCCTAATAATTGAATCACCGGTGCTAAATTCCATTTATTAGGGCAGACTAAGGTCAGAAACGCGTTTCTGACCTTAGTTGAATTTAATCACATGATTAGTGCCACACAGGTATATTTGAATTCATTTAAGTTTATAAATTTTCACAGACCCATATTTACTACATGTTGGACAATGTCATATTGAAGGGCAGGAGAAGAGAGAAGCATGAAAGATTGTATCAATTATGATAAAACTATATCAGAAGCATCATGCGGTAAGCACGAGTCGGACTCCCGATAACATGGGGAATTTTTTTTCTTGCCTGAAGACGTCCCCCAGTCAGACTATGGTAACCCCGTAGTATATATGTGAAAATAATGTAACCAGAAAGCCGATTAATGCAGTGGTGTGTATGTTCGCACAGTGTGCTGTTGGGTTATGTTGTTTTTGGTAAGTGATCGGCCTCCTTATTCCAGTGAGAAGCAGAATATGTAATTCAGTGATTTCCGTCCTTGCCCCGTGGAGGCTGACCATTTAATGTCATCATTCCAAATGCTTAGTGTTGATAAAAGAATCCCACTCTGTCGATAGCCAACGAACTCAAGACCAAAGAAAGTCATAGAACCCAAGACCAAGTTCACGGCTCAGAAGTCCTGTTTCACTTTTCTGTCCCTTAAAAGTTTTACAGATAACACGGGTTGAAACTGTCACATTTGGGACTCCTAAGAGTTATCTTATCTGCTCGTGTGTATTATGTCCGTGTATTCTATGTTCGATTTGCTTGTTCTACTGGACTAAAAACCCGATTTTCCGGGGGGGGGGTGACTTGCTTTCCACGCCTCAGATTGACTAACTCAGCCACGGAATGATAAAGCCCATAAAAATACCTCAACTCATTGACGCGATTCCAACCTTAGACCTTTACCACTGAGGCGAGCATGTGGTCATGCATGGTTCTTGAGAATTCTCAAGAACAAGAATAATAACTTCCCGTCTTTCAATTTATTTCCACATGGAATGCCAATTTTCATTTGCTTTCACTTATATAAATACATTTAAGATTACACGTAAGTTCATAAAAATAACATTTAAAACAAAATTAATATCTAAATTTTTGTGAATACTATATTTACATATTCTTGACGAGAAAGGTTTAATTAATTTATCTGGTTGTGAGTACATTAGGCTGAAAATTCTACGATCGGAACTCCAGCGCATAAGCCTGAGGACATTCTCCTTCTTTTGAGCAGATTCTTCAATACGCGATATGTTTTCCAGCAAGGCATTTTGACAATAAAACGAGGGAAATATTTTATTTCTAACACCGAAATGATGTACCGATCCAATCGCACCTAAATACAAACGTGAATTAAGTTTTCAGAGTTCCGTCCATAGCTTGTATCCACCGTAATCATCATTCACCGAGGATGGCTTCCTTAATGGTAAACTAGCACCACTCCATCTGGTATGTTATCAGTACTTCTTACGATATGTTTCTTTAAGGAAGGAAGCTAATATTCTCGCTTTCGTCTCTTTATCTCTACGGTGCTAGCCTGGAAGACTGTAATGTAAAATAGCTAGTCAGAGAAATCCCTGATCTATCGCTCGTTTCTAGGATTCATCATCCAGCAGTACGGGCCGGGCTGAACTATCATTATATTTGTACATAATGTGAGCACAGCGCTGACACGTAGCGACAGAGTAATAAGGTAACGGCGTTACTTCCGACACTAAATCTAGCAGACCGGAATGATGTGCTGTATACCCTATATTACAGAATGTCATCTATGAGGTAAACACATTTGTACTTATGGTTCTCTACGAATGATTCTCTCTCTCTCTCTCTCACTGGCTCTTATCCATCTCCATGGTTGTTCTTCTCTCTTTAAAGTTCAGACAGCTTAACCTCGCTGACAGGTTTCCAATCTAATATATTATAACGAGGATAAGTGACTTTATTTTTAGAAATCATGTTTAACGAAACGAATAGGTTTGTAAAACGGGAGATGACTGCAACGCTAATGTACTCTGAATATTTCAATCTAAACGCTGATAAAGATTTATCAGGATCGTTATAGCGTAATCATCTTAACTCCTTATAAACTTTGAATCATTTCCTGCTGTTAAGGAAGAATAAGAGTTTCTGCTGAGGAAAATATTAAATCTTTTCTTTCTGTAATTCATTAAAGATAAAGAGAGAGAGAGATTCGTTAATTTAGCCGAGCGACTTGTGATCATAACCTCTTTTGTCAAAAAGCCTTCAAAATAGTTGCGCTTTTTTATTAATCATTTATAATGTCTAACTTTCAATTCCACAACTGTAATCCGAAAGGATATCAGAAGTACATATTCATCTTATTGGTCCTTTATTCATACAACGGACCAATTTATAAATGAATGATTGTGTTGCATCTGAGATACAATAAACGTAATACATTACCAGGTTTAACTAACTAAATTTCAGGTAGCTTTGTTGTTGTAAAAGTTTAACAAAATAAAAATCCAGTAGCTTTGTTGTAAAAGAAAACGAAGGGGGAACATTGCGGAATTTGTTAAAATGGTATGTCCGAGTATTCTTGGATAAAACGCGTCGACTAAGATGAGATTCCACACAAAGTTTTCCGCGCTTTTGTTGAACAGTAGAGGAAATCGAGTCAAATTAAGAAAAAGTCTCTGCCTTTTGCTATTCTCATGATCTGTCTTGGATCGAGAAATTTTTGCTTATCTAAAGTCAAGGCTATAACGAAAAATAAATTAAAAAGAACATTTTGTTTTCGAATCTACGACCTGCTATAAGATCCATCGTCCATAAACTTTATATATCTTCTCAGAATCTGTCAAATACAGTTTCATCAGATTCTGATATATCGTATATGTCGACAGTGACTGTCCCATCATGAAAATATACGTGAACCACAACAAGTCACACAGAACGAGCTAAATGATTTGTTGAGAGATTTGGGTTTTCCAAAATGTGCTTAAGAGATTCGGATCAAGACTCCAAGATAAAAAAAAAAAAAACAATTTATCCAAGGGCACAGATTTTTTCAACAAAATCTTAGTTTCCTCGGTCAGTTAGAAACAGGGTGAGCGATTCTACCAAGATATAAAGGAAACGGAAAGAAAATACCATGGAAGGTGGAATAAACATCACTGCAGATTGGTGATCTTTGAAAAGTGTTATGCATAAAAGAACAACCATAAAAGGTTCATTTGAGACCAAAACTCCTAGTATTTATACCTGATATAAAACAGAGTACATGAACTGAAACATTTTGACGTAGTTCTGACTGACAAACACCAAGAATTTTGGAAACATCAAAATCTGCCCAGAAGAGTGTAATTTAACCCGCTTCATCTTAAATATTGAGAATTAACATGTGAATGGAATGAACACATAACACAATACCTAATTAACGACAAAACGCTAAAACCAAGGGAATTGGGATTAATGATTTTGTGCTATATGTTTAGCACAAAATATTGGGATAATTTTGTGCTATGCGTTTAGCACAAAATTAATTTGTGCTAAACATAAAGAAGAATTAGTTCCTGATATGATAAGTTATATTAGAATAGCTTTAGAATTAACCTCTAATTGTTGTATACCCAAAAGGTTCTTCGAGATATTTATACTTAAACTACCGGTCATAATTACATTTAGATTTAAAACTGAAAGTGAATGGAAGGAGGAGGTTCCAAGTAGTAAACTAATTTAAATTTAAAATATGGAACAAATTATACGTTAAAAACTTAGCGTGATCTTGTTTCCTTTTCCTACCCTAGCCATTTTAAATTTCTTCATGAAAACTTCGGGATAGGTTGGGTAGGGATGGTTGAAAATCAGAACCAGAACACAAACCATAAAATTTCGTAATATGCATTTCAGATGTTTTATTTAATATTCATGACGTTGATGAATATTAAATAAAAATGGCAACCCGTGTACAAGTTATTATTGCAAGCATATTTTGTTGCTCGTCACAATGGTGGTAACCATGATGAAACCTTGGGGGAAATGTTAATTAAAGCCAATGTAAATATTTCCTGCCTTCGTACTTCAGCTTAGAATAATCCGAATTTCTGTTTTAATTTTTCCTACTGAGTATTACAGACCAAATAAGTATACTTAAAATTAAATAATTTATTACTGATATTTGAGCGAACTTTAAATACGCATATTCTTAATTATGGTCTCATCTTTTTCTTTAATAGGACCATATTAAAAAAATAAATTTGGCAATGGGAAATCGGTTTATAAAACATTAAAATTGCGATTTCAATAAAGTGTAACTGAGTAAAGTATAGTGATAAAACTATTTAGATGAAGAATGAAGACCGAACATCCATATAAAAATGATTCAAGGTTTGAAGACGAATATCTGTATATGAACGAGTGAGTGAGAAGCAAACTTGCCAAATAACTCAAGCTTGTGGAAGGAACCCATTACTATTCAGATGCAAGGAAACATTCTGGCTGGGTTGGTGTGTATTGTATATAATTATCGTTTTAGGCTGAACTAGACACAATGTACATTTCGATGTCAGATTTTACCATCCATTTTGATTCGAAAATGCTGAAATTTTGGCCCTTTCAACATAAAAGAAGTGGTGTCTGTAATTTAATGTAATGTTAGCTTGTTTTCAGGCAGAGGTGCAGTTTCTTCAAATTAACCAGCTTTAGAATACAAGTGCCCACACGGGTAATACAGTGGTATGATCGATATCCTTCAACGCCGTGCGAAAGAAGCCTGAGTTCGAATCCCTCAAGATGGAGGAGCTTATTCTGGACTTTTTTCACCACAAATATATCGCAATTTAAGTGGGTTGAAACCAGGGTCAACTGAACTTCAGCATTGAAGTTCAACAGAACTTCAACCGAAGTTCAACTCGCCCACGATAAAATTAGTTCAGGTTCAGCATTTGTGTGTAAATTACATCGGCGAAACTAGTTCCAGGTTTACTACTCAGCGAATAAGTTTTATGCGTTCTGATCTAAAAATAATGATATTCATTAGCTTTTCGTGAATTGATAAAGTACAGTAGCAGTCTCTCTAACAGCAAACAATCTGCTCTGCTCTTGAAGTCACAATATACAAAGTCCATTACGACAAACGTGGTAGCTTTAGCACCTAACGACCAGAACTTTCACATCTCCTGAATATTAGGCGGCATAATAAGACTAATTGTGTGCCTTCAGACAAAGTTATAGATACTTAAGCGCCCTCCCAGAGAGACACTGTTAATTACAGACACTGGGTTTAAAGGGCGTGATAATGTCCTTCTCAGTTCCAATAGTTCCTAATCGCCAAGTTTCCTCAAAGTGGCTACCGGAAAATATCTGCCGGAAGCATGATATAACAAAAGTTCCGCAGCAAGGACAATATAACAGCGTCACGCAATACACCTAAAGTGAACAGCAGTTAAGCATACAACAGCAGTCACTACCCTGGAGAAAATGTTCGATAATAGTATCATTAGCATAGGATTATGGGCAGTATAGTGACAATATTGGATTCGGGACTAATTTCTGTACGACGCCTTGGAAAATCAATTTACGTTTCTGACCTTCGAATTGGAGTTGAACTGTACGTGTGTTTCTAATTTTCCTAAATCGGCATCGTGCTTTTATTTGATATTACAAGTAGATCTTTCTAATAAGTAATAACACATACGCTTATTATAATTGAGAATAAATTTAAATGGGCCGTCTTTTTCAAAAATCCTCATATGAACGTCTTGAGCATTTCAACATCAATAATATTATCGCTCTTTGAACAATGGCGGTTCACTGACAACATCTAAAGCACCCCAACCGCCAAAGAGTAACCGCTATATTTCATTATTTCAACTTCCTAAGAAAAGTGAATTCTGTGTGCTTGATAAACTAAGTTAAGTGACGATAAGGACCTGTAATGGATAAAAGGGTAGGACTGTTTATACATTAATGCGGCAGATGAATCAAAAAAAGATTTTTTTGTGAGGTTAAATAAAACTTTCGTGGAGATTAATCGCATAAAAAAGCAAACTTTCCTAAGACTGCAGTCTCGCTGTTAATAATCACCAAAAATAGCTGCGATGGACTACAATCGAAAGCAAAATCAAAAGAAAGCAGAGAGCATTCGTACTAAGGTATTTAATAAGATGCTCTGTATCGTGAGCTTTTGTATCCCACTGTAGAGTTTGATTCTGGTAAGTTCTGTGAGTGTTTCCCATGCGTGACTAATTATGCCTGGGTTCATGGCTCGAAGTAATGAGAACAAATGTCTTCGGCATGCCCGACAAAGAGAAGATGCAGGTATTTAAATTACAGACACCATTCCCACCAGAAGAACCTAATTAACGACAAATCTTTCGCACGCAAGTAGGTATGAAACAAGACATGAAGGATCACTTGAAGCCTGTTCTTTATATTCGCTGTTCTATGTTTTATTTATACATAAAGATGTGAATAATTTTTGTTTCTAAGTAAATCTTTTCATGCAAGAACCTTTAATATTGTAAAATCTATGTGAAGACAGATACACATTGTCTGGTTTTAACTAACCTAGGTCTAATGAAGCAAAGGCTTTTTAATGTTGCGAAAAAAATTGAGACAGATAAAAGGGCCAATATAATACTTAACTATCAAAAGGAATCTAAAGTGACGAGTTTTGTTCACTTCTACCAAAATACAAAAATTCGATTAAGATAGATATAAATATGATTCACTCACACACTTTGGTTTCATTAACAGGAAAAACTGGCTTTTGAAACAAATATTTTACAGACAAATTGAGCTTTATATGCTGATCTAAAATATCTTTATATTTGAGCAGCATCAAAAATAAATTAACCTTAGTCAAAACTCCGAAGTTTAGATTTTTTTTATGTTTCGCAAGATGTTCCTCAAGGTTCATCCTTGGGTCCGCTTTTATTTATTGTTAATATTAACAATTTGTCAACTTTATTTTAGTCTGATGATTGAGTGGCAACTCTACGCAGATGATATTAAACTTTACAAAGTTATCTATTCTTCAACTGACAGTGATGAACTCCAGTCTTGTCTTGCTTCCCTCTCACTCCGGCTCAATAAAAATAACTTGTTGCTAAAGCCATTAAAATGTCAATTATGTCGCTTTTGATCGAATCGTGCAGTTCTTTATTGATGATTATATTGGAAACTCTCTAATTGCAAGTACACTCAAGGACTTGGGTGTCTTATTCCGATCTGACCTTCATCCCTCTTGCCGTGTTGATCGCATAATACCTCAGACTTCCAAAGACTTCTTGGCTTAATTAAGCGTTCTTCCTCGATTTTTAAGTGTGACAAAGTTATAATTCTTCTCTATAACTCTATAAGCAGCTTACACTTCCCATTTTTGATTATTGTGATGTTATTTGGTCCCCACAGGAGATATCTTTCTCACAGAATTAAGCTAATTCAAAATGAAATTCATTAAATTATTTTACTTTTGAAATCGCTTTGCCTTTCACCATCTAAATTATGGAGCTCTTCGTCGTCGTCGTTTCAGAAACGATCCTCTTCATTCCAGACGACAACTCCATGAATCTCTTTTTTGATTCTTCGATTCTATCGATTCTTCATTTCTTCTTGAACAAATACCTTTCAGTATACCCGATGAATTTTCGTTGTAAAACTAATTTCTCACTGCCTATCCCTCGTACTCTACACTTAATAGTAGCCTCTGTTCTGTTTTCTTCAGGTATTGAATAATCACAATATTGATTTTTACACTTAAGCCATTTTGTATATATTTTAATACTAGTGACTGCTTTGTATTGGTTCTATGTAATTCTCAGCTTTATCACCAGCATTTATAGTCTGCGTGCCCTGTTAATGAGAATATTTTAAATAAATAAATATAATCTCTCAGGTATTGTAAATACCTGTTAGGAGGATAAAATGATCAGAAATGAGTGAAGCATAGCAATTCACTCATTTCTGATCGTTTTACAGATTTTTGTATATCATCACAGAGAACCATGGCAAAGTTGAACCAATGTTTAGGAGCCGTCCTACATAGCATACAACACATGCCCATATAGAACATCTCCCCCCATCCTACTCCACATACGCTATATTTTTGTAGGTAAATAAAATCGAATTGTAAACAAAAACTTTTTAAATAACTTCCACACTGTGGATCCACATCGTTCCTCATTTTAGGAAGGATGTAGATCTGCTGGGAAGGGTGCAGAGATGGGCAACGAGCTTGTTGAGGGAATCAAAAGGGTACTCTTATCAAGGAAAGGCTTCAGTTCTGCAAATTGCATCCTTTGGACACTAGGCATCTGTGGAGTGATCAGAATAAGGTGTTTAAGGCTTTGAATGAATTGAGCAAGTTCACTTCTGATGATGGAATTCTTCCTCTTGCTTAGGCTACACATGTGAGGGGACATAAATTCAGATTGAGGAAGGATGGTTGTAGGATAGATGAGCGGAAGTATTCTTTAAGCAACGGGAAGATCTGAGGTGTTTAATGGATTGAGCAAGCTCATTGCTGGCGCATTCTTCCTCTTGCTGAAGACTACACATATGAGGGGTCATAAATTCAGAAGAATGAGGAAGGATGGTTGTAGGATAGATGCGAAGAAGTATTATTTCAGCCAGCGGGCAGTGGACTGTTGGAACAAACTTCCGTTATTGTGGAAGTGGGTAGTATGAATAAATTCAAGGAAGAACTAAGCAAATTATTGGAGGGTACGGACAGGTGATGTAGGAAGATTTTTTCTTTTTTTTTTGGCTGATGCAGTATAAGCTTGCTTTCTTACATCATTTGTCACTACTAATACTAAGCAGATATTGTTTATAATTTGAGTGGCATCCACCTTTTATCAAGGTAGCGGCTAGAAATACTTTTTTGGCATTGCGAAGGGTGTGAATGATTGAGGTTTTTTTTTTTTTTTTTTTTTTATGATTCAGAAAAAGTTCTTTTCTTGCATCATTTAGCCATCATTACACCAATGTTTATAATAAACTAATTATCTATTTTGACATATGTACGTAGAAACCAACTTTTTCTACGAGGCGTCATTTTCAGATATAACGCTTTTTTAAAAATGATCAAAGACTTTATAATCACTTTCTACGTGGTGGTTATAAAGTCATATATTGTGCGCAGATACTTTCTATAAACTTAATGTATTTAGGCATAAAGAGTTTAAAGAAAATGCTTCTACGTATAATATATAGATCTTTGATTGAAAAAAAATTACAATAAATTTTAGTGTCAGGTTAAGGAAAGGTGAAATAATTCAATGTGCGCAGATGATGTGCATATATGATGTATTGCTGTAGCTTCCTAAAAGTGATGGAAATAAGTCATACGATTAGCTCATCCAAGTTTGTTGTATATCCTATGAATATTTTGAGAGGTTACATATTTTGACCGATTATTACCTCCTCCTTTTTCTCAATTACAAGGCTGAATTGGATTCAGCCTTCTAAATTCGTTGCATGCCGAGGACGATATTGTCAGCCATTTCTCGCTCTTTCATGTCTTTTTTATCACACAATCTATCCTGTTCATTCTTGAATGGTTGTTCTTTTCTCTTCTTTTTGTGTCATCAACTTCCAGGTTTTATACTTTATTTATCAGACGGTTCTTTCCATTTTTTTAATATTCCAAATCATTGCAATCCATTACCAAACCATTGCAAAGATTGCAATCTTTGATTTTCATTGATTGCTGTAACCAGTAATGCCTTGAATGTACGCATTATCTATTTGGTCCTTTTGCCAATCTGAGAATCTTCATTTCCGTGACATGTAACTTCTGTTTCAATTCTAAATTATACATTTTTGAAGTAATATTAAAGGATTTGCATTAATAGCATTTTCATATTCCATATAAAAATATAAGGTGAAAAGCTGAACAATCGGAAGAATAATCAGAAGCTCAGAAACCCTATGACGCTATTTAATGAGATAAAAGTTCTAAACAACATTTAGCTAGGAAGTCCGAATAATTTATACAATATCTTCTGCGCAGATACTTTGTTTAAACTTAATGCATTCAGACATACAAAGTTTAAAAGAAAATTCGTCTTCTTCCTCGGCCTCAGTGTATTGCTGATTCGTTCGCTGCCTCTGCCTAATTATTTATAGGGAATTGCAGTGTAAAGAGATTTTTCTACTACTTAATTGAAAACACGTTGGCATTCTTGTTTTGTAGTCAGTATCCAAGAGGAAAGGATGAACAATTAACACTTTCTTACCAAAGAAATGTGTTAGAGATCGTAATAAGATTACTGTTCTTCTTATCTGAATTTCCATAATACGTTACTTGGTAAAATGTCTGCTAACATTTCCATCGATTCATTCCAAGACTTTTCAATGGTATTATACATATATATTTATTCTTCTGAACGTTTTGACTGCAAGAAAAGTGTTTAAATAACTTCGAATACATTTAATTTCAGGAAAATAGTTCCCTTCCATTTATCAATATTAGCATTTTCCAGATTTCAAGAATCGTTTTTGATGATTAGAAAATGTTTATTATTATATTCCTTGGTTTAGTTATTTCAGCACGGGATCGAGTCTATATGCAGACAATCACATTCAGACAGTACGATTACCGGACTGGTACTATTTGCTGACAATATGCTTGCCCGACGTGATCCATTTGTCGATAGCGATCGATGGACAGGTTTCATTTGGTGACAGTTTACTCGACAGACATGTTAAATTTGCCGACACTACACTTTCCTAATAGTAGTCATTCCCCAAATGTACAGGGAAATGTAAGTTTGGAAAATTTAACACCGCTACGTTAAATTTGTTATTTGTACAAGAAATTGTAATTTTTCCCTATCCTAGTTTAGTAAAAAGATGGGCATTTATTAATAATCATACTATCCATCTGGTACCTAATGCCTGATTGCCCGTTATGCTCTGAGATTTAGTAATATTTTTTGGCATTCATAATCTATCCCTCACGCTTTCTCATCATTCGTTACGTTGGTTTTTTGCATTTCCATTTCCATTGTGCATTGAGTTTTTTGGCTTCGTTTCCATTATTGTTTATCCAATAGAATTTTGGTCCTATCCATTATTTATCCAATAAAATTTTGGTCATATCAATTGTTTTTATCTAATAAAATTTTGGTCCTATCCATTATTTATCCAATAAAACTTTGGTCCTATCCATTGTTTATCCAATAGAATTTTGGTCCTATCCATTGTTTATCCAATAAAAGTTTGGTCCTATCCATTATTTATCCAATAAAAGTTTGGTCATATTAATTGTTTATCTAATAAAATTTTGGTCCTATCCATTGTTTATCCAAGAGAATTTTGGTCCTATCTATTGTTTATCCAAGAGAATTTTGGTCCTATCCATTGTTTATCCAAGAGAATTTTGGTCCTATCCATTGTTTGACCAATAATGAATTATATACTTACCTACTTAACATATTACTTAAATATTTTACATTAAATACTTAAATAATTCCACTATAAACCGTTGGTTTCAACAGCTTGCCACATTGGTTATCTAAAACATTTTTCACTGATTTTCGTGTGTATTTCTCTATAAAATTGGTTATCTAAAACATTTTTCACTATGTTCGTGTGTATTTCTCTATAAAACACTAATATTGCATTATTTCCGTAAAACAACCCACTTCAGAGTTTGCCACTATTATCGATATGTAGTGGTACTATTCCCATCAAATAATCTGTTATTTTCGAAAGTAAACAATTTATTATTAGAAAAAATAATAGATATGAGACTAAACACCATGCGCAGATGAAAATGGGAAAGCGTGATGAATTAGATTATCAGATATTTGGAATAGCATGTAATATGATTATTAATAGGTGTACCTTGTTTTAATGAGCTTGAAACAATGGCATGTTTATTGATTTAACAATTTTCAACACGCACACACTAAAAAGAAATAAGCAGGCAGGAAATAAAACGCAGTAATGTTGAACAAATATACTGTAGGAAAACGGGATCTATCCGTACCCGAACTGTCGGTCAATGGAATTTATCCGTAAAATGAATTTTCGGCAATGGCTGCCCATCAAGAGAATTGTCGTCAAATGGGACTTGTCTGCCCAGCGTGTTGTCGGCGACTATATTGCAGTCGTATCATCTTAACATGGCTGTGGGCAAACCAAACTCAACCCATTTCCTCACATTCTAAGCTGGCAGGAAGCTGGAATTGTGCAATTTTATGAGTTGGCTATCAAAAATTTTCCCACTTTAATTTTTCCCCGATTTTCTCTAAAATAATACAATATGTAATTTAATGACATCATTCTTTGAGGGGGTTTAGCTAATCTCTAAATATCGCAATCGAGTATTTAGTCTGTCTCAAGTAAAGATTGTATAGTTTTTATCTCGAAATTCGGGTTTGCGATCCAAAAAAAGGAAGCGGGCTATAGAAATCATGCCATTTAGAGTACACAATACACTAATGCCTCATGGCCCTTAATTGGTTTGGCACAGAAACAAAATCATATATAATAACAGTTACTGAGATTTCATATAGTTGCTGTTTAAGGGGTAGTTTTGGGATTGCTTGAATCTGAACAGCACAATTGACCAGCATGTTTTTTAACCAGTACTTTTTAAAATATTTTGAAAATTCAATTTCAACTGTGACGTAATGGTTTCACAAACCATTCCCACCCTCCTCTCAAAAATTGTTACAAAAATCTCAGACTCTATAAACACAAGCACGATACTTATATGAATAGAATGTCTTATAGAATGTCTACAGTGGTGGTGCTTAAATATCCTCTTTTATATAAGTATAATTTCACGTGATAGACCAGAGACTGCTCGACCAGCATTGGAAATGTCAAGAATGCCATTCTTCAATTAAAGGCCGTCCTTTATATTTAAAAATTAAGAAAAAAACTAAAATATATAGATTTTTTCCCATTCGTTTTCTTTATTTTTGAGATAAACAAAAGAACGTTAAGAAATTCGCAATTCATTAACCTTCTTAGAGAGTCATTGAAAGGTTGAACTCCATGATTGGGGGTTCCACCTCGTGACTGGCATTGCTACCAAGTACACAGGGTGGTTGTAATGTCTGGTGTTATTGTTGGTCGAGGAACTCTCTGACTATCCTACAGGTGTTCAAGATTGCGACTTTCTGGAGTTCCTTGTAGGTGTTCGTTGGGAGCCTATTGCTGCTAGACTGTTATGTAGGGTCTTTGGCACCATACCTGTGGTTGACACGATAGATCGGGATGGTCATTACTTGTTCCATATGCCACATCTCTTTGATCTCCTCACTTAGATTCGTGTACTCCCTGATTTTTCCCCCATGGGTTTTCTTCAGGCTGCCAGTGTTGGATACTGCTATGTCAATCAGATAGGTAACCTTTTCCTTCTTGTTCACAAGGGTTATGTCCAGTTTGTTGTGCGGGATTGTCTTATCCGTTATTACGGCGCGGTCCCAGTGCAGCTTGTGGGTTGGGGTCTCTAGTACTTATTATTATTATTCATTCTTCTAGTGAGAAACTATAATCCGACCCGAATGAAATTCCTATTGCAGTATAACCTATTTTAGCTTATTTTCTTTTGGGCCAATTCTTCGTTTCGTCTTAGAGACCGGCATAACATTTTAACTGGTTTCTATTAAAATGCAAGTTTCTTTCTCAATGAATTTTTGAACTATCAAAACATCGAGCGTTTACATAGAAATATGCTTAACAAAGTTAGAAGCAGGAAAGATAAATGAGCGGGATATATTTTGGCTACATCTGAACAGTCCTTAAGTATCTCGGTGAAACTGCGATTAGAAGCAAGACGTTCTTTACTTCTAAATCTTCGTTCAGTTTATAAGTAAATTATATCTCGTGTTATCTGTTTTCTTACTTTCTGAAATCACAAACCTCACACAGAAACAACTTAATTTTCTGGAATCTATTATTGTACAACGATGCGCAAGTCATTACCTTAGTTCCTTTGTCTAATCAATTTTCTCCTGCTGGGAAGGAAAATAGAGAAAAATTGAGTACAGATGAAAGAATTCTTTGACTCCTACCTTTGATTTATATAATTATAATAAACAGAACCTCGTTGGCTGGAATAAGCAGAAATTAGCGTATATAGTTAAGATCGCACTTCTTTATCAAGGTATTCATGCATTAGGTGAATCTGTTAACTCAGATGTAGTGAATACTTTTTTATATCCTCTGCTTCAATTAAGATTTCCCTAGAAAGTTGTGAAATTCCGACTCTTTACAACGAGCTTTTAAAAGCAAATTGAAAAGTTCGTATGTATACATTCGCAATAATTCTTAAAGCTGCCTCGATTAGCCTGAGGGTATTCCCATTAAATCTTTCGCAAATTCTTTCAAATCTCTAGGATCTAAAGCAAGCAGATCAAAGAATTAATATTAACAGCATGAGTGCAGTGCAACATCACGCTTTTCAAGCTTTTAAAACTCGTCCGCACGCTGATACTATCCCGAATTTTATATTTCTATCATAAAGTAAATTATATTTTTTGGTTGGTGGATGTCTATCCTCATTCAGAGAACCTCATTAATGTTCATGTACATTGTAAGAACACCATCTACGCCTTTTCATTTCGAAAATGTATTTGCTTTACACTCTAAATACTCCAAAAAGAAGCGCAATTCGCTGATAAAGAAAAACGGCAAATTATTTTATTTGAAATTCACAATTTTGCAAAAAGATTGGTGCTACATTTTATTTTATTTGGCGTTTATCTAACTTATTTTTAGTTTTTGCAATTTTAATAAAACTTACTTTTATTTTTTAACTCAATTTTTAAGAATATCATCTCAGAATTGAGCTAAAGTTTACCGTTTTGGTTTAATGATTTCTGATTTTAAAAATGGATCGTTGCTTTTATTTATTTTTTGTCAATTTTAAGTCGTTCTCTATTAACTGTTTATTAGAGATGAATTCATAATTTATTTTATAAAAAATACAAACCACATTAGCGTTAACGAGATGCAAAGTATTTTACATGCCAGTACAAGACAGTGAGTAAGGCCCTTGCAAAATTAAAACAGTATGGGAAGATACAAGAGTAAAGGCAGTTACTGCTACAGTACGTGGACGCCTTTTCTCATCGGGGTTAGTACCACGTCTTCCAAGAAAAGAAAAAAAACAAGCACCACTTTTGAT
Source organism: Mastigoproctus giganteus (assembly GCF_048544385.1). Taxonomy (NCBI): domain Eukaryota; kingdom Metazoa; phylum Arthropoda; class Arachnida; order Uropygi; family Thelyphonidae; genus Mastigoproctus; species Mastigoproctus giganteus. Next base: position 90,700,295 of record NC_143582.1, on the reverse strand, counting down.
GCAAAATAAGAAGAAGAGAAGAATTTCATCCTGGCAGTATCCTCTCCACGGTGAAACATTTTGCATCTCAAATGATATGAGACTGTATGTTCAGATACAGGAGTTGGTCGTCTTGAATTTGTGAAGGGTACAGTGAATGCTGAGGTGCACAAGGCCATTCTCGAGACAAAATACTTCGCACAATTAGAGATCACTATGGGGATGCTGCCAACCATATTTTTCAGGAGCAGTCTGCTCCATATCATACACTGCTCGACAAAATTAACAAAATTTTTTTTTCGTGAATATTTTATTGTAAATAGCGTCTCCGAAAGTGAATATTTGATATAATAGGCATCCTTGCATGCAAAATCCTGGTATGTATTCAATAGAAATCGATCTTACAGAGATCGATCTTATAATCTTACAAAGCTGCCCATTATGAAAATTATTCATACCTATAAAAACACGGGTTGCGACCACATCATTTCATTCCAGATTTTTGGCTTGCTCAGTAGGACAGCCACATCTCCAGATGGTAAGTCATCATCGTTTATATGATTCTTTGAGGCGGCGGGCCATTGGATGACTTGAAGGCGGGCAGCAGGCAGGTGGTACGTTGGTTTAATGTATCACAAAGTGTGTTTCGGTACTATAGAAGTAGTTTCAGGGAGGCAAGAGCCATTACAAAAAAAGGTGGCCAAGGTCGCCCGAGGGTTAGGTCAACCAGAACAGACAGCTATCTAATTCTAACAGCAAAATTGAACCATACGATGTCCTGTCATCAACTGTCTCTTGAGGTTGCTGCGGCCACAGGTGAAAACATTTCCAACCAGACTGTGTTAAAGCTCATTTCAAGTGGACTCTATGCAAAGAAGCCAGTGGTTTGTATTCCATTAATCCCAAACCACCGCGTCGAAACTAGTGCCATGAACATTTGACTTGGAGCCCTAACAAATGGAGTACAGTTCTCTCCTCTGATGAGTCCCGTTTTAGCCTACAAACATATTATAGACTTTATTTCATCTGGAGACAACGAGGAATGTGGTAATATCGCTTCAGCATGAGAGAAAGGGACACGTAAGGTAGAGGCAGTGTTCTCGTATGGGGCGGAATAATGATTAACTGCCGCACCCCTCTTCATGTTTTTGATAAGGGTACCGTAACTGCACAGAGGTACCGAGAACAGATCCACGAACCCTATGTGTGACTGTTTAGGGGTACGGTTAGAGCAGACCCTTTCATGCATGACAACGCCACCGCATATAGAGCTCAAGGGGTGGAGCAATATTTTGAAACTGAAGATAATTAAATAAATCTTAAATAAATATAATTTATTTCGCTGTCTTTATTATCTATAGGTGCAAAAATGGTTGAAGGATAAATTAATTCGCACAGTAACGTGGCCTGTGACCAGCTCAGACCGCAATCCAATTTAAATTTGTTGGAACAAAATGGGTGTTTCAGTAATGCAAAAGAGACCAAAAACCACTTAGAGAGTTGCAGGAGAGATTAATATTGCAGTGTTAGTTCAGAAAATAAAGGCAAAGTTTTATAAATTAAATATACGTAAAATTAATAAAATTTTAAAATACAATTACCATTAAATTTTATAAATAAATATACAATAAACAATATACCTGTTAACGGCACCTCACCCTGATTTCTCTGAGTAGGATAGTTCTATTCTATCAAACATTAAACACATTTTAACACTTGCAAATAAAATCGTTCATTTGTTATAACAAAAGTCTGTATTCCTAAGCTAGTAGTATTTAGAAAGACATTGCAATTCTTCCTTTTAAAAATCGAATGTCGTATTCTGCAATTATATGTTATATGACACGATGTTCTTGAAAATATGGGAAAGAACTAGAATACTAGATGTGCAGAGTGAGGCAATAAATTCACGTGCACGAAATATATTGCAATAATTTTATCATTTCTTTGTTATCACGTCTGCAATACTGCGTGGTAGATTGCCATAACAAAGAGGTTGAATCCCAGATGCCAGTTATCAAGAGGTCGAGAAGACCTGAATCGAAAAATACTGAGTGAACTTCAGACGTTTCTAGAAGTTGGGTTGACTCATATAAAAACTTATATTTTTATCTTTATATGTATTATATTGCAAAATAAACACAAATAAATTCTGCCTAAAAATATAAAAGGGCCACAAATGTGTTTGTGTATGAGGGGGCTATGATGATTTGGTATCATATCATGCATATACGATATACTTCAAAAGAGCTCAAGAGTAGTGGTGCATAAGGCAGTCGACGTATCGCGTTTAGCAATGGGGTGGGCTTTCTTTTGGGGGCGGCGTACAATTCGATGCGATCTCGCTATGCGTATCTGTGGTCATTCATTATTGCAGGGCACAGCCAACCCTTTATTGATGGAAATATGCTATCGGTGAATTATACAAAGGGATTGAGCTGTTTCGATTACTGCCAAAGCAACTTGGGCTACGAAGGGGTAGCCTATTAGGTCTCTAAACTGTGAGGAAACGGAACAGAGAACTACCAAGTAAATGTTGAGTACGAAGCAGTGAGAAATTAGTTTTTTATAACGAGAATGCAAGAGGAGTATAGCGAAAGGTATCTGTTTGAGAAGAGATGGAGAATGAATAACACAGGTTACGATGTAAACAAAAAGGGACCCGAGGAGTTGTCGTCAGGATCAAAGAGGGACGATTCTGAAGCGTTGGCAGAGAACTTCATAGTTTCGACGATGAAAGGGAACGCGATTTCGAGAGCATAAAAAGTGAATGAATTTGATGTGAATTCGCTCAAGTCCATGAGAAAGATATGGAGACCAAATAATATCACAATAATCAAAACGGGAAGTATCAGCTGCTTATAGAGAAGAATTATAGCTCGTCATTCTTAAAAATCGAGGAAGAACACTTAAGTAAAGCGAGACGTTTGAAAGACTGATATATTATGTAATCGATATGGCCAGAGGGATGAAGATCAGATCGCAATAAGATACCTAAGATTATTACGTTTAAGTAGATATTAAAAAAAAAACCAGCTGACCTTAACTCAATTCGACATCATATGGCTATACTAAGCTCGACGGGATCAATTGAACTGGAAAGCTGGTTCTAGATATAAATTAAAAGTAACTGAAAATCGGAAAAGAATACACACGTAACTACACCAAACAGTAAGAAGCTCAGGATACCTCTATTATAATAAACATTAATATCCGGAACCCTCGGAAATTGAATGGTCCCAAATTTTGAATTTTTCCGGATTTCAAAGATGGCGGAGCACCATTGCAGAAGCGCATTTCAGTGAATACTAACAACGGAATTTATTTATATTTGTAAACGCTCATTTTGACTAGAAGATAGCATTTAACTAGTTTTACCAGTAGTTAAAATGTAAATAACAATTCAATTGGTGAAATGTGAAAAAATGTCAAATGCCAAGTCACAGGAAATCTTGTCCTAATATATCGATGGATGTACTTCAGAGAAAAAATATTTTGGCAATGGAGAATAAGAATAGTGTATTGTGCAGAAATTCAATAAATTCTCGCACGTAATAGCGAAGATTGCTAAGTTACTAGGACTTCATGTCCATAGAGTAAGTGGGAAACCAAGTTTGACTTTGAGCCACCTGTTATTTTTCTTTCTACTTTGGTCACGTACCTGACGAGCTGTCTAAATAGTTATAATGGCGGCAAGAAACCCTGGTTGCGTGGAATTGAATCTATTGCTTGTGCGCACCAATAAGCTGCTTATGGAAGAGATTTACCATAGATATATATTCCTTCGAGAAGACGGTAGTAAGATTGTGAATGCAAGGTGCCGCGATCGACGGAATTTGTTAAGTTATTAGGTAGACTTTCAGAGCGGCATGATAATAATGTGCCACAAAAGCAATCGGTCTGTTTGAAATTTCAATGGCACTGAAGATCGCTGGGTCGAATGTTAGTGATGTGATCCGCAAACAGAAGCGGACTGGTGCTGAAACCGTAACGAAACGACCAGTAAACGACCCACGAAGGCAAACTATTCCATTAATTAACAACTCGCTGACCAAAAGAAAACTTCCTGAAATCCAATCTAAACATCATTCCCCGTAATTTTAATTTATGGGCCCTAATTTTTTTCAGTTGCGGTCTCTATGCTTGAACACAGTATTCCAAGCGTGGTCTTGATTGCCTTGCACAGTGGGATTATGATCTTCCTACAGGCAAACGTTCGATAGGTCACCATTATGGAAAATGCTTATGGAAAATCTACTTTTTGTTTACTTTCTTGCCGCCTGTTTACACTGCTCGGATAATTACATGTCCGACTATATAGTAACTCACAAACAAATCCCATCCTTCCTCTACTGTTTTTAATTGAACCCCACTATGTGTATAAGCCATTTTAGGGTTGCTATTCCCCAATCACGCCTTCTCTCCTTTCGTTCATGTCGTTTAAGAAAACCATAAACAACAATGATACTAGAACCAATTCTCGTTGAATCCTACTTCTTAAGTTAACTCAATTTGAAAGTAATCATTAATCACAACCCTTTGTCTCCTATCATTCAAGCTATCATGCGATTCATCTAAGGATTTTCCCTGCGATTCCAACACGTTCCATCTTATGCATTAATATGTCATGCGGACTGAGCCAAATACTTTGCTGACATCCAAATAAAAATTAATACAGTTTAATAATCAATAATCTATTGTGTAAGATTTGAATAATAAGTATAAAAATTAAGCAGACAGAACCACTAAATGGTATTAATGGTGTTTATAAACTGTAGCGGCAACGTATTTATTTTTTGTTCTATTATAACGGGTTTATTCATATGGAGATAAAGTTCATTTATTAAATTTAAGGAATAAACTATATATTAGTATTAGTAAAGCAAAAGGATGCAAAGAAGAGAACTTTTTCTACATCAGCCAAACAGAATACTACCAATAATAATAATAGGACAAAGACACCACAAACCCGGTAAATTACAGACCAATTACTTGTCTGTCTCCCAACAATGTATAAGATCCTGACCAGTTGCATAACTAAAACTATATCAGAACACTTGAAGCTGGAACATCATGGTTTATCAGCAGAAAGCATGTAAGCAGATGAGCAGAGGATGCGAGAAGCAATTGATCACTGACGCTGCACTTATGGAGGAAGCCTACAAGAAGCACCGCAATCTGTAAGCCGCCTACATCGACTACTGCAAGGCCTTCGACTCAGGGACTCATAGTTGGCTAATAGAGACACTGAAGATCTAAAAATTCAACCCGAAACTAACACACTTACCAGATGCAAACATGGCAAAATGGAGGACCGCGATCAAGGTCAAAACGTCACAACCAGACCGATACCCATCAGAAGAGGAATCTTCCAGGGACATGCCTTGAGTCCGCTATGGTTCTGTCTAGCACTCAACCCGCTGTCCACCATGCTCAATAACAGAAAGTACGGATATACCCTAAAAGAAGGGAGGAAGAACCTGTACACCCTCTCTAACCTGATGTATATAGATTACATTAAACTCTATGCAGCAACCGAGAATCTACTCTAACTACTCCAGATCACCGAAAAGTTTAGCACTGACATGGAGATGCAATTTGGCCTAAACAAATGCAAGACCCAAATGCCAGCCGAAATTACCAGCTGAAGACCCGTGAAGAGATTGAAGCTATCAGAGAGGGACAGATATATTGTTATTGTTATTGTTATTTGGTTTTTTTTTAGGAGCATTAGCAACTAAGGCCATATTGCTCCGGGGATATGCGGTGGTCATCCCTGACCTTTCCGCATCCTCCGTATTTGGTGGTGACGGGTTCGAACCTCGGTCTAATCAAGAAGCGTGTGCTACGCACTGCTGCTCCTTCCCACCTGGCTACGGAGGCGCCGACAGATATACAATATTTGGGGATGATGCAGGCCCACCAGTTAGAACGCAATGAGATCAATGCCCGCCTCATCGAGCAATATCATCAGAGACTCACAAGCTTGCTTAAATCAAACTTGAATGGCGAGTACATGGTCACAGTCATAAACACTTATACAGTCCTAGCTTGAATCAACACCGAGTTAGAGGAGATTATGAGAGCGACCAGAATAATGATGACCATCCGCTGCGAACATCATCTGAAGTCAGCCATCGCCAGACTGACCACAGTCCGGAAAGGAGAATGGAGGGAATTGGCTGATCTCATTGATCAAAAGAAGACAGTTAAAAACACAACCGGCACACAACACTCAACCTCAACAAGGAGACCACACTCACACAGACAGAAGAAACAAAGATAGAAAGATGGGCGAAAAAGAGACTCCACGGCAGACACTACAATGACCTCCATTAAGATTACATAGATAAGATGGCTTCCAACGCATAGCTCACGAACGGAAGGCTCTTCCCCGAGACAGAAGGATTCATGCTCGCCATCCAAGGGCAGGTAATCAACATCACGAATGATGCCACCTGGCCCCCAGAAACAATCCAGCACATCGCCGCGGAATGCAGGGTGACCATCCAAACAGAGTATACTCACAGACATGACCAGGTCGCCAGGGAAATACATCAGAAGCTAGTACAAAAATACCAGTTGATGAATAAAAGTGCATCACATTACAAGTACGAACCTCAGGCCGTACTAGTGACCCTTACTCACAAACTATACTGGGACCGGGCAATAATAACGGACAAGACGATCTTGGCAACGCATTTCTTGTAGTTCTTTGTTTTGATTACCTGGTCTTGGATGGTAAGCATGAATCCTTCTGAATATTCGTACAACAGACCAGACATAAAACCCTCATCGACCAGAAGGAAATTGCTACATACCTGATCGACATAGAGCTGCCCGACACCAGCAACTTTTAGAAAACCTACGAGGAAACGATTAGGAGGTACATAGACCTAAGACAAGAAGTCAAAGAAACGTGGCATAGGGAACAAGTAATGACCATCGGGATCACTGTGTCAACCACTGCCATGGTTTCAAAGGGCCTCTATGAGATCTCAACAGCAATAGCCCTCCCAGAGAACACTTACATGGAACTGCAGAAAGCCACGATTCTGAACATCTGTAGGACAGTAAATGAGTTCCTCGACCAACGAAAATAACAATAATAATAATATTAAGGGGACACAGTCAATCGTCCCATGCACGTGATGCCAGTACTCGTCAAGGGGTGGAAAAAATCCCATAAAGGAGTAAAAGTTTTTAATAATAATAATAACAGAATATTCATACTCTTCCCATTCCTACAAGGTTTTCATTCCTACATCTAATTCTGTTTTTTAAATTTAGCCTGAATCGCTGTCTTCACCACTTGGAGAGAGATTTTATTGAAATGTTCGACAACCTGTTTATTTAATATTTATATTTGTTTACTGGTTCGTATCTCAACCACGAATGAGAACATACCTTCTCATTCATTTTACTCAAACCGTTTCAGTGCTTTATATTCTTTTATCAGATCTCCCCCTTAGATGTCTGGACCGGGATTTGCAGTCCCCACCTTCATTACACACATTTCTGGCCTACAAAGCTCTGTATTCATCACAGGGTACAAAGGAGGAGTTGAACTTTCGTTCAGGTGCCGTCCTACATAAGATACTTTACATGTCTACATGCATCGCTTTGCACTCATCACCAATCTGGTTTCCCTTCTCTGAATCATCTGCAGAAGTTCTTTCTTTTTTTAAGGTGCGGTCTCCAAACCCGAATATATAATTCCAAATGCGATTTAACTTGCCTTGTGAAGATGGATAACGACGGTCTTTTCCCTCTTGGCAAAGACCCTATAAATCATAGAAAGAATACACTTAAAAAAGTTTAATACCATGAGGACAACTGTAATACCACTCTTGGGGTTCCAGTATAAGGAAGACGTGGTAAGAGAATCCATCTCCCAATGGTCAACCTATGGAAGAGAAAAGGATGTGTTCTTGTACGGTGGATATTTCAAAAGAGGAGCCACTGAAGTTTTTTTTTCTGCGTAAATTACACGATTTAAATAAAAAGAAAACAGAAACACGCAGAAACTACATTACTCCTTTCATGCTACTTCTAATTTTGCTTTCCGGTTGTGCATGTATAATTAGGATGACGGCACCTAACACAATTACTAGGTACTGACGTTGTTGCAGTTTACCTGAGAATTATTTTCCATCTAAATTATCGTCATTTTCTTTCGACATGTTTTTGTGCTTAACCTCAAAAAAAAAAGTAAAACAGCCAGAGATAAAGAAGTCTTAAGGTAATGTTTGGCTTTTGTGATTTTAGAATTAGTTTTGAACCAAACCTCCAATTTATAGAACTTTTTCTGTCTCCCTCTCATGAGGAGACGAAGGGCATATCCCAGTCCTGTGTGTGATAAGGAAAACCTTCAATTAATAAGTTCTAACTTGCAGCACATCTGCGCTTCAAAGTAAATTAATAGATTACAAATTACACTTTTCAAATGGCAGTTTCTAATTGGTAAGGATGGAGTTTACTTAAAAAGAAATGCGCAAAGATCTTATCTGATACGATAGAAGAGGCTTTAAAGGTTCAGGGAAATTGGTAATTGGTGGGGAGCATCAGGCAGGAATTGGTAGGGCTGTAATATATGTTCAGGGCTGCTTTTGCGTGCTATGCTGTATCGTTCTGCGGTTTGGTCTTCGGAGCCTCTTTCCCCCTTGAATAAGTTCTGTCTTCGAATGTTAGGTGACCCATCAGATCGCCAGGGTACATTTCAAAGTCTCTGGATCAACCATTTATACTAGAGAAGTTTATACTTGATACTATATACTAATTTTATACCCTGGACGCCCTCGTGGGTAGAATCGCCGTCCTTCCCACATTGAGTGGAAAAGACTTAAGTTCGAGTCCCGTGAAGAATTTTTATGGACTTTTTTACAATATGGCTGAGTTAGTCTGTCTCAGGCAAGGGTAGAATGGCTATTTTTCTCACTGAAACTCAGGTTTTTCGTCCAGGAAACAAAAAATCAACCTCAGACTCGCAATTTTCAGAAAATATATATGAAGCAATATTGCCTTAGTCGCCGATGCTCCTAAAACCCTACAACAACAGCACCCTGAAGACGTTGTTGTTGTTGTTGTTGTTGTATTATACGGGCATCAGCAACTTAGGCCATATTGCGCTGTATATAATATTTCTGTTAATTGTGTGTGGTCTGTGGTCAAAGAAAAAAAGAAACTGTTCAGTACGTCAGTTTAATATTGGAACTAAGAATGCTGGCCGCTAAATACTCCACCGGGCCGGACCTATTGGTAACTAATTCTCTAGGTGGCTTCCGAATCAGCTAGTGCATAATCTCTCTGCCAGATAGTGGTTGGAAGGAGTCCAAGTACTGTAGTGTATATGCGGGGACACTGTCGAGGTTACCTTATGTGAAGGAGCTAGATATATTCTTGCCGTGTGTATGCCATATCGAAAAGTTTCATTACTTCATACAACATTTTCTTCCTTCCTTTTCTTACTATTGATATATCATGAATTGTCAGACTAATAGAATAAATTTATGTGCGAAAAGATCGAAACCCACAAACACTTCTACCTTCATTTCACAAATATATGTGGTCTCAGTTGCAATCTCAATGATGTCCATTTCGACTTATAGTCTGCCAAACCTCACATACGTTTTCTGACAGAATTCCAATTAAAGGGCGATTCAACCACTGCTCATCTCAGTTTCCTAATTATTCGCTGTATTAATCCTTTCGCTTCAAATTAATCCGCCCTACCATGGAATATTGTTACCCGAAAGTAGTTCCCCGAAAACCTCTCTCAGGCTTCTAGATTTCATTCAAAAGGGGACAGTTAGGTTAATAAATGACTCAACTCTAACGGAGGCTCTCCACTCTGTGTCTCATAGACCTTCTGTGTCTGCTGCATGCCTTTTCTATAGATACTTCCATGGGTTCTACTTTTCTATAGATACTTCGTTGTTCTACTGAATTGTCTTCTATAATTTCCGCTCTATTGCGACAAAATGTATTCACTGCACCGTCTGGCGATGGATCGAACCAACCTTTTTCACACTGTGTGACATGACAGCAACGCTATTTCACTGATAACGCGAGGGTATAGTGAGAATGCATACTATCTGGTCGTCTCCACAGTCAAACCTTTTTGAAATTAATATCGTTAAATATGTTACGGAACAGCATAAAACAGATGAGCAGTGCATGTAGCGGTACTCCTATTAGAAGGAAACATCGTTTAAATAATTCCTAAAAGTTTATCGCTTTTCGCGACATTATACTCCAGAAATTAAATATGATCATGTAGCGGTGTCGCCGTTTCGTGTGTGAATTTTCTGCTGTCCACAAAGTGTGTGGACAATAGAAACTGATAGTTGAATTATTTATACTAAATGTATAAATAAAATCAACCCGCATTAAGAAAAGAAATATTTAATTTGAATTTATGGTCCCCAGTTCTGGAATAATTTATAACAGTCAAAATTTTACGATGTCCTCTAAGACCCTTAAAATAGACATGTATCGTATCTTATGTAGGACTGCACCTGAACGAAAGTTCAACACCGTCAAGACCCTTAAAATAACTCAATTAGGTCTCCTGTAAGATGGCTAGGTACCAAGCTCTGTAGCCCACATTTCAAAGTCTTTCCTCATATGAGTGGCCATTCGCCGATCTCACTAGAAGAGTTGCCCATCCTTGAACCCTTACAAGAAGCTCGATGTCTTTTTTTTCGGCTCGGTGTAAAGTGATCACAGTGTTTCAGTTATATAATTACTTTATACAGAGGGATAACGACCATCCTATCTCTACAAGCAAATGTTCGATATATCATATACAGGACACCATGGGTATTCCTTGCCGTCTGTTCAGAGAACGTCATGTGCCACCATATCGTAACTCCCAAATTTCTTATTTCTATTGTTTTTAATTCAACTCCACGAAAATGTAAGTTATTTTGGGGTTGCTGATCTCCACGTGTTAAGATCTATAATTTTTCTCCATTACAACAGAGCTGCGACGTTTCTGACCATTCCTGAAGTCTGTCCGGAAGAAGCATTGCTTGGCACTGGTCATTAACTACTCTAACATTTCTCAAGGAATGTTCATTACCTCCTTAGACTGCATCTTTCAAACACTATAAACACGCTGTTTCAGATGTCCCCATAGTCAAAAGTCTGCTGAAATTCGGTAGGCTGGGATGTGGAAAATGGCGAGTGATAATTCACTTTTCTGTTTCTCCTAGAAGCTTCTCTTCTCTTTCTCCCGTATGCCGCGGTACACTGATCTTCTGCAGGACTTTCAGACTAATTGCTAGATTCAGTTAGAGATTGGATGTCGAATTTTGTATTTTCACTAGCTTTAGCGCGCTTTAAAAAATTTATAAACGTCCTTGAGAGTGTAATTGTCTAGGGAAATGATGAAAGACCCGATATTTCGATCTGGCTAAGTGACTAACAGGTGATGTGTTGAGAGGGCAAAAAGTTTGGAAGCACTAATTCAGGCTGTATTTAGCGTGAAGAACCCAGAAACGAAATAGATGACATTACCGAAGACGATTTATTTATTCTCTAACAGCATTACCGAGACGGTTAAATCTTCTCATTAAAGGCCTATTAGCTGGAAGCAGTTTCTGGAATTATTATGTACTGGATTAAAACTGTCTCCTTGCACTACTCGAAACATTGAGACAAAAAAAAAAGAAAAGAAAACGATCAAAGCCACAAAAATAATGGAGGAAGCGCACAACAGAAGAAAGTTTCTGCAAAATGAACTATTTAAAAAGGATGCCTTGTTTTTTATCAGCAGATGATGATGGTAAATATATTTCAGCAATGAAGGAACGTTCATCTACTTATGATATGAGAGGACACGGGAAATCCATCGGGAATTCATCAAATGCCAGTTTTGTTAATATGCCAGTTATGTTAATATTCTCTAGGGATGTCAGATGGTCGGATTTCCTTTTATTTGTTCTTTTACGGGGACTTTTCACAGCGGCCTTCAACCCGCGACTCAATTTTTAATATTGTGGGGCCGGCCCTACGGCCCCACGCCGGCCCCGCGCTCAAATGATCTAAATAATAATATCATCCGCGTCTTTTCCGCATTTCTACCGAGGAGCCTATAAAAACACCCCGTTACAGGACCCCAGGCCCCTCAAGTAATTCTTGAACAAGGCCCCCCCCCCAAATTTTGGGGCCGGTTCTGTGCCCGGGACGCGGCCATGCTTGCAGTTCTAAGTGTTATGTCCCTCTCCAAGCTTAAAACGAGCACGTCACAAAATATAGTTTCACTGACTTTTGAAAATCGTGAAATATTACATTTTTTCTCTTTTGCCTGCTTATGATGTTTTCTGTTTCTTTCTCAATATTCAACATTATTAAAACTATCGTACATTCAACGCTTCTATTACAGAAATAACAGTTTAAATTTACAGTTACTTTTATCATTACCATCAACAAATTCTTTAGAAGTATAAATTACATCATCATATTTGAAAAAAAAAAAAAGAAAGAAAAAACGTAACCTGCTCCATTTGATCCAAATATCCCGATTTCTATTATTTGGATTAATGAGGGAAAGGAAACGGGCTAATATGGCGAACGGAAACTAGATATGTCCTTTTATCAATATTTGTACAAATGTGTTCACTTTTACAGACATGCAGTCGTTTACCTCTCGAGTCTTAAATAATAGAAAGGCCCTTTTAGTATTCAGTAACTTTTATGATTTTTCACTGAAAATCTGATAAAATAACAACAGCGACAGTGTAAGTGAATCAGGGGTCCATCCTGGGACCCCTGATTCACTTACACGCACGACAACGTGGTTCTGACTACATCGGCACTCTCTGGTGAGGAAAAAATAATAATAACAAAGCTTAATTTAATCCAAATATACTACCGATCCAATACGCAAACTTTATGTTTGTTTTCTAATCTTGTGATACAGTTTTATCATTATTTATTAGAGTCAAAATTCGATGAAAAGACAAGGAAACTTCATATTATATAGCCAACATTGCTTTACAATAAGTTTATATCTATGAAGAAGTGGCGATAATCCATAATTAGCTTTTTCAAGATCCTTCGTGATATTTCTAAAGAAAATTCTTCAGAATGCATACAGAAAAAAAAACAGATAGAAAAAAATTGATATGCCATGTTATTATCCCTGTTTTTTGTGTGTTTTTCCTGTTCTTTGAACTCCATTGAAGAGATGAAAACATGGCTGATATCATGTAATTTTACAATGTGACTTCAGCAAGGCATGCTGAAGGGTGAGCCAGAAAACAAAATCAGAACTGTACAGAATTAGATGATCAGTGAGTATTATTGAACATGTATACTGGAAACTAATTATAGCAAATAAAATGCTGAAGCAACAAAAAGATGAAAAATGTAAAATTCGTGAATGGTTTGAAGAAACAATAGATCAACTTGTTTCAAAGTGGTTTGCTCTAGCCACGAATATGTATATATATACATGGACTTCGCTATATTCGTGCATTTTATTACTCTGTAAAGCAAACTGATTTACACGTTATAATATCAGCGTTTCTAACATGTTCCACACACAGAGTATATTATCAATATTAGGAAACCAATCAATACAGAACATATAAAAGGAGGGGGACTCCAGGCCTAAGACTGAGAGTCAAAGATGTGGCATGTGGAAAAGGTAATGATCATCCCGATCATCGTGTCACATGGAACTCCAGGAAGCCACTATTCGAACACCTAAAGGGTAATGTGAGAGTGCGTCGACAAACAGTAATAACAATAATAATAATAACCAGGCACAACCAATCCCCCATCCACTTGGTACCAGTTCCCATCATGGGGCAGAAAAAAACTCATAAAGGAGAAAAAGATTTTATAATAATAACAATTCATCAGTCAGTTTCTTACATCACCGCGGGATGTAACAAAGGATGGCAAACTGCCCTGGAGAGGTTCCGGGAGGCCAAACTTTCTAAACCACTATACAGCCTGTTATCCAACTACTTCTCGCAGCGTTCACTGATTGTTAGGAGTGATTCTAATCAGATTTCAAGGAATGTCACCAGAGGTTGCCCACAGGGGTCCATCCTGGGACCCCTGTGTTGAAATTTAGTTTTCGACTCCAGGATGAACAAACGTTTTGAGGCGATATCTATGATCGTAGACGCAGATGATCTGACCATATTAGTCAAAGGAAATTCCAGGAAGTCTCTTGAAGAGGTAGTCAATAGGGTCCTACAAGAACTTGCTGTGGGGCAGATGATCATCAACTCTAAGTATCTACTAGTAAAACGTCTCAAATGTTGCTGAACGGTAGGTTAGACAAAGGGCATCCTCCTCGAATTAGATATAAGGGACAAGCTATTAAATATAACCCAACTACAAAATACTTGGGAATCATTTTGGATGATGATCTTAGCTTCATACCTCATGCATGATATATTAAGGAAAAACTGCAAGTTATTACTTTCCAGGCTGAGACAAGTCACCAGACAAGACTGGGGCCTTAAGGGTCACTCTTTGAGATTATACTACAACTGAGTATTCTTGTCAATTATCACTTATGGTGCCGGCGCCTGGGAATATAGAGCAACCTAGTGTGTAGTAACTAAACAGCTTTTGTAGGCACAGCGTGCTGCCCTCTTAATAATGATGAGAGCTTGTAGGACGATTTCTAATATGGCTTTGCAGGTCCTGACAGGCAGGATGCCAATTCAATATGAAGTCCAATATAGGTATTTGAAATACCATTTGAAAATAGCTCATCCTACTTCTCTTGATAATGTGGAACTTGACTTTAGTACTCCAATAACAACTGAACTGAAAAGATTGCTCGCTATTTATGTTGATAAGTGGCAAGCTGGTTGGTCTGTGTCAGAGTTGGGAAAGGTTTCAAGAGAGTATTTACCAAACGTAAGGGAATTCAGGAAGAAAGAACTTTGGTTTGCTCCTGGATTATACGGAACATTCTTACTGTATGGCCATGGCAGTCTAAACAGCAAGCTTTGTAAACTCGGTCTGTCTCCCTCCCCCACTTTGTCTTTGTGGGGGTTAGGAAAATGTGGATCATATCTTCTTGGAGTGCCACTATTACACTGACTTCAGGAATGAGTTACAATTGATCACTGATTTCTTACTAGGGAGGAAAAATTCTGATTGATTCAATCACAAACTGCATTTAATGCTTTTAACTTGTTTGCAACACGTGTATTTAAGTGTCCAGAGGAACTGAGAACTGCTATTTTGAAATAGTTGGAACTGGAATAAATTATATGGGTGTGCTGAATGTGTTTGCTGATATGAAGCTGTAGTCTTCTCCTAGTGTATCTTCGTTATATGAGATTGTATCCCATGATTTGACATGTTTATTGGATTTTCATTTGATACTACTTTATTAGTAGTCACATGTCTCTCCCTATCATAATGACTGTCGCTACTTTCCTAGTGTTTGAAAGAAGTAATGCTTAACTATGTCAACTGTCTTCTTTTCCTTGGCACATTGTTTCATGAGAATTAGAAATAATCTGTCAGAAGAATAGAAGTTCTCGAAGTCAGAAGAATAGATCCTCGAAGCCAGAAGAATAGATCCTCGAAGTGTATCTAGTAGGATAAGGATATACCTCTTAAGTTGAGGGGTTCGTTGAAGAAGATCCTTGACGATTGCCAATCCTGATTACAGGATAGGATTCTGCAAATCCTAATTATAGGACGATTATGCCACAAGAAGTGGCTACACTTTGACTGAAGACTGTTTCCACCTCCTATCTCTCTCTCTTCTTTTATCTTTGATAAATTTCTCCTAACTTCTCTTTACTACGGCGGGTCCCTTGATCTTAACCCCCCCGCTGTTACTATTCTTTCCTACCTTACACATCCTCAATTACTCCCACTATATTCCCTTTCCTTTTCCTTTATTCTGTCTATCCAGAAATTCTGTTCTTCTATAGACAAGCAAGATGGTAGTAGATTCTGGCCCACGTGGCGGTGATGGGAGGGGGGGTGGGACGTGGTGACAAGGTGTTACCGCTTCCTACCTGCATACCTACACATCCACACATCCAAAACACTACATACAAATGGCCAGCTTTGGCGTAAGCTTCAACACAAGAAGTGCAATAGTGACTAATGGGGGGGGGAACCCTGGGGTCGGCCACAATAACACATGAATATCCCTGTACCCCCAATTCACAAAGGATCAAAGAGTGACACCTGTTAGTTTAACTTATGTTCCAAGGGAAAATAATTCAGTCACTGCCAGTGGCGGATCCAGAAAAAAATGACAGGAGGGGCACCATTTTCTGCACTAGATTGGCAATCACATCAGCTGAAAATAGCATCAGTTGAAAATAGCAGGGCAACAATGCAAAAATAGATAAAATACTACGTTCATATTGAAAAAAAAAATTTTTTTTTGTCTAAAGGGAATTTAAACGATTGGTTTAAATTCCCTTTAGACAAAAGGGAATTTAAACGAATTTAAAAGACAGGGGACATGTGCCCCGCTGCCCTTATCCTGAATCCGTCACTGGTCACTGGTAAAAGAGGAATCAGGAAGTAATCACCTACACAAAGTCGCAATTATACTTCAAACACAGCATTGGTTTTTTAAGGGGAACGGGATCTAGAAAAATTAGACAGGTGGGTTGAGAAATGGCAACTGAAGTTTAATATTGATAAATGCAAAGTACTGCATATGGGTAGCAGTAACTCCAGAGCAACGTGCCAACTGTGTGGTACTACACTCAGAGAAGTGAAAAAGTCAAAAGACCTGGGGGGGGGGATAATTGTACAGTCAGATATGAAATTCTCTGAGCAATGAAGACAGCCTGCCAGGACAGCTCATTGGGTTTTGTTAATGATATACAGGAATTTTACTAGCAGGGATAAAGAGGTGATTAAGGCAATGATCAAGGCAGATCTTGAGTAATGCATACAGGTCTGGAGGCCTCAATTTAGGGAGGATGTGGAGCTGTTGGAAAGAGTACAGAGAAGGGCGACGAGATTGGAGAACAAAGGAGTACTCTTATCAAGGCTATGTACCCGCGAGGTGATCTGATTGAGTTGTTTAAGGATTTGAATGGATTGAGCAAGTTAAAAGCTAATGGGTTCTTCCTCTTGCTCAGACCACACACATGAGGGGACATACATTCAAATTGAGGAAGGACAGTTGCCTTTAGCATTACTATCCTTTTGATTGCTGGGTGAATAACTGTTATTATAGAGAGTCAATCTTATTTTGGTTGTTGTTGCTGAAATGTATTAATTGAAATACATTCGGGCGGATTTAATGTGTGTGATTTAGGGTTGTTAGTGGAAGCAGAAACATGATAAACTGGTTTAGTTTCTTCTCAGTATTTAGGTGGAAACCTGTATCGTGCATCAATTAAACAAAACAAATGTCAAAAGTTCCGTAGTTGAAATCATAATAAGAATGAGAACGTACAATTGTAATATGTTCCTATTTTTATTTTTATGGTCCCACACATGGTCCCACGATTTCTAATGTATTAGAAATTGTGGGACCATGTTTCTAAATCGTGTATTGGAAACAAACTTATGAATTCATTTTAATCGGATGACAAGTAAGAAATATGAACCCGCTGGTGTGAACTTCCAAAGTCAATTAATATCTTACAAAAGATCGTATAAATCGATGGTCAGAAATAATGATTCACCTAATGTAAATTCTGAATATGCTGCACTGAGTGGACAAACATCTACCTTTCTACAACTGTTTGCCTAATTTAATTCTGTCAATATTATTTAAAAAATTTACAACGGAAACAACAATATGGTTACAGCTGAAAACGTGACGTACTCTCCAGGATTATTTTTGTTGTGTTCCTTGAACCATTTCATCATACAAGAACAATCATTATATCATAAAATAAGTTAACTAAGATAACTCATAGAGAGATGATAATTGCAGAGTTTCAAATGATTAAGGCAAATTTTTCGATCAATGGGAAAAAACTGTCCGTATAACCTTCAACCTATCGATTCATCATAATACGATAGACATAATTCTCAAATATTTCTATTACACTGACTTTAGTATTATCGGTGGTGCTATCAGTACTGAAATTATGACAAAAAATTCGAAGAGCAATATTGATTATTAAAATAACTCATGTCCAAGAAGAAGCACATCCGAATCTTTAACACAATGGCTGATTTAGTCGGTATAAGGGGAGGGCAGAATGTTTTTTTCTCCCAGAAGCTCGGATTTTTCGTTCAGCAAACAGCAAATCGGGCACAAAACACACGCAATTTATATATGGTGCAATATGGCCTAAATTGCTGATATACCCAACAACAACAACAACAAACCAGCCCTAATTACTCATTCTATGATTGCTTTCCAGGAAAGTGAAATGGTATTCGCGGAACTGGGTACATTCGGTTGGCTTTGAGGAACCCTTTCTTTTGTTATGAGGCTCCCAAAACGTTTCTTTCTTTATTTTTAGAAAAGTTTTGGGGGCCGTTTCTTGTTGAGACCCAGGTATGTCGCAAACAGCGCATCTACTTTTACACGGCTCTGTTCCTTTCGCTTCAAAGATGGGTGCTACTTGCACATATGTCCGCTCTGATATAACTTGTCAGAGAGTTCCTAATTTAGAATCTCCTCTAACTTCAAATCACTTTATCCCATTCTGTGAAATTCTTCAGTTACCTCTATCGTTATCCCAAATCTACAAATCACTCGGAGCATATTGACTTTTGAACTTCAACTTTCTCCAATATAACTAGTGTTCATTCTTTGTCGCATCACGTCACATATTGAACACATTGAATAACAACTGTAACACGACTGTGTGCCAGCAACTTACGATATGCAAATGACCATGTACAATGAAGAAGTCTCGTATCCCAGCTGTCGCCGCTCGTTGTATAATAGTTCTACGTGCATAACATGTGTGAAGAAATGGACTCAGTCCTGGACCTTATTGTTAAACCTTGTACACTGGTAGGCTGATCTCAGTATTGCAGTTGTATAAACAAAAATTTACACTTGGCACGTCACGACCAGCAAGGTCTTAATCAGCCTGTATTGGTAGTAAATGAAACTCCTGTGCTCATATTTTCTTATATTCTCATATGCTTTACCTAAAAACAGCAGATAATAGCAGTGTAGTCTCGTAAGATAGGCAAAAAAACTCGCACTTACTGTGTTCATTTTTAACTGCTTTTAATTTTCTGAATTGTCCTTGTTTTTGAAATATTCCGGACATCGACAACTAGGGCCATAATGCACCAGTTCATGAGTAATGTTACAGTCCGAATTCATACGGTTGTGTTGTGTACAATACATTATGTTATGTACAATGTGTACAATTGTATTATGTACAATATGTGCCCAAGAGCTAATTCTAAGTGCACGCTAAAATCACGGAATAACTAGCAGCCGTGAAAGACTCCTTTCGCTTGAGATGGGATAACTACAGTCCCGATAGGACAGGACTTTAAGAATTCTTCCAGTCTCCGAAGAAATCGAACCTAGACCTCTTTAAGCGAGGGTGTAGTTCATGGTAGATCTCTGAGGAGATGATAACTACCATCAAGACATGCCAGAGCGGTGGCATCACATGATAAGGGAATGGCAATTATACCTTTAACAAGAAGTGGTATTTAATGATGGTATAACACTACGGTAAGTCTTCGTGATAGATATAGACAGTGAAAGGCTCCGTCCTCCCTACGCCGGATGGAAAAGACCTGAGTTCGAATCCCGTCAATGATTTGAGGATCTTTTATGGGTCTTTTTCACAATGTGGCTGAGTTAATTGGTCTCACGCTAGGGTAGCACGGTTTTTCCTCCAGGAAACTCGGGTTTTCCGTCGCAAACAGCAAGTCGACTACATTATATACAGCGCAATATGGCTTAAGTTGCTGATGCGCCTAAAACCCCACAAAACCTTGAATAGAATTCTTATTAACGTGTTCCTGTTGGCGAAGGAGAGCGCCATAGAAATATATCTGCCTTGAACTTGAACAGAGACTATCTTTTTTGTCCTGTAAATAACTGATTTTTCAAATTTTCTTTACGTTTTTAGAAATAACAAATTTGAGTGTAATCAACAATATGAAAAATCCTCAGTATTTAATCGTCACATGGTCTATTCTTTGTCAACAGATCATATCTACCATCCATGTTTTCTATAATATTCAGAAAACATAAAAATCAAAATGAATGTTAAAACTGCTTGACAATATATATTACTGCTTGTGATCGATATTTGTTTAGCACAAATTAATTATTTATATCTAATTCCATAAGCAACGAGTATTAAACTTAATGTGGCAGATTAATTAAATTTCAAGTACTTTAAGTAATTTTTTTTTTGTCCTGTAGGTTGACTGTCACCATGTTTTGCTACCACTGTCCATTGAATGTCTCTCCAACGACCGTTGGAGCAAGGCCACCTCCTATACCTTTCTCTATGTACTCAGCTGTCTCCCCATGTAAGTTTATTCATTTTTTAATTCCTGACTATATTGCATAACCTATGCAGGAGATTATTCTTCGCTTAAAGCAATCCTGAATCCAATGACATATGTAAAATCATATTCTCATACGTTAAATACACAGAACAGAAAAGAAAGTTTATATTTAATGACAAATATTTAATACATTTGTCATTAAACAGATAAAAACTGAAAAAAAAAAAAAAACTATGGGGATTAAATCTGCGGAGACCATAATATTCGGATTCTACTGAGAATAGATAGATTCTTAAACTTCACCCAGTAACATCAATCAAGTTACTTTTAATACTGCAGTTTCCGTTCAGTAGAAACAGGAGACAAAAACAGTGGGAGTCGATGAGCAGTCATAACATCATATTGCCCAGGAGTTCCAAGGAATGTAACTTCATTTCACCGATATGATGGAGGAAGAAACGCTTACAGAAGAACAAAAAGATCCAAGCTATACCAGAAAAATGCGTCCTACATCATTGTGGAATGGTCAAATCACTGTTGAAACCAGGTTCTCCGAATCATTTTTTAACTAAAAATGACATTATTTCTTATTTCATCCGAAACATTTGTTAATTGATTAATGGTATTTTGGTGAGTATTTTGTGATGCAGCAGCAGAAAGACACCAACAGAAATGAAGGTGAATAAATCCACGAGAACCATGAACATTGAATATGTTTATCCAGGCTGTACGCCTCTGCTTCTCTTCGCAGGCCCTCGTGGGTAGTAGAATCGCCGTCCTCCCGACACCGAGTGGAAACGGCCTGAGTTCGAATCCCTTCAACGACGTGAGGAATTTTTATTGGCCTTTTTCACAACGTGGCTGAGTTAGTTGGTCTTCCCAGAAGAGGTTAGCAAAGCTTTTTCTCCAGGAAACTCAGGTTTTTCGTTAAAATATAAGAATTTTAGAAGAGACAGTGCCTCCATATTTTCCCTCACCTATCTTCACCTTAATTGTATACACTAAGCATATTTATCCAATTAAAAAGATTTTAAATACACGAAAAGTGTCTTTAAGACCTAGATTTTCATTTTCTGATTCCCATATTAAATGGATAACAACTTTTATAACAGAACTTTCATAAAATTTTAGTACTTTTATATTAATACTTATCGCTATTCAGATTATTTTATTTTATTTTGTTTTTTTATTAAAAATAATAAATCCCTTGATTTGGACGAAACAAAATAAATTAAATCTAAGATTATTGTTTTCTTCAAGTCGATAAAGGTTCAAGTTTGAAACCTTTATCGTGTTTGGATATCGATGCCCTTTATGCCACACTGTATTAAGTAAAGTTATGGGTACACACGTTCCTTCAAATGCACTCGTTAGTATAAAAGGAAGACATCCTTGTGGCGATATATCCAGCTGGAAGTGGAGCACTTGTAACGAGAAGAGGCTGAACGGAAAAGTCTTAATGAAAATAACAGCTCAATGTAATTAGACAGTTAATTAGGTTACTTTACAGAACATTGCTAGTTTGACACGGAAATTAGTTCTTTTAATCACACAGCCCAACCAATTACCTCGTGAATAATGTCTGCATCCACACTCCTGCTACTTACATGTAGGAAGGGAGACAGAGAACTGTTCTATGGGAGATATATATCAAGAAAGTTTTAGAAATTGCTGTAAGATGAATTCTAACAATCTTATTACTTTTATCAAACTATTTGTAGTCAGATTTTTAAAAAAGCGTTAACTGAATGACATGGTTCTTTGCTGTCACTGCCGATATGAATTCTAACGCCATTCTGCTAACGAAACTCATGGGTGGCATTCATCGAGTCATGAATAATGGAATTTTCTGATATACGCAAAGTCGGTACACATGCTAGTTGGAAAAGAAACACAAACACCACAGTGTATGAAGTACAAAATAAAATGGGAAAAGAAATTAAGAGGCCAGTTACAAAAAAATTAAGCAAGTTAATCCACTTAATTTGCTGATTTGGTTAATCAATGAATAGATCAATGATTTGGTTAATCAACGAAAAAATTTTGATAAAAGGATGGAATTTTAAAAACTGAATATACTCTGAGTATATAGTGTATAAAGTGAGCAAGCATTTGATAACTAAAATAAGCAATTTAAAGATAAACGACATTACATAACCCCGTTTATGGTACAATGCCGGTCTCGCGATGCTGGTGGGAGTTATTTGAACATATCTTAGATCGCAATTAATGGTTAAGTGCTAGGCAGCAGTGGCAATCCTTTCCAGAGTCCAGCAATCTCCATTTGCTTTTTTATTTCTCCTATGACAGCTTCCTCTTCTGATAGCAATTGCTCCTACTGACCACTTGAGCACACATTGTTTCCATTCTGAATATACAGTAGACTTTATATTATCTGGAGGCGAATTAGCTGGTCTCTGTGACCCACGGAAGTCTAAATTAGTCTAAATCAGATGATAAAAAGAAATATCGAACGTTGCAGGCGTTGCTTGTTTACATTTCGCAATTTTCCTATAGACACGTATCTTATATAATTTTTCAGAAACTTTATCCTCACCTTTACTTTGCTAGATTTGAGGTGTAGTTTGTTATGCGTAATTAGTTGGAGTTCTTTTTGTATAACTTCGCCTCTTTGCATCATTTTGCCACTATATAAATGTTAAGAGCAGACGTTCAGAACAGACGTTGCAACTTCACCGTAAGTAAAGATAGTTGTGCCTAACGCTGACTAACTCGTGGCTGAGTTAGTCAGCGTTAGGCGAGGATAGCCAAGTTTTTCCCCTCCCGAAATTTCGGGTTTTTTTCATCAGACAGAACAGCCAAACCAACAAGAGAACACACGCAATTTACGCACTTAATACCACATGAGTAGATGAGTGTGTTCTCTCGGGTAACTCTAACATGAAATATTTATTAACTTTTTTTGCCCTAGTATATTCGTAAGAGTATGTGGGTTCGTGGCCGATTTGCACTTTGGGGAACAAAGCTTTTGAGACGCGGAAAGGACCTAGGTTTGACTTCCATCGCCTGCCTATTCTTGAGTACCTTAAGTTTTTCTCTGTTGGTCAAAATTCGAACATCACATGCCCATGTCTGTAGTGGCTTGAATGTTTCACTATTGTCACTGTTTTCGTGATTAGCTGATAGTCATAATTGCGGACTTAACTGTAAGGGGAAACACTCTATAAGGAAACATATTCTGTAAGAAAGACAGAAGGCACAGACTACCAGGTGAAAAAAAAAACAAACTAACGATGCATCAGCTTCTTGATGGATACATAGTAATACACGACGAGACTTTAAAATTTAAATTTAAAAATTAAATTAAATATTAACGCTAAAACGAACTGTTGAATTAGTTAATAGACGAAATGATGAATTGGAAGGCAATGTTGGAAATGTGTCGCGAGATAGGACAAAATGTTCTTGTCCACGATTCTTCCCAAACATGGTGAAAGCATTGTCGATTAACTCTAGGCCTGAGGGACTCTGCAAGGCTCATGGGGGGAATTTTTTTCAGCATCTGCATCTTCGGCTTTAGTTGCTAGGCGTAATTTATTTTGTAACGACGGTATTCACTTAAACAGAGGAGATGGAACGGTTGTTGGTATTGCCATTGAGAAGACATAAAGGTTTGGGGAACTGTTGTTCGGAGGGGGGGGTAAGGAACTCAGCACACGACCAACTCAGGCCAATGGCATGGTTTAAATTACATTTACATCCACTCTGAGAGCGCGTCTGTGCAACCTTTAATTATTCTAAACACTGAAAGGGAAACTAATAGGAGTAAACTTCACCAGCACTCTAGAAGCACATGAAAAAACACTTAAAAGTAACTACTGCAGTGCATTAGGGGAGTCAAAAACTATAAACATTGTCTATGTAGTAATTCCAGTAGTATTGTAAACAAATTAAATGAATTTGAATATTTTATCGAGTGAGCTAAATGCTGATGTAGTTAGGCTTACTGAGTCCTGGTGCCACTCAGAGATACAAGATAAAAAATTTCATTTAAGTGAATATTGAGTGTTCAGGAGAAACAGGGAGGCACGGAGGGATATGGTATGGAGTGATGCTTCTCAGATCAAGGTAATGCGAATATTTAGTCATTGTGGTATTAAACGATTTGCAGTAAAGGGAAGATGTCAGTTGGAGTATGCTACAGGACAAATGAATCTAAAGAGTATGACAAAAATCTCTTTCGAGAGAGCACAAGGGCCTTTAATATCCTAAATCGGGTTCTATCTGTATAGGTTTCTTAGTAAGAACCAACTTGATAGTGAGGAATAAAAGCAAACAGCACAATACCATAAAACGGGTTGTATCTAAAGAAATCTGTGTGGTCATAGTAAAGCTTAGAGCTTCAATTTCAAGAGAGGGGACTATATTAGAATGAGCTATTTCTTTGTCTTCATTAACTGGAGAGGCTACTGTAATGTGTTAGATAGAAATATGGCATGGAACATATTCAAAAGATTTATCCTCGAACTCCACAAAAGTATTCACACCAGTGGTCAAGGTCTTTATATACTGTGATTTTAGTGTTTTGCACCAACCTTGCGTAGAAGTAGAAATAAAAACACCAGGGAAACTAAACTTTTGATAACTGTATTTATAATAAATCAAAATACCCGCATCTACAATAAATTTAACTTTATAATAAACTCTACATATAAATTATTAAAATCTGCTACATTACAATCAATACAATGCATAAAATATAGATTAAAACGATAAAAACCCGTAGCTTTCAAAGGCTCAGCAACTTGCTGAGCCTTTGAAAGCTACGGGTTTTTATCGTTTTAATCTATATTTTATGCATTGTATTGATTGTAATGTAGCAGATTTTAATAATTTATATGTAGAGTTTATTATAAAGTTAAATTTATTGTAGATGCGGGTATTTTGATTTATTATAAATACAGTTATCAAAAGTTTAGTTTCCCTGGTGTTTTTATTTCTACTTCTACGCAAGGTTGGTGCAAAACACTAAAATCACAGTATGGATATACCCAACCTCAGAGGCCTGTTTGAAGAAGGTCTTTATATTGCTGATACATCCTGGAATCACGTGATTTCAGGATGTATCAGCAATATAAAGAATGTATAACAAAGCCACCGATGGGCTAAGATGGGCGAAAGCTCATTACGGGAAATTGCTACCAAGAGAACCAGGAAGGAGGATAGGGAGTTCTTATATGTTAATGCAAAAAATAAGAGAGTAAATCAAATAGGTCTCTTAATTCCTTGCAGTGGAATATCCCATAGAAAGGCTAGCAAAAATAACAGTCGAATAGATATTTATCGACGCTATTTGCAATCGAAAGCAAACTCGAATCTTTGGGGAATGTTAAGGAGTCAGATTGCTGTAAAATAAGTAATTAATGTAATGATCTCAGCGAAGCGTTTGCTAGAAAAGCTACTAAAGATTAAAGAAGTTCGAGGATCCAATGGTATATATATTCAGTTATAATTAAAAAGGCTGCGTGCGTATGAATGTGTTAAATTGTTGAGGATGTTAATAAGAAAAAAAAATCACACAGACTGAAGAAGTGCTCGTGTCTCCCCATTTCAGAAAGGTTGTGTGGTGTGTGGAGACATGAGCGTTGGGTAACTATAGGCCAATGAGTTTCACTTCTGAGGTAAGGAATATCATGGAGCCTGTGGTAAAGGATGCACTTCAAGACCATCTCGTCAATAATGGTATCCTGCATGGTTTCATTAAAGGAAGATCATGCCTGACGAATATGACAAAATAACTACAATGTAGTCAATATACAGTCAATATTCATAATATTCATATTATCCCTGATGAAAGGCTGCTATATAAACTGGAAGAAGTTGGAAAGAACTTACGCTGTACCGCATGCTGACTAAAATATAGGAGACGGTATTTTCATAAATGGTCAATCTCAAGGGTGGACCATTGTAACAAGTGGTGTTTCTCAGGGCTCAGTGTTGAATCTCCTCCGTTTTATAATTTTAATAAATAATATTGATGAGGATAATAAGGGAAACTCAAAATTTGTTGATGATTGGAAGGTGAGAAGGGTGGTTAACAAACCGAAACGGGTCATGTTGTTTCAAGACTTGGATCGGCTACATATATGATCCCAAAAATAGCAACTAAAATGACAGAAAAGGAAGTCATGTATAAACTAGAAAGTAGTTCAAGACGAAAAAAAGGTTTAAGTTTTGCGATTCAATATGATATGAAATTTTTCGTACGAATCTTCAGTCAATAGTAATATTGCTACTATTGACTGAAGATTCGCATGAGTGAAGATAACAGATTAGCGTATTAATAAATTCTGATTGGTCATACTTGTTATAGGACGTTTAAGATATACCTATCAGTGGAATATTAGTCTTAAATTATTTCAGTAGTGTGTTCTTTTTCACAGATTTAGTAAACTTTGTAAGATTTTCTAATTTCTCTACTAAAAATCAAAAATGCGTCTTTCTCTTCTGCGAAATAGTACAACAAAATTATATTGTAAAATAATATATTGACTAATGAAAATTTATTTCAAGTCAAAAATAATCAAACGATTAAATGATTTGTATAATTAAGAGTAGTATTCCGCTCTTTTTAGTTTCTATACACAACATCACCAGTGAATCCATCCATCCAATGAATCCAACAATTTCACATAAACCTCAGTTTGCGAATGATATTCCAGAATTACTGGTAAAAGTTTTTAGTCGAGTTATTTAATAACCACTTTGTTTGCAGTTGTATCTTAATGGTCTCGTGCATTAGTTTGCCGTCAAAATATAAATATATAGACAGAGACATGCGCACAAATATTGCCTTGCTCTTAGATGGTATACAATGAAAAGAAACGCACGCACTTGAAAAGGTGAGGGAGAAATAATATCCCCGCTATCTCACTACCTCCTGATTCTAATTCTGTAACATTTGCATATCCCTCTTCTGCTTATTTTTCCCTAAGTGCCTAGAGCGAACGCAACTATCTTCTTATTCCAAAATAAACGAAATAAGCGAAGGTAATTCTCAGGCAGTGCAAAATTTGAAATTTCTAAACCTCCACTCTTCTAATATTTTTGCAAGGTTTATCATCTTTCATGATACGCTCAAAGTTCGCATATTTCTTACACGAATGCGAAATTTTGTTGTCTTGCGCGTTATATGTGTATGTGCTTCTCTAGCAATCGTTCCTTCCAATTGTAACCAGTTTACTTTTAAGGCGAGTGAATATTATGAAGTTTCCGAGACGACAAGAATGCCCATAGGGTTACACAGTTTCAAGTATTACGGCAAAAGGACTTTGCATTTTTCATCTGGACGAAGAGTTAAAATTGGCGAAAACAGAACTCAGCTGTCTATTGCCTTTGCGAAAAGATTCCTAAATCAGACTCTTTGTATGCCTGGTCGCCCAGATAATAACCTTTGTCCCTATTGACTTGATTCAATTGGGCACACAACCAGGTTTTCTAGTTTGCTGACTGCTAAAGTCTTTCAGATCATTTCAGCACTCCAATCTTGAACGCACACATTCGTGCCATTACAAAGAAACGCCAAACACTGCGGGAAAATGATGTATATGAAATTTCGGTACCGATTATCTTTAAGAAAGAAGTGAGGGGTGGGTAAGGGAACGAAAGGAGGTGAAGTAACTTTGATCTGGACGCTCCTGAAACAAGTCGTTGCCGCCTGGCTTTGAATAACTTAGCTCCAGGCTATTTGCTGCATCGCACTGCCGTCGACCAACGCCTAACAATATTCTCCCTTCTATTTGCATTATGATCTACCGTTCGCAAGAAATTGAGTTCTTTTTTTTTTTCCCTCTCTCCCTGACTCTTTCCCCTCCCTATTACATTCTGTCCGAACGTCAATCTACCAAAAGAAGATTAGTCAACAGACATGTATATTAGATGCGCGAGCACCATTGACTCAAGCAAAGAAATAGCTAAGCTTACAATTTATCGAGTTCATTCTACTTGTTTGCACTTTCGTTGGCTTCAGGTCTCCACTAGAGGACCATTGAGCCCACACAGATACGCATTCCGCATTGCCCGTCGCTAGAGGGCAAGAAACATGTAATGAATTTACTAGCCTCATGAGCGATGTATTTGATTCAATTTGGTGCCCATTGCCTTTCAAGTATGGGCTACTCGTGTTCTCGCCACATGACGAGATGAATGCACGCTCGATTTTGGGGGAGGGGGTGCTGCGCGGGGGGGGGGTTTATCGTATTGAATTTTTCCGGCAGTAGCAGATTGAGCCATGCCATTTTCACATTTTCCTCACACCCACTTTGCTCTCTCTCTCTCCCCACAGACAGCAGCTATGGCTATCAATCAGATCTCCACGACGATAACTTCGTACGGAGGAAGCAGCGAAGAAATAGGACCACATTCACTGTACAGCAGGTTGGTACCACTCTCCGTTACCATGGAAATATTCAAAGTTTTAATTTTGATAGCATTCGGTGAAATAAAGTGTGTTGCGTGATTCCTATATAATTTTAATGTTTTGGAAATTTAATAATGATATATTGAAATGGTTGCTTTGCCTTTTTTAATCGCTAAATGAATAATTAGATTTATAAATCTTAGTTTCTATGATTTAAGTTGATAATTGGGACTTATAATAGCCTCGATGACGCTTCAAGTAGCTCTTCGGAAAGTCATCAGAGATTCAAGTAAAAACGTTAATGATTGCAATGGGAGCTGAAACAAGCGGAGGTAATTTTGTTAATCAAAACCGATGAGAGTACACACGTTGGGTTAATATAAATATAATTTACAATTTCTATCACGCGCAGGTTCTAACACGTCTTTAGATTATTTAAGGTTCATGAGTATTTATGGAAACAAGTTAGAAGCAATGTCTGTAAATAAGCTATACTTGACTAGCTAAGAAATCTCATCCACCATATTTTACTTAACCCAAACGAAGCAAATATGCATTACTTTGCCAATAAAAAAAAAGGAGAAGAAAAAAAAGTACTTATCACTCGCCCACGTTGATTAGTTAATAGCAAACATCTTGAAACAAAATGAAAGAAACAGATGAAGTCAAAGGAACATGCACTGCATCTATATATATATATATATATATATATATATATATATATATATATATATAGGGTGTCCAAAAAATGTATGCGCACTTTATCAGCCCATAACTTAGTAACCTTTTTTTCCTTTTCAGTTGCAAGTTGGTGGTAATAATGGAGAAGACCAGACATACATTTGAACAGCGGAAATTTGGTTTGAAGTGATATTGGAAGTCGGAAAATATCAACGAAGTCCAGAGACAGTTTAGGAGTGAATACCACACTAAACCACCAACGCGGGTCACAATTTCGCGTATTCGTGATGTTTTAAGCGGATGGCAATGTGCAAAATGTGCACGGGCAACGATCAGGAAGCCCTCGCACTTCCACGAACCCCACGAGATCACAAGAGGTGCTGGAACTTTTCTGACAAACACCAAGGAAATCTGTCCGACAAGCTGCTCGTGAAACGGCAATCCCCAAATACAGTGTTCATAACATTTAAATCGTGCAAAATGGAACAGCTACACTCCAAGATTAGTGCAGGCCCTGATCGAAGGCGATCCTGATCGTAGGGTTGAATTTTGAGAGTGGTTTTTAAGAAAATCTGCAGAGGACGCTCTGTTTTGCCAATAAGATCGTTTGAAACGATGAGGCAGCGTTCAAATTGAATGGTACAATTATTGTTCGTACTGGGCAACCAAGAGAATCCACACGTTACTGAGAAAAACAACATGTGCATTTACTGGGCATTATAGTGTGGTGTGGATTATCATCCTTGGGTTTGATTTGCTTTTTTATGCAACTGTTAATGGCGCTCTTTAACCTCAACTTGCTTCAGGAATCAATCGTCCCACACATTCGTGAGCTATTTGATTATGGTGATGAATTTTATTATCAACACGATGGAGCACCTCCCCATTTTGATTGCGATGTTAGGGCTTATCTGGATGAAACTTTCCGAAACAGATGGATTGGACGAAGAGGCAGCGTTGAGTTCCCTCAGCATTCGACTGATCTAACGCCATTTGATTTTTATTTAGGGGGATACCTCAAAGATAAATTTTATGCCAAAAAAACCAGCAATAATCGCTAAATTGTGCAGCAATATCATGAGATACCTTAGGTGATGTATGCATTTCAGTTTCTCGACCATGTCAACAGTTCCTGGATGAGAATGGAGGAAAATTTTAACACTTGTGTTGATGCATATTTTTTCTTCATTATAAAATTGAATTTATGTAAATAAACATATAAGTTATTAACAATCAAAGTGTGTATACATTTCTTGGACACCCTGTATATATATAGATGAATCTCTGAATTTTAGAAATGCCAAGGTCAAGAAAATGTCTTACAGGCGTGTGAAGCGTCCAGTTGAAAACTAATCTTTAAACATCCCCAATAAATTATGCTCTCCAAAAATACAAGATAATAATACCATGATTCGGGAAGAATTCAGTTTGAGTTCAACTTGGAAGGTACGTTACATACATTTTACATCAAGAAGGAGAGAAAATTCCAGAAGAGTTCACGCCGATGGTATATAATGTTTTTAAATAAGCTATGTGAGCTGAATTTTATTTCTTTTCTCTCTCTGGAAGTTTCCGATAAATTGGAGTTTCATTATTTAGTTTTATTCAAGGATTAATGTAGGAGTTTGCGCTCATTGAAGAATGGTATTCGTTGATCAGATTATTTTGTAAAAGTTGAGAGACGATTTCGGTTAAGA
Source organism: Mastigoproctus giganteus (assembly GCF_048544385.1). Lineage (NCBI taxonomy): Eukaryota > Metazoa > Arthropoda > Arachnida > Uropygi > Thelyphonidae > Mastigoproctus > Mastigoproctus giganteus. Next base: position 90,669,140 of record NC_143582.1, on the reverse strand, counting down.
TTTCATATAAATGAACAGTAAAAATATCTGTTTAATGTTTTTATCCATTGTAATGGATAAAAACAATTTCATCCATTACGATGGTAATCTATTTTACTCATATAACTAATCTGTGAAAGCTGGTAGAAACCTTGCGAAATTTCAGCTAAAACTGCTACATTCAGAGTAGCGGATTACCAACACTAATCAGCAGAGGAGTGAAACATCCTGTCTTATGGTACGAAATGGATCTTCACGGTCTACTAACACCAAATAGGAAGTACGGGCGCGCGTGCACACACACACACACAAGAGATGCCATCCCCTTACCCGTTGACTCACTACTTTGAAGTTTCCCTTGTGTGTTTCCCCAGAAAAGTAGGCGAAGCACGGATACAATGACCAAAACGACAGTCCACAAGCATCAATAGAGTGATGCCATGTTTTAATGCGCAGTGATCGCAGAATGATTACACATAAATGATCGTGCAGGAACAGCATATAGTTCAGATCTTACGCTTGATATCTGTAAGGCATTAGGCAGATATTGTGGGCAAATCAGAAGTGAGAGAAGCAAGTTGCTATCTCACGAATGATTTTAGTTGTATAAAAATAAAGATATCTCACGTTATTTAAGTACCTGAAGGATGGCGTTCTCAGAATTTAAATCATTCCATATATAAAAATGAAAACAGGCCAAGGTCATCAGTTTAGAAAAGGCTAATGCAGGGACGATTCCCACAAAGGATTGGAAGATTTTTTTATTTATGCCAGATATCTATCGGAAGCATTGCAAATAGAAAATGAACATACATTTAGAAATGCAATCATATGAGGTTCGCTAACTGAAATCAGAATTGGAATATTCTTTCTGTAACTACATTAAATTTTAGATATGGGGCTTATCCTCCAGTTCTAGGAAAACTGCAGAATAGGCTTCAGGATAACGGGACGAACTCACAGACTTTTCACAGAAGAAAATGTTTTCTTGGCAGTATGACAATTGATGATGTGGTCGGAGAGATGGATATCAGTCAAGGTCTTCCATATTATCATCTAAGAAACTGCAGTACTGAAAGGTCTGGACGAAGAATACCTTTTTGGATCGCATGGTGACTGTGAATGAGTCAGAGAGGAATGAGCGCAGCGTGCAGTGGTAACATCACTCATCATCACGACCGAAGCATTTGAGCTGACCGTGGCTCAAATTCACGTGACCACAAAACACGGTTAATAATATCTTATATATATATATATATATCTATCTTATAAATATGATTTCTTATAATATCTTATAAATTTCTTGATTTTAAGTTAAATGATACTTGCTACCTTAAATTACTTAAAAAGATTTCATATTTTCTAACTATTTTTTTCTCTCTCAATGTAGCTAGAAGAATTAGAAAAGGCATTTGCACAAACTCATTATCCTGATGTATTTACTAGAGAAGATCTGGCAATGAAGATCAACCTGACGGAAGCGAGAGTGCAGGTAGAGGCAACTATTGTGAAAACTGTTCCTAAAGCAGAATTTTATTAATAGAATTGATTGTAATTTAAATGTACATTTTTATTCAATTCGACAGTTTGTTTTTACATGCAGGTTCGGCATCCTGGGCAATAGGGAATATTTCTACGTGTAAAAATATGAATAAAATATCACCTTCTTGGACTCAAGATGATCGCGAAAAATTCAGGAGAATTGATGGAACGAAACACTTAAAAGTATTTTTATTTAAATTCTTACTAGTATTTTAACCGTAAGTTACAAGGTATCCCTCCGTACTGAATCAGCCCTTCCTCACTAAAAGTGATTTGTAAAAATCTCTAGCGGTTGGGGAAGTTCTATACATAGAGGAGATCCAAGCAGTTCTTCTTCTTCAGGAGGCCTGTAATACCTTGGAATAAATATTTGATCCGCCCCTTCCTGAATTGGTGGATCCAAACAGGATCCATCTGTTTGGATCCACCGAACTAGCGTGGATCCAAACAGGTGGATTTTAAAAACTAGCGATTACAGGAAACCATTTTTCTGTACAGGAAAACGCTTACGTAGACTAAGTTATCTCATGTTTCTAAGACTATTCAGATCTTCATTAGGGAATGGGTAGGGAGAATTGTTATCTCTGAATTCGCAATGTTCCAGTGGCAGAGCTTCCTCGGTTGGACAGTGCCCAGCTGTATTTTAATGCTGGACCAAAATCCTTTATGTTATATGTCATATCTGATAATACACTTCTCGACAAAATTAACAGAACAAAATGTTTTTCATGAATCTTATCGTGAACTGTGTTGCCGAGGGCGAATATTTGATATTAATAGGCATCCTGGCATGCAAATTTCGAGTATCCAATAGACATCGATCTACCACCTTACAGAGCCACACATTATGCAAATTATTCATGCCTATAAAACATGGGTCGCGACCACATCAGTTCATTTTTTGGCTTTCTCAGTGGGATAGCCACATCTCCAGTATTCAGGATGGCAATCATCGTCGTTTAGATGATTCTTTGAGATAGCGGACCGTTGGACGACATGAAGCCGGGCAGTCGCAGACAGAGGTGGCACGTTAGCTTAATCAATGATTTATCGTACGCTGTCCTGTAGCGATAGGAGGTCATAATACCACTGTATAAGGCAATTGTAAGAATACAAATTTGAATACTGTGTTGAAGTATGGAGACCTCATCTGAAAAAAGACATCGAGCTTCTGGAAAGGGTCCAAAGACGGGCAGCTCGAATGGTGAGTTATGGGAGAGAAAGCTATTATTATATAATAGTTTTCGCTGCCATAACTACCGCCTACCACAGGATGCAAAAAAGCCAAAGCTAAAACAGGTCCACCTCCATAACTGGATGAAGATGAGAAGCAGAAATATCGAACATACTGCACCGAGTGTGACGCAGGATAAAGTCACTCTCGTTCAGGCCTTAGGCAATGGGGTAAGTTCGAAAAGTCAGAGACAATCTCCCGCTGACGACAGTGGAGGAGTGGTGCTCTCTCTCTCCCATATGGCTAACCACAAATGAAGAGAAAGACAATCCAGCCCAACCATCTGGAAGTGATTATTATTATTATTATTATTGTAAACAAATTTTTGATGAATAAATTGTATTGTATTATTATTATTATTAGTAGTAGTAATGGTATTAATCATATATAAACCATTGTTATTATTTTTCACTGCTTAACCCGAGCGTAGCTCTTCATTAAGCTTTTACTGAACTAATAACGTTTATATTTTCCCTAAATTCCAAAGTAATTTTAATGGTGCTTAAATGGAAGCTGAGAAAATATACTAGCCGAGACAATTAGGGGATCGCAGTTCAATTTATGACACAATCTAACGTATCAATATCCACTGCAGCCGCAATAACAGCACACGTTCACGAACTTACATGCAGATATAAATTAGTAAGTTCTCCTACAAATACAGGCCAAAAACACGCAAATTCAGGCATAAAACCGCTTAGTTAATTACAATATGCCTGTCAATTATCGTAGTGAAGCACCTGAAAATGTCGCCTTAGACGCTTGGTCATCAAGAGGCTGGACAGTCACAAAGCCAAGTTGCAGCATGGCTTGATATGCGATGAAGTATTATTAGCAGGTTAAAAAAATTAAATTAAATTAAATTTTCTGTTTATACTCCGGGACGACCAAACGGTCAGAGGAGTTCACAAGATAGATAGAATACAATAAACAGCACCGTATTCAGTAGTCACGGGCTTGAACCCCGGTCACTCAAGGCACGTGTACTTACGCACCCGCGCGCCTGACCACTAGGCTACGGCAGCCCTCTTTTTGTGGAATCGGTTACACGAAACCCTGACCGTCTCTAGACGTCTAGCTTCGTGTAAGCAAGGCAAGAATGCCATCTCTTTCTTCGCCCATTGCAATCTACGCTTGAACTAATAAATATATAATTTTTTATTTATCCTACCAAAAAGAAGAAGAAAACAAACTTTGGTGCGATTTAAATTTTAGAGTATATCAAACGGAAGACCGATATACCCTAAAACTGAACGCCACCCAGATACTCCCGGGCACTTTGCCACGACAGGCATACGAGTGGCAACCGAAACTACACATTAATCGTATGCAAAGACATGGACTTTACGCGAGAAAACCTATGATTGCACAATATGATATCATTGAGAACCCGATTTCGCCAAGAGAGAAAAATGTGGGCACTTGAACATCGTAATTGTTCTGACGAAGAATGGCGTCTGTCCTTTTCACAGATGAGTACAAGTACAGCAGGCCGCCGTAGCCTAGTGGTCAGGCGCGCAGGTACACATAAGTACACGTGCCTTGAGTGACCGGGGTTCAAGCCCGTGACTGCTGAATACGGTGCAGTTTCTTGTATTCTGTGTATCTTGGTAAACTCCTCTGACTGTTTGGTTGTTCCGGAGTATAAACAGAAAATTTATTATTTATTTACAACCACCTAGCATTCTTGCTCATCTTTGTCGGATTCTCACCGGGTTCGAGTGTGGCGTAAAGATGAACCCGAGACAGTCCATCTCCACCGGCATGAACGCAGTCATTTTGGTGGAAGTGGATTCGTGGTACTGGTTCGTACAGATCTCTACATCATCAGAAACGGGTACCCTGGCTGGGAGCAGATAATAGAGATGAGATCCTGCATCCTTTCTTATGCCGGGCCGAAGAGTTCTTTCTAATGGACGAAAACGCTCAACCCACCGATACGAGGCAACAATATGCAGGAAGATGAGGGTAACGTCCATATGGAATTCTTCTCACTTTTTGTATTAATCGTATAGAGATGCTTGGAACACTCTGGGTATTACAGTTCTTCCAGACCATCGTGACATTTAATCAGCTGGGAACAGCACATCAACAAGAGATATCTTTATTTTATCGATGATCGCGAACCCGAAATATGTGGCTGTTGCTTGAGACCATACTGATGTCGTTGATAACAAAACCTACAAGCTTACTTAACTTTGCTTTGGATGTGTAATATTCCAATAAAGATAATATTACTGTTCAAGTTGCTTTGAAAGCTTTCGACATTTAGTTCAGAACTGAGCTTCAACTACATCATCCACTGTATATTTCATAATACACAAATATCTTGTATAAATATGGTTTATATATGTTGTTATTATCTCATAATTGTTTTTTATTTTATTTTATTTTTTTCGCGCTGTGTGGTCTGGATTGTGGTTCTCCATTTTGGACAGGAGCTGCTTGTTTGCTGGATAAAAAACACGAGTTCCGGTTTTTTTTTCTCGCAAACAAACACCTGAGCTATAAGATCGAAACACACCCAATTTAAAAACAACATATGGATGCCTCATGACCTCAGTTTCCTCTGAACAAACTTCAAGGAAACAAAAAACGAGTCAGCTTTGCACTAAGCTTACCAAACTTGAAGACACAAAGAGAGAGATTTAACATTAAATGTCTTAGATGTTTAGGACAGGACTTAATTTTGAAAATTACGTTGATTGATTATTTCTCGTCGTATTAATTAGCAAAAGGAAAGTCGAAGAAAATGCATTTCTGCCCTTCATTACCTAACCTGGTTCATTTGCGTTTACTACTGATCGTGCTCCTTCGATCAAAACGGGTTCTCCATTGTGCGTGTGAATACTGACCTATTCTAAAGGTTTTATTCCTTCGCTTCCCTCTCTTTATGCTTAGGTAAGGCAAGTTGTCTCACCCCAAGTAATTATCCCCCCCACACACATACGAATGATGCCTATTTAACTAGGCGGCGGGACTGAACCGAAGGAGCACGCAGTGTTGATCCCCCATGGCTTACTTTTCCACACATCCCTCTAGGTGTGATATATAACAGCGTCCCGGCTGCTGATCTACCACCGCACACTGCGTCCTAAGGGAACAGGTTACCCGCGGGCTAATCCGACTTCAGCCTCATTACACGTCGCTATCGGTAAGGCCCCAGCTTCATCAAAGGCGCTCACCGCCGGCTTCACACGGCTTCGACTCTTTTAGCGGTTTTATTCCGTGCATTTATAACACGGGTGTAACTTAATGGGGAAGATCTACTGACGGAGGGGGCACTCCGTTATTACACACTTCGCTTTATGACGGAACGAAAACGAGCTTCTAAATTGATTATCTGTAGAGGTTGCTTTAAATATTCATCGCAAAAAATCATATTCGTAGGTTATCTGCCTCATACGCAGAGACAGAGACAGTGAGATGCGATGTATATGCACAGAACTGCGTATGGTTTAATCAAAATGTGAAAGCAACGGGCGGACTGGAGGACATTTTTTCGCATCATTCTCTTCCCCTCCACACATATTGTGTTTATACATTTAACAGAGTGGGAGTTCCCGTTTATGAAATGTCGAACATGTTATCTGTGGCACTCCACCCTCCATTCGTTTTTTAAGCTAGTTCAATAACAGAACAGCAAATCAGACTGGAAAACAACAAACGGGATAGCAGAAGTTAGGGCAAAAGCCCCAGGTTTCGGTACTAATTTAAAAAAAAATAAATGTTTATAATTTAATCACATAAAGTTTATAAAATCACATTTATGTGATTATGATGTCCTTATCTCTACTAGCAAATGTTCGATAAATCATCGATAGGACACCATGCAACCTGTCCACAATTCTCGGACAACTTCATGCCTGACCTTCATGCCTTCATGTATCGTAACTCCCAAGTCCCGTCCCTCCACTACTGACTTTAGTTCAACTCCACCAAGTGTATATGTTATTTTGGGGTTGCTGTTCCCCAGGTGTAAGACCTTGCAGTTTACTGAATTAAAGCATAGCTGCCACTTTTCTTGACAATCCTGGAAGTCTATCTAGGTCACTCTGAAGAAGCTCTGCTTGGTGGCGATCATTAACTACTCTACTGATCTTAGTTTAGACCTCACGCCCTCCATCCCTTCATAGATGTCATTTAAGATAATAAAAAACAACAGTGGTCGCAATACTGATCCTTGGGGAACCCCACTACTTATATTAACCCAATCTGAGGAATAACCATTTATCTCAACCCCTCTGCCTGATGCCCTCAAGCCATCGTGCTATCCATCTAAGGATTTTCCATATGATTCCAGCCTGCTCCAACTTATAAAGTAACCACTCATGTGGGACTGAGTCAAATGCTTTGCTGAAATCCACATAAACAATGTTGAAATTATTCCCTAAATCCAGCTCACGAATGACCTGTCAAAATGGCTAACCAGATTTGTTAAACATGATTTTCCCTTTACAAAACCATGTTGTGTATCGTACAGAATTCCATTTCCATCTAAATGATCCTGAATTCCACCCTTGATCATTGCCTCCATGATTTTCCCTACTACTGAAGTTAAACTGGCCGGTCGGTAATTTCCCGTTACACTCCTAGAACCGCCTTTATGTTCCAATTTACACGAATCCAACGGAATCTCTCCTGAGTCCAGTGATGCTCTCATAACTAGCCTTAATGGTTCAGTGCACTCATTTTCCGCCTCCTGTAAGATTATAGGGTATATGCCATCAACCACAGGAGCCTTACTCGCCTATAGGCGCGAAAGTTGTCATTAAATAATCATTTGAAATTTCAACATCATTAATTACATTTTTTTCAACTTCACTTCCATAATATCTCATTGACACAAAAGGTTTTTTTATGTAAATATCGATGGAAAGTAATTGTTGAGTTCATTTGCAACTTCAGCTATGTTATCTAATACTATCCCACGTCCATTACATAAGGGTCCAATCTGATTTGTTCTTCTGTTCTTTGCATTTATATATGTGAAGAATTCCTTAAAAACTGCACTCTTTGCTCTCTTCTTTATTATTTATCCCCACTGTTTGCTCTCTCCCAGACTCAGTAAAGATACTATAGTGAAAATTATACTTCGCTTAATAAAACGTCTTTCTCCTTCAGAAAATGATGAATATAATTCAACCATGGAAGACCAACATGGAACAGAACATAAATGTTCCGGAAATTCTTTCCAAAATAAGAAATTGCCTGACTCCAATGAGATTTTAAAAGATGAACTTGAGATGGAAATTAATGAAATACTTTTAACTATTTTTGCTAAAAAAGTTCAAAGCCTAGAAAATATGGACTGAGATCGTCTTCGATTATCTCAGTACCAGAATAGAATCCGAAAAGGCGTTTTCTGCCCCTAATCAAATACTGTATGTACCAAAATTAGATCCATTTTAAACGATCATACAATTAATTGCTTATGTTTCTTAAGAGCTCACTTTATTCGGACAGGTAGTGTGGATGCTTAAACATAACTAAACTTTGCAGTATTTTTTTGTTTTTACAATAACTATATTTTAATGATTTTTTTAAGAATATTTATTATTGCAATAAAAGTTTATTTAAAACAGGAATTCAAGTAATTACAGTACATGTTTTTTTCCTTACTTTATTGCACCTAACTGTCATCAAAATTTATTGAGAAAATACCGATATCCCGGTTTCATAAATTAAAAATACCGATATACCGATATTAAGATTTTGACCGGTATTGTAAGCCCTACTGTGGAGGTACTTTACCACAAGTTTCACCGGTATTGCACTACGCACTTTAAATAATGGCCTCCCCGTTCAACGGACATGAACCCTGTGGAGCATGTTTTGGATGCTGTCGAAATATCCTTTCGAGCTTTGGATCCTCCACCCAGGAAGACGACGGAATTATGGACAGCGGTGCAGCTAGCATGGATGGAAAAATACCTGTGGAACGCTTTCGTGAACTAGTGGACTCACCCCTCACCGTGTGACTGTCCTTAACTGGGCGAAAGGTGGGCTTACCCGTTACTAAGTAGGTATCCCACGATTTCTGCCCACTCAGTGTACCTTCCATTGGAACAGGGCTTTTTCATTTGAAGTGCTTAGTGCTATACCGGAGAAACTCATTGTGAAGTGTCTTCATAAAACGATATTGATGCATGAGCTATGTACAAATCTGAGGCTTTCTTCCCCTACCCTGTACTGTACTATGTTATATAGCATTCATAGCATATTGAAGCTTTGTCCCTAAATGTTTTATTTTATATCAAACAGGGTCAATTAAAGCCAATACATTTAAACTTTTAAGCGGGAGATAAGATCTACGTTGTGCTGCAGACAATTTTTGAAGATATGTTAACTCTCTGAATTAATTAACAACATGATCTGTGCGCTTCATGACGTTGGGTGGGGTGTTCACTATGAAACTGTTTCGAATTATCGTCGAAGCAACCCAGAGTATTATGTACAAAAAACAGTATGCATCTTTTCAAGAAAAAGTGAATTGCCAAACTAGGTAAATTTGTACAGCAACAAAGCTTTTGAACTTAATCGGCAGTTAAAAAGAAATATATTCCTTGTAGTTCTCTCCTCACCAATAGTCCTATGCGATGTGTTCAAATATTTACTCTACGTTTCACAAAAATGCCTTGTTATACAAAACAAGAAGGAGGGATGGAGGAGAAAGGCGTCCCCAAAGCGAGAAATGAGCAGGAATTTGAAGGAGGTGAGGGGGGGCCCCTATAAAAGGGTAGATAGGATGTAGTGGCCCTCACAGGACCGAAAGAATAGATAAAGCTGAAAAAGTGAGGGCCAGAGACAGCTGCGAGGGCACTCAATTCACGATCCCACACTGGGAGATATATATCCCAACATCCCCAGACGTGCCACTTGTGAGCAAGAAGCTGCACCCCATCAACAGAAGAGAGAAGTAAAACCCTGCGTACAGATCCCACGCTGAAGAAGCAGTAGTGTTGGAATAGCTGTATACTGTATAGGTTTCAGGACATAGCAACAATGGGTATTACCGCAAGGACCCTTTATGTTTTCAGCATGAAAAGGTCGTCGTTGTCATGCGAAAGGATTCATAAGTACACGTGCTCTGAGTGAGAGGAGGATGGGAGGATCGATGGATACGCTGAATAGAACAGAACTGTTACAAAAATAGATAAGAGTTGATAGATTCCTCGAGATTTCCAACAACGTAACGCCATCTCTGTCTGTGCCTATGTCGGGGAGTATGATCAGCAAACGATTTCAATAAGTGGGTTGCATTAGAGCCAACTGTTGCCATTCCATCGTTGGAATGTCCCAGCAGTGCTCCCTGCTGGAGCGCTGCTGGGACAAAAATGGCATCTTATAGTCTTTAGTGAGAAATCGCGTTTATCCCTGTGATCAAGTGACGGCCGTATACATGTCTGGAGACACACCAGAGACAGAAGTAATCCGGCTTGCATCAGGGAGAGGTTTACTGGGCGAATCGTGCTTTGTGGGGCCATCAGTTAACAGGCCATTACTAACAACCAGATAACGGAAAGACATTACATTGAAACCATGCCCTCGTGGGTAGCACCGTTGGTAGGATCGTCGTCCTTCCCCCACACCGGGTGGAAAAGACCTGAGTTCGAATCCCGTCGATGACGCGAGGAACTTTGATGGGCTTTTTTCACTCCGTGGTTGAGTTAGTCAGTCTCAGGCGTAGATAGCAAGTTTCCCTTCCAGAAACTGGGGTTTTTCGTCAGGCAAAACAGACAAATCGACTATAGAACACACGCAATTAACAGACATCAGACACACAGCACAGCAGATGAATTTAAATATTCTGCGGCCTAATATAATAATAATAAATCCAACTTCTGATAATTCAATGACCGACACACTTTAAAGACCGTTAGTTGTACCTAATGTCCTTACTCGTGCTAAAGAAATTGCAAACTCTTCGAAGTCCATTTGCTCACCGGTTTGTTTTCCTGCTAATGTTTACTCACGCCTTTACAGCACCCTCAATTCCTACGTCACTGCGGTAGAAGACTCGTTAATTCGACGTTCCACTTGGGAGATCAGTCGAACGTGCTAATCGTTTACGTTCATATACATTGCAATTGTGCATGAAAATTTTCAAATGAATGCGTCCATTCTTGCTTGTTGGGGCAATTCCACTGATGACTAGTGTACATTTGCAATACTGATTAGTTTGTGGAAAATAAAAGGCACACTTGCCTGTCCCGGTACTATGCATGTTGTAAATGGGCCCTGTATAGTTCTGCCATCTACAGCAATACATGGAGCGATCATAGCGATTGGTCAGCGCGTACGTAGTCTATAGAGTTACAAACTACACCTATTCTAATCCACACGATATCACCAAATACGGTAATGTTCTTGTAAACTTCTCTAACCTTATGCGGATGTCTACGAATATAAACAGAACATTTATTTATTTATTGAATAATTGAATTTTATGCAGTTTAAGAAAATTTTAAGCTATGGTTGGGATTATTTTAGATTTCTTGCGGAGGAAACTAAGGCCATCCGAAGTACACTACTGTAATTGCAAACTTGTTTCTAGTCTATCGTCAGCTTACCCGTTTCCTCAGATGAGAAAGCGCCCAACTCTCGCCCGAGGTTGATTAACTGCGCCAGGTAAAGAAAATAGTCCATAAAAATTTCTCCCATCGAGAGGGAAGTATTTGTCAACTTACGTGGGATGGGAGTTCGAATACAGTCCTTTTCTACGTTGTATAAGAGATCAGGGTCTATTGACTCTCTACCAAAGAGCATCATGAGCTAATCTAATTATGATAACATTGTTGTAGACCATAATCTGCTCCAGGAAGTGTCTTTTCTGTGATAACATTGGAACACCATCATTGCTCAATAAGGATGTAATCAATCTGATTCCTTGTTTTATGATTCAGAAGATTTCCATGTGTACAGCCTTCTCTGCTGCTGAAAGCAGGTGTTACTCTCGCCCGAGATTGTTTAACTGCGCCAGGTAATGTTACAGGAAGTAAGAAAACCCTTAGCCATAATTATGAGAGAATCCTTGGACTCAGAGAAGGTCCTCACGGACTGGAGATGTGTCCCCAATTCACAAAGGAGGATCGAAGAGTAACACGAGTAATTACAGACTGGTTACTTTAACTTCTGTTCCGGGTAAAATAATGGAGTCACTGGTTAAAGATGCATTGCAGGATCATCTAGACAAGACTCCAGTAATAATTCAGACACAGTATGGGTTTGTTAAGGGAAAGCCTTGTCTGGCAAATTTGATTGGATACTATGATGTGGTTACAAAGGAACTGGATGCAAAAAATAATTTTGATATCATATATTTGGATTTCAGGAAAGGTTTTGACTCTGTTGAGCATGGAAGACTACTGTATAAATTGGAGCAGAATGGTATTGAGGGTAAGTTGCTACAATGGATAAAAGGATGGTTGAGGGGGAGGGGAGAAGACAGAAGATGGTAATCAATGGGTGCTGCTCTTTGTGGACTAATGTTATTAGTGGAGTCCCACAGGGTTCGGTGTTGGGTCCTCTGTTGTTTTGTATATTTATCGATGATATTGATGAAGGTTTATCAGGCTTAGTATCGAAGTTTGCAGATGGTACAAAGGTTGGCAGGGTTGTTAATGACAGTAATGGCAGTGTGTTATTGCAACAGAATCTAGAAATTTTGGGCAGATGGGCTGAGAAGTGGCAACTGAAGTTTAACCTTGACAAATGCAAAGAACTGAATATGGGCAGAAGTAACTCCAGAGAAACGTTCCAACTGTGTGGTACTACACTTAGGGTGGTAGAAAACGTACTAACTGTGTTGTACTACAATGAGGGTAGTGGAAAATGCATAAGACCTGGTGTAATTGTGCAGTCAGATATGACGTTCTCTGAGTAATGCAGTCAGGCCGTCAGGTCATCTTATGGGGTTTTGTCAATGATATACAGGAATTTTGCTAGCAGGACAAAGGAGGTGATTGTCCCTCTGTATAAGGCAATGGTCAGGAAACGCCTTGAGTACTGTGTGCAGGTCTGGAGGCCTCATTTAAGGAAGGATGTAGATTTGCTTGAGCGTGTACAGAGAAGGGCAACAAGATTGGTGAGGGGAACGAAGGGATCCTCTTACCAGGAGAGGCTTAAGTTCTGCAAATTGCAGCAGCTGGAGACTAGGCACCTGCGAAGTGATCTGATTGAGGTGTAATGCCTTGAATGGGTTGAGCACGCTGAATTCTGATGGGATTCTTCCACTTGTTCAAATTACGAACCTAAGGGGGCATAAATTCAAATTGAGGAAAGACAGATGTAGAATAGCCAGCGGGTGGTGAATTGCTGGAACAGGAAAGTTGATAGGTTAAATAAATTTAAGGAGGAACTGGACAAACATTTAGAGGGGATTGTTTTGTAATTTTTTTTTGGCTGATGCTACATAAGCTCATTCACTTGCTTTCTTGCATCACATGCGACTACTAAAAACAAGGTTAAGTGCAGCCATTATCAACCCACTGCAGGATGGAAGCCTCCTCAACAATTCATGCTGAGGGAAATGGACCATAATCTGCCACGCTGGTCCAGTGCGGGTTGGCATATCGACCGTATTCAGCAGTCAGGGGCTTGAACCCCGGTCTACTCAAAGAGCGCGTGCTACTGCACTCCCGTTTTGACCACTCGGCTACGGATTAAAAGACTGTTCAGATGACAAAATCCAATTAAACTTTCACCTCGTTCATTTCTAGTGCCAAGACCAAACCTACCACATTCCGGATTAGAAGAAACTGTCTTGCCTACCTTTGCATTAAAATCACCCATGAATATCAAAACATCCTTTTTTGGGACCAGATCAAGAGCCGATTGCAGATTTTCATAATAAACGTTCATATTTCATCTGTGGATGTTGTTGTTGGTGCATATGCAACTAAAACTGTGAGATTTACTGGCTGGCTGGCTCTGAAGTCTAATCGTCATCATTCTACTATTAATAGGATGTTCATGGTCTCTTCTTGGATACAAGAAGAGACCATGAACATTCCTTATTCAAAATGACAGCGACACCTAGTTCTTTTACTTCGTCACTTCCAGAAAAAACAATCAAAAACCCATTTCCAGTTTTGAAATGACCTTGTCCTGTCCACATGACTTCGATTGCTCCTAAAATGTCAATTTTCTACCTATCCATTTCATTGATGACCATATCCATCTTGCCTTCTTTTAAACTTTTGACATTCCATGTGGCCACGTTTACCCTCTTCTTTCTTAAATTTAATTTTGCAGGTCACACAGTGACATCTGGGAACTGGTTAACAGCAGTTTATGGAGTTGTTTTTGTTGTGGTCTCTGTGGCATCAGAAAATATGGTGGTATGGCATTGCCTACCACATGGCCGATTTTGAAAGGGGCCGGCTTTAATCATAGGAAGAGTCATCGTGTTTACTCATTTACTATTTGTAAATACTGATAGCAGAAGCATCATCGCATCGCGGGACACCACAATTGAATGGAACTGAGTTTTAGGCTTATGAAACTTAACCTGACAGAGATTTGATATTTCTGTTTATGAGTGGAGTGAACGAGAATTGCTATAGCTTCATAAGAAATCTGTAGCAAACCTAGCTCAGTACATCTTTCTCAAAATAGTGACAAAAATTCTTTTTTGGTGCTGTTATCTGCTTTGTAACTACTGATCTCAGTCCATCAGTACTGGAGATACGACAAAGGATACTGAACTTAGACTATATAACGGATGCTAGATTTATTCGTAAAGGTGAAAGAAGTTCATGCACTTGTTCATATTGCTTTCAAAATACGCTGAACTGATTTATTCTTTATAGCCGTTCTTCCTTGCTGGTTTAAGCTGAATACTAGGCGAACATACTAAGGATCGCTGACTTAGGTCCATTTGATAAAGGTGCTTGAACTCAAGATTGCAGCGTTTCTTTCTGACCTTAAAAATTATTGAAAAAAAAAAGCCCAAAGTTATAATATTATAAGCAATTTATTATAAGCTTATTATTAGCTTATTAACTTATTATTATTAACTTATAACTTATTATTAGCTTATAAGCTTATTAACTTATTATAAGCAATTTATTTCTTTGTGTTACTAGTATCATACTTTTAGTTATTCCCCATTATTATTATTATTTTAAAACCTTTTTTCTCCTTTATGGGTTTTTACCCGCCCCGTGATTAGCACTGGTACCACGTGCATGGGGTGGTTGGTTGTGTCCGGTTACTACTATTATCGTGTGTACCCGTCTCGGTGATTACCCTGCATCCTGTGGTGATGTGCTGGATTGATTCTGCAGCCAGGTGACATCGACGACATGGGTCAACTGTTACTACGGGATCCTTAGCGATGTATTTGCTATAGTTCTTGGTGTCTGCGCACAGTGGTATTGTTACCGTCCTCCACACACCGGGTGGAAAAGACCCGGGTTCGAATTCCGTCGATGACGTGAAGAATTTAGTGGGCTTTTTTCACTCCGTGGCTGAGTTAGTCGGTCTAAGCGTAGATACCAAGGTTTTCCCGCAGAAATTGGGGGTTTTTTTTTTTTTTTGGTCCAGCAAAACAGGCAAATCGACCAGAGAACACATGCAATTTACAGACACATTACATAAACGAGTATATAGAAAAAATTCTGGGTGATTCAAATATAATTTGAATTTATTTATGTTGTCTTATATGCAAGAAATTACCAGCCGACCGGGCTAGCCAGGTGGGTAAAGTGCCTACCTGGCAACCCAAAGGTCGCGAGTTGGTTCGAATCCCGCCTCGGGCTTGGATCAGAGTAGAAAATGACGAAACCTTGGTAGGTGCAATATGGCCACAGAAGCCGATGCGCCAACAACTAACAAAAAAAGTAAAAAATAAATAAATTACCAGGTATAACCCAAATATAATAGTTTGGTTTTTTTGGATACTTTCATTGAGGATATTGTCTTTCTTGAAGATGGCCTTCACTTTAATGATCAGCTTCTTACTTCTGTTACCCCGTTGGTACTGGGTGAGTTAGCCTATCTTCACTCTTATCTCTTCTGCTGTAGCCTT
This sequence comes from Mastigoproctus giganteus, assembly GCF_048544385.1. Lineage (NCBI taxonomy): Eukaryota > Metazoa > Arthropoda > Arachnida > Uropygi > Thelyphonidae > Mastigoproctus > Mastigoproctus giganteus. The sequence goes on along the minus strand of NC_143582.1, from coordinate 90,653,352 downwards.
CGTTTCCAAGCTGGTGGTTTCTTGTCTTCTCGTTTTGCGTTATGTATTTCTCTGGTTTCCTTCCGTTTAACCTGGTGGCTGCTACAGCGTCACAGTAAAAGGCTATACGGACGGTGTCTAGTGTTACTTTCTTGTTGAGATAATCCGGTGTTATTCGCGTATTGAGGTGGCCTGTGACTTTCCACATGATTCTGTTGGGTCTCTGCTTCAGTATGGCGTGGGTCTTTGTGGGGGGCTACATTCCCTCCAAATTTTAGAGCTTTCTTCCAATCTTCTTCTATTCTGGACATCGCGATCTTGTCTGTTTCTACTTCGGCTGCTCCAGGTTGTGTTTCTTGTACTTGCTGTTCCTCCTCCAGTTCTGGTTCCTTTATGTCCGTATTCGTTGTTGTTTGTAGTTGGTCGCTCACATCTTGCTAACTTTTTTTCCAAGATTGCAGGAGCTATCGTGTTCTTTTTGACGATGGTCTGTCTCTGGTCTGCTTTCGCTCTTCGGTGACCCGAACAGTCCGAAATCGTTCTAACCACTAATGTGTAATTTCGTCCTGTACATTGTCATGTCTGTCTCTAGCTTCGTTACTTCGAAGTATGCTCGCATGACGAATATAGTAATTTCAATGCTTCATGTCATGCGTTGGCTTCTTCCTTCCTGGGTGGTTACTAGTGCACTTGCGCAGGAAGCATTTCCATATGGTTGGACTGGGAGGTCTTGCCCTTCAGTTGTGTTAGCCATAAGGGAGTCAGCGCCCACTGTTGCCTGCGGAAGCTTGTCTTCAACAACAACAGGAGATCAAAGATGTAGCATAAGTAACAAGTAACAACCATCCCGATCATCGTGTCAACCATCGGTATCGTGCCAAAGACCCTACATAACAGACTAGCAGCGAACACCTACAAGGAACTCCAGAAAGTTGCAATCCTGAACACCTGTAGAATAGTTAGAGAGTTCCTCGACCAACAGTAACATCAGACATAACAATAACTACCCTGTGTACTTGGTAGCAATACCCGTCACGAGGTGGAACCCCCAATCAGGGAGAAATAATATAAGAGCAATAATAATAATAAAACAAGGCCGAAATTCAAGCGATCATCTATCTCTCAACGATGTACGAGATCCTGACCAGCTGCATAACCAAAAAGCCATCAGAATACTTGCAGAACCAGAACTTTATGGCCGAACAACAGAAGGGATGCAAGCTGATGAGCAAAGAATGCAAATAGCAATTAACTATTAATACCACAGTTATTTATAGCGCAAGCCTACAAGAACTGCCGCAACCGGTATACAGCCTACATCGATTACCGCAAGGCCTTCGTGACTCCGTGCCTCATAGCTGGCTAATAGAGACGCTGAAGATTTACGAAGTCAATCTGGCAGTGACAAACTTCCTAGAAGCAACCATGGAGAAATGGCGTACCACCATCAAGGTTGAGAATATCACAACTAGAACGATCCCCATCAGCAGAGGAATCTTTCAGGGAGATGATCTTAGGCCACTCAACCGGCTTGCCCATCACTCAACTACAGCAAGTATGGACATAACCTCAAGGAAGGAAGGAAAAACCTGTACACTCTCTCCCACCTCATGTACATAGAAGACATGAAACTGTACACGGAAAACGAGAAGCAAATCCAGCAAGTACTCCGGATCACCGAAGACTTCAGCAATGATATCAGGATGGAATTAGGTCTAGACAAATGCAATACCCACGGATTGCATCACGGGAAATTAGTTAGCCGAAACTACCACATACAGACTGGTAAAGGGATCGAAACCATGAGAGGGAGAGCGACCTAGAAATGCCTGGGAATGATGCAGGCTCAGCAGTTAGATCACAGGGAGATCAAGGCCTGCCTGACCGAAAAATACCATCAGAGACTTTGATGCATGTTCAAAGCAAATCTAAACGGAGGGAACATAGTTAAAGCCATAAACACCTACGCAGTCCCGGGATTAACATACTCCTTCGGGATCATAGATTGGACTAATAATGAGCTGGAGGACATCATGGGAAAGACAATGACAACGATGAACAAGAGCTGCCAACACCATTCAAAGTCAGCTGTGAAGAAACTGATAATAGCTCGAAAAGGAGGAAGAGGCCTGATAGACCGCATCGAGCAACAGAAGAACAACAACTAACCTGAAGGATTACTTTCGGAAAAACACAACAGCACTCTACCAGACCATAAGGAAGGCAGACAAGCAGCATATCCCACTCAACATAAGCGAGAGTGCCTTCTTGCCCAGACGGAACAAACGAAGCTAGAAAGACGGCGAAGAAGACACTGTAGGGTAGACTCTACAATGACCTCCATCCAGGCCACATAGATAAATTGGCTTCCAGTGCATGGCTCATGAGCGGAAGGCTCTTCCCCGAGACTGAAGGAATCATGCTCGCCATTCAAGACCAGGTAATTAACACCACGAACTATAGAAAATGCATCGAAAAGGAACCCGGTGGGTCAGATGACACATATCGACGAGACCACCTGGCGTCACAAACGATGCAACATATAACCGTAGGATGCAAGGTGATCACCCAGACAGAGTACACTGACACGGTGTACTCTATCTGGATAACCAGGATAACACATCAGAAGTTAGCGAGGAAATACCAGTTGATCAAAGGAAGTGTATCGTATTACAAGTATGAATCCCAGGCCGTACTAGACACCCAAACCCACAAGCTGTACTGGGACTGCGCCATAATATCGGACAAAACAATCCCTCACAACAGACCAAATATAACCCTTGTCGACAAGACGGGAAGTGCTACTTATCTGATTGACATTGCGATGCCCAACTCCAGAAAACCCACGAGAAAAGATTAGGAAGTACACGGATCTAAGACAGGAGATCAAAGAGATGTGGCATATGCAACAAGTAACGACCATCCCGATCATCGTGTCATCCACCGGTATCGTGCCAAAGGCCCTACATAACAGCCTAGGAGCAATAGGTCTCCTGGCAAACACCTACAAGGAACTCCAGAAAGTCGCAATCCTGAACACCTGTAGGACAGTCAGAGTTCTTCGACCAACAATAACATCAGACACAACACATGTGCACTTGGTAGCAGTACCCGTCACGAAGTGGAACCCCCATCAGGGAGAAATAATAATAATAATAATAATAATAATGCACATATAATTCAAAAACAATGATCACTAAAACCATGCTCACATTCTTAATGGAAATATGATTAGGAATCCTACCTTCTTATATTAAGTACTACAGAACTGATTCGGTTATCTCTTGAATTAATTCCAAAAGATATCATTGGGAGTTACTTTTCTTAAAAGAAATTCTCGTTAAGTATTAATCTGAAAATTATTTTAGAGAGTTGTTATTATTTTGGAGTTGTTTTTCTCGTATTTTACACACTCCCACCTAACACAATCTATACACAACATTGTAAAGAATTCAACCTCCCTGTCGGTGCAGACACGAATACTCTGAAAGCACCTACAATAACAAAGAGAATAAAATATAAATTTTAAAAAATCAAAGCTTACACGAAAATTTCAGTAAATTGAAACTCTTAGTTTGCTGGTACCAGTGAGGAGAAATTCAAAATAAATACAAAAATGTCATCGTCAAGCGCTAAAGTGGGAAATGAGAGAGTGAGAAAGCGAATATCGAAAACAATAAACCATCAGCTCTGTAAGGTTTCATTCACAATGGCACTCTAATTAGGTTTTTCATGCCTCTCTTTATTTCGTGCACGTTGCAACATCGCGCATGATAATAATTTAGTCTGTCTGAGAAAGAGAGAAATTAAAATTACTGAAGGAACCGACAAGGTAATTATTAAATTTAAATGGTACAAGAGGGAAAAGTACAGAAAAACAGATAATACTGCTGAAAATTTACCGTTTTCTATAAAATAGTTAGCATTTATATACGATTTCAGTACCATCAGTATGCTGTAAACCAAACAAAATCATTACTGATTCACCTTCCCATTTTGCTTCTGAGACTACCAATAATTTAGAATCGACGCAATACCGATCATTCTAAAACTCGAATTGTACAATTCCTTGGGTAGAAAACTTATAAACAGTCGCTTAACCATTAAAAGGACTCACCTTTGCTAGGTAAATTCCCTAAAAACTCCTTGACGAATTCAGGGTTTCCTCTGGTCAGCTCCAACGCATTCGTTTCTATTAGCATAGGGTTAATTTTATTATACTCTCTCTCTCTCTCATATCTCAAGTTCACTTTCATCCCTAAAGAGCTCATCTAAAATTAAAATACTGCTTCTGAAGGACCAATTTTTCCTAGGATTCAGCAGTGAAGCAAGAAGGAAACTAAGACAGCCAAGGGACCTGGTGCAGTAATAAGATTTTCAATCAATTGTCACTAGCGAAATATCAGACTCAAAACGGAATGCTGTAGCAAGTTTATCCCAGGACTAATTAATCACAGGCAATCAAAAGATATTGAAAAGCGCCTCAGAACGAAGAGTCAGTGCGCCAATGCATGGATATCAATCTAATTTGTTAGCATTTACTTTTAATTGTAATTCCTTTAGTTGAAAACAAACATGATGTTTAGACATTGTAATATCTCCTCGCCTTTGAGTAAAAGCGAATGCGAACTCTTGTCTTTTCTCTAGGGCTTTCTCCTTCACACAAATTTGTATGATTAACGTTGCTCTTTTCTATCACCATGGCCCATTGGGAAAGAATTCTCCATTTAACAAATTAAATAGAAAATAAAATTTAACATATAACTGTACAGGGAGTTCGCGAATTACTTCAATAACTTCAGATAATAATAATAATAATACCATATAAATATACCTCAAAAATACACCTTATTCTCCTTATTCGTGAACTACTATTCGCGAATCACGAATTTACTTTTAAGAGTTTTTGAGGATGGTCCTTTCTCGTTATCGAATGACATCATCTCACAAAGTATAAATATTATTTTAGGATATTTCACGAGAGTGAAAATTGCCTGTACACAGAGCTTCAAAAATATAAAATAGTTAATGATATTTGGTCTTATTGAAATTATAAAAAGTTGGGAAGACCGCTTTGTCCATTCATGTGTTTTTCTGGCCAAGCAGGATTTAAAGTTCCTTAATAATCAGCAATAGTTTTATCGATCACTGTAGATCATACCTTGCCTTCACAACGATTTACCCTGACATTGCACTACTTTCAAATAAATGGCATCACCAAAAGGCGAACTTCCATTTACTGTATTTTAAAGACAAAATACTGATCTGGCAACCTAATCCAGAATTTACTGGTTCCTCATCAAATATTCGGTGGTCCCTACTAAACAAAAATGTGGGGTTACCTTTAGGCGATGCTATTTATTTGAATGTAGTGCGATACCAAGGCAAGTTGTTGCAAAGGAAAAGTTTGTTCTGCTGTTTGCGTAAGATCATCGCATTAACTAAGCAGCTTAAATTTTACCATCCGCAAAAACCCACGACAAGGAAAGACAATCTTACAAACTCCATACAAATGGATGAGAGTTCCTGCATTAATGTTGTTTATACAAAGGGCAATATACTCTGAAAGCTGTAAAAAAATTCGACATTGTCGAAGTCCCATCCATTCCAGATTGTCGATTTGCTGGACGAAAAGCCCCAGTTTTTCCAGGGTGGGGGAAGCCTTGCTATCTACGCCTGAGAGGAAGTAATTCAACCACGGGGTGAAAAAGCCATTAAAAGTTCTTCGCGTCATCGACGGGATTCGAACCCGGGCCTTTTCCACCACTGTGCTACCGCGCAGACACCAGAATATTATTAAGGTTCTAGTATATTGTTATTGCAAGCGAAGATTGTCTTCAAAGTTGCATTTTATTTTGTAATAAATTTTGTTAAAGGTTCGCCACCACTGATACTGCGTGTCTTATTCATAGTATTTTCATTCTATCGATACATTGTCTCACCCTGTACAGCGTATTATCTTATCCTTATAGAGCAGAGAACTGCGCTAATGTATAAACATGTTATTGTAAATATTTCCAGAAAGATATTGGATGATCTTCTGCTGTGGATATTGGGAGATGAAGAGGAAAGCTTAGGATAGGAATATAAAGAGAAGTAGTTGTTGAGTTTATGCCTGGCCCTGCTCTTGGCAGAGCAATCAATTTGACTATGATCACATCACCTTTACATTTTGATAGCGTAATTAATAATAAAAAAATTATGGGAGAGATGCAAGGGGCAATTAATTGCGTATCACACGTGTTTTTTACAACTTTTACATTAACTTCATGTCCTCCACCACAATATAACGGTTTGCCACTTTCCTATGGTTTGGAGATGTCTCGATTTAAATCTTTTTGGCGACTAGAAGTATCCTTGATGGCCTTTTCAGGTTTTTCCGGGTTTCTTCATTTAGCGTTGGAGGACAGTGTGAGCACGTGTGTATACATTCAGTGATCACTAAATCGTGACTACTTAACAATACAATGTTGGGCCACGGTTCTCATGGATAACAGCAGCTATTAGCCTTGGCATTGACTCCACTAGATATCTGAAGACGTCCGCAGGGATCTGCAGCCATGCTGCCGGATTTCCACCGTCTCAAAATAGATGAGAGGTGCGTGTCCGTACTCCTCACTACCCGTTTTAAAACATCCCACATAATTCGGTTGAGATCAGGCGAATTTGGAGGCTAATTAACATGCGCGAATCGCTCGTGCACTGTGCCACGATGGCAATGGCATTATCGTCTTCGAAGATCCCGTTTTTGTCCGTTTAAAAATGCAAAATGGCAAGGTGCACGTGGTCTCCTAAGAGCTATTGGTAGAGACCTCATCAGTGAAAAACGATGGTCCGTACGCACCAGGAGTCTAGTTCTTGGGTCCGTGGACTCGTGTTGCTTGCGCCACACACAAAGGCGTTCGTCGGCGTGTTGCACCAGGTATTTGGACTCATCCGACCAGCACACTCGCTTCTAGTCCTTCAATGTTCATCCAGCATGTTGTCGAAACCACAGTATTCACCGTCGATGATACTCAGCGGGGAGGAGAGGGTGTCTCTTGGGCTGTGGAACTCAATTGTTCTGGGTGTGCGGTGCATCGTCATTTGGGACATTGTTTTTGCATTCTCCATATTATATTACGATGTCAACTGTCGTAGAGCCTGTACAACGCGCTGCACCCTTCACTCACCATGAACCTTGCGTAAACCTTACGGTTTTGTCGGCAGAAAGTGGTTTGACCCGTTCGACATCATTCTTTTTCCAGATTTATCAACCAGATAACCGGTTGTAGATAGCTTTGTGAAACACTTTTCACAGGACTATCTGGAACCGATAGTTCGTTTATGTGATGTTTCTTGTGATTTTTTTTTTCATAATGAGTTTAAAGAAAAGCCATAAACATTTTGTATTCTTTTCCTAGTACTGGACTGATTTCTTGGTAAAATTGTACTATCACTATATATTGTATTGTATAAGTTATATTTTGTTTATCAGTTTATAGCTTAATTCACATAAATTTCTGTAACGGCATTTACTGATTACTGCTCCGTTGTACATTTTAGGCGTGATGTAGCGCCGAATGCTCACAATAGCATATGACCTTTGAGTGAATCGTGGTTCAAGCTCTCATAACTGCTAAATACGGTTAACAACTGTATTTGTTGTAAATTTATCTGACCTGCTGATTGTGCTGGAGTATAAATATGGACATTTAAATGGGCACTTGCCAGTTGGTGTATATTAAATTTAATAATAAAGAATAAATGAAACAACTTTCTGTTTATACTCCAGGGCGATCACACGGTCAGGAGTTCAAAATTACTCGGAATACAAGAAATTTTCTGTTTACATTCCGGGACGGCCATATAAGGTCAAAAGAATTCAATAAATAAAGATGTCTATAAGAGTATCCGTATGTCTACGAACAGTGGCTATGATCATTGTCTTCTCATAAAGGGTGGAAAAGGTCTGAGATTGAATCTCGTCAACGACATAGATGAATTTTACGGTCGTTTTCGCAACATGGTTGAGTTGGTCGGTCTTGAACGACAGCCGCATGGTGTTTTTCTCCCGAAAATTCATCCAACAACCAGCCAACTGCAGAACACGCATTTTCAGACATAGTATACGGATGTGTCATAGCCTAGTTGCTTTGACGCTTAACACACACACACAAACACACCTAAACTATAGTCCTCACAGAGATACACAGCATAAGTTTCGAGGGCTGAGCTGCTGCTCATAAGCCATCAATCAACATCAATAAACGCAAGATGTTGTTCGCAATGTTGCCCAGCCCATTGTTCTTCAACCATAGACCAGTGGAAACTGGTCCTATTGGAGCAATGAATCGGGTTACAAAACCTTCCAATCAGACTTTCGATTATGAGTATGCAGAATGGCTGGGGAATGTCATATAGCGTATTGAGTCCTCGATGAAGTTCGAAGAAGTGTGGGCTGCTCGTGGTAGGCAAATATTTTAGAGATTTCAGTGATGCCTACACTGGAATTTCTAAGTGGATGGACCTCTCCATGTTCCAGCATGATAATGTTCCATCTAATACATCGAGCACAGTAAAACTCTGGTTAGAGGAAAGCTAAAACTTTACGTCATTATTCGTGCAATAATAATCGTATAATAAAGTTAAGTTACTACCCTGTTTTTTAATGTAAAGGCATATATTTTTATCCTTAAACGACCCTGAAATGGCATTTACTCGTATTACAAATAAATAGCAACATAACAGACTCTTTGTGGATAAGTGCTGGCCTATTTTTAGAATAAAACAGAGGAAATTCGCGGTAATTTCCTTGAAAATATGAGTAGTTTCATGCTTTCAATTTAAATGTAGTGTTCTTTCGTATCAACATTTCGAAACCATGTTTCAGGCGCCAGAGACAAGTGGTCACCATTGAATAACAGAAGTACAAGCGTTTCAGTGACCGTGGTTCATGCCCTGTTGACTATATACGGTGATGTTCTTGTATTATCTCTATCTTGTCACCTCCTCTGACATTATGTTGCGGTTCCGGAGTATAATAATAGAAGATTTAATATGTAAATACTATAAAAGTATTAAATATCACGACAAGTGAATTATATGAGCTCTTATTACAACACACTTATTGATTGTTCATCTTAACAAGAAGAAAGTCAGACTAAATCACAATTTAAATTCTTTCCAGGTGTGGTTCCAAAACAGAAGAGCCAAATGGCGGAAAGCTGAGCGGCTGCGAAAGGAGCGTGAAGAGAAGGATAGGCTACCTCAGGATGCACGCAGTGCCGACGGGAATGCCGAAGACGCAAATGACGAGGACAGAGGAACGGAAGGAGCACAAAGCAATGACGAAACTAGGCAAGGGTCATCCGAAAGTCGTCCAGATGACAAAAAAGCAGAAGTAGATGACCTCGACGACAGCAGTTCACCAGAAGACCACGAGGAGTCGTCACCGAGGCCGTCTATGTCTCAACCACCCGCCGTGTCAGACGCTACGACGGAGGATCAGTCGACAACTAAAGCTGTCGATGCGTGCGGCACTATAACACGAATAACGGACGTAGTCGCCGACAACCCATTGATTAGTTCCCGCCCGCCCCCGGGACTTCCTGACACTTCATTGCTTAAGGATTCTGCTTCCTGTCTCAGCCCGAACTTCTCGCTCAGAGCATCGTCTCTCTTCTCTTCCCTCTCTTCGAGGTAGGTAACCCTTAGTCGGCCTTTGAACCACTGAGGTGGAATTATAGTTCCCAGAACATGTGAAAGTGGTAAACATTCTTGTATGATAGTTATTCTTAAAATTAAAGGCGCAAGAATAAGAAAGCCAATGCACGGCCAAGGAAATAGAGGGTGGCATTAGATTCATTAACAAAATTTCAATCGAAATTTTTTATCTCTCTGAAGAGGCAAAAATATGACACGGACTTCAAGCAGCAAATTCCCACTTCCATTATTATAGATCATAGGTTTTGTAACGAATCCCTCTATGAAGGATTCCCTAGAGAAATAATAAACACTTATATAAATACTTGAACAATTTCATCCATAAAGGAAATTCGCAACATTTAATATAAATCATCGACTGGGTGAAACCATTTTTATAAAGGCCGAGCATTATTAAATATGAAAAACCGCTAGATGAACGAGAAGAATCAATGTTGAACTTGGGCAATGGTGATCAATATTTTATCAAGGCAATTTTCACGTAAAATGATGGTAAACAGAATTTCAGAATCATTACAGAACGAGGCTGTTTTAACCTCAGCTTACCTCGGGTTTCAAGAATAAATGGCTTGAATAATTATTACTGGATTGCTTAGAATAAATGCAGAGGCAGTTATGAAGTCCATGATATGCCAGTAGCTTAAATAACCCTACACCCCCGCTGCCCACCAGTATTGACCAAGGATATTATCATTATGTATCTCTTCTTGTGAAGAGATACATAATAATACATGCGAAGTGTGGACAGACTGTGCATTAAAACTACATTTAATCGGTGAATTTCTTTTTTCCACGCAAATTATAGGGAAAAAAAAAGAAATAATAATTGCCTGATTTCTATTTGTCCGATTTTAATGAAATTTGGATGGCTCGACAGATCTTTTCATATGAATCAAATATAAAATGTCACGAAAAGCCGTCTACTGGAAGTTCTTCCATTACATGCCAACGGATGAATATGGTGAAGGCAAATAGGCGCTTATGCATATACGCTCAGCGATCACTGAATTATGACCACTTACCTAATACCGAGTAGGGTCATCGTTCTCAAGAATAAAAGCCGCTATTTGCCTAGACATTGACACCACATTGAAGATGGCTGCATCCTTGCAGGATGTACCCATCCTGCTTGCAAGGTTCTCCACAGTGTCGGGATGGATGACATTTGTATGTCCATAAGCTTCACTTCCTGTTCCATAACATCCCACAGGTGTGGGATGTTATTATCATTATCCAACCGTCGCGTCGCTGAAACCTGTTCCAAATGATGCCGAAGGAGCGTAACTTGGTGTTGATCTATCTTTGCTACTAAAAGATTTTTGGATCCTAAGAAGGTGATGCATTTCCAGAAGGTTAGAAATAGTTAACCTTCCACTTAACACAAAGTGCAAATCGAGGAGAAGTGGCCTAAACAGCGATTGATAAATGATGCTCGCATCTTGTTTCCGAATATTTTAAGAAGAGATCACCCTACTGAGATGGGTCGAAAGTCCTTTCGAATCCTTAGATTTTTAGGTTTCGAAAATAGATTTGACGATTTAGTTGTCCCATATTCTGGGTATCTGAACAGACTTAAGAACACATGAGGGTGCCGTGTCTACAATGAAGGTAAGTTGCTAGGTGCGTTGACAATGAATAAGGGGACCGTCAGGGAGGACTCTTGTCTTGTTCAGAATTTTGTTTATCATTAAAATTAGTGATTTGCGTAGTACTATATTTTAATAGTACAGATTGGTTTGAGGACTTAGAACAGGATATGGGGAATTGTGCGCCACAACTCTTGAGCATCGAAACGCTGAATCCGCTCATTAAGATGGGTCCCGCAAGGTATTCTTCTTTCGAGTATTTGGAGAGATCTGTTTGGATTGTTTCAGGAAATTTCATGTATGTCATGTGTGAGTATGTTTGCCTCAAAATCTTGGAAATTATGTAGTCTTCGCAGCAGTGAAACTACAAATTCTTACCTTCTGGTAAAAGTCACGAGTGATCCCATGTTGCTCTTTAGCAACCATGCTAAACCAACTACCAGATTCGGCACGGCATAGTGCTGGAAATTTTTCAGAATTCCTATCGAAAGTCAAAGTTGAAAGGGATTTCCCATCGCAACGAAGGAATTCTTATGGACTATTTAGAATTAACTTCTAACAATCGAAACAGAACATTTGATTTGAATTGAATTTTTGTTAATGCTTTTGTCAAAACTGCCCCTCAGAAGAATTGTTATATTGAACTGACTCTAGTCTTATTAAACGTTTAGCGCAGTGTTTCACAATGAGAAATTAATATTGAATTTGCAGAATGAACAGAATACGTTATGAAATGTAGAATTCGCATGAATTTGGAATTTATATAATGTAATCTGCAATAACACACTGCTCTTCGGTGATTATTATCTAATATAATTACCCTCTCTAATTATAGTTTACCTAATAAGTGAATTACAGTGAGAATTTATAAGTTTTATTATGGAGTTTAAAAATAAATCAGTACTTTCAAGTGGTTACGTCTTACTTAATTCAGTTTAATTCATTGAATTCTAAGTTAATAAGATTTCATATGTTGTTTCTCATACTCTTCGACTCTTTAATTCTTCCTTAACCTTCAGTTTCCTTAATTTTTAAATGGCATGCCATTTTAGATGGAATTGTAAAATGCTAGCGTAGATAAAATGAAAATGGCATTGAATAATTTTGCAGGGAGGGGCAGTAAGGAGTAATGAGTAAGGAATAAGGAATAAGCAGTAAGGAGTAAGGAATAATACAGGCAATGAGGTCTTAAACTGCGCAACCTGCATGCCAGTGGTTAAAGTGCCCCTCACTCACCTCTTCTGACGGAGAAGAAAAGATGGGCTCTAAGAAATAAAACTTTGCGGGTGCCTTTTAGGGCGAATTCGATCCCGAATGAAGTCTTAGAATCTGTATATCATCGATAAAAGGTTTTGTAGTTGATTTTAAAAGTGACTCGAATATTTAGATTTAATAATCATTTATCATAATAATTCGTTACTATGACATGTTTAAAAATTAGTAAAGAAGGCTCTTCTGTGGTGACTTCAAAGAAGTAGATGCGAATATCATAAACTAATTTGCATAAATAGATAAATAATTAAAATTCATGCATATTAATATATTAACCTATTTTCATATAAATGAGTGCTGTCATTGTAAATTAAAACAGTTGGTGCATGGAGGCTGCAAAATTAAGTATTAGTACACTGGGCGATAGTTTATTGAGATGGAAGAAATATCCTCCGAAGCTGGCTTGTCCGTCATCATGGGAGGAAAGAACAGCTCTTCCTGATAGCACACTGGTTACAATCGCCTTTTTTCTACAAAATATTGATGGAAAAGGCATGAATCTGAATCCAATATCGAAGGGAGGAATATTTTTCGCAATGTGCCCTTAGTTTTGGTATTAGCAAAGATGCAAGGAAGCAAGCTGATACAGCATCAACCCCCTCCTCCAAAATCTTCCCATATCACCTGCCCATCCCTTCTAATAATTTGTCTAATTCCTCTTTAAATTTATTCAAACTACACATTAATTAATACCAGATGAACGTTTGTTCCAACAGTGAACAAATATCCGCTGGTTGAAAACAAATTTCGCACATCTTTCCTTCAACCAACTGTCCTCAACTTAAGTTTATACCCCTTTATGTGTATTATCTAAGCAAGGGTAAGGATGCCGTCAACGTTTAGCTTACTCAATCCAAGTTTCCCGATGCTGCATTTTGCAGACCTGAAGTCTTTCTTGGTAAGAGTACCTTTTTGTTTCCTTCACTAATCCCCCAATCTCGTTTCTCTTCTTTGCACCCTTTTCAACAGTTCCACATTCTAAATTGACGCCTCCTAACTTGTATTCAGCATTCAAGACGTGGCCTTACCATTGCCTTATATAGCGGAATAATTACTTATTATCCCTACTTGCCTCCGTAGGACCTCCGCAGCCGAGTGATCAGGGGCGGGAGCACACGCTGTTTGAGTAGACCGTGGTTCAAGGCGCCTCCGTAGCCAGGTGGGCTGGAGCAGCAGTGCATAGCACACGCTTCTTGATTAGACCGGGGTTCGAGCCGTGACCACCAAATACGGAGGATGCGGAAAGGTCAGGAAATGACCACCGCATATTCCCGGAGCAATATGGCCTTAGTTGCTAATGCTCCTAAAAACAAAATAACAAGCAAACAACAACAACCGGGGTTCAAGCCCCTGACTGCTAAATACGATCGATCTGCCAACCCGCACTGGACCAGCGTGGCAGATTATGGGCATTTCCCTCACCACGAATTGTTGAGGAGACTTCAATCCTGCAGTGGGTTGATAATGGCTGCAGTCTACTTTTTTTTTTCACCTTTATCCCTACTTGCAAAATTCCTGTGCATCATTGACAAAACACCATGAGCTATACTAGCAACCCATCTGCACTGCTCAGAGAACTCGTCTGGCTGCACAACCCTGCCCTTCCCAGATATTTTTCGTTCTCCACTACCTTGAGTGTGGTACCATACAGTTGGTATGTTTGAATTTCTGATGGAAAGTATTTATTAGGCAACCAAACCAAAATGCTTCAAGATAATTCTTTTAGCCACGGAGGGCTCTGACAACGAAACACGACATCACTGTAAAGTGAAACTAGTTATGGTTTCACTTTACAGTGATGTAAAGTGATGTTTAAGGTAAAAATCTTGATAATCTTAACTATTGCTGTGACCTCGCCTCTAACAATTTCCATTTTTTTGGGTCCATTTATACAATTTAGCGAAAAAAAAAGTTTTTCTGACGAAGCAGAGATTTGAAGTGATGTACGTTGTTGGTTACAACAGGGACAGATGTCTTTTTAATCGGTGGGTATCCAGAATCTGATAAACCGATAGCTATAAGCGCATAAATTTTGTGCTGGAAAATAAATGTTATATTCGGTTTCCTGCTTATTATTTGGCTTACTTTGTGGCTCTCACTTGTATAATGACTTCATCATGAATCAGACGAAGTCAAAATTTCATAACATCTCAAAAATATTTGAATATGAATGAAATAGTGATTAAACAGTGTAAGTAACAGGAGACTCAAAATTTTAGTGACAACATTGAAAATTTGTAGTGGTCTTCCTATTGTAACTCAACCCGAAAGAACCGGTAATCAAGTTCCTCGCCTTTCTTGTTAGGATATCGCCGGCCACCAATAGATCAGGTGCAAAACTGAGCTGAAGCAAAAGATTGCAGGTTCTGTAATGAAGATTATACACGCGGTTCTTCAAGAAAATCTAAGAAGCATACCTAAAGGTGTAAATCTGTCGATCACAGCAGGCAAATAATGGACAGGCTCTCAAACTTCCGTCCATCCTCCCAAATGTGAGGACGTTTTTCATACAGAAACAGATGAACTTCGCCGAAGTCAATGAGCAGAGCGCCCATCTTGCTGGAAGAGACTTTCTCTAAGAAAGTCAGCTAAAGTCACGTTCACCCGGACTTTCTTAACCATTCTTAGAAAAATTCTAGGTGAACGATTTCTTAGGGAAGTGAAGAAGAACAGTAAACATTTTTTTTATCTTGAAAATACAAGTAAAACGTACGCCTTAGGGAACCATGGAGAATTTTAGGTGAAGTAGATGGATTTTAAATCCCTATGCTCACACAGTACCGACTACGTGTCCACAGAAATGAAAGGGCACCTGATTACTGTACACCATTAAATAACTATTTTTCATGAAAACCTTAAATACGAAATTATTAGACCCTTTAGTACTTAGTATGGTGCAAGAGTTAAAGTTTCTAAAATATTCTCAATCATCCATCATCTGCAACATTTAGTAACTAAAATCATAATGGCGCTTGCTTGCTTATAATTTCTGTACCAACTTTTACTTGGGCGACTATAGATGAAAACGTCATCTATTACAGAAATTCCACAATTGAGCAACTTTGCAACTTCTCGTCGGCTGATTTCTTGGAACCGTAATAGAACATTTGCACAAGCTGTTACTGAAAGTGTCAGCTTTATCTTGAGAGCCTACACTTTTTCTGTGAACCGGCAATCTTCTTTAGAGAAGTCTTCACGTTACCAGCAAATGAATTGATGAATTGGAAATTGCCTTTCGAAAAGCAGTGTGAAACTTTCCTTCCTAGTTTGTGGCAGAACAAGATCCATGAAAACAGAGAGAAAATTCCATATTTTTCATTCATGTTCCCACTTTGCTACTAATATGATACTCCTGGATAACAGCAGTAACTGACTGTCACAGCAAAATAATTTTGAGTTCTGCTATCTCTGTACCATTCATATTAAACAATTATACGAGATGCTATGAACTTTGTTTGTGGCATTGCAAATAACCAGTGCAGCCACGGCCAAGAAAAGAAGTTTTGGAAGGTAGGATTTCTACTTATTCTGAAGAATAACACTGAATAACTGTTTTCATAAGGGAAATTAAAATTTTGACAGTCAGTATATATGTCATGTAGAGCTGAAAGTATGAATTTTCATTCATTTATTTTTTATTTGTTTAATACAGCGGACCACTGGGGAGTCAAGCGTGTGTGGACAGTGCTCTTAATCAATCTTTGCATACAAGATTTCCACTTCCCCCGGTTTACTTTCCTCATCATTTGACACACCAGTTTGGCCCTCCAACATTTCCCATTAAAGGTAAGTTTAACTAAAGTTAATTACGAGTATTTAACTTGTTACTGACGCTATGAAATTTCAGTGTTCATTATATGAATGAACATACAGAAATAATAAGGTACAGACTAATTAAGAGATAGTCACTGGAATGAAGTGGGGTGTTTCTCTGTTATACCAAACATATAATGTACAATAACAAATACTTTTCACACAAATAAAATTCGTTGTAATGATTTAATGAAAATTCTCTGAAAAATGCCCAGCATATCACGCATAAAAATGAACGGATAATATAAGAGAACGAGATAAGACAGGTTCGTCCAACATGTTTTGGCCATGGGCCAAAGCTTGCCGAATCTGTTTTGAAGTATTGAGATTATGGAAAAATAGTAAAAAGAAGGCTACGCCATTTGCAATTCCCATAATTTGGAGGGAGCTTACAAACCGCTATGATGACTGCTACTTTTGCTTAATGTAGAGGGATACAATGCGAAGAGTAAGAAGGGCAGCGTGTATCCTAATATTCTCTGCGCAGGTAGAACAGTGGTATCGTCACTGTCCTCCTCACACCGGGTGTAAAAGACTGGGGTAGGAATCCTGTCGATGACGCGAGGAACTTTAATGGGCTTTTTTCACTCCGTGGCTGAGTTAGTCGGTCTCAGGCGTAGATAGCAAGGTTTTTTCTCCCTGGAGTTTTTTCGTCCACAAAACAGGCAAATCGACCTGAGAACACACGCAATTTACAGACACAAATATGGGTTTATGTATTGAATTATGGGTAACCCTGATATAATATTTTTTTTGTATCCTAATATTCTATCTGCCTTTAGACCAGTCCCACATGGAGATAACCTGCCGGTTCCATGGTCTACACTTATTTCGGAGAATGTAGAAGCAGAGAGTGCTGAAAGTGAAGCTTCTAAAGATGAAACTGAAATGCACACTCCTGGAGACATTGAGTCCAATACCCCTCAACTGCATAGCATGAATTGATTGATCTGGTAAGAGATTTAAACAAAAATATTCTAGCACATGGAACGTTTTTCTCATAGTATAGACAT
Source organism: Mastigoproctus giganteus (assembly GCF_048544385.1). Taxonomy (NCBI): domain Eukaryota; kingdom Metazoa; phylum Arthropoda; class Arachnida; order Uropygi; family Thelyphonidae; genus Mastigoproctus; species Mastigoproctus giganteus. The sequence continues at coordinate 90,635,984 of NC_143582.1, read as the reverse complement.
AGAGAACGAGAACTAGTCCTCCAATTTTCTGAGGACAATTCTATGGCTTTTTTCAGTAATATAAATGACTTAATGAACTATTTAGGAACTAGTTACAATCCAACACAGTGGAGACAGTGGAGCTCCAGAATGGAAATAAATATGGGACAATTCCAGTAGCTCATTCCGTGCATTTGAAAGAAACATATGAGAACTTGAAGAAATTATTGACAAATGTTAAGTATGAAGAATATGGTTGGTTGGTCTGTGCTGATTTTAAAGTGATAGGCATGTTACTTGGACAAAAATCTGGCTATACAAAAATGTCTTGCTTTTTATGAGAGTGAGACAGTCGGACAAGGAGTATGCACTGCTATATGTCATGTCTGGCCAAAGAGGGACAGTCTGTTGCCTGGATCAAAGAACATAGTTCATAAACCACTGGTAGACCCCAAAACCGTCCTCCTTCCACCTTTGCACATCAAGCATGATGAAACAGTTTGTGAAAACTTTACATCAGGAAGGTCTTTGCTTTAACTACCTTTATACTAAATTCCTATCGATTACCCAAGAGAAACTAAAACAAGGTATTTTTGTTGGACCTCAAATTCGCAAACTGATGAGGACCCCAGATTTGAGAGAACTATGAATAAAAGAGAAAAACAGGTATGGATTAGCTTCAGGTCTGTTGCTGAGAACTTCTTAGGGAACAACAAGGATTCCGACTACCAAGAATATAGTTAAAAATATGTTGGTAAACCATAGGATCTGGGCTGCAACATGAGTGCCAAGGTACGTTTTTTACGCTCCCACATCAACTACTTCCCAGAAAATCTAGGAAGTGTTAGTGAAGAATAGGATGAGAGGTTTCACCAGGCCATTAAAGATACGAAAACGCGGTATCAGGGGAGGTGGAATGTCAGCATGATGGCTGACTATTGCTGGGTGATGAATGCGACCTGTAAATTAGAAGGATCTGCAAGAAAATCAAAGAAACGAAACTTTGACCCATCATAGATCAGTTTACAAAATGAAAGATGTTAGTGGAGTTTTTACCACACTGCCCTTTTTAATAGTGTTTTCAACACGTATATAAATATAAAAGTCTGGGAAGAGTAGCATTTTGTTATAATGTCAGGGCACAAATTCTGCATAAGTAAAGAAAAAACATACTAAACAAAAGTAAGTTTTTGAACGAACAAAGGGTAAGGAGAAGAAAAGAAAAGAAATTCAAATAAGGGAAAATGTAAGAATCTCTTTGAAATAGTGCGTACAATTGAATAAAAAATAAAACATTACAAAAAAATCTTTTATATAAAGAGTAAAACGTCATCAGAATTGCTTAAAGTATTCGGGCTGAATTGAAAATCACGAGAAAATAGTTTTTTTGATTATTTGATGGTTCATAAAAAGTGTGCATGCAAAATCACATTACACCGTTCATCCCACCCATTGAAATTCCATTCCCTGTACTTGCATGGTTGAAAGGAAGAGGTTATTTGTATCTTCATCTGATGATGCAGTTCTGCTGCTGCTATGGTAACCTTATAGTAAAAATAAGATGCCGAATCTTACAACAAATATTGCTATCGATATACTCACTTTCTTATTGCATATTAGTCAAATTTTTTTACGTAGGTCATAGAGAGAGAGAGAGATGCAATGAAGTTCAGTTTTTGGTATCAATATTCCAGCTCAGTAATTGGTCATAAACCTCGCCAGAACAAATTCGTGAAAGTACTTACTAGACACCAAAACGATATGAAGGAAAAGTATCTTATTAAGATATATTCTTCTGTCTATTTTTATCATTTCCCAATGGCAAAATTTAATACGAATTCGTCATAACATTCAGAAGGGTGGGATTTTCCAAGTGAAATTACCGAGATGTACAGGGAGAGAGAAAAAAAAACAAAAACAAATTGGCAATAAGTTTGTCATCTATGGAATTGAAACTTGTTTCTAGCTACTAAAGCTTTAGTAACACGAAAGTAAAGGGATTGGTGCTTACGATGTGTGGAATAATTATTAAATCTATGTTCGTATGGGTTTATACGGTTTCTTAGTGAAAATTAATGTGTATAAATAGAAGGAGAGGGAAAGCAACGATGTGTAAGAAAGAAGGGATTGTGTGTTAGAAGATAATGAAAAAAAAAGAGATTTTGAAATAAAAACAACGTTGATGGAAACAGCGGTGGAGGAGCTAAACGAATGATGAAGAGTAATAAGAGAAAGAAGCCATAAACACGTATATAAACGATAATTTTCGAAAGTAAGAAGGAAAATAAATTTTAATATTGATAGCTTTATGACTATTTAATAATCTCTGTGCATAGAATTTCTCTGATATTCGAAAAGACAAAGCATAATACGAGAATAACTTTCGTTGAAGTTTTCAATAATTTTTATCATCATTAAATTTATTATCTCCCAACAGAAAACTTGGCTGAATTCGCTATTTATGCAAGTCAGTCAAGCCCAATGTTGAGTTCATCTAGCAATAGGTTAGTTTAACGTTTATGTTTTTTTATCTATTGTTTTGTAACTTAGGAGGAATAAAACATATAAAATAAAATGGATAAAATAAAATATACAGAGATTAAGTCAATAATTAATTACAGAAGTTAAGACAGATTAGGTCCGACTTATTACTTTAAATACGTTCAGCGTCTGTCCAAGAAGAGTGCAGGGATGTCGGGAAGATGCTGCAGGCTCTCAGGAAGAGGAGTTGAATCGTTCCATTGAAATCGGACGAAAAATCTGCGCAGTTTTAGGCCTCGAATTCTTCGGAATGGGTTTGACGCAGTAGTGTGTCCAAATTTGAGGTACTGAAGATGTTCGCGAAATTTCATTAAAGATATGTAAAAGAACAGCCACAATGAAGACACAGGATATTTTAATGATGAACAAAGGAAATCTATCAGGCCCAACGGTAGCTTTGTTGGGTAACCCGTTTATTACTTTCAACAGATTTTCCTTTGTGATATTAAGTGTGGACAGGGGGAGTCAAATCGCGTAAGGGGGAGGGACGATTAGATTCTTCCTTACACAACTCTCACCAAAAGTACTGTCTGCTCATTCTATGAAGAGGCTCTCATCCATCTGAATATTCCTGCACTGCTTTGGAAATGGCCGCTTCGAGCTTACTAATCTGTCAGCTTTATATCTATAGTTGGCTTGTCGTTTTTGCTTCAGAAAAGGTGCCCGTTTCTTTTTAAAGTTAATAAAATCGTGTGTGGTTCCTGAACTCTTCCATTTCCTGAAGGCACGCTGCTTATCTAGAAAGGCGGGCTTCAGGTGTCTTGAGAACCATGGTTTAGTTTAGTCCATTTGGAGATTTTGATGATTTTTGAAGCCCCTTGAATAGCCATTGCTGTCAGGTGAGAAGCAAGGCCATTAGTGGCTTCATCGATTGGCAGGGTGGAAAGAGCATCCTAGTTGATTGAGGTGAGAAAACTCATAATGACATCTTGCTTGATGAAATTAACTGAAAAAATGGTTTTGGTGAGGACTTCATCATCATCAGGATGCATCGACGGGAAAGTAAAGGCAAAGGTTAAAGACGTTAACATTTAAATGATAGGATCTAGTTAATTCTCAGGAATATTCACTCAGAACCATGCATTCTACTTTCTGTATTTGGTTTTCGGCCAGTCATTTATAATTGAAATTCAATTGAATCTTTCATTTTATTCCGGATACAATTCTTTAACCAATATTTAACCAATTTCACACTGGAAACATTCATAGGTTTCTGGGTTGGTGAGGGGATTGAGAAGTCCTCCTCTTCCTCTTCCAGATATCACTTAAGAGAAACGGAATCCAGATAGTGTCACACGATAATACCAGAGTGTGATGAAGCTCACGACTCTGAAAAGTTCTCTGATCCTCTCCCAAATATTCACAACAAAAAAGGCTGGTTGATAACTGATGACCACTTGAGGTTATTTTTGACAGCACTCTCTCCTTCCGTAACCATCTAGATGTCCTACAGTCACGCTTTCGAAGCTTCGTTGGATCTCAAAAACACAACTTCTTCATGTTAAAGATATCTCCAAAGAATTCTACAGCAGCGAAATCTGGGCCTGCGCACCTCCCACGAATGTTATAAAAATTACTCCTCAGAATTCTGGCTGATTAAATGGGCATCGGCCAAACTTCGGCTCCCCCCCCTCCCAAAAAAAAAAACATATCATGGGTATATTTTTGGGAAGGGAGGAAGAATGTGTATCAGAAGAGAAGAATTATCTTCACAATGAAATATTTGCCGGTGTCATCTCCGAGCCAAACATCAATGGCGGGTGCCATCACCTGGACATAGGTCAAAACCTGCACTTATCTGTCACATCAACAGACTGTGCATAACGTGCAGGTTCATACCTAAACAACTTCTCTCCATCATTCTAAAACTGCAATCCCAAGGAATTCGACATTGACAAAAAAGTATCGTGAAAGATTCTTCAGTCTTCTCTCCACCTTCTCTTCATCTTCAGTCCACTTTCAGTCCCGGAAATCCAGAACCTGATGCAAATGACCTTTTGAAACATTTTTGTATCGTATAATTCTCATTTTTCTATCAAATAATTTCTCATTTTCTCATTTTTCTATCAAATAATTTCTCATTTTCTCATTTTTCTATCAAATAATTCTTAGCTTTTACTTTATTTGTGTTTTATTTATTACTGTTTATTAATTACTTACCTACATTGTTAATCCCTGGCCTTCTGGCTACAACAGCGGTGTTAATTTTTGTCGTTTTGCGATAAACAGTATTTATTCATTCACTAATGTGAATCTTTGTAATATGGGAAAAAGTGCACTTCAGTTCTGCATTCTTTGCTTTTAACATTATGATATAAGATTCCCTATCTGGTTGCTTACGAGGCGTTAATATTTGGACAAACTGTATGTCAGGGATGCCAGAAAGTAACATTGGACTAGACCGGAAAATTGCCGAAAAAATTTTGGGGGAGAAAGAATTGTAGAGATTGAACAATGGCTAAGAAAACTACGTGTTATATCTCTATATTAAAGTGGCATTTTCCAAGCTTTAATTTCTGCACTCCTCCAGATTCTGACGAAACATTCCGAATTTTCAAGAAAAATCCTGTATCAGAGGGGTCCCAAGGGTGGTGCTATTTCTGTCATCTTTTTGAGGTCGCTGTCTACTCCTTCCTCTCTCTTATTATGGAATTCATCTCTAATGCAGATGAGATGAAGATGGCCATTACCAGTCAAGATACTGAGTGCGATTCACTTCGATAATGCATCATCTTCGATAATGCTTTCAAATTTACTCAGATATCTCAGAATCAAGTACCTCTATCCGTCACAGTTCCTTCAAATATAATAAGAAATTCTTGGGATCAATATATCACTATCCTCTTAAAAGACTTACCTCGCTCAGCATTAGCTCGTACTGTATTTTCACTGTTCTCGTGGCAAAGTAAGAAACTTGAACATGCTCGTACACCGCCTATACAAAGGCAGGTTCAAAGCAGAACATACATCAGCAACACTGGGATGGGAGAGGCCATTCCATGAGTCAAAAGCGAAATCTGTGTCCAAAAGCTCCCCTGGGATACACCACAGCCTACTCCAAGTAAATAGAAGTGAACAGGTGAAACGATGTCGAATGACACCATAACCTCTTTCTTAACAGAATCTTTAATAATGCGAATAAACGTCAAGCTTCTACTAACCATATGACATGTAACAACAAGGGATGATAGCAACTGCGACATAAACTTGGAGTGTTCATAAATCGAGGTGTCATAACAAGCAAAATCCGTTTTAAAGGGATGCCTAATTTATGGCAACCCGTAAAACTGAGGTTGCTGGCATCCCGACGTACGAAGGCTCTAGCTATTTATTAATCTAATTACAAAATAATAACTAAGGATATTACAAAATAAATATAATGAACAATAAACCAACTGATTACCTTCAATATCACTTTAATTAGTGGATCATGCGCAAACGTTCATAAACTTTCATCAAGCGTCGACGCGTAGCAGTGCAATCACATAATAAAAAAACAAAACGTTCTGTAGAGCCTTAAACCACTCAGCCTTTCCCCCCCCCCCCAAGAGGGCCTCCTGGCATAGAGTCAGAACTTCCCAAAGTGTGGTATGTGCCACTTTAGGGAGTACACTTGAAGCACACCCCTTCATGATGGCAGTGTGTCCATACAAATCAGACGTCTATCAATAAGACAACAAGTCATGTGGCAAAACCCGGGAGGTTGCTAATTGGTTTCATGAATATGACAATGAATTCTCCGCCCTCCCATGGCTGCCCAACTCACCCGATCTCAACTGAATTGAGTACGTTTGTGACCTACAGGAAAAGGACAATCGATGCGACGACCCTTCACATGAAAATGTGCAACGCATGGGTAGCACTATCGCAAAATACTCTGCAATACCTTGTGGGGTCCATGACAAGATTTCTACGGGCTGTATTAGGGGCAGAAGGTGGCCCCAGTTGGTACTAGATAGGTATTGCTGATGCAAAGCCAACTCAGTGTATATTGTTGCACATATACTGGAAAAATGATCTTGATAAGTGAGGAAGTTATTCAGCAGACAATTTAGTCATAAAGGATGGCAGGGTTAACATATGAGATATATATCAGGCAAGGAGTTTTTGGTTTACAGCACCAATTGATTCTTGATTAAGGCTCAGTTTTAGACGTACAGTGTTAGTTGTCAATTTGCGAAATCGCAAGTGAGCAAGAAATGCATTTTTATTATTGGTCAAGAAGGTATGAACTTTCAGAAATCTGCATTCTGCAAGCAAACTCCTCAAAAAATCTTTCCGATAATGGCAGAACTACCATACTGGCAGATCCAACAACCACGGAGGATCCCCGAGAAGAAAGCGTGGCCCAACGGCTGATTTCGTATGGTTGTTAAATATCACGTGAGGATCGTATGGTAATCTGGCGGGGGACGCCCAGAAATTTGCTAATGCGCCATAAAACTCTAAAACAAACAAGCCCAGAAATTATAGTTTCGCCACTGCTTTCCGAGTAAAATATTAGATTGAAAAGGTGAAGCACGTTTGTTGTAGTCCGAAAACTATGCCATAGTGTGCAGCCTTTTTCATTTTTGGAAAATTTGTTCCGTTTTCTTGAAATTGAGAAAGTCTTGGTGGACTTTTGTCTTCACCATTTACAGAACACTTTTATGGTCCTTCAGGAATACTCATTTCAAATCAGTCTAGAACCAGTGGTTGGTCCTTACGGAAAACGCTAATAACTTCAGGTGCACCTAATTTAGAGATTCTTATAAAGTGCCGGCCCTCTGCTTCTTAAATAGAAGTTTACAAATGTCTTCCTATTCCCGATCTTAAAATAATGAATGTTTTCGTGTGATTCAAAATTTGACGAAGAAAATGTTCCGTTGGTCACAAAATTTGACGAAGAAAATGTTCCGTTGGTCACAAAATTTTTTGGATGCGTACCAACGAATAGAAAAGTTAAAGGTTATTGGTCAAAAGAAGAAGCAAAATCTAGCGTTATTCTTTCAATCAGGGAATTTATGGTATCATCGATCTAACATTTGATCACTTCTTGTAGGATAAGCATTTTCTTGCACTAATCCAAAGCTGGATGGGCACCAACAGTGCCCATTCAACTTCCATACCATAACTTTGGATTTATGATGGGCGTTGGAGTATTTGCTAATATGATCCAAGTTTCTTCGTCCAATCCCTACTAAGCAACAATATTATGTCTGCTTCGAGATAGCCTATATGAAGTGTCCCCTTGTTGCTGGTGGCACTACGGTATATAAGGTCTACTTCAAATGGAGAGCTACTACGATAGGAGGAGGAGGAGGAGGAGGAGGAGTAGTCCTGTTTTTGTGTGACAAAGGGTTTCATATAATTTGTCTTCTATGCTAATTCAGACATTTATGAGGCATTACTCATTACGATAAAAGTCTGTAGTGTACTTTAGATATAACAGTAATCTACTTTCCCGTGTCCCCTGGAAATAATAAATAATATAGCAGACTAGCCTCTCAACTAACTATATTTGTCAGAGACCCATATAATTCCACCACAGCTCAATAACCTGCTAGATCTCATGTTAAACAGACTCCAGCTATTCACCATTTCTGTTATCAACGACCAACCCACAAGAGGTGAAAGTAGGCTTGGCCTAATTTTGCCTTTGGTGTCTAATTGATGCGCCCTTAAACATATTTTCAATCTGATCACAGTCTAATTACAATCCTCATAATGCTACCTTATATTTATTAAATATCAAAGACCAATGTAAGAGCCAACTTATGACTTCACCGGACTGCCTGGACCCTAAGAAATGTCTATATACTGCCAGCTGTATCCCATAGCAATACGCACCATTTCTCCCACTATGGGGAAATGGTGCTGATTATTTGTTATCGTTGTAATGAATATATTGAATAGCAATATATTCATTACAACGATAACAATACGATCTTCTGGTATCTGGTGAAAAGTTCCGCCACCACCTTAAACGGAACTAAATTCCGGAGAATGGAAACCAACCGATTGAGGATGGCAGATATGTTTATATCAAAGTCAATTCAAGGTTTAATAAATAATGGACCTTGAAAAGCTGTTAGGCGATACGTTCTATAGGAAGTAAATCGAGGTGCGGTTTGTCAGGCTTCTGTTGGCTGACTACGACTGTGAAACGAACCCCAACAACCGTCCTAACATCAAATCATGAAGATTATGAAGATAGGCAGCGTGACTCATGTGGCTCATGTGAACAATTGTGCATATAAACACTGCAAGATTGAACTTTTAGTTAATAGTAAATATTATTAAAGTATTCATTATTTACTGACCAATCCCCTGGAATCTACTGACGTGAAGGTAATTTGTTTCTTACCAATGTGTATTTATCTTCTTATTTTTATATTTTGGTAGAACAAATAAAGATTTATTTTATTTAGAAGGTATCCAAACATGCCTTATGTACCAAACCGCTTCAAAGTACAGCTTTTCACAATTTTACTAATATATATCAACTTTTTAAGAGCCATTCATCATTTTTTTTCACATTTCTGTTATTACCAACGAAATAACAGTTTTTAAATTTATTCAACCAAATCTATGTCTTTATTAGAGAAATGATTAAGAATTCATACAAATAATTGGAGTCTTTATCGCATACAGTTTATTTTAAATTCTCCTTACGTTTTGGAGAAAGCAAGTGATGATGATAGTTTCTTGACTTCCAAATGTTCAATCTAAAAGTGTTTAATTGCTAAGAAAGTGGTTTCTATGTATCTGATGTTGTTGTTGTTGATATGGGGGTTTGAAGGCGCATAAGCTACTTTGGCTATAATGCGCCTCTGTGTTTCTGAAACTGTCTTGCTTTCCAGCCACATATGAGCATGTAGGATCTGATGAAATTCATGGATTTCATAAAAAAAACAATGTGAAGCGACGCGCATCTAAAGGATGTCTTGTATTTACTTTGCATTTACCTTTAGGACAAGCGTGCGAACGGCCAAAGGGGAACTTGTATTTGGGTGGCAACTTGTTTGCAACCTCGTCTTCCTTTATATAGATTCCAGAGTATAATGTTGAACAGTTCCATGTATAAACTCTTCCTTGCAGTTGTATACCTTCTCAAACAGATAAACCAACTTGGCAAGAGCAGATAATTCGACTTCCTATGATTTGCAGGAAAAATTCTCAGCGTCTTAAGATGAGGTAACAGATCAGATGGGGGGAAACAACCATGAGTTAGAGACGAATTCAGGGAATGGGGGAATTATAAATTTAAATAAATTTTCTGTTTATACTCCAGGACGACCAAACGGTCAGAGGAGTTCACAAGATAGACAGAATACAAGAAACAGCACCGTATTCAGTAGTCACGGGCTTGAACCCCAGTCACTCAAGGCACGTGTACTTATGCACCCGCGCGCCTGACCACTAGGCTACGGCGGCCTTCCTCTATAGCCTTCCTCTATAGCTTATATTCATTATATATAGCTTATATTAATTAGTCTTCCTCTATAGCTTATATCACGGCCTCCGTAGCCGAGTGGTCATGGGAAGGAGCGCAGTAACACACGTTCTTTGAGTAGACTGTGGTTCAAACCGCTGAGTGCAAATTACAGTTGATCTCTCAACCTGAATTGGACCAGCGTGGTAGATTATGGTCCATTTCCCTCATCATGAAGTCTTCAGGAGTCTTCCATCCTGCAGTGGATTGATAATGGCTGCAGTTCACCTTTTTGTATAGCTTATATTTCTCTCATATAAATATATTACAATAATAAACACAAAACACCAGAGAGCAGCATCATTTCGCAGAAGCAAGAACAATGTAAAAATGTTTCTGCGGCACAAACTAAAGAAAAATTGTCGTAGATCGTAGCAACACAGCAAAGAAAAAGTATCTTACAAGAGATACCATGAAGGATTACGAAAATGGAATCCTACCTTTTCCTTTGTAGCTATTCTTCCAGCAGGCGGAATTTTCGAGAGAAATTCAATTCGACAGTCCTTCGCTAATTCATTCTGAAAACAGATAAAAGAGACTACTCATCTAACAATAGGTAAATAATGTACAAAATTCTAATCAGCTAAACACTGTGTTCTGTGAAGTTAAAAAAAAAAGGAAGATAATGCACACTCTCTCTTTCTCTCTCTCTGCAGTGTACAGTACAAATTAGCGTAAGTAACAGTTCCTTATTCCGTGAGTGTTCTTGAGGAGGGTGAATCATACATATTTAATTGTTTACCGTGGTTGCATCAAATCAAAAGGAGGCGTTATTCTATAACCTTACGCGTTTACATAAAACACTACCTCGGTAACTTTGTTGCGAATGACTAATTAAATTTAATTATGGCCATAATTAAAGTTTCATTAATTACTTTGCAAGGACTTGATGAGAAATCTAATGGTAATCGTCGTCTCTCATTATAGTAGTTTCAATTAAAACGTTAATGCAGCCGAGGAGGTGGGGGGAGGGAATAAATCGTGTGGTACAGCCTCGCTGATGTACAAATGTCCCGGATGTAAAAGAATATTAATCCACAATGAACTCTGGTACAATTCAATTTAATTAATCAGAAAATCAAAATTTATGGGTTAAACCGCTTGAAATGTGCTTTCAGGGTATTAAATTTCCTCACATTAAGTTGCTTCTCCATGATTGGGTAAGAAAGGAGATGCAACGCATTATAATCTCAAGTTCCTGAAGCTTTGTCTGAAGAATTTTTGCGAATTATACAAAATTAGAATATTTAAAAACTTCTTTAGATGATTTGTTTGCGATTTTATTTATAAATTGAGTTAACATTTTTTAATGCATTCGACATAAATCGCTTTTGCTACTTTAATTCGCTTTCAATATATTACCTTTGATATTCCACACCAATCGACATGTGCGTCACTAATTGGGTAGGACACAGTAGTTCCTAAATTGTGTCCTGGTACCCTGGTATGCCGTGAGATTAGGTAAACCTCCAGTGAGTTTAATCAGTGGAGATGTCACTCAATTGATTGAGCTCAGTGGAGGTTCAACCATTCTTTGGGTGCCACCAATATAGCGTATTTTAACTATGAGTATGAAGAATATAAGAAACAGCACCGCATTCAGCAGTCACGGGCTTGAACCCGGGTCACTCAAGGCATGTATACTTATTCACCCGTGTACTTGACCACTCGGCTACGACGGCCTCATGAGTATAAAGAAGAACTCTAAGAAGAATGACTCGAATGACTAGCCTTTGGGAACCACTGGGGTGTAGCGTAAACAATAGAGGGGATATACAGGAGTAATTAAAAGCTTACTTTAGACCAAACTATAAATAAAGGCCAATGATAAAACATGGAATGTTGGCTAAGCTACGCAGAAACGAAAAGCACAAAAAAGTCCTGCACAATTAAGGCCAGTCCTAGAGTTCAGAGAGACCACCTCCGATAATTGACGTTGAAAGAAAAGGTCAGCAAGGAGAATTCTCCTTGCATGGATTGAAAGTTGGGATGCCAGTGCATGGGGCCCACTATCCTCCTAAAGACTGGTCCTGTGCACAATTGTTGACACAGTTCTTCGTTGTGAAGTACACTCATACCTACTGGCATGGCTCCAAGTGACCATCATCTTTCTTTAGACCACTAAATGAAGGAGGAAAACACATCCACACAAATGACGAAGGCCGAAAAGCTGTGCACGAGTAGTTCAGCAAGCAAATAAAAAAAATTTTCTTTTTCTGACAGTATCCAGCATTAGTTTCGCGATTGAATGCGTCAATTGTAAGATGAAGAGACCGCGTTAAAAATAATGAGGGTTCCTCACCACACTCTTGAATAAAGAACTATTTTTTTAAACCTTTGCCGTTTTTACTTGAGCACCCTCGTACATTTTTATTTCACAAAATCTATCTGATATGAATATAGAGGATACGAGCAGTCCTTATACTAAATGTTCATTATGAGTAAACGCTCCTATGGAAACTCGAGCGAACTGCCATCCAGTAATTCAGGATATACCAAGTTCCTTGGAGAAACTTGATAAGTTATACAACATGAGTTACACTTATTCTGCGTGAAAGCCGGATGTAATTCGAATTAGTCCGGAGTTGGGACTTAGACCTCGTTGGGGGGTAAAGCCTGCTTTACGATTATTCCAGACCATTACTAACACTTATCTGCCGGTAGTCTCTTGACAGTTGGTTCTGATCTAAGTTCGCACATTAAAGTCTAGGAAATGAGAAATGGATAAATTAGTTTTGAAATGAATGTTACGAAAATTTTAGGATCGTTGCATGTAAAGAGCGGCTGGTGCCATGTGTGAAGAATAATGCATGTAATCTTACTACCCATCGAGTATGATTCGAAAATTCTTCATTTGATAAACACGCAGAATGGTGTATCTGGAATCACAACTGGAGGATTCAGTCCCTTAGAGTGTATACTATACATACACACTTGCTTTTAATATCTAGGATTTAACCGAAACTATAAACCTGTCCATATCTAGGTGATTTATAATTGGGAACGATCACAATGGTCTTCATGGCAAGCATAAATAAGAGCATCTTAATACTGAATCGAGTAAAAAAAGGAGTGCTGCCTAAAACACAAGACAAGAGGAGAGTTCCATTTGAGGATCACTGTTGAAAACATCCTTACAAGTGTAATCGAAGGGCTTTAGACAACCAGTCTAAAATATACTGGGAATAATATACTGTATATTATATTTCGCATGCATTTAGAAGAAAAATTTCTTTTGATAATTGAATAAATTTCCATTGAAATCTCATATCCAGAAGAGCATCCGGGTTTGGCTGGGCTGTTTAGTATTAGTTTAGTATCAGTTTTTTGGCTGTTTAGTATTTGTTTAGAGTGTTTAGCATCAGTTCCCCCCCCCCCCGTTTAGTTAGAAGAGTGAAATAATTCCCGCATCCCCGCTAACAGTTCTATCTGTTCCGATATTGAATTCAATCCATTTCCTTATGATGAAGAAGAATAGCAATAACAAGCAAGAGGAAATACTTTCTAAATCTAGAAAAGCCATATAGATCAGCGTTATTGGTTAAATTTATGTATATGCAGGTGCTCAAAAGCTACAAATAAACAGAAAAAAAAGTAACTTTAATGAAAACCCTTTTAGATTATAAAAAATACAGCAATCGTTAGAGAGGTAGTTTGTACAATTTACCTTAAATGACGAACAAATTTCGAACTGAACTTATAGACTTATGCAAATTGATTAATGAACAACAGAAATGGCACATCCATTAACCATGGAAACAGAACTTAACATACTAGTATACTGGAAGTTTCAATTTCCAATTGCTTAAGGACAGACAACAATTCATTTACGTTTTTCGATGGGGGAGGAGGGGAGCTGTAACTGAAGCCCACCCTGCCCAGAGTTTTTCACGTACGTTCTGCCGGACGGAAGTCGGGAGATTCGGCTGACAATTCCATACCGGCTATACTCCTCCCCGCACCCATCCCATCCCACGGAAGCATTGATGATTAACCAGTGGATCTCTGAGAGGGACGGATATTATCGTATTTTAACAAATTAGAGACTAACTCTCCTGCAAAAGGACAAGCATAATAATTAAGGATCTCATCTTGATACCTAATAGAGTTTCAGCGATCAACGTTAAATCACTAACCACAAATGTGTCGCCTTTTGCGAACTCGGCAGGATTGAATTTGGTTCCTCGTTCCCTCCAAACAAAAGCACGTCGAGTATCTGATTGAATGCTGTGTCTCAACTTATCACTTAGAAGCATCATGGCATATTGCTCCTCGGTATGACTAAATTCTGCGAGCACCAATTCAAACGGGCTATTTTGTGTATAGAAGTGAATGGAGCACAGTTAGGAAGCTGATCATCGAGCATAAAGACCATTCGCATGAAGCTTTCTCCAGACGTTATGCCTCGATACAAGCCCAGCTGGCCTTCGCAGGTAGCAGTGGTCATAATCACCATACTTTTGCCAAAGGCTTGAATTCGAAATAGTTGTACAATTTCCACAGCGTAGCTGACTTAGTTTCAGGAAAGGATGCATGGTTTTTCCTCCCGGAAACTCGGATTTTTAGCCCGGCAAACACAATGTACTAACGCCTCATAGCTTTAGCTGCTTAGGCGTATAACAGACACGGACACAGACACGCGTTGGTCTTTCCATACGCCTTCTGCAACCATCAAGCAACTCTATTACGTACTCTCTAGTAAATTAGCCGTTATCAACCTCCTCAAAGTCCGAACCTCGATACTAAATGCATTGGAGTCCAAAGCGCAAATAGTATTTGTCTAAGTCGGGAAAAACATTCGATTATCTAAATATTGTAACTCTTTCTTCTGAATATACTAACCTATTTGTTCCTAGTCAAAGTTGACATCCTGGCTTTTCTCCATTCACTAATGCACAACAGAACAGCGTATCTCATTAATCGTAATATCACCTAAGTCCGAACTATCTACACCTGATGAACAGCGCATGGCGATATTTTATCGATGATCATAACTGTCATCAGAAACAAACTAATGGTCCTCACCGCCAGTCTCCATTATTTTGGATTAAAACTAGACCTTGAAAAATCTTTCATTATTTTGAAACAATCTCCAACGCTCATATAAGCCTCAATACAGGGCACGATAATAACTTTTTTAGTAAGCGCAAACAAGCTGGTGGTACATTCGACCCCAAGCTTAGGATTACCATAACGGATCAGTTCTCTCCAAGACAAGCTATACGCTGAATAAGAGCAAAGAAACATTTTCAATTTAGGGTTACCTGAGCAAATAGCTCATGCACCCATAGTATATTATCTCTGTAAATTGAGCGTTTTCTGTGCTCGGTTTGCGCGTCTGAAGGACGAAAAAACTACGTTTCCATGACAAAAAAAAAAAACAAGCTATACTCGCCCCAGACCAACTAACTCGGGCGTGGTGTAAAACGAGCCCAAAACAGTTCCTCTCGTCATCATTGGCAGGAAAAAATTGAGACCTTTTCCAATTAAAACCAATGTGACACTGGCAAGCATGCTTCCATCGTCGTAGGCGCCTCCGTAGCCAGGTGGGAAGGAGCAGCAGTGCGCAGCACACGCTTCTTGATTAGACCGGGGTTCGAGCCCGTCACCACCAAATACGGAGGATGCGGAAAGGTCAGGGAATGACCACCGCATATCATGGAGCAATATGGCCTTAGTTGCTAATGCTCTTAAAAACCAAATAACAACAACAAATAACAACAGCTTCCATCGTACAGACTATATACCAACTGGATATAACATACTACACTCGCTGCCAAAAAATTAGCAAACGCTATTCAATATCTAGTAGGCCACCTTTTGTCCGAATTGCAGCTCGTATACGTCGTGGCATGGATTGCCCAAGTGTCTGAGGGAGTATAACTCCACATTCTTTGGCCATTATTTCGTCTGGATATTTGTAAGCTGCTGTACTGTGGTAGGCAGAGAACTATTAAGCTGAACTGCTCATTCGAACAAATCCCAAATATTCTCAATTGGATTCATATCTCGAGGGCCAGGTGGACAAGGTAGATATCACAAATCTTGGGAATGTTCCATGAAACATTCAGATATAATTTTTGAACGATGGACAGTTGCGTTGTCGTCTTGAAAGCATCCACCGAAATCTGGATAAAAATGAAGCACTTCAGGGTAAAAGTTAGTCCCATACGACAGAAAGACATTCATTGGAGATAACACGACCTTTAAAAGTATGAAAAAAAAACAAAAAAAAATCAACCTACCATAATATCACCTTCAACTGCTTGAGGATTGGACACGAGCTAGTTTGGACAGTCCATCGGGTTCACGCCACACTTTCATCCTACCATTCGTGCAAAAAAAGGGGATAAATCGATAAATCGAGACTCATCTAGTCTTGGCATTGAAGGCACCACTCCAGTTGTACCTTTCGATTTTTTACCGGACGAAGTGGTTGTCATATAGGCACGCGACTAGCAAATCCCAGATTCTTCAACTCCTACTGCATAGTTTGGTTGAAAATGAGTCTTTTTTACGAGATTGAATTTTTCAGTTATTGGATGCACACTGGATCTTCTTCTATTCTGACACACAATTCGCTTTAAATTCCTGCGGTCTCACTATTGGAGTGTTCCTTTTCTACCGCATACTTCCTTCTAAGGCTGCATTCTCCTTTAGTTTTTCCATTCATTGCATACTTTATAGATGGTGTTTTTTTTTTTTTTTTTTTTTTTTTTTCGGTACACCAAACGAGCTCCAACACCACACTGAAAATCGAAAAGATCACCTGTCTTTCCCATGACCGGATTGTTACTTTTGCATTCTTACATTTATCTGTTGACTCCAATCGCAAAAGATTTCAAATTTTTTTTTCCAATGAGTGTAGATATAAACACTGGATATTAGGGCCACTCGAGAACAATCTCATCTACCTGTGTGTATAATGTCCATAAATTGCGTGTATTCTCTGGTCGGCTTGCCTGTTTTGCTGGGCAAAAAGCCTGTGTTCTTGGGGGGGGGGGACTTGCTATCCTTGCGCCTGAGATAGATTTAACTCAGCTGCAGAGAAAAAAAAAAAAGCCCATAAAAGTTCCTCGCGTCATTGACGTGATCCGAAGCGGAGCCTTTCCCACTCGGTGTAGGGTGATCCATGTGTAATATGTCCATAAATCACATGTGTGCTCTGGTCAATCTGCCTGTTTTGCTTGCAAAACCGGAGTTTCCGCGAGGAAAATCCTTGCTATCCACGCCTGAGCCAAGTAACTCAGGAGTGAAAAATAGATCATAAAAGAAAGTTCCTCGCGTCATTAACGGGATTCGAACCTTTTCCACCCAGTGTGGGGAGGGCAGTGATTATAACCACTGTGCTACCCGTCCGTGCAGATCATTCACTAGATAACTCGACATCTTCATATAACTGAGCAAGAACTACATTAAGATACCTGAAAACAGTCGTATATTCTTTAGATTTAAACGCCACAATTGAAATATGTATAGCATCTTTCATTCTGAAAACAATACTGGAACTATGTGTTAGTTGTCAATACTGGACACTGAAGTCGGCAGCCCAAAAATAACGTCTTCCTCCATAATGAAGTATAGCAAGCATGGCCACCTGGTTGCAATTCCAATGGGTATCTCAACTTTTCTGTAGGGAACTTAAACCACTGTTATGATAGTTGTTGGTACTATTAACTCCTCTAATTTCTAGATATATGTCCCTTGGACACATGGCAGTGGGATATCCCACCATCCACACTCAGAGCCACTCCTGCTCTTCAACTAAATAATGACAAGCCGGAAATCTCAACAGGTTTTATCCTGTACCCAGATACTTCCTATTATCTAATCTTCAAAGATGCTCATACTAGACTTCGTCAGATCCGAAGCACAGACGCAGGGCGGCTGAGCTAGTTCCTCTTTTAAGTCGCCCTTGATGCATATATTCCAGCTGATGCTCTCAGCTGCTATCTAAGCGCCAAGAACATGCATGCACTTGCACTGAACATTTATAGATATCCGTGTATCACTCTCTAGAGTGACACGGGCATTTTGCCCTGCCAGACGATATCGAACATCAACAAGATCCTCCAACGCGGAGTACTCAATATGAAAATTGCTCCAGAATGTGGGGAAAAAATATCGAATTTTATTTTACTGTGTTTTCTATGTTGAGATAAGCAATAATTGTTAGAGGCTAACTGATCTTTTAACGAGATTCAGAATCAGGTCTTTTCCTGTATTGTAATACAGGGCATTAGTAACAATGAAGAATTTTAATTTTTCCACGTTTTCAACTTCAGGAACAGCGTACCAGAGAGCTCTGCCTGGAAAAAAAAAAAACCCGTATATGTATACACTATATGGGCACCTTTCTTATTCTAGATTATTCTCGATGCATGCTAATCTTGTACAGCTGTCTTGTGTTACTTTCAACTTCCTGTATTTTTGATATAAGTTTTATTATTTATTGATATTGGATTGCGTCTTTGTTACTAAATAATATCAACCCCCAACCTGGAGGGCCAGGGTACCTCTCTTAGTCTGGTTCGCTATAGACCTTCCCAGCTTGAGTGGCCCTACCAGCAGCAAGCTACCGCCGATATATATACCAGGTCTATGATCAGAACACCAGTGTATGTGACTTCCCATCATATACACTGATGTTCAAAGAAAATGCATCACCTCTTAAAATTGTAATTTTAAGAGGTGATGCATCCATCCACTGTACGTTTTGGAGCATCTCAATTGGCAGGAATCTGTCGCCCTTCCTGAGCCTCCACGCCAGGGACTGTAAAAAAGGGAGGGTTCATAAGGGTTTCGGGGGGGATCTCGAGTTACACATCTGCCAAAAGCTTGGTTTGGGCATTTCTGAAATGTGTAAAGTGTAAAGTGTTTGATGTCTAACGGCACCATGGGTTTCTCTCATCTCCGCATTGTAAGTGTAGTACAGAGGTCTGTGAAAGTCTGAGGTTTACAAAAAGTATATGGGCATTGTTCTGTTGTATAATGTTCTGGTATGTTGTATCTCTGACCATTTAGTCTATGTGCCCCTAGTGAGACTCCCGTTGCCCACACTTACCCCGTGGAGGCATGTTAGGCTATCCAGTAAATTTATATTCAGCACTCTGGCAGGCCCTGCCACCTAGTTTCCGGAGATTTCAGTGGCTAAAAAAAAAAAAAAAAAGCGTGGGACATCACTTTACTACACTGGTGTGCAAAATTTAAGGACTAGTCAGGTTTTCACCTGTAGCTTCTCAGGATCTTCGTTGGTGTTGCTTATTATTGTTGCAAGGATATGGGAAAAGCATACCAAAGGAACCTCGTGAGGTACAGAAATGATGAAGGAAACAACACCGAACAGAAACAAAACGGTACAGAGGGACTTTATTCAAAAATGGCAACATAACACTGGCTGCCATGATACAGATGCATCATTGCCAAAGATGGAACAAAGGGAAGGGATGGTCTTCAGTAGGAGATATGGCCACCAGTAATGCGGATGCAGGCTTTGCACCGCCTGTCCATACTTAGAACAATGTTGTTGATAATTCTTGCGGTAACATCGTCCATTCCTCTGTCAGCGCCATCTTCAGCTGGTGAACATTTTCTGGAGGGTGTGGACATGCCGCTAGGCGTCTCCCCAGAGCGTGCCATATGTGTTCGATGGGATTTAGATCTGCCGAAACGGGCAGGCCATCCATACGAACTTTCTAAAAGCATATCATATCAACAACTGCAGTGCGATGGGGTGTGGCGTTATCATCCATAAACACGAACTCGGAGCCAATGGCACCTCGGAACAGACGTACATGGGGAAGGATTACCTCAGTACAGTAGCGTGCACCGGATACAGCAACGCCTTCCAGTATCTTGAATTGTGCACGGCCATCCAAGATAACGCCTCCCTAGACGAGAACACCTCGACTGCCATATCGATCCCTTTCAGTGATGTTTGAGGGGTGATACCGTGTGCCAACCTCTCGCAAGATTAGCTGACGTCCAGAATCGCTGCTGAGACTGAATCTACTCTCATCAGTAAAGAGTACCTTAAGTAAAGATTTTGTGGTTGTAACCTTTAGAAATAGTGTTGGTCCTTAAGTTTTGCACAGCAGTGTAGAACTAGGCCGAAAGGGTTAAAAGATTGATTTGAATTTTTAAATCGAGTTAAATAGACTGAGGGCTGACAAACACGATTGCAAAAGTTAGAGTGGGGGGAAGGTTAAAGACTGAGGGGAATGATAGGCAGAAGTATGGGGGACAATAGGGAAGACGAAGATGTCTCCAGGTTGAGCAGTGGGTAGAACTCACCAGAAAGAGGACAGGGTAAAGTACAAAGTGTGTTTAGGGTCAAATGGCACCAGGGGTTCCCCCATCTCCGCGTGGTATACATTATAGTTGTACCAGTTGACTGGAAATGCCAGAGGTTTAAAAGTGTATGAACTCTGTATATGTGTAACGTCAAGTACCGTTGTTCTTCTGGTCCTTTAGACGCCAGAGTTTTGCTGAGGCCCGACGTTGCCCCACTTTCGCCCCGTGGAGGCAGACCAGGTACCCAGAGAGAATGGGGTAGCAGGAGAGCGAGGCGACATGTCGTCTCGCCCCCCCCCCGCTACACCTATCCTCTATTAAATGGGAGTTAAAGAGAGCCGGGCTAGGGTGCTCAGCTCATGCTGCCAACAGGCCGCTGTCCGTCTTTATTCAGTTCTTTTGTCAGTCTTCATAATTATCCAGTGGATCTTCGTTAGTGTTGCTTATTATTGTCGCTATTGATCATGATGTGGTTGGTGCGTGTTCAGGTCACGTCTTCTTCTGTACAGGGCTTCGGCAAACTTTGAGAAGGGGTATATATTCCTGCCTTCCATCGAGGAGGTGTTGTTCTCTATCTCTGGGCAAGAAGGTGATCCGGGTGATGAGCTGACAGCGAAGGTTATCACAGAGCTGGCATTCATGCATAAGGTGGTGGCGGCTCTCCAACTCTCCACACTAGGAGTGGAAGTTTGTGCTTGAAAAGCACCCAACGATAAAGCCAGTACTCATCAGATTAGATGGTTTTTAGCG
The DNA here is from genome assembly GCF_048544385.1 of Mastigoproctus giganteus. Taxonomy (NCBI): domain Eukaryota; kingdom Metazoa; phylum Arthropoda; class Arachnida; order Uropygi; family Thelyphonidae; genus Mastigoproctus; species Mastigoproctus giganteus. Next base: position 90,614,947 of record NC_143582.1, on the reverse strand, counting down.
TGGTTTTCACTGCTGATGTCCAGATTTCAGATCCGTAGGTGACGACTGGCTGAACAAACCGGTAAATATATTGAAAGGCGTATTGAGCCTGTGTGACATGAAGGAGGCGTTGTTTGGCTAACCATCTGGATCAGCAGACCTTGTTGTGAATATCTGCGACATGGCGTTTAAAGCTGAGTTTAGGGTCAAAAATGGCTCCGAGATCTCTGTACTTGGTTACTGGAGGGATGGAGGTTCCTTGAGTTTTCAGGTTTAGTTGAGTTGGGTGTGATTTGAGTGAGAACACCATTTCTGCAAATTTATTTGGATTAATCTGAAAAGAGAACTGTACTAGGTATGTAACAAGAGTTTTTAGACGGTTGATGATGGTTTCGGAAGCGGTCTCAGGTTGGTTGGTTTCATGGATCCGATAGAGCAGTTTCAAATCATCTGCGTATCTGAGAAAATCCGTTTGCTGGCACAGGAATGGATGGATGACAGCAATAAAGAGGAGCCCAGAAAGGATTCCGTCCTGGAGAAAACCTACATAAACTTTCCTAGTGAAGGATTTTTTTATTCACAGTCAGGTGAAGAACCCTGGTCGTAAGAAGCGACTTTAAGAATTCAAGGACATTGCCTTTGATCTGGTATCCCTCCTCGCATAGCTGAAGGAGGGTCTGGATATAGCTCTATAGTTCATTGAAGCTCTATATAGCTCTATAATTCGAATATAGTAATTCGAATACTTTTTCTAGGATATTGTATATGTATATTTCTCACGTGAGTATTTTTCCCTATGTGTTTTCTTTACGTAATTACTATATTCGGTGAGCGTTTTTGTCTAGATCCCAAAGGATTGCTTGTATTCTTTCACAGCCGAACAGGAAAAAATTTTTGAAAAATCAAAGAATCAGAAGCGAAGTTTATTATTGATGCTTTTGTCACTTAGTTTTGTTATTTTAAATAGCCTATACTTTTAAGTTATATTTAATTTTATTATTCACTGAAATATCAAAATAGTCTACTATATGGCATTTTTAGCTACTTGTGGCTCTTAGGATGTGTAATTGCTTAATTTACGGTCCTTAGTCTATGTCTAGGACTTTCCTAGAATAAACTTACATAACAAAAGTTTACGCCATGATTAACTTAGTAAAGAAGGTAACATAACAGCATAGTAGTTGAATTAGCATGACAAATTTAGCATTCAGAGGCCCAAAAGTATGGAAAATAAAAAACACAGAGAGGCCTACAAATACTTTGGGATGGTGTAGGCTCAGCAGTTAATTAAGCAGGAAATTAAGGCCTGCCTGACCGAAAAATACCATCAGAGACTCAGAAGCCTGCTGAAAGCAAAGCTGAACGGAGGGAACACAGTTAAAGCCATAAACACCTATTCAGTCCCAAAGCTAACATACTCCTTCGGGTTCATAGATTGCACTAACACCGAGCTGGAGCATATCATTAAAAAGACAAGGACAATAATGACCAAGAGCCGCCAACACCACCCGAAGTCAGCCGTGGAGAGAATGACAATTGCTCGGAAAGGAGGAAGGGGCCTGATACACCTCATTGAGCAACAGAAAACAGCGATTGCTAACCTGAAGGATTACTTCCAGAAACACACAGTAGCACTCCACAAGGTCATAAGGAAGAGAGACAAGCGTATGCCCCCACTCAACCTAAGCGAGGAGTTCCCTCCCAACTAGGAGGCACAAACGAAGCTAGAAAGATGGGCAGAGAAGACACGCCATGGCAGACCTAGAATGATCTCCATCAAGACCACATAGATAAAATTGCTTCCATTCCATGGCTCTCGAGCGGGACGCTCTTCCCCTGGACTGAAGGATTCATGCTCTCCAACCAGGTAAAATAAATTATAGGCAATACATCGCCAAGGAGCCCGCAGTGCCAGATGATACATGTCGACGATGCCACCTGGCCTCAAAAACGATCCAATACATCACCGCTGGATGCAAGGCGATCACCCAGACTGAGTATACTCATAGACACGACCAGGGAGCCAGGATAACACATCAGAAGCTAGCAAAGAAATACCAGCTGATCAAAGAAAGTGTACCGTACTACAAGTACGAACCCTAGGCAGTACTAGAGATCCCAACCCACAGGCTGTGGACAAAACCCTTGTGGACAAGAAGGTAAAGGCTACCTACCCATGAAGAAAAAATCAGGAAGTACACGGACTTAAGACAGGAAATCAAAGAGATGTGGCATATGCAACAAGTAACGACCATCCCGATCATCGTGTCAACCACGGGTCTGGTGCCAAAGATCCTACATAACAGCCAAGAAGCAATAGGCCTCCCAGAGAATACCTACAAGGAATTCCAGAAAGTCCTAAATCTGAACACTTGTAGGATAGTCAGAGAGTTCCTCGACCAACAGCAACACCAGACACAACAACCACCCTGTGTACTTGGTAGCAATATCCGTCACGAGGTGGAACCCCCAAACAGGGAGAAATAATAATTATTATTATTATTGTTGTTGTTGCAAATACAAAATACACAATACAAATATTGTACGGTATTGTATTATTATTTTGAAAATAATAGTGGTAATACAATTAAAAAGTTCGGCTTTGTACAATCAATATTGTATTTCATGTTTCTGTGTTTCCTGTCTTTGCTCATGACAATCCATAAGATCTTTACGATTTAAACTAAGCTTGATATCAAGATGGCATTCATATTTCTGTCAAAATCACATGTAAGGAAATAAATAAGCTCACATGTGTGTATTTCAATCCATTTTAATCATTGTGCTTATCCATCAAGTCCGTATTTACTTATTTCATTATTATTTTCTTCCCGTTTCAGCGTTTCCTTTTTGCACATGCTGCCTGCCGAAACCTATGGCGTCCTCCTGCTCACCGACTCACACTCTTATCAGCAACCCTAGGGATCCAACCTCCACTAGCGTTTCGGAACTAAGACGGAAAGCCCGCGAACATTCTCAAGCAGTTCTTCAGTCAGCTATCATGAATCCGGCAGACCTATAAGCCAGGAAGAGCACTAGTTGGATGTAAGTCGTCTAAGTTATTTTTGTGTCAACTATCAGAGGAGCTGGACCGTGATGCACGAGGTGAGGGGAAGAAAACTGACTTGTTTTGCAGATCGCGTTTCTGTGGTGCATGGCTCGTCTCTCAAGGCTGTCTGTAAACATGAACAACCCGATCAGTGATAACTTCTCCATTGTACAGTAATATAGTAAAGGGAAAGAAGTGAAGCGCAGAAATGATTTGAAAAAAAAAAGAAAATTCTTTAATGTCTTAATGTCCGATATGTAAAAATAGTAGATAAATACTTAGATGCAATTCTATAATATTATTATGTGTCGTTCGATTTAATGTGTTGATGTTGTTGGAATTATGTGACGACTTCCTTGTAATTCTCTACAGTATTTCCAGCTCATTTTCTTAAATAAAAGTATTACCAATAGTAGTTCGAAATATGATAATGTGTATATGTATACTGTGAATATCGTATTTTTAATTGATAAACTATTCTGTGCGAAGCGCTTTCTGATCACGTGAAAATTACGCAAAGCCAAAGTATATTTAGATTCCGAATCAAGCTTTTATTTCCTTTTCAATCAAAAGATCCTGACATGCGTAATGTACTGTTAAAACTCTATACAAATAAATTGCCTTGTACCTAACAACCAGTTTAGTGCTTAGCCATCAAAGCAATCTTTAAAAATGGGTTGCTATGTGACAATATACGCCATTATTATCTCAACTATCACTTTTCCTCCTGAAATATTCATTAATTACACTGATTAATCGTCGCGCACATATTCATTAATCTGTTTCGTACACCAATAACTTACACGTTTATTGAATTATGTTAACGTCACGAATTTTTAACAATTTATTTTTTTAAATAAAATAAAAGACCGAAAACTTTAATACGCATATCGGATATGTTACAGAAATGCTATAATCCAAAAAAATCCTTGGAATTACACCGATAGAAAACGAGTCCGATTACTTAGCGAATACAGCGACATCTGCTAGAAACATTCTAAAGGTCAGTAGCAGCAGATTAGTTTAATTTTATACTGATTTAGCTTAGAAAAGCTCATTAATGTCTGTCACCAGAATTTCTCTTTTAATTATTAATTTGCCACTAATTACTTTATCACTTCGGCCATAAAACAGCTAGTTTCATAATTAAAATTAATTACACCTTGTTATATGACAAGTACGTGCATTGGATGATAAGAATATTTTTCTTTTAGCGTCAACAAAAAAAAAATTCAGAAAACTTTCATGATTTTGCCATCATTTTATACTCTTTAGTGTCTTTTCCACTCCTTACTGAATTTTCGGTGTGTCCAACTACTCTGAAATATTTTACTTTCCAACTTTCCGCTTTCATTATAGTTCACTTTTTGATGAAAAGAAATAATAGTAATAGTCTGAAACTATTTATTTCTTCGTAACAGATAAATACCTCGGAAAAAAATAAAAAATAGCATAATGTGTTACGTTGAGATAGCTAGTGTTAGACATAAAACAATAACCACCACATAACCGTGAAACTAGACGAAGTCTTAACCTTTCTTTAGGAGATCCATTCCTTTCTCGTGGATCAGTTTTACAGATCATGAGAAAGGAATATAAAGGAACATAAATTATAAATGCTGTCTTCACTATCAAGATTCTACTTATGTATCGTGCTAAGATTCTGAAATACTCTTCCCACTCTCGGTAGTTATATGTGGTGAGTACATTGTAACAGTTCGAGTTTTTTCCACTATGACATCATTGAATATAATGAAAACGTTCTAACAAATATTTAGTGTTTTAATAGGAAAAGACTATTTATTAGGAATTAGCGACTAGTAGTTGCTAATTTACTTTTAAAGTAGCAATATATAAATACTGGCGTACCCAAAAGGTGACCAGTTATCGCAGAATTACATTTCATCTTTATTATCAAAATAAATGTGATTACAACTTCGAGACTATTGTAGAACTACAAAATGGACTACAAAAATTCGTATTCAACTTAAGATGTTCTAGTAATTCATGAATTGTCGTACGAGGATGTATCGAGAATTACAAGAGCTATTAGCAGAATTCCTCACCCTTCTCAATACAAATCTAAACTTTGTTTAGATTTCTCACAGCGTAGAATTGGCCTAAAGATTTTGTACTCAAGTCTTGCATAATTAAAAGCGAATAGTTAAGGGCAAATAGGTGTCTTGTGGACGAGTAAGATACATACTCATTTGTAGGGATCAATACACGAAACTGTAACTTGGTCTTAGTCATACACCAGTGAAAAACGATCAATGTCCGCTGGTACAAAACGCTGTAATGTAGCATAAACAGCCGCACTATAGCGTTACATTAATTGGTTTTCGAGAGACTGACAGCACAAATACCCAAATGGTGACCAGTTACCGCAGAATTGCATTTCATCTTTATTGTCAAAATAAATGTGATTACAACTTTGAGACTATTGTAGAAAAAGGTACAATAAATGCACCACGAAACTAACAAGGCAAAATTGTAACCTTAATTGTAGCCTTAATTAATGCGGCAAATTGTTAATTTGCCGCATTAATTCCTTGATATATTTAGTGTTCCATTTTCGACAATAAAGTCGGTGGCATTTCATTTTGTTAAAACCGATGTTTTACTCTTCCTGAAAGAACATTACGTATTGGTCAATTCATCAAACAGGTTCGTTCGAAATAATTCCAAGAGAAAGGTAACCTCCCACAAACCTTGGAGCAAGATTAAAATATTCCAGATGAGCTAAGTGCGTCAACTGTCTTGTTGGAAGTCATTTAGAGTATGCAACGTCGAAGTTCGTATAGTGAGAACACATCATACGAGTCAGTTGAGTTAAAGGCATCAGGACATGTCGCTCACATCCGTAATGGTGCACTTATTTATAGAAGTGCGTGTTCACAGGCCGATTCGCGTGTTGTGCGAGTTGGAAAAACCAGGATTCACGAAGGGGAGGGACTCTAGTCAATCCGCTTGAGATCGGATAATTACTCCAGTCTCGAGGGAATTGAAACCAGACCTTTCCAAACTGGTGGCAGATGGTTAGTATTGTGCCGACTAACCTGCCATTGAGGGCAGCCGGCGAGTAACTATTATGCTAAAATAATAAATAATATAATATAAAATAACAAAATTAAAAAATGAATAAAAATAAAACTTGCCATTTTAGCGGGCCTGATTCAAGAAATATAAACTATTTTCATGGAGCACCGAATCTCAAGAATATTATTTCAGAATTTCAGTACGATCATGTAAGTAGACCCCAACTCACCTGCAATCCAAAAATATTTCGAAACAGCTTATTATCAACATAAAAGAAAAGAAAATTTATTGAAGATAATCTATATAAAACTATTAATTTGGAAAAAAAACAGAAAAGAAAGCACAATATCGAAGAGATGAATTATAGAAATAAGCTTTTAAAATGACTAATGCATAATTATTATAAGAAAAACTACAAATGCTCGTTTCTCTCCCTTTCCTTGAATTCAGAACAGGAAAATGACCATTTTTTAATTACTCAAAAGAGGTTTTATTGTATATTTTATGGTTGTGATAATTAATATAAATTGTTAAGCAATATTTCTGGCGTAGACCACCACCAGAATAAACAGAAATTTATTTATTTATTCTGTAACATTAAAAGTCAAGGATTCATTCATTTTAAATCCTAATTGTACTGAATAATCAGTACTGAAATGAAATAATTTGATAAAAGCAGTAAAATCTTTTTAATAACAGCAATTAATTTGTAATTATTTAGAGATGTAAGTTTATTGCGTTGTTATTAAAAATAACTTTCAATACAAAATTTGAAGTCCTACATGGACTTCTTTGAAACGCAATTCTGATTTTGTTCTTCATGCAACGCCAATGTATGTGTTCATCTTTAACTGATTCAAATAAAGTCGTCCATAGCGTTCATCATGGTCCTTTTTTCTGTTTCCTTTTGCTTTGCACTTTGATTTATTTCAGCTGTGAGTTTTGGGATCTTCAAGAAGTCTTTTTCACAAATACGAATCGTATCATACACAAACTCGATTCGTACATTGCACAAACACGAATCGTGGCACAGCAAAATGTTTCAATAGGCAGGTTGGTTTTCTCTCTCCTCACGTAAATAATAGCAATTTTTCATACACCTTTCAGAAAGCCTTGAATCCATAGAGGAACAATCACAATGGTTGGTGTTTCACAATTAAAATAAAAAGTATACCAGCTATGAGTACAATCCCTAGTAAGATCGTTTATATTTTACGATTATTTAAGTTCAAAATAGCTTCTTTTTATTACACCCACATTCACACTCACAATTAAAATATATTCCCAAAGAAATTATGCTAGAAATTTAATCTGAAATAAACATTTAGATTTGGATTTATTAACATTAATTACAAAAAATATACAGCTAACCTGATGCTTAACATTCAACCTAACCACAGTAATGTCAATTTAAATGCATGCTTTAGAGGATTCGTATTGGAGGATAAAAAAATTAACTTTCTCCTTAAGGATCATTAAAACGAGGTATGTGCTATCGTTATCAATTTATATCACATTTTGATTTTAATAAACTACTGTGGATAAATTCAATTTCTCGCACGTAATAACAAAGACGGCTGTTTCATTTTTGCCATCAATATAAATAGTCATGCAAAGCTGTATAATTAATTATAATAATAATGGGGAAAACATCTTGATTGTGTGAAATTAAGTATATTTAAGAAATTAAGTTTGTGCGAGTCAGGAAGTCGCTGTTTATGGAAGAGAATAACCAAAGAGTTAATCATACGTTTTTCCAGCTTGTACGCAACTCATACACCCAGGATTTACCGAGTTGCAGTGAGTCAGTTTCTCCAGAGCCTAAGGTTTGCAGGACCCCAGGACCAACACAACTACTGATGGTAGCGTGGCTTCTCGCGATCTCATTTTTAGGGTTTCAAAAAATATGTGCTTCAGGGCGCAAGACTACCTAAATCCGGCATTGGAAAAAAAATCTCAGTGTAACCACTAGGCCTTTTCGATCTCTCTCTTCACTTTCAGCTGTTGTAGTGACGTTCAACTGGTTACCGGCTCACAAGAGATGCTGTATGACCAATCATATGTTGTCTTTTGAGAAGAGCAGTTAGCGCTAAGTCACTGGGCCTTGTTCAAGATCAAATCAGTTTAACCTTTGGCCTGTGATGTGGTGCCCCTCCAACCCCAACAAATTTTACTAATCACGCCATCTGTAGTGTTTCAAATCAACTAGATGACTGTTATTTGTATCAACATGTCAGGGAAAATACTAGAGAAAAGAGTATCCTAGACCTCATCATCACACATGAATCAGATGACATAACAGGGCTGACAGTAGAGGAACCAGTAGCAGGAAGTGATCACGGAGTTCTACGGTGGATGATGACGAGAGAGGTAGCAGAAGTAAAAGGCAAAGGAATGGGTTTTAATTTCAGAAAAGGAAATTACGATGCCTTAAGGTACTACATGGCCTCTATTAACTGGGTAGATATCGCGCAGAGAATGAATACAATTGAACTGTGGTACGCTTTTAAAACATTAATCACAGATGCCTTGAATGCGTATATACCATTAAAAAAATACTCCACGAGGAGGGTTCCAAGTTGGATGACTAGTGAAGTTGCCGCATTACTTGAGCAGAAAAAGGTGGCATGGAAAGGTTACAGAACAACAAAAAGTACTGAAGCCTATAACAGCTACAAGGTGATGTGTAATAGAGCCACAGAAAAGGTTCGACAGGCAAAGGCAGTTTATGAGAAATCACTAGCAAACAGAGCAAAGAGGGGGGATAAAGAATTCTTCACATATATAAATGCCAAGAAGAGCAGGACAAACCAGATCGGACCTTTATGTAAGGGAAAGGGGATAGTAATAAATACACCAGCTGCCGTTGCAGATGAACTCAACAGTTATTTTGCATCGATATTTACAAATGAAAAGCCTTTTGTGGCAAAGGGAAATTGTGGGAGCGAAGTTAAAAAATATGTAATTAATGATATTGAAATTTCGCAAGATTATTTAATGAAAAAACTTTCGAGCCTACAGACCAGTAAGGCTCCTGGAGTTGATGGAATATACCCTATAATCTTAAGAGAGGCGGCAAGCGAGTGCATTGAACCATTGAGGCTAATTATGCGAGCATCATTAGACTCTGGGGAGATTCCCTTGGATTGGAAAAGTGCAAATGTATCTCCCATACATAAGGGTGGCTCTAAAAGTGAAGTTGGAAATTATCGACCTGTCAGTCTGACTTCAGTAGTAGGGAAAATCATGGAGGCAATGATCAAGGGTGGAATTCAGGATCATTTGGATCGAATTGAAATTCTCAAGGATACTCAGCATGGTTTCGTAAAGGGAAAATCATGTTTAACAAATCTGGTTCGCTATTTCGAAAGGGTCACTCACGAGCTGGATTTAGGGAATAATTTCGACATTGTTTATTTAGATTTCAGCAAAGCTTTTGACTCAGTCCCACATGAGCGGTTGCTTTATAAGCTGGAACAGGTTGGAATCACTGGGAAAATCCTTAGATGGATAGAAGGATGGCTTCAGGGCAGGAGGCAGAGGGTTGTGATAAATGGCTATTCCTCAGATTGGGTTGATGTAAGAAGTGGGGTTCCCCAAGGATCAGTATTAGGACCACTGTTGTTTTTAATTTTCATAAACGACATTGATGAAGGGATAGAGGGCGTGATGTCTAAATTTGCAGATGATGTTAAAATTGGGAGAGTAGTTAATGATCACTGTCAAGCTGAGCTTCTTCAGAGAGACCTAGATAGACTTCAGGAATGGTCAGAAAAATGGCAGCTGTGCTTTAATCCAACAAAGTGTAAGGTATTACACCTGGGAAACAGTAATCCCAAAATAACTTATTCACTTGGTGGAGTTCAACTAAAGCCAGTACTGGAGGAAAGGGACATGGGTGTTACGATACGGTCAGACATGAAATTCTCTGAGCATTGTAAACAGGTTGCAAGGAAGGCCCATGGTGTCCTATCAATGATCTATCGAACTTTTGCAAGTAGAGAAAGGGACGTGATAATCCCATTATATAAGGCTTATGTTAGACCACACTTGGAATACTGTGTTCAAGTATGGAGACCGCACCTGAAGAAAGACATCGAGCTTCTTGAAAGGGTGCAAAGAAGGGTAACTCGCCTGGTGAGATCGGCAAAAGGGCGTCCTTATGAAGAAAGACTTCGAATATGTGGGTTGCAGAGTTTGGAAACTAGACACCTTAGAGGAGATTTGATTGAGGTGTTTAAGGCTCTGAGAGGCATCAGTAAAATGAATGAGGACAAAATTTTCAAGATTATAAATGATGCTAGAACTAGGGGACATAAATTCAAGTTACGGGGGGAAATGTTTAGATTGGACTGCAGGAAGTTCTATTTTAGCCAGCGAGTTATAAATTACTGGAATAAGTTGCCTTCATGGGTGGTAGAGGCCGACAGTTTGGGGAAATTCAAAGGTCATCTGGATAGTACTTTCGGGTAAGGGAAGCACATAGGATGATAGGTTTAATTTCCTTTTTATTTATTTTTTATTTTATTAATTATTATTATTTAGTTATTTATTTTTATTTTTTTGTTTTTATCATTGTTTTGTTCGGATTTATTTTTTTTAATTTTTTTTTTTTTTTTTTTTGGCTGGTGCAGCATAAGCCATAGGCTTTCTTGCACCATGCGGCCGTTACTAATACTAATACTAATACTAATACTAATACTAAATACAATTCCAGTATGCCATCCCATCTAACTTTCAATTGCTTCATCCCAAAGTTACGTTCTTTATGTCAATTGTTTGTATACATTCAAGTGGTTCACGTTGAATGAAAATTATCCTAGGATAAAAAGCAACGCGCTTTTTATCCCAAGCACTTTTTAAAGGTTATGGGTTAATATTGTGAAAGGTAACGTACTTTTTAAAGGTTATGGGTTAATATTGTGAAAACCGCGCGCTTTGATCATCCTGATTTTTCGAATACTGTTGCAAGTAGATTAAATGAACTCGAAAATGGTTTTAGGACACAAGGAACATTCTGATTTCATTCTTCATAGTGATCACAACTGAGATTCGAATGAGAGTTCTTAACAAAACGAGAGTGTTAATAATGGATAACAGTAATCTGGTAATAGAAAAGTGATAGGTGTCACTTTTCTTTACCAAATAATGTTTTCACCAGCTCAAATCCTCACAACCCAAAGACACAATACTTTGACAAGTCTTTGATATCCATCAAAGGCTACCAGTTCAGTTGCCTCACCAGTGAAAATATGGAAAGAACACGCTATCAACAATACATGAATATACCGAATAAATAATTAAAAGCCTCTTCAATAGGGACTATAGTTGCCAATCTCAGGCAGAGGCGAAGGTTTTTCACTGAGTTAATCCAGATTTTTCAGCCAAAAAATCGGCCCATGAACAGACAATAACCATTGCGCAAAAGGACCTTAGATGTTAATGTGATATACAAAGCGCAATGACAATAGCATATGCCATTTGGAAGCATTGTGAATAAACCGGTAAAAGATGAGAATTATCATGCCTGATGTCAACAGCAAGAAGAGATATGATCTCTGACCTTGCAGTAATGACACAAAAAGAATCTGCAATACTAAACACTCGAATCGGATGTTGAGTACTAACAAAGTCAATTGTGAAAGACTGTACAGGAAAAATATAACGGATACCGGACAAAATTAGTCACCTGTGTAATTTTTCAATTAATAATGCACCATTCACTTCACGAATTCTCATTTCGTAAATATGAGGTGTGATCACCCAGACGGAGTAAACTCACAGACAGGACCGGTTGGTCAAGATAATACATCAGAAGCTAGCGTCAAAATACCAGCTGATCAAAGCAAGTTTAACCTTATTACAAGTACGAGCCTCAGGCCGTATTAGAGACGGCTGTCTACTCACTGACTATACTGGGACCGTGCCATCATAACGGACAAGACGATCCCGAACAACAGACCAACATAACTCTCAGGTAGATAGCCATTTCAAAAGGAAATGGCCGCCTACCTGATCGACATAGCAGTGCCGAACACTAGCAACCTCCAGAAAACATACCAGGAAAAGCTCAGGAAGTACTCAGACTTAAGACAAGAAGTCAAAGATATGTGCCATATGGAACAAGTAATGACCATCCCGATCATATAGTGTCAACCACAGGCATGGTGCCAAAGAGCCTCCGTAACAACTTAGCAACAACAGGACTCCCAGAGAACACTTACGTGGAACTCCAGAAAGCCACGATCCTGAACACCTGTAGAATAATAAGACAGTTCCTCGACCAACACTAACAATAATAATAATAACAGTAATCGAACACAACCAACCACCCCATGCACTTGGTACTAGTACCCGTCATGGGGCGAAAAAAATCCCATATAAAGGAGAAAAAGTTTTTATAATACTAATAATAAACACTATTTTATTTAACAAACCAAAATTACGACTAACTTTTCAAGGCAACCATAACCTTATTAATAAGTTGGGTCACCGTAGCATACAAATCAAATAGATAATAAACATGTATCAAATGAAAATATAAAAAGAATTAAAAGCAGAAATAATAATAAATAAATCATGTATTAATTACAACGATTCAATAATTATTGCAAATAATATATTAATATTGTTAATCTTTTTAATATTTCGAATTCTAATGAAATCGAATAAATATTTAGGACAAAATCCTTCTACAACAGCTATATAAAATTAGACTGCAGGTTGGGGTAAAAGTCTCAGTTTTCTATGTAACTGTGAGAAAGCCACGTATACTACGACAGTATCAAATCTCCTATTGTGGTGTACTTCACGAATTGTCCGGTATTGTATTACGCACTTTAATAGTGCATATACTCTTCCTCTAGTGGAAAAGTATATTGCTATATATATACCGCGGTTTCCATCCTCATTGGGGTATCCTTGATGGATAAATGGATACCCTGAAAAGTGGAGACCTGACGATTTAATTATGAGAAATAACCGCAACTTGCGAGATGCTAGATGGCGTATAAGTTTCAAAATGGTCAAATAAATATTTAGGGACAAGAGCCTCAAGATGACAGCTATACAGTACGTTGTAGCATTCAATTGGGGTGAAAGTGATCAACGTCGCATATCTGACATGAGCTGTCCAGACCATTATCCCTCAAGCTTCAAACAATAATAAAAGTGAAGAAAACAGTAACGCCAAAAACTTCTAACTTAAAGAAATCAAAAGAGAAGAAAATACCAAAGGACATAACAGAAAATGAAGCTGACCCTTCTCAATTTAATTCAGATGATATTGTTAAGTGCGAATTGCAAAATGTGATTAGATGCCTGACATTTAATACATCTGTCGAATTGTTAAGGTGATCGAGATAATTCATACGGCAAATAATGTTCAGTCGGTTGGACAAAAACATGATATTGAACAAGGATAGTTTTTGCCTTTTATGTACCTAGAAATTGTATGTAACATTTTTTTCTATTTTTCTTGAAATATTTAGAATTGGAATGCCAAATATACAATTGAAAAGCGCATTGGCAGCTCCGAAATGATATCGAAAAGACCGGAAAGAGGGGTCAAGTAGGGCTCCTCAGAACTTATTTATATTGGACGTAAGGAGAAGCCTCTGTCATCTATTTACATAGTATGGAAAGGTCACTGCACATTACTGGCATATTCTGAAATATTTAGAAATAATCTTTCCTATCAGAATATTGTTGAGATACTCAAAACGCATGTGCAATAGCATTATGAGGTTCAACAAAAGAGCATGAGATGGAAAACAAATTTCACAAAATTAGACATGATCATATATCTGTATTTATTTCAACACTAAATCTAAATGTGCACAGTCACAAAAACATAGGTTAAAAGAATAACTGTGTTCAGAACTTCAATAAGCTAGATTCATTAACTAATAGGAATGGGGTGTTTATTTACTTATTTAAATTCATGTGCAGTAAAATAGCTTTTCTGGAAGGTGTTCGTATCTTTCGTTTACCGAAATTTTGTTCTAAAATACCACTAGAAATTATTTAAAAGGAATCATTACGTATTTAATGATTTTTTTCAAACAATGTAGAGAAATGCATTTATTTCAAAATAGTGCAGCAGAATTTATTTTAAATAAATTCTGCTGCACTTTTATAATATATAGATGTAGGAATTTCCGGTTTATATTACTTAAATATTGACTAAATCAAGAATTAATAAGTAAAATGACCAAGTATGCGTTTTGAAAGCATATTTTATTTATAAGAAATACCACACATTCAAAATATCGAAAGTGGACTATTTATTGTTGCGCGCACATATTAATACGTTTGTTTTTACTTACAAAGTTTAAGTTTTTTTCCATGGCATTAATACGAAATTTAAACTTTAGTAGAATTACAACGGAAAAGAATCCTTGAACCATTCAGAAAAATTTTTAGTGCAAAGACTTGAAATCGGCCTCTTTTATTTTATATTATAAAATAAAAATAAATAAATAAATATTCTGTTTATAGCGCAGGACAAACACACGGGTCAGAACAATAAACAAGACTGCGAAAGCACAAAAAACAGCACCGTATTTAGTAGTCATGCAGACTTGAACAGGGGTCACTTAAAGTGCCTATACTTGTGCACCATCGCGCATTGACAACTTCGGTACAGCTGCCTTTCTGTTATATTAATACACAAATAATAAATTATTACTATTTGATAATTATATTAATTAAGGCAGAAGCGTGCTATATTTCAACTTTTATTAAAATCCAAGAATAAAGTGCATTCAAAACCGATCTTCATTATACTGCGATTTTTTTTTTTTTTTTTTTTTAATTTATTAAGTCACACAGCCTGAAACACGTGTTCCATTTTCGAGCACCGTTGATTATAAGATATATATGAGGTATGTGCAGCAAATTGAAAACAATAACTTATACATGTTTTTTGTTAATCAATTAGTATCAATCGGTAACATAATAATTAGTTACTACTATTGATTACACGAAAATAAAAAGTGAAATTAATTTAAGAAATAAAAATCTAACGCGCCTGAAATGGAATGCACTCCTTTTTTTTTTTTTTTTTTTTTTTTTCTCCTTAAAGCGACTGTTCCCAAAGTTTTTCTTTCGTTATAAACAAAAGGAATACACAAATTTCGTTACATACATTCAAGTATAGGTGAACTTTGAAAAAAGGAACAAAAATCGCTCAACCGAACTTTTCGTCAAATCTGTTTCGTTCAAAAAGCATTGAAGTCGAACGGTTCTGGAATTTTCGTTAGGACAGTATCCGTTGTGCGTCATTGACTGTACATAATTTTCTTTGTACAAAGATATTTTAGTAGTGGGGAGGGGAGTTAGAATTAATAAGGGTCTGCTGTGACTTTCTAGTAAAGTGCAGGGAGATGATGGTTGGAGTCTGATCATCAACACAAAACGTAACACAGTCCGTGCTTTCAGCAGATGAGCATTGAGCGGCCAACCTCAATGGCGAAGACTAGAAGACCAATAACTACTGATCACTTATAATCAGATCTAAATCAAGAAAGAGAAAACCTGAATCTACTCGGTTTATGATCTCCCTCTACGACTGGATCTTCTGTTGTTCAGATCCAAATATAACCTGGTTGGTTAATTGAATTGCCAACGTAGGAATGATTCCACCTAATGGACACGTCATATGACTGCTTTGAGAAATGACGGACGGAATACACAAAAGAGAATATATCTGGGTGTTTTACTTTCATTGATCCGGATATCTTCATTCTCTTAAAAAATGTCTGTTTACGTTAACCAAATAAAAAACAGAAGTGGATTGTTCAGCGCGCCAGAAAAATCACTTAAACGCTGCAAACATAGGGCATCACTTAAAACATTAGAATAAAGCATGCGGTGGCAAGTAACGACTACCACTGTGTATTTTTATCACTTATTTGTTGCTCTAATGCAATCAGCTTCACACTTCAATCCAATGCTTCAGTCTGAAACTCCATTTTCGTGTACAGGTGGGGGAAGGGTGGGTGAGCTGAGCACGACAGCCTTGGACCATTCATAAAAACATCTTATTTACGGAAGCATCGTGGCTGGTAATTACATTAGGCCTTTTACACCACTCTCTCGAAGAAGGGAGGAGAAAAGCTCCACTTGTGAGATCCTTGATAGCATTAGCCTGCTAAGCCACACAAAAAGTGCCTACTTTAATCTGTGACCAGACCACGTCTATTTCTGTGGGGAGATTCAATTAGTTTTCTTGCAGTCTCTTCAAGACGCCTCCAAGCGGTACAAAGAACATTGTTAATTCGTCGCCAATTATATCAGCTTTGTCGGCGTAGAATGACAACGCGGAAAAGCCTCTCTAGATGCTGATTATTCTCGTGGTACTCGAGCACAGGAGAGTGGACGGGGAGGGAGCACAATGACAAACTAGTGACTGTGTGCAGAACCTTCAGGAACAAATCGTGCGCACGTGATCTATGTAATCCTAGTGTTGCAGCATACGTTATGTAGACTTTAACTTATATGACCCCTTTTTCCACTCCTCCTAGTTTTTTCCCGCTACCCTCATTCATCCGATGCATGAGAATCGGTAACAACCGCAGAAGCAACGACAGTCCCCTGTGAGTGGCTTTAGGCCGTGCTAATGAGCTTTAGAGACGCCTGAAATAGGTGGGAGGTGGGTGCGCGAATGAGCATGTGCGTACGTCTTACTGTCCGTCCGCTCTCTCTCTTCTCCAATATATCCCCCCCACCCTCACACGTGCTGGAGGGTGTATGCATGCCCCGTCTTCCTTGTTCGTGCCCATCGAACGTCAGCTGGGTTCGATCAAGGCGTCTTTCTCCGACGAGCCCCGAACTCGGGAGGCAAATTGATTTACCGCTATTCGCCGATCACAAATGAGGTGACATGCCAGCGAAATCGAATCACCTGTGGCGGAAGATCACGCCGACCGAGTGCCGTATCCGCCTCTATTGCACCAATGGCTTGATTTGATTTTTAACCCCTGCAACTTGGGACTTACTTGGCCCGGCTGCAGGGGGGTCTAGTGAATTTCATCATCTGCTGACGTCCCCATTTGGAGCGCTTGATCGAGTCAATGAAGGCAATTTCGGCTGCAAATTTGTTTTGAGAGCAGTGCAAAACGATGATTGAATTTGTGATTCAATTTGCGCGAGCTGGGCAGCAAACGATGGTGCCTGTGCTGCATGTTATCGAACGAGACAACAAGGCTCCCGGCTGGAAGAGAGGACAGAAGGAGAGCAAGAATAGCATTCACCCGATAAACACCTCCCAGTATTTCTCTTTTTCCGGTCCACCGCACGAGGGCGTGCTGGGCGTTTACATCTTCGGTGGAATTCTCTTGGCATGTCCATCCGATCTGAAGACATCCTAGGAATCAGAAGTGAACCGCAGCACGAACGCTAAAAGTGAATGCTTGTCAGTTATAGGTTCCGTTAAATGCATTCGTTTATCTGACCGACCGTTCCTGTCAGGACTTTACACCGACTGCATTTATGTGACCTGAAAATTGGAAAACGCTATCAACAGTTTGTTCCCAAAAATAAAAAGTATTTGTAAGTGTATTTGAATCGAATCACTTTGAACAAAACAACTTTTACATTCTAATACTTAATATTCAGCGTGAATTTTATGGTGACATTTTCGAAGTTGTCGAAAAATAATAATTCTTTCTGGAAACCTTTCGGTACTACCAAAAAAAGTTGATCTTTGGACCGCTTCAGATCGCCTAATGTTTATAGAAAAATAAAATAAATTTTAATTTAAAAAAATTCGAAGAATATTTCTAAAAAAAAAGAATCTGGACTCAAAGAGAAAGGAAGAAATTTTCTTTCCATTAAAATCAAGTATTGCACTGAAGAAATTCAAATTTTATTTCCACCAATAATAAAATTTTGTAATAATAGCTAAAGGATTGCTAAAAGGAGCCTAATACTTACAATTTAGATTTGCAAGGATATTACATGAATCCACGAAAAAAATCAATCCATTCTTTCATCCCTAAAAAGATTTTGAGCTATTTCATCTCTCACCCACCTTCTCTGGTAAAGATTATTATTTTTTTAACATTATTATTTGCTTTTGCATGATTGTAAAAAATTTAATAAATAAATATAAATGTATTATTATTGTTCCACAGCTAGAAGAAGATAAGGAAGGAAGTGGGTGTATCTTGCCCTAGATCCTTCACTACAAATTATGTAATTTTGGATGTTTTTTACTATTACTTCTTAATTTCAATGTCTTATCTATTGTTATCAAACAGAAACTAGCTCTAAAATGGCTAGGAATAATCATAGCACTTGCAAAAATGCAACCTACCATTGATAATTCAGGAAGTTTTTTGTAACAAGTTTTTCTCTAAGTCTTTTCTGGAGAGTTTTCATTACGGGTGATCTTTATCTGAAGTGGATTGCAATTATGAGGTCAAGAGTAAAATCAAAACAAATGCAATGGCGTTGCATTATTCCTAAAAAAAGAGAAAATAATGAAAAGAATAAGAGTACTGAAGAAGGTAATGATTTAGAAAATACTCAAGCGGAAACCACTCAACATGAAAGAGATTCAACAGAAGGAAATTCAAGTCCGTCTGTAACTAATGAATGCATGAAAATATTTCACTTGATTCTGAGAATATTTTACGGCGATTAGTTTGAAAAGCAAGTCTTGGCTACTGATTCTCAGGTGAACGAGAATGTGAAAAGATTATATGAAGTTAACTGGAGGCTGGACCAACTTAAATAAATTTTAATCGATAATTTTATTGAGATTTATTTAAAATGAAAATTTTTCAGAAATTTTCAAATTTTTTAAAAAAATTATCAAACAGTTCTAAAATCACGAAACAGTAATAAACAGGATCATTTTCTACATCACATAAGTTTATTATTATTACAATTAATTTTGGAGAAAGGAGCTATTTACTGTTATATCCAATTTAATAGAAAATTCCCAAAGAAAAGCAACTTTCAGTGTTGTTGTCGATGTAGAGTTTTAGGCACATCAGCGACTTAAACCATATTGCGCCGTATATATCATGCC
The DNA here is from genome assembly GCF_048544385.1 of Mastigoproctus giganteus. NCBI lineage: Eukaryota > Metazoa > Arthropoda > Arachnida > Uropygi > Thelyphonidae > Mastigoproctus > Mastigoproctus giganteus. The sequence continues at coordinate 90,595,841 of NC_143582.1, read as the reverse complement.
TGTGGTCAATTTGCTATTTGCTGGACGAAATATCCGAGTTTTCAGGAAAAAAAACCAAGCTACCCTCACCTGAGACCGATTAACTCGGCCACGTTGTGAAAAATGCCCATAAAAATTCCTCGCATCATCGATGGGACTCGAACCCGGGTCTTTTCCACTTGGTATGGAGAGGATGGTACTGTGTCACCCGCGAGGGCGCAACTTTCATTATTTAATTCTCTTCTTATGCTATCAAGAAAGTTTAAAGCTAAGATTCCTATATTAATTTCAAATGATTTATTTCTAGATATTCTAACACTTAATATTCTTTAACGATCATCTTACAGTAAAAAATAAGTCTCAGTTTTGGAAGATAAAACAGTTTGTACACGAAAAAAGCTCAAATTTATTCGGATAAACAAAGACAGGATCTATATGAGGAAAGATTAAACAAAAATATAATTTGAAGTTAGCGTCAAAGAGACCTTGCGAAAATTAATTAAAATTTAGTAGGATGCAGAAGTTACTTTGTTAGTTATTTTATTAACCGGGGGATTCAAATAGGACTGAATCGTATTTACTTATGGCGAGTTAATTAACCAGACTAAAATAAGAGAATATCAATCTATCAACAACTCTTTTTCTGTTTTTAGTTATGAGTATTAAATCACTAGGGAAAATCTGGTTTCACTTTTTAGAGTTGGTGTCAATTTGGAAAAATAAATATGTGATATGTGTTGTTTTATTAGAAGTTAATATAAAATTTAATTGAAGAGACACTTATAATATGACACGTAATTTAATTGTAACGCAAGAGAATCGAAATTCGGAGGGGGAATACAATTTTTATTCACTGTCTTTTCAAGAAAAAGAAATAAATATTGAATCTGAGTTTAATGAAACGTGCTGCATACAGCAAAAAAACAAAAAAACCCAGAAAGAATTACATAGTATGTACATGATTTTTATAGACCACATTCGTTGTCAGTGAATAATTTTTTTATGACTAACAAAAGATATTATCATCGAATTGTGAACTTACAATTAATAGGACGTTTATAGTTGGAGATTTCAATATTAAATTACTGAATAGTCGTTCAAATCCTGTTGTTTTAAATTACTGTTTCTTTTTAAATGAAAATGGCTAATTTTTGTTTTAACTAGATAGGAGTATTTGGGGGTGAGGGATGTAATAGAAAAACCATTTCATCTCGACAAATCGTATCTCAACAAATGCTAAATTTAAGCACATTTAGTCTTATATTTAAAAAAAAACAACAGACTTTTAAAAATACGCTTTAACAGAAGTGATATAAGCAAATACCAATAGAATTAAAATGTTTATAGTTTCATCCGAACTTCTTATTTAGACTCATTCAAATTACGTATTACATTAAGTAAGACGTAATTTGAGGTTTAAGAAAAGGATCTGACGATAGCACAGATATTATGCAAAAAATGATTGACAAAAACTAGGAAGTAAAATAAACCTTGAATAACACCTGATCCAGAAATCAGAGCTTAAATTGCTCAAAAAGATAAGTTGTTTAAAAGATAGAAAAATTGTCCTAATAGGATTTCTTGTTATTATTATAATTACTAAGTTTTAAGAAACAGGATTAACAGTTTAATCGAAAAATTGAAGAATATACATTACGCAAAAGTTTCAACGATTAGGATTTATCAATAAAAGAAAAGTGGTCAATAACTAATAACTTAAAATGTAAAAGGAAGAGTTCTGTTAAGAATAATCATCTTAATTAATTAACACAGTTAACGCAAAATACAAAATGCTTTACAATAAAATTTTTGTACAGGTATTAATAAGCATTTTCAGATTGTTAACAACCTTTTAGCTTTTTACTAATTTTTCAATGTACAATAATTATTATTATACAAACACACTATGATCTTTACAGTTACTGCAATATAAATAAATAAATAAATATTCATTTATTGCAAATACAGCAAGCCCATCACAGCACATGGCTAGGGGCAGATAAGAATACAGAGGAAATGATATAAAGTATATGTACATAGCAAATTTTATATAGATATTAACAATGGCTAGGAATTTTAGTTATGAAATTTAAAAAATTGTAGAACAGGGCATTTAGTTTTCAGCTGCCATTACTGGGTTGGATTATTTTTCTTCATTTCATCGGAGATCTGACTCCTGTAGGCTTCAGAGTTGATTAACCTGTTGCAATCAATGTTGTGATGATTTATGAAGTGAAGAGATGCATTGGGGAACATTCTGTCCATTTGTTTGAGCCTGGAGAGGTTGGATTTGAATCGCTGGTTTCTTGTATTTTCCCTGTTGGGGGCAGCTATTATATTGCCTAAATTTGGTGAATCGCATGCAGAGGTGATTATCTTTGCAAGAAGCATGACTCCAGACTCGTTGATCATCTGTTGCAGAGGCTTTGTTTTTAGGTTTTTATAAAGCTGTTGCCTGGATATTGTATGTGGAAAGCGAAGCTTCCTATTGAGCCATCTAAGAACCCAATATTCTAGGGCAAGGAATTTCTTGACGGTTACTTGAGGAGCACCAGACCAGATTTCGGAAGCATAGGACAGAATGGGAAAGATGCATCTTTGAACATGCTTAATGACTGTTTTTCTGTCTTGAATCGCTGCTGTTTCTTGTTTCATTAACCATTTTGCTTTTTGAATTTTTTGAGCAACATATAAATAGTGGGCATTAAAGGAGAGATTTTTATCAAAAACAACTCCAAGGTCTTTGTGAGCGTAAACATTTGGGATTGGGACATCTGCAATTTTGATTTCTATGTGGTTGGGTTGTTTCTGAAGGGAATAAGTAATTTGAGCAGATTTGCTTGCATTTATATTCAGATTGAGATCTTTCAGGTACTTGATGATTTCACAAATCTGTGAGTTCGCATCATTGATAACTTTGCGAATATCATCACTGGCTTTGGAGGTTATAAATAACTTTAAATCATCAGCATATGCCAGTAGATTTGGATTTTCTTGTAGAAGTGGTTGAAGAGATGCTGAAAATATCGTACTGGAGAGAACGGCTCCTTGGGGAATGCCTGTTGAGGTTGTGACGAGAATATCGTCAGTATTAGTGGGGAAGAGGAGAAGTCTGCGATTTAGGCTGTATTGAAGATAGGAAATAATCATTGTGTCAACGAGAAAGTGATTTTTTAGTATTTGAAAAGCTTTTTTGAGATCTATGTTGTCGAAAGCACCTTTGATGTCAAAATAAAATACGTCGCATTGTGCCTTGTCTTGAAATGCAGTTTGGATACGTACAATGGTGTCAGCTAAGCTTGTTGTTGTGGAGCGCCCTCTGGGACCAAAATGCATATTGACAGGTGCCTTGGCGAAGATTGCATGTTGAAGATATGGGAGCATAATTTTTTCAATAATTTTAGTGATTATTGACGAAATAGCAATTGGTCGATGGCCGGGATGGTTATTTCTGCAAGCTTTTTTAGGAATCAGCGTAATCCTGAAAGTTTTCCACTGTCTTGGAAGGAATGGCTGGCAGATGCACCTGGAAATGATATGCACTAACGAATCAATGATGTATACGCTGGACAATCTAATAATAAAACCAGGGATGCCGTCAGGGCCTTCACTACTATCTGGGCGTATTTGGTTAACTGCACGCTGAACTGTATTTTTGTTCACAAGTTGGTTAATTAGCAGGGCTTGATTCGGAGACACATCATGTTGCACTTTGTCTGCTTGTTCATAGGAATTAAATGCTATAAATCTGTTTTGTATACCTTCAGTGAAAATGTCAGATCTGCTTGTTTTCATATTGCATCTTATCCATTCAACAACTAGATCATGCTGTAAGGTAGCTGTTGTTTTTGTAGATAGTGCTCTTTTATTGTGCTTTAGCGTGGACATAACATAATTTTTGTATGACTGAATTTTTTTGAGTTGAAACAAAGCTCTGCTCTTTTTATATTTTATGTGTGCTGATGAAGTGCCGTATTTCTTCCACTGTCTGTGGTATTTTTGCTTACTTTTAAAGTATGGTTTCAGGTGGGATTTGAACCAAGGTTTGGAGTGAGAGGATATTCTAACAAGTTTGGATGCCGACTCTGTTTTCAGTTGATTCAGCCATTTTATAAGAAGAAAGGTGGCGTCCTGTATAGGAATATTTTTGAGAGAATCCCATGGGTAGTATTTTAAGAGCTGCAAAAACTTTTCTTTCTGAAGGAATTTAATTGATGATATTCTTTTAGTGATTTCCAGAGGGGGGCGAGGATTCCCGCAGCAAATTGTTGCTTGCAGTTCTATACTTTTGTGGTCAGATTTAAATGTAATGTTCGTACTAGATTTTTCATGCAGTGGAAAGTTAGAGTATACAAGATCAAGCGCTTGATTACCTCTTGTAACAGGGACATTGATTTTGTTTGCTCCTAGAACTAAAAATGAGTCAGACAGCAGCTTCATTTGTAGATTATATTTGGGCAGGGGAAGGTTAAAGTCGCCCATTATAATGATGTTAGTTTGAGGCTTAAGAACAGTAGTGATCCAGGTTATTACTTCATTAATGATGTCATCAGTAGGTCCAGGCGGAATATAAATATTATAAATTTGAAGCAGAGATTCCTTAACTTGAATTAGTAGGGAAATTCCTTCAAAGTTGAAAGTATTAGAGTTGTATGTGTTCAAAACTTTAAATTTGGATTTTAAAATTATTGCTGTCCCACCACCTCTACGATTAATTCTTGATGTCATGAATGGCGTGTAGCTGAGATTCTTCGGCAGTAGGAAAACATCTTGTAAAGATTCCTGCATCCACGTTTCAACTAAACATATGATGTCATGCGATTCTTCAACCATTAATGAAATAAGCGTAGACAGTTTATTTTTTATGCTTCTTACATTTTGAAGAAAAATGCTGAGATGGACATTTGTGTTAGAAGGATGTTTGCAAACAGATGTATTAGATGGCAAATTAAATGATGGATTAGGATGAGAATTAGGAATATTATTCTCTAGCTATGCAGAGAATTGCGCAGATTGGGAATTAGATGGTAACTTTTCACTAGAGTTGTTGAGCGATCCTCCAATGGCTCCATAAAATGGCATGACGAGTAGACCATTTGGCCAGATATCAGGATTTAGATATTGTTGTATGTCACAATCCTTTAGCTCAATTCTAAATGATGAATATGTGGGATGTTTCGTTCTTATTTTGAACGCTCTACCTGGAATTTCTAACTCTAATAGTAGTTGGTCCATCTGCTGGGAAGTAGTATTCGGGTCTAGCCTGCTAACAAAAATGTTACTATTTCTAAGCGTCGAACTATTTCTGTTTCTAATTTTAACACAAGACTGCATATTTCTTGTTCCTATTATGCTTGCATTTCTGTTGTTTTTGCGAGGAAACTTAAAACTTGGGGAGTTTGTAGGCAAGCCATTATGGGAAGGCACTTCAGGATAATGCTCAGTGCGATCATTTTGACAGTGCACGTACAAATTGCTTGGTTTTTGTTGATTACTAATAGAGGTGGATATAGGTTGTCTGCCTGTGTCAACACGTTGCGAGGAAGCACGATTGTGTTCTCGGACAGAAAGAGAGCTACAGCTTGATTTTTGGTATCGCGCAGCTGTTTTTTCTGGAACGAATTCTTCAGCTTCTGGGCTGAGGGCTGGAACTGCAGAGGCCTGATGAAAAGAAGGGTGAGGCACCGGATGGCTTTCGACCATAGCCTTTAGTTCGAGAAGCAAGTGGTAGAATTTACATTGCTGATCTTCAATACGAAAAAGATGTTGTTTAATATCTTCATTTTCTCTAAATTGTTTCCTCAGCATTTGTTCCAGAGAGGCAGATGAGCGATCATTGTTTGGGGCTGTTGAAGGCAGGGGGGACAAAGAGGAAGCGTCATCCGTTTGGGCGGAGGCATCTTTAGTTGACTTCCTTGTATGGTCTGAGGGCTTAGGAGATTGTACTATTTTGACGGGGGAAAACGAGGGATGGTCAACGTTGCTAAGGAGATCAGCATCTGTTGGGGTATCTTGGGAATTCAGCTTATGCTGATTAGGAGACTGTAAGTTTGCACTCCCCTTGTTAGTACTTTTGCATGAAGGGCATCTGAAATTGTTTTTTAAATTACTGGATTTAGAAAAGTTCTTTATTAATGAACATGCATCACAAAAAACCATACTGCAAATTCCCTTGCAGATAACCCAATTCCGTACTGTTTTTTGACAGACATTGCATGAAAGAGCTTCTTTAGGTGGCATGTTGAAGAGTTGAGAATGGCTTTAAATATCAGCAAAAAGAATGTAACAAATAAGCAGGTGCGCCGTTATTGACACAGCAGGGAATCGAAGAGAAGAGTATTAAGCCTGAAGAAATAACAAAACAGTTCGGACGTGGGAGTGGCTGACTGCAAAATTGCTAGAGGGCTGCAGGACTTTAAGCAGGAACACTGCCAAGGTCACCAACAGCTTTGTGTCAAGGTAGGAATTTCAGGTCAAAAGTCAATAACGTTGCTGTTTGTAGCTATGCTAAACAAAGGCTCAGATAGCAACGTTGCACACTAAAAGTTCAAGCTTAAATAAATAGTACTTATCTTGATGAGGACTTCATAAAAACCATCTAAGTTGCTTGAGAGTCATCTATGGAACATGTCAATACACAGATTTTATAAAGATGCCATTTAAAAACTACTTAAAATCACTATAAAGAAGGAGCTGAATCCAAAACTAACTCGTGTAGGATTTATCAATTTAAATCTTTCCTACAAAGATATTCAGATTCAAAAAGCCTGTACAATATCTCTGTAAGTTAAACTACAACTTCATAAACGTTAAAGTTGACATCGACAGCATTATTGTTGACATCATTAATTACAAGCTCGTTGGAAAACGAAATGCATTCATCTCCTTTAATCACTTTTAGAAACTCCAGTATAAGGCAGTGCAAGTGGTAATTACAGAAAAATACACGCCTATTGCTGTCCAGTTTGTTTCAAATCTCTGACTCCATTAATAAATAAATATAGGCTATATAAAATCAAAAAAAAGCTTATAAAATCAACACGTCACGCTAGTTAATTGAGTCCTACAATTAAGCTCCAAACAGGACTGATTAAATTCAAGAACTTTGGATTCATGCAATTGTGAGAATACAGAGCCGTGTTCAAATGATAAATTTTCTTAACATGGGAAAACATATTTTTATCTGATAAGTAAATTAAGATTTTATTTATACTTGTTTTATCACATCAAAAACTAATTTAATTTAACTAGTTATATTTTCTGTGGTGGATTCATTACTTAATTATGCTGTTAATGTTTGGGCAAAAGCTGATAAATCTGAACTTGAATCTCTAATTAAGTTAGCAATAAAAATATAAAATAAATTGACCAAATCAAGTAAAATTTCAGTAACGTTAATATTTTAATTAATAATTTTAAGAAGTAATCTCCTTTTAGGTGAATACACTTGCGTCATTCATGAACCCACTCGTAAAAACACTTCCGGAAGCTATTTCTTGATAAGTCTTTGAGAGTGGCCGTTGTGGTCACAGCTTCTCGACCTTTTGTAATGCGCCTGGGTCACTTGAAAACTACAGTTTTCTACAAACACTTGTCTCCGTAGCAGTCAAACAACGTTGAACATAATACCATATAACAAAATGTTGCTCAGTCTTCAAATGTTCCATTATGCAGCTCGCACTGCATTCCACCCTTCAAATTAAAAGCTTGTCATTATTTAACCCATGGTTTTACAATAAATGTGGTAACGCTGTTTAAGATAAGAATGTTTCATATTGCAATCGGCTTGGATTCAAATCCCCAGGTTCATTTTCTGCCTAAGCCAATGATCGCAACAATTATAAAGCAGTTAATAATCAATTCAAACTATATTTTGAACAGACTAAGAATAAAAACCTTGTTCTTTATCCAAATAGTAGCTGCGCATTCTCTTGCCATTGGCATTTCTGCCCATCTATACTCTCACCTCTGTCCAAACCTGATTGTCCTATTGTCATCTCACCAACGTCTTTTTTTTTTAAAGGATCATAGATCTCGTCGAGCTAAATTATTTGAGAGAGGATTGGAGCCAGACCCCTTCTGCCTGTGGGGCTCATGAAACATGGACACATGTAATGTTCTCTTGTGTAGAGTGCACAAAGGAACGTCGACTTCTCTTGACTGGCATTTTAAATGAAGATAATGTGTCTGTCCTTCTTGAGGATATTGATAAGTTCAACATGTTCCAGGAGTTTTCAATTGCAGTCTTCAAAAGAAGAACTATAGTGCGATCTGCTATGCATTGAACACGCTCACTGTGCTGGGCGTGGTTTAGATGTACTTTGAACTTTGATATTGATTGTGATCACTGAAATTTGATCATGATCCTGAACCTTGAACCTTTGTTTCCTTGGTTCTTGGTGATATTCTGTCAACTGGATTCTGGCAGACTAGACTTGAATTGTTGTCATGTCTGGCCTCTCAGTTTATTTGCCATTTTTGGTTTTTTTTTTGCTTTCAGGTTTGGGCGACCTGAGAGCGGGATTGCAGGCACCCACTGGTATTGCTCTACTTCCTATGGGTGCGGTATTCGTGCTATATGCACATACAGTGATACTAAACCAAGGCCAAAATCACACTTTTATTCCAAAATAATCTTCAGGCCGGCGATGTAGTTTCTACAACAATACAGGTTATCAAGGTGAAGATGGGCTTATACCTGGGAGCCACCCCGATACAAGAAAACACACGCACATACATGAACTAAGATTTGTACAGAGAACATATTAATACATGTAAACAATCTTGTATATAAATTTTGTACATAAATTGATGATTATAACCTTGAGATTGTGTAAAAAAACTCTAGTCTCTGGTGTCTATGCTTTAATCCAACAAAGTGTAAGGTATTACACCTGGGAAACAGTAATCCCAAAATAACTTATTCACTTGGTGGAGTTCAACAAAACCCAGTACTGGAGGAAAGGGACTTGGGTGTTACGATACGGTCAGACATGAAATTCTCTGAGCATTGTAAACAGGTTGCAAGGAAGGACCATGGTGTCCTATCGATGATCTATCGAACTTTTGCAAGTAGAGATAGGGACGTGATAATCCCATTATATAAGGCTTATGTTAGACCACACTTGGAATACTGTGTTCAAGTATGGAGACTGCACCTAAAGAAAAACATCGAGCTTCTTGAAAGGATGCGAAGACGGGTAACTCGCTTGGTGAGATCGGCAAAAGGGCGTCCTTATGAGGAAAGATTTCGAATATGTGGGTTGCAGAGTTTGGAAACTAGACACCTTAGAGGAGATTTGATTGAAGTGTTTAAGGCTCTGAGAGGCATCAGTAAAATGAATGAGGACGAAATTTTCAAGATTATAAATGATGCTAGAGCTAGGGGACATAAATTCAAGTTACCAGAGGAACTGTTTAGATTGGACTGCAGGAAGTTTTATTTTAGCCAGCGAGTTATAAATTACTGGAATAAGTTGCCTACATGGATGGTAGAGGCTGACAGTTTGGGGAAATTCAAAGGTCATCTGGATAGTTACCTTCGGGTCAGGGAAGCGCATAGGATGATAGGTTTAATTTCTTTTTATTTTATTAATTATTATTATTTATTTATTATTATTATTATTTTTTTTTATCATTGTTTTATTCGTTTTATTTTTCCCCTCTTTGGTTGGTGCAGCATAATCCATAGGCTTTCTTGCACCATGCGGTCATTACTAATACCAATACTAATACTAATACTAAATTGTGTGTAATAAATTAATGAAAAAAATCACCTAAAATATATTTACATATCTGGATTTTTTTACAGTGGTACTGTTCTTTACAGAGATACGAGGTTCAGTTGAACTGGCGTTATAGGAGCCGCCCCTTACAAAAACATATGTCCACATGTCAATGTCACCTAAACATAAGGTCTGCGCGGTAGCACAGTGGTATTGTCACCGTCCTCCCCATATCGGGTAGAAAGAGGCCGGTTTGGAATCCGTCGATGACGCAAGGAACTTTTATGGGCTTTTTTCACTCAGTGGCTGAGTTAGTCAGTCTCTGGCGTAGATAGCAAGGTTCTCACCCCCGCCCGCGGAAAAACTAGGATTTTTCGTCCAGCAAAGCAGGCAAATCGACCAAAGAACACATGCAATTTACAGACATAATACACATTGGTAGTTGAAAGTTACTTTCCAAGTGACCCTAATATATTATTTATAATAGTTTAGTTCATCTAAAGATAAAGCCGATTTACCAACATCCTACTTTTTTTCTAACTCTTGTATTGATAAGCGCAGTAAACCACCTCCTGTCTTTCCCAGTACACTCCACTCAATGCCTACTGTGATCTTCCGTAAAAAAGATATAAAAAGAACTTTGAACAATCGTGATGCCAAGAAAGGTTTCAGGTCCTGCTTGTATTTCTCCAATTGTTCTCAAAACCTGTGCTTCTGTTCTGTGTTGCTTTTTTTTAACACTTTCTTATTCCACTGGTGTTGGTGTTTTTCCTTTTGCTTGGAATTGTCCATTCCTAAAAACCCTCCCATCCATTTATCTGCCCATTGCACACACTTCTACTCTTTCTAAAGTAATGGAGATATCCATTAGGCCTAACCGCCAACTCCTAAACTATTTGAAACCTTCCATCTAATCAATGACCACCAACACGGATTCGGTCAATGTCGATCCACTGGTGATATACTGGATCATGCTACCCATTTATGGATACACATCCACAATTACGTCTTTTTTGAGATCTGACAGTACACATACGTGTATTGTCAGTCAGCACTTCGTTGGTATTCGCCATCAAGATATGGTTGGGAACGTGTGGTTTCATGGAAATTTTGCCAGAATAAGGTTTGCATGTCAGCATACGCACATCACTGCGTGGTGACACCTACTGATGAAAGACGGCAGTCACTCTTCAAGTACTAGAAGGTAATAATTCAAAATCTCATTTTATGGAGATAACAATATATACAGGAAGTTACTTAAGATTCTTTAAGATTCAAACTTGTGAAGGGCATTTTTTTTTACATTTTGTCCTCTAACCAATGTATCACGGAGGTCCTGAAAATACAGACAGAAAACACACAAAAACAGTGTAACGATGTCAGCAGCTTAGACTGCTGGGTTCTGATGAACTGTTACCCTGCTAGTTATAGAAGTTGCATCATCTAGAAAGAATGGACGGACTAACTGAAAATTTAAATGCAAAGCTGTGACGTGTAAAGGCTATCAAGCTGATGGGTGCAGCAAAGCTTCTAACAACGTGTCTGTCACAGTCCTGAAGGTAATATAAATATGTGTGTAAACGAAATGGCGAGCTAATAACCCATTAAAAGTACATAATGTCTTGAACACATGTAAGGCGACTTTACGTATAGCTAATGGACTTTTAAAGGTGTCGGATCACGTATTTTCAGAAGTTGGATGATCAAATGGCAAATCACCATTCGTTGTGGATCGTGATGACCGAACGGTTGCACATATCGTCAGGCTCCGGCGCCTTTAGAAGAAACGTAGAATGGAAGACTCAACTGATCCACCTACTAGCGAAAGAGAAAAAAGATCTGTCACAATTCAACATCCTAAAGCCATCCTTAATTGATCCACACATCCAGGATATGTGTGGAGGAGCACGATAAGCAGATAACTGCGAAAGGTGAGGCTGCATTTTTCGACATAATATTCTGAGCACAAAGCAAGTACTCCACTTAGGTGGAGAAATTTCAATGACGAGCAGTATATTAACAAAACAATGCCTGAAATGTCTTAGAACCGATAGGCCACTCGTCATTTTGTGAAATTACTTTATTATGCACTTAAAAAAATATTGCCTTTACATTTCAAAATGTAATGGCAAAGCTATATCAAAAAGGATGTTGGAATGTGAGACAGTCGACCAATGTGAGGACCAGATCCGTATGAGTTTTTTACCGGGGAAGGAAATGTCCTTCCCCGATAATGTGTCCTTTCCTCCCTCTATTTGGGACCTGTTGTTTAGCGTTTATTGCATTCTTGAGCTTGAACTGCGATCAACTCAAACGCGCATACAAATCTACCCTCTCGTTTGATCATTCTATTAATATCATTACTTTGATTTCAAAGCGAAGCACATTTTTAAATCTTTTACCAAAGCTTTAATATCTCTATACAGAACAAGTAACTACTCGTAACTACTTTGGTACATAACTTTGCTACATTTTTTCGTTTTCTAATTCTCTCTAGTTTCCCTTCCATCTCTCACGTGTTAAAAAAAAAAGGTTTTTGTATCTGTTTTGAGGTTAACTGCGTATATTGAGATTTTCAAACACCATGAAGTGAGAAACACAAACAGCTTAACTTTCCTTTACCAAAATTATCAAATATACTACGCAAACTATAACTGATTACATTTTAAACAATGATTACAACAACATAGGATAACGGATGCAATAATTTTTAGTTAAATCTTTTTTGAAAATTGCAATAAATTTTTGCTGAAAGTGCTTCTGTATAATATTTCTTCACAACTATACAGTCCTTATCCGAATTAAAGAAAGTGGGTTACAAACACAGTTTTTTAATGCAAACGATAGATTTACATTACAAGTAGGACACCAAATATCAAAACTTCCTGTCATTTAATGATAAACAAATCATAAATAAAAAATTGCTAATATATAAGTAAATAAAAAGTTCAGAGTTTAATTAAAGTCTGACTAAGGTAGCTTAACATAGAGGGAAGAATTCAGCCTTAATCACAGGGAGAGAGAAAAAGCCGACTTCAAGACTTGAATGAATACAGTCAGGTCAACTGCATGATATTCAGAACAGATCACTGAAGGTAACATGTAGTATGTCCAAAGTGCAGGCCACACTAGCGCTTGGGGTCACAACAAAAATAATCATTCGCCATGCCTTGCATTTGTTCTGTTCTGGAGAGGAGACGGTACACTGAACTGCCTTGATTGACGGTCTATAGTGTTATTATCGATCGAGTTAAGGAGATTGGACATGTCATTGAGAATCTCTTCCGTAACTTCGATTAACATCAAATCTGTTTACATCAGCATCAAAATTCTTTGTTTGGAGAATTTGAAGAGGTCGACACTTTTCTGAAAGCAGTCTAGTTGAACGTGGGCAGAGCTCGGAATTGACTCAGTGCAGCGGGAGGAACCCTACAGCTTTGTCTTCCAGAAGGTGTTGAGATTATGCGTGTAATCATTTTGGCTGTTACTAGAAGGCGTTGGATATCAAGGATGGTAGGTCCTCCGTAACAGCATATCGGTTTCGCTCCTTGTCACTCGTTTGCAGAGGTCAGGGTTCGAATCCCGTCAGAGAATGGATAAATTTCTGCTCAATCTCTATGACATAAATTTGAACATAAAAATAATTTGGTTTTATTAATTTATGATTAATATTTTTCAGATATAAAGACTTTTGAGCCATATGTTTTTAGGAACTTTTTTTTTTTTTAATTTGTTTTTAGTTGTAGAATATGCCCATACATTTGTTCCCAGAAATTTTGAAACACCCTGTATGCCTGCTACAGTTGCTTTATCTTAGTGAGAAAGTGTCAGTTGTTATACGATTATAGTCTGGCATTTGTGGATTTTTTATAAGTACTCCATTTTATCTCATTATAAAAATATAACTGGCTGGAAACAACATTATTTACCTCACCAGTTCACAAATTACTTTTATTTATGCAGCTCTAAAAATCGCGTTCATCCGACTACACTTAAGTTATGTTCATCATTTAATTAGTTTTCTTCTTCGGTGAAATATAAAAAAAATCACTAATCACTTTGGTTTTAGTGCTACAGAAAATAAAGAATGCTAGCAAGTAAATATTATAAAGAATATTTTTGTCGACGCATTTTTCTTAATTTTTTTTCCGATTCAGTTCTTCCCTGTATTTTAAAGAAGAAAACCATCGAAATCATTCATTTTAATTATTAAACGAATAAAAAAAAATGAAAAACTGTCTCAAAAATTCTGAAATTGATACTAAATTCTCACATCATATATATAAATTCAGTTGCCAGATGGAAAAATGTTCCGTGGTGTAAAAAAACACATCTTCCACTAGAAAATCCTAATACTGCACAATTTCAGATACTTGTGATCATTCCCAATGAGGGACGAATGCCACTCAGGTGGCCTCTGAACCGTTTATTCTGAGCTTATGTAATTTTGACTAAAATAGTAGTTTATATTCAACGAGCGTCCATAAATATGCGATTCTCTAACCTTAATCTTACTCTGTCACGTCGTGTATGCAAACTGAATTGATTATTTCTCGCGACAGCTGTTTTCTAGATTACACTATTCACATAAAAAAAGTAAATAAAAATTAAAGCGACGCACCGCAACTGCACCAAAATCAAGAGTTTAATAAACAAGGCTTGAAAAATCTGTGTTCCTTGGTGGTATTACAGAAACTCAAGGAAGAAACAGCTCAGGAATGCATTTAACAAAATTTCTAACAGAATAAACAAACGTTCATTCTGTAATAATTTATTAACAATGCGTTATATAAAGGTCAAAGGAACAAATGTTTGATTTTGCGCAGAATTCTTTAAAATAAATGCTACAAAGCACAAGTATTTAGTGCGAAAATAGTAATATAAAAGGGGAAACTGTAAGCGCACGTATGAGGCATATCTTGTCAATTAGATCTACCACGAAGAGGCACAGAGTAATAGAAACAACTGCGCGCGATTCATTTCTAAATGTACAAAATACATAGCGAGGCTTTTAAAACCCAAAAGAGAATCTTTTCTTTGAGCTCTAGAATGCATCGGCCATAAGTTTAAATTTCTAGATGGTACAGTACTAGCTTTAAAATATAATGTAAAGTCAGAATATTATGTATCGGCGTGTTTCCTCTTTTCTCCAGGAAAAATAAGTCCTTATGTTTTTGTGAACGCTATTAATAACTTCTGTTGCAAAAGAAAAGTGAAGCGAACATTAGAAGTCGGTAGTCCATTTTTACTTGCAAAATAATATTGCTTTATACAGCGTGCCTGGTGTACATCTTATTTCTAAGACTACGAATTTTTCTTGGCAGAAATATGACATTTACAAGTAACGTTCCAAATGCATTGCTAAAAATTCTCAGTATAGCGGCGAGGTAAAAAAAAGAAATGAATGCTTTTGACTGACTGGAGGAAATGTACTGTCATATGATGAAGTAGTTATCCTAATATGAATGATCTACAGAGGAGACTGGCGGCTGCTGAGAAAGCAGAATCCATATGTATCTCGCGTTCTGCTCAAAACCGAAACAAAGTAAGATCGGGAGGATACTTGATGGAGCATATTGTCGGCCGAGAGCACAATTTATGGAGCGAGAGACGCGACAAGCTGTTGACCTGAGCAGAATTCCGGAGTGATTCTCGCGGACTTTACAAGATCACTAAATTTGTAGAGGAAAGAGAATGTACCGACTTGCTCAAAGGGAAACTTTCTATTGGACAATGGTAAATATTTCTTGCGGAGAGGCTGCAGTGCTCCATAATGTCATAATAAGATCCTTAAAATACATTTTGAACACAAAAAGTGTATCATAAACATTTCAAATATGTTAGATAAACGAATATAGCGAGAAGTGATCAGATAACTTTCTAGAGAGAGAGAGAGAGAATGACTGTAATTTCTTTTTACCACTTTTAAACAATTCGTGTTTAAAATAATGTGTATCGCCCTCAAAAGTATTCGTAGTTTCAGTAAGAATGGCATAAATAAAATAATTAACGGGTCCGCAACTTTCGCATTAATAATGGAAATGTTTTGCAAAACAATTCCATAAATCAGTACCATGAAGGCCTAAAAACATCCACATTGATGTCAAGAACTACCTCTCGAAGACTTTCATTTCGCTGTAGTCTCAACAAGAATTACTTTGGACTCTTCGAACTGCGTTCTAGATTTCAGCATTTCATTTTTAAATGAAAAGTTTAAAAAATAATAAGCAGCATATCTTATGATTATCATTTACAAAGAGAATAAGCTTTCGCCTTATTATTAATCAACATTATAGCAGATATCCTTTTTAAACAAAATGCAAGCCATGTTAGCGGGATTTACATATTCCTAGCAATAATATTTGAATTTTAACGTCCATTATCATTTGTTCAGTAATAATTGTAATTATAATCCTAATACACAATTATTTTAGTGTATTTTCTAGTGTAAGTTTTCACCACTATTTTTTTTATAAAAAAAGGGTCAAGTAATACCAGAAAACAGTCAATAAGTATATATAACGATTATATTAAAGCAATCCGTGGGCAGAAACAAATAAACTTTAAAAGCAAGCCTATCAAAATTATTTAATGAACTGTTTGGAGTGGATAGTAAAGATAAAAAACAATAGATAACTCTGATGTTTCACTAAGCTCTGGTGTTTATCTAAAAAATAAATATATACTTTGTCACGATGATATATAGAGCATATTATAATGTCTATTTTTGAATATCAGGGCAAATGAGTCATCTACAATTCAATTTTTATAAAACTATTATAGGGAACTGAAATATCCATGTGGTATTTGTACATTCACCCACCTAATCCAGCTGGCAATCATTTTCTGTTCTAACAGGAATCACCACATTCACCCTGGTCAAGCACAAGCAAAACGGGACAGAGAACGTAGATATCTATGGTCGTCTTTATCCCATCGACGGTCCCCAGCACTCAGGACATTGAAGGTTTCCTCTTTTTTTGTAAGCGGTGGAATTACGGACTAAAGTTCAGAAGAATAGCACCAATGGAAGTATCTATAGAAAAGGCAAACAACAGAAAATGAATGTCTATGAGACAGAGTGGAAAGACTTTGTAAGAGACGGCTCGTTAATTAATCAGACTCCCTCTTTTGAAAGAAGTTAAGGAATTTGATAGAGGTTTTGGAGAGCACCACTCGAAATGTGGGAATAACTTTTCAAACATGAACAAAGACCTTAGATATGTCAATGGCAACTGCTTGATTTTTACGAAATTTTTCCATCAAATTTGTCAAATTTGAGTAACATAAGTCAGAACATCATCAGTGTGTACCGACACTGACAGATTTTTCCATTACTTTGGAGAGCTTGCGGATAAGTAAGATAGGACGATAATTGGAAGGGTGGGATTTGTTACCCTTTTTTAGGAACTGATTCGATGTGAGCAAATTACAATGCAAGAAGGAAAACCCAAATTAAATAACAAAGTGTAAAAAGGCGGCACAAAACAGGTGCAAACTCAGGAGTACTGGTTTTGAGAACAAGTGGAGAAATGCCATCAGGTCCTAAGGTTTTCTTGACATCGAAATTCTTCAGAATTCTTCTAATATCCGTCTGCTGGAAGAAAATACAGTAGCAGGAATTCAGTGAAGTGGTGGGAGGTGACTTGTCAAGCCCGCCGATACAAGAATTAGAAAAAAAGTAAAATGGTACACTGTTCGACAAAATTAACAGAACACATAGGAAACATGGTGTAACTCATGTAGTAGTAGTAGTAGTAGTGGCACATGATGCAAGAAAGCAAGTGTAGGAGCTTATGCAGCATCAGCCAAAAAAAAAAAAAAAAAATCACACCATTCCCTCCAAATGCCTGTCCAGTTCCTCCTTAAATTTATTTAACCTATCAACTTCCACAACGACAGATGGAAGTTTGTTCCAGCAATTAACCACCCGCTGGCTAAAGGCAAATTTCCGCACATCTATTCTACATCTGTCCTTTCTTAATTTGAACTTATGTCCCCGTAGGTTGGTAATCTGAACAAGTGGAAGGATCCCATCAGAATTCAGCGTGCTCAACCCATTCAAGGCCTTAAAGACCTCAATCAGATCACCGCGCAGGTGCCTAGTCTCCAGCCACTGCAATTTGCAGAACTTAAGCCTCTCTTGGTAAGAGAATCCCTTCATTCCCCTCACCAATCGTGTTGCTCTTCTCTGTACACGCTCAAGCAAATCTACATCCTTCCTAAAATGAGGCCTCCAGACCTGTACGCAGTACTCAAGGCGTGGCCTGACCATTGCCTTATACAGAGGGACAATCACCTCCTTTTCCCTGCTAGCAAAATTCCTATATATCATTGACAAAACCCCATGACCCGCCCTAGCAGCCTGTCTGCACTGCTCAGAAAACTTCATATCTGACTGCACAATTACTCCCAGGTCTTTTTCATTTTCTACCACCTTAAGTGTAGTACCACACAGTTGGTACGTTTCTCTGGGGTTACTTCTACCCATATGCAGTACTTTGCATTTGTCAAGGTTGAACTTCAGTTGCCACTTCTTAGCCCATCTGCCCAAATTATCTAGATCCTGTTGCAGTAGCACACTGCCATTACTGTCATTAACAACCCTGCCAACCTTTGTGTCATCTGCAAACTTCGACATTAAGCCTGATATACCTTCATCAATATCATTGATAAATACACAAAACAACAGTGGACCCAACACCGAACCCTGTGGGACTCCACTAATAACATTAGTCCACGAAGAGCAGCACCCATTGATTACCACCCTCTGTCTTCTCCCACTTAACCATCCTTTTATCCATTGTAGCAACTTACCCTTAATACCATTCTGCTCCAATTTGTACAGTAGTCTTCCATGCGCAACAGTGTCAAAAGCTTTCCTGAAATCCAAGTATATGATATCAAAATTATTTTTTGCATCCAGTTCCTTTGTGACCACATCATAATAACCAATCAAATTTGTCAGACAAGACTTTCCCTTAACAAACCCATGCTGTGTTTGAATTATTGCTGCAGTCTTGTCTAGATGATCCTGCAATGCATCTTTAACCAGCGACTCCATTATTTTACCCGGAACAGAAGTTAAACTAACTGGTCTGTAATTACTCGTGTCACCCTTCGATCCACCTTTGTGAATTGGGGACACATTTGCACATCTCCAGTCCGTGGGAACCTCCCCTGAGTCCAAGGATGCTCTCATAATTATGGCTAAGGGTTTGCTTAGTTGCTTTGCCGCCTCCTTTAAAATAACTGGATAGATCCCATCCACCCCAGGTGCCTTTCTTATGTTTAACTTCAACAATTTCTCCTCCACTTTGCTCTCAGTTATTACAAAATCATTAAGCACACTGCTACAATTTGATAACCTTCTTCCATTTTCAAATTGTAATAATTCCTCACGTGTGAATGTAGATGCAAAATACTCATTCAGTTTGTTTGCTATCTGAGCAGGATCATCAACAGTCGAACCATCGATGTCAAGTGGACCAATCATATTCATCCCCTTCCTTTTAGAGTTTATATAAGTAAAGAAATCCTTGCTGTTTTTCTTAGCATCTTTTGCCAAAGATTTCTCGTAATCCGCCTTCGCCTGCCGAACCTCCTTTGTGACCTGATTACAGACTAGCTTATATCTGCCACAGGCTTCTGCGTCACCTGATAATTTATATGCATCCCATGCATTTTTCTTCTCTGTCACGAGTCTCATTAGTTCATTTGATAACCATTTAGGCCTAAACCTTGAACGATATTTCTTAATCGGTATATAAAGTCTAGTCGCTTCCACGATTAATTCTTTGAATGCTTCCCACTTAGAATTTACTGTTTGTAACGTCGTCAGTTGATCCCACTGTACAGAATTTAAAAACTGTCTGAGACCACTGTACTCCCCTTTACGGAAGCAAAAACCCTTTCCTTTACCCCTGACGGTAGTTACCTCTTTGAGTAAATCCCACTTCAGCACACTGTGATCACTGCCACCTAGTGGTTCCTTTATCTGCAAATTCTTAATACACGAATGATCACTGCTGATAACCAGATCAAGAGTATTACCCTCTCCGGTTGCCTCTCGAACATGTAGCTTGCGATGAAGCGAGACAACATTTCGTATGGTGGTGCACCATAGAAGAACGATGAAATGAGCAGACAGCGAGAAACTACGAACAGGTATAACGGACATTTATAGAAATAGTATAAGAATTACTAAAAATGTCACATTAGAGAAGTCGCACCAAGGCACTCGAAATTATGGTCACATTACACCAGAACGGTGTATGATTCTCTCCAACGACTAAACAGGCCTGACAGCGGTGAACCATGCTCGATATAAGGGCGTCTATAAGATTCTGTGGCAAGAAATCCCGAGGAGTTCCACGATGGATGGGCACTACGTACGTAGTTCAAATTTATGGGTAAACTATGATGTATCTACACCGATATTATATAGTAATTTCTTACATATACCCATTTATGTAATGTGTCTGTAAACTGCGTATGTTCTCTGGTCGGTTTGCCTGTTTTGCTTGACAAAAACACTCCAATTTCTGGAGGGGAAAAACTTTGCTATCTATACCTTAGACCGATTAACTCAGCAAGGCGTGAAAAAAGCCCATTAAGGTTTCTCGCGCCATCGAGGGATTCGAACCTGGGACTTATCCACCGGTGGTGAGGACGGTTACGATACCACTGTGCTACCCGAGCAGACGGGATTAATGGGATACAAACCACTGGCTTCCTTGCATATACAATTGAGCCTTCTGAACACAGTCCAGTTGGAAATGATTTCACTTGTGGCCGCAGAAACCTCAAGAGACAGTTGATAACTGTTTACAATAAAATATTCAGGGAAAACATTTTGTTCTGTTAATTTTGTCGAGCAGTGTAATAACTCAGCGTTACCTTTAGCTGAGGATGCAATAGAACCATTAGGCTTGTAGATGTGGATACAAGCATGTTTGCGATATGCTATATTTTTATCTTGAACAGCCTTAGCACATTTATTGTAAAACCCAAGGTTTACATAAAGGGCCTTATTTTAGGCTGGAATGTGGAATAAAGGATTTAATTCCAACAAGAATAATTTCACTGATGTGATATGATAAAACTTTGGGTTAGGAAGATTTAAAAAAGTAATCCAACCAAGGAAAAGCGGAATAGAAATATCATTAAGATCATCGCATTTCGTATTCTTGTCCTAGACGACCAATAAAATGGACCAAGTACTTTGAAAGATTGTTGGTGAGAGAAGAGATCAGGAGTGTTGGTTGTGTGGTTATGATTGTCTGGAATTCTGGTAGGTAAATTAACCAGTTGTGATGGATACTGAAGATCATTTGTTATCGTAAATGCGTCTGTATCTCGACCAGGAGAATCCGTATAACTAGACAAATAACTACCACAGATGAAAATGTGAACAAAAAATATTATCTCACTCCTAGAAAAGTCAGACTAGAGAATGTCGAGTTTCTGAGAAAGGACAGCAAGAATTTCTGAGTGATTTGTAGATTTGGGGAACGATAAAGGCAACATATGAATTTAACAGACTGGCATAAAACGATTTTAAGCAGAAGAGATCAAAAGGAAGAGATTCTAAGCCAGGAAGTCTCCGACAAAGAATATCATGGCGGCTATAAGTATAGGTACTTACTTTTAAGCGAAAGGAATCACAGAGCAAATAATTAGGGTAAATGAAGCGATTAGTAGTTGAGATAACCGACAACTGAATTCTGTTAGAAAAAGTAAGTGGGACTTCGCAGATCGCAGGAACGGATATTGAGATGGCAACTAACAACATGTATTTTACGAGCAAGAATAAACCCAGTTCTTTGATACAAGAAAGCCGAGACAATTTTCAATTTCATTATTTCAACATTCTCTAGGATAACCAAATCCATGTGTGTATTGTGCCTGTAGAAGAGTGTGCTCGCGGTCAGTTTGCATGGAGTGCGAGCTGAAAAACCCGGAATAACTCAAGAAAACACTCTAATCCCTTCGCCTGAAATAGACTAACTACAGTCACGATTGAAGAGGATTTTACAAATTCCTCCAGCCATCGATGGGACTCAAACCTCTCCAAACGAGTGACGAAATGAATATGCTGTCAGGGAAGACGGGGGCCGACAGGTGCCTCTCGCATAATGTTTGGACACCCTCCATTCAATAGTTTGGCACAGTAAGTGGCAGCGAGATTACATACTACCTAATACCGATGGCTTGTCGACGGTTACCAACAGGATCGGGCATAGTGTTTGGGTAAGGCGCTACTGTGGTTTCCCACATCTGCGCCATCAGTACTCTTGTGATGTATACAGAACTCTGTAAAAGCCAGAAAAAGTGTAGTGTGTTTTATGTGAGGAGTTTTGTGTTGGGTTCTGTTGTAATGTTCTGGCGTCTTAGCCGCAGGGCCCTAGTGGGACTCCACGTTGCCCGTGACCACCACTGGGAGGTCAGCCAGACCCACAGTACTCTGGCTG
This sequence comes from Mastigoproctus giganteus, assembly GCF_048544385.1. NCBI lineage: Eukaryota > Metazoa > Arthropoda > Arachnida > Uropygi > Thelyphonidae > Mastigoproctus > Mastigoproctus giganteus. Next base: position 90,573,664 of record NC_143582.1, on the reverse strand, counting down.
CTCTCTGTCAGCGGTAGTCTGACGGAGAAAAACAAAATGGTGCGATTGAGTGGGGAAGATAGTACGAGAAGTGGGAAGAAGGAGGAGGATGAGGAAAGAATGCATTCTCCAGCGGAGCAAAGAGGTGAGAAGGCGAAATGGGAATCACCCCTGGCATTGGGAGCACACCCATTGCCAGAGTAAGGAAGACAGTTTGTAGAACAAAGGAGGTCTGCAAAGGAGAGCACAATGTTGGCATACCACAACTGGCAAGCCAGATTTCAGCTGCACCCGACCAACCCAAAGGTATTCAGGTGCAAAAAAAAAAAAAAAAAAAAGTGCGAAGAGTTAAGTGTCATCAGTTGGGTTGTCCTGGAATTGGTAATGTGTGCCTCAAGTGGGTAGAACGCCTTCTCTGGCATACATCTTGGGTGAACTCAGCGAGAGCTATATAGAAGTTTTCTTCCGTGAGAAAAAGATGCTCAGAATTTCTGGGATTTTCCTGTATCTTCGTGAATAGTCTAGTCCGGTAGTCGTCATACTGCGGACAGAGGTACATGACATGTTCCCAGTTTTCTTCATGGCCACAGAGACAGAATGGATGATCTTCAATTCCAAGCATGGTTAATTTATGTCTAAATGGGCCATGCACTGTAAGCGAGAAGGATCGGTCATGTGGACTATCTATCGTGGATTTATTAACCATTTAAAGCCGTATCCTAGAAATGGCTGGCCGCGGTCCAATGGTTAACGTGCATAGCCACATGTAAGGAGGTTGCAGCTCGTACATTGCTATAAAAATGCAAGTCACATTGTGACTGGATTATAGCATGGGAGAGCGAAGGGTACGTCTTGCCTGACCAATCAAGTTAATTATTATAACAAAATTATGAAATAGTTGAATGCAAGAATCTAACTATTGACCAGATCTTGCCTTCTTTGATCCAACTTGATCAAAGAAGGCAAAAGTCCTTCTTTGGCTGAGAGTAATCAGAAATGGACATACGATCTCGCGGGGGGGTCAGTGTTAATGCTACTTCTCTTTCTTTTCTTCTTTAATGATATTGATGAGGGAGTGCAGGGGAAGTTGCAAAGTTTGCTAATGACTTAAAGGCAGGAATGGCAGTTAACGACCAGGCCATTTTCCTTCTAATGGTTTAGATCGGTTGCATACATGGTCTGAAAAACCGCAACTGAAGTCTCATGTTTCTAAATGTAAGGTTTTGCACTTAGGGAACAGAAATACAGGAGTTAGTTTTAAAAGCTGGGGATTACGATTCAATTAGGTATGAAATTTTCCACGCAATGGAAGCAGACAGCTAGGAAGGCACATGGTGTCTTAACTATACTGTAACTACCTTTGCAAGTAGGGAAAAGGATATCATTATCTCTTTGTATAAGATGCAAAGCTAGGCTCAATCGATTGGTAACTCGTCTTATCGAGAACTAGAATACATTGTAACGTTGGAAAAATTGGTTAAGCAGAGAATGGGCCCTCTGGACTTGTCTTCCATAACGCTACGAATGAAAAGTACCAGAGAAGTTCATGATAAATCTGAGGTTAATTTTATTACTCTCAGAATTACAAGGTAAAACTGGAATACTATATGGATTAATTCTGAAATCCAAAAAGAATGTTTCTATAAAATATATAGTAACCCTCGGTTTAACGAACTTCGTCTGTACAGTTATGCAACTGCCTCATTCTGATGGGATTTATCATCAGTTAAAACATAATAATTAACAATAAAGCACATTTAACTTACAATTAATGAGATGAACGGCCTTGCTTCCGTTTATCAAAAAAATATCGGATAATAAGATGGAAAAACTGAAATGCTACATTAAAGCATTACCGTTCCCTTTTATGGACATTGAATTGGTTGAAATACTGTACCTGGAGCCGTGTTTACAGTTTGTACTGTTCTGAAGAGACTGTAAGCTACACTAAATCAAACTAAACCAAAAATACCTTCGTATTTTTCAAGATTCTTGTTGCAGAGAGTGTAATATGAATCTTGCAAGGTAACCAGGATTTTCCTCGTTGCTGTTCACACAGTCAGTAGTTCCATTCAATTCACTCAACCTTTCACAGTCAGTGTTGAGTGAATTGAATATATATATATAATACAGCCTCCTGTATATATATATATATATATATATATATATATATAATACAGCATCATCCTCCATCGGCCTGCCGAATGTGTCGAATATCAGTGGGATGTTTGAAACTCCAGTGAAAGTACTCGAAAGCTCTTCACACTCTAAATAAGCTTCTGTCAGTTTCCACTGACATTGTACAAAAAAGCAAAATTTCAAGCTCTTCTACTCCACACAGTACGTTCAGTAAAATACTGAGTTACATTTAATGTTTTTTTTATTATTATTTCGTAGTACAAGACTCTTTCATAACATCCTAGCATTGGTAGCGAATATATATGTATTTCTTTCGATTTTAAAGGACAATGAGATTTAGCGGATAGACTTTACATCCATATAGTACGTTAAATCACGGTTTTGCTGTATTATATATATATATTCAATTCACTCAACACTGACTGTGAAAGGTTGTGTGCGAACAGCAAATATCGGGCGAATACCATCAGCGTTACCAGCTCGGCAAGTGCGAGGCGTTCCTACCCATCCTGTCGCTCTTGGAACGTATTTGTGATTACTTAAGGCCAACTGCAGATATTTGAGGAAGTGGTGGCTTTCTTCACGATGGTGCTCTTCGCCAACATCCTGTTCATTGCCTGGTACGAGATATTGGTTTCCTACAAGTCGTAAAGCGGACATTATGTCTCTTACTCCACTCCACATGCTTTTCTAGGCTAATTCCGATAATCTTTCTTCCTTAGACAACTTACCGGATGATTCATAGCGGAACTGGGTTGCTGCTGGACCTCCCCTTTTCAGCGAGGGAGCATGAAATGTTGAACAAGTTTTTTCCTTAATGTGTTAATTATGGGACGAAATTCTTTATCTTATATTTTTATTTTATTTATTTTACATTAGTGCCTTTCTTTTATTTATCTTTCTAAAAATGTGAAATGATTTTAAACAGTTAAAATTGTAATGCAATTGTTATCTTCTCCTTCTCCCCATCCTCATCATTTAGTATACCGCTGCTAAAGGACAAAGTGTATTATTTCAAATTAGTTAAATACTCGTAAATCAACAAAAAAAAACTAAATTAAGTAAGTGAACAGCCCTTTTTTCTTACTTGAGCGATTCAGCATTTATTGTAGCTTGGCAGTAGACTTAGAATATTGGGTTTATTCTCTCAAGATCCGTGAGAGAAAAGGGGATGAAATAACAGTAAACAAAGACAGCTGCCCCATACTAGGGAAGGAGTGGTCATTAGTGAACGAGCCCTTGGAGAAAGGTACATCTGAATGATCCGTAGTAAAGGAGGAGTTATGTATTCAAAGCAGGAGAAAGGACGCCAGACCCATGCAGCCAAGAGTTCCGGAAAATTATCTGAAGCAGATTCAGGAGAAAGCAGATGAAGGAGATTCTCAGAAGACAGCCTGGAGAGCCTAAGATGGAAGCTTGAAACCTCCCTGGAGAAGAAGAGAAAAGGATTGAAGAAGTTGATCGATATATTAAGTACACTAAGTTAACAAAAAGGACTGTTAGTGAAATAGTAGGGTAATTAATGAAAAGGGGGTAGCATTAGAAAGTAAGGTGAAAGATAAATTATCTCTGAGGTAGATATGCTAACAGAGTTTATTATGTTAAAAAGGGTTAGTGTATAATGCAAGGGAAACGAAGGAATGAGTAATAGATGAAATTGATATAAACAGGTATAATGTGTTAGAAGGGTAGTAAAGTGTATAACGAAGGATTCTGAATATGTTTTAAAATTATAGATAATTGAGTTACATGAGCAACTCTGAATATAGTGTTTTAATTGATGAAGATTTGTTGGTTTATCTGAATGACTAATAACAAGTAGGGACTTCAGGATACTGAAGATTGGTTAACAAGTATATTGTAGCAGTGTGGTGAGAACACAGAGCTGAATGGTGAATGTAGCATATTTGATTGTTAATATATGAAACAAAATTGTATCCAGGAGTAAATGAAATAAGTATAGTGAATGTACCAGTGTTAGGGCAAGAAGAATGAATCAGGTGTTTTCATATAATGGTCAACTCAGATTAGCTAGTGAAGGGAAACAGGAATAAGAATAATATATGCAAGGTATCTCTGATTTAACCTTGTATATTATATTATCTAGTTCAGTTATATATGTATGTAATAAATTTCATGTTTTGTTTTCACTTTGAGTCCTGTTATTCTAAATAACACACGCCTTGCTTGTCTAGTTAAGAATTTGCTCTCCCACAATTTGGCGAGAGAATCCTGGAAAGTGATTAAGGGGAAACAAAAGAAATTACCCTGAAGGTCTTGAGAATCTTCTGTGACATATACAGTGTGTATAGCAGTCAGGTGGCAAAAGGTGGGGCCTTGATAGGTGCGAGGGCATCTAAGAAAAATTGTGTGTGAGATAAAATATAATAAGATAAAGGATAAAAAGATAATAAAATACATTAAAAAAATAACCCCCCTTCCACAGTATAATATTCTTAGTATAAAAAATGTTACACTAGGGTCACTCAGAATATTAGTTCAACTACCCAAGTGTATTTCGTGAATTTCGTATGCTCTCTGGGGAGTGAAAAAAAGCCCATAAAAGTTCCTTGCGTCGTTGACAGGATTCGAACCCGGGCCTTTTCCACGTGGTGTGGGAAGGAAGGTGACGATACCACTGTGCCGCGCAGATATATTCTTAGTATGGCCACTTTACTACTGGGAAACAGCGATCATCAGGAAGGCTGCTTTCTAGTACCTGTCCACGCCACAAGGAGGCGGGCCACAACTATGCGCGCGTACTGTCCATTGTGAACTAATTTCCTCACCTACAGGCAAACAAGCAAGTCCTATGGGTGAAAAGCATTCCCATACCATTGAGACCCGAATCAATGGCACCAGAAAAAGATTTCACCCCAGCAAAAGAGTGAAAAGACAATAAAAAATAAATAAATAATAAAAATCTCGCACTCACAGGCAGTTGTGAAAGTCCTATGGGTGCCAGCATTCCCGTGCCATTGAAGTCCAATTAAAGGTATCAGCGAAAGATTCAGCCCCTGCACAAGAATGGTAAAGTGGTTGGTGTCCTATCTGGTGATAGGTAAGGTTGAAGGTAATAGCCCTGTCGTCGGTGGTGGTCCATGAGTTGTTAACTCGTCATTCGGAGATTTTATGAGAGATGGACCCCGTTGCGATGGCGCTATCTATGGTTGCCTCCCACAGGGTATTATAGAAGGTAGGAAGGTTATGGGGCTGATTTAATACATCGAAAGGTGAATTAAAAAGAAATTCTTCCAAGCGCTGATCATTGTGAAAGTCCGAACGATTTTCTGTCCTGCTAAATCGTGTTGGTGAACAAAAATTTACGTCAGTTCCCCAAATGACCTTGGAATTGGGAGAGTAGTTAGGACTATTTGCAGGTATCTTATGGCCGGTATAATAGTTTCCACTGGGTGTACTACATAGAAATAATGTGATATTCTCCAAGAGAGCGGATGATGTGGGCGCACACTGCCCAGGCACAGCAGAGGAAGGCGATCTTTGTGGCCGTTCTATATATAACGGTGTGCGTGCGTGTGTGTGTGTGATCAGAGCATTGATCTGAAGGAATTTCAATGAATTTGTATTATATGCTTTATATTCGGCATCTTCATAATTGGTTGTTTGTTGCTGGAACTTCTTGGCCCTGATTTAGATTGGACAATTACTGTCTCTTATTGAGTGGTCAGCTTCCAGCTTGGCGCTCTTGCAGTTAGTGTAGACCGGATCAGACTCTTTGTTGGAACATGAGTTGAAGTTATGACCCATTTGGGCACAGTGGCCACAGGACGTCTCTGTCTGGGCGCAGGTGTGTTTTTGGTGGCCAAATCTGCAACACCTGAAACAGTCTGGTATAGGCACATGATCTGTAAAGCGGTCGCTGCCCTATCCAATGAAGATGCGATCCTATGGTCTTAAGGCAAGCGACGCTTGGGATGACAGTTCGACCATCCAATTGCATAGAATGCAGATTTTGTGTTATTGTGGTATTTGGGCTTGGCGTACTCGCTGGGATCAGAGCAGTCAGTGATGTCCTGAAGGTTCCTTTGTGAATTCTCCTCGGCGATCTGTTGGGAATAATTTTCAATATCCATAAGCTGCCTTCCAAAACTTTTCCAAGAAATGATCTGATAGACGCCATTTTCGTGGCTTACCCAACCCTCCTTAAGTTGTAGTTCCTGAAAAGTCAATTATTAAAATTATATCAAACTGAGTCTACATGCCTTCTGTCGCTGACCCTTTCTGACGATTTGAAGACACATCGCTGTTCAACTCAAGGTTATCATTCAGGATCACATACTCAAGACAAACTTCTGAGGAAAAATTATTTGATATCCCTCGACACCTTCTAGCACTATCTTGGTCCAGGATTGTTTGCACCAAACCTCTGCTTAGTGTAGGATCATTTTATGTTGTATTGGTGATCTCAGATGAGGTGGGATGCTGACATCTCTGCAAAAGCCCTTATTTGCTCCTCCCGTTGATGCTGGTTCTGAAGATAACGTTGGTTGGGACAAATGTTACCTGCAATGGTACGGAAGTATTGGAACTTTTAAAAATTGAACTATTAAATATGGTTTAAGGAATTAATCCACTTCGGACAGTTTTGCACAGTTGTGACCAGCCTTCTCATGGCGTGAAGGAGTACTGGGAACAGCCTCTCTGGATATCGCCGTTTCCTGGTAGCAAAGTGAAAGGCTACCAGTTGACACGTGCTATGGGAAGCAAGCTGCAGTGCGGTTCGCTCAAGCTACTCTTACCTATTACTCTAAAATGCATGCAAATCCGCACAGGTTACATGGCTGCTAAGATCTATGAACTATCTTAAACACAAAGAGTATAAAATTACGTAGTATCATTCATGTGATTTATGTGAGCAATTGTGTGATTCACTCACTACGATTGTGATTGAAAAGTGCAGCGCGTTGTACGGGCTCAACAGCAAGTCATGCTACAGTTGAGGTCGCAACATAATATGGGGTATGAAACAACAATATCCAAAATGACGATACGCCGCATACCCAGACATATGTATGTATGTATTTGTCTTGGGCTGCACGTGGAACGTTAGTTCATCTCCGCCTCGTTTCACTTTTAAATTAGAGGATTCTGCAGAAATGGCCAGGAGTGAACTGGCTGTTTGGCTACCTGGAATCAGCAGGTCGGAAACGCACTACCAACACGGGAAGGTAGACCAGGGGCAACCAACCGGCGGCAACAGAAGAGAGTTACGCCAAGAGCCCAACAAAGTACGAGCCAAAAATAGTTAAAAAAACACAAGATAACCTCAACAGATTGAAGCAAACATAGATGATACTTTGAGGTTTCAAAGTAAACAATGCAAGTAATCTTTTGCATATTAACATAAATAAATAAATAAATAAAGAAAAATAAACAAGGTCAAAGAAAATAATTAAGGATAACAGTACCATTCAACCGACAAAACTTTACACAAGCATTTTAGCCCAGAAGCAGGCACAAACCTTATAAACAGTTGAGGTTAAATCCAGTAAGTCCTGAAGTCATTAGTAGCAAAGACACAGTCAATCACCAATAACAAAGTCACAGTCAGTTAACAGCCATCCGAGCAAAGGAGCACAGGAATTTTCATCGCTTAATTGAGTTGTAGTTGTAGGACACTTGTAGAGTTTCAAAAAAAAAAAAAAAAAAACACAACACACAGAGCACAAGTCCAGAATTGTAGATCTTGTTGAGAAAATGGACGTCATTGCAGTGAAGGTGAAGAGTCTTGAGCTGAATTTGAAACATTCGCAGGTGCAGTCATTGCAGAAAGGATTGCGAGCCTTTTATTGAAGGCTGCCTTAGCAAAATCCTGAAGGGCGCGGTAACTCGTGGCATTTCATACAAAATTAGGTTCCAATGATGAAAAGTTGGGAATTGCATTCTGCAGAATTACTCGAAATTCATTGTATGAGGGACAAGAGTACAACACGTGCTGCCAATCTTCCACACCGCCACAATGACAGAGTTCCGTAGGAGACAAGCGAAATTTAAACAGTTTCTTATTTAATGATCCATGTCCTGATATCAAATAGGAGGTAAACAAGTCAAGGCTAAACCAGATTGTAGATTTTTTATCCATAAGACAGTCAACTTCAGGAAAAAACTTACGTGTTACTGCCCATTCTTGTGCCATCCCACCTACTCTGTCACAAATTGATCAACTCTTGCCAAATTCTTTGTCGTTCAGCTTTAACATCGACTTGAGCGTTAATAGAAATTCCAAGGATCTGAGTGGGAATCTGACGTTTCAGAGATAACATAAGCCTCTGAAAATTACGTAGAGATCGTCTGTTCGTTTGTTGTTATTTGGTTTTTTAGGACCATTAGCAACTAAGGCCATATTGCTCCGGGATATGCGGTGGTCATTCCCTGACCTTTCCGCATCCTCCGTAGTTGGTGGTGACGCGCTCGAACCCCGGTCTAATCAAGAAGCACGTGCTACGCACTGCTGCTCCTTTCCACCTGGCTACGGAGGAGCCCACGTAGAGATCGAGTGGTAACGTCCCAGCTAAAACCTGCAAAGCAGGTGTTCAAACCGTTCGACAAATCTTCAAAATACAAAGTAACATGTACGCTGGATTGACATCAATTTTGATTGAAATTGTACAGTCCGCACCCTATGGAACCAAGCGCCAGCAGCATAGGCAACCATAGGGAGAAACACAGAGTTATAGTAGATTCTTAAACATCTTCTAGAAAAACCCCACTCGGTTCTAGAAACTCTGACAAGAGCGCCGGTGAAATGTCTGATCTTAATTCGCAGATTGGATAAATGAGGGAGAAAATTTAACTTGCTGTCAATAGTTATTCCCAAAAGTTTAATTTCCGTTATTAGGGGTATTTGTGTATTGTTTATTTTAACTCTTGGTGGTCGACGAATGTCCAATTTAGAGCCAAGGATCATAATTTTTGTCTTGGTAGAACTAATTTTTAACTTATTTTCAACTGTCCATTGTTGAAGATCAGATAGAACTTTCTCAGCGGATATTTCAATAGAAGATCTTGAATTGCCACCAACAAGGACTGTCAAATCATTCGCATATGCCATGATCTTCACGTTGTCAAAGGTTCGGGTAATCCAACCTTGCAGAACAAAGTTCCAGAAAAGTGGTCCCAAAATGGAGCCTTGAGGACACCCTCTCAAGACCTGACGCAAAATTTGTCTGTACTTAGATACCCAGACATATGGGATTCAGCAGCAGATGACCCAAGAGACATCTTCTCCCCGCTGCTGATCATCGTTGACGGCGAATGCTGTGGTATCAACAATACGCCGATTGAATTGAGGACTGGAAACGACTGTGCTGGTTGGATGGTTCCAAATATCTGGTGCAACACGCCGACGGACGCCTTAATGTGTGTCGCAAGCAAAAAGAGTTCACGGATCCATCGTGCATGGTGCACTATCCAGGCAGGTGGCGGTGGTTGCTTAAAATTGCTGGCAGTAATTAGGGTCCCTAGTACGTGTGGACCAATGTTTCAGTGGTGAGGTCTATCGGCAGCTCTTAGGAGACCATGTGCAACCTGCCACGTTGCATTTTTTTCCAGACAAAAACGGGACTTCCAGGACGATAGTGCGCCGTGTCATCGGGGTGTGCATGAGTGGTTCGAGGAACACATTGAAGACATCACCCATCTTGATTACCCTCCAAATTCGCGTGACCTCAATCCAAATGAACACCTGTGGGGATGTTTCAGAACGGAAGTGAGGCGAATGGACACGAAATCGTCATCGCTAGACATCTAGCGGAGTCAATGCCTAGGCGAATAGCAAAAAACGGTGGTCCAACACGGTAATACGTAGGTTGTCACAATTCAGTGATCACTGAGTGTATATATTCATTGGTCCATTAAATTCCAGTTTGTAAAAGAAATATGAGTTATTTTAGACATGTTGTTGTGAAAAAACTCGAATATCAGTAAACTATGTTCAATTTCTTTTTATATTCTAGTGTGGCCATAATAAGACCAGAGCAGCTTACAAGAACAGTAGCCGAATTCAGTAGTCATATGAGCTCGAAGCACGGTCAAATCAAACGCATGTACCACTGTGTCCGAACGTTAATCTCCCAGCTGCATCACGCTAAGAGCAAAGTAATGATAATGGTTGACAGAAAAGTTCGTAATGCAGTACCAAACAATGAGTCTACAATAAACTGCTATATATACCGCAAATCTAACAAATTGAATAATTTTAAATACCAAGTAAAGAAAACAATAGTTAATGTTCTGCAGTTTTCGATTATCATCTTTCCACATATGGATCCAATGCTCTGAACGCTTGCTAAGAATATATATTTGATATAACATCTCAGATAAGGTCGTCAAAAACTTCTGATGATGAGCAAACGATTTTGAGAATTTAAAATTTAGAAGTTACAAAGGCTAACATCGGTACAAGTCGTATTGTCTCATATTCTCAGTACATAATTTAAGAATCCAAAATTTCGTTCAATATGTTAATATTTGAAGTATTTAATACCCATTGGCTAGTTGTGTGTTTTTTTTTATCTTTGAAATTCTAATAAATCATGTTGTGAAGTTTCTCCTTTTGAAGTCTTTTCTTTTTTGTTTATTTCCATCCATTAATTCTTCTCTGAACTTAGAAGTAATGCAATGATTACGCGAATAAACTCATCTGCATCGGAAATTAGAAAAAAACAAAAAGCGCTACACTTTTTATGAAACTATCATCTCCACGCATTATCGTTTATATTTTTTGAAAGCAATATAAACACACGGATAAAATAAATAACTGAGTAATCTGCTAAAGTAAGAACACATTGAGTAGAGAAAGCTGAAATTTTTATGAAGATTAGCGATGCTAATTAGAATCAAAGACGAACCAACTTTATGAAGACTTATTAGAATCAAAGAAATTAATAAGTCCATTAATTTTTGAAAGCTAAAGATGGGTTGCATCGCGTGTTTCCACTGTTTGTACAGAAGTTTCTCGACTATTTTGCATAATTAAATAACAATTCGGAAGTTTTTAGAAATTATAGTCGAAATGTTAGGGAAAAGAGAAAATTTCATATCCATTTAGATCTGCATATCCGTGAATCGTTAATGAAACCTGGAATTATCATCCGCAATTTTTACTCATTGGATCTGCTAGTTCGCTTCCATTTGGTACCATACCTATGAGACATTTCTTTTATTCCCCCCTCTCTAAATGATTCATGTGTTATTGCAGTATCTGAAGCCTCACGCCGCTTACTTAATTGGTTGCATTCTCTTAATGCGAATTCCGGCTGCCTCGCTCATTAAATATTCATTCTAGGTGTCTAATTTGCATACAGCCACACTCGTGGCTTTCTTTCATGTCCAAATTATCTTACCTTTAATCGACAGCGCCGCCAATCAAAAATTGAATTAACAACAAATGAAATTAACGTGAAATGGAGTTAACGCAAAATTAGCATCCACCACTTTAAGTGCGCCCGGTGCTGCTTGCCTCCTCGCGCATGCATATTCATTAGCTGGAACAACTTACGTAAAGAAAACTAGTGGCAAGTTTTATGTGTAAGTGAATGAGACAAATAAGCTAACGATATATACTCATAAAAATATGTTGTTGAACAGTTTGACATGTTTACACTTCACTCGAACAGCTTTGATGTTTGATAAATTATATTAATGCCATAAACACGTGAGAAATGCGTGATTATAATATATTAATTTTTAATTCTAACTTAATAAGCGATGAAGAAACGAAAAAAAATGTGTACATGAAGATAAAAGGCGGGACAGACGAGCCTTTCAAACTTTGCAATTTTCAGGGAAAAGAAAATTAATCTCTTGGCAAGTACGAAAGGTTACTGAAATGTGTGTCTGAAATTGCTCCTCAGACGTGCTTTGACTTTTTTTCGCCATGTAAAGCTAACACCAAGCAGAACTTAACAGGGCACATTTGAGAACTTAAAAATACTTCCTTAACAGTCACTGTTCGAGTAGCTCAATCTATACTTGTTAAAATAACGTGTAATCTTTTAAATAACTTGCATTTTGATTCTTCTAGAAAAATACTTAAATTTCGAAGTTAGTTTATTTGTAGCTCATACTTGGGCTTCAATTACGACACTTTTGTTTAATCTCTTTTGACGTTAAAAATGTTTTTACTGGCGTTATTCCAAAATAAAAATGTAACGAAAAAACGTCACGAAAAAACAGCGTTACTGAAGTGACGTCATCTTCAGCTTCCACCAGAAGCGAATTATTGTAAATTGTATTGTTGCAATCATACTTGTATGATGCCAACAATAATTTCTCTTCAACTGGACTAAATTTAATGAAATTTTGCAAAAAAAACTTTCAAACCTCTGAAAATCGCACTGTTTTTTTTGGTTTTTTTTATGTTATCTCTCTACACAACTATGGCTATGACAAATCACTATATTATGTCTGTAAAATAACTATAAACCGACTTCAACTATAACAACTCTCAAACGACTGTAAAATAAATACACTGTTTATTTTATAGTCGGTTTGTTTATTTAACAAAAGAAAAAATCGATAGGCAGAACATAATACAAAAACCATTTTAAAAATTAAATTCAAATCAATGTATGTTAGCAGATGATTTGGCAAATGATAGGCTTCATTAGGAACATGGACATAAAAAAATTCTCTTATAGTTTGGGAAGAACGTTACGTGATTTTTTTCCAATAAGATTATTACTAAATATAATAGCACTCTTAAACAAGAAAAATCCAAAACTAGTATGATGCCTCAGAGATAGCACGATTGTTTTTGTATAAGGGCCATTGTTGTAAAAGCCGTGAAGAATCAGTATACTGCGTTTGTAAATTGTATGTGTGCTATGGTCAGTTTGATCTTTCAGAGAGATGATATAACTACATATTGGTTAGTGAAAGGGATATAAAGAACAGCTGAAATGGAAAAATCAAAATTATTATATTAAATTTGAAAATATTATTACAGGGATATAAGGGCAAGGGATATATACCCCATGCCCTTGTTTGAAAATCGGAAAATGAATGAATTGCTAATGTAGAATATTTTTGGTGTCATTACTGACTTTTTCTAATTGATACCCAAATACCTTTAGGGGAAATGGGTTATGATCCATCCCCCTATCCCTTGTTTAAAAATCGGAAAAGTGAACGATCGTTTTCTAAAAAAATATTATGCTATGGATGTACCACAAATTTGTAACTTTGTTTTCGTATCCTCCTCACTAAATAATACATAAGAAAATATATTGCTGTACGCAAAGGCCTCACAATCCATTTTTTATAATATTTGGGGATTCCACTATTAGAATTTAATTAGAACCTTTGGTCTCTTAATAAATTTAATTCGTTGTTGTTTAACTCCTTTGAATTGTTTAAAAAAAAGGGTCGAAGATAGGAGACAGGTAGATAAGTACATAAGGAATTTTAACCATTTAGGAATAAAAGTAGTTACAAATTTAAACATTTAGACTTTTAAATGGAAACATTAACTGCTTTTGAAGAAGAGGAAGAATCTTCCATTTATGCAGTGTTTGACGTTTTCGCATCCTTACTCTTCGTCTATTAATAAGTTTCAAAATGATGTAGGGATACATACGCCAATGATACATACGCCACTCAGGCTAAACAGATCTCCTAGAAGTTTTGTATATCTTCGCAGTACAGTAATACCCCGAAGTTACGCGATAGGTGGGTCCGACAAAAATCGCTTAAGTCGAATTCGCGTAAGTCGGGGTACAACTTTGCATATAAATTTTGTTTAATTGGGACCAAGGACAAACAAAAACATTAGTTTAGAAGAAAAATATTTAATAAAATTGCAGTTCTTTATACATATTAATACAAAATATGTATTAAAAATAAATGGGTTACGTAAAAAAGTTATTTCGATGTCGATGACTGCATAAAATCTAACAAATTGGTCTGACGATACAGCGCCTTCTTTTTTTCACGCAGAATTTCTTCGTAGCAAGCTAATAATTTTTTTATTCCTTGCTTTGTAGCTATAACGCGTTCTTCGTTGGAGTCTTATGTGTTCTAAATTTTTTAAGCCCTTTTCAATTGAGCTGAGACCTTCTGTCAAGCTTGCAATTGCCATGTGCTTTTCTGGTGGAACTGGGTCTGACATGTCGGCTAGTTCAGTTACGTTTTGCTCACGCATCTCTATGAGATCATTCATTGTCAGCTTCTGACTATGTGAATCCAACAGCTCGTTGACATCATCACCATTGACTTCCAAATCTAATTGCCTGGCAAGATTAACAACTTCTTCTATCACATGAGCGACATGATCAGTTTCTGTCGTTGTTTTCGTCTCGGTTTTGAAAAAAAAATGGACAAAGTTACTTCCAGACACCATTCAATGTTTTTTTTTTGTGAATTTCATCCCAAGATTCTTACGGCATCTAAAACATTGAATTGTTTCCAAAAGTCTTTAACAGATATCTCACTATTTTGTCTCATAGCTTCATTCAGACGTGAAAACGAACACCTCGTGTAGTAAGCCTTGAATGTTTTGATGACTCCCTGGTCCATCGGTTGAAGCAAGCTGGTTGTGTTTGGAGGCAAAAACACGTGGGTCGAAATTAATTAGGGTGGCAGGAGGGTGACCGGGTGCATTGTCAATAAGAAGCATCACTTTAAATGGAATATGTTTAGACTTGCAATAACGTTCGACTTCGAGTATGAAGTGGTGACCAAACCAGTCCTCAAAAACGGAAGCTGTCACCCAAGCTTTATGATTTGACTTCCAAATCACTGGTAAGCTAATTTTAGATATACACCAAACGAAAAAATCAAGAACCGCGTAACTCCGAGTTCGCGTAAGTCGGGGTATTACAGTATACATATATGTTTTTGTTAAATACATAATTTCGCATTTTGATCATCTGATACACGGAATTTATGAAATCTGCAATGCAACTTCCAGAATATTTAATTTTTTAGTAATTACTTATTAATGTGTCAAATACATTTTGTATAAAGTGGAAGTAAATATAAATAAATAAATATATACACTGAGTTGGCTTTGCATTAGCAACACCTGCCTATTACCTCGTGAGGCAATAGGCAAATAAATAATTTATTTATTTATTATTATCTTTTGTTCTTTTATTATTATTATTATTATTATTATTATTATTATTATTATTTTCTTCCTGCTGGAACTCAGGCCAAGGCATCCTGAATAAGGGATTGCTGGCATCCACTGGTATTACACTACCTCCAGTGGATGAGGAATTTTAGTGCACTACTGAGGCGCAGATAGTAGAATATGCCATGCCACAAGTCCCAGCAGCCTGCTAGGACTTGCGACATGGCGCGTTCTCTTGTTAGACGCTGGAGTTGTCTGCATACACTGTCAACGTGAAGGGATGTAACCGGTCAGCGACGATAGAAAGGTAAGTCTGATTAACGGTGATTAGAGGATCCATGGAATGCCCGGAAAACAGTCCCCAAAGCATAACATCACAGCTTCCTGCTTGCCGAACACCAACAACACATCCAGGTGTTATGGCCTCATGTTGCTTTCTCCAAATTCTGATACGCCCATAAGCATTATCGAGTTGGAAACTGGATTCATCAGATCAGGCGACAGATTTCCACATGTGGGTGGTCCCATGTTAGTGCTGACTTGCCCAAGCACGGCGCAGTTTCTGGTGTCTCACAGTGAGCATGGGTGGGTACCCATAACGGCCATTGGCTACCACAGTCTATACGAGCTAATGTGTATAGTCCATGTAGATAGCTTAGGCAACCCTGGCAGAGACTAGCCAGAGAATAATGGGTAGCCTGGCTACCTCCTAGCGGTATGTATGGGCAACGTAGGGTCCCACCAGGGGCCCTGCAGCCAAATTCCTGGACACCCAATAGAACCCAACGCAATACTACGTATTCAACATAGAACACTTTTCTGGCATTTACAATAGTTTTGTATATCTTCGCAGTATACATATGGCGCAGGTGTGGGAAACCACAGGCGGCGCCTGACCTTAATACTATGCAGTCCATGCAGATATTGGTCTAGTTGTTCCTTGTATTGGATGTTTAGCTGATTCCCGTGCTGTGTCGCTTCTGTGTTACGAGATGAGGTACATAACGCTCACCACGGGCGTCGACCACACGTGGCTGTCCCACGTGTGACTTTTGGCTGGTTGTTCGACTGCTTTGGAGCCAGTCATATTAGACTCGTGATACCACAGAACGGGAACACTAATAATGTTTTCTGTTGTCGAGATACTGACACCTGCACATCTTACCTCCACAAAAATTCTGTTAGAAGTTGAAAAGATCTCGAACCCGACCCATTCTTCCTCTCACGCATTCAAAAACTGATCGTCACTGTGCGAACTACTGTATCAGCTTTTCCCGACTTTGTGTCTTCACCAGCATCGCAGGCCAATCCATTTCATTCAAGGGGAATGTTGCTAATGTGATTCAATGTATAATCTTAATTGTGGTAGATAAAATAGCACAGAGGCCATTTAGAACGTTATGGTTTATAATCTTTATAGTGCAGGCAAAGACATAAATAGCAAACAACCATTTTGTTAATAGGACAATAACACGTGAGAATAATCACAGTGCTTCCTGACTTATACACAAGTAAACCATGGATGGACACGGAGAGCTGTTTACAATGCTTTGAACGGGGACTCATTAGAGCATGATACGAGGCATAGACAGGAAGTATCAGAATTGGATAAAAAGTAGCAGGTGAATCAACTTTATTATGGTTCGAAAATATACCATTCAAAGCGAAATGGTGCAGGCCGTCCCAAAATTAGTGTTGTAGGCGCTGTAAAATCGATTATGATGGAAGGAATCTTTTCTGTGATAAGGTTCAGAAGGAACCTGTCAGAGAGGGCGAGTCTATTGTGTGAGTCATGGGCATTGGAGATCAAAGCCAGGTTTTGAGATCTTTCAGGAGCATGAGTCCCAGATGTCAGGCTGTTAGATAAATCCTATTAGCATTCCGGCCTTCACGACTATTTCCTTTCATCCTCAAGGAGGACATCCTTCTGGCTGGTAAAGTACCTGCTATTTCAATCATAGTGATCCTGGGATTGAGACGGAGTTCGGTATTAGCCTACTTTAGTGGCCAGTACTGTGTAGACTAGCGCCAAAAATATTCGCTTTATGTTAGACGGAGTTGCTGAGGCACAACTTTCAGAACCATACAAAACTGCTGTATAAATTGAAGTGACTAGAGACTTTGTGAGCATGGAGGGGTCTCAAATATGAAGCATAAGCCACGTGACGGTCCACCCACAAACTTAGCAGCAACCCCACACAGCGGTTGCTGCTAAGTTTGTTTTACCAGAACTCGTACAGTGATATTGACTGACTTCTGTGGGAGAATCTGGTTTATGGATGACATTAAAGCCTTTTCCAAAATATTTAAGAATCTGATGCACAAGAAACAGGTCTGAATTGGCCAACTTGAGAAGAAAAATGCTTTTTAAATAAGGTCAGGACGGACCCTGTATTTATTCTTTAGTGGAGGAAAAAAGTGCAGTTCAAGGCACTAAATGAGCCACGAATTGTGATATTTTATTTCAACATCTCCAGCAGTGGCTGTGACAGATAAGGCATTAACAGTTTCAATGAGCTAATATACTTAGCTAATATACATCTTTGAAAGTACATGATGAACATTGATTTGTGATTGCATTACGAAGGTCCAGCAGATATCGCTGGTCCTGGTCTTACAGAATGGTTTGCCTCTTTTAAGTATGACTTCCGTGGGATGTTGCACTGCAGTCGTCTTGCTATGTTTGAAGATGGTTCTAGAGCGAGAGAACGCAACTCTATCCACGACATCGCAGGATTCCCATTTTCTGTGAGGGACCTTCTTGGTTTGGACAAAGTTGTTAGTTTAGGTGTCCACCATGCCTTAGAATAAGAGGTATCTCTTATAGTTTTAGTGGCCGGGTTGTTAGAAACAGTGTTTATCCAGAGAGTGAGAAGGTTAACAACAAGGCAGCAGATGTCAAGGAATTGGGCTGCCGACTCCAGGCAGCCAGCGGTGTGAGTTAAGTTATTTCTGGGATGTTACAGCCACGTTAAATCTGAAGTAAAAGTCGGGATCTGTGGAAACATAGAGAGAGAGAGAGAGAGAGAGAGAGAGAGAGAGAGAGAGAGAATGATGGTAAAATGATAAGATTGGAGGAAGTGACAGCGTTTTCAAGATGGAGGCAAGTCACTGAGGAAAAAGCTAGATCGAGGAAATTTTGTTCTCTTGTAGTCCTGTGATAGACTCTTGAGTCATTGCTGTTGAGTAAAAGAAGTGTTTCATGTAAAGATGTTCTAGAGTTGGAAGTAGATTGAAGTTTCCACATAATAAGTTTCATTGCAGTTGGATGAAGATGATTAACGAGCCAGTATGCGAACTCCTCAGTAGTTTGCCTAGATAATCCAGCCGGTGTACAGGCAGATACAAAGTCAAAGAGAATATATTGATACTTTTGAGAAAGATTTTTGCTTCAGAGAATTGCTACTGCTTCAAGCAGTACACAATTATTTGATGCAAAAATGGTTTGAATACTTTAAAGAGTAGACAAATGAGAAGCATGTGGCATCGAATTTTGAGAGCAACAGTGGTCCAGTGGTGTCATGTCAATTAGAAATTTAATTTATTTCTAATTGACCTGACATTTTGAAATATCGTCCTTATAATGGGAGGAATTGAATGCCTTACATAAGACTGAATGCCTGGTTGTAAAATGGTCATCTGCTTTTTCTTGGAAATGCATTAAAAGTCTCACTAGTAGTTGTTTTTTTTTTTTTTTTGTTTTTTTTTGGGACCAAGAATCTAAGGCTATGGGGCGTCAACACATCTTTATAAATTGCTATATTCAATGATTAGTTTGCCATATTTACTGGACGAAAATTCCGAGTTTTAGGGCAGGAGAGATGGGAAGGAATCCCGTGCAACCTTCTCCAGAGACTGTTTTAACTTGGTCACAGTGGAAAAATTGCTGAAAAAAATTGTTTCATTGTTTACGGGATTCGAACCAGGCCTTTTTTTCACAGTGATGCAAAACAGCAACTGTAATAACTGTGCTACACACGAAGGTATACAAAAAGTGACCAGGAATTTTGTTATTGTTGAATTTGTATTGATAGCATTGTGAATTTATGGGACGTTGCATGGGAGGGTTTGTTTGTTAGAGGAGGAAGAGGCATTCTTCGTGTATGAAGCTTCTGCAATGGGCTGAAATTGTTACTGAGATTACTGCATGTTTTTTTATTTTTATTTATTTTTCTTTTTTTTAATTGTTCAAAATGTGCATGCATTCCAGGTTTATGGGAAGCATAAAAAAATTAAACAGCATGAACTGCATTATTGATATATTAGCGTGTTATAAGGAATTTGGTGTGAATATAGGAGGAATAGAAGATATGGTGTTAAATTTATTGCTGAGATATTGGTATTCCTCTCGTATTCTAAGAATTGGTCACACATTGGGCAAATAAAGAATAAAAAGTCAAAGTAGTGCAACACTGATTGTCGAGTAATTCGGGCTAAAGAATAGTTGATAAACATAACAAAATAAGTAAAATAAAATAAAATACATAATTAATTAATAGCGTAAAATTGATTACTAAGGTAATCACGTGTTTTATGGAATCTCTGACAGGTCATAAAAAAGGAAAGAAGACCTGGATACTACTGGATTAATTTACAAGATTTATGTTTCATATGTAGTCTGAAAACTAATGGCTAAACTAACTGGGCAACTGAATGTGCAAAGTGGAATAGAAGGAATTTGCTGTATGAGTCAGGTAACAAAGGAGTGCGACAGAAGGTCCCAATTTTCAATGTATATATATTTATAAATTGCTGTTTTTTTTCTTTTTTGCTATTTATTAAGGGTGTTTATTAGCATTAAAGAGGTCAGGATGTTCCTCAAGCATCTGCTGTAAATGGAAGACGTAACAGACAGTTAGACAGTGATTATTTTAATGTATCAGACAATTTAAAATTACAGTTTTGCGTTCTCTATAGGATTCAGGTCCGGCCGGGCTGTTTCAGGTCTGACCAGCTAAGAGTTGTAATGGACCGTTCTTCCAACCATTTTTTTCACCTGTAACAAAACAAACGTAAACACATTACTGTCGAATCTCTAAGGCAGAAATGAAGCTAAAGTAACTACAGAGGTGCCGACTTACACTTTTCGCCCGATGACAAGGAGCAGAGCCGTCCAGAAATATGCAGTTACTTGGCAGATTGAAATGGTCTCTAATGGTTGGCAGCAATTTGCCCTCCAATATAGCCAGGTATCCATTGGCATTTACAGAACCTTTTATAAACTGAGGTGAGACGAAGTGCACCCCCATGTCATTTGGATGGTAGGGAATTTCACTGTAGATACCATACAGTCTGGATGGAATTCTTCACCACGTCTACGGCGAATCGTTTGTCTCTCATCAGAGCCATGCAGGTTGAATCTCTTCTCATCCGAGAAAATAACTGACTTCCACTGCTCGAGGGTCCATTTGACATGCTCCTTAATTACACCAAATTAATCGGGCCTTTTTCATTTTTTGTGTGAGGAGGAGCTTCTTCTTAGGACGACGAGCTACAAGCCCATTTTTGAACAGGCGTCTTCTGACTGTTACTGCACTTGTACCACTCCTGTATGTTCTTCCCATTCTCTTTTCAGCTCAGACGAAGAAGCTTTACGGTTTTTAAGGCATGAGCGCTTCAAACCGTGGTCGGTCCTGTTTTGGCGTAGAGACTCGTTTGCGTCCGGTTCCTTTTTCCTATCAGCAGAACCAGTATTCTTCAGTTTGGAAAGAAATCTACTCACTGTAGACTGATTACAAGACACTTCATAAGCAATATGAAGGGAAGAACATCCTTCTTTACGTAAAGTAACAATAGCATTCTTTCTTCGTGGCGTCAACTGCATGTAATCGCCATCCTGACACAAGCAAGGAATGACTGTAACTCTTGCAGAGCGTGCTTATATAGCTGAAAGTAACAGCTGATGCAATATTACGTCATCGCCAACCCGTGTCAATCTTATCTGATGCAATCTGTAAGACATATTGCCATATACTTACGTTATTCGGACGACAATTACAATTTTAAGGGGTGATGCACTATCTTTGAACACCACTGTATATACATAAGATAAAAGCGTTAAAATACAATAAGATAAAAGTGTTAAAATATAATATAATAAAAGCGTTAAAATACATAGAAGCTTTCGAAGCAAAGTGCCTCTTCATCAGCTAGTTGGTGAATGGTGTACTTCAGTATATATTGATGGTTACATTAGTAAAAGTCAGCTGGGCGTGATCATGTATCACGAGTCTGATGTCGGTAGAACAGAATTACGTACACGTGACGATCGCCAGCGCTCATCGCACTGCAATACAGTACATTATATAATAGGGGGTAAGTGCACTCCCCTCGTGCGATTCATAGTACTATTACTGGTAGCTATGTTCAGTGCTACAAGCCATGAGCGCTGGCGTTAATCACGTGAATAGTCGACGATTATCTTATGTGTATATATCATTTATTTATTTTAAGAAATTTATTTTAACCAGTTAGTCGGTCGTCGCAAGAAACTTGGATGATCGATAAAAACCATTTATTAATTCACAAAAGTTTTTTTTTTTTTTTTTCCTTTTCTATGGCATGCAAATCTTGATGTATTTTTGCTTCAGATTACTTTTGGTACGCAGGCCCGAAAATGTTCACCAAAGGTTCGTCAGCGAAGGCAAACTTTTCGGGCCTTAGATGCTTCTGTAGGAGTACACAGACATAGACAAATGAAACATTCTAGATTGCAAAAATGCATTTATTGTGCCAATGCTAGGAATGACATTTCAACCGCACATTATACATAGTAATAGTTGGATAATCATTGCATATTTGATTGATTATATAACATTGGAATTATAAGAAGGAAAAGTGCTTATATTACACCTGTTGCGCATCCCGAAAACGTAGCATGAAAATTTTCGGTAGGAGATTATTATTATTATTAATGTCTTATTTCTCCCTGACTGGGGGTTCTACCTCGTGACGGATATTGCTACCAAGTACACAGGGTGGTTGTTGTTATGTCTGGTGTTACTGTTGGTCGAGGAACTCTCTGACTATCCTACAGTGTTCAGTATTGCAACTTTCTGGAGTTCCTTATAGGTGTTCGCTGAGAGACCTATTGCTGCAAAGCTGTTATGTAGGGTCTTTGGCATCATACCTGTGGTTGACACGATGATCGGGATGGTCGTTACTTGCTGCATATGCCACATCTCCTTGATCTCCTGTCTTAGGTTCGTGCACTTTCTGAATTTTTCCCCATGGGTTTCTGTAGGTTGCAGTGTTGGGCACCGCTATGTCAATCAGATAGGCAGCTTTTTTTCCTTCTTGTCCACAAGAGTTATGTCCGGTCTGTTGTGCGCGATTTTCCTATCCGTTATTATGGCGCGGTCCCAGTACAGCTTGTGGGTTGGGGTCTCTAGTACTGCCTGTGGTTCGTACTTGTAGTATGGTATACTTTCTTTGGTCAACTGGTATTTCCTCGCTAGCTTCTGATGTATTATCCTGGCTACCTTGTCGTGTCTACGAGTGTACTCAGTCTAGGTGATCAACCTTGCATCCCGCGGTGATGTGTTGTATCGTTTCCGAGGCCAGGTGGCATCGTCGACATGTGTCATCGAACACTCCGGACTCTTTGGCGATGTATTTTATATAGTTCCTGGTCTTTCCACCCATCGTTTCTGCCGTACTGTGTCCACGGCGGCCATCCAAGTCATCGCGGGGACAATCCCGCTGGATTTGGCTGTGATCTTCCGAGGCCTCTGCTTTCGACTAAAGAAAAGAATCCCAACCTCCATACTTGACATAGAGCTGAACCTCGATAATGACATGAAGCGAGAAAAGACTAGATGTTACAATGAACTTATCAATCTGTGGCAGACCAGATGGGACACCTCTATCACTGGAGCAGTAACTAAAAAATTCCTCCCGATGGTAACCTTTGCAACATCTAAAACCACCATCTCATGGTTTTCATTGAGTCTAGAAACTACATATATTGTCACCGGCCACGGTTCCCTTAATGATAAGATCCACCAATTGGGATTGATCAATACAGATCTTTACATCTGTAGCAACAAAGAAAGCTGGTTCCATATCCTTTTCGAATGTGATCTATATGAAGAACAACGTGAACAACTAAAGACAACTGTCTCTAACTTTGCAACTGAACAACTGGAGCAACTCATCCATTATCCTGAGAACCTCCGCTCCTTCCAGGAGTTTGCCAATGCTGCCTTTTCAAGGCGTCGAACCGTGCTGGCCAACACTAACCCAACACCTGAACTCAGCAATAATTAATACCATAATCTCATTATTAGTCTTTTTTTTTTTTTTTAATATTTTTTTCCCTTCCCCTCTCTCTCCGCGCTCTGCTCTGACTCTAGGCTGTCCTCGGAGTAGCTCTTTTCTGCACTCCTTCCTTTTTTCCTTCTAGTCCCATGCTAGATGAAAAAAAAAAATTTTTTTTTTTTTTTTTCCTTTCTTCCTCGCCTTCTGCTTCTCTGAACCGGGGCCTCCCCAGGGCAGGGCAGCCCCTCTTTCTCAAAAAAAAAAAAAATAAATAAAATAATAAAAATTTATTAATTATTATTATTTATTTATTTAATTTTTATTTTTCTTCTCCTCTCTCTCTTCCTCTCATTCTACCTGGATTGGGACTTCCCTGGGCTAGGGAAGTCTCCCTCCTCTCTTCCCCCTTCCCATCTTTAGATAGTCCTATTTCTTCCCTGGGAAACCCGTTCCTAAGGGGGAGGGTGAGCAGATAGTAGGAGACCTGCCTTCCTGCAGCTATGGACGAGTGCCTGGAAGCTACCATCCTGTTAATGGCTGCTTTCAGATAGCCAAGAGGCCAATACACAACAGAGTATAACAAGACACACAGAGACAATATTTATTTTCCTTCCTGTCCTGTGCGGGATGAACTTTTTTTTTCCCCTCTTCTTCTTCTTTCCTCTCTCTCTCAACTATCCTTTTCCTGCCTGTGCAGGAAAAATTTTCCATGCGAATTTATTATTTTTTTTTTCTTCGCTACTCACACACGGGTCTTACCTTTACAGTCTGTTTAAAAAAAAAAAAAAAGGTAAAAAACCAGGCGGAGTTGAACTTATGCATTAAACTAGGAACCACCCACGCATATAATACATACATACATATAGTTCCTGGTGTTGATTATCTAGTCTTGGATGGCGAGCATGAATCCTTCAGTCTCAGGGAAGAGCGTCCCGCTCGTGAGCCACACATTGGAAGCAATTTTATCTATGTGATCTTAATGGAGATCATTGTAGTGTCCGACATGGTGTGTCTTCTCTGCCCATCTTTCTGGCTTCGTTTGTACCTCCTGATGGGGGGGGAGGGGGGGCTCCTCGCCTAGGTTGAGTGGGGTATGCCGCTTGTCTATCTTCATTATGGCCTGGTGGAGTGCTGCTGTGTGTTTTTGGAAGTAATCCTTCAGGTTAACTATCGCTGTCTTCAGGTTAAGTATCGCTCAATGACGTCTCTCAGGCCCCTTCCTCCTTCTTCCCGGGCAATTGTCAGAGTCTCCACGGCAGATTTCGGATGGTGTTGGCGGCTCTTGGTCATCATTGTCCTTGTCTTTCTCATGATATCCTCTGGCTCGGTGTTAGTCCAATCTATGACCCCGAAGAGCCCCTCCGCAGCCAGGTGGGCAGAGCAGCAGTGCGTAGCACACGCTTCTTGATTAGACCGGGGTTTGAGCCCGTGACCACCAAAAACGGAGGATGCGGAAAGGTCATGGAATGACCACCGCATATCCCCCCCCCCCCGAGCAATATGGCCTTAGTTGCTAATGCTCCTAAAAACCAAATAACAACAACAACATGACCCCGAAGGAGTGTATTAGCACTGGGACAGCCTAGGACAGCAGGCTTCTGAGTCTCTGATGGTATTTTTCCGTCAGGCAGGCCTTAATTTCATTGTCCTGTAACTGCTGAGCCTGCATCATCCCCAAGTATTTCTAGGCCTCTCCCTACAAATACTTGGGGATCTTTTATTATTATTATTTCCCTGCCTTAACCTTTGGGACATTTAAAAGTTAAAAAGTTAGCGAAATTCAAACTTCAAAGAAGTCAAATCGATTCATCATCGGTTTTTAATAAAAACTAACGCATCAAGATTCGAACCAAAAGGTTT
The DNA here is from genome assembly GCF_048544385.1 of Mastigoproctus giganteus. Taxonomy (NCBI): domain Eukaryota; kingdom Metazoa; phylum Arthropoda; class Arachnida; order Uropygi; family Thelyphonidae; genus Mastigoproctus; species Mastigoproctus giganteus. The sequence goes on along the minus strand of NC_143582.1, from coordinate 90,548,331 downwards.
ACATTTACAAGTCATCAGAGGTAACTGATTCACTTTATTCCGTGTAAAGCAGGCGCTTTAAAAGCTTTATAATTATTTCAAAAACCCCGTAAATTACTCTTCGCAGAGACTTAAACGGCTTATTGGTGTTGATGCGGCGCAATATTTAAAATTACTCTTGGCTGAACACGAGTCGAAGTTTATTAAAGGAGTGATAGAATACGAGAAAGTAGTTCTACCTCCTCTTTGAACAATAATGAAAAAAAAAACGTGTCCTGAGCGCTTCATCTTTAACGCTTAATTCGAAGTACAGAGAAAAACTGCCGCAACTAATCAGAAGAAATGCAAATTGTCCACTTTCATCTCACTCGACTGGATGTCCTTACATATGGCTGATTATTTAAAATCCCATTCTCGATATTACTTCTGCATCGCGATAAAAAAAAAAAGACAACTTTTTATTTCTTTTAAATCCCCCAATTTACCCGCAGCTATTAGAATTCCCGATCATCCACCTCGTTTGGTCAATATTAAATGGATACGCGAGAAGTTTTCTTCGTCAATTCAACATTTAGCCGCTTTATCCGATGACGAACATTAAATGACATTTGCGTGCGTTTATTTAAGCGCTTTCTCCTTCCCTTATTCCCCCAATAAATACATACACGACTGGGTCATCAAATGGCACATATCGTCCACACGCGTCCCCTCGCTATCATCGCTGCCACCCACAAATACGAGAGCAACGAACTAATACGCGCCATTATCCAGGATAAGTATGTGCTCGCTCAAGTGTCGAACAGAAGCTCGTGCTCCATCGCGTCGCGGTAATTGGCCCAATCATAGCTAGCGAGAACCTTATTCTGCGCCCCTGGAGCGAGTCTAGAGAGAACGGAGAACGCTAAAACCTTCTGGTTGCGGCATCCTAACACAATCATGTAATAAACGTATCGACATGCTGAGCACAGTGTCCCCGAGCTCGAGATACTACAAAGGGATAATTAGGCATAAAATGCGATTAAGCGTCGAGAGACGCGGAGCCTTGCGCCACGTTAATGAAGAATACGTGACTTCCGTACGACCGGCCCGGAACTTGCTACGGTGATGCTGGCCCTGAGGCACAGGGGTGGTGCTTCCTTGTACGGCCAAGCTCCTTAGAAGGGGGAATGGGGAAATTCACTTAGTTCGTTCCTTGTTAAGAGTGTGGTTAGCGAGCTCTGAGCAGGCAGAAAGAAGAGGTAGTAGGTGGAGGTATTATGGGTAGAATGCCAAGCAGCGTCACGTAATAAAGGTATAGTTAATGATAAGACTGATCGCAAATCTAACACGATGATTCCAAAAAGTTCCACCGTATTTGGATCACTTTGTATTTTTGTTTCACCGACTGCCACATAAACTAGCTTGATTTAGAAAGTTGTGAATCTAGCTGGATTTAAGAGACTGCGCATCGAATTTTGTGTAATTGATTAATATAAAATATTTTTTTATGTCCTTCGCACTTCGTGCTACTTTTTTTAGGAACGTGGTGACTGCAAATGTGCCACTTTTTATCGCTTTTAGTGGTGATATAAAGGATTACAGAAATTATTAATAAGCCACCCACGAGGTTTATAACCATTTCTGCAATTTCAGCAATAATTCCAGGAGTTGAGCAAAAAAAAAAAAAAAAACTGTTATCTCTTAACTCCTAACTGTTTATAATAAAGCCCATGTGGTTCGGCATCGGTACATCATTCACGTGGCAAGCATTTGCAAGAGCAGCATTCGATCCAGTTTCTCTGAAAATATTTCTCCACAAGGCGGTGTCCCTAATTGATAGGCTTTCCAAAATATCATTAAAATCGTATCAATAAAAATTCGGTATTTATTATTTTCTTTTGTAAGCGCGTGAACCTGCAGTACACGTACAATGCACCTTTTGTCTTCACCATGTCCGTCCGTCCGTCCGCAGGTACTAAGTCGGTTCCTAGTGAATGAATTATCGTGTAATTTTATATATTTATGTTTTGCAAAAACATTCATTTAGCCATTCCAAATTTCATTAAAATCGGACCAACAGAAATCAGACAACTGTTATTTCTTTTTCTGTCCGTCTGCATGTGATAACCCGACTCCCAGTGGCTGGATTTTCATGAAACCTTATATTTCACTCTTTTCGAATGATTTGTGGAGCCTTTCCAAATGTAATTAAAATTGGACTGCTAGAAATCTGGCAATCAATATTTATTTTTTTATAAATATCATATAGGCCATCCATATACAAACATGTATTAGTAACGGCCATATGGTGCAAGGAAGCCTAAGGCTTATACTGCGCAACCAAAATAAATAATTTTTTTTTTCAAATTCATTTCCGTTTCCTTCAAGCCAAACCAGGTCTAGTATCGCATTGTTGAATGTCCACGATGAGTTCTTTCTAGGGACTATAAGTTCGAATTTCACCCTTGCGCAGTTTTTCCTTTTTCTATCCTTCTATCGCTATTTTCAGGGAAACCTCCGATGATTCCGAGCTGACCATAGTGTAAAAATAAATAAAATAACTTTTATGTTTATGCACCGGGACGATCACAAGATCAAAAGTGTTCACAAGATAGGAGTGATGATTCTGCTAATTGATTTTGGAGATGACAGTGAAGATTTTATAACTCCAGTTGTGTATGCGCAGGTTATGCTCGTTGATGATGGTTTTCCATGGTCTTATTCTAAGTTTTGCCAGAGAATATTAATATTCTTCCGAAGGGAAAATATTATTATTATTATTATATTATTTCTCCCTGTTTGGGCAGTTCCATCCTGTGACAGGTACTGGTACCAAGTGCACAGGGTGGTTGTTATGTCTGGTGTTACTGTTGGTCGAGGAACTCTCTGCCTTCCTATAGGTGTTCAGGATTGCGACTATCTGGAGTTGACATTAACTTGTTGACATTAAACTTGTTGATACTTGTTGACATTAAACTTGAATTTCTGTAGATTGTAATTTTCAGGAAATACGTATGAAGGAGGGTTGTTCCAGAAAAAGGAAATTGAATGAATAAATTGTATTGTATTCTTTGCATTATTTTTCTGTTCAAGATGACTTGTTATCATTCCCTGTTCGCCTTTTTGTTATGGACATGTGAGAGGACTTGGAGTGGTTAAGTTGTAGCCTTATCATCTCTAGGTAATCAGCAGATGCTTGATTTGTGTAACCGCTGTTTTATTATTAATGTGAATTTAGGGTCTTCAATAAGAGCTTCAAATCGCCTGTGTATGTGCCGAAATTAGGATATAATGCTAGGAAGAGGTCCATCTTCGTTTATCATCTACCCATGCTGAGAAGAGGGTAGACGAGAAACGGTAATTTATCGAAGTTTGGAAATGGGTTGCCCATCATTCTGTTTAGCCATTCCAAGGAACCAGTGTTCCATCCCAGAAAATCCGTTAATCAATACATTGGACAAAGTTATTAAAGTTCAGCAAACATACTAAGCACAGTACTCCTGATGAGGACTCTTAAAATAAGACCACTGAAATGAAACACAATTTCAGAACTTTCATAAAGAGCAAGCAAGAATTACATTAAGTACTAAAATGTGAAATAAGGTTAACTATTGATTATATTCATTATGGATTATCTTTAACCACATTTTTCCCTTTTTCCTCCAGTTGCCTTATTCTACGTACCATCGCCTTATTGTGTACCTAATATCAATTTGTGACAATGATTCTTTAAGCGTGCTCCCTCGAAATACTCTACTCCATATTTAAAAAGAATTGAACATTTATTCTTTTCCTTTTTGTAATATTTAATACACCGAACGTTCTTTTCTTCCTACCTGCCTGGAAGCTTTATAAAATTGGGAGAGAAAAAGAGAAAAAAAAACCAGATTTCTCTTTTTAACCTCCCAGTAAACAAATGGCTTTCTCTGGGGACTTTCTTAAATAAAGAAGCAGTATTTGATAAACTACATTTACATTTCATTTCAGTAACAAACCATCCAATCACAGAGGTAGAAAATGAAATTTTTAGCATTGTACAGCGAAGTTCACCCCTCATAAAACGCCTTATGACTTTACGAAGGCAATGTTTTGATGTATCTAAGAGAAAATACGGTTGTTGAGATTGCACACATTTTTATGAGTAATATATTTCAGCGCGTTCCTTTGCATCTACCCTGGCGGCAAATATTACCGAGTGGGATTTAGTTTAGTAAAATATTAAATACAGCCGTGTTTGAATACGGAATTCCAGTTAAATCGAAAATAAAAGTGAACGCACTTAAAATTTTAAACACGGCTTCTTGAAGCCAGAAAAGCGTGGAATCTGTAGATGTACTGATACGTAATGATGTCTCGTAGAAAGATAAATCTGATAAATTGGAATGAACTAAGTGAACTCGAATACGATCCACGATTTGTTTTATAGTCTCAGAGAAGTTTTATGCAAGTGCTTACAATTCTGCAGTCTTCTGGGTAATGGAGTAGAAAACATAACTTATATATGACGTGTATTTTCTCTTAAAAATAGCTAGAGAATGGTAACGAACTAAGGGGGATTTTGCTTTCTTAGGATATATTTTCTTCCACTACTAATATATATTTATTTATTTATATATATCAGCAATGCGAAGAAAGTGGAATTTCATTGAGATACCAGTTGTTGCTGTAGGTGCATCAACAACTTAGGCCACATTGTCTATAAATTGAGGTCGATTTTACGTCTGCTACGAAAAACTAGAGTTTCCGGGAGAAAAAACCATGCCGCCCGAGACTCAGTCACCTTGTGAAAAAGACCTTCATTGATGGGAATCGAACTGAAGTCATTTTCACCCGTTGTGGGGAGGCCGATGATTATACCAACTGCGCTACCCACGAGGGCTATTGAATTACTAGAAGACTTTTAAATTATCAAATAAATTCTAATGGTTGCAAGTGACGTTGAAAATCATGATTCCATATTCCATTTTAGTTGAGTTCCAAAATGTATTTAAAGCTTTCATACTATTGCGAGCTAATTGAAATTTATTATAATGTTAGACGCCTCAATAGAACAATGTACTGAACCATATAATAGGGTAACCCAAAGGTGATGAAAATCTAAATTTTATATTGCACATGATACGTAAAATCTAGAATATTCTGTGAAAATGGGAAATTTAGTTTAAAACCTGCGTAGCGGATGATGATGTGTTAAGTCTACCAGATTGTACATCTACAAGCAGTAATTCAAGATGGTAATCACTTAGTTGCAGTGCTGTACTTGTATTTTAATTGAATTACTTGTTGATCAGAACTAATGGAAAATTCATAATTGTGCGGAAAAAAATCAACATACGAGATGTGCCATGAAGTCTCCATTTTGGAAGCTGTGAAACGATTAAGTGAAAAAGGAAATGTTTGTGCTGAACCTCGAGTCTTTGCGGTAGCACAGTGATTATAATTATCGTCCTCCCCACACGGTGCGGAAAACGCCGAGGTTCGAATTCTGTCAATGACGGGAGGAACTTTATGGGCTTTTTTTACCTCCCCCCCTCACAAAAATAGTCTTTTTCAACCAGAAAACGTGCAAATTAAAGGGCATAATACACATGGGCTTATAAACTTAATCTTGGTCGGCCCTATAGAACATTTTTTTTCTTCTTCATTGGATGTCATATGTGAAAACTTTTCGAGAAATGTATACTTAATTCCCTCAACCACTGTTTTGGACACAGACCAAGTTACCTTCCTTCAACTTTGAAAGGAAAATCAACCATCCAACTGGTTTCCATTATTTTGTGCATGTGAAACATGCACAAAATAATGGAAACCAGTTGGATGTTGTCTTCCTTGACATCAAACTGTATATGACAAGCTCAGCCAGTGGTTTTCCCAAAATACTAAAGAATCATTACTACATAACTCCTCGATGCCCTCAGGGCATTACTGGCCATGAATCTAAACAGGATTACGGATGGCAAGACCTTCTATATCAGCACCATAAACAAGTGTGTTCCCCAGCGTGGGGTGCTATCCGCCTTTCTTTTTGTTGCACCCCACCCCTTTATATCACTGCATAGAGACTTCTTTTTCTATGAATATGACCTCAAAATTCTTTTGTCTACTCCAAGGCGTCTACAAGTGGACCTAAGGTCTCTGAGGAGGCCACCATGCAGTTCTCGGCTCTAGCCAAATTCCTCAAAATGATGTATTGGTCCTAAACGAGCAAGGACAGCACAAATTATGTTGTATTATTCCTTTTATGTAAACCCCCTGGCTTGTAACAGTGAAGGGTGTTGTGTATAGCAAATGTGCCTTCTGTATACAGTAAAGAGTTCTGCGTTCACAAATAAAACATGACACTCTCACGAGAGGGACACAACATCAGCAGAGTCTAGCAACGCTTCGACTTAGGGACAGTTTGGGATGACCAACGGACCTTTTGACCGCGCTGTACCACTGACGAGAGAATAAAACAATATGGGCACTATGGAGGGCCAAAAGGAGCTGACGGGAATCTCCCACCCTTCACTCATCACCCAGTACACTGATGCGTAACACGAGTAGCCCTTATGGTTCTGTGATACGGGCTTCTGACCTCACGACCAGCATAAATTGCTCCTATGGTTCGACTACTGGACTTCCTTTGACTTGTTTTCAAAACCTGAAAACAATTATATCAACACAAGTTAACTAATAATAGTCATCCTTACAGAACTGATTGCCGTTAAATATGGTCTGTAGGTTTCCGTCACGCTGATGTCCAGCTTGCAATTTCTGACAATAAAAATGGAATTGAAAATGGGTTTGTCTTCATATCTGGTTTCATACATCAACTGTAATTTTTTACGTTTTTTTCCTCGCAATTGGAAGATGTGAAGTGCGTGCAACAGGTTGTCCTGGCGTAGATTAAACAATTCTACTCTTAACTGTAGATGCTTAACCGCTTAAGCGTTTACGAAGGCCTCGGCAAGTGGCGGTGAGTTCTCGGAACGCACGGTGGCTAATAGGGGTGTTTTCCGAACGCGCGTGGCCTGTAGGCATCGAGCTTTCGATGGCGGTGTGTGTGGAGCGAGTTTCTTTGTGAAATGAAAATCAAAACGGAATTTAAAAGAAATTGGTATTTTTCTGATGCAGTAATATCCTACGCATTAGTTAAGTATCATTTGATTCAATTTCGTCAGCTTCTAGGACTGATGTGTATAGAAGTACACGCGTTAGGTTCTAGATCTAAAGAAATCTGGGAATTCATTCAATACTGGCTTTTTGAAGTGGGAGAAATTAAGCTAACAGATGCTAGATTTTCTTACTACCATCTATCATAAACTGTTAACAATTACTTGGCAAAATATAAGAAACAGCAGCACCAACTTGAACATTTCAGTCAATTCGAACATAAATTAACACGGTATTTCATAAGACATTTAAAACATAAGTATACGTACGCCCGGAGCCTAAATTATGAATTACACTTTAACTCAAAAGGGTTAAAGGGACAACAATTTTGTCAACTGGATTTTTCAGAGAGTGGAACCTTGTAAATCGGACATCCTGGAGATGTAATTATATATAAGTAACTGCCAAATTTAGTAAAAACACGGTGATGTTCAAATATTATCTCTATTTTGTGAACTACTCTTGTGCTATTGGGTCTTCCAGAAGTATAACGTGAAAATCGAATTTATTTTTATTTCATCTCACCTCTCAAATACACAATTTTGTCCTCCCCCATTTTTCTAGAGTATAATAAAAATCTGAATATATGAGGACTTTCAAGAGAAAAGAATTTCTGGTGACCTCCACTTCCCAGTAAAACTAAGATTTTACTACTTTTTCATCACTTTAAAAGATAAAGAGTTAACTATAATCATCTTTCCAGTTTTCTATTAATCATAGAGCATAAAGAAGAATAAATATGCGCAGAAATTACAAATACTTTTATACTGAGCATTTCATCCACATTACCAAGTTATAAATTGTAATAAAATTTTCTTACAGAATTTATATACATGATTATAACCCTTAAATTTCCAGAATGTTCAAAGCCAAGCTATGGCCTGGGAATTATGCAATTTCATACTGTATACACAGACATCCTCAGTCTAATTTTCTTTTATTTTTTGAAGTGTGAAGGGATACAATGGGAGCTATTTTCCAAACACTGATAAACAGATGAGTTCTTTGTCTAGCAAATCTGGCCCTTTCAGTTTGTCAGCATCTACGAAATGATGGGCAACGTGACTAGCTCTCTCTCTCTCTGGCTCTCTTGTGCGCTATACTTACCACCCCGTTTTAGCATCATTAACAGACCATTATAATGCTAATTGTGCCCTCAGTTGCATATCGCAGCGTGCTTACTGATCGATGGAGGTCCCAGTTGGACATCCCAGTTCTAAAGTGGAGAGACCACACCGGGGAGGGGGAGATTTTTTTATTCTCAGAGATGGTTTAGCAAAGGAAATGCAATGAAAAAAAAATTAGGAATTCGGAATCCTATAAATATATATTACATACAGTGGTCAACACGAGAGTGCATTAGTACATGCGTTTGAAGTGACCCTAGTTAGAGCGCATACGACCGAAAATTATAGATAATAACAATATTCATTGCCATATTGATCGTCTTATTTGAAAATTATTCTGGACTATGTGATCCTGCCGGAGTATAAAAATAACTACATCTTCTTTAATATCAATATTATATATTTCGCATAATTTTTAATCGAATTTTAATTTAATTTACTCATTTGACCTATTCATAAAGTGATAAACAAAATTTTTAATAAATTGGGTGATATTTGATAATATTTTTTTCAAAATTAAACGAATGTATGTACGAGTACCTTTGTAATATTTATTTAATACTCCCTTAATAGTCACATTTTTGGCATCTACGAGTAACGTCTAAATCTTTATATAATACTCTACTATCTTAACCAAAATATACAGTTTGTTTCTAAATTATACCGAAAAATTATAAAAATATTTCTCTATATAATTATAAATTATACCGAAAAAATTATATATATAATCAATGGCGTGATGTGAACGCCTACCTTTCTATCTTCGCCGACCAAGTACACCCCTTCATGATAAGTGTATACGAAAAGCTCCGGGACTATCAACAAGACAATGCACCATGTCACAAGACCCAACAGGTTGGTAACTGGCTTCATGAACATAACAATGAATTTTCCGTTCTTCTATGGCTGCCCAACTCGTCTGATCCCAACTCAATTGAGCACGTTTGAGATCTATTGGAAAAAAAGAACAATCTTCCTTAGCCTGCAACACCTTGAGGATATATATATACATCGAGGTAATGCAATAATGTAGCATACTGGTGTAATAAAAAGAACACCAAGTTGTTGTAGATTTTTCTCTTTGCTGGACGAAAAATCCGAGTTTCCGGGAGGGGGGGAACCATGCTACTCTCGCCAGAGACCAACTCAGCCACAAAGTGAAAAAGGCCCATAAAAATTCCTCCCATCATCGACGGACTCGAACTCGGGTCTTTTCCACCTATATACGGAGCAATATGGCCTTAGTCGCTAATGCTCCTAAAACCCAACAATGCTGTCCCTTTAGAAAAGAGGAAGAAATCCACTGGAGTTAGAGTGGAAGAGTAAGATGTATGACTGTTCTGTTGAGAAATATCTTCACAACAAGTGCTGAATGAGCGAGGGCATTGTCTTGCAACACGAACGAGAAGCCTTTCAAATTTCAGCCTCACCCGGGAAATGTGCTTCAGTAGTCTTTGAAGTACTAGTACGTAGAACGCAACAATCTCTCTCTCTCTCTCTCTCTCTCTCGCCCCTTAAGTACGCCTCTCGGGGGTGGAGGGGGCAAGCATAATGGTTATAATCACTGAACTCCTACACCGGAGGAAAAGGGACTGAGTTTGAATCCCGTCAATGGTGAGGAATTTTTATGGGCTTCTTTTCATTGCATAGCTGAGATTCGGTCTTAAAAGATGTTGCATAGTTTTTGCTGGAAACTCGGGTATTTAGCCCAGCAATTAGCAAACTGACCGAAGTAGCCTGCAATTACAGACACAATGAACTTACGCTTCCCTAGCGTTAGTTTCTCTGGCGCTTAACCACCACAACCACTACTTATGATTTAGTAGTTCGCCTTGAAATCGAATTTGCGAGTTCATTTCCGTTATTTCAGTGAAGTGCAGTACTGTGTATTAGGCGCTGCGAATACAAACGAATATGTTAGCCAGACAACCTTTCGGGGATAGGATATATATATATCCTTCGGATGCCCCCCTTTTAAAAATCGGAAAAGTACATCGACGGTTTGTTCATATATGAAATCCATATTTAAACAAAACAAAAACCCATCGAATTTCTTGAAAATGTTCAAAGATGGGAGCTTGGTGAGATTTCCGAAAAGGGCGCCTACATGATGGCTATAGACCTTGGTAACTATAGCCATAGTTACCATAGTTACCTTAGAAGGACATGATTGAGGTTTATATATGTCCAAGGGGGGAAAGTAAAATAAATTAAAGGGAAATTTTCACAGCATTAAGAAACACTATAACCCGGAGGCATAAATTAAAGCAAAAGGAAGAAGACTGGACTATATAAAGTTTCCTTTTAACTAGCGAGATTTCAATTATTGTAATAAGTTAGCCAGACTCCACAATTAGAATTACACAATCCCAGGTCGATAATTGGTAAAATTGCAACGAAGGGATTAATAGGAATCGAGAATATCTTCCTCCATATTTTATTAAAATAAAAATCATCTGAACATTTGTGTATCTGTGCTTATTAACAGAAGAAACTGTTTTTACAGGAATGACACAGATTTAAATAGAAGAGATGTAGCATTATTTGTTCACACCATCGAGTCAGTGTTATGAGGGTGGAAAACTGCTAACTTGGGAGGATACACAGACTAATAGATTAACAGCAGATGTGAAGGCGATTCTTGCCTTTCTTGGGACATGAACAGCTTGAAAAGGAAGGTATTGGGGATTACAAGGCTTGCTGGGGGTCCTAATGGGACAAGAAAATACATGAGCTGTGTTACAATTACTAAAAGTAAATGTATGGATTATGTTATGGTTATTAGAATCAAAAAAGATATTAGTATTAGTAGTGGAAAATGATGCAAGGAAGCAATTTTACACAGCATCAGTTAAAATAAAAAAATAAATAAAAATAAACCTTCCACATCACCTATCTATTCCCTCCAACAGCCTGTCCAGTTCTTCTTGAATTCATTCACACTACAGAAATTCAAAACAGCAGAAGAAAGTTTCTTCCAAAATCAATGATGTGCTGACTAAAGGTAAACTTCCGCACATCTATCCTGCAAACACCCTTCTTCAATTTGAATTCATGTCCCTTCCTGTGTGTAGTCTAAACAGGAAGAATTCCTCTTGTTTAGAACCTCCTCCATCGTAGGTGTCCCCTTCTCTGATATTGGAGGGAATCTGTAAGTTAACGTCTGGAATCTGTAGGTTAAAACGGGACTCACAATAAAATATTAATGAAAAATATTTTGTTCTGTTAATTTTGTCGAACATTATACTGTTCCACATGAAAGACTGCTGTACAGACTGGAGCAGTGTGGCATTAGGCCAAGTTGCTGTTATGGATAATGGGACGGTGAGTGGGAGAAGACAGAGCGTTTATCAATGGGCACTGCTCTTCTGGGATTACTGTTATTAGTAGAGTCCCACAGGGTTCAGTGATGGGCTCATTGCTTTTTTCAATACAGTATTTCAATGTTGATGAAGGCATATCAGGCTTAATGTCTAAGTTTGCGGATGAAAGAAAGGTTGTCAGGTGGTTAATGAATGTAATCGGGGCATGCTACTGCAACAAGATCTAGAAAAATTAAACAGACGGACTGACAAGTCCATCTGTTTAATTTTTCTAGTGGCAACTGAAATTTAACATTGACTATGCAAGGTACTAAGCCCTTGTGGGTAGCATAGTTGGTATAATAACGGTCCTCCCTACATCGAGTGGAAAAGACCTGAGTTCGAATCCCGTAGATGACGTAAAGAGGTTTTTTTTTTTCACAACTTGGCTGAGTTTGTAGTGAGGGTAGCACGATTTTTTCCCCTGGTAACTCGGATTTTTCGTCGGGCAAAACAGAAAATCGACCACAGATCATACGAGATTCACAAACATATTATATATGCCTTAAGTTGCTGATATGGCCTAATATAGCCTGATGACACAAAACCTGAACAACAACCAACCAGCAAGGTACTGAATAAGGGTAGCAGTAATCCTAGAATAATATGCCAATTGTGTGGTATCACACTCAAGGTAGTGGACATAGAAAACGAACTGTAGATAACTGTGCAGCCAGACATGAAGTTCTCTATGCCGTGCAGATGGGACAGCTCACGAGGTAGTCTCAATGATATACAGGAATTTTGCTAGCCGAGGTAACTATTACTTCACGGCATAATCACCTCCGTAAAGTCTCCGTATCCATTCCGCTATATAAGGCAATGGTAAGGCTACATCTTCCATACAGGTCTGGATTTCATTTTAGGATGTGGATATGCTGGAACGGTACAAAAAAGGGCAAGCAGATTAGTGAGCAGAACAAAAGGATACCCTTACCAGGAAAGGCTTCAGTTCTGAAAATTGCAGCATCTGGAGTTGGTCATCTTTGGAAGATCTCATTGAGTTGCTTTAAGGCTCTGAATGGATGGAGTAAGTTAAATGTTCAGACACATAGTTGTTCAGATGGAGTAAGTTAAATGTTCAGACACATCCCTGTTCAGATGGAGTAAGTTAAATGTTCAGACACTACTCTTGTTCACACAACAGTTTTTTTTTTTTTTTTTTCTGGAAATCAAAAACAAAAAACTATGCAGTCCTCACTGAAACCGACTATAGTTTTTCAGCCGTACTTCAAAACGTGGCTGAAATTCAAATATATTATGAAAAATGCTAATAAAAATTCTTTGTTTCATTGACAAAATTCGAACTCGGGCCCTTTCCACCTGGTGTGGAAGGACAGTGAATAACCTCTGGCTTTTCTCCATTGGTGTGAGAGAGGACGGTGAGCCTTAACCTAAGTCTTGCTCTCATGAGCAAGGCTGAAGGAAAGAGGTTAAGATCCTTGAGAAAAGTTAAGTTTCTATTGAAGAAGAGAACAAAGAGGGCGCGATACCATTAGGATACCATATCACTAAAATTTGGGGACGATATTTTTGGGCTATTTAAGTGCAAATGCCTTCCCCATTCATAAATGAGGAAATAAGGTTGTGAGACTAACCCGGAAAAGTGTCAACGTTTCTATTATGTTAAAGGTTGGTAGGATGCTAAATAATAGGGACCGGACTATCCCTGTTCAGAATGACTTAGATCTGGTGTACTGATGGTCTTAAAATGGAAACTGGAGTTTGATTCTCCTAAATGTAAGGGTATCCGATTGGTGAAGTGAGAGAGTGCAGTAGTATACGCATTTGAGTGGGCCATGGTTCAAGCTCACATGACTGCTAAACAGGAGTAACGATTATATTCATTATCTTCTAGTGGTCATGCTAGAGTATAAACAGAACTTCTTTTTTCGTTGCATTTGGGAAAAATAAATCAGAGGTTGGCTTATAGACTACAAGGGTATGTAATTGAAGATAATTCATGAACAGAATGATTTAGGAATACAAGCAGACACGAAGTTTTTCCTGCGTCCTGAATAAGGCGTCCAAATCGGTTCAGTATGTGTTATCACTGATCTATATACCCTTTTGATTGCAGGGAAAAGGATGTCATTTCTCTTTAAAAAATGATCGTGAAAACACATTTGCAATAACGTATTCAGGTCTGAAAGCCTCACCTAAAAGGAGCGCAGAATTCCAGATGTGGGGAGAACATTTCAAAGAAGAGCAACAAAATTGGTCAGAAGCGCTAAGGGTTTCCCTACAAACAGAATGAATGAATGAGGGAGGTATATTTACATCAGCAAATAAACGAAGACAAAAATATAAAATTTTGTAAATGAGCAGAAACCTAGATCTCCTCAATTCACCTTCGGGCAGCATGTTGTTGATCAGTGGAATAAGTGAAATTTATTTAGCGATGAGCAAATTGTGATCGATTCAAGTTTTCTTTGGGGGGAGGGGGCGGTTTCAGAATTAATTCACTTCCTTGTATCATTATAACACACTATAACGAATTTCTACGGCCTCGGGGATCACAAGCCTTCGCTGATGAACTCATCCTGACGGTGGCTGCAAATTCCAGGGCCCAGCCAGAGACCTTGGCAAACGACGCGCCCCAAATCCTCCAGGACTGGGCAAAAACACACTGCCTGACCATATCACCATCAAAAACAAACACTGCTTCTTAAAGGAACTCTCTTTATTACAAGCCCGCCACAGATTAAAATTGGAAACAAGACCGTAAAGTTGTCGGAGCAACTCAAATATCTTAGCATAGTACTAGACAGAAATCTCTCTTTCCAAGCTCATCTCAAATACATCACAACCAAAAGTAAGAAACTATACTGCCATGGTTGTTAGGGTCTCAACAAGCGAACCCTCTCGCTGTATTACAAAGCTATCTTCATTCCTGTGATTACGTATGCAGCCGGAGTTTGGTTTAGCAAGGCTACGACTGCAGTAAACAAACGAATCCTGGATTACACTCACGCACGGTCCTGCTCTACATCTGTCACGCCTGCTGCCCTGTGATTACTCATGCCCTCCAGGTCCTGGTGGGGGCCCTTCCCCTGTACCTGAATGTGATGAGAACAGGAATGTTGTATCATCTTTCTAAGGGCGTGTCTCAGATCTGCCTGGAATTCGAGCTGAATCTAACCAAAAAACGGAGAGGAGGATACTTCAAGCACACATGCAGCGGATGTGGCAGGACCGCTGGACAAATTCAACCAAGGGAGACATCACCAGGAGATTCATCCCAGATATTAGCAGGGTCTATCCTAAATCCCCGACGTGGTTTTCTCCAGGCCTGTACGCCACGTATTTGCTTACTTGCCATGGCGCAATAAAGGCGAAACTAACAACTTTTGGCCTAGAAGAGGGCCCAACGTGCTCCTGTAGAGGAACTGAGGACTGGGATCACCTCATGCATGAGTGCCCCCTCTACGATGACCTCCGCTGCTAGCTCATCACAAAGCTGATTTATATAAGAAACGGCAAAGAAAACCACGTAATGGATACTAAGGAAGAATATCGAGCTCTGACCAACTACGCACAACAGCTTTTCTCGAGGAGAAGGCAATCGCAGCAAAGTGATAACTCTCTCAACTAACTGAACCCCGGGACCCTGATGGTACTGTAACAAGGCAGGAAACCTTGACCAGCATTACCATCATTGGTGTGACCCACCATCCATGCTCCAAAGATGTCACCCACCAACTACCAAATGAAGAACTTGCCCAGGAACCACCACCGAAATGTTCCAAAACCTATGAATAGAGACAATCCACAAATTAAGACAACCTACGAAAGATGAAAGGTTCGTATACTACTGGACCAGAATGCCAGGTTGCCCATTCTTGGGCGCCTGACATTCTGAACCGGGTGCCCTAACTCAATTCATTTTAAACCCCCTTCCCCTGGTAGGGAGGGGACAGGTAATGTCCCCCCCTCTCTGTCATCCCCTTTTCTCCTGGTGGGCCAGTCCCCACTGACCTTTCTGGGTTGCCTTCCCTATCAGCCCCATACTTCTATCTGTTCCCTCCCTTCTTCAGTCTTCGCCCCTACTCTAACTGAATATACGCTTTATTTATTTATTTATTTTTTTTTGGCCCTTGCCACTGAAATCTTAATAAATTAGGTGGCAGGGTCTGCCAGAGTACTTACTTCTAATGCGATCCCTCTATGCCTGACCTGCCTCCTAGAGCCAAAGTGTGGGCAGCGGGGCCCCGGCTAACAGGTCAGAGGAACAACACAACATACACACCTTACACTTTTTAAACTCTCTGGCCTTCACAGTGTTCTGTGTTTCCCAAACAGAGTACACAACGCGGAGATGGAGGGAACCCCTGGGGCCGTTAGACAATGAACAGTTTACTATAATTTACAAATCATGCTAACATGATACATCCAAAATCAGCGCCTAATTTCGCCATACTGAATGCTTGCTCAGTATTACCAAGAAAGTATTATTGCCCTCGTTAAGAAATCTTCATTAGCCAAAGAAAGGAAAAAGAACACGACATTCTCGCAGCCCATCCTATATGCTAGGAGTCTAATGTGAAATTAATGTGAAGTTTGCAAGAATAAACCCTATTATTTGCGTATTCACTGTCACGTATCTTAATTAAATATAAAAAAAAAGTCCTTGTATTGTTCTAAATGTAATTATATTTATGCCATTCTAATGAATCACTGCGTAATACAAGATGATTATAAACTGAACAGGACAAACTGTAAGTTACAGAACCTATCAGAGATTAGAAAAAAATGAAAATAAAAGACTGGTGTGGGATAAATTTGTACTCAAAATACAGCACTACTTCACTAAATAATGAGTATCTAAAAATGCAAAGACGCAATTATTCAGAGTAATGGGTTTCATAAAAAAACGCATAGAATATTCCTCAATTAGCCTATCACATAAAACCTTCATACTTAACAGAATTCCCCTCCCACATCCCGAACCGTAATCAGTGGATGTGTGGAAATGAGAACTCCTCTCATTTAGCATGCAGTCTATCGACGAAATAAAATTATTCCTCCTGAAGAATTTTAGCTACATTTTCTCAGTCTCCCGAGTCCACAAGAGGGAATTGACTTTCGATTTTTTACGGAACTGATTAGAAGCTAAGAGTTCACGTGACCAGAATTAAATCAACCACCGAACAGTCGGTAAGCCAAAATTTCTTCAGTAAATTAAATTTAAGAATTTACTGCCCTCTTTCTTTCTTGCTTGCTTTCTCGCTCGAGTTCGTTTTTCTCTCTTCACGTTTTCTGGCCTTAATAAGACACGCTTTAATATCCACTGCTTAAATCTATTATTTAATTTTACTATAATAACACCAGGCGATTTAATCATAATTATTAATAATAATATCCACGTGGATTCATACTGTAATTAGGTTGTCTTAATTAAGAGAAGTATAGTTAAAACCTTTCACCTACTCAGTACGTATGATTGATAAAGAGTTCTCAAAGAAACATTTTCTTCCTTCTATATAATCATCAGCTTGATTGAACACACATCCTTCACTTCAGAATTTATCGAGTGTTGGAACAGAATTCTTTAAAGTAATTCCTTCAAAGACTTCAATCTAAAGAACTGCAGCCTGTTTGGCTTTCAGTTGGGAGGGGGTGATGTGAAAAATAACCGAATGATTTTTGCAACAGCTTCAACTGAAGAATGAGCATTTTTATTATATTATAGCAAAGCATATAGAATTTTCCACAATTTCGCTTAAAATTCAATATTGTCATATACAACTATTTGAGAACAGTAAAAAAATAATAATAATAAAAACTAGGGTGCTTTGCTGGACAACCCCCGCTGATGTAGACTCGAACGAGAAAACGTTGGAGTCTACATCAGTCCTTTTCACTCTTTTAGCTCGTTCCATCAACGCTTCTCCGTCGTCATAAGGTCGAATTGTGAAACATCTCTTAAGGACATTAAACTCGTCGTTCCTTCCAACATGGCACCTCCTCCGTGTTGTCAAACAACAGTCTTTAAAGCATCTGGATAGGTATCTGCCATCGGCAAACATACCTTCCTTCCGTGACAACACGAATGTGCCGCTCTTTCCGAGTTCGTCGTGAAAAGATAATCCACCGCAATGTTGACATTCATCTACCATATCACCTAGATCGTGATATGACACTTCAGCAGTGGTTTCTTCGTTATTAGGATCTTGTGAAGATCTTGCGCTACATTTGAGCAGTTTAATGGTTTGCTGAGTTTCGGTGTGTTTTGTCCATATTAGCTACCCGCTTCCTGTAGCGTTGATTTTCCACTTGCTCCGTCGTCATTGAACTTATTCTATGATTAGTTCGTAACCTTTCGGCATGTTTCTCTCTATATTTCCGTGAAGACTCATGACGGCGTCGTTTTTTCTCAGAATCGGTGATTGCCAATCACCGCGGCATTGTGTTAATCACTACGTTAGTACGTATAGTTAGCAAATCAAACGTCAGGGATTTCAGACTTACCTGTCGAAACGCACTGATCGATATCTAATCAGGAAATGACCTATGTAATGCATGAGCAATATTGTTGCATCCGACAGAGCAGGACTAAAATATTTACAAACTATACAAATATTTAAAATATTTACAAAATACTAAATAATTTAGAAATATACAAACTATATCGGGTCCCTTCATTAGCTAACATTATAATGATGCCGGGCGTGGTCACCTATTAGACAGAGAACCACGTGCAAGAGGTTGGTGAACGTTATGGAGGCAGTTATGTCTCGAATAAATGACGTAATTGCCCTGCCCTCTTCTCCCATTGGCTCGAATAAACATCACTAGAAGGAAAACTTTTTTTAATGTATAGAGAGATAATCATTTGAATTGTAACTGTCTAGATTTAGTCACACAATCAGCAAGTCTTTATTTTTTTTTAATATTTTGCATTATAACTCTGCAAAACGAAAGGCAAGGTGTCCAAGAATTTCCAATCACGATACTTTTATTCGGCGGCTACACCATAATTCGTATCCGTTCATTGCGATTAATGATAGCGGAGTTGTCAGAGAAATTTTTGGCCGAGAGAGAGAGATTCTTAAACCCTTCACATCACAGATTACAAGAGACTAAAAGCGTTGGAAACGATAAACTGTCGTTCCCGCAAATGGCTTTCGAAATTACAGTCGATTCCTTACATCCCCTAAATGGCGTAAACATTTTCGCCCCAGTTTTGAAATGGTGGCTTTATTATTGTTATTATTATATAATACTTTTTTGATGTGAAGCAATAACTTTTAAACAAAGCAACACCTCCTGATTTTTTCTGTTTCTTTTTATACTCGAGCGTGACCACAAAGTCAGAGGGAGTTTACAGCTAATCATTAATCAATTTACAGTTAACGGTTTAGTTAATGAATGATTACAATTAATCATTGTAATCAAGTGCGATCTTAAAGAAGGTTTATGACCTCCCTATCTCTACAAGAAAATGTTCGAAAAATCTTCATTAATCATCCCTGCTGTTCGAAAAACCCTACTAATTGTATATAAGCTATTTTGGGGTTATTATACCTTAAGTGTAAGAACTTGCAGTTTTCTGCATTGAAACACAACTGTCACATTTCTAACCATTCTTGAAGTATGTCGCCATCTTGAAGAAGCGCTGCTTGATGATAGTCATTAACCACCTTCTGAATCTTCACATCGTCTACAAATTTTGATATCACGCTTTGGATGTTTCTGTGATACAAGAAGAAAGAACTAACTGAAGACTTCCGTTAATTAAAGCATCTATCAGAATAACTATTGAAACGGATCCATCATGAACGTAGACGATATTAAAATGATAGAAAAAAATTGTAATATAAAACGCTAAAATTAATAATAGATTTTCACTATAAAGCGCATTATTTTTGATTTCTGATTGCACTTCTCACCCCCGCAAAAACTCCATTGTTCTCCACTCAGGGTGCAACTTTTGTGAAGCCATTTCTCGCAAGTCAACCCTTATTTGTATCATAAAATATTCTCTTCACAATTATCAAATTTCATTTTGATCTTGAAATATTTGGAAGAACAGAAATTTCAACTTAAATAAATCTCAGTTACAGAGATTTATTTAGGTTGTTTGGGGCCCTTTGTACATATTTTTAAAGGTCCTAAAAATAAGATAGCAGGGGATCCTAAACGAACAGTAATCGCGTTGGTCCCTCCCCCATGGCTTGTAGGGCTCTAGAAAAACTGCGTCACTGCACTTCAATAAATCCTGGATTAAATCTAAGGTAACGTGAGAAGTTAAAGATGTAGTAATCCCAAAGGAAGAGTTTTTTTTTATTAAAACCACTAACATCGGATTGTAAAGAAACTTCCTGTTGCTCTGAAGTCAGCTACCGCTATATTCCAATGGTTGCAGCTTTGCAATCTGCAAATATCAAACTTTAAATTACGCGAGATTCAGGTTGTAGAGAAATTTTATCCTTATTATAATCAAAGTATTAACCTTGAAATTACAAAACGTACCTAGATTAAACTCTTAAAATTTCATAATTCGATTATAACTGTAAAAAATTCTCCAGAATTTATTTTATTTAAATCAGTTCGAGGTATACACCCCAAAAACGCCAGGGGATTTCTTTTTTAATTAACAGAAGACGCAAACAATTTTACATTATATGAAATACCTCAGTTACAGAGATTTAGCTATAAAATAAAAAGTATACAACAAAAAATATAAATTCTAAAC
This sequence comes from Mastigoproctus giganteus, assembly GCF_048544385.1. Lineage (NCBI taxonomy): Eukaryota > Metazoa > Arthropoda > Arachnida > Uropygi > Thelyphonidae > Mastigoproctus > Mastigoproctus giganteus. The sequence goes on along the minus strand of NC_143582.1, from coordinate 90,528,031 downwards.
AAGTCAGAATTAGCGAGAGAACCCAGCCATGGTTTCATCCGGACATGAAAACCGCCTTTAGATGTATGCAGAGGGCATATAGAAAATGGATAAGATCCAGAAACGGTACTGACCACGAAACCTTTAAAAGGGAGGGATCTCACTTCCTGCGCCTCAAGAAAAGAGTACATCAACAGAACATCTTGTCCCAAATTAAGAAATCCCGGAGAATTTCCTCGAAATACAGCAAACACTTTAACATGAAAGGAAAGCTATTTGAGGAGTGGATGCGCATATCTCTTGATCATCCAGATGCGACCACAAAAACCGCAATCCTGCCTAGTCTAACTGGGAAAACCCTAAATGCTATTGATGATATAACAGTTACTACGCAACAACTCATTGACGTGATAAATGGCCTGCCCAACAAGGTTACAACTGGACCTGACGGCTCTTTGTACGTGGATCTCCTCCTTAACATCTTCTGGAAGATTCTAAAGACAGGCACAATACCTGAACTATGGAAATCTTATGTCAAACCAGCCCCTAAAATTGGAAACCCCAATACTACTAAAGACTTCCGTGCAATTGCCATAGGATGTACTTTATTAAAACTTTTTGAAAAACTAATACATCAAGTAATTATCCAACACTGTTTCTTCTCACCGACCACCTTAGATCCACACAGTCCTACACCACAGGTCCACGACCTCGAATCTCCTCGATACTCTCTTAAGAGCACAAAAGGCCCTGAATGACAGAGCTCAACTGGACATTATTTTTTTTATATTAAATCTGCTTATGATATTGTGTCAATCCCTACCCTTTTATACATCCTAAAAGAATATTTCAAGGCATCAAACCAAATAGTCAGCATTCTGGAGTCTTTACTACATGGAGAGAGTTAATTATAGAAAATGGATCTCGCCAAAAAACTATCTATGCAACGAGGGGGGTGCCTCCGGGTGGGGTGATGTTGACCACCCTCTTTGCAATTCTACTTGAACCATTCCTTGCTGCACGTCCAAATTTCTGCTCCTTCGCCAATAATCTAAAATTTTTCATTATTTCAAAAGACCACAAAAAAATTCAAGAAATTAATAATCAAACCTCCAATCAAATTCAACAATTAATAGATTATTTACAGCTAGCTGGACTCCAACTAAACAACGCGAAGTCAGCCCATGTGACAATTACGAAGAAGTTCAGGAATGACATCCGAGTTGTAGTTAATGGCGAGACGATTCCAAAAGTATCATCGCATACTACCTAGGGTTAATGTGGGATGAAGATTTAAATTTCAAAGATCACTTCCTTAAGACAAAGAAAAAGACCTATGCTGCATTCTAGGCTATCCGCCAGGAGCTCGTAGGCTGCCACAACATCAATTTGACTTGTCAATACATTGATAGGCGTTTCACTCCTATACCTTTATATACATCTGAAATCTAGTCCTCAGACCTCCTCTCTGCGTAACAGATTCTTGTCGATGGAATACTGGATTCTGCGATGGCTGAACCGTCTGGAAGGGATCTTTTGGATGGCCTGGTGTGCTATCCAATAGTAATAAAACTTTGAAATCTAGATTTTCCACAAGTTCAATAGCACAGAACATAACACACGGGATTTCCCAACAAAATAAAATACAGGGATTTCTCAATAATTTTTTTTGACTAGCGAGTCAACAGCGGGGATTCAAGAAGAGTGGAAATGTTGAAAAATTACATCCAACATAATAGCAGGGTTTTCACCACACAAAGGCCGAAAAATACCCTGTTATGCGAGGTTTACCGAAATTCTCGAACCGTGTTATATAAGTACCGTGTTGTGCGAGGATTGCCACAATTTATCAATCGTATTAGAGCGAAACCGTGTTATACGGGGATGCCTGTATTACGAAACGCTATCCCTAAATCAACTTTTTACTCATTATTGTTCCTGTACTCCCTTCAGTTTCTTCTTCCCTTCATAAAAACAATTACACCAAACCTAGTCTTCAAATTCAGCGTACCCAATGATCGGGAACAAAATGAAGTGGAAAATATTTTTTATTCCTAAATATTTTAATCTGAGAATCATGAGAAAAAAAGTTCTTACCGGGCAACCTTTTACTGGACAACCTTTCTTGTCCCAATGTCCGTCTATTCTTATTCCCCCACTGGAACAGCAGGCTCAGAGTATGATTCTTTATCCCACTGAGCAAGCATCTGTGAAATAAAACGGTGCGGGGAATGGCGCAATATATATCTTTTTATTTTATTACGAATATTCTAAACACGTTAAAACCCAGATAGAAAGTGCATCGTGACATCTCGTACATGCCCATCTGCTTAATATCGCGTGGTATGTAAATGTCTGCTGTTATTGAAGGAGCGCTCCATTTCATGAAAAGGGTGTGCTTAATGAAGCGCCACTTAGTGCATTTTTGAATATTTCAACGTTTTTAATGAGACAGTGAATACAGCCTCTCAATATGTTTTGCATTCCGCAATGGGGGCACCATTCAGTTTGCACTACCTCTGAATTCCGAATTCCGTGGCATCAGAGCCGGAACTAGGGTGGGGCGAGCTGGGCGCCATCCCCATGTGCAGCATTATAAGGGCGTATTAGACCAGTTATATATTTTAAAATTGCTTCATTTTTGATTTAATTACAGTAGGACCTGTGTTTAACGAACTTCTTTATAGCGAAGTTTTTGAATTCCTTTTGGTTTCTGTAGAATGAAGAAATATAACGAACGGGTTACGAGAGACTTCACTTTTTATGCTTTGTTTCCACCTCTGACATTTTAGGCAATTTAAGCAATTAGAAAGCGCAAATTAAGGGTTAAAGGGATTACCGTTCCAAAATGTAAGTGGAACGTTAAACGTATGCAGCCACCTATCCCACATACTGAGAAGTCATTCTAGTCAACTGCTTTCTATAGCCAGTCGAAAGATTGAGGCGTATTCTCGAAAGGATTGCCCTGAGTAACCGTGAGTGGTTCAAGCCAGCGTAATAACTACTAAATATGGTGTGCTGTTTCTTGTATTCTCTCTGTCTTCGTGAACTCTTCTATGTGGTTGTCCAGGACCATAAGAAGAAGAAGAAGATTTATTTTACTCAATCCATTCAAAGCCTTAAACATATCAATCAAATGTCCTCGCAGGTGCCACACGCTACAATTTGCAGAACTAAAACCTACTAAGAGTATGCTTTTGTTTTTGGACAACAACAACAACAGACCTGTGGTTTTCTAAAGAACGTCTCTGAGAACTAACCAACTGAAAGAAAACCTCTCTCTCTTTTATACAGGTGTAAAATTATTATATTTCGTTGAATTATACTGTAATTTATATCCAACTTTTACAACTTCGCATCGTTCAGTTTCTTCCAACAGATGTCGCCTTTTTTAAAATTTATTTTTCGAAAGTAGACAACCATTACTAAGCTGGATTACGAAAGACTGCCAAAAAGTAGTACGAGCTTCATAACCGTACCACTAGGGGCAATATGAAAACAGAATCGTTCGATAGAATACGTTCCTAGCGGATTCAGCTAAAGCCGGAGGGGTAGCGCCGCTTTCTTTAGTGGTAGAGGACATAATTTGCGTTGTTAACGCGGAGACAAGTGCTTTTTCCCGTGGGACGCCGAACTAACGGCGACATAGGACATGCTGTATTGGCTGTCGCCGCTCGTGCCCCGCGGCACCTCCCGCCCGGTCCGTGACAGTGCTGTAATGTAGAAGATGTTTCGTTCAATTATTTTCGAGATCACTTCACTCTATTAGGTCATTAACGCTACATCCTCCAGGCGTAGACCTTTGGAACCTTTGGACACACCGAGTCACTGAGGTAATTATTGGTGGAACAATAACTCAATGCAGAGGTCCGAGGGAAGGAAGGAAGCTCTGCGTATCTGAACGAAAAGAATCTCCAACCTGCCAAAGCCTCTTCTGTTCTTGCGAATTCTGTTTAGTTTGCATACGTGACGCGTATGTATGTATGCGTGCGCAGGCGCATGGATGTGTGCGTGTGTAGGGTGGGGGGGGCGAGAAAGATATTCGTTTCTTTGTTTCTCCTTAGTATTTGTTCTAACTGTAATATCAATTTAAAACCCTCTTTTTTTTTCGACAGCGGTCGGAAAGGATTTTAATTATCCCAACCCCAATCTCACGTGTTTTTTAAATGGGGTTTTATTCTTTTTATGGTTTCTTTAGCATCTCAAGAGAGGAAGGAAAAAAAAAATCGTGTAATTTTAGCTCACAGTGTTTTGTTATGCAAAATTCTTGCCCTCATTTCCGACTTTGACTTCTTTTTTTGGAAGTAAAAAACAAATCTTAATAATCAACTTTCGATTTTAAACCATTAAACAACTCTTAACGTTTTCTTTCACAGGCAAACTATCTTTGCTAAGGATTTCGAAATTATCTGTACTTGTTATAGGGTTTTTTTTTTTAGTTACATTTCTGCTGGATGATGCCTTTCAGAGTTTGTCTCAAGGACCGAATTTTTCAGAACATAATATTCTGGTTAAACAGAAAGTTTAACCATATTATAACCAGCATTTGAGGTGGGGGGGGGGGGGTTCAATTTTAAGAGAAACCAGAAATATATACCGTAATAAAGAAAGATGGAAAAGAACCAGAGTATGTCTGTCAGGTGCGAATTGATGATGTGGCCAATCAATGTCAGTTTTATGGGTATTAAAGAGTATATGATGATCTGTTTGGGTATTAATGAATTAAAACAGAAAAGTTATATGGGATCACGTCAATTGGTGTAAGACAATTCAGTTTATGCGACAATTCGGTGTACCAGACGATTTGATGAAAGACAATAATTGAAAGAGCATCATTGGAAGACAATAATTGGAAGAGCATCATTGGAAGACAATAATTGGAAGAGCATCATTGGAAGAGCATCATTGGAAGACAATAATTGGAAGAGCATCATCCAGCAGAAATAGGCGGATATACGCCTATTACCTTCAGCATGGCATGTACGCCCATGTCATATGGCATGTACGCCCATACCAACTGTGTTACCCTCTTGGGTAACACAGTTGGTATAATCACCGTCCTCCCCACTCCGTGTGGAAAATACTTCAGTTTGAATCTTCTCAAACGACACAAGAAATTTTTATGACCTTTTTAACAAAGTGGCTGAGTTAGTGAGTTTCAGGAGTTGGTTGCATTATTTTTTCCTCCCGGAAACACCAGCTGTTTTTCATCCAGAAAATACCAAATCGACCACAAAATATATACAATTTACGGACATATTACATACGGCGCAATATGACCTAAGTTGCTGATGCGCCTAAATCCCTATAACAACAACAACAACAACGGACCATGTTATAACAATTTATAGTATGGACAGACAGTCATGCTGAAGATACTAACTAATACAACGCTGCTGTTCCAGGATGCATGATTGGTTGATGGTACATGGGGAAACTCGGGCTGATGGTTGGTTTTGGGGCACCTTTGTTATGGCTATAGTATACATTTAAGTATAATTTTGTAGTACCATTTAAGAATATCCATTGAGGACATTCTTAAATGGTACTCTTAAATGACACTCTTCTATGTAGGGGCCTGGGTGCATCGCATGAAATCCCGTCATAATGGTAGGAGTTATTATGGGTGGGTACATTGTTCCCCTCACCGGCTAACTCGAGCTTTTTTATTAAGCAAACAAGGCAAGCCTTTTTCCTAACGTCGATGACGGTAGGAATTTTTATGGGCTTTTTTCGCAACGTGGCTAAGTTAGTCGGTCTTCTCAGGAGAGGTTAGCGTGGCTTTTTCTCGTGGAAACTCTGTTGTTTTTTCGGCCAGCAAACAGAAAATCGACCACAGAACACATCACGCGCAATTCACAGATAGTCTCATGCGCCTAAAACCCTACTACTACTACTTCTACCAAAAATGCTCATTTGGTTTGGTACAGGGCGAGTTGGGCGGTCATGAAAGGACGGAGAATTTATTGTCACGTTCCTGAAATCAGTTAGCAATCTGTCGGACTTTGTGGTATGGCGGGTTATCTTATTGATAGACGCCGTAGTTGTCTGGATACCCTGTTACCGTACTTGGTCGGCGACAATAGAAAGATTAGCGTTTTCATTGAGCCGTTAATATTAACGGTGATCAGAGGACCCAGGGCATACCGCTAGTAGTCGCCAAACAACTACAAAGAGAACCAACCGCAGACAAACTGCCAAAAGCCTTACGGCGGCCTGAAGAGGACACCCTAGCCCCCTTCACCTTTAAACCCTACTTTCCGGGGGAAAGAGTCTCTCGTTCCCCCACCCTCATTTCTACTCTGGTGGGGAATGGGCACACCCACTGAAACTTGGGGCTATATTCCGTATTGACCCCCAGTCTTCAGCCTTCCCCCTCTATCTTCACGCTAGCGAAGCCCTAAACACCTAAATTAAAACAGCTTCGCCCATGTTCCGGCTTATCAACTCAAGTTACAACAACCCCACGATTGATGCTGGTATGTGTATGTATATGCACATGCACGTTGTGTGTATATACACCGATGAGCCAAAACGTTATGACCGCCTACCTAATATTATGTTGGTCCTCCACGTGCAGCCAAAGCAACTCGTACCCGGTGACGCTACAATATTTCTAAATGTGTCTTGTGGTATCTGTTACCAATACGTAACTTGCAGATCCTTTAACTCCTGCAAGGTCCATGGTTGAGACGCCGCAGATCGTAGTTGCTGTTCCAACACAAACCACAGATGCTAGATGGGATTGATGCCTATGGAATTTGGAAGCCAGGCCAATACCTGGAAGTCTTCCTCGTGTTCAGTGAACCAGTCTCGAACAATCCGGGCAGTGTGGCATGGCATATTATCCTGCTGAAAGACAGCACTGCCAGAGGGGAAGACCGTTGCCATGAAAGGGTGTATCTGTTGTTTGTTTGTTTGTTATTTGGTTTTTAGGAGCATTAGCAACTAAGGCCATATTGCTCCGGGATATGTGATGGTTATTCCCTGACCTTTCCGCATCCTCCGTATTTGGTGGTGACGGGCTCGAACCCCGGTCTAATCTTCCCATCTGGTTAGCAATGATGTTTAGGTAGGTGGTAGACGTCAGAGTGCCCTGCACATAGATGGCTGGACCCAGGGTATCCCAGCAGAACATCGCCCGAAGCATGACACCGGCTTGTTTTCGTCCCACGGTGCATCCAGGCGCCATCACTTCTCCAGGTAAATGACGCACACGTACCCGGTAGTCCACATGGTGCAACAGGAAAGATGATTCATCGGACCAGATAACCTTTTTCCAATCACTCAAGGTCCATACCCATTGTCGGCGCTGTCGCCGGTTTACCGTGGTTAGCAATGGCACTCGGAGCGGCCAGCGGCTATGCAGCCCATTTTCAGCAGGGTCCTATGTACTGCATATAGTGTGCATAGTATTAGTGTCAGGCGCCCCCTGTGGTTTCCCACATCTGCGCCATATGTACACTGTGAAGAAATACAGAACTACTGTAAATGCCAGAAAAGTGTTCTGTGTTGAATACGTAGTTTTGCGTTGGGTTCTGTTGGGTATCCTGGCATTTGGCCGCAGGGCCCCTGATGGAACCCCACGTTACCCGCACACACACCGCTATTGTTTTAGGTAGCCAGGCTGCCCATTATTCTCTGGCTAGTCTCTGCAGGGTTGCCTAAGCTTCCTGACAGAGACCAACGTAAAAAAAAAAAAAAAAAAGTTAGAGCGGGTGGGCTTTAGAGTCAAGAAGGGGGGGCAGGTCCTATGTACTGTGTGTTGTGACACATTACTCCCGTCATCAGCATTCCAATTCCCGGCGAGTTGCGCCACACTCGCCCTTCTGTTGCCATGTACCATGGTTGAGGGCCTTCGCTCACCTCGAGCATCGATGAGCTGTGGTCGTCCACATCTCGCCAGCGGTTCGTGGGTTTCCCGTCCTTGGACCGCTTTCGACAGGTACTAACCATGGATAACTGTGAGCATCCCACCAGCCGTGCCGTTTCGGATATGCTCTGACCCAGTCGTCTGGCCATTACAATTTGTCCTTTGTCAAACTCGCGTCCCGCGTCCCGACCGGCGCACGCGCCGTAGTTCACCTGCAGTTGCTTCCATTTGCATAACAACTCGCTGGTCGTTATCGTATGTACGTATACACCAGTGTGCAAAATTTAAGGACTAGTGAGGTTTTCACCTATAGCTTCTCATAGGAATAGCCTAGATATGGGAAAAGCATACCAAAGGATCCTCGTGAGGTACAGAAATGATGAAGGAAACAATGGAAACAAAACAGTACAAGAGACATTATTCAAAAATGGCAACATAGCCTTACTTGCCATGATACAGATACATCACTACCAAATATGGAACAAAGGGAAAGGGGTGTGTTCAGTAGGAGATATGGTCACCCCTAAAGTCGATACAGGCTTTGGAACGCTTGTCCATACTTAGAACAATGTTGTTGATAAGTTCTTGCGGTAACATCGTCCATTCCTCTGTCAGCGCCATCTTCAGCTGGTAAACATTTTCTGGTGGGTGTGGTCGTGCCGCTAGGCGTCTCCCCAGAGCGTCCCATATGTATTCGATATAATTTAGATCGGCCGAAACGGGCAGGCCATCCATAAGAACAATGTCCTCACTTTCTAAAAGCATATCATATCAACAACTGCAGTGCGATGGGGTGTGGCGTTATCATCCATAAACACGAACTCGGAGCCAATGGCACCTCGGAACAGACGCACATGGGGAAGGATTACCTCAGTACAGTAGCGTGCACCGGTTACAGCAACGCCTTCCAGTATCTGGAATTGTGCACGGCCATCCAAGATAACGCCTCCCCAGACGAGAACACCTCGACCGAAGACTCCGCTAGGTGGCGAAGGTCAGTGAGTTACTGAATTATGTGCTCCTAAAAATACTCAAATACCTAAGTTAACCTGAAAGGATCATAAATGAACTGCATATTGACAGAGAGCTTATGAGAAGTGGAATCTGGATATAGTGTCTACTAATGGAATCCTGAACAGGTAATATGTCTAATCTTGATTTTAAGCATTCATACTTCGCGTAATAGTTGAAAGGAACGGTTGGTTTATAGCGATTCAGTGCAGCGGAACATAGCAATATTCTGCTTAAGGCAATACGGCACTTAAGCTCTGAACAAGGTCAAGCGGTGACAAAGTTAGGGATTAAAACCTCCCCCACTCCCACCTGCATATTTCATAGGCTAGTCATCGAACGATAGAAGTGCCCTATCTTGTTGTACTAAAGACTACCTGCCTCGAAATTACTGAAATTCCAGCCCCCATTTGCATTTCAGAATGACAGATTTCAGCGCATCAGCCGTGCCGCTTACTTGCTGCATATGTCTGACCAATGATGACTTCATAATTAAATGCGTTACTTGTCACAAAAACTATTGCAATAAGCCTGATTGTACTTCTGTAGATATTAAGAAATTAAACAAAACTAGAAAACGCAAGTTTGAATGTAACGCCTGTAGGCAACAAACAGGGAAAAATAATGAAGAATTACCTAATGAAGTCATTTGTGAAGATTCTTGCACAGAACAGATTAATGACCTTGAACAAGCAACAAGAGAAATCCTCTCGCAGACTGACCTTGGAAATGGCATCTTGGGCCATCCTGAAGGATCAATTTTTGAAACCTTGGGATGCGATATTTGCCCGGAAGACTGCGAGCACTCTGAAGGGGGTTTCGCTAGACAGAGGAGCAATCATAGCCCGGATGAAAGGCAGGAAGAGAACCGTAAAGAATATGTCTCGCGTACGGAATTAAAGGATATCCTTGCAGACTGCATCAGCCCCTTTTCGATGCAGGCTGTGGAATACGCTGAAAACCTCGCGAGCAATTTCATCCCTGTACATAAAATGCTACAGGAACTGCAGGAAGAGAATTTTCTTCTCAAAGAACAAAACAGTAAAATATTGCACACCCTTAAACGACTGGAGGAAAAGCTAGGATGCTTTGAATCCGTCCTCGTTGCACAAGGTGGCTCAACGGCTCCCGTAACCGACGAAACTTGCTATGCGAGGCAGAGCTACCCAAAGAAAAGTAGAAGTGATATGCATGGATTGTACAGGAGGACAGAAAGCATTGAAAATCACAAACAGAAGACAAGAAAAGAATTGAATTCGGGGGAAAACATATCAGAAAGAATTGCAAAACTACAAGACAGCCAAATAATATGTGAATCTCAAGCCCAGCCGCGAACTGTCTGTTTGCAGCAGGACCTCGCAAGCAATAGCACCAAACCCAGTGAAACTTTAGGGGCAGCACAAGGAAATGGCTCCGCACATTCCACTAGGAAAAGTCGAAACCAAAATAAAGAAGCCTCAGAAATATTAGGACAACAGGAATCAACTGAAATGATTGGAGCATGCATGTATTCCAAGAGTACGAACTCCAGAGTTACATCTTCCCCCTCAAATCATGTTCCTGCAAACCCACTCACTTATGCGCACATCACTATGCTACCTAAAAAGCATAACACTTTTGAGGGTAGAAAAACCAGCCCATCCCAAAATTTCATGCCTACTCTCGCCGAGGACAGCCGACGACGTAATCCAGTTCACAGAGAAAGTATTAACGTGTCTTCCTGTAACACACCTTAAACAAACAAACGGTTTTCTGAAATGTACAACATTACTTCCGTTGCAACCAGAGAGCAAATTTTTGTATCAAGGCTAGGACCCACAACACAGCCCAGAAACATTAAAGCCATGTGTGAGGGCGAACATGGGATAACTGTGGAAGTCAAGCAAGTGAAAACACGACACCCAGCTTACTCCTCCTTTATAATCTCTTGTCCACCAGATAAAGCAACTCGCCTACAAGACGTAAGCGCCTGGCCAGTAGGTACCTTAGTCAAGCCCTACAGAGACAGATGGGCCAGACCACTGGTTAAAAATGATGCAAGGAATCGGGCTCAATAGCAATCAAGAAAACTACCCCCAGCTGGGAATGCAGAACATCACATCCACCTGTTTGTACAAAACGTGAGGAGCATCTCAAATAAGCTCCACACCCTACAAACGATGATGATGTACGAGGACCTGGATTTCATTTGCCTAATCGAAACCTGGTTGGGAAATGGAAAACAGTTAGATCGGCTAACTGCGGCAGCAAACTGCAAATGTGTGGGAACCGGAAGAACAGATAGGCGAGGAGGGGGAGTTATAATTTGCTATCAAAATAAATACCAGCCTATAAGAGAACGAAAAACCAATTCAAATAATTTTGAAGGGATTTGCGTTACCTTTTCAAAAGAGCACGTGAAAATACAGTTATGCATCATATACCTCCCACCTGAGCACACAACGGAGACAAGAAACGAACTCTATGCTTGGCTTGCTGCAAATCTAAAGCCATCAGTCGACACAATAATAGCGGGAGATTTTAATTTGCCTTTTCCGAAACACAGGGAGGCCAAGAAAGAGCTGGATGCGACATTGGGTGCATTGCACTTAACGCAGCTTCCGACACCAGTGACAAGGGGAATGCAGCAACTTGACCTGTTGTATCATAGTTCCTTAGACATAAGGCTAGCGCAAAACTGCATAAAATTTAAGTCGGACCACAATCCCATTGAAATAGAAGCAGCACTGAAGATACACAAATACATGCAGGGTAACCACACGAACTGGGAAAAGCAAAGTAAGTATCTTTTCTCCGTGAAGTATATTAATGCAGAGGTCATTCTCAGTCACCTGACTAGTTACAACTGGAATGACCTGCAAGAAAAGCCAGTAGACGAAGCTTTAGAAATGATCACTAAAAAGCTATACCAAACAGCATTGGAAGGAGCGGCAAAAGAAATCAAAATATCTGAGAGAACAAAAGAATGGTTTAACCCACAACTGAAAGCAAGTTTCCTCAGGAAGCAAAAACTGTATAGAAAATGGCAAAGAACGGGTCATCCTGCCGATCACATTCGTTATAAGAAAGAAAGAGCACACTTCATCAAAGCAAAACGACAGGCACACTGCAGTGTTGTTCATAATAAACTAAAAAGAGCAAAAAGAATTACTAGCAATAGAAATAGCACAGAGAATATGACCGAATGCATTTTCAAGGAATGGGCTAATAACACTTTTAGTAACCTGCATGGACGGAATCAAATTGAGAACACTGATAATGGTAACAAAATTTTTGAATTCCTGAAAGATTTAAACAAGCGAAACCATTCGGCAATAGAGGAACCAACAAGACCTCCTTTGAGTGAAATACAAATCACCAAAGAGAGCGTAATGAAAGCAATCAACGATCTGCCCAATAAGGCCACTGTTGGACCAGACAAATTTCCAATGTTCATCCTTAAAATAAGTAGCCCATTTATAATAGATCTATTACTGCACATCTATCAGGAAATCATCAGGTCAGGAGCTTTCCCGCAAGCTTGGAAAAATTACATTGTAACCCCAATACCAAAGATTAAACACCCAAAATTGGCTAAGGATTACAGACCAATTTCTGTCAGTTGCACCCTACAGAAGGTATTCGAAAAAGCACTGCTTCCCACCATCAATCAACACTGCTTCAGCCATAGACCGCCACATTTGCACTCAGTTATTTCCGGTAGATCAACAATAACAAACTTACTGGAAACCCTTTTTCGCGTGCAGAAAGCACTAAATGAGAAAAAGCAAATCGATATTATTTTTTTGGATATCTCCGCAGCCTATGACAACGTCTCAATTCCAGCGCTCATTGCGATTTTAAAGAATTATTTTAATGTAAGAGGAAATTTGTTAACTATAATAACCAGCCTGCTAGAACATAGAAAACTTATTGTTAAGCACCAAAAGCTACAATCTTGCTTTACCATCTCGCGAGGAGTGCCACAAGGGGGAGTTCTTTCGGCTACTCTCTTCGCGGCCGCCCTGGAGCCGTTTCTTGCACGGTACTACAATTTTATAACATATGCTGACGATGTAAAATTCTTCATCACTTCCAAAGACCATGAATCAGCAGAAGGTATTTGTCAGATGGCAAATAGCACAATCAGAGAATTTGAGAGCTACCTGGATTGCATCGGGCTCCGTATTAATGCGCAGAAGTCTGCCCAAATGACCATAACTTGCAAGCAGAATAAAAATGACATCTCGATCTCCGTGAACGGGTCTAATGTGGTAAAAGTGCACTCTCACCTGGACCTGGGTCTTAAGTGGGATGACAGACTCACCTTTGCTCAACACTTCGCCCATATGAAGACAAAAATATTCGCCGCTTTATGGGCTACCAGACAGGAACTGGTAGGAATTAGGGATCCTCAGCTAGCGACCAAGTACATTTTAATGTGTGTCCTGCCAATTGCAATGTATGCCTCGCAAATCTGGTCTTCAGCTCCAGATTCACATTATAAGTCCGTCCTTGGGATCGAGTACTGGTTCTTGCGATGGCTTAACAGAGTTGCTGGCCACCCTTTTACTATCTCAAGGGCCATTCTCTACTCAAACCTTAACATCACACACTGGATGCAGCGGACAATTAACAGGAACATACACACTCTCGCACAAATGCTCACAGGCAGAGTGGATGCTCCAGTCCTGGATAATATTCTAGTCAAACCGCGTGCCACTGCTAGACGTTGCGGAGAAGTAAATAATCCACTGCGTTCAGTCCTGAACAATCTTAGTAGCCTGCAAAGATTCTTCCCATCAAATGCAGCGAAAATATTTAACTCACTACACATAGATGCCGAAAAACTGTGTGAGGATGCAGCATACCGGAAAGAGATCTTCCAGGATTCGTATAGACTTACCAAAATATGAATCGGCTGCAAAGTACCAAAGAATTTAGAGTAAAAGAGAAACTTTCTGCTTTAAGAACAATAATAATTTGTTGACTGTAAAAATATACCTTCTGTAACAGTTATGTAAATATGTAATTTATAGATGGAATTATTAGTGAATTGTAAATATATCAGTTGTATAATGTATGTACAGAATCATCAATGTGTAAATACTGTATATATTAAACATAAAATGTGTATATAATATTTCGGGACGAGACTACGTGTTCAGTATATGTAACCCACTGCACGTAGTATCTCGTACCCTGATATGTACTTAGCACCCTCCTGGCACTTTGCCGTCCCGGGGTGGTTTCCTTATGGAAATAAACGGATAATAATAATAATAATAATAATAATAATAATAATAATAATAATATCGATCCCTTTCAGTGATGTTTGCGGGGTAATACCGTGTGCCAACCTCTCGCAAGATTAGCTGACGTCCAGAATCGCTGCTGAGACTGAATCTACTCTCATCAGTAAAGAGTACCTTAAGTAAAGATTTTGTGGGTGGTTGTATCCTTTAGAAATAGTGTTGGTCCTTAAGTTTGGCACACCAGTATATAACAGTGAAGATTCTGCTTTCATTAATTTTACTAACCCCTCCGAGAAACCTTATAAAACTCATTCACATTCTCTCTCTCTACAGTGCCTGGTTGAAAACTCTGCAGCCCGTATAATCGTGCAAGAAATCGTGCAATCTCCATGGAACAGCATGCATAACGTCATGTGATGATTACTGCCAACGTTGGAGGAAACACTCCCTGAACAATCAAACTTTTCGGAAACTATATGCAGTCCACTCCTTGGCAAATGCACAAACTCTGCAAATTCAAACCGACGTCTTCAACAGTTACACAGCTGTGGGAGAGCTGCTGTGTTTCTACCAACATCAGCAGTCTCTATCTCATTGGAATGCAGAATTCAATGCCATAAGATAAGTTTTCTAATAACTCCACTCCAATGTGACCTGATTTAAACAAATGCCATTTTTATCTCAGAGGTTACCTAAAGAGAGTGCGAGATCAAGAGATTAAACGTTTGAACTGCAACACATCATTGGTAAACGTGGAAGACATCGAACATATTGTGGTATGAATTTCCCAACGCAGCCAAATATAGTTTAAGCGTTAACTTTTTCTAAACAATATTTTGTTATTCAGATGAATAAAATGGTATGGTGAATAACATATTTTCCAGCATTTTTTCATCAACCACTGTTATTACATTAAGACGGTTTATTGATATATTTGTTTACTTTATCCTCGTCAACGTACCATCCAATGTATCCTTTTTATCAGTAATTAGCTTCATCATCATTTCATTATTTATTTTATTGTATTTTATTATAAATTATGCGTTTAATTATAGGGTATAACAATGAAGTCCAACTTAGGTTACCTAAATACTTGGTCTTGTGGCTCTATAGGTATACTTTTCTCTGAATATTCCATATTGTTATTAAATTTCATTTGTCTTTTGATTCCCTTGTTAAGCGGTTCAATAAGTACTGCAATATATTCTGTCTATCCAATGTCGTCAACAAAACTGCATTTTAAATAGCTTAAAAATAATTAGCGCACATATTTAAACAACAATTAAAATGTCTTCTGCTTCGAGACGAATCTTACGTTCAATTCCTGTCCATCATAATTTTCAATGCCCAAAAACATTTTTAAATTGAAAACGCCTATAATACGAAACTGTTTACAAAGTCCGGTTATTTGTTGCTGACTTTCCATCAGAAATATACGCAGAAAATAAAAATGAAAAGAAACGAAGAGAGGCAACAGCGGATTCACTCTCAGCCAATCTTCCAAGGAAGACAGTTAAGACACAGCCATTGTGTTCGTTATTCTAAGAGAAGCAGGAAAGAGACGTGTGTTGACAGTTCGATCGGTAGGGAGTCCAGTTTTGTCACCCAAACAAAATTAACTCACAGAAGTCACAATAATCTCATCGCGCCGACAATTCTTGGTCATAAACCATTCATAACGTTGCCCCGTACAGAGCCCTGCCGCCTGGAGTAGCAAAGAGGGAGATCCGATATACGTACCCAATCAATACCGTCACCTCGGTCAGGTCGTCGAAGCGACCTTAGATCCGACAGCAGACGAGCAAAAATGGAATTACCCGAGAAGGAAATGGGATTACCTCGTGTTGGAAGGTGAAGAAAATAGATTAAGGCACGAGAACTGTGGCGGATGTCACCCGACCTGACTTCCCCGTGTCGGACGAAACACAATACGTGTCTAAATCCTGTATCTACTTTTGTAATTATACCGTAATTCTCTTTCGTCGCCGGAGGAAAAATTTTATCAACTTCATGTTATATGATGCTCCTTTCGGTTGCCACAGTAATCACAACAGGAAAGCGTGAAAGTAAGTAACAAGTGAACTCTGGGAGTTGTTTGATTTCAAGAGACCCACTTCCATCTTTTTCCCCCTTTTTTTTTTATTTCACTTTCTTTCTATTTGTTGCTCGAGAGTAGAAAGAAAAATTCGAATCAGTAACCTAAATTAAATATTAAACTGTACTCTTCTTAGTGCAGCTGTTTCGAAGTTAGAAACTTACTTTTGAGATTCTGAATATTTTTCTGTTTTTTTCTTATATTTCGTGATACTTCAAATCAATATATTTCCATTAAAAATAAGAACATGAAATTTTAATATCTTGTTTTTCTCAAATGAATTTAACGGATACCTCATTGTTAGAATTCATCAGGAGTCGAAACAGCAACTGTAGAGCGTATTAATTATATTCTAACGAGTGATATAATATTTTTAATTATATTTCTGTTTTCTGTTTGCATATACTATAGTCTTTTTAGTTAAATTTTCGATATCAAATTACTTATTTTTAGGTGCTAAAATATTAATTGAATTTAATAGAGTATTTAAAAATTAATTTTAATAATTACGGAGGAAACGAAGTGGAAGAAAGTTTCTTACTATTTCACATTCTACAGAGTGGCCACAAAGTCCCTATGCATGAGGTTATGTCCTCTGTTGTTTTATACAGGTTGTTTAAATAAAATATTATACGAGTTTATATTTCTTAATACAAACAGAATGGAAAATACTCTGTAACATGATAACTAATCTATTAGTCTTTGGGGGGATACAAAGACTAATAGATTAACAGTAGCCACTGGCAGAGGTGAAAGTGATTCTTGCACTGCTTCCAGTGGAATGAGCAGAAGCCTGGAAAACAAGATGCAGGGTATTTCAGAGACTGCTGGGAGTTACTTGTACCGCAATGACAGAATAGGAGTGTGTTATAATCCTAATGACTCTGATGAGTATAAAAAGAAACTGTACAGGGAAATAGAGTGGGCCAGTAAATCTTATAATCGGGGATTTTAATTTCCCAGATATTGACTGGAATTTGTGGGTTGGTCACTCACACACTAGCAAGGCTTTTGTGGATTTATTGGATGATTGTTTTCTACATCAGCATGTTCGGGAGGCAACTAGAGGGAGGAATACTCTTGATTTGATTATCAGCAGTGATTCTTCATGCATTAAGAATCTGCAGATAAAGGAACTAAAGGAAAGGTGGCAGTGATCACAGTGTGCTGAAGTGGGATTTACTCAAAGAGGTGACTACCATCAGGGGTAAAGGGAAGGGCGACTACGGAAGTCTGAGACAGTATTTAAATTCTATACAGCGGGACCAACTGATGATGTTACCAACAGCAAATTCAAAATAGGAAGCATTCAAAGAATTAAGCTTTACATACCAACTAAGAAATATATTTCAAGGTTTAGGCCTAAATGGATGTCAGATGAACTAATTAGATATGTGACAAAGAAGAAAAATGCATGGGATACACATAAATTAATGGGTGACATGGAAGCCCAAGTCACAAAGGAGATTAGGCAGGCAAAGGCAGATTATAAGAAATCTTTGGCAAAAGATGCAAAGAAAAACAACAAAGAGTTATTTACCTATGTAAACTCTAGAAGAAAATGGAAGAATCAGATTGGTCCACTGGATATTGATGGTTCTACTGTTGATGATCCTGCTCAGGTGGCTAACAAACTAAATGAGTATTTTGCATTTATATTCAAATGCCAGAGGTGAGTTAAACTCTGGCAGTGAGCTAGAGGATTTTGTAATAACTGAGAGCAAAGTGGAGGAGAAATTGTTGAAGATAAACATAAAAAAGGCACCCGGGGTGGATGGGATCTATTCAGTTATATTAAAGGAGGCGGCAAAGGAAGTAAGCAAACCCGTAGCCATAATTATGAGAGCTTCTTTGGACTCTCACAATTGGATAATTGTGCAGGCAGATGTGAAGTTTTCTGAGCAGTGCAGACGGTCTGCAAGAGTAGCTCATAGTGTCTTGTCAATGATATACAGGAATTTTTCTAGCATGGGTAAGGAGGTGATTATCCCCTTGTACAAGACAATGGTCAAGCCACACTTCGAGTACTTTATACAGGTCTGGAGGCTTAATTTTAAGAAGGATGTAGAGCTGTTGGAACGAGCACAGAGAAGGGCAACAAGATTAGTGAATTGAACAAAGGGTTGCTCTTACGAAGAAAGGCTTAAATTTTGCAAATTACAGTGTCTGGAGACTAGGCACCGGTGAGGTGATCTGATAGAGGTGTATAAAGCATTGAATGGTTTGAGCATGCTCAATGCTGATGGGATTCTTCCTCTTGCTCAGAATAATCACCTGAGAGGGCATAAATTCAAATTGAGGAAAGACAGATGTCGGATAGATGTGCGGAAATTTGCCTTTAGCCAGCGGGTAGTTGGTTGGTGGAACAGACTTCCATCCCTTGTTGTGGAAGTTGATAGCCTAAATAAATTTAAGGCCGAGCTAGACTGATATTTGGAACGAACGGAGGGGTGAAATGGGAGTGTTTTTTTTTTTTTTTTTTTTATGGCTACGAACATACTAATGTATGTTCGTAGCTTCAAGGAGCCTCCACCTGTTCGCCATCATTGTCAACACATGCATCGAATTTTCCCCAGGTGGTCTCAAGAACTCAGAGGCACATTTCTTGTGGTATTGTTGCAATTAAGTTTTCGATTTTCTGTCAGCAGTCTTGAACATCACGTGGCTTGGTATCATCAACACGCTCTTTTACCATACCCCACAGACAGAAATCACAAGGTCTAGGGAACATGCTAGCCATTTCAGAAGCCCTCCTCTGCCAGTCCATCTCAGTCCAAATTTCGTTTTAAAATGGGCAAAGACATCAGAAGCAAAGTGGGGTGGAGTACCATGCAAATGAGTATCCGGTAAATGAAAGTCGGATTCCTAGAGGCAAGTTGTCCTCTGCGTAGTTCTTCGCCATATTGCAAGAAGTCACCACCGTTTATCGTGATGTGCTCAAAAAAGTAAGGCCCTGCCGCAGCGACTGCACACCAGATATTCATTTTAGGAGTGGCTCGCTCATGCTCACACAGCCGATATCAGGATTCTCGGTACTGTCTCCAAGAAAACGTTGCAGGCATCAGCACGAGCGACTTTGTCTGCATGTCTAAAAAAAAAAAGAAAACTAAACTATTATATTAGGGTGACCTGGAAAGTTACTTTTATTGTGTCTATAAATTGCGTGTGTTCTCTGTTCAACTTTCCTGCTTTGCTGGATGAAATCTCCCAGTTTTTTTAGGGGAAACCTTGCTATCTACGCCTGAGACCGACTAACTGAGCCACGGAGTGAAAAAAAAGCCCACAAAAGTTCCTCGCGTAATCGACGGGTTTGGAACTTTTCCAAAAGGTGTAGGGAGGACGGTGATGATACCACCGTGCTAACCGCGCAGACTAGTTGATAAGTTCTGTTCAATCTTTCAATGAAAAGGCTACATTTCCAAGTCCTTATTCAAGATTCTCCACACAGTTGTCCGGAGAAGATCATATTCTGCGCTACATCGTCTGGTTCATTTCTTTGGGGTATGCAAGACAGCTTCTTGTGTAACAGCCATGTTTGCAAGGAATCAGCCTAACCGCGGTCGATCGCTGTTCTCTCTGCAATTGCCAGCAACTGATGCGGTTTCGACGAACTTGTTGTAAACGCAATAAATGGTCAATCTCGAAGGTAGCTCGCAGCTGAAATTCTCTCGATATTTTGTTGCTAACCACTGTGGGTGACTGGAAGACCTCCATCCATGAAGCAAAATTTCTTCTTTGCGTCAAAGTCAATCCCGTTGCCATTTAAGTTAAGTGCAAAGAAAACCAAAATATTTCCCATAAGTGTTAACATTTTTTGAAGCACTCTGTATAGTTGTACTAGGTAGAGCTTCAATATAACGGACACCAGTGACTCATTATTTGTGTTTAATTTCACGAACGAGCGCGAGAAGGAGCAAGTTTTCAAGACATAAGGACATGTCTTTATCGGGCAGGCTTATCGAATCTCTTTTCGCAGAGATTCGATAAGCCTGCATCACATCAACACCGTATGGACATTGTTGAAGGGTCCTGCTGGAGATCACCACTGAAATCATCTCGGAAAACATGTTCCTAGTTAGGCATTCCATGCTCTACAGTCCAAAAAATAATGAAAAAGGATTTGGGACTGAAGCCATTTAAGCCTGGATATGTTAATAAGCTTTCCGACAGAGACATGGTCACTCGTGAGGTTGCTTGCAAGGCTCTTTTGCAGCGATTTCCCACCAGTGAATCAAGACGAAGAGCGTTTTTTTTTTCGGATGAGTGTGCTATTTACTTTAATAACTGATCCAGGAATTTATTTTTGGTGCAAAAATATCCTTATTTTTATGAGGAAATTGAGCAGCATCCCCCTCATGTCATGATATGGGCAGCATTTTCAGAAGATCACTTGATAGGATCATATTTTTTCGATACATATTTCAATCGCGCTGCTTATTTGAACTTCAAACGTGGCTTGTTTCACAACTGCGTCAGAAAGGTCTCCAGGCAACAAGATAGTGCACCAGAACATTATGCTCTCCCAGTTAGAAAATATTTTGATGACAAATTCAGTGGATATGGTGTGGTCCCCTCGAAGTCCAGACTTGACAACGTTGTGGCAATTCGCTTTGGGGCACTGTGAAAGAGAAGATTTCTCAACTCCGCTTAACAACAGTTGAAGACCTAAAAACAGCTATCAGAGACTGCTTTTATGACTTCCAACCATGAACATGGAAGAAGGTGTCCAGAAGAACTTGTGCGGAGAATGAAAGGGAGATTACAGATAACTTATAACTGGCATTCATAGGGACAGCACCGAAAAGACCATCCAAGAATCAATTTCAAAATTTAATGTTAAATCTGCCCCGATTATCATCTGACAGCCATTTTCAAGAAGAAAAGCAGCGTTCAATATCGCAACATTCAATAAGTATTGTACATATTTTTCATTAAATTATCATCCAAACAAAATTAACTCAAAAGTTATAATAATCTCGTCATGCAGGCAATTTTGATCATGAAAGAGTCATAAATTTAAATATTTAAGAATTATTTTAAACAATAAATTTACTTACTTAAAAGTAAACATGTATGTATTTAAATTATGATATACACATATATTTTTAATAATAGATATGCGAGGCAAGTTAGAAGAATTCTAAATAAATATGCATATCAGATAATACCTACTAAACCGCAACGTCCAGTGCTTCTCAAAGCTGTCAGACTTATAAGAAAAAAAAATAAATAAATAACTCCTTTCTAGTAGTTCTATATTCTATTGTATTTTGTTGTATATAAAGGCGTTTAAGAGCACAGAATGCTCTTAATGCACGCAGTGCATTACATTTCAGGGGGTGTTAGCAAATAG
This sequence comes from Mastigoproctus giganteus, assembly GCF_048544385.1. NCBI lineage: Eukaryota > Metazoa > Arthropoda > Arachnida > Uropygi > Thelyphonidae > Mastigoproctus > Mastigoproctus giganteus. Next base: position 90,506,486 of record NC_143582.1, on the reverse strand, counting down.
TAACTATTTCATGATTTATAACGAAATAAGTGAACTCATCGACATGAAAAATTGTTTACAGTCACAAAATATTGTAAGTAATCAAAAATTTTAAATTAAATTTTTAATTTATCAGAACTTCTGTACCAAAATAGTAATATTTCTGAAGAGGAGGAATGCTATGAAACTGGAAATGAACTTAAAACCATCGTAGAGGCCAACAGAATATAAGTTGAAAATTTGGTATCAATCCGCTTTTCTTTTCTTTTCTTCTTCTGTCGATTAATGGGAAAACATATCTTCATCTGCGCAGCTTTTTTGTGGGCGGTGGTGTATGGGGTGGGTGTTGGTGGGGGAACGAGGGCTGTGAAATTGTAACTGTCCCAGAAATTTTCACAAGGACTAATAGAACATACGTTGAAAATTTTGTCTCGATCGGACTTTAAGTTCTAGAGTAATGTGCGAAATATACTTTTATTTACATGGATAGATTTGTGTGGTGGGGTGGGGGACGCTATGATTGATCTTAAAACTTTTACAGGGGACCAACGAAACATATGCTGAAAATGTGATATCAGTTAACTTTTTCTTTGTCGGATGTTTAGACATATTACGCATAATAGTAATGGCTAAACATCCGACAACATGCATCCATTAGAAGTTTGTTATGTGCACGGTGCGTTACATTTCAGGCACATTCTATTTTTTAATTAAAATTAACTGAATTTCTTTTTCCTTTTTCTGTGATTAACTTAAGCGAAAAGTAATTATAGGTAATTATAGGTAATTTTACAGCTATGCCCGGGCCTCGATCTTATTGAGCCTGAAATACTCAATAAAACCATGGAATACAAGCCGCAACTACTCCTCACATTATACAATAGATGCTTGGAAACAGGATTTTTCCCAACTGCATGGAAAACAGAAAATTTAAAACTAATACAACAAAATCCTACCAAAAATCCAGAATATCCGGCCCATCGCACTGCTTCCAATGGCAAGCAAATTGTTTGAAACAATTTGCTGGCAGAACACCTATATGCTGCAAACCAGTATGGCTTCAGACCAAGATCCTCAATTGTGGACGCACTGGGAAACTTGCTAAGGATATTCCAGGATTGTAGACGAAAGTATCTGCTGCTCATCTCTGTTGACTTCGCTGGGGCGTTTGATTCACTTTGGTAGCCAAACGTGTGTTTGTTTGCTGGACGAAAAACCCAAGTTTTCGGGAGGAAAAACCATGCTGCCCTCGCCTGAGACCAACTAACTTAGCCACGTTATGAAAAATTCCTCTAATCATCGACGAGACTCGAACTCAGGTCTTTTCCACCCGGTTCGGTGAGGACGGCGATTCTACCAACTTTTCAACCCAAGAGGGCAAGCTTCATTCTGGAATACGCTGCATACCATCTGCTTTATAACAGCAAATAGCGTATAGCCTTGCCCTCTGATTAACTGACATTGGCATCAGTGTTTTACATAGGGTGTAATATAATTGAACGTTCATGAAGTAGCAGTATAGTTAAAAGCGGAAGTTCAGTAGTATGCGCGTTTGAGTTGATCGTGGTTCGAGCCTACATGACTGCTAAATATTGTAATCTGCAGTCTTCTTGTGCTTTCTATCTTCAGACTTCCCTGACTATAGATCGCCGTTCCGGTGTATAAAAATATATATTTATTTTATTTATAACATGGCTTTCCACTAGGTAAATCCTGCTGTGAATTTCGTCTGTGTTGGTTGGTTTGGGGACTGCAGCTCTTCCCTAAAATCGAATGATATGGGCCTCCCTACTTATCATCCTTGTATTAATATTAGTTCCTGTGGTCTTTCTGAATTGCTGGTTGACTGCATTCAATGAGACTGACGTCAGCTACATACCACTCTTCTGGGTGCCTTCTTTCCATCTATTTCCGTGGTCTACTGAAAAGGTTATCGGCTATAGTAGCACACGACGTCACGGCGGGGGGGGGGGGGTATGGCAGAAATGATTAACCTGTTCACGAGTTCAGCAACTTTTTAGGCCTGCCTGACGCAGCCGAGTGGTCATTGAAAGAGTGAAATAGCAGTAAAAGGATCGGAGCTGCAGTTTGAAAGCCATCGTAATATTTGTGTGTGGGTGGGGGAACTGAATGGGCAGGGAAGGGCTGTCCCGAGGGTGCAAAGGGTGCACCGCAACCTGGCGCCAACGTTCAAGGGGCATTTGAAAACCTGAAACTTACATACACATATCAAGAAAATTTTAAAGGGGGCCGGAAATTTTCAGTTGGCACCCGGGCGCAACATACCCTAGGAACGCCCCTGCGAATGGGAGATAATTGTTTGGCTCCTTCCAAACGATGGGAACAGCGATTGACAACCGATACTTTATGTTTTTTTTTTTTTTTTAACCATCATTTTGAGAAGCGAAGCTCAACTAATGCTGCATATATGAGGAGCCCAATTCTTGCCCTGATCACCTAATTTGGGGGAGGAGGAAGAGGGATGTTATAGAGAGACTTCGATTTAATTGTATAATCGCTACTGACATGATAATTGTATATTCTAACAGGCATGTAAGGCACAGAAAACTTTACAGTCCGATTGTAAGAAACGTTTAATAATTGACACAATATTGAAGTTCATCAGATGTTCATTAAGAATTTAAAAAAAAAACTTGTAGCATCTTAAAAAAAGGTAAACTTATTTACTGTATACAAATAAAAGTGAACTTAGTTTTTCTATTCCATAATTTATTAAAAAGAGATTATGTTTGCGAAAAAATTTTGCTGGTACAACGAAATTTAAATACCTTGTTTATTGTAGCTATAAAAGCCTGTTATTTATTAGTTTATAAAAGAAGATGTTTAATTGATCAGGATTAGGTGAGTGTAGAAGGGACATAAATGTATCTCTGTACGTAAAATAACATTTCATATTATAAATCTTCAATAAATTCAAACGTAATCTCTTACTGCTTTTTGTTGAATTTTTACCAATGACGTATCTGAACCTCAGATGGATTTATGAGGAGCCTGGAACAAAGTTAATGGATGCCGTAATTGTAATGATTGAATGTAATTTTATAACCAAATAATGCAGATTTTAGTGATCTTTAAAACTGAATTATTCCATACGCTTTGACCGACTTTTTTTTTTGGGAGAACGGGTTGTTCCAAGGGCAGAATAAAATAGGCATGATTTAAGGTCTGAATGTTCAGCTTGAGAACTAAAGTCGAACAATGAAGTAGGGAGCCAATCTTATGATAAATAACTTTACACAAAAAATAATTCCTAAATTCAACGTGTGTTTAATATACTTATTTTTTATGTCCCCGAATTGAACATAAAACCTCTGTTTTGTACAGGGATATGTACAGTACAGATCATGTATTTATTTATTTATTCAAGGTGTTATTGACCTTAGTTTCCTAGAGCAAGGTCGTACAATGACTCTTGGTTGCTACTGTTATCTCATAAAACACTTTCTGAAATCAGCCCTGAAGTCCACAGGTATTCTGTTCAAACGTGTTTGTTTTCTCCACGGAAATGCCCGTCTACCTATGACTTTTCTGACTGTAATCGCACTGAGCGAAAGGGATGAGAAAGGCTTTCCCGTCCTTCATATAGCCTAGTTTATCGTCCCGTAACTCAGTCTAATTGCGCTGCTGAAACCTCGTATTTGTTTTCTCTTTTGTAAAAACTTGTGCCATGTCTGCTGTACATGATATAGTGGCATAGTATTTAGGGTCAGGCGGTGATTTCCCACATCTGCCGTACTGGATATATAAGCTGCGGCTGCATAAAGATAAATTATTATGTGCAAGCTTGAACAATTTTGTTCGAGTCGGTCCCCCCCCTCCAGTTAAAGTTAGTCGCCAGATTTAGGGAGGGGTTGAGAGATGGCATTACTAAAAAAAGTTTTTACGGAACAGCCATTACACTAAAAATTTTCCTTCTATTGTCAACTGACGAGGCGAAAATACCTGTTTTAAATTCGTTACAATATTACACTGGTGTGCAAAATTTAAGGACCAGTCAGGTTTTCACCTGTAGCTTCTCATAGTAATGGCCTGCATATGGAAAAAGTATACCAAAGGAACCTCTTGAGGTACAGAAATGATGAAGGAAACAACAACGACGCAACAATGGAAACAAAACGGTACAGAGGGACTTTATTCAAAAATGGCAACATAGCACTAGTTGCCATGATACAGATGCATCACTGCCAAAGATGGAACAAAGGGAACAGGTGGTCCTTAGTAGGAGATATGGCTACCCCTAATGTCGATGCAGGCTTTGCACCGCCTGTCTATACTTAGAACAATGTTGTTGATAAGTTCTTCCGGTAACATCTTCTATTCCTCTGTTACCGCCATCTTCAGCTGGTGAACATTTTCTGGTGGGTGTGGACGTGTCACTAGGTGTCTCCCCAGAGCGTTCCATGTGTGTGTTCGATGGGATTTAGATCGACCTAAACGGGCAGGCCAATCCATACTAACAACGTCCTCACTTTCCAAAAGCATATCAACAGCTGCAGTGCGATGGGGTGTGACGTTTACATCCATAAACACGAACTCGGGGCTAATGGCACCTCGGAACAGGCACATGAGAAAGGATTACCTCAGTACAGTAGCGTGCACCGGTTACAGTACCGCCTTCCAGTATCTGGAGTTGTGTACGTTCATCCAAGATAACGCCTCCCCAGACGAGAACACCTCGACCGCCATATCGATCCGTTTCAGTGATATTTGCGGGGTGATACCGTGTGCTAACCTCTCGCCAGATTAGCTGACGTCCAGAATCGCTGCTGAGACTGAATCTACTCTCATCAGTAAAGAGTACCTTAAGTTAAGATTTTGTGGTTTTAACCTTTAGAAATGGTGTTGGTGCTTAAGTTTTGCACACCAGTGTATATGGTTCATTGATAATTAAACTCTGCCAAAATTAAAAGCTTTTTAGTGATTTTAAAATTGATTAAGTTGTTGTTGTTGTTGGTTTTTAGGCGTATCGGCGACTTGGTCCTACTGTGCCATTGTGTAGAAGTATGATTTCAATGGCTGATGTGCATGTTGAGTGGGCAGAAACACCCGAAATAATTCAAGGGAAAACTCTATTCTCTTCGCCTCAGGTCGTCTAGCTAGAACCCTGAGGACTTTGAAAATTTCTACAGCCTATCAGAGAACTCGAACCATGAGCTTTCTAAACCAGTGATATTACTATAATGGCCAAATCACTATACTGTAGCAGACGGCAGTACTTAAGTGATCTGTATGTTAAATTAATTATAAAATGCACAAGAGATAATAAATTACGGGTTAATTCCCCACGCTTACGACCATTATGTATATGAACAAATTTCCATAAGATAACAATATGTTTTTTATAAATGAACAGTTTTAGCGTCCGTAAGAGTCCATTCTAACTATATCTCTGTCAAAAGTTGTGCCAATCCCCTAAAGATACAAACCACATCGATTATAAAACAGAACTCGTGTGTAAAATATCAGTCACCTTGTTGCACTTTTCAGTTGCCAATGGCGACTAAGTGACCGGATTTTTCGAGCCCTATTTACATATTTATTAATTAATAAACGGTTATTTTTATTATTAAATCATATATTGTGACTATAGGCATAATAAATTTACGCGATATGGGGCAAGTCTTTCCTCTGAAAAATCAATATTTAACTACTGGTCCGGACCTTTTCCATACAACAAAATCTTTTATTAATACAGGATGTCTGGAACCAATGGGATTTACACTACGTATGCTTATTCTCATTTACAATATGTGTTCCATGTTTGTTTGGATTCTTCTCAGCATATTGAGATCGACAGCAGCAGAAGCCTTGGTAATTCTCTCCCTAAGATGAAGATCTCGGATTTTTACAGTATACACCTGCGCCTTCAGGAATCCCCAAAATGCAAAGTCCAGCGGTGTCCACTGGTCCTCTCCTCCCAAACCATTGATGACGAAACGTTATCTTTAAATTTCTTCACTAGTTTCCCAACTGCGCTGTGCATTATTGGATTCCTTTCATGTCTATCATTAAACTCGTCCACCACTTCCCTCTGGATCCATCCCTGATGACCACCAAGAAGGATTATTAATTCTAAATTAAGCTTTTTGATTAATTTGAAAATAAGGAAAAGTTCAGAATTAATGGAAATATTAGAAGATATGCACTTAATAATTCAACTAAACACTATGACTGTTATCGAATTAAAATACCACTTATTATTATCAAACTAAAACAACAAATGAATGCGAAACAATGAAATCTCTATAATTTTTTATTCAACTTCACTAAAAACACTCGTAAGCCGAATTCCTGACCTCATATTATGGAAAATCACCCCACCCTATACCAGATTAACCGACTTATCAACCAATGATAGTTCAATACGCCACAGTATTCAATAAAAAAAACAAAGACAGCCATCAATTCCTAGTATTGAATTAAACAAAAACTTTCAAACGACTCCAGCAAGTGAGGACTGAAATGAGATGCTCAACAACTACGTTTTTTTATATATCTTTCTACATTTCTAAGCTCGTACCTACATTTGTTTCTTGGGAATAAACGGTGGTTCCTTGTGTGGCTTAATTCTTACAGTTTATTTCCATCCATTTGCTCATAGCAAAGGCGATGGTAGTTTCGAAGAAACAGAAAAATTTTTCGGTTCTATTATTTAAAGTGCTTGCATGTTGCGCCGCATTCTTTACATTGTTCACCTCCTTGCATGTAAACTACAGTTATCAAAGGAACGAGTCATTATGAAACCGTGAGAAATGCGCAATAATATTCTCCCTCAATTCGGGCACATACGAACGCTAGCGTTGTTCGGAGGTAACGACGATATGCAGATTTCCCCACTTAGTAAGCAAGTGGTGACAACTCTTAGCTGTGATTGCCTTGATTATTTTTACGTTGCTCTCTAATGCTTTTGTTTTTAATGCACTCAATGTACTCAGCACAGCTGAGAGAGAGACAGAGAGAGAATGTGGGAGCTAAAAAATCAGAAAAATGGAAAGAGAGAGAGAGAGAGAGAGAGAGAGAGAGAGAGACGGTCGGTCGGTATCTCCTTGAAACTCGTAGCGCTCTGGCAAGTAGTGCGTTCCATGTCTTTCTTCTTAATGCCATTAAAGAGAGGGCGTTTATGTTCCCTACTTCAAACGGAGGACTGTAGAAGTTGTAAATAATAGAGGACGGACGAGAAAGCCGCCCTTCCAGTTTCACTCAGGGTTCCGTTATAGCTCGGGTCTATTAATATTTCAGCATCACAGAGGCCTAGAGGCCCGAAACATGACAGATCTCTGCCGCAGAACAATCTAATTACTGTGCACTGTAGGTCTCAAATATGGAATGGAGGTGCTCACAATATTGTTATTAATATATGTATTTACGCTTTCCCCTTTGCTTAATGGACGCATTGAATTAGTCAAAAGGCAGGATAAAGCATTAAGTCTCGTGCTCCAAAGAGGCACGGAGATCGGTGGGGAGTAATTCCTTTAGGGTGAAACTAAACTCGTTTAATGGTTACAGTCATAAACATAAGTCAGCGAGCTTTTAGGCCTAGCCTCACTAGGCCTATGCCAGTAGTAGCTGAAATAACAAGATAATTGGTCAAATGCTGAATTTCTTTCTGCAAACGGCTGTTGGTCGAGGAGGAAAGCAGCAAGCGGACTGTTATAAATTTATACTTGGCTTTTGACGATGCTGATCTAATCAGCTTCAAACTTTGCCAACAGTTTATCAATCACCAGAGGGCAGCTATTTTTTCCCATTCTTTTTTCAAAGCTGTCTCTGTTATTAGGGTGTTCGCAATTCCTTTTGTGTTCTCCAGTTTACTCTTCCAACTTCGGCAGTCGTCAAATATTCACTACACCTAATGCTGTGAGTACAGTTTAATGCGATGGGAGCAGGGCTCTCTCTCTCTCTCTCTCTCTCTCTCTATGTGTGTGTGTGTGTGTGTGTGTGTGTGTGCATGTGTGCAAAACAACGCAGTAACGAAAGCAAACGGCTACTTTGAAACCAAGCTCAGGCATGGTGATGTGTACCTAACAACTACTCTTCTACTGGCACCAGACTCATCTCGCAACATGCATGTTTTACATTCTTCAGTTGTCTTTTTGCACGACGTTAATTTATGTACAGTAACTGACACATTAATGTATGCTAGAAAAGTAATAGTGATGAGATAAGACAATGGGAAAGGCGAAGGAACGGACTCGTTAATCTAATATGAACTGCTTCTCGGATCTACTACCTTTTTAGACATTCTACACAGAATAGATGAGTAGACTGAGAGTACAAAGAAAGAAAGAACGAGATCATTAATGCATATATCGTAACCCATTTTAATAAATGTTCAATACAAATCGCAAATTTCATTCATTCGGAAAACTAAATAATCAATTAATTCGATTATAAATTTTATTTCCATGTCAATTTGCGTGTGTTCACTGATTTAATGATACACTACAGTTGTGTTCTAAATTGTAAGTGGTAAGACAGAAATATATATAATTACACAATGAATTAATGAAATCAGTACTTCAATTTGTTAATATAAAGAATATTAATCGTTGAGAAACATATCAAAACGAAAGTTTTGATATGTTTTATATTGCATATAAAGCTCGTTCTAAAAGAGCCAAATATAAAATATAACATGCAGACAGACAGAAAAATAAATGAGTATAACAAAGCAACCCATGTTTGCAGAGACGATAATCCCTACCTTCACAACAGAACATGACCAAATATTTGCCAAGAAGAGAGTACTAAATAGGCAAGAAGATTCCAAAGAAACCCGAAAATATGGGTCTGGCCCAGTTCGAACAACTACGCAGGACACTGAAGATTGGTTGGTTAATTGTTGCACGGTTTCAGGCTCATCAGCAACTTGGGCTGTATTGCGTGTATTCTGTGGTAGATTTGCTGTTTACTGGAAGAAAAACAAGAGTTTCAGGGAGAAAAACCATGCTACTCTAGCCTACAACCAACTAACTCAACCACGTTGTGAAAAAAAGACTCATAAAAATTCGTCGTGCCATTGACGGGATTCGAATTCAGGTCATTCCAACCGGTGTGGGGAGGACAGTGATTATACTGTACCAACTGTGCTATCCAAGGGGGCAAGACACTGACAACTACAAAGACAGGAATAATGACACCTCGCAGAACATGTGCCCAGATCAAAGTGGATGGCTCGCGAATAGATATAATAATTACTACTATGTAAACAATATAGAAATTTCTATATTTTTGGTCTCAAGAATCAGCAGTACACAACGTCTATGGTTCCTGCCCTCTTGAGAAATCAAAGAAGTGTGTGCAAAGAAAATACGGGTCAATATCAGGGTCAAAAAGATGAAAAACAAAAATTTGTTATATTAGGGTTAAAACTGAAGAACCTCAGCCACCGATGTGTATAATGTCGATAAATTGCATGGCTTCCTGGTCAATGACGGTTTTCTAGACGAAAAACACAAATTTCTGGGAGAAAAAACCTTGCTATTTTCGCCTGAGACTAACTCAACAAGGCAGTGAAAGCAGCCCACAAAAGTTCCCTGCATCGTTGACGGGATTTGAACCTGAGCCTTTTTTTCCCGGGAAGCGTTAAGCTTAGACAACACACACACACACACAATGCAAGCGCTAATTCACTGAAATACCCTTTTCCGACCGTTTTCAACGATCAGCATGACGCAATTGCGGTAGAACCATTTTGTAGTATTCCTGGTTCATCGTTCGACTACTCGGAACAAATTCATAATGAACTATGCCCTGTGAGTCGAAAATACGATAAGCATGATCAAATGATCATGCTTATTGTATTGAACGAGACTGTAACGCGTTTTGAACTTGGGGAAGATGGAGTAATCCACTGAGAGGACAGGGTCTTTGTTTCCAGGTCGTACCCATAGACTAACGATTCGTCTACCAATAATGATGGAAGAAACAAAGTGTGAGTTAGCAGCAGCATGTTGACAAAAACATACGAAAAATCATCATTCTCGGTGATCATCAGTGAGGATACGAGGCACAAACTTGGCTGAAATACATCGCATTGCAAAATATTGTGTTAAAATTGATTGACATTTCCATTACGAAATACCAAGCAACTTCACTATAAACTTCGCGATCACTCCTGATCATATTACAACACAACCGACTGAATCATTGGTTTTTAAAGTTGAAGGACGTCCAGAATGAGGGTCATCTTCGACGAATAAGTGGCCCTCTTTATACTTTTCGAACCAGTGAAAATCCTTGGAACGACACAGCAACTTCTTTAAAAGCTGTTTTTAACATTTCGATGGTTTCTGTTGATACCAACATTTAAGTTGCACTTTTTCCTCATTTGAAAGAGAACCTGGTGAAAATTCCTTGATTAGTTAAATCACTCGTTTTAAAATGCAACCAAACGCATAAAACACTTTCTATTCGGTCCTCACTAATTCAGACTAGCTAGAGATAAACGAGTGGTTCGTTAATTTGTATAGATAAGTAGCCGAACATACTGTGACAAATCGCAATTCGCTACGACGAAGCAATTTCATGATACAAAGTCATTCTCCCAACGTTTTGATCAAACTTGACATACACATCTTGTACATTCCAGTTCTGCATCGCTGTCCACATGAAATGTTTAATTAATTAAATACATTAGATTAGTTAGTTAAATACGTATTTATCTAATTAAATTTTTCAAGTGATGAAGAACCTTTTATTATCCTTTCATTTCCATGGAATTTTCCTCTGACCACTACAAGCTTACAATTGAAGTCGCTTTGTAATTGTAAGCGTGTAGAAAATAAAACGAAAAGAAAAGTACTTGACCTTAACAGTCAAGACATACATCAAAATACATTACATGTGATGTTATCTAGAATATACACTGAGAGGACAGAAATCATATGATACCAACCCAGCAATGGGTAGGCCTCTCTTTTGCCCGGATAAGGGCGGTCACAGTGCAAAGCATTAAGTCTACTAGTTCACGAAAGCGTTCCACAGGTATTTCCATCCATTCTTGCTGCACCGCTGTCCATAATTACGTTGTATTACTGGGTGGAGGATCTAAAGCTTGAACGGACCTTTCCACAGCATCCCAAAGATGCTCCCCAGGGTTCATGTCCGTTGAACTGGGAGGCCAGTCGATGGCGGTAAAATCTGCAGAATGCTCTTCGAACCATGTTCCAATCAACACCGCTCTGTGGAGAGGCGCATTGTCCTGTTGGAAGAGTCCATTGCTCTGTGGGTACACGATGACTATGAAGGGATGCATATGGTCTGCAAGGATGGACACGTAACCTGGACCGTTCAGAGATGCGTCTAGACGTACCAGAGGTCCCAATGTGTACCAGTTGAAACCGACCCAGACCATTACCGACCGACCGCCCAACTGCCTGAATGATTGCATAGCTTCGTGCGGTTTCAGCCAGATACGTACCCACCTGTCCTCTCGAAATAACTCGAAACAGGACTCATGGGATAAGGAGAACCGTCTCCAATCATCCAAGCTCCAGTGCCGATGTTCTTTCGCCCATTTGAGGAGTAGAGTCCTGTGTCGTGGTGTTAGCAATGGGACTTTGGTGGGTCGGCAGCTCTCATAAGCTATTGCGGTTAATAATCGCCTGATGGTCTTGGTGGAGACGTTTCTGGCACCTCCGTCTTTGAAGTCGGCGGTGATTTCTGCCACTATCGCTCTCCGGTTGGCTGAAACAATGCGAGACAGATGTCGACGACCACGTTCATCCACCACCTTTCTCTGCCCATAGCGCTTTTCTGCGCGGGTAGCACAGTGGTATCGTCACCGTCCTCCCCACACCGGGTGGAAAAGGCCTGGGTTCGAATCCCGTCGATGACGCGAGGAACTTTCATGGGCTTTTTTCACTCCTTGGCTGAGTTAGTTGGTCTCAGGCGTAGATAGCAAGGTTTTTCTCCCCAGTAACTGGGGTTTTTTCGTCCAGCAAAACAGGCAAATCAACCTTACAACATACGCAATTTACAGACACAAATACGGGTTAATGTATTTAATTACGGGCAACCCTAAAATAATAATTAGATTTTTTTTTTTGCCCATAGCGCTGTCTGCATGGGTAGCACAGTGTATCGTCACTTTTCTTCCAACACCGGGTGGAAAAGGCCAGATTTCGAATCCCGTTGATGACGCGAGAAACTTAAATGGGCTTTTTTCATTCAGTGGCTGAGTTAGTCGGTCTCAGGCGTAGATAGCAAGGTTTTTCTCCTCAGACACTGGGGTTTTTTCGTCCAGCAAAACAGGCAAATCGACCAGAAAACACACGAAATTTACTGACAAAAAATACGGGTTAATGTATTCAATTACGGTCAACCCTAAAATAATAATAATAATAATGCCCACAGCGCTGTCCACGATGAGATGTCATTCCGGAAATGGCGTTTTCCCGATACACTCTTGATACTGTCGAACGGGGACAGGGAAATTTCAGTAGCACCACCGCGATAGAGTGACCAATGCGTCGGGCAACCACTATCGTCCCCTTTTCAAAGTCGGTTAACTCGCGACGATTATCCATACTGACATCGAATTACCGGCTACGTTAATACAGTGATGCAGTATACCTATATACCTGCCAAGCGATGGGTCCATCCACTAGCGAGAGAGGTGACTGCGTCGTGTTGCCCAAGAACCAGGGATCCCATGAATTCTGTCCTTTCAGTGCACAATTAAAGCCATTTCATATTTAAATCATTTGCACAGAGTGACTTTCAAGGGCCATACGGGATGTCCGCAGAAAGCACTTCGGATGAGATTTCGCAGTTGCTCTTGCATATTGCCTATAAAGAAGCTGGTGAAGAATTAAAGAGTTCAGATAGATTGAACTTGGTTTACTTCGCAGGTCAAAGTCATATTTAAATAAAAACAAAAGCTTTAGAGAACGAGGAAAATAAGTGGTCATGCCACTGATAAAGTGGGGTGACCACTTATTTTTACAAATGTCAGAACGCACGGTTCATCCAACTGAAGAGCCAAGCTAAGGACAACTTAAATGTTGTTCCTCACTAAGCACAACTTAAAGTTAGCAATTAACAGACCCCGTTAAGGTTATTTCACTATTCACGATAAAAATATGCAGTACATATACTCAGTGATCACTGATTTATGACCACCCTCTCTGTAATGGACTATGCAGCATAGCTCGCAGTGTAAAAAGCCGAAGAGCTACATACATTGGTATCTTATGACGTACCGGTGTGTTAATTAAGAAGAAGAACTCTTTATTGCATACAAAAGGCACACCCCGTACAAAATACCCTTCACGGCTACAAGCCAGGGGTTAAAGGGTTAATGAGTATACGTCTGTTTTGAAAAGTCCCATGAATAATTAGCTAAGCAAAACCCAGCTATTCTAATAAAAACAGAAAAACATATTCATTAATTAAGAAAATAAAATTTATAAATTAGGTTTTTATATTTCACATAACATGTGGTTCAAACATTTTCCTCTTTACTAGCATTGTTTTGTTTCTGTTTCGAATTTTGAATCTGTTTCTCTTTTACTAGCGAATCTGGATTGATTAGTGCCAGCTTCAGTCGAAGATCTGATTCTATATTCATCGAAGTTCTATATTTAGTTTTCATTGCAGTCATCGTTGAAAATCCAGCCTCACACAAGTAAATCGAATTAAATGGCATTAAAACTTTCAGTGCCTGCTCAGAAAGTAGGGGATATTCTTGGCGGATAGATAGCCAAAATCTTGTTAAGTTTGAACTCTTAAACTTCAACATTAAGCCCTCGTCAGATCTATGAATGACTCCTTGTACATCACATCTTCCGGGATCTCATTCGAGAATGCGAAAGGGTTCCTGATCCAATTCTGTGCTGTAAAATCTTCCTGGAAATATTTCTCAAAACTTGTGTGCAAATATTTTATATGTTCGAGGATGTCTTTGTTAAATGTCCTTGAAATGAAGAAATGAAGGTTTCAAACTTGAATTGGATAGACATTCGTAACAAACAACACACTGCGAATTGGTTCTGCTTCTGTTGCCTGATTTAATTCAGAAGCCATAAATTATATAATCAGGATCATACCTCCTAATCCATGTTGGCCTGCGTCAATCACTACGACTGCAAACACTACTTTTATTGTTCACTAACCAACCTCTGAAGGAAGACTGACCGTATAAAATAAGAAGAAAAAAGAATTGAGACACACTCAATTCACAATATTACCCCAGATAAACCCCAGGGCTTATCTGGGGTAATATTGTGAATTGAGCATTTGAGATAGACAATAGCTTGTTGGAATTGATTGACTTTCAACTTTGATTTCTTTTGTTCTTGTTATAGTGTTGCTTGGATTAGCTGCCCTGCTTCCTCGTAGTCTGGGATGGGCGAGCAGGGAGATTTCCTGCTTGGCTAAATGTACTTAATTGATAGTTGGGATTTTGGGAATCTTGTTTTTGAGCATTTCCGTGCCCTTTTTGTTAATTGGTTGGGCAGTTGCCCCTGGGACCATTACCCGTTAAACTTGGGTTTCGATGTTTTTAACGACTGTTTGTCGTTTTTAAAAGTTCCATTTGAAACTGAGTCTTGGTTCGACGGCTCCTTGCTCTTTGAATTGTTTTGTATATAGTGTAAATAGTTTACTAACTGTCACAGTTGACTTTTGGTTTTTATTGTAAATATATAAATTTTTAAAGTTTACAATGTCAAGTTCGAGTGAAATAGATCCTACTTGTGATGAAATTATGGCTGTAACATCTGAAGATGAAAGGGAAGTCCAAGAAATCCCTGTAAAGGTACATGAGCCGACAGAAGGCGAGGTGTTTTCAGGGAGAGCATTAGCAAGAACGCCAGTGAAGGGAGGATTGTCATCGCTCCCCGGTCCTTCACAGATAACTAGCGATACCCAGAAAAAAGTGTTAAAGAAACAGAAAAGATCAAAGGATGGTGATGAGTCTGATGTTAGTGCCAAGAAAACTCGAAGTAGGAAAAGACAAAGGAAAGATGAAGGTGAACTTCATCAGTCTGAGAATGAAGGCTTCCAGGAAATAAAGAAAGTTCGTGAAAGATTAAGAGCATTTTTATGGGATGAAAATAGTACGATTCCTCTAACTTCCATAAGGAAAATATTACAGAGGTGGGACGAGTTGGAAGATAAGACTCAAAGTGTATATATGAAGAATACTTTGTTGAAAGATCGTTTAAAACGAAAAGAAGATAAGATTAAGAAAGATACCTATTCGAGTATAGTTAAAACTAATGAATCAGGTGAAGATAAAGTTTCTAAAGTAATGATATTGAAGGCAATGAAAGAAAACTTTAAAACCAGTGAAGAAATAAAAGATGGGGTATTGAAGGAAATTCGCCCCATGCTGAAAGATATTAAAGTTAGAAACATCAGACCGATTAGGGATCGCGGAGTTATTGTGGAGGCGGCGACCGATGACGATCTTAATAAACTTAAGGCTTGTTCAAAGCTGAAGGAGCTCGGCTTGAATTGCTCAATACCCAGGCCAATATATCCAAAGATCGTGCTATTTGATTTTGAAAAAGGTTTTAAGAAGGAAGAAATGTCTAGAGAATTGTGGAATAAAAATTTTAAAGAATTGGGCATAAGTGAAAACAAAGGACTTGAAGGAATTGAAGTTCTGACAGTTAGTAAAACTAAAGATACAAGTGTTGAGAAGTGGGTTCTTAAAATATCGCCCAAGATATGAAAAAGATTAAAAGGTTGCAACAGACTGTTTGTGGGCTGGTCTGCCTGTAAATATAGAGAAAATTTTAATGTTACTCAGTGCTATAAATGTTTAATGTTTGGACATGTGGCCAAGTACTGCAAAAAGGAGGTACAGTGTGGTCACTGTGGTGAGCCAGGGCACTCTTACAGGAATTGTTCAAAGAAAAATGTTCAGCCAAAGCGTTGCAATTGTAAGCGAAATAAGTTGGAAACGGGCCATGTGGCAGTGGATAAAGAATGTCCTGAATATAGGAAAGCGCTAGATAGTTATAAAAAGAAAATAAATTATGGCTAGAAGTCTGAAAATAGTTCAATTAAATGCTCAACGCGCTAAGAGTGTGGCCTTGCAAATTAACAACAGGATGGAGAAAGATGACATCGATATTGCCCTTCTCCAAGAGCCATATTCCGCAGGCGGACAGATTAGGAGTTATCCTCAAGGATATCGAGTGCTATCAGAAGGGGACTCTCCAAATGCTGCGATCATAGTAACAACAAAAGATTTGGTCATAACAAACGTAATGACCTTAAGCAATAGAAATGCGATATGTTGTGAAGTGATCGGCAGCTTTGGAAGAGCGTACCTGATAGCGCAATATTGTCAGCATGCGGAATCCATTATTCCTGAAGTGGAGTATTTGGAAAAGTGTATGAGATTATTGGTTCTTGTGAGTTGGTCATGTCTTTGGACTCTAATTCCAATTCTCCCCTCTGGGGCAGTGAAAGTACCGATGATAGAGGACAAATACTTGAGGAATTTATAGCTGCCTTAGGAATGGAAGTTGTAAATGTAACTTGTCATCCACCAACATTCTCCACTGTCAATGGCCAGTCCTATATAGACCTTACTCTTGCAACAGGTGCTGTAAAGAATAGAACAAAGAACTGGAGAGTTGTTGAGGGCTATACCACTAGTGATCACAATGCCATATTGTTTAAAATAGAAAATGTTAATGAAGCTAGATATAAGTTTGATATTGAGCGTTACTGTATTAAAAGTGTAACTTGATCAGTGTTCAATGAGATGTTTATAAATTTTATAGGTAATATAAATTGGCAAAATTTAAGTATTGAAGGATATGTTAGTGCGCTGAGTGACATAATAATTAAATGTTGTGATAGGAATTTTAAGAAAAGAAATGTAAAGAGCAGACCTGTCTTTTGGTGGACTGACCAGCTGACGATGTTGCGTAAGCAAACAAATAGGTTAAGAAGACAATATCAAAGGCACAGGAGATTTGGCGAAATTGACCTGTTAACTGGGTATTTGGCCAATTATAGAGATAAGAGAAGAGAATATTGTAGGATTTTAAATGAGTGTAAAAAGTCTCATTGAGAGGCTTATGTTAAGGAGCAAGGATCCAGAGGTCCTTGGGGAATTTTTAAAATTATTACAAATAAAAAAGGAGCTCAAAATATTACAAGTACAATCGGCTTAGAAAATAATCAAACCCTAAATTGGGATGATTCAGTTAACAGGATACTAGGTGATCTGTTTCCTGAGATTGATGAAAGTTCTTTCACTCCGTCACAGGCGCGGATGAAGGAACAAAATGAGCTATATAACTCTGGAGTACTTGAAGATGAATTTTCCTTGGAAGAAGTCAGGTTGGCCGTGGACCGGGCGAGGGATGGTAAATCACCTGGGCCTGATAAAATAGAAGTAAAAGTAATGAAGCAGGCGTTTATGTTGAGTCCTGAGACATTCCTGAATCTATATAAGAACTGTTTAAAGCATGGTGCTTTTCCCGAAGCTGGAAGGAGGCCCACGTGAGGTTGATAATAAAGAATACCGATAGATTGCTAAATGAAACAGGTGCATATCGGCCTATCGCTCTTCTGTCAGTTCTGGGCAAAGTATATGAGAGGCTGATCATTGATCGCCTAATGATTAGATATGAAAATAAGTCAATGTCCTCGTTGAAGCAATATGGCTTCAAGAAAGGAAAAAGTGCCGAGGATGCTGCTTATAAATTGACCCAGACTGTGGAATTGAGCGGGGCTAGATGTGTACTTGCAATCTTCATTGACTTCCGAGGGGCCTTTGACCGGCTCTGGTGGGAGAGCGTCCTTGCTAGATTGAGAAGAGCAAAGTGTTCCAAAAATTTGTATCATGTTTTTAGAGAATACATTTCAGAAAGAAAAATAAAAGTCAGGAACAAATATTGTGAAGTAGTTAAAAATGTATCTCGCGGATGTCCTCAGGGTTCTGTGATTGGCCCCTTTGCCTGGAATATGATCATGGATGAATTCCTGGAAGAAGACTTTGACGGTGTTCAGAGTAGAGCCTATGCAGATGACCTAGTCCTATTAGTACATGGTGATTCTCGCCTTCAGCTTGAGACAAGTGCGGAAAGTGCCCTGATCTCGCTGAAGGAATGGAGTGATCATAACAGATTGGAGATTTCAATGACTAAAACTGTCCATATGCTTTTAAAAGGAAAGCTTAGTGCAAATCGTCCTCCAACTGTACGGCTGTAGCGGGAGGCTGTTCGATATGTAAGGGTGGCAAAGTATTTAGGATTGAAGCTTGAAGAGAGATTGTTTTTCACAGAGCATATTAAATATTTGAAAGACAAAGTAAGATTGTTATATTCCAAGCTCAGGAGAGTCGTGAGATGTGATTGGGGAATCAAGTCCCGTTCCTTGAATTTGTTATATGACTATTTTTTTGTTCCAATTATAACTTACGCCTCTGGAGCTTGGGCTCATCGTGTGGAAAACTCTCTTATACAAAAGTACTTAGCTCAAGCACAGAGATTTGTGCTACTAAGTGTCACTGGGGCGTACCGGACAGTCTCTACTGACGCCGTACAAGTGGTTGCATGTAGAATTCCAGCAGTATATAATGTTTTGATGGCTGGTATGTTGTACTATACAAAGCACAATATTAGGAAAACTTTACTTGGAATAACCTCTTGTCCAATACAGGATTATGTTTACTCTAGAGTTAATTTGAAGCTAGAGAAAAAGAGGATATTTTCCGAGATCGAAAGTGGCAACAAACAATCAAAGGAAACAAAAATGGCAAAATTCTAAGAAAGGCGGACAGTCTTATTTGTTCTTTCCATCTGTTCAGATTATCAATTTAAAAAATAAGCCATGGTTACAATTTGGTTTAAGGACTGTTTTTGCTTACTGGTCATGGCTTGGCAAAAAGATTATTTGAGTTGGGGCTCAGAGATTCTGACCTCTGTTCCTGTGGCGAAGTGGAGACTTCTGAGCATATAATGTTAAATTGTGATTTAAGATATATTGTGATTTAAGATATGCTTTAGAAAGCTCAGTGTGCGAGTCACACTGTTTTACAGATAGTAGACGCCCGCCTCCTCGAGGCAGGGACGGAAACCGTACTCATTAAGATACGCAAATGAAAGAAATTAAAACGTATCATTTCTAAGGACGGGCTAAGTGGCAGATTGACAAAATTGAGTTCAAAATTTTAAATTATTTTTATGTTTTTAATAAATTGTAAATTAGACTCTGGTGCCATTTTAATAAGAGACAAGACATGGATGTGCTTTTGCACTGGTAATGGTTGGCTCGAGGCGTTTTAAATGGAATGCCCATAACGCTGTCTGCGTGGGTAGCACAGTGTATCGTCAACTTCCTCCCAGCACCGGGTGGAAAAGGCCAGATTTCGAATCCCGTTGATGACGCGAGTAACTTAAATGGGCTTTTTTCATTCCGTGGCTGAGTTAGTCGGTCTCAGGCGTAGATAGGAAGGTTTTTCTCCTCAGAAACTGGGGTTTTTTCGTCCAGCAAAACAGGCAAATCGACCAGAGAACACACGAAATTTACAGACACAAAATACGGGTTAATGTATTCAATTACGGGCAACGCTAAAATAATAATAATAATAATTCCCACAGCGCTGTCCACGATGAAATGTTATTCCGGAAATGGCTTTTTCCCGATTCACGACGTTTATCCATACTGACATCGAATTACCGGATAGGTTAATGAAGTGATGCAGTGTACCTATATACCTGCCAAGCGGTGGGTCCATCCACTAGCGAGAGAGGTGACTGCGTCGTGTTGCCCAAGAACCAGGGATCCCATGAATTTCAGTGCACAATTAAAGCCATTTCATATTTAAATCATTTGCAGACAGTGACTTTCAAGGGCCTTACAGGATGTCCGCAGAAAGCACTTCGGATGAGATTTCGCGGTTGCTCTTGCATATTGCCTATAAAGAAGCAGGTAAAGAATTAAAGACTTCAGATAGAGTGAACACTTGGTTTACTTCGCAGGTCAAAGTCATATTTAAATAAAAACAAAAGCTTTAGAGAAAGAGCTTTAGGTGACCACTTATTTTTACAAATGTCAGAACGCACGGTTCATCCAACTGAAGAGCCAAGCTAAGGACAACTTAAAAGTAGTTTTGTAGTTACGTTTAAGAGTAGAGAGAGACAATTTAAATGTTGTTCCTCACTAAGGACAACTTAAAGTTAGCAATTAACAGACCCCGTTAAGGTTATTTCACTATTCACGATAAAAATATGCAGTACATATACTCAGTGATCACTGATTTATGACCACCCTCTCTGTAATGGACTATGCAGCATAGCTCGCAGTGTAAAAAGCCGAAGAGCTACATACATTGGTATCTTATGACGTACCGGTGTGTTAATTAAGAAGAACTCTTTATTGCATACAAAATGCACACCCCGTACGCAATACCCGTCACGGCTACAAGCCAGGGGTTAAGGGGTTAATTAGTACATACGTCTGTTTTGAAAAGTCCCATGAATAAGCAAAACCGAACTATTCTACTAAAAACAGAAAAACATATTCATTAATTAAGAAAATAAAATTTATAAATGAGGTTTTTATATTTCACATAACATGTGGTTCAAACATTTTCCTCTTTACTTGCATTGTTTTTTTTTCTGTTTCGAATTTTGAATCTGTTTCGCTTTTACTATCTGGATTGATTAGTGCCAGCTTCAGTCGAAGATCTGATTCTATATTCATTGAAGTTCTATATTTAGTTTTCATTGCAGTCATCGTTGAAAATCCAGCCTCACACAAGTAAATCGAATTAAATGGCATTAAAACTTTCAGTGCCTGCTCAGAAAGTAGGGGATATTCTTGGCGGATAGATAGCCAAAATCTTGTTAAGTTTGAACTCTTAAACTTCAACATTAAGCCCTCGTCAGATCTATGAATGACTCCTTGTACATCACATCTTCCGGGATCTCATTCGAGAATGCGAAAGGGTTCCTGATCCAATTCTGTGCTGTAAAATCTTCCTGGAAATATTTTTCAAAACTTGTGTGCAAAGATTTTATATGTTCGTGGATGTCTTTCTTAAGTGTCCTTGAAATGAAGAAATGAAGGTTTCAAACTTGAATTGGATAGACATTCGTAACAAACAACACACTGCGAATTGGTTCTGCTTCTGTTGCCTGATTTAATTCAGAAGCCATAAATTATATAATCAGGATCATACATCCTAATCCATGTTGGCCTGCGTCAATCACTACGACTGCAAACATTACTTTTAATGTTCACTAACCAACCTCTGAAGGAAGACTGACCGTATAAAATAAGAAGAAAAAAGAGGGGAAATAAAGAGATAAAGTTCTATGATTTAAGAAGTACAAGAAAGAAAAGAGGTATATTTTCCAAGAAGAAAGACTGAAATAATATCATAGATACGAACTGTGGAAAATAAAGAGAAGTTTTGGCTGTAGTAAAATATTATATTTAAAAAATTTACTCTCCCATGAGGGAAATTGCAGGTGGTCTCATTCACAACCCGCTTACCGGTACCGGTTAACGTACCGGAGGTTGGGAACCTCTGTACCAGAGGTAACCTGATCGTGCAAGTCAAAGTGATAAAGTAGCAGTTATGAGACGTAGTAAAGATATCACGGAGTTACAAAAAGGGTATTAAAGAAGGTGTTGTCAAAGAAGGGGTATCATATTAAGGTGCACAAAGAATGGTGTCGACCGGTCAAAACACCTCCCGCCAACAGAATTGTAAAGGATTACACAAGACGTAATATATTATTGCAATATCAACTATCGCACAGTAACCTGCCGTTCAACCCGTACAAAGCGCTGCACCCTTCGTTCACATTGCAATACAATATGGGGAATGCAAGGACAATATCCCAAATGACGATGAGCAACACACTCATTCATATGGGTTCTACAGCAGACGACCCAAAAGAAGCCCTCTCTTCACCGCTATTTATCGTCGACAGCGAATGTCGTGGTATCAACACGCTGGCTGGACACTGACGGAGTGGAAGTGGGTGTGCTGGTCGGATGAGACCAAATACCAGGCACAACATGCCGACGGACGCCTTCGTGTGTGGTGCAAGCAACACGAGTCCATGGACCCGTGGAGGGTGGTTGCTTAACATGAGGCATGATTTGCTGGCAAGTACTAGAAACGCCTGGTGCATATGGACCAACGTTTCGCTGGTCAGATCTACCAGCATCTCTGTCTGCGGGGAGCACAGTGGTATCGTCACAGTCATCCCCACACCGAGTGGAAAAGGCCCGGGTTCGGATCCTATCGATGACGCGAGGAACTTTTATGAACTTTTTTTCACTCCGTGGCGGATTTAGTCTTAGGCGTAGATAACAAGGTTTTCCCTCGGAAAAACAGAATTTTTCGTTCAGAAAAGCAAGCAAATCGACCACAGAACACATTTAATTTACAGACACAATGCACATGGAAATTGAATTATCATTCTAGGCGACCCTAATATAATAGGGGGTTTTTTTTTGGTTTTTTTTTTTCCTAAGAGTGTCTCAGGCATCTAGTGGAGTCAATAGCGGCTGTTATCCGTGCAAATCGTAGCCCAACATGGTATAGCGTAGGTGGTTGCAATTCAATGATAACTTGAGTGTCCCTAACTGGCCTACTCCAGCACTTTTTACAAAGAATATTAAAAGAAGATATTATTCCAAAATAATGGGACGCGATTACAAGAAATCCATAGCTAATATTAACAACTCTAAATCCATTAACAATGTCAGGCCTTTTGCCATTAGATGCCCTCCGCAAAAACTTTTCAAAAAGGCAGTGCTAAACCCCCTCAATCAGGTGGGTGTGTCTTAAGCCTTAAGGCAATTAAGGCTATCAGTAGTTAGCATATTGTGTTTTATTGAATGTATCCTTCGGTCGGTGTTCTGTTTGCTGGACGAAAAACCCAAGTTTCTGGGAGAAAAAAAGTCATGAAATCCTTGGCTTTTAGCTTCCGGAGTTCAACAGCACTGTGAAAAAATTCCAAAAAAAAAGCAGAACTCGAAACTGGAATTTTCCTACCCAGTGTAGGTGGACAATAATTGGGTATTGGGTATGTCGAGAGGTCCCATTTTCTTCATATCTTTAATCTTTGCTTGTGAGGTTCCAGTTTGAGAAACCTCAATCCTAACAATTTTGGCGATTCAAAATTGTTAGGTTGTTGTCCCCACCTTCTATTTGCGATTCTTTTGTTGATTTCTCTGTTCTTCCATCAAGTTTTTCTGCTTTCCGGATAAACGGGATTTATCCGGAAAGACGGATTTTTCCAGTTCCTCTGATAGGAGGGCTCTGAATGTGGCCGAACGTCATAAACTCCAAGTCTGTGGCACTATTTGCGGCCGTGTAATGCAAAATTTAATTTTTGAGCTGTCCCTCGGGAGGGGATTAATCAAATCAAGGTATTTACCAGGTTTAGAGTTTCTACTTGCTTGTCAAGTAGATAGGATGTCGACGGCCAATGGCATGCCTTCCTGCCCGTCACGTGACCGAGTTGTTGTTTTAATGTAGGCTGGGGAAGGAGCAATGGCACCCAACAATGAACATAATTAGATCACACAAAAACAAAATCAACCAGGATTTTAAAATATGAAGATATATCGTTATGTAAATTATATAGGCAGTAATCAGAGCTCGAGTTCGTTGTCCTACACAATTTTTCTATCTTCTGTAACAATATTAAGCAATAAAAAGACGATTGTTAATTCACCAATGCTTTCATGTTATATATGGCGTAAGTGGGCCCAACCTATATGGCGTAAGTGGGCCCAACCTATATGGCGTAAGTGGGCTGCTCGTGCTAACGTGAGCGGCATAAGGTAAAAATTTTTAAAAGTTCCATAGATAACAAACGCCTTAGAAGGTTGGGTAAATAATAATAGCAATAGACTCACCACATCTTCTAGAATCCTCTAGTCGTCACGAAAATCCAATTCGATCACTTTTAACCACTTTTTAAAGTTGGTGGACAATGATTATAACCACTGGCTATAATGACCGTCCTCTAGTACTCGACAGTCCAAAGCCGACAACAGCACAAATTTGATCGGTAAGTTGGCGCCAACTGCATGACAAGTACTAAATTCACAAACAAGGATCTACGTGAATTGGGGCAGTCACCATGGCTGTGCCGAAGTGCTACAAATGTTGTAAATTTGGCCACACACGTTCCCAGGCTGTTGCGACCAGTAGTCACTGCTCAGAAAAGTGGCACGGTTTTAAGTTATATCCAAATAATAATAGCCTGTTTGTGCAAACTGTAAATCCCGAAAAATGGATCATGCCCACTCAATAAATACGCTGTGTACATAAAGGCCAAGAGTTATCACCAATCAAAGACCGACCATGGCAGCACGCTCTAAAAGATATAATATTTCAATGATTAAATTCTTCCAAATTAATGCACAGCGGGCAAGAGCAGAGGCCGACCAAATTCAAACAAAAGCAGATGAAGAAAATTCAGATATAATAATCCTCCAAGAACTGTATACCCTCATGAGACAGATCAGAGGATATCCACTAATCTATAAAATGATTCCATAAGAAGAAGATACGCCGCGGACCGCAATCTCGGTGCGAAAATCACGAAATCACTGCTACCGAAATCTCATAATTATGCACAACCTGGGCAGTTTGTGCCCATATTATTAGCTCAATAGAAACTTCTATGTTATATCTTTGTACTGCAAGCCAGAGGAGGACATTACCTTTGCCACTACATACCTTGAGAATATCTTGCGAACTCTTCCAAACGAGAAGATAATCTTTGGTGTTGATGGCAACTGCAGGTTGCAAGGCTGGCATAGCACCATTCTGGACAGACAGGGTAGAAGAAACGGTTAACAGCTTGAGCAGATCCTGTGCAACTCGCCTTCTGTATTGCTAAATCAACTAAACAATCTACCAACCTTGGGCAACATGAGTCAGAGGCGACCATTGACATCACCTTTGCCACTAAAACTATTGCGGGCAATATGACCGCATGGACAGTTCAAGACTCATGAACCACTTTGGACCACGGGGTCATTATATACCAGCTCACCAGAACCATTGTAAGATTTCCTGCTTCTAAGCGAAATCTTAACAGACACACAATAAGGAAGCCAACTGGAGCTCTTCAGGATCTCACTGACCACTTCCACGAGACAGATGACAATAGAGCAAAACCAACAGCAACAGTCAAATGCACTCCAACGGTAAATAATAAGGATAATTACTAGTGCATGAGATAAGGCAATAAGAAAGAACCCTGCAGCCCTTGTGGATAGCACAGTTGGTAGGATCACCGTCCTCCCCACACCGGGTGGAAAAGACGTGAGTTCGAATCCCGTCGATGACTCGAGGAATTTTTATGGGTATTTTTCACAACGTGGCTTTCACATTTTTCACAACTTGGTCTCCCAACCATTACCTGCACATCTTCAATTGTGACAGTTACTTGGAAGTGACTAAACTACAGAAAAGGACCTTGCCTCTCGACAATGACTTGTGCGCCAAGTGGCAATCAATACCAGATTGTCTGGTATTTTCTGACTCCCCATTCCCTTGTCCCACTCGTCTAGTGGAGTTTACTACACCTGATAATTTTGAGGACGCCTTCCTCTACGCCTCAATATTTCTTACTATTTCACCCCACTTGACTTTCATATTCCCCAACCTGTTCATATATACACTGTGCTGCCACTTTATTAGGTACACCACTGCTGTGCGCACAAATGGCTTGTCCCACAACGTTGCAACAATAAGGAACAATAAGGACGTTGCAAGTCACATGACCGCAGTTGTGGATATAAATGCAGCAGAACACCCTTTCTAGTATCACTTAAGCGTACAAACCGTAGCAAGAACGGGGAAAAGGAGTGATCTAACGGACTTCGAATGTGGCATGGTAGTAGGTGCAAGACGTGCTGGACAAAGCATCTCTGAAACGGCAGTTCTCCTGTACGTTTCACGCACCACAGTTTCAAGGGTGTATAGAGAATGGTGCAACGAACAGAAAACATCCTCTCAACGGCACTCCTGTGAAAGAAAATCGCTTGTTGATGAGAAGTCAGAGGAGGATGGCTAGAATTGTGCAAACAAACAGATGGGCCACAATGTCGCACATCACGTTAGAATACAACCTTGGTGTGCAGAACAAAATATCGCAAGGGGTCACTAGTCGCACTTTGTCGAGAATGGACTACAACAGCCGATGGCCACATCGCGTACCTTTGTTATCAATGAAGAACAAGAGAGCACGCCTCCTGTGGGCACAGCAACAACAGCACTAGACTATCGAGGATTGGAAAACAGTTGCTTGGTCTTCCTGGTGCATCATGTTGATGGAAGGTTCAGAATTTGGTGAAAACAACATGAATCCATGGACCAGTCATGTCAGACGACTACAGTGCAAGATAGTGGGGACAGTGTTATGGTGTGGGGAATGTTTTCTTGGCACACGTTGGGTCCATTGATACCCATATTTTCACGTCTGAATGCCACATCGTACCTAAACATCGTTGCTGACCAAGTGCATCCGTTCATGTTGACAGTTTATCCTCAGTCAGATGATTACTTCCAGCAGGATAATGCGCCGGTGCACAAATCCCGAATCACTATGGAATGGTTCCAGAAACATGTCAATGACTTTTCTTTGCTGCAGTGGCCCGCTCAGTCCCTGGATCTCAATCCTATTGCGCATCTTTGGGATGAGCTGGAAAGGGCTGTTCGCTGCAGGCCTACACCGCCGTCGAATCTCAAGGAACTGCGTGACACATGCATGTCTGCCCGATACTCCATTCCTGCATAACGTTTTCAGCATCTTGTTCAATCCATGCCTAGACGAATTCAAGCTGTTTGAAGGCTAAAGGAGGCTCAACACGCTACTCGGTAGGTGTACCTAATAAAGTGCAGCACAGTGTATAAGAAGAAGAAGAAGAAGAAGAAGAAGAAGAAGAAGAAATCTTTATTGCATACAAAATGCATATGCCGTACACAATACCCTTCACGGCTACAAGCCAGGGGTTTACAGTAAAGGCTAATACACTGCAATAAAAAAGAATGAGATAGGAGAAAAAATAATCTTATTACTAATTATACAAGTGTAATGAAATGAAAGCAAATGAAAAATTTACATATGAACGTATATACACAACAGCATGTTATCATGCTAATTTATCCTCCAGGGAGCAGTCCTCTTACAGTGTTGGAGTCATCTGAGCAGGCGCAGAAAGTTGGAGCAATGTAGTGAGGGATCCATGGGAGTGATGGAGAGGTCCTTGGGAGCAGGTTCTAATGCCCTGTGACATGGTCCTGAGAAGGAAGTCGATGGAGTAAGTTCTGCCTGTATTTTTTATCCAATGCGAACTTGTAGAGGTCGCCATCCAAGGAGTATACGTACTGCAGCATTTGCACGGGTATGAAGCAATCGGATAACTTTAACCGGTTTGGGGTGGCCTGGAGGACTGGATTGGCCCGAAGGCTTGGGACCGGGATCCTCCAACCGCAGTTGGCCCAGAAGTCTGGGTGCGAAATAATGCCAACCATCATTTTTACAGAAAAGACGAGTCTTCTCTCATGGATAATGGCAGGAAGACGTCTGATGTTTAGAGATGCTGCCATCTGGGTGGTCCTTCGTGCAGGGGGAAGTCGGAATTTCCATATGGCCCACTTCAATAGCCAAAATTCGCCCGCAAAAATCCGTCTTAGATGCGTTGCGGCAGTTGAGGTCCAGACTTCTGCTCCATAAAGAATGACCGGATAGACACACGTCTTAATATACCTGCACCCAACGGCCTGGTCATGGACATGCATAAGTTGTTGCTTAAGCATCCACCGGAGTCGACAGAATTTTTTTTGTAGGTGGTCTATGTGTGGTATAAAGGAGAGCTTCTGGTCAAAAATAACGCCCAGGTCGGTGTGTTGCTGCACAGCAGAAATCGCGGATCCTCTTATATTGGGTTGCACCATCGTTGGGTTCCGTTTGAGCGAGAAAGTGAGCTGTTTCGACTTCTCAGGATTGATGTGAAGGCCGAAACCGGAGAGGAAGGCCTCGACGTTCTGGATTTTATGTTCGATTACGACATTTGTGTAGTCAGTAGTGTCTCCGGGGTTGATAACAGTGAACAGCTTTATATCATCGGCGAAGGTGATAATATCAGTTCGGCCCGTCACGAAAGGCAGAAGAACGGCTGAGAACAAAATACCAGAGAGGACCCCACCTTGTGGGACTCCAGTTGTAATATTTCTGGTGTAGCGTCGATTGGCATCGCGAACAATAATCGTCCTATTCTCAAGCATTGACTGAATGAACCAGAGCACGTCTCCGCCAATGAAGTAATACTCACGTAATAGCCTTATCAACGCGTGAACGGATACGGAATCAAATGCTGCCTGGACGTCGATATAAGTAACGGTGATTTCCGAACCGTGCTCAAATGCTTCGAGGATCTTGGTAGCGGTACTGACTAGATTTGTAGCGGTGGATCTTGACCGGGTGGCATAGTGGATCTGCGGTGGCTGATGTGGCATTATTTGTGTGGTTAACGTTTTCAGAAGAGATTTCTCAAATAGCTTTAGTAGGCTTGATGCAGAAGAAATAGGACGGAAGTGACTGGGCTGAGAAGCAGAGCGTATTTTTGGCAGCGGTCTTACTAGATAGACATGCCACATAGGAGGGAAGAATTTTTGATGAAGGATTTTGTTGAATAATGACAGAATGGGATATAGGTCCTGTCACTGAAAGTTTAGGCAACTAGGTGGCAAGACCTGTCAGAGAACAATGGGCAGCCTCGCTTACCTCCTAGACGCCAGTACGGGAACGTGGGGTCCCATTAGGGGTTCTGCGACCAAAAGCCGGACGGTAACAACAGCACCCAACATAATTCTCACATACCACACAAAATACATTTCTGGCCTTTACAGAGTAATGTATAAAACTTATGGCGCAGTTGTGGAAAACCACCGGTGGCGCCCCCTCCCCAAACACTACGTACACTACGATACCCGGCTCCGCCTTCGAATATTCGATTGAAGGCTCATATATTTGTAGGTTTTAGCAGTTAACACACCTTGGGATTTTGCTTTCAAGAAATTGTAAGTTTGATCATCACATTATTAATACAATTCGCCCAGCAAGAAAACAAGGATTTATTAAGAGATGGACACGCTTGAATAGGAATCCGCTTTTCTCAATTATTCTTTTAAAATTCTTTATATTACACAACACAGAATTTCTTCCATTGCTTTGAAATCCATACACCAGCCATCTGAAACATCTACTATAAAAATACAAAGTCCTGTCACAATTACTTCACCAGAAGCGGATCAATACCTCACTATAAGGTCAATATTCTTCCTCAGGATATAGAAGCAACTGTGCAATTGCATCAGATGTGATTCACTTGATATTCGAGGGCTTTGCACCATCCAAACTGCTCCATAAAACCTTCATCGGACTTCATTCAGTATTTCTCTTCCTCTCTCAGCATGGATTCAGAGCTAGTAGATTTGTGTTGTTGTTGTTGTAGGGTTTTAGAAGCATCAGCAACTAAGGCCATATTGCTCCGTGTGTATTGTTTGCGTGCGGTTTGAGGTCGATTTTCGTTTTGCTGGACGAAAAACCCAAATGTCCGGGAGAAAAAACCATACCACTCACGCCTGAGACCAACTAACTCACCACGTTGTGAAAAAGATCCGTACAAATTTCACACGTCATCGACGAGATTCAAACTAAGGTATTTTCCACCCGGTGTGGGGAGGATGGCGATTCTATCAACTGTGCTACAGCGAGGGCTTGATTGATGATAAATTGTCATGTGCAGCTGGCACATGAAAAAATTTAGTTTTCAGTTTTCTGAGCCGATAAGTTTTCCTTGTTAATGAAGTGAAGTTATAAGCATCTATAAACTTCAATGAATTCACTCAGAATGCTCACAGACTTCTCCAGGACATCGCTCAACTAATTGTGAACGACACGGTTAATTCAATTATTTTAATTGCCTAAGCACTATAAAACTTTATACTTCGTGCACAGACATCTGTGATTAACAGTTTAAATATTTAATTGTAAATACCCTAAATACTTTGTAAATAATGTAAATTTTTTCTTGAAGCCATTTTATTCTTTTTTGTTTACTATCATTGTCCTTTCAACAGTACTTTTGGATTTCATTTTATTCTTACACTGAGTGGACAGAAATCATGGGACACCTACCAGTAACGGGTAGACCACCTTTCGCCCGGATAAGAGCAGTCATATGGCGAGGCATTGCGTCCACTAGTTCATGAAAGCGTTCCACAGATATTTCCTTCCATGCTTGCTGCACAGCTGTCCATAATTCCGTCGCATTCCTGGGTGGAGGATCCAACGCACGAAAGGACCTTTCCACAGGATCCCAAAGATGCTCCACAAGGTTCATGTCCGTTGAACGGGGAGGTCATTCCATGGTGGTAAAATCTGCTGAATGCTCTTAGCACCATTTTCTAGTCACTACGGCTCTGTGGGGAAACGCATTGTCCTTCTGGAAAAATCCATTGTCCTGTGGGTACACGATGAACATGAAGGAATATAGATGGTCTGCAACGATGGACACGTAATCTGGACCGTTCAGAGATGAGTCTAGACGTACAAGAGGTCTCAACGTGTGCCAGTTGAACACGTCCCAGACCATTACCGACAGTTCACCTGCCTGAATAGTTCCTTGTTGATATGACGACTGCATAGCTTCGGGTACGCACCCTCCCGTCCGCTCGAAATACCTGGAAACGGGACTCATCGGACCAGGAGGCCTGTCTCCAATCATCCAAGGGCCGGTGCCGATGTTCTTTCGCACAGTTGAGGCGTGATGTTAGCGATGGGACTCTGGTAAGTCGGAGGCTTCCGTAACCTGTTGTGGCTGATGGTCTTGGTGGAGACGTTTCTAGCAACTCCCTCGTTGAAGTCGGCAGTGATTTGTGCCACTGTCGCTCTCCGGTTGGCTGAAACAATGCGAGACAGGCGTCAACGGCCACGTTCATCCACCACCTTTCTCTGCCCATAACGCTGTCCACGATGAGACGTTATTCCGGAAATGGCATATTCCAGATACACTTGAAACTGTGGAACGGGTACAGTGCGATTTCTGTACCATCTCCGCGATAGAGTGACCGATGCGTTGGGCAACCATTATCATCCCTCTCTCAAAGTCGGTTAACTCACGACGTTTATCCATACTGACATCGAATTACTGTCTAAGTGAATGCAGTGATGCATCGTACCTATTACCTGCCGAGCGGTGGGTTCGTCTATTAGGGAGAGGGGTGACAGCGTCGCGTTGGTGTCCCTTGAATTCTGTCCTTTCAGTGTATATTGGCAATAATATCGTCAACAAAATAATTTTTTGTCGTTTAAGTCAGCTAAGCAAAATAAAAGTTATTCCTGAGATTAATAACAGTAACTTTAATAATAGTAACTTTAATGAGTTAAAGTTACTTATTAAAATCTTATTAAAGAATAAGTCGGAAACTTAAAAAAAAAATGCTGTGGCTCTTTTTGCGAAAATCATCTATCATAAAATAGAAAAATGAGACAGAATGTTGGAATACAGCATTAATGCGGAGAGATATAATTGAGGTGGATAAGGCACTAAAGGGACTGAGTAAAATTAATGAGATTAATGAGGATTAAATAAGGGAGAACTGATCTCTGTCGAAGATCTGTTCTCCCCAAATATAAAATATTAGGGAATGACAGGAGGTCGGATCTCATGAAGTTCAGCTATGGGCAGGGGGTTGTCGAACATTGGAATAAATTGCCTCTCAACGTGTGAAGCAGCGAGTCTCGCTAAGTTTAAAGCACAACTGATTACATTGCGGGATGGGAATAGTATGAATAATATATTTTATTGGAATTTTATTATTACTATTGGCTGATGCAGAAAAAGTTCGCTTCCTTTTTTATGGGCATTTTTCACAACATGAATGGGTTAGTAGGTCTAGGGCGAGGGATGCAAAGTTTTGATTCTGGAAATTCAGCTCCAGCAAAGAGGCAAACCGATCGAACAATACAGCAATTACAGATGGTTGGTTGGTTGGTTGGTTGTTGTAGGGTTTTAAGCGCATCAGCAACGTAGGCCATATTGCGCCGTATGTCTGGAAATTGCACGTGTTCTGTGGTCAATTTGCTGTTTGCTGGACGTAAAACCAGAATTTCTGGAAGTATAAAACCATGCCACCCTCGCCTGAGACCGATTAACTCAGCCGCGTTGTGAAAAAGCCCATAAAAATTTCTCGCATCGTTGACGGGATTCGTATTCAGGTCAGGTCTTCTCCACCCAGTGTGGGGAGGACGGTGATTATACCAACTGCTATTCACGAGTGCAAACGCAATTGCAACCTCATGTTGCTGTTTATAAGCTTTACGGCGCAAGGGCATCAAGGCGCATATGGCCATGTGGCCATAATGTGCCCTGATGCCGCATAACCTCACTTGCTTAGGCACTTAACACACATCTAACCACTTTATTTTTTGATTTTTTAAACTTTATTATTATTATTATTATTTGTATTTATTTTTTTTACTTGGTCCCCGTGACCCTGGCGGGGACTAGCTAGAGAATGACAGTTCCTACTGCCTGGCTCAACACCTCGAGGTGATAGTCGGGCAATGTGAGGTCCCACTAGAGGCCCCGAGCCAGAAGAACAACAACATCTCTGCACAAACCACACAATACTCGCACTTCTGGCATTCCCAGAGATACCTGTTTACTTCACATGAGTACCGACGGCACAGTTGTGGTGGTGTCTTGCCCTTAACACTACGACACTATTACTATGACTATGACATCTAACCACTTAACTGGCTTGGCAGAAATTGGCTCCTCCACAGACATACACGGCTGATATGAGGGTGTCATATTCAGGTGTCTTCTAAACCAGTGCTTCTCAAACTATCTGTGGTGAAGGACCAGTTTCTTTTATTTCCAATCCGTCGCGGACCGGTAACGTCCACGACCAATTTCCAATTCGTCGTGGACTGGTGACAAATATAGGAGATATAATCATGTTGCATCATAATATTAATATACAGGCCATAGTATTGGAATAATTGGTTTTTAGTAAGGGATTCCAACTGGCACAAATCCAAGCTGCACATAAATCGGTGCAATCAGACTAGACTTTATATATAGTCACTAATAGCAGCTGACTTTTATCATTTCGTATAAAATAGTGATGAACGCTTTTATAATCATATTGTAAGTCTGACTAAAAGATTTTCTTCTAAAATAAATGTGCTTTATGACTTTAATTGGTTCCAAATTTTTTTAAACAAAATAACTGAACTTAATACTTAGTGCGCTGTGCGCTCGAGCATTTTTTTTTAGTAAATTAAAATCCCGACGTCATAAAAAAACCTTTTTAATTACTAGAAGATGAAGATAAAAATACTGTTTCAGTAGCTTGAATAGAAAAAACCTGCGGACTTTTACTCCAGAGAGAAATTTTTCAGCCCAAAGTAAAAACTCTTGAAGACAAGAAATTAAAACCAAGACTGCATCCCAACTCCCAAACCTTCATCAATTCAAACTTTTTTTTTTCGCAGACAATTTCAACAATGTGCCTCGCGCGAACTTCATGAGCTGACTTAATATGAACGCCTTCAAAAAGAAAGTTCACGACCACCGCACGCAACACCATGGGAATGAGCGTGAAATTAATCAAGTAATGACGTACAGAGAAACGGCTCAAGCCTTAAATCCTATTCTTCACGCTTCTTTCCCCCTTAAAAAACTCTGGCATAATCTCTTCCCTTCAACAACAATGAGGCAAATGAGTTTGCAGATTTAATCGCCCCAAAAGAATGAACTTCCCTCTTGCAGCAAACGCTGACGTTCCCGCTGCTTCTGATTACCGACGTCCGTCCGTTAAGTCGTCACCTGCTCATGTTACACTCCATCTCCCTCCCGTCATTAGGTGACAAGCGAACCTGGGGACAGGATGGTCTCGAAGGGATATGAAGTGGCGTGTTCTCTGCTAGACAAAAGGAGAGCAATGGATAAGCCGATAAAACTAATATATCAGGTTCTTATTGCATCTCCTATGGTGCCAATCTGTTTTACACATTGAAAATTAATGCTAAAGCTGAGGAAAGAGCATATTTGCTGATTTATGGTGTTTGATTCGCTCCTTCTGGCTTCGAACCCCCCCCCCCAGCAATATACCAGCATTTTATATGCTTTAAATATAGCATCTTTCGTGCTCCTGTTTCTTTATTTGCTAACCTGCATGGCCCAGATCAGAGAGGGTTAACAACTTCACAATAGCTGTTTTATTTCAGCGGACAGCTAGCAATGAGCTGTCAACATTTTGTGGATGCGTATGGGCTCCAGCTCGCAGTGTGAAAATTTGAATCCCTGTACGTTACAGCAGGACCGCAGCAGCCAGCCCTCCAAAGGAAAAAAAAAAAAAATGGTAAACTGCAGCCATTATCAACCTACTGCAGGATGGAAGCCTCCTCAACAATTCGTGTTGAGGGAATTGGACCATAGTCTGCCACGCTGGTCCAGTGAAAGTTGGCAGATCGACCGCATTTAGCAGTCAGGGGCTTGAATTCCGGTCTACTCAAAGAGTGCTACTGCACTCCCGCCCATGACCACTCGGCTACGGTATTCCAAATATAAAGTTTTATTAAGTTGCGAGTACTGGATAACTGGATCAAGGGTTTTGTACCTTCTAGTACGTCTGTTTTAATAAAATTAAAATTTTATAAATATCTGAAAAATGAAGACATAAGTGGTACAATCACTAAAGACCACAAATTGCAACTAACGCGTGAATTTTCCTGCAAACTGCAACAAGATAATGCTTGTGAGGTTGTACTACTACAAGTAACCCCGCTTAATTAAACAGCCTGAACAAACAAAGGATAAAAATTTGTTTTTAAGTGTGAACGAATGAAGTCCTTGCCTTATTCCAAATAAAATTTTGTTATTAATGGATAAGACGTCCCCTCATTTAAAAAAGTTTCAGAATAATTAGGAATCTTCTCTCAAATTAATCTACAGATCAACTTAGAGGCGTTAGCATGATTTCATTTCAATTTTCTTTAGTCAAAACGAATTAGGACAAATGTTAGCTAAGCAACTATTGGATTTTGCATGCAGAATTTAAATTAAAGCATATAAAGAACTGAATTTGTTAATTTCTTGTGTAATTAGCAGACCTCACTCCAGCATCATCTTTTTCAAGGTACGTGCAATTAAATTCTTAAGACTGAAAAAGGACAAAAATCTGGGCCTACAAAGAACAGGCTCAGCAAAAGCACTGCGGGCGTTCTGGGTCGTGAAACTTCACCTCTGCAGATTTCACAATAAAACAGCAATCACACAGTTTCCCCTATATTATTTCAGCTGCATCCTGGGATATGCCATGGAAAAATTTGTCTGCCGCTCCTCACAAGTCCAGCCTGAAGAAACTGGAATCTAGAATTTTTGGTCCTAAAGTGGGACAACAATTGGGCTATTACCTTATACTACCTCCAAATCACAGCTCTGCATCAACCTCCGCTACACATCTGTCCAGTACTTAACACAATGTGGAAAATCACAATGGAATCTCTGCTCCGAAGTTCTCAACTTTATCAACATCTGGGATATCGTGGGCTGGAAGATCTCGGGTAGAGCTCTCAGAAGTCCTCCAGTCATCTGCTCGAACCTACATAAGCTCTCAACTTTCAAATAGAACTTTCAAACAGCAGCATCTACACTGAATAGGTCCGCATTGTTTTGACTTGTGGTCCAGGGATTCGGCTATAGAGACAATAAGCGCAAATTCCTCTTCAAATCTCTGCAAAATACTTGTACATCTCGCTGCAAATCAATACTGACCCATTAGTGAGAGATATTTGTACTATTAATAAAGATTCACTAATTCATACTGTATTAGCTTTATTCAGTAATTTTATTTCATATACCCAGTAAGACTGCTAGATTCTCCGGTTTCTGTAATGGGAATAAAGAATTTTATGAATATTATTATTATTTTCCCCTGATGAGGGAGGGGATTCCATCCCATGACTGGTACTAGTAACAATTTAGACTTTTTGGAGGTCCTTGTATGTGTTCTCTGTGAGAAATAATTCTGCTAGGCTGTTATGTAGGGACTTTGGCACTATACTGATGGTTGACACGATGATCGGGACGGTCGTTACTTGTTGCATATACCACATCTGTTTAATCT
This sequence comes from Mastigoproctus giganteus, assembly GCF_048544385.1. NCBI lineage: Eukaryota > Metazoa > Arthropoda > Arachnida > Uropygi > Thelyphonidae > Mastigoproctus > Mastigoproctus giganteus. The sequence continues at coordinate 90,470,323 of NC_143582.1, read as the reverse complement.
CCTGTTTTAGATCCGTGTACTTCCTGATCGTGGGTTTTCTGGTTGCAGTGTTGAGCACATAGGTAGCGCTTTCCTTCTTGTCTTGTCCGTTATTATGGCGTAATCCCAGTACAGGCTGTGGGTTGGGGGTCTCTATATATAGGCAGAATATATAGGTGGAATACGGCCTAGGGCCCCCGTGGGTAGCACATTTGGTAGAATGGCCGTCCTCTCCCCAACACTAGGTGGAAAAGACCTGAGTTCGGGTACCGCCTTTTTCACAATGTAGCTGAGTTAGTCGGTCTCATATGAGGGGTAGCCTGGGTTTTTCCAGCAAACAGAAAATCGACCTCAGAATACACATTTTACAGATAATATACACGGAGCAATATGACCTTAGTTGCGGATGCTCCTAAAACTTCACAACAACTACAGCAGGATAGAACATAATTATGACGTACTTGTCAGGTTCTCTGATATAAAAAAATTCCGGATAAATGTTTGTAGAAAGCCTCGAATTCACAAGTCATACAGATCACGTAAGACTCCATATTTCCAACTAGTTTCGAAGGCCTTTTCGATGTCGAGGCATATAATTACTATACGATCATTCCTTAAAAGGACGTTATTACAGACGTTAGATTCTTTTATTACCATGAGATCCAACAACGGCATATCTTTCCTGAAACCTGCTGATTTAGGTTAAGAAATTTTTAGGATTCTAAAAACCACAGTAGACGACCAAGTATTATTCGTTCTAAAATTTTGGACAGGGAACTGGTAAGAGCTATTCGATGGTAGTTAATTGAATTTGAGTGGTCCTTTTCTTGTTTTGGAAAAGTAAACATTATAGAGTGTATCCAGCGTGTGGGGTAAGTTCCTTCGAAGTTCCTTCTTAACTTTTATTATAAAAAGTTAGTGGGACGAGCAGCGACTCTTCACTAAGTTGCTGGATCGTTTGATAATAGATCCCATCTAGACCTACTCCACTTGGTTTTGCTTTAAGTAGTACTGTATGTGGCGCGGTTATGGTGAGAGGTTTTTTATTTTCAGCTTGCTGTTTATGAACAAAGAAGGATGAGGAATGTGAAGCTGTAGCAGAATGCTTTTCGAAGATATATCCCAGAATATTTGCAATCTGTTCTGACTCTGTGATATCTTGTCCATTCCATTTTATGATTACAGTTGAGGTTCCCAAGGTTTTTCCCAGTGATCTGCCTGATTTTCTTCCATAATGACGGTATGTCTGTTTACTGAGGAAGGAAATTGCATCCAACTTTCTTTCTGACTTTTCTGCCTGATACTGTGAGCCTTCGCCCTTGCTTGTTTATATTGACGAGGTTTTCAGCTGTATAAAATTTCCGAAAGCGATTCCATGCCTTATTTTTTTTATTTTCGCTACATAACAGGCATTATTCCACCAGGACTTAAATTGCATTTTTCCGTTTAGTCTGTGGAACAGTTTCTTTTGCTGCACTGGTAATTGTGTGCATGCAGTTTCTTCATCTATATCTATATACGATTTCAGTTTCTTCTAAAATGGCACACCCACTACTTTTTTTTACATTTGCTGCTTTAAATTTCCAATTTTCATTTTGTGCGGATATCGGTGCATTTCTTGTAATCAAAGTAACATGCAATTGGACAGTGATCACTAATGTAGCGGTCACTTATGGTTGCCCATTCTGTAAGAGAATATAATGGTGAGCAGACAGTGAGATCAACTGCTGAACTTACTCATGTGGGCTGGTGAACGTATGTGCGCCTATATTTAAGAGAGATAGGTTATTTTATATCAATACATTTTTCAATCATTTTTTCTCTTTTATTCAGCTTTTCAGATCCCTAGGGAAAAGTGGGATCGACTAGAGATTTCGGTGAAAGTCATTTTGAATGGGATGGATACAAATAATCAGAAGTTAAGGAGGAGTCGGCTTGATCTTCACAGAACACTATCAACCATTAACGCCCAACTTTGAAGCTGTACCTCCAGATATAAGTTAGCGTAATATATCTTTCCACAGAAAACACTGAGGAATCAAGAGCAGAACTACACAAGTAGGCTTCCAAACCATAGTGACATGTGATTTCAACATGATTACACCAAGCTAGCAGGCTGAGATAGACAAAAAAGAACAGAAACCTCGGGCGACAACCTGTGGAAAACTGTTCAGACTTAACTAAAGGAACGTTTTTACCGTGAGGACCTTTCTTAAAATATGTATTAATCACACACATCGCTATTAATGATGACATTGTAATTTAATTTTTCATTGCACTGCAATATTAAAAATCACAGCTACAACGTTCGGGTACAGGAGTTAAATTATTAATTATAATTGCAAATGTTATCTATGGATGAGGATGATTGGATTTTAGGAGCATCAGCGACTAAGGCCATGTTGTTCCGTGTATATTGTCTGTAAATTTCATGTTCGCGAGACGAAAAACCGAGTTTGCCGGAGAAAAAACCATGCTATCCTCGCCTGAGACCGACTAACTCAGCCACGTTGTGAAAATGACCTTTAAAAATTCCTCCGGCCATAGACGGAATTCGAACTCAGTTCTTTTCCACCCGATGTGGGGAGGACGGCAATCCTAATTTGTAGGTAGATATACTCTACAACAACATGTATTGATGCATTTTATTTATAAAATTATAAATAGACAGCAAGAAACTTCGGACGGGTATAAGAGACAATTATAGGGGTTGTGTAAGAATTACTAAAAAGATCGTATTACAAAAGTAGATATAAGATGCTCAAAAATATGGTCATAGTATGATATCAGTACGGCGTATGATCCCCTCCAAAGACTAAACAGGCCTAACAGCGGTGAACATGCTCGATATAAGGGCCTCTATAAGAAATTCTGTAGCAACAAATCCCATTCTTTCACCAGCGCAGACCTTAGCTCACAAAGTGCTGTCGGCTTGTAATGCGACGCCCAAGGGAGTCCCATACATGTTCGATCATATTTAAGTCTGAATGGCTACGGCAGTCATTGGATATCTTCATTTCAAAATATTCCTCCACCACTTGAGTTCTATGTGCAGTGGCGTTGTCGTGCATGAAAAGAAAATCAGGGCAAACCGCACCGCTAAAAAGTCGCATATACGGTTCAAGAATTTGTTCTCGGTACCTCTGTGCAGTTACCGTACCCTATCAAAAACATGAAAAGGGGTGCGGCCATTGATCTTTATTCTGCCCTAAACGAGAACACCGCCTCCATCGCACGTATTCCTTCCTCTGATGTTGGAGGGATGGTACCACATTCCTTGTTGTATCCAGATAAATTAAAGTCTAGAATCTCTTTGTAGATTGAAACAGAACTCATCAGAGAAGGGAATTGTACCTAATTTTGTCTCGCTTCAAATCAAGCTGCACGAGTTACACCACGTTTTCTATTTGTCATGTTAAATTTGCGAGGAGTGTAATACTACTAATAATAATAATAAAAGAAGTCGACAGAAAAGTGAAGGCCATCCTCAAGAAAGACAACATCCACAGCCAACACGAAACCTACAATCAGAGGAGCGAAAAATACCTTAATACGCTCAAGCAGAAACTCCTGGCACTCAGCAAGAGACTTCGCTCTTAGAGGGAGAATGCCCAAAGGAAAACAGACAACAGGACATTTTAAGAAAACCAGAGAGCCTTCTACAGGAAAATCGAACAAGGGAAGAAAGGCAACGAACAAGGGAAGGAAAGATGTACAACAGTCGATCAGGAAGTTCCACAACTGGCGAAACCCAGAAACTGATAACATCCGCAATTACTGGTACAAGAGGAAGTTCAGCTGCGCACACACAGGCACATAGCGGAGCAGTTCACCCAGATGATAATGCACCCTGAATCGAAATCTATGCCGCAACCGAGAATCAACTCCAACAGCTACTCCGGATCACTGAAGACTTCAGCACTGACAGCAGGATGGAATTCGGCCTACATAAATGCAAGACCCATGGACGGACTGCATCAAAGACATCCAATCAGACGAAACTACAAGCTGAAGTTAAGCCATGACAGAGAGAGAGAGAGAGAGAGAGAGAGAGAGAGAGAGAGAGAGAGAGAGAGAGAGAGAGAGAGAGAGAGAGATGTTCGCAGACCAACCTGTTAGGAAACAAGGAGTTCAAAGGCCGCCTCACTGAGAAATACCATCAGAGAGTGACAAACCTGCTAAAATCAAAGCTGAATGACGGGTACATAATCACAGTCATAAAACGTATGCAGTCCTAGGACTAACATATTCCTTCGGGATCACAGATTGACCAACACCGAGCTGGGGAAAATTATGATATCGACCAGGATAATGATGACTAAGAGGCGTGAACACCACCCGATGTCAGACATCGAGAGACTGGCCATAGCCTGCAAAGAAGGAGGGAGGGATTGAGTGACCTCACTGAACAAGAGAAGAAGGCGATTGATAACTTGTGGGATTACTTCCAGGGAAAACACAGCATCAATCTACCAAGCCAGACAAACGGCACAAGAAAGACAGACAAACGGCACACAACACGCAACCTCAACAAGGAAACCAAATTCACACTGACAGAAGAAACAAAGACAGAAAGATGGGAGAAGAAGAGACACTCCAAGACAGACACTACAATGACCTTCATCCAGACTACACAGATAAGGTGACTTCCAATTCTTGGGTCAGGAAGGGAAGGCTCTTCCCCGAGACCGAAGGATTCATGCTCGCCATCCAAGACCAGATAATCAACACTAGGAACTACAAAACCTATTACATACTATTACATTAGGGTCACTGGAAAATTAATTCATATACCCATGTGTATTTTGTCTGTAAATTGCGTGTGTTCTCTGGTCGATTTGCCTGTTTTGCTGAAAAAAAAACCCACCCCAGTTTCTGGGGAAAAAATCTTGCTATAAGCTTCCTCACCGACTAACTCAAGCACGGAGTGAAAAAAGCCCATAAAAATTCCTCCTCACGTCATCAACGGGATTCGAGCCAGGGCCTTTTCCACCCAGTGAGGGAAGGACAGTGACAATACCACTAGGGACTACAAGAAATACATCGCCAAGGGTCCCGAAGTAAAAAATGACACATGTTCACGATTTAACAGGGCCCCAGAAACAATCTTGTACATCACCAGAGGATGTAGGGTAATCACCCAGATGGATTACGTTCATGGACACGACCAGGCGGCTAGGTCGTGTCCGTGAACACCATAACGAAAAGACGATCCGCATAACAAACCAGGCATAACTGTCATGGACAAGAAGGAAATGGCTACCTCCTGATCGACATAGCGGCACCAAACACTAGCAATCTTCAGAAAACATACGAGGAAAAGATCAGGAAATACTCAGACCTAAGACTGGAGTTCAAAGAAGTGTGCCATAATGGAACAAGTAACGACCATTTTTATCATCGTGTCAACCACCGGCATGGTGTGTAAGAGCCTGCATAAGAACTTAGCAACAACAGACCTTACAGAGAACACTTACATGGCACTCCAGAAAGCTGTATTCCTGAACACCTGTAGGACAGTAAGAGAGTTTTTCGACCTGCACTTGGTAACAGTAGCGGCCACGGGAAGGAAAAAATGCCATAAAAAAGGAGAAAAGGTTTTTATAATAATAATAACAATATCCCATTACATTTGGCAGGATATATGAGCACCTAAGCACAGTTTACAAAACCACTTTTATGTAAATTCAGTTTTAGCCACCACCACCTCGGAAAAATGAAGGTAACAAAAGAAAACAAAATCTGTTCCATGCAGCTCTTTAGGATCAATGTGTTCGTTTGAGTTACAAGTCTTGAGCAGACACGTTCATTACACAATTTCGCTTTCCACTGTATTTGTTTTCTTATAATTAATGCCATAAATTAGATTTTGCATACAGAAATATAATCTCTGAAATAAAAAAAAAAACTTTACTCATTACAACCTTGTTACTTTTTTAAAGATCTGTAAACAGTAATAACAAAACAGAATTAAAAAGCGTTTGAAAAACTGTAATTTCACTTAAAAGGTTACCTGTTGCAGTTCGAGCTTTATTCGTTTTTTTCAGTGTCTTCTCTACGTGTTTTTCCATCTATGCGCAATGTTTTTATTGTACGTCGATAAAAGTGAATAATCAAATAGAATTTGTTTTAATTCACTTTTTATGACATTTTAATGCCTCTCGTGGAAATAATTTGCATACTACTACTACACAAGTTAAATTCTGGTTCTATATATTAGAAAGCAACATCAGATTTATTTTTTGATTATAGAAGTAAATGCAGATGTTCTCCAAATAAATTTAAATGTCATGTCATGTCATGTACGTCAGTTTACCGAAAAATCATATACATAATATAAATCTTTAAGTTAACTTCATGTCCACATTACTTTATTAACACGATAATATTATATTATTATTTACAAGCGTGTCATTTATGAAATTTGTTCAAACTGCTTCTCGATAAACTGATACATTGCTCACGCTGTACATATATATAAATTAGATTTCTAATTTATATATATCTAATGTATATATCTTATGTATCTAATCTAATATATTTCTTACATATTGTACTATTACTGTTAACCCCTGGCCCATATCTCTGCAGCATATAGAAGCAGAGGGTACACTATGGTTTTTAGATATCTTCTAGTAGTCGTTACTTCACTAATATTATGCAAATGCTGTTTGGCCATCCATCGGAGTCGAGCTGCCTGAGTGAGCAGCTTTTCCATATGGTTACCAAAGCAGAGCTTAGGATCAAAAACAACCACGAGATCAGTACGTTTATTGACGATGAGAATAGGAGAATTACACAGTGTTGGCTGAATATAGGAAGGCGTTTTCTTTAATGAGAATATCATAAATTCAGACTTTCTGGATTTATTTTTAGTCCGAACTGCTTGAGGTAGTTTGAAAATTCCAGGAGTATATTGTTAATTGATGCTGTTATCATGAGAAGATCATCATGTGGAGGAATCAGTGTGAGGAGTTTCATATCATCAGCATAACATAGAGTATCATGCCTGGACTCAACAAACGGAGAGATAAGCGCTGTAAACAAGAGCCCAAATAAGAGATCACCCTGTGGCACGCCTGAAGAGACACATTGCTCGTATGTTTGGCCGTGGATAGTAAGTCGAATTATTCTGTTTTGAAGGAGTGAAATGGGGAACTGTAGAGTGTCTCCCTTGATTTGATAATGGTCTGAAAGTAGTTTCAGCATTGCAGGATCGTTTATTGAGTCGAAAGCTGCTTCAAGGTGTACATAGGTGACTGCAAGCTCTGCATGAGATTCAAACGCAGAGATGATAGAGCTGGCGGTGGCCAAGAGAGTAGTTGCAGTGGGTCTATGAGGAAGGGAGTAATGGATTTGATGAGGCTGATATGGAAGAAGTTGTTTAGTTAGCACGGGGAGAAGTACCTTCTCTGGGAGTTTTAGAAGACTTGAGGCGTTGGAGATTGGCCGGTAATGCTTAAGAAGAGTAGATGATTGAATTTTGGGTACAAGCTTCACAAGGTAGATGTTCTACTGCTGGGGAAAGAAATTACTTGACAAAATAGCATTAAAAATTGTTAGAAGGGGACCCAAAATGTATGGGCTAAGACGTTTAATAATGAATTGGGGTATTCCATTTGCACCTGCCTTAGCAGAAGCCGGTGTAGAATTAATGGCAGCAATATTCGTCGATAAGCAACTTAAATCAAAGTCATAAAACAGATCGCTTACCTATAAATCAAGAAGCGCAAACAAGAGACAATAAAATTTAAGTTTTATTATTGTTAAGTCACATTAATGAATACACCATCTCACAATTCAAATATAAAATGTACAATGTACATATAATTTCGTACTATGAGAGCTAACCAAAACAGAATCAAAGCTAAGTGCTTATCAACGATAAACTGAATAGCATGGGCCCGCTGCGTCAACGAATGTTTTTTGATATGTTACTACATATCCAGATGCGTTTACAAGTCGTAAACAACGAACTTGTAAACGACTTGTATTCGTCCGTCACATTTAATGATGTCCAAAAGTACAGCAAAACGTGCGAACATTAAGCCATATAAAAATAAAATAAAATAAGCCATATCTGGTGAGGATGGAGACTGTCTCACTTGTCTCTCCACAAGTGAGAGAACCTTCGACCTCACAATCGCAGACATGGCTCCGTATGACTTTTTTCTGCTTCCAAAATTAAAAAATAAATATCGGCAAATAATACCACAATAAAAGGCAAAAGATTGAAGATCAAAACCAAAATGCCATAGCGTACTTTTTATCGATTCCGAAAAACTGAATACTTAAGGAGCCCACATTGAAATGTAACCTTCTATCACTGTAAGTACGATATCTTAAAATTACAGATGCAGTATAGATATATTGTGATCAGCCCTCTCTGTATATAGCCTATAGTAATACATAGTAAACAATAATATAATGTAATGTGTATTGAACAGTTGACAAAATACTTGGTCTACTCTCTCTGATTTGCCGACCGGGCTAGCCGGGTGGGTAAAGTGCCTGCCTGGCAATCCACAGGTCGCGGGTTCGAATTCCGCCTCGGGCTTGGATCAGAGTAAAAAATGCAAAAACTTTGGGAGATGCATTATGGCGACAGAAGCCGATGCGCCAACAACTAAAAAAAAAAAAAAAAAACTCTTTGATATAGTGACTCCCATTAAGCGAGTGACTCTAGTCATCTAATTTAATTGAGTGACTGAATCGAGGGTCATCAATAACCGAACGGTACAAGTCGCTGAACAGAGTCGTAGTCACCTGTCTGATATACACTGAGTGATCACTGAATTATGATCACCTACCTACCTAATACTTCGTAGGTCCTCCTTTTTCTCTCAGTGCTGCAGCTATCCGACGTGGCATTGATTCAACAAGATGTCGGATGCGTTCGGGAGGTATGGCCAACCAAGCTGTGTGTAATGCGGTCAACAATGCAGGTATGGAGGTGATTGGTGTGTCACGCCTGATATGCCTTTCCATAGTGTCCCATAAGTGCTCTATGGAATTGATGTAGGCGCCGTTCGGAGGCCAATCGATATGCTGGAAGTCAGAACTGTGTTCCTCAAACCATTCCTGCACAACAAGTGCCCGATGGCTAGGCGCATTGTCATCTTAGAAGATACCATTGCCATTCGGGAAAAAGTGTAACATAGCGGGGTGTACACAGTCAGCAAGCAGTTGACGATGGCGGAGACCCCTGATACGTTGTTCCACATGCACCAGGGGTCCAAGTTCCTGCCAGTGAAACATGCCCCACACCATACAACCGCCTCCACCGGCCTGCACTTTTGATACCATGCATGGTGGATGAAGAGCCTCATGTTGTTGACGCCAAATCCGTACACAACAATCCACGGTGTAGAGTAAATAACGTGGCTCATCCGACCAACACACCTTCGTCCAGTCTTCTAACGTCCAACTTGCATACTCTTTGCACCAAGCGAGTCTTTTACGCCGATGAACCTTGGTTAGGAGAGAATGTCATAGGGGTCGTCTACTGGTATAGCCCATACGTGCGACGCATGGTCATACTAGATACTGTTCTGGGTTGGCCCATGTATTGGGTAGTCAACTCTTCAACTGTGCATGAGTCTTCGGAACCGGCGCTCACCTCTAACATCAACCTGACCTTTCGCTGATAATTTCGCTGACCTTTGCAGGTTTGCCGTCGGGTCGTTGTTTGACCATTTTGACGCCAGTCCTGGTACACTTTAACTACGGTGGCTCTCGAACACCCCACCAGTTCAGTCGTTTGGAAATTCGAGGCACCAGCTCGTCGAGCAGCCACAATCTGTCCTTTATCAAAATCCCATAAATCCTTCCTTTTACCCATCACGCTCTGAATTTTACTACCTACTGAACCACTGACTTCTTATCTATGTTATGTCGGTCGACTAACTCCGCACTCTCGTACTCACCTGGTCAACTGATAGCATTCAGTTTTCATAGGGGTTGTCAGTGTATATCAAAGCTCTAGTTACTACTAAATGACCAGATTCAAGTGCATACATCGATCTCAAACTTCCAAATCTACAAAGAAATCCGACTCAATTTAGAAAAAAATTGATTCTACTGTGACATCATCTTGTTCAAATAGAACATCCTAGCACATCCAGAATTCTTAAAGTAGAACTGTACTTAAATATCCCTCCCTTTTGTCCGGTGTAAAGAAAACAAGGTCAATTATCCTAGGCCTTTCGAATTAGTCCAAACCTGGATTTGCATAGTTGCAAATTCGGTTCGAAGCGAACGAATTTTATCAAAAGAGGTACAAACGATCACCCAAAATCGTAAGAGTTTACAAGTGACACAATGTCTAAAATGATGTTTCTAATCAGCAGCGCATTTAAAGCAGTTGGGATCCGAAGGTACCGTTAAATTTTTGGGCAAGTGCTATAAAATTCTGTGTATTTGTAAGTATGTTTCAAGTTTTTGAAATTCCCAAATACTGAGAGCACCTACATGCCGGACACCTACATATTTGAATTGAGAAAAATGACTTATATATATATATATATTTTTGTTTTTCTATTCTCTGTGCATTAATTATTAATTAATTATGGCGCATGGCAAAATAAAATGCAAAACAGTGGGACTTTTCCTGTACATTGGAATAATAACGCAGTACAGTACAATTTACAGTAAATAAACATAAATTAATATAAATAAATAAATAATAATAGCAAAATCCTGTGGAGAGTCACACACAAGCTGAATCGGCAAATAATACCACATTACGTCGACAACAAGTTGCGACACTACAGGCCACCCACATAGTAGTATACTGTGCTGCCATAGCAGCCACTAGGATTAATGGAAAAGAAACGAGAGACCGGCAGCAGGAGAACCAAAAATATAAGGAAGTGCCAGCTTGGGAAAGAAGACTTCAGCAGAAGATAGGAGAATTAAGAGTCAAGATAGGCCAATGGACCCAGTACCAGCGGGATAATAAGAGTAAAAATTTGATTGGAAAAGTGAAGATCATCCTCAAGAGAGACAGCATCCACAGTAAACACGAGACCAAAAATCATAGAATAGGAGAATACTTACACATACTGAAGCAGAACCCCCTCCCACTCAGCAAGAGACTACACCGATACAAAGAAAGCTCCCAGAGGAAAATAAACAACCGAACCTTCGATGAAATCCAAAGAGCTTTCTACAGGAGTCTTGGAGAACAATGGAAAGACGGAAACGGACCACCCGAGCAGAAGACGATCGAGAAGTTCTGGGGAAACATATGGAACAGTGAAAAAAATACAACAGCCGCACCCCCACGGATAGAACTAGAACTAGAACTAGAACGGAAGAAAACCAAGAGTCATCTCCTCAAAAAATCTCCTTATGGGATTTTTTCTACCCGTGAAGGGAACTGGAACCAAGTGCATGTGGTCGTTGGTTGAGTACAAGAGATGGGAGAGTGGAAGATTCGGGAGGAAGAAGTACAACAGTCGATCAGAAACTCCCACAACTGATAATACCCAGAAATAGATAACGTCCACAACTACTGGTACAAGAAGCTCACTTGCACACACACACACACACACAAACACATAGCAGAGCAGTTCACCCGAATGATAAGGCACCCAGAGACAATCCCAGAGACATTCAAGGAATCACATATCTGAAGGTTAAAGACCAAGATACAAGAAACCGACAAAATACAGGCCAATTACCTGTCTCCCAACGATGTACAAGATCCTGACCAGTTACATAACCAAGAAGATGTCAGACTACTTGGAGAGCCAGGTCGCCGTAGTGCATAAGTACACGTGCCTTGAGTGACCCGGGTTCAAGTCCGTGACTACTGCATACGGTGCTGTTTCTTGTATTGTGAACTCCTCTGACCGTGTGGTCGTCCCGGAGTATAAACAGAAAATTGATTTATTTTTATTTTAACATAATGGCCGAGCAGCAAAAAGGAATTAATCATAGATGTTGCAGTTATACAACAAGCCTACATGAAGCGCCGCACCCTCTATACGGCCTACATCGATTACTGCAGCCTTCGACTCAGTACCTCATAACTGGCTAATAGACACACTGAAGATCTACAAAGTCAATCCGACAGTGACAAACTTCCTAGAACCAACGATGGTGAAATAGAGTACCACCATCAAGATTCGAGACCATCGCAACCAGACCGATCCCCATTAGGAGAGGAATCTTTCAGGGGGATGCCCTGAACCCACTGTGGTTCTGTCTAGCACTCAATCCACTAACCACCATGCTCAACAACAGCAAGTACATATATATATATAACCTCAAAGAAGGAAGAAAAACCTGTACACCCTCTTCCACCTGATGTACATGGATGGCATCAAGCTCTATGCGCCAACTGAGAAATAACTCCAGCAACTACTTCGAGTCACCAAAGAATTCAGCAAGGATATCAGGGTGGAATTTGGTCTAGATAAATGCAAGACCCACGGATTGCATTAAGGGAAATCAGTTAGTGGAAACTCCTTTGGTATCATAGATTAGGTTAACACCGAACTGGAGGATATCAGGAGAAAAACAAGGATAATGATGACCAAGAGCCGCCAACACCACCCGAAGTCAGTCGTGGAGAGACTGGAAATAGCTCGGAAAGAGGGAGGGAGGAGGGACCTGATAGACCTCATCGAGAAACAGAAAACAGTAATAGTTAACCTGACAGATTACTTCCATAAAAACACAGCACCACTCCACCAGGCCACAATGAAGATATATGAGCAGCATACCACAATCAGCCTACCTAAACGGGTAGTCCCCTCCTGCCCAGATGGCACAACCGAAGCAAGAAAGATGGACAAAGAAGACAGTCCACAGTAGACACTACAGTGACCTCTATCAAGATTACATAGATAAAATGAATGAATGAATTTTCTGTTTATACTCCGGGACGACCACACGGTCAGAGGAGTTCACAATGTAGAGAGAATACAAGAAATAGCACCGTATTCAGCAGTCACAGGCTTGAATCCGGGTCACTCAAGGCACGTATACTTATGCACCCGCCCGCTTGACCACTCAGCTACGGCGGCTTCCAATGAATGGCTCACGAGCGCGATGCTCTTCCCCGAGACCGAAGGATCCATGCTCGCCTCGAAAACCGTGTAATCAATACCAAAAATTATAGAAAATACATCGCCAAGGGTCAGATGACACATGTCGGCGATTCCACCTGGTCTCAGAAACAATCCAACACATTACCGCAGGATGCAAGGTGATCACCCAGACGGAGTACACTCGTAGACACGACAAGGTAGCCAGAATAACACATCAAAAGCTAGCGAGGAAATACCAGTTGATCACAGAAAGTGTACCGTATTACAAGTATGAACCAGAAATTACTAGAGACACCAATCCACAAGCTATACTGTGACTGCGCCATAATAACTGACAAGATAATACTGCAAAACAGACCGGACATAACCCTTGTCGACAAGGAGGAAAAGGCTACCTATCTGATTGACATAGCGGTGCAAAATCACTGGCAACTTCCAGAAAACCCATGAGGAGAAAATCAGGAAGTAAGTACACGAACCTAAGACAGGCGATCAAAGTGATGTGGCATATGCAACAGGTAACGACCATCCCGATCATCGTGTCAACGACCGGTATTGTGCCAAAGACCCTACATAACAGCCTAGCAGCAATAGATCTCCCAGAGAAACTTACAAGGAACTCCAGAAAGTCGCAATCCTGAACACCTGTAAAATAGTCAGAGTTCCTCGACCAACAGTAACACCAAACATAACAATCACCCTGTATATTTGGCAGAAATATCCACACAGGGTGGAATCCGTAATCAGAAAGAAATTATATGAGTAATAAAAATAATGAATTAATAAAATAAATGTGCAATCAAATTCGTAGGCTGACAAAGTCATCATGTTTCTTGATTCAGATAATGGAAAAATATGAGCTAGTCCCATTTGCAATAATAATATTATATTATTAAAAGTATTTGCGAAGATTTTTCGGATGTTTTATTTTCCTATGCTTTTTCCCCTCCCTCAAAAAAAAACAAAAAAACCTGTTGGATTCCGCACCCTCCCCCGGTGATACCAGTCTAGATTCCTGAGGGTACAACATACAGTATGCTCTTTCTGAGCTCATTGATACAAGTGCAGGCTATAGATGAAATATATGCAGAGATATCGAACTCAAATGTACTCTTTGGCTCACAAACAGCACATCACAGGCATTACTGAGAGAAGTATAAATGCACGTATAATGCACTGAGAAAAAAAAAGTTCCTTCACTCACACATAGTGAAAAATATTCATAACCATAAGAACCATGGATGCTCGATACGAGAAAAAAAAAAAGAGAAAGAAAGAAATAAAAATAAGGAATAAACCCCACAAAGCTCGCTTCCGGACATCCATGGTTATTTTTGGCTTACCAAGTCATGACAGAAATGCGAGTTTTGGACATTTCCACAGGACCATTGCCTCTTGAAAAAGTGATTAATGTGATTTTCCCTAATCTTTCTTTTCATTTTAAGGATCTCTTTTCTAGTGGGGCTAACATTGGCCCGTGGGTTAGCAATAGTTATAACTGTAACCATCTCTTAAACGTGGTATAAGCGTTTTAATGACATAGAAATCATTAAAGTGCAAGAGATTTTAAAGAATCCATAAATAGGATTTAAATTAGATGAATTGCAAAAGGCGTACTTAACAGATATCGATACTCAAAGTGATAGCATAATCATTTCAAAAGAAAATTTCGAATCGAAGATATAGCTTACACCGAGAAAATAAATACTATCAGCGAAAAGCTATTTTTAATGAACTATTTAATAACAGCGATAATCAAAAACTTAACACTCTCCAGTCATGGTATTTATGAGAGATATGGGCAACCTTGAATTTAAAAAAGAAAGCACCTGAGACTGAATTGACCAAAGAATTGGATTAATGAAAATCGGCAAGCTTCATTTAACAATTAGGCAGTTAAAATAACAGACAGCAAGGGAGTAACTGAAACTAAAATAGATCAATAATTTGTCATGAACTCCAAGATTCGTGATAAATTTTAGTTGCTTAAAAAAGAAAACAAAATCCCCAAATTGCTTTCTATATTCATACTCCAAACAGCTCACAGTTTATACTAACGCAAAATGACAGACGAAATCAATAACAGTTTTCGGTTCAGATATGGATTCATATTATTAGTTATTCCCCGATAGTGGAATAACTAATAACAATAAACATTTCAATTATACAATATATGAACGGAAAAATTCCAGGAATTGAATATATTTATTTTAATTTATAATACTAAGTACGTAAAGCAAAAATTAATTTCTGCGTACTTGTAATATGAAGAGTTCGAAGATTTCGAAAAACGTGCCCGTCTTTATGATAAATATTAACTGCTGCGTGCATGACGTAAGATTTAATGTACCATAAAAAATAAATAATTTATTCATTGTTCGCATTTGTGCGGCGTAAATGTTAAAATTACTCTATATTTTAATTTTATATCTGTCTGTATCTCTCTCCTTCGTACTCAGCGAGAGAATTCCCCCCTCCATAACATTTAATCAATCTTTTCTCCGCAAATTCCTAATTGACAAAAGCAGCTAAATAAGAGCTTTTCAAACCAAGGAAATCCAATCTGAAAATTATTTTCAAGTCTCGTAAGTAATTGTGCACTAATTTAACGAAAATGTACGTGACTTTTTTCTTTTTTTTATATGTTCTCCTCGAAATGATCTCGAAGTAAAATTTCACCCATACAACGTAAACCTTTAGAGGGGATCTCATCTGGTCGTAATTGAATAGATAAAGAATAACCGAAACAGGAATGCGTTGATCTTCTTCTTTTTACATGCTTCATTTTATTGATCATCTTCAGGAAAGCAAGACGCATTAATTCGTAGACCGGTGATATGATATTTCGGGAAATGTGTTAGCCACGGCCAGATTGCACTCAGCCCATCAGACCTAATTCTTTTATATGACCAGCCAAAAACCCAACTATATTGAGAAAATTATTTTAGCTCACCGAATTCCTTCACTTACTGAGCTCTAATGAAGATGCAAAGCTACCGCTCTATTGCGTTATACCATCCTCTACCCCGGGTCATAACTTATGCTCCACCGAACAGGGGCTGGACTAAAGCCAGTCAAAGGCGTGTGGATGGCAAGGCGGATTACCTCCTGACAGTAATGGACGAGGATAAGTTTCAGGTTGCGCGCCAATCTTGGCTTCGACTAAATGCTAAGCTCCGCCTCTGGGATCTTCAGTTATTTTAAAAGGTACGATATGACCGCCAGTGAATGCCAGTCGGCGAAATTGTCGCCACGAGCTGCTCTCAGGCACTCCTAAGCCGACCAACAGGATTTTCTCCGCTACATCATTCACATTAGAGGTGACATTTTCGAGCGAAAAGTCATTAAGGCCTGATGGGATGGCTAAACTGTTTTCCACTTTAACTCTGTCCTCGGCCGCTGTGAAATTTATGTGTCGGTGATCGCGGGCGCTTCTGAAATTCACTCGCTACTCGGCGGTCGTTTGGAGAAAGGAGACGCAGCGACGATCAGCGGTGTTAAGTGAAATTAATGGCTTTCAGACGGCGTGAATTTCTATTTCACATCCTTTGGAAAAGTTGCGTCTCCATTCCCAAGGATCAAATTTAAAGCTGCACTAGATGGATCATAAGGTTTTGCGGTTAGTACTCAGGAGTGTAGTGTGCCAAACTATCTCCCTCGTGCTTCGCTCTCCCCCCCCCCCAAGTCTTTTCCCCTTCTCCCGCTTTCTATAGCGTATTCGAAGTGGGTGTCTAGCGGACAGAAAACAGAGGCTTTAACCCTCCCGCGGTGTGAAATTACACTAAAGCCCGGTTGAAAAGTGTCATAAAACATCGAAGGAGATGTTTGTTTGTTTGTTTGTTTTTTTTATTTTTGTTTTCGCCACTATAATACATAAAGAAGGAAAAATATTTTCTTTCATTCAAAGTGAAATGGAAGAAGAAAAATCTTTTGTTTCTTTGCGTGTCCCTTTGACAGGACTTCCCCAGGCTTCCCTTTGTTGCGCAGGTATCACTCGATGTTTAAATAGGGATTTTACGAACCGCTATACGTTTGACAAAGTCATCCGTTTTAGTAATACCTGTCGTACGTAAGATAAGCGTTCATTGAAAACTACTCGAGCGATAGCACTACGAATTCCAAAGTCGACAATTTAGATAATTAATCAATTAAGATTCTCTTTTTCTAAGAAGTCATTGCAATCTTCTTTATTATTGTATTTCCATCTAAAGAGAGCTGAAAATCCTTAAACAGTGCATTCAAAGATGGGTGTATAAACGATGCAAAGATACTAGAAATTTTAATAAGATAATAGTTAAAGAGTGCAGGCCAGAGAGTGTGGACCCACTTAGGAGTGCAGCTAGGGGCATTATTTCTCACCTAATGTAGCTCTCCCACTTTCTTCGAGTTATTTAATTCTTTTATTTTTCAGTTCTTTTATCATTCTGACATTAATTACCATAGTAAAATAATTAAATACATTCCCCACTCGAAAATAGCTAGCCAATACACGAACAGGAATGTAATTAATGTTAATTACTCCGAAAAATTAATAACTTTGCGATTATGTTCTCATTTTATTCAGCAGTAAATGACAGGTCATTTTAGCGGAGGATGTAATTTTCTTAATTACTGCTTTAATTAAAAACGACAAAAATTTTCATTTTCCTTATGGGAAACGAAAGATCCCAAAAAAGATGAGAGCTTTAAAACAGTTTAAATCATGGTCTGACTTTCCATCACTTCAACATCAACTGGCCCAAATAAAATATGAATAAATGAACAAATAAATAAAGTTTATGCAAATAAAATTAATAAATAATATTATCTTAAGGATAAGAAAATAACATCGGAAATACAGAAGGTAATAAATTGAAGATTAAGGAGTGAAGCTATACGAAACATAGCTAGGCCAAACCTCATTTAATAGTTTTAATAATTTATTTCATGTAGTAAAATGGGTCCAAATGAATATGTACGTATGATAAATTATGCCATAAATACATAGTCCAGAATTATTCTTACTGATTTAAAATTGAGTAATATAATATTTATATTTATATAAAATTAAAACTGCTATTTGGAAACAATTTAGAAAAAAATCAGTATTGTTTAAATATAAGATTCTTTTTTTCTGATTGGGATGCAACGTGATTTCAGATGTCAATTCCAATAAACAAACCAGATCAAATTAAAACTACTATTTTTAATTCAATGCGATGTTTCTTAATTGCTGTTAAATTGGTGAAAGCAAATAGGGGTAAACCGTATTTAATGTTTGTAATCCTCTTTACAAGTTTATTGTACGTGTTAATTTTTCTGTAAGATTATTAATAAAGTTGCATTGCATGAGTCAGTATTATTATTCTTTTTCATGGGTTTAACTCTTTCGTCCCCATTGGTTTTTCCCCCCAAACAGCGAAGAGTATTGGTACCAGGTAGGTGGGGTGGTTGTTATGTCCGGTTATTGTTACTGGTTGAGGAACGCTCTGACTATCCTACAGGTGTTCAGAATCGCGGCTTGCTCCTTGTAGGTCTTCTCTGGGAGGCCTATTGCTGTTAGGTTCTTATGCAGGCTCTTTGGTACCGTGCTAGTGGTTGACATGGCGATCTGGATGGTCGTTACTTGTTCCACATCTCTTGGACGTCCTGTCTATGGTCTGTGTACTTCCTGATCTTTTCCTGGTAGGTGTTCTGGAGGTTTCTTGGGTTGGGAACAGCTATATCGATCAGGTACGCAGTGTTTTCCTCCTTATCAGTGAGGGCTATATCATGTCTGTTGTGCGGGATCATCTTGTCCGTTCTTATGGAGCAGTCCTAGTACAACTTGTGGGTAGGGGTATCTAATACGGCCTGAGATGAGATGAGGTCGTGCTTGTAATATGGCATACCTTCTTTAATCAACTGGTATTTCTTCGCTAGCCTGATGTATTATCCTGGCGACCTAGTTGTGCCTACGAGTGTATTAAGTCTGGATTATTACCCTGCGTTCCGCGGTGATGTGCTCGATTATTTTCATTTCACTTTTTCTCCTTATGGGATTTTTTCCACCCGTGACGGGAACTGGAACCAAGTGCATGTGGTCGTTGGTTGCGTCCGGTTACTATTAATATTACTACTGTTAATCGAAGAACACTCTGATTATTGAACGGGTGCTTATGATCGCAGCTTTCGGGAGTTCCATGTAAGTGTTCTCCGGGAGGCTTATTATTGCTAGGCCCTCATGTAATGGCGCCTCCGTAGCCAGGTGGGAAGGAGCAGCAGTGCGTAGCACACGCTTCTTGATTAGACCGGGGTTCGATCCCGTGACTACCAAATACGGAGGATGCGGAATGACCACCACACATCCCCCCCCCCCCGGAGCAATATGGCCTTAGTTGCTAATGCTCCTAAAAACCAAATAACAAATAACATTAACAGCCCTCATGTAGGCTCTTTGGCACCATACCAGTGGTTGACACGGTGATCGGAATGTCATTACTTATTCCACATGTTACATTTCTTTGACTCCCTGTCTTAAGTCTGCATACTTGCTGGTGGTCCTTTCCTCGTAGGTTTTCTGGAGGTAGCTGGTGTTGAGCACCGCTATGTCGATCAGGTAGGCAGCGATTTCCTTCTTGTCGGTGAGGGTTATGTCTGGTCCGTTGTGCAGGATCGTCTTCTTCGTTATTAGGTGGCGATGTCCGTATGGTTTGTGAGTAGGGTCTAGGGTTTGTGCTTCTAATAAGGTACACTTTCTTTGACTAACTAGTAATTTTGCGCTAGCGTCTGATGTATTATCCTGGCGATCTGGTCGTGTCTATGAGTGTAATCCGTATGGGTGATCACCCTGCATCCCGCGGTGATGTGCTGGATGATTTCTGGGGCTACGTGGCATGTGTCATATCTGTCACTCAGCGATCCTTGGTGATGAATTTTCTTAGTTTCTGGTGTTGATTACCTGGTCTTGTATGGCGAGCATGAATCCTTCGGTAACGGGAAGGCTCCTCCTAAAGACCAAAGGATTACTTTTATTATTATCATTGAAGTCTGCCTGTATTCATATTGACTGCGGTCTCAGGGGTAGATAGCAAGTTTTTTTCCCTGGTAAAACCTTGCTGGGGTTTTTCGTCCAGAAAAGAAGAAAAATCGACCAGAGAACATACGAAATTTACAGACAAAATACATATGGGTGGTTGAGAGTAACGTTACAGATGACCCTAATATAACAATTTAGGTTTTTTTTATTCATATTTATTGACCAAATTATTATTATTGTTATTTATTTCACTATATTTAAAGTGTGTTGCTCAATCACAGTGTTCTAGTGAATTGCTGAAGTTTAAGATTTATAAGATACAGAAGGAAAAATGAAAGAAAGATTGCAGATTGCAAACTGAGGTGGAAAATTAACGAGCAACCATGTTTATATTGTGACCTTTAATAGGCTGAACCAAGTAAAATCACACGATCTAGATCATACAATACACTACATAAACTTCTTCATAGAGGTGCATTTTTGAAAGAAGAAATTAATAGCTGTTATTATATTCCTAATAAAAAAAGTCAACATACTTTTCGAAATAACTGTTCAGATTCAGTATTTATCAATGAACATTTAACAGCTTATTTTAATTACCTTTTTTGGAAGACAAAACAAGCAACTACATTGCCAAACGTAACATCTGCATCGTTTAAAGAACTTTTTATTGACACAATATTTAACAATGTGTTAAAATTTGATAACAGAAAGGCGAAATTTTGATCCATAAATCGATACCAGCCAGGTCAACGTACCCACAATCAGTAGCTGAATGGCTAATTCAAATACTAGTAGAGAGCATGTTGGCCTGGCCCGAAGCCGACGTTCTAATTTAAAAGGCATTCAATAGTCCACGTCGGAGTTCTCGACAAGCAACGAAGCTTTTGCACGCCGAATCTTCAAATCAAGTCTCCACAAGCTGTGCAGTATGACATGGTGCGTTTTCTGGAACAGAAAAGGGCTCTCCCTATATTGCTGTTACAGTTGTAGGAAGGACAAAATTGTCCAGAATGTCGATGTAATCATGGTATTCGCTGTTCGAAGGAGGACAACCAAGAGTCGAAGTCCAAACCATGAGAAACAATTCCAGAAGGTGAGAATAATTCTGTCAAAGTTCATAGTTCGGATAACACGTTCTGGTACATAATTGTTCCGGGGCATCCGCCATGCCTAAACACAGCCATCAGATCAGAAAACATGTTCGGTCATTTGTACAGTATACAAAATGCGTACAGTGATTTATCATACTATAAGATAACTTTTTTAATATTTCAGGAACTAATCACGAACGAACTGTGGACTGGGCAAGTCGACGTTGTGCATTTCGAACTATGATGTTTAGTTTGTGTGCGGTAGTTCCATCCAAAAATTCCATGCTAAGCATTTTGCTACCTGTCGTACTTGCACTAATATCAGTTACTGTGGGCTGCCTGAACTCTTAGTTGAAAGCATTCGATGAGGGCCGATGAGATCAATACACTGCTCTTCTGAGCGCCCTCCATTATCTTTCCATTAATTCTTTTTATAAAATTCAAATAGGTATTACCCATATAGGTATTATGACTGTAAATTGCGAATGTGTTCTCTGGCCTATTTGCCTGTTTTGCTGGACGAAAAAAAAACACAGTTTCTGGGAGGGAATCTTGATATCTGCGCCTGACTAACTCACCCACGGAGTGAAAAAAGCCCACTAAAGTTGCGTCATCGACGGGATTCGAACCCAGGACTTTCCCACCCTGTGTGGGGAGGACGGTGACGACACCACTGTGCTACCTGCGCAGATCAATTCCTTTTATAGTCCGGAAAAGTTTCCGGGTGGAAAAGACCCGGGTTCGAGTCCCGTCGATGACGCGAGGAACTTTAACGGGCCTTTTTCACTCCGTGGCTGAGTTAGTCAGTCTCAGGTGTAGATAGCAAGGTTTCCCCCCAGAAACTGGGATTTTTACGTCTAGCAAAACAGACAAATCGACCATAGAACACACGCAATTTACAGACATAAGACACACAGCACGGCAGACGAATTTAATTATTCGGGTGGCCTAAAAATAATAGATTGATTGGATTGGTCAACAACATCTTGCGGTGAAACAGCAAGGGTAATTGTGCACAAAATTATGCAGCAATAAAGTTCCCATTATAAGCTTTCAAGAATTATTGTCTTTTTACAATATCAGTAAAGATTATTTAATAATTTTAGTTTTTTCCCCCCTATGGTACGCGAAAATTGTTATGTACGGTATATATATATTTTTTTTTTCAAATTTGCCATGTAGGCCTTAAAACGTTCGCGATCGCTGGCGTTGCAGTTACTGGAATTCCATGAACAACCCGATTGTTAATATGGCATCCTAAGACAATTCCACGTTAGAATATTCTAAGCTCAAAGCCTCGAACGATTATTGTATTTAATTGATCTGTTTACTCTTAATGTAATCACAATGCTTTTGTGGTATATGGTCGATTCGCTGTCTGCTGAACGAAAAACCCGAATTACCGGGAGAAAATACCATTCACCTGAGACCGACTAACTCAGCCACGTTGAGAAAAAGGCGCATAAAAATTCTTGGCGTCATTGACGGGGGAGGACGGTGATTATCCAAACCATTATGACACTACCGAATAGCGTATTGGGCTGCCTTTCGCCATAATAACCACTTACACTCCGCGTGGCATCAACTCCAAGAGATCACGGATAGTGTCCTCAGGTAGCCTGGACCAGCTGAAGAGGAATTCTGCGTTTCACCACATCCCACAGATGCTCCATGGCGGCTATATGAGCACGCGAAATGCTTGAACATGCTCCTCGAACCATTCCTGCTCCTGCACAATGCAGGAATGGTTCGAGGATCACGAGGGAGTTGTTCTAAACAATGCCGAAGTAAGATCTGGTAGTAACGGTGTGTTCAGTAAAGATGAGCAGTGATGTCTATGCATGCATGTACGGTACTGTATGTATGTATACATATATACTTTATGTTGTGGGACGGCATGGGGACTACAGCTGAACTTCGCCACTGAACTCCGTAGAAAAAATTAAATACAATAAAATAAATTAAAATAAAAAATAAAAAGAGACCAGCATGTGAGTAGAATTGTTTTTGTGGTGTGTAATGTTTTGTTATGTTTCCGTGTTGATTGATCTCAACGTGGCCGAAAGTAGCGAACACCGGGTGGGCCGCTTGCGATGACCGTCCAAAACCACGAGGAGGTGGGCCAACTTCAATTATTTCTAAAGGTCCGCGAATGGACGTGAATCCCACACCCACTTGGAGGGAGTGCAATACCAGTCGATACCAACAATCCAATGGTCAAGGCAGCCAAGGCCTTAGCCACCAGAAAAATAAAATAAAATAGAGTAAAATTAATTACAGCATATGAGGAAGTGCAAGTTCAAATTAGTGCAATCGACAAGGCTACTGATAAAAAAAAAAAAAAAAACGACGTCAGCAGATGAATCCATTAAGCGTGATGAGACAGTTCAGGAAGTGGTTGGGTGTTACCAGTAGCTGAGAGAGGAGTTTTTCTAAGGGAAACGCTTTTGTCGCGTCGTCCTGGAGGGAGTGGAAGTTTTGTTTGCTCTTGAAGGTTTCTTCTCGACCAGGCAGGACAGGTCCAGCAGGAAAACAGCCCAGTCAATATAAAACAAGTATGCAGACCAGGAGAAAGCCACTTAAGAGTGAGCTTACTGAATGAAGTAGCAGTTGGGAAGAATCGGAATGATGTTCTGCCTTTTGCAGAAGAGTTCCGTCAGCTTGCCACCTTTCAGTCAAGATTTGTAGACATCGTGTTTTCTCCTGTTTTGGAAGGTCATCTGGATCAATGGATATGCCATCAAATTCCACGACGCAACCTTTCCTGATTTACAGGAAAATAATAAGTCCAGAGGTAGACAGCCAGCAATAATTTGGAAGCAGGAGTGGAGACCGCGGGACATGCACGTGTGATGACTAGCAAAAAGGATCTCTGGATCTCTCGCTGAGTGATGCCCATGAAAACATTCACCAAAACAACGATACTCCCCAAGCTGGCCTGTTTTCGTCCAACCGTGCAGTTTTTTTGGGGCAGTTCTCCTGCTCGCCGCCGAATACGCACTCGTCCACTGGTATGATGGAGCTGAAGCGATAATTCATCAGACCAGGTGACTCTTTTCTAGTCGCCTGACGTCCAGTAATGGTGCTCACGTGCCCACTACAAGCAAAGTGACGGTCGGTCAATATGGGCACACGAACAGGTCGGCTACCCAGTAGGCCAATCCACAAGAGCGTCCGCTGGATGGTGTGCTCGGAAACGTTTCCCTGTGCGCCTTGGTTGTCGTCTACTGTTAATTGAGGGATCGAGAGCTGTCTGTTTCCCCGGATAGCACGTGACAACCGCCGTTCACCTCTACTGTCATCAGTAGTGGTCTCACCGCCATGGCATGTTGGATGGTTGTGTGTCTCTTCGGACCATTCCCGTCATACCTTCACTACGGCGGTCGTCGAACAGCCGACAATGCCTGCGATTGTTGAGAAGCTGGCCCCGGCTCCATAGCACCAAATCATTCTCAATACAAACTTCTTTAGGTCCTGCCCTTTCCCCATTGCACGGGTTTCGTACTGAAGAACTGACAGGCACTACCAATGTCGCCACTATATATGATGCGCCGGTCGGTGACGTCACTATTAGGTGCTGTGAGATGTGTAAACTCGTGGAGAGCGGTGGTCATAATTTTGGCTCATGAGTCTACTTTCATTAACATGAATTAGCAAAAATAAATAAAACTTGCTAGCAGCAACCGACTTAAAAGCAGTCCGCAATTTTAAAGAAAGTGGCGAATTGTTTCTGAGTTTTACACCGATCCAGCCGAGGTGTAAAGGAAAAATTGCATCCCTTCAGAAGGGCCACATTTAGTGGTGCCGTTTATCAACCAGTTTCCTATTACATCTCAGGTGGAATGGATGTAAGATACGAGTGAGATGAATCGTATCCATAGAGAAATGGATAAGATGAACAGCTGTGAGATGTGTCAAACGTACGAGAATACCAAAAAAAAAAAACAACTGCTGCGCTTGTAGTCGCGAAAACTTTCACCATTGGGAGAGGCACAGTTTCTTCCCCTCACCCCCGAAAGCATCTGTTACCCTACTTTTTAAACAGCCCTTGTAACCCTTCATGATAACTTCACATTTTTTTATTTCTTTTTCATTAATATTATTTTTTCTATCATTTTAAGATGGATTGTACATGAATTTCATTTCATAAAATTTGTGTAAGCATTTTGACATTTACGGCACTCAAGACTTCGAAGTTGTTTCTTACATCAACTCACATTCAATTTTATCACAGTAATTAATTATATTGGTCAGACAAGACCAATCGTGTCTTTAATCACAGATTCTGTGATCTTTCCAGTCAGTGAGGTCAAATGTATCAGTCTATAATTACCCATCACCTCTTTTGCAACTCTTATGGACTGGAGAGATAGCGCTTCTCCAGTTCAAAAGGATCGTCCCAGAGTCTAATGATGATCTCACTGACATTCCCAACGAGGTGATGCACTTACATGCAGTCTCTTTTAAAACGGACGCATGCTGCTCACCTCTGGAGCCTTAACTTCCCTCAGTCCCAATAGCATTTCTGATTCCTTGTAAGTGACTGCAGATTCCACACCACATTCAATCTAACTAGAAGCTCCAGACAACTCCTATATAGGTCTTCTCAGTCAATAAATTCTATGTACCCATATCAATTTCTCTAAGTCAATAGTGGAATTACACCTTCATGACAGGCACTTACTATGAAGCCTCATATTGCGAAATAAAGTGAATTATTTCTGACTGTTTATTAGTGAAGACTTCTGTCAAATAGGTCTTCGTACCACGTGCATTACTAATATGGTTTTCTGTCCTTTTTCCTGAATATTACTCCAGTACTACAATAGCAGTTTGCCCATTTTTTATTCGTTTGGAGAGGTCTGGGTTGAAATCTCCAGCTACCTAGCAACTCACTGACGAATAAATATATTCTAGCATTGCTTTTCTTTGATTTCTCGCTCACGCAAAGCATACTTATGGTAGTTATGGACAACAGAGCATACAGCACAAACAATTTGAATATACAAGTTAAACCGCACTCTAAGTTGCTGCAGCTACAAGGGCTTCAAATTATATTCGGACCTGTGCGTCCTGATTTTCTGCTTTTATATATACTGTGGGGGATTTTTGCCACTCAGCAGCTGGTATATCTGTGACTACCATTAAACTATTAGTGATATAACGTTGAACTATAAGGAATTTGTGAACCTGAAATTACAGAAACTGAATACAAAAGCTTAAGGGAATGCGTTGCATTGAACAGCGGAAGAAAACCAGTCAACCAACTGTCATTAAACAGTGAAGATTCGAATGAATTATTTTACAGAAATAGGTGTGGGAGAGGGATTGCGAATAGCAGTAAATTGTCATATGTATTATTTAGTGATATAAAGAATAGCTGAAATTAAAATATATTATATTAAACTTTAAAATATTATTTTACCTTTTGAGGTAGGAAATATATCCCCCATGCCCTTGTTTCAGAATCGCAAAAGTGAAAGAACCTTTAATATGCAATATTTTTAAAATTACCTTTGCTTCCCTTTTCGAACTGATACCCAAAATTCTCTGGGAAATAGGGAATGTACACCCCTATGACCTTTTTCTAAGAATTGAATGAATTTTTAATGCGGATCATATTTTAAATTATCATATTATCAATAGTTTTGTGCAAATTCGCCACCATGTTTTTATATCCGCGTCGCAAAACAGTATATTTGAAAATATGCATATTCTTACTTTTCTGCTTCTACGCAAAGTCCCTATAATCGCAGAAATCAAACCTTTTTGCAAAGTCAGAACACATGTTCTGACTTTGCAAAAAGGTTTGATTTCTGCGATTATAAGCATTTCTGCAAAAAGGTTTGAAAAGTTAATGACACAGCATCACAGTAAACACAAAAACAAATCATGAGCAACTCGGATGTGACTGAAAGCAAAAGCAAAGTACATGCATGGCAAGTAACATTCAGTGGATTTTCAAGGCTCTTTCTGCCCGAATCTCATGCGCAGTTAGTGATATATTAAAGTAACAATCCAGTAAAGCAGATTTTAACAGATGTAGTTCATTTTATGCAACAGCAAGGCACGGAGTGTTAGATAAAATAAAGCATAACTGTCTTGAAATTGTATCACAGACCACAATATTAATCATAGCCGCTGCCATCATAGTCACAAGAATTAACTAAGCTTAACCAAAGTAATTGGTCATTACAATAATAAAATGACAGCGCCCACAATGCATAAATAAGATTAAAATGCTAAAAAGAGTGGTTGGTATTCACCTGAGCTGAATTTAATATTATTCAAAGGATTAAAGACCCCATAATAATAAGTAGAATGTTCGCGTATACCGACGGCCCTTATTCAGAATCAATGGTCAGAAGAATGTGTTATTCGTTGCATACAGAATAACAGGACTGACCAGTCACAATGCTGCATAATGTGCAGAAGTCATATTTGTAGACTAATAACATTCGTAAACCCACGGTGGTGACCTAGCTTTGAGGCTACCACATGTCCAAAAGTGGTTGGGAAAAGTTACGAAGAAATATGCAGTAAGGTTTCTTTTCTTTTCTTTTTTTTTAAGGTAACCAAAGTAACCTTTCGATTTACATCAAGAAATCATCCCAATTGACTAAAATATTTTCCCTGATCCTACTAAAAATTTACAATTAAAAGTTTGCATTTTAAACAAGGACGAAATCGCACCACTTGTAGTTTTACTCATATTTCATGCGATATAAATGTATTTCGTTCAGATATCGAAGTGTTAGCAAGTAAATTATGTCTGACACCTCAAAAATTGTTCTCTTAAACGTTAATGTTTCCCAGCTCCATTTCTTTAAAAGGTAATATGACAAGTAAAAGTTATGATATGGCTAAAAACTCTCTAACGAGTTCCCTTTGATGTGTGCTACTTCTAAAGCGCTAACGTTACTCAATTATTTTTTTCTCAAAGTGCTAGTTAAAAAGGCTTTTATTTCTACTACGAGATTAAATTAGACTTCGATCTCGTCCTCCATTTCCAATTATCGATATTAAACGAAGAAAGCGTTCCTTTCGATAGAAACACTACCTTTTTTTCAAGAGAAAAAAATGCGAAGTTAAATCTTGAGAGTCGGTTAATTTAATTTTTGTTCTTGAATTTCCTTGCGATGCTTTCATATATTAAGTTTGTTATGTCATCTTTGGTATTTTATCTTTTGAAATGTGCTGTAGTAATGTAAGGGGGGGGGGGGTGGAGAGAGAGAGAGAGAGAGACAGACAGACAGAGAGAGAGAGAGAGAGAGAGAGAAAAAAAAGCAAGGAAAAAATTATAGCAAAAAAAATCCATAACACGAGACAAAACAAAGCCACGGTAAGAACATTTTGTCTCAAAGACTGAGATAAATTGAAAGACAAAAAACAGGGAGTGTTCTGCCTTTAGATACATTGATTAAATAACAGTGGGAAGAGAAAGACAGCAAAAGTGTAAATGAATAAATCACAACATAGACTTGCAAAGCGCCTGCCCGGTTATCATAGGAACCGCGTTAACCTTTTACAAATCGACAAATAACTGTTGACAAAGCTGTAGTTTATTGCCTGTAACAAAATTTTTAAAGAAATAAAAACTGTCTTTATTTATTTTTTATTTATTATTATTATTTTATTTATTTTTTTTGCATTAACAAAATGGCTGACATCATATAGAAGAAATATCATATTTATTTCAATTCTCTCTATCTATATTATTTAGATTCGCTCTCTTTATTCTTCTTTCTAATTAAGCATTTTAGTCTTTATCCTCCTTGTTTTTCTGTCCCCTGACTTTTCTTCCTTCACTCCACATATCTTCAACTTCTTTCACTGTATCTATCCGTTTCTTCTTTGGCCTTACTCTCTTTCTATTTCTCCTTCTTTGGCCTTACTCTCTTTCGATTTTTCCATACAAAATTGTATGGAAAAATCGAACTAATCTTATCAAAAATAAAGATTTTAAGATTTGCATTGTCTTATACCGACAGCTAATCTGCGTGTGTGCGCGAGCGTGTGTGCCTCTGAGTGCATGTCTGTTTTCCTCGCATCAGCTATATTTCCAATTACACCCTTCCAGTCCATTATGAAAAATCCATAATCGATTACTAGATTATGACCTCTCGATTATTCCCATCAGTAGTTCTAACCCTCGTCTCTTTTTCTTTGAGTTAAAAGTGAAGATTTTTTAATGAGAGGGTGCGTGGGGAGTTTACGTTCAAGGGCATGAACTACACCTTTACAATCAATACGTATCAAACTTCCTGGGAATAGTGAAGGTTCGATATGTTCCAAGACTAAGAGAATAACACTTAACTCTGTAGTAAAAATGCCGAATTCTAGTGAAAGTTTATACGAAAGCTGGAGCTTGATAGGATTATTGCTGTATCTACAGTACTGTGTCCATATTTGAACAGTCAATATACACTTGAGTATAATATGAGAACTGAGTTGAGTGGGCTGCATAAAACCGTATAATGCTCTCATTTGGAAGGGAATTCTTGTCCACACCACACCGGTGGGGTAGACAAGAATTAGAACTTGGGAAAATTCCCAAGTTCTAATCCCATCTTTCTCTTTACTTATATACTTTGGTGCTTAAACACATACATACACGCGCTTCTAATGAAATTCGTATGTCGTTATGATGGATTGAGTCAAGCAACCTTGAGAACATTTGGTTTATGTTTCTCTGAAGCGTAATCGGGTCCAGTGTTATTCTAATTTGAGCTCGATATAGCAGCAGCAGAGGATGTAACAACCAACTCCTCATGTTATGGCAGATTACATTTTAAGCAAACTGTACGAAGATCTCTCTCTCTCTCTCTTGGACTAATATGCGAACTTTCAAGTTCGCATATTAGTCCAAGAAAAAGAAAAATCAAACAATCGATTTGATTACTTAAAGAAACAAAAACATAATTAATAAAATATAATAAAAAACGTCGTTAGAAACCAAAAAGAAAGAAATAATGAACCGCATTACTGAAACCAAATGAACCGCATAAGCTGAAACCAAAAATCCATGAAAGAAACACTTCAACTGCAATATTAGAAACAGTGCAACATTAGCTGTCATATTCACGCCAAGAAATCGAATTCTTTAAATGAGTTTATTCACTGACTTTTGAAAAAATAATGAATATGAATAAACGGTGAGAGAAAAAAAATGCATAGAGTGCCGTTGTCTCGAAAACTTTATCCAATTTCTTTAGTTGTTTTGTGTTCGGTCCGTTTTTGACCCCTCTATACTTATTAAAGTATGCAGTTTACCTGGAGTTCAAATGGCTTGTTGCGCCCAAAGTATTTATAACGATGTATAAGAATGCCTATTCATTTTTTTTTTGTTTTGTTTTGCCTACCTTTTCGCCAGTAAGAACCTAATAAGGTTCGAAAGCTGTATGAAGAATGGTAGTTGGTTTTTCTTTTACGTCCCGACTACGAATTCTGTTATAAGTTGTGGCACTTTGTCGGCCCCTTCCGCTGGGGCCGACAAAGTGCCACAACTTATGATAAAATTCCTTATCCCGTTCATCCTACAACCACCCAGATTAATCTTCAACGGAATTCTGACCACATGAACCTTTCCTAAAGCTTGAAACAGCTACCTCGTCAGACCACATCCAAAAGTTTGAAATCCCACTCTACCCACGAACTATTTTCGACCAATATCTAACCCCTCAACGCTCTAAAAATCCTGGAAACAATTAAGCTGCCCATCATAACGAATCATGTTCTTGGAGATAAGCCGCCAAGGATCCACTAAAACGCCACCCGAAACCGGCCCACAGTGACAAACCTCTTTACAACCACACGTACTATATGGTCTGCTTTCGAACAGCACAAGGAACTCGCTATAACGTACCCAGATATTGAAACTGCCTTTGATGCCATCAACGTGTCGGCCCGCCTCTGCTTATTGAATCCCATTATTACCACTATTACTGTTACCACGTGGAACACAACAGCGTATAACAAAACGTTGCTGTCTTCAAATCTTCCATTATGTAGCTCCACAAAACGGTTCCCACTAACAGCATGTAACAAAGTTTTGCAACCTCCAAACATGCTAGAACTTGCAACTGTATTAGGGCATTCTTGGACCTACACTCTGTTGCTAGCTATCGGCAGTCGCCAAAACTTGAGTGGCTGACATACAGTGACACTACCATTCCGGGAATTCAATGACCAGCTTGTGTAGAATGTGTACG
Source organism: Mastigoproctus giganteus (assembly GCF_048544385.1). Lineage (NCBI taxonomy): Eukaryota > Metazoa > Arthropoda > Arachnida > Uropygi > Thelyphonidae > Mastigoproctus > Mastigoproctus giganteus. Next base: position 90,438,984 of record NC_143582.1, on the reverse strand, counting down.
TAGAAGTGCATTTTTCGTACCAATAAAGATCCGAATACCTACTTTTGTATAAAGAATTCTGCCACTTTTCTCTTTATGTTCTTGAAAATCTTTTCTTTATTTTATTATTATTATTTTTTTTTTTTTTTGATAAATTTTCGTAGAATTGCTCTGTTGGGCTTTTGTTGTAGAATTCATGCGCAAACAAGAGTCCAACACAGCCAAGACTAGAGATCAATTTCAAAAAAATCTGCAATATTTAGAGACTAGAAAGTTAAGACAGATTACAACAGGATTAAAATAAAGTAGAAGAATAGTCTGAAATCTGTCTTTGATCCACTTGGCTTCTGACCTCGACTCTTCAGCTTTAGTTATAGCTGTACATTTTAGTGGTTGGTTTTAATATTTTGAAGCTTGTTGGCGATTTCATTTCTGTAAAGCCTACGGATGACAATTTCTGGCATCGAACTCCGAGAAGATTAATTAGCTGTAACATTGAATTGGGAAATAATCACCTATCTTCGAATCTCGGGTTTTTCGTTCACCAAAACAGGCGAATCTTTACTTTTATCTATTTTCGCTGCTTTGTTGAGGGAATTGTCAGATGAGTTAACGTTCTCGTTAAATAGCGACACTCACTGATAGATTTAACTAAATTTGCAAAATGTAGCCTGTTATATGCCAGGCAGTTGTCTGAAGATCACCCCATGTTTAGTAGTCAGGAGAATAGTAGTCAGACGCATATGAAATAATGTTCTTTGCAGTGTGTAAAAACAGTTGGAAGTACTGCTGCAAATATTATGAAAAGCTTAATTATATTGGATGATTGGAAAACTTACGTAGCTTACCTAAGATTGTACTGTAGACAGTTTGATATCACTGCATTGATATTAAAATGTTATCTTAGTATCTTTATGGCTTCATTCAAGTTCAGGTTATCATAAGATGCTATCTACTGATATGTCAAAGTATAGGATGTCACATTGCGCTTTTATCTGGAAGTCTTCTGAATTCTAATTATTGTGTTCACCAGTTTAGTTATGGTTGGTCATCGTTCTACAGAGAAATGTTTGGGAACTGAGCTTTTTTTCTTTCCATTATATTTTTAAAATAAGGTAGAAGGACTTTTTCCATAATTTTTCTGAACTGTACAAGCAATTGATATTAGCCAATATTTGATGTTCATTGTACCTTTGTAAGATTCTGGGTTGCCTTATTCTGTAAATCTCCACTGCTCCGGGAGGTCTGGAAGCGTAAAACAGCACATGATTATGTACACTAGTGGCGTGAGTATATAAACACTTGCTGCTTTTATCATGAAGGTTGCTATCCCATCAAAACCTGCAGTGTTGTATAACTTGACAGAGTTTATGATCATTCGAATGGTATCATTTTTTTATTCTTCTATTTGTTCTATTAGATCAGGATACAATCTAACAGAACAACTCCAGTTGTTCTATTATATTGTATCCTGCTTTTGTATGATTAGGCAGGTTAATCAGAAGCAGAGGTGTTGGCTTGGTTATTTAAAATGAGGATAAGTCATCGATGGTCTCAATCTACTGCATTCTGCTCTTATTTTGTCATCTCTCTTTCTCTCTCTCTCTCTCTCTCTCTCTCTCTCTCTCTCTCTCTCTCTCTCATGTACATATAATTTATAATTGTGCAAACTAGTTTTGCCCTGTATCTATCTAATTGTCTGTTTATACTTAATAATTCCTCCCTGTATTTAATACTTACTTTCATGCACCTATTATTTTTAAAGGCCTTTGAATTTGTCTAAGTTCACAACTGAATTGCAATCTCTCTCTCTCTCTCTCTCTCTCTCTCTCTCTCTCTCTCTCTCTAAGCCGACCGGGCTAGCCGAGTGGGTAAAGTACCTGCCTGGCAACCCAAAGGTCGCGGGTTCGATTCCCGCCTCGGGCTTGGATCAAAGTACTGCAAAAACCTTGGGAGGTGCAATATGGCCACAGAAGCCGATGCGCCAACAACTACCAAATCAAATCAATCAATCAAAACTCTCTCTCTCTCTCTCTCTCTCTCTCTTGGAGTGACTCTGATATAATAAAAAAACAAGAAAAATATACTAGCCAGAAATATGTGCATTATAGCCATTGTTGCTGATACACCACCACCACCAACAACAACAACAACAACAACTCTCTTGGTGAAATTACATTTCAGTGTTTTCCTTTCCAATTTCTCTACATTGTGTTATCTTCTTCAACAACATTATCACATTTTGGACTGTGAGAAGCTTAAAAGATAAAAATAAAAACATGTACAGTAAACGATTAGTGCACCTCATTTTCACTACCAACTTCTGTTCTCCAGTTAGTATTTGATATTCTTTATCCTTGACTTATTTTCTTTCTTAGTATAAAAATGATGGTTCCTTAAGGTGAAAAAGATGAAAGAGCCGCTAGCTTGTATGTAAATTATCCATACTTTCAGAAATTGCGTAGTAATCTGTATAGAGTTCCTGATGTTTACTCAGCAACTATGAATTCTCCATAAAGGCGAAAGACAGCAATCAGACGGTAAAGCCTACGTGTGCCGACTATCCACAGCCGGTTAACCCTGTAATTTTCGTTCTTCCGCCCAACCAATACCAACAGAGGCAGCACGTGACACAAAGAAAAACCGATCTTCTTAACGCATATTATTCTCCAAAAATACAAACACTCCACAGTGTGCCTTTTGAAAAATCAGCGTAAAATAAACTTCGTGCACAATCCCATTTCCCTTGGACCAAAATCGGCGCGTGGCAGGATTAGAATTTCGCTATCTGTGTTTGTGAGAGGAAGGGGGAAGAGCGGGGGGAAAGCTGGTATGCATACAAGCACATCTGGAGGCTGACGTTGGTTTGCATTGATTTATTTATTCACATTACTTGTCCTTACACATAACACCCTGGATAAAGACGCTGTAGTGTTTCCTAGTTCTCCTGAAGAGGAACAATTTCTCTTCATTAGCACAAGCGAGATTGTGGCGCTGTCAGATGATGATGGATGGCGATTTCAACTACTAGTGACAGTAGAGAAGCCGATGGGACATTGCACTGGATCTGTGGCCCATCTTTCTCTCTTTCCTTCCCTTTCCACCAAATTATAGTTTTACTTATGCCCTTTATGCACAGTACTTTGAATATATAACCGGGAAAAAAATCTAACAACGACTCTTTTCCAAAACATAGAGTTTTCTAAATGATACCGCATTTAGTGCACGAATTTAATGTCCTTATAAGGTAGGAAGTAATTATCTCCGCTGAGCAGAACGCTTCCATTTGGGAGTAAGCCATTTTGAAGAGAAATTTCATAACCTTACGTAATACATGGTCATTAATTCTAAAGGAAACTCCCTTAACATTATAAGCGGCATAATCCCTTAAGAAAGGAAATTACTTTATCATTAAAAGCAGCGGGTATACCTTAGATTCAAATTAAACGCCTGCACTTCCTTTCTGTAGTGGAAGAATACTATATCGAATTACTATAGTCTTCATTTTTGTCTTTCAACAATAAAGAGATGCGATCAAGATATAATTTGAAGGTTACTTGTCTTGATGTCAAAATCAGATGACATCTAATATTTCGAGCAAATTTGTCACTCTGTTTGTATGTGTACATATATGTTTCATGATATTCACAGTTACTCTTTTTTTTTTTTTTTTTGGTTGGCGCATAGGCTTCTGTGGCCATAATGCACCTCCCAAGGTTTTTGCAGTACATTGATCCAAGTCCGAGGCGGGAATCGAACCCGCGACCTTTGGGTTGACAGGCAGGCACTTTACTAACCCGGCTAGCCCGGTCGGCACAGTTATTCTAAGTAGAAATAATTCTCCAGAGCTATGATATATTCAATACATATTCAGGGATATTCATGTGTTGTTGTGGGGGACACCAGGGTCTCCCCCATTAGCCGCTATTGTACTCCTTGTGTTGAGGCTCACGCCAAAACCGGCCATTTGTATGTAGTGTGTTGGGGGTGTAAATGTTATGATGTGTTCTCTTGTTATGTAGTCGGCGGCCGGTAGCTGGCTCTTAGCAAGCGGGAAGCAGCAACACCTGATCACAGCGTCCCCCCCCCATCCCCGCCACGTGGAGGCGGCCAGGATCTACTACTTTCATGCTAGTCTATACCGGAACAAAATTCCAGGATAGGCAAAGTTATGAGAAAAGGAAAATAGGAATAGCTGGAAAAGTTAGGGGTGGTGGGGAAGGAAAAAAGTGCAGCGGGGGGTCAGAGAAGGGACCTGCCATAATAAAAAGAAGTTAAGAGAAAATGAGAAAAGATAAAAGAGAAAAAAAAAAAAAGAAAAGGAGGAGGTGGAGGTGGAGGCAATTTTCAGCCTTTGTAGAAGGCACATATCGTGGTGTAATCCTATCCTAATTTAGGATTAGCAATTCCTATCCTGTGAGCAGGATTAGAAGATGTCGAGGCACATCCTCAATAGAACTTTCAGCTTGAAGGGTAGCTCTTCCAACGTTGAAGATTTCTTTGGCACTCCCATCGTTTGATAGGAGATCCTCTTGGAGAAAAAGCCAATATCAGAACTCTGCAACGGACCAGGAGAAGGTTCGGTAGTTGCAGCAATCCTTAATTTCATTGTTAGATAGGTATCCAATGGCATGGCACAGCTGAAGCATTAGAGTCAAACTACATACTATATACACTATTTACGATTTCTAACACAGTAGGTTCGTCACTCCAATCAATAAGGATTTGATTTCCATCACGATGTATCACCTCAAGTTCGTGAGACAAAATGCAGGAAGTAGCAGTTGAAGCTTTTATGAAATATTGAAATACAATATATTAATCAATTCTTTCTAGATAGCAGTTCTTGTGAAAGTCTGCAAAGAGAATGTCAGTCCTTGATCAAGTCTTCAGAGATAATTTCAGTCGTTGTTCAAGTCTTTCTCTTGATCTAGATTCAGGCTATCTCAGGGCAGCAGCTCTCGTTTCCTCTCGTCGTTTAAATGCTCGTGTTGCAAATAAGTTAAAAGCTTCAAACGCATCTTGTGATTGGATCAGAAGAGGTTTATTCTCCCTGTCATAGGAACAGGGAGAATAAATGAGTTGTGGGCCATTCCGTAAGTCGATATAATAGTGGCACTCCAAAAGAATATGATCTGCGTCCTCTTCACCTCCAAAGAGACAAAGAGGGGAAGGAGACAGTCCAAGTTTATACAGCTTGCTATTGAGGCTGCCGTGACCTGACAAAATGTATGTTTCATATAGTCCAGAAGCAAACCACAATAATTCCTTTTTCCTGAATTCCCTTACATTCGGCAAATACTCTCTTCTCACCTTTCCCGTCTCCGATACAGACCAGTCAGCCTGCCACTTATTAACATAAATAGTGCGTAATCTTTCCTTTTCGGTTGTTATTGGAACATTCAGGTCACGTTCCACATTATCAAGAGAAGTAGGATGTGCCTTTTTCAGGTGGTATCTCAAATATCTATACTGGACCTCATATTTTATTGGCATCCTTCCTGTCAGGAGCTGCAACGCTGCAGTAGAAATTGTCCTACAAGCTCTGGATAACATAAGAAGGGCAGCACGCTGTGCTTTCAATAGCTGTTTGATAATGGCACACTTGGTGGCCCTATAACCCCAGGCGCCAGCACAATATGTGATAATGGACAGGAATATACAGTTATAATACAATTTCAGTGAGTGACCTTTAAGGCCCCATTCTTGTCGTGTTACTTGTCTCAATCTAGATAGTAATGACTTGCATTTTTCTTTAATGTATTTTTCATGGGGTATAAAACTCAAACCATCATCCAGAATAATTCCCAAGTATTTTGTGGTTGAACTGTATTTAATAGCTTGTCCTTTATATTTTATTTGAGGGAGACGGCCTCTGTCTAACCTGCCTTTAAGCAACATTTGGGACGTTTTACTTGTAGATATCTGGAGTTTATGCTCGTCAGACCACACAGACAGCTCCTGCAGTATCCGGTTGGCAACATCTTCAAGAGACTTCCTGGAGTTTCCTTGGACCATGATAGTTAAGTCTTCTGTATATGAGATCATGGTTGTTGCATCAAAATGTTTATTTAACCAGGAGTCGAACACTAAGTTCCAGTACAGGGGCACAAGAACAGACCCCTGTGGGCATCCTCTGGTAACTTTTCTTGACACTTGAATGGAACCACTCTTAACAACAAGCGAGCGCTGCGAAAAGTAGCTCATCAGCAACCGGTATATAGATGAAGACACTTCGGCCTCCCGGAACCTCTCCAGGGCACTTTGCCAAAAGAGTGTCAAAGGCCCCTTTGAAGTCCACAAAGAGACCGAGCAGATATTTAGTCGTGGTTTCCCGCTGTATCTCTAAAAGAGAAGCAATGGCATCTTCAGTTCCTCTACCCTTTGTCGGATCTGGGCTGCAATTGTCATCTTAGATCCAAGTCTCACAGTTACAAGAATTCCCAGTCTCTGCTCCACCCATGTTGTTTGTGTGTGTTTGGAGGGCAAGTTTGGCCAAGTCTACGCTATCTCAATATACTGTCAATGCTCCCAATACAGAGACTCTATACAACCATTTGGGGACTACCTGGATATGACACTTAATGTTCTACATGGGAAGAACGTTATTGTGATGATGGATGCAAATGCTGAGCCTACTCTGTGGAGTGCTGCAACTAGAAATGAAAAGGGTGAATTAATGGAAGACCTAATCTTATCTCACCGCTTAACTATATTAAACACCTCTGGCCATCCACCAACATGTGTGACGCCTATGGGTTCTTCTCACATCGACATTACTCTCGCATCTTCTGCTATTAGTCCGAGACTTACCAACTGGAAGTTGCACACTAGCTGGTCTACCAGCGATCATAACATCATGACATTTCAACTTAATTGTGATCAAAGGCGATCCAAATTTGATCCTACCGACATACCATGATTTCACACAAAGAAAGCAAAGTGGGATAAATTTGATTCCTCACTTAAAGACTCCTTTACACAAGACCAAATAGAAAAATTGACTACTCTCACTGCAGACGAACGGGCACGAGTAGTTCAAAACATAATTATTACTGCTTGTAGACAGTCCATGAGATATAGGAAAAGGAAGCCCTACCATGTGCCGTGGTGGTCCTCAGAATTGACACAATTAAAATCATTAACGAAACAGGCAAGAAGAGATTTCCAGAAAGCGAAGAGAGACAGATCTCGTCCCACTTTGGAGGTTGTACTTTTGCAAAACAGATACAAACAATCCCGTAGAAACTATCGTCAGGAAATCTGCAAGAGGAATAAAGCTTCGTGGGACTACTAGTGAGCACCCAGGGAAACAGTTCTCCCTGGGGGCTCGTCTACAGATTAATAAACAATAAAATTCCAACTGATGAAGTGTTTGCAGCGGTTACAACTACTGATGATCAAGAAACCATATCTTGAGTACCCACCATGAATAGGATCCTGGATGTTCTCACTTATCAAGAAGAAGAAGTATGTACGGATCCAAAAGAGATAGACATCAGAGTGAAAAACGCTTGTTACTCGGGCTCGCCTGTTGAACCTCCTTTTACCTTTGATGAGATTGATATTGCTATCCAGTCCATGCATTCGGGCAAATGTCCTGTACTTGATGTCATTGAGGTGGAAGTGCTCAAGCGCATATGGAAAACGGTTCCTGTAGTTATTTCAACATTATTCAATTCTTGTCTTAATCAAGGTATTTTCCCTGCAATTTGGAAAGTTGCTAACGTAAAAATTCTTCTCAAAAATCCAAAGAAACCAGAATCTGATCCGCTGTCATATAGGCCTTTTGCCTTGCTCCCTGTTATGCGCAAGGCTCTTGAAAAAGTTATGGCGAGTCGACTTCTGACTACCTATGTTATGAAAGGACTTTCTTCGCCTGTACAGTTCGGTTTTACAGTCAATACATATACGAAGAATGCTGCTAAAGAAAACTTTTTTTTTGTGCATTTGTAGCGCTCGGCATTTTCAAGGTCAAATAAATATCACTGCAATTATTTACCTGTGTTTACATATGTCACTTAGGAAAAGACCTTTTGCTTCGGATTCCATAATACATGAGGAATATTGTTGCATCCGAAAGAGCAGGACTAAAATATTTAACTGAAATTTTACAAACTATACAAATATTTAAAATATTTACAAATTCTGTATACAATATTTATTAATATACAAAAAACGTTACAATGGAACATCAAATAGTAGCACGTGCACGAGGTTGGTGAATGTTATGGAGGCTGTTGTCAATAATTCATTCCATTTGTAGTGACGTAATTGCCTCGCCCTTTTCTCCCATTGGCTCGAATAAATATCACTAGGAGGAAAACGTTTTTAATGTTTAGAGAGAGAGAGATAACATCCAAATATCCCCTGTTATCTCGATATGCTTAAACAAAAAGGCAATAGCATTAATATTAATAGTAAAATTTAGGATAAAAATGATGCTTTCAAGTTCTGAGCAATATATCTACGTAATTGACACTCCAATATTTCGAAAAGATCTAAAGCATAGTGGTTAAGGTTAATTAATATATTCAGTAAAATAGAATATTAAAAAAAAACGTACTCAGTAGCATACCCAACAAATATAAATTAAATGTCATGTTAAGACAGATTGTATTGCTTCATATTCTTCAAACTCTAAATTTCTTTCGTATTCTGATAATAACACCCCCAATTCGATTATCGAACAAATTTACGAACAGATTATCGAACACAATCACAATAAATAGGAAGGGAGCAGTTAGATTGGAGTCAGCTAGACTAGAACACTCCATCAGATTCAAACTAGGGTAATATTTTAGTACAGTTTGTCGTATCACTGGACATTAGACACTGGTGTCTCACAGACATCAGACACCGGTGTCTCACAGCCTTAGAAACGCTGTACTCATATTGCCGTGGTCTCGTCGATTATTTGTAATTCAAAGTCAACACATCATTTAATTTTATATTGTGCTGTTACTTACTACTGATTACTAAATCATTATATTAAATGTTTATCATTATGAATGTATATTAATTAATTATTTATTCATTCATTAAATTAATTATCTCTTTAAAATTAAAATTAAATTATAGGATAACTACTAAATACCGGAGATGTCCAACATTGTTACCAATAAATAAAAATAAGCAGCATGATCAAAGGAGTGAATTTAATAAACTCACTCTTTTGATCTGTAGTGAGCGACAAAGAGTTTCTGTCGGTACACACCTGACGGTATTTTCAGTGCTCCCTTTGAGCTGCTGAATGCTTCGTGGGTTGTTGTTGTTGTTGTTATGGGGTTTTGGGCAATATTTAGGGCAACTTAGGCCATACTGCACCGTATATACACTTAATACCACGTTGGGCCAGCATTCGCACGATAACAGCCGCCATTCGTCTAGGCACTGATTCCACTAGATATCTGAACACTTCCATAGTGATCTGAAGAATTTTCAGTGAATTTTCTGTCGAAAGCCACGATGCCTGCTAGTCTTTCCACAGTGTCGGAATAGATGATGGTTGCGTGTACATACGCCTCACTTCCTGTCCCAAAACATCCCAGAGGTGTTCAATTGAACTGGGATCGGGCGAATTTGGAGGCCAATCAAGATAGGTGATATCTTCACTGTGTTTTTCGAAACTTTTTTGTGAGAGATTACTTTCGGTACGGAAAAAAATTTCCTACAACAAAACATGCTCTGTATTAAGCAACCACTGTCATCTGCTTGGATAGTGGTCACCAAGCACGATGGCTCCATAGACTCTTGTTGCTTTCGCCTTAGAAGACGGCGTCCGTCGGCGTGTTGCACAAAATATTAGGACTGATCCGACGAGCACACACGTTTCCAGGCCTGGAGTGTACAACCAGCGCGTTGTTGACGCCACAGCGTTCGCGGTGACGATGATGAGAGAGTGTCTCTTGTTTCGGCTGCTGTGGAACTCCATACGTCTGAGTGTGCGGCGCATCGTCATTTGAAATATTGTTCTTGCATTCCCGATAGTGTATTACGATGTCAACTGTCGCACAGAAACCTGCAGTTTAGCCTGTACAACTCGCTGCCCAGAAACTGGGGTTTTTCGTCCAGAAAAACAGGCAAATCGACCAGAGAACACACGCCATTTACAGACACAAATACGGGTTTATGTATTAAATTACGAGTAACTCTAATGTAATAATAATTTGATTTGTACAACTCGCTGCACCCTTCGGTCATTACGAACACCCACTTTGCACAATCCTTTACAGTTTTGTCGGCGGGAGGTGGTTTGACCCGTTCGACACCATTCTTTGTATACCTTAACCACAGTGAACCATGAGTACCCGACGACAAGATGGGCTGTTTCCAATATGGAAACGCTCGACGCACGAACTCCCACAATCATGCTCTATTGAAACTCCGTGATATCTTTAATACGTCCCATATCTGCTAATTTATCACTTTGAATTGCACGACTAGATGCAAATTACCACTGTTCTAGCGTAACACTGTTCTAAACGAAGCTGTTCGTTTTTTTACGCTGCGAGCTATGCGATATAATCCATTACGTTATTATCCATTACGGTTGTCATAATTTAGGGAACAGTGAGTGTAACATGTCTGTAAATTGCCTGTGTTTTGTAATCGATTTCCTGTTTGTGGACGAACAAACCCAAGTTTCCGGGAGAAAACACCATGCCACCCTCGCCTGAAACAGACTAACTCGGCCACGTTGGATAAAGGCCCATAAAATCCTCCCGTCATTGACGGGATTTGGATTCAGATGTTTTCCACCCGGTGTGGTGGGGGGGGGACAGTGATTATACCAACTGTGTTACTCACGAGGTATCTCAATGATTACTCCAGTAAGTTTTCTGTTTTAATAGACCGATAAAAAAGAAATCTAGGGATGTTAAATCAAGAGACTTAGGTGGCAAATGTTCTTGTGATATGATTCGATTCCCCAAAAAACTTTTGCAACATTTCAGTGGTCGAGCGTGGGGTATGGCAGGTTGCTCGGTTCTGTAGGATATTTCATCTGAAAATTCCACTTGGAGTCGGATCTTCTTTAGAGTGCTGGATGATATATTCTTCCCATGCCCGAGCAGGAACAACCTACCTTGCAAATCTTCACAAGGATAGGATTTTCCCCCCTACAGACATTGGGCGTGGAATAACTATGCACCTGTACACCGTAGGGTGAGTCAGGTGCGGCTTACATCTTCGGGTGAGAGATGCCAAATGGCATTCCTCTTTGCAGGATTCTCTGGCCTTGCAAACTTTTACTGTCTCTGGGCGGCTCGGGTGTGCTTCCCAGCCCAGGAGTGTCCAACCCCCTTCATTTCTTCCCTGCCTCCCTCATCTGGAGGACGCCTCCTTTCCTCGTCTTACCAACTTCCTCCCTGCTTTGACTCACATTCATTGACTATCACCCTTTGTCACACTTTTTTTTTTAACTTAGACTTCGTCCAGGAAGCTCATGCGACCCTGGCGGAGTCCAGCCAGATAATAATGGGCAGCCTGGCTTACCTCCTTGGTAATGGCGAGCAATGTAGGGTCCCACTAGGGGCCCCTGCGGCCAGGTAGCCAGAGAAACAACAGAATCCAACACAATATTATACATATACAACATGCCACACACACTTCTGGCATTTACAGAGTTCTGTATACTTCACAAGAATACTGATGGCGCATTTGTGGGAGACCACCGGTGGCGTCTTACCCTAAATACTTTTGCTCTACAGAAATGTCAGGAGTGTTATCAATAAAATTGGTGAAGTCGAACTCCTGATTAGGACAACTAATGCTATGAAATGTGGTGCTGCTCCCTATAAATTGAGGATGATGAGTTCCATTAGGTTTGTGTATACTATACAGGGTGTTTCAGTTAAACGTTTCAGAACTTCTAAGAGGGGTAGGGTACATCCTGACAACTCGAAATCATATAGCAATGTGGGGTCGGAAATGCTTTCCTGAAGCGGTGTTGTACACAGAAGCACCATAAAGAAAAGAGACCGTAAGTGAGAAATCGTTTTAATAATACATGAAAAGAAGCAAAAGGTACATGGATTAAAGTAAGTGTTCGAAGTTTCTTCCACGGGCTACAATGCACGCCTCACATCTCCGACGCATGGACATCCGAACATTCTGGAATACTCCAGGCGAATTTCGAATTTCTTCGGCAGCTACTGCGATTCTTGCAACCAGCTCCTCAGCATTGTCAACAGGGGTGTCATAAACTAGCGATTTCATATGACCCCAGAAATAAAAATCAAGACATGATAGGTCGGGTGACCAAGCAGGCCAACGCACGGGACCACCACGTCCGATCCACTGTTGACCAAATGTGACATCCAGGTAGTTACGAACATCTCCGCTATAATGGGCAGGGGCTCCATCGTGTTGGAACCACATTGTCTGTTGCGTCGATGCAGAAATCTGTTCATCTCTCAAAAGTTGTGGCAATACTTGCTGCAGAAAGATCAAGTAGATAGGTCCGGTTAGACGACACGGTAACAGGTAAGGTCCGATGAGGTGATCTCCCATAATACCGGCCCATACATTGACCGAAAATCGAATCTGTGCTGCACGACGTCGTATTGCATGCGGGTTCTCGACCGCCCAGATATGGTCGTTATGCGTGTTGAAAATTCCTTCCCTTTTGAAGGATGCCTCATCGGAAAACAACACTTTCATGTATTATTAAAACGATTTCTCACTTACGGTCTCTTTTCTTTATGGTGCTTCTGTGCACGCTTCAGGAAAGCATTTCCGACCCCACATTGCTATATGATTTCGAGTTGTCAGGATGTACCCTACCCCTCTTAGAAGTTCTGAAACGTTTAACTGAAACACCCTGTATTTAGGAAGGATCGGGAAGAAAGAAGGGTGATGCGGTCATGCGTCTTATCAAAAGCAGCCTGAGAACGAAAAGAGCTTTTGCTGAGTAAGAAATTAACCCCGGGGGCTCACATCTGGTGAGTATGGGCTTGGCAAACCCAGGGTCCTGAGCTGGATATCATCATTCTTCTCTTTCTTGGTGATTCCTTTATACTTCTCTCTCTCAGGGGGTAACTCGTGGAATTTTTTTTTTTTTTTTTTTTTTTTTTTTGGCTGGTGCAGCATAAGCCTTAGGCTTCCTTGTACCATATGGCTAATAATAATAATAATAATAATAATAATAATAAGTGACACCTGTCAGCAAAGAATCTGTGTGATGTGAGTCAGTTGGAAGCAAAGGTATAATGAGAGTACCGGTAATCTACAGACCAGAGGACTGTGAAGAGTATGACGAGAGTCACCCATAATAATACATTCAGACTTGCTTGCCCATTTCATCTGCATGCAGATGAAATGGGCAAGCAAGTCTGAATCTGCCTTGCCCATTTCATCTTTCATCAATAAGACATTCACACTTTCTTGCCTATTTCATCTGCATGCAGATGAAATAGGCAAGAAAGTGTGAATGTCTTATTAGGGATGAATTCAATGTTCCCCAAATTGATTGGAATAAGTGGGAAACAAAATTTATAAATAAACTAGATGATTATTATTTGTACCAGCATGCCAGAAGAAATACTAGGGGTAAGAATATTATAGACATCATCATTGCGCGGTATATATTATGTCTGTAATATTATGTTCACCTGTATCCTCGCTAAAAACCCAAGTTTCCGAAAGCAAAAAAAATCATGCATCTCTCGCCTGAGACCAACTAGTAATCACTCAGATATAAATATATCTGCAGAGTAGAAGTGACTTATACAATGACTTTTGGCTACTGGTGCCTAGATTCAGACTCTGGTGCATGCAGGTATCGACGTCTTTTTCTCCTGATAAGCTATCTTATTTTCTAAGTAATAATTTTTATTTTTCTCTTTTCCCGTGTTCATGTTATTTTGAGCAGACTGAATGAGTCCCTCCACAATTTGGATAGTTTTGTTAGACCCAAATGAGGAATATATTGGAACTGCCCTACAGACTGTTTGTTAGCGACCAAACGTCTTAAGGTATTTGTTTGGATTTAGAATATACGTCTAATTTTACATTCACACTTTGACAGATAAGAACATATTTGCTGAACTAAAATTTAGAATTAAGGTATTTTATAATTAATCACGCCATTTCTTTCATAATTATTCTTTTAATGCAAGATAACGTTTTTATCTTTCAGCTCATCGGTAATAATTGCGTTTCCCTTCAAGAAGTATCCAAATACCTCTATTTTAATGGTCCATTTCAGCTTCCCAAATATATATACGAGTCTCGGATTAATATATAAAGAAAGAGTATGAGCCACACAAGTTAACTGTACAATTAGCAGCTGTTGTAATTCCAAGAATTGACTGATTTCGAGAGGAATGTTATTGTGAAATGTCATATTGCTAGCTTGTGGATTTGTGCAATTGCTGACAACCTACATCACCCTAAGCCAACTGTCAGTAATGCTTCATTAAATGAAAGAGTGATTGTGCGACGACCACCGTCCAACAACGCACAAACAGGACTACGGAAGCTCACTGCACATGACCAAAGGGTAATCAAAAGGGTAGTATGACAACCTTCTCAGATATCCCTGCAAAAGATCAACTAGCAGTGTAAAGCATCAAGGAGGCTTTAGGTACGTACAAACAAGTATCATAGCTGCCAACTTTTGACTTTCAAAAAGCTAATCTCTAGCTTTTGATCCCACTTAATGCGTTTTGCTAAGTCCACATTGCATTAGAATTTAAAATTTCACGCGCAAAGTGCACATTTTATATTAAAATAGACCGTAGCTGTATGTCTATTGTTAAGGTCACACTCAACACTGCTATAAGGAATTGTAAAATGCGAAGCGTGACTTTGGATAATTTGACTAAGTTGGAAGACCAATGACTAAGTTGGAATAATTCTTCTGCTTTCTCTGCTAATGTAATCAATTTCCGAAATGGAAGAGGAAGATTTGAAAATAAATTTGTTAGTATTCTTTAACATATCCAGGAGTAATGATCTAAGTACAAGGATGTGAGGTATGTTAGATTACAGAGCTATGTTTGGATTTTCAAACATTGGCATAATATTTAAAAGAAACAAGAAAATTCCTTTATTCAAGCCAGAAAAAGGGAAAATGAACAGAATTTCTACACGAGTCAGGATAACATGTCTAGAGTTATCATCTTGCTTGGAATGTTTAGGATTGCTTTTACAAGAAGTTTGCGATTCCAAAGTTCTTTTTCTTGAGTTCATTGATTTTCTTTTAAAACAATTAGATCATGAACGGATTTGAACGTAAGTCGTTTCCACTCACTAGTGATCGCTTGATGTACTTTTCTAGATAATGTAACTAGTATAGCCCACCATAATGGGTGGATTATTTGGTAACTCTGATAAGTGCTCATATTGCTTTTCTCACCACTTCAATCCTCCTCTTTAAATACACTTCTCAAAGGTTGCCACTATTCTGTAAATCTAGTCAGAAATTTAACCAGAAATGGCCAGCGTGTTACACACATGCTTCAAAATCTTCTTTTTTTTAACTTCAGTAATATATCAGTTGAAATTGTTCACAATTTTAGCACTTCTTTTTAGTAATAGTAAATTTCCACCTTCAACGGAAGGCACGATATCTCTTTTCAGCACACAAATTATAAGATGAGGACAGCTAATTACCACCAATAGCTCCTATTTCTCTTTTATTACCCTTACTACTCCAGCTTTTTGGCCTACCATAACAGGTCCATTATCAACATTAAATGCTATGCAGTCTCTTGAAGGAATCACACAAGCTTACAAGCATGGTGTCCGCACTCCGTTGAAAACGATTTCCACAGAGCAGTGGAAATCGGTTCAATGGATGTGCAGAATCTCAATATACCCTATTCTGATCAGATGGGGGGAGAGTATAAATGCGGAGTATGCCTGGAGAACATCTGCTTCTGGAGTGCACTGTGCTAAGAATGAAGTTCGGCGGAGAAGAAGGGGTTATAGTGTAGGGCTGTTTCTCGTGGTACGGCCTATGACCATTGGTAGTTGTGCAGGGAACCATGAATTCCGATGACTACCTTAATATACACTCAGTGATCACTGAATTATGACCAACCTATCCGTATTGGACTATGCTATATAGCTCGCAGTAAAAAAACCGAACGGCTTCCTACACCAGAGCAGTGGCAATTTGCATCTGGTGAGTGTCAAAGTGATAAAGTAGCAATTATGGGATGTAGTAAAGATATCACGGAGTTTCAAAAGGACATGATTGTGGGAGCTCATGCGTCGCGTGATTCCATATGGACACGTGTATATGTAAAGGGCGGCTCCTAGAACGTCAGTTCAACTTCGCCTCGTATCTCTGTGAAGAACAATATCACTACAAATGGGCCAGATATGTGAATGACGTAGGTTTGTATGTATTATACTGTATGTGTATTCTGTTGTTCTGTTCTGGCCTCTTGGCTACCCAGAAGCATCGATCACCTGAAGAGATGATTCTGGGTACTCATCCACACCACCGGAACCAGTTCCAATAGTGCTCGTACTGTCCCAGTTCGAGACGCTGACCCACCTGATGTAGCCAAAAGGTGGGCCAGATCTCTCTGGAGGCCCACTCCAGAGGGGGAGGAAAACAATTATTTTTTATATACATTATATACAAAATTAAGACAAATGATGTCTTAATTGAGGTCCCATTTCAAGATCATGAGAACAATTATGAGGTAGTGATCTCGGTCCCAGATGATCTAGAAGATGAAACTGTAGATAACAGCTGCCGTATTTTCTCAAAAACTTCTCTGGCAAATGTTTAAAATTCCCGAAAACTCTCAGCATTCTGGATAAGCAAAGATTCCTGGCCAGGCTGTAGAACACAGTAATTTGTGAGAGTTCTTCTCTGATCCTCGTAGTTAGTACATGAATATAGTACGTAATACCAACTTTCTGTCTCATCGCAAAGGTTCTGTCTCATCATAAAGGTTCAAGTAGCCAACTTGAACCTGAAGAGTCGCTGATTTAATGATCGCTGTCCTGTGGTCAAGTAAGACGTGTATAGATGTATAGATCTATGGAAAGCCATGACTGTACTTTTTTATCGTGAAGAAAAGACACTTCCGGGAAGAAGCATCTTGTCACCAATCCCAAAGAGGTTGTGTCCCGGCGGGTCTGCCACTCATTCAACAATTCATTCCAGATTCTCTTTTTTTCACGCTTGATATCCTGTTGACAGTCAATAGTGATTCCCATAAACTATGTCGGGATTTGCTTCTTTAACCTGTAAGACAATCCTTTAAAGATCAAATGTCAAACGTCTAATAAACGGCACGTCTTGTCGGGTTCACGGTGCACTGTGATGATGTGCAGCACACTCAGACGCATGAAGTTCCATAACAGGCGACCCAAGAGACACCCTCTCCTCACCGCTGATCATTATTCCTCTAATTAACAACTCGCTAGCTAAAACAAAATAAAAAAAAACTTCCTATAATCTAGTCTAAATCTTTCTTCCTAATTTCCTAATTTGAATTTATGTCCCTAGTTCTGGAATCATTTATATAATGAAAATTTCATCTTCAACCATTTTACAATCTCCTCTTAGCGCCTTACAGACCGAGTCGAAAAGCCTTCAGTTTGAATCCCGTCGATGACATGAAGAATTTTTATGGGGCTTTTTTACAATTGGCTGAGTTAGTTAGTCTGAGGCGAAGGTATCGTGGTATTTTATCCCGGAAACTCGGGTTTTTCTTCCAGAAAAAAGGCGAATCAACCATAAAACATGCGCAATTTACAGAGATAATATGGTCTAAGTCGCTAATGCATCTAAAACCCAACAACAACAATTGCCTTATATTGAGGCATTATGACCTCCAATCAGTTGATTTGAATTCGGAACTGTAATGCGGAATGTACAGGTATAACATCGAAACATAAATGACTAATGAAGGTAGTGTAGCAGCCAGCAGCCTTCTCCAACGGAGTGAACTTCGTATTATCACGAGTTCTCTTGGCATTGCACTAATTTTAAAGAAGTAACACCGCAAAATGCTAATTTGAATTCATTTAAAACAGGAGGTACTACTACTACGCAGCCTGTTTCAGTATTTACTAGTTCCTGATCAGGTAGAAAGCACATTCTAATGCCAATTCTCAAGACAAAACAGTAGCTGTGAACTTGTTCAATGTGATCTGAATGCGGAATGTAAAATAAGAACTTCGAAATTATAAATGGGGAAAGCAATTTTGACGTTTTAAAAGTATGGAAATTGGGAAGACTTTCTTGTCAATTCTTGGTCACCAAAACAAAAAAGTGTTTAGTGAAACCGGTCTGCGATTTATAATTTTTAATAACCAAATAGCATAAGTTTTATAACATAATAGGAGCATCAGTTTACATCAGGCTATCTTGTAATTTGGGTCTTTAACAAATGTTTAAGTATAACGATTCATTACACCTGAAATTAAATGAGAATACTGTGCTTTAATGTGAATTTGTGCACAACACAGTTTGTGGACTGGGAAGGAGTTAGTTTTCTGAGTTTCCGATTAATTAAAGTTTTCCTGCAGTTACTATCAAGAAAGTTTCGGGGCCAACTACACTTCTTCCCTACAGATGCCATCTTCAAAATACAATAGTAAGCGTTACAGGAAGTCCAACGATAACAGCACACGGTTGTTGACAAAATATTGGAAATTATTTTACTTAATCTATCAAAGTAAACGTACACTTACTGCATGCTGGTTTCTATCTTACCACAAAACCATATATGGTCACCCTTCTGCCACATTTAAGCCATTCAAGAATTCAATGGATAGGGAAGATCGCTGGAAGCTCTAGAGAATGGGATAGCATTTCCGCAATACGTGTTTTCCCTTCTCTTCCGGTAAGCTTTGCAAATCTTTTGTTGAAACAACGAGTAAGTTGCTCGTCTCGCTCACTCGTGTTAACATTCACAGTACTTACAGCCTTTGGAAAGTAGTAAGTGAGAGAGGCACTCGGCGCTTTAGGGCAGCCCATCACACCACCGGAAGTAGCAAGAGAAAAGCAAAAGTTCCCCCTTTAGCCGAATAGTTGGGAATTGCCAGCCTTTCCGTGACTAGACAAGAACAGGAGATAAAGTGGTGATTCCATTATATCGTTGGAGAAAAAGAATCTTGAATGGGTACCGGCGATAAAGCCGCTATTTCTTCGCTATTTGGTTTCTTCGTAGAAATTCATAGTCCAGAACGCTATTCATAACAAATAATGGCTGAAACTATTGTATGCGATGGCTCGAATGGATCCTAATTAAACTCAAAATTCAAACTGTCAATTACGGCAATTATCACTATAAACTATTTCGTTTTATGCATCGGTTGAAAGTTGAAGTACCTCGCTGAAGCGAGGTTGTTGTTATTTTTGTTTGTTTGCGAAGGATTTTTCATTATTATTATTATTTTCAAAATTCTCTAGAAAAAAATAATTCTAACTTCTTAGACAGGTAACATTTTAATCTAATCCGCATTTAATGGTTTCACATGGATTATGGTTGAAACAGAGAGCTCTAATTACGTTGATTACATACTCTAAATTTTATTCTTTCAGGAGATTAATATGCATAATCTTCTCTGCTTTGTAATCTAAATTCCATTAACTCGAGTAATTATTTCTTCATCATCTCAGGAAGGTTCAGAGAACAAGGCGTTTTATCTTAAACGTTAAATTAACAAGTTCGGAATATATTTTGTAAAAAAGTATTATTACAAAGCAACATCATGACATCTCTGATTCTTTTTCGAGATAAAGAGTTGCTATTATTTGAAGCAACATGTAATAAATAATGTATCATTAAGCTATAAAGCAACATATGAATTTCCATATATCAGTGATGTGCAAAAAACATATAAATTGGAAGGGAGGTGGCTAATGCAAATATATATATTTTAAAATGGTTTGATTGGTGGAAAATATTCCGCAACTCTCATAAATCTTTGTGAGCGTTGACCTTTGTCATCGCATTTTCTAAAATACACAGTGTTAAATTACACAATCCAGATTTTATGCTAGGGATGTGATTATTATTTTATTAACTGTACTTATTAATATATCGAGCGGAGAATATTCGACTCCATATCTAAGGAGAAGCAGGAATCGTGCAACGAATATTCCTAGAGATTTGCCTTTATTCTTTATATAATACACTGCTTAGTTACTACGAAGTACGAGTTCGTGGGTCCAGCAGAATGCAGTGTTATTATGGTCTGTCACGTCAGGAAGCTATAACGCATTCCAAATGAAATTTCCGTTCAGCATATTACCTGTATTTATAATTAACATATCCGGCGGATTTTGCTCCTGTAAATGACATTTCACCGCCAAGCTATTCTACTATGAAGTAACGTCGATAGCCAGAAGTATTTATAACTTGTTACCGGTTATTAGCTTAAAGTAAGCTTGCGCACTTATGAACTATTTATGATGAAAGAAATATATTAGCGCCTGATCTACGTAGTTAAAATGTAAAAATCCAAGGGATCTGCAACGTTGATTACAAAGTTTGTAAACAACGTGTAATACCTGTTTTTTTTTTTTTTTTTTTTTTTTTATCTTTCTGAGTGCACGACTGTATTAAGCAAGCTTTAGATTTTAAATTTCACATAAAGATGTTAACAGTAGGAATGGAAAAGGCTTAATGAATGCATTTTTTCAGACTGCATAGTTTCATGACGTAAAATATACACGGATTAAAGAAAATTTAGGATTTTATTATCTACTAGACGGTGAAGGTTCAAATTGCAGCCACTGCAAATATCAACAGCCGAGGTACTCTTTAGTACAGATAGAAAAAAAATTCATTATTATTTTTATTCATAAAAGGTAAATAATGGAAACCAAATCGGTGGGGGGAAAAAGAAATTTAAATGGCTAAAGATAATTGCGTATTCTAATAGCGGTTCTCAACTGGTGTGTCGCGGAAATTTTGTAATAATTCTATAGGTAATATATTAAACATTTAACCACTTTTAGGTTCACCAGATTTTAAAATCATTCCTTAAAAATTATTTTTTTTATTACTATACTCTTTTAAAATTTGTGTTTCACCACAAATTCAGCTACTTCTTTAACAATATCTCTTTAGACCAGCCATCACAGTTATCACTCCTTTTTGCCACTCACTGATCCCTTTTCTGAACCTCATCTTTTCGAAACCCTTGCTTTTCTCAGTCAGCTAGTATATCAGTAAATTAGATAAACTCGGGTTCACTTGATTCTCTAATTTCAGAGCTCTAAGCAAATAAGCGTAGAATTTAAGTTATCAATGGGTAATACATGTACACGCACTGGCCAAAAAATTCGAACCTTTGTATTAAGACATTTACACAGCCAGAAAAAATGCAAATAAATACGAATAAATGCAAAGAAAAGTGTGATGAAGCTCCCGATGCATCCGATTACCATTGGCTTATGCTTTTCCTCTTCTTTTGAAGTCTTTATGCTTTCTAATATTTAAACCCGCATCATGAATTATTATGGTATTCGAGGATTGGAGTATTATTGCTGTCATATTTCGTCTCCCAATTCGCCTATTTTAGCTTTGGCTTATTACGTACCCTGGTAGAAACCCCCTCCCCCTTTCATCATGTGTATATAATTGTTCTGTCTGCCATCTGATGGGCAAGCAGTTATTCTGCAAGTAAGCTACTAAATTATTAATATACCATTTCCATTTTCTCACCAAGGTCTCTTGGTCTATCATTAGGTTCTGCTATTTCTGCAAATAGCAATCAGAAACAGACATCTCTTGCTGGTTGTTGTTTAGATATATATTGAATGGCGATAGCATACCGTACCATACCATTCAATGTATCCTTTTACTAATAATTAGCAATAATTTTATTAATCTTATTCATTTTAGGGACTTTTCTTTGGATATAACTCAGGGCACTCGTACTTTTTCCTTGCGGTATTATTACCCAACCTATTTCGTATGCTGAGCACTAATATCTGCTATTGGCATTCTTGACTTCCACTCTTCTCTCTAAGGTACATAGCTTGACATTTATATATATAGCTCACTATATTTTCTTACAACACAGTCTGATGTAATGTTTAATCGTTGTCAGTTCCGTTAAATGTTATGTTTTCATATAATTTTCATCAACTCAAATGATTTTAATGAAGTAAGAAAAAAGAGAATGCAGCCTTACTGGTGAAGAAGGCTTTTACTGGTGACGCTTCTTGAAACCAATTTTCTATACCACAACTAATCCAGTTTCCTCAGTTGAATACGGCGAATTGCATGCATCTTTCGTGGCTCAGAAAAGGTAGCGTTCTGGTGGAAAAGAAGGTTGTCCGCAAGGATAATGGTGAAATCGAAACACAAGTACATTGTAGTTTTGCGACCCCTTCTCTGGTCTTAATACATAGACGTTTGTTGTTGAAATTACTTTAAACGCTTCTTCATTGCACTTTCTCCACTTTCTTTGAAGTGTTGACAACTAATGCTTTTGTTATCTGCGGACGATAACAGTGCTCTGCGGTGGTCACAAATCATCGTAAAAGATAATAAAAACTTTAATAGACCAAACAGACAGAGACCAAACATGCATGAAGACAAAAAATATATAGGAGAATTGCCACAGAAATCCATTATGAAAGGTCAACCATTGAGTTGCAATCATAATCGACCCATAAAGAGTAGTGCGATTCAACAGTAGAGCTTCCATTTTTATGAAAGGAAACGGTCTGAAACATTCCTCAACAAACATTATAAATAGAGATTACAGGGGCCAATTACGGGAGAATGGGAAAAATCGCCGCCACAGACTGTCGACTGTAGGATCAAAGTTATCGACATGCCCTTTCCCTGATGTTCTACACAATTTTAAGATGTCTGTGTCCATGCTGTTAAAAGTTCAATGATCTAAAAGTTATTTAGAGCAGTGCTTTTCAAACTATCTGTAGTGAAGAACAAGTTTCTTTTATTTCCAATCCGTTACGGACCGATACTTTTATAAAATACAATAAAAATTAATTATTCTCAATTTTTCTTTTTGTGTACAGTGTGATCGTCAAGAGAACTAGCTATAGTCAACCAAACTAGCTGCATCCCACCATCTTTGACACCTCTTTTCATTGACTGCATGGATGTCAGTCGCTCTCCATGCTTTTCACTAACATCACCTAGATTTGGTTTGAAAAATTCCAGGTGAAAGTGTAAGTATTTAAGTAATGAATTAACATTCTGCATCCCAATTTTCCAGAAAGTTATTCATACATTTCACTCTTAATTTTAGCAAGAAAGCCATTCATTACAAGGGCAAAGCAATGACAAGCATTTCCGTCTACATGAGTGCAGTGATGCAGTGTATTTATATAACTGCAAGCGGTGGGTTCGTCCACTAGCGAGAGGGGTTACAGCGTCGCGTTGCTCACGAACCAGGTATCCCACGAATTCTGTCTTTTTAGTGTACTGACGAACTGAGAGTAAACAAAACATTGGAACGTACTAGCGAAGGAGTGGCAATTTGCAAACTTGCGAAAAGAGATTTAGTAGAACGGGAAACAATGGGACCGTTAGATACAGGTAATTAAGAAGAGTTTTGATGTAAGCTGCAGCTGGACGGCGATACATCGCGACAGTGTGGCGTTCGTCTCGGAAAAACCGCGCCAGAAGTTAAGTTGGCGACATTTAGCAAAACTGTGAAAACACGAAAATATCTACTTTTCAATTCGCTTGGCATATACGAAAGGGTTGAAATGCTAGAGCGCGAATAAACAAGAAAATTACAAGAGAGGAGGTTTGGTTTGTTGCACGAGGGAGACGATTGTGCTAAGTTTATAGTAAATTGGACAGAGTAAAAAATTAAGTATAGGAGTGGGATTGGTTGAGAGTCCTGTAGAGGAGTCCCAAGAACTTCTGAAAAAAAAAAGAAAAAAAAAAGAGTAGTGGGGTAAAGAGGAAGTGAAGACATGGAGAGTTTTTAGAGAGAGTGAGTTCGCGTTCGGAGGAGAGTTCGAGGGTTGTTGGAGTTAGTTGGGGTTCGAGTTCGGAGTTCGGAAATCGTGAAAGTAAGATGAAGAAAAAAAAAAAAAGGGTAATGAAGCGGAGAGGAGGCGAGGACATGGAGAGATTTTAGAGTTCGAGTGAATTCGAGTTTTTGAGGATTGTTCGAGGAGAGTTTAGAGCGAGAGTTCAGAGTTCGGAAATCGTGAAGTGAGACGAAGAAGAAAAAGATTTAAAAAAGTAGTGAGGGGGAGAGGAGGTGAGACATGGAGAGTTTTTAGAGTTGGAGTTTTAGAATGAGAATTCGGGTTGGAGTTCGAAAAGAGAGAAGAGTGATAGATCCAAGATGAAGAAGAAAAAGAGGAGGAAAAAAGGTAGTGAGGGAAGAGAACGCGAGGATTTGCGGACTGAAGGTGATTTCTTTTTTTCTTTCTTTTTTTTTTTTTTTTGAGAAGTGCAGACGAGTGGGGAACGTGGGTCTAAAGTTTAAAGTGAAAGTGGAGTTGGCCATCAGTCGGGTGATTGGCGTGTCTAGCAACGTAATTGCATGCTGCCTTTCTGAAGATTAATTCGTGTAGGAAGCTGCAGATATGCCTAGATCCGGCCTGTCGAGAATGAGCCAGGTATGCAGATATGTGAATCAAGAAATCTACGTGGAAAGAGTGTCCAGTGGCTGAGAACGCAAGAAGAAGAGATAGACCTCCAGAAAAATTGGAAACTGATGTGAGAAGCCTGTCCGCCACGAAGAAAAAGCCAGAGCTGATATACGAGTCAAACAGAAAGAATGAAAAGAAATTGGAGGTAGTTGTCCTGTTCGGAACGTGTGTTCCAGCTTTACTGAACCCCGAACTTATAGAGTTGTAATTTTAAGTTGGAAATATAGATAAAGCTAAACACCACGAAATGATGTAGGAGTACATAAAGGGGTAAAAAAAAAAAATAAAGGAATTAATAATAACATTAATCATTGGCATAGTAGAATGTGAACGTGGTAACCCATATAATTATTCCTGATAATGTGGTAACAGATAATATTCTAACAGAAAAATTAATCTAGATAATGTGTTCATGTGTGAAAAAAAAAATCTTTTTATTGAGAGCCCTTTAGAAAAAGAGGGAACGTTTCCCTGTATCAGAAAGGGGAAGTAAGAAATATGCTTGTGTGAGAGAAAGACTACTGATGTAAGCTGATAAGTAGTAATTGATTCGATAGGTTATTGATAGATAAGTGATTTGATAGAAATAGGTGTTTTGTAGTAAGCCTACTGATGTAAGGTGATAAGTGCAAAAGGCTGTAAAGGAAGATGAGAGAACTAATCTTAAGAATTGTTCGGAAATTTTTATTTAGCGTGAGAGATTACCGATAAGATAAAGGAAAAAGGAAAGAAGGTATGTGTTAACCAATTTAAATTATATATACTGTATGTACGAGGAATATATGAGGAATATACTGGTATATGAGAATAGTTGATACATACTTGTGAGATAGAAAAAGTCTTGTATTTTAGTTCTTATATGTAAATTCAAATTTGGAATCTACATGTATATATATATATATATATATATATATATATATATATATATATATATATGTACAGTACATATATGTGTAATTTTTTTTTATATGAGGCTCGTTAAATTTCTATAGTTATATGTAAAATTGTGTCGTCTTCATGCCCTGCTAACTTACCGCTTTACACACTCTAAAATTTGAAATTTTCTGAAAATTGCAGTCAGAGTTGCGATTTGTGTCCGCCCAGGACTTCAGTATGATTGATGGATTTATTTGAAAGAAAAAACATAATAAGTAAATAAATATACATAGCTGAACGACCACTATTGTCAAGAGAAATTTTCAAAAAAAGAAAATTTCAAAAAGAAATTTTCTTTTTTTCCAAACTATAAAATCTGTTTTTCTGCAAAACTATGAAAATGTTTTTCGAAGTTCTGAAAGAAAAATGGTAGGAAAAAGTTTTGTTTCTATTCTTCGTTAAAACCTTCGGTCATTGGAATCTAAACAGACATTTCAGACAGTGATATCGACAAAGGTGACCAGTAATGAATTTATTTGAGAAGAGCCCATCACCAAGTTGTGATTTCAGGTGCCTAGTCGAACCATGTACTTTGAAGGGTTGTTCGCGAGAAAAAAAAATCAAAAGTGTTGGCTCTGTGGTTAGGTTTGTCTGGTAATTGCAAAAGCCTCAGCATCTTAATGAGCTGGGCCTGTTGATTAAAAAAATTGAAGCCAGCTTGAGTTGTGAACATTAAAATCGCCAAGAAAACTTACCTCACTGTTAGAAAAGTTAGACTGGAGAAAGTCGAGTTCCAAAGTAAGAAAATCAAAGAGTTTCGAGTGATTGGAATTGGGAGATCGATAAAGAAAATAGATGAATTTAACAGAATATGGTAGAGAGAGATTTTAAGCCAGGGGGAGATCGGAAAGAAGAAATTTCAAATTACTAAGTCTCTGTACATATGTCCGCTCTGATATTGAATGTCAGAGCGGAAATATGCACAATTACCACCTATAAAGTGAAAGGAATCGAAAGGAAAGTTTTGTTATTTGTGAACGAAAAACGCGAGTCTCCGTAAGAAAAAACAATGCAACCCATGCCTGAGACTGACTAGCTCACGATAAAAGCAATGCAACCCAAGTCTGAGACCAGGTAAAGACATCACAATTCCTGTTGTCATCAACGAGATTCGAACTCAGGTCTTTTCTACTGATTATAATTACCGCCTTCCGAGTATGGGAGGAAGGTAATTATAACCACTGCGCTACCGCCAGGGCTCTAAATAGAGAGACTAATTATAAAGACCGTATATTTATTGCATGACGAGAGAGATTAGTGATCTGACATGGTCGGCAATTTGCCAAAATACAAATAACGTTAAGAGACAAAGCCTATTTCTTTTTTTTTTTTTCGATGCAAGGGAAGCAATAATTGAGATATGCTTTTGCCATGAAAGGTTTGTTATCAAAGAAGTCAGGGTAATCCCCATTAAAATTAAGCACTATCCCCCGACATTTATTGGGGCGACTCCCTTCCCTGGAAAGTAATAGTTAATTCCAAAATCCACATGACAGGCAGACAGCATTACCACTTAAACATACATAGTATTACTATCCACCGCTACAAATCTAGCCACTACCAAGCTCCTTGAGGCATTTGAGGCATTTGGTTCAGAAATCACCGTTACATATATCGAAGTCCAGGCAGCATTTGATTTCATATCCGTTCACGCGTTGGTAAGGCGATTACGTGAGTATTATCTCATTGGTGGAGACGTGCTCTGGTTTATTCAGACAATGCTTGAGAAAACGACTATTATTGTTTGCGATGGCAATCTGCGCTACACCAGGACTATTACAGCTGGGGTCCCACAAGACGGGGTTCTATCTGGAATCTTGTTCTCAGCTGTTCTCGTACCGTTGTTGACGGGCCGAACTTATATCATCGCTTTTCCTGATGACATAAAACTATTCACTCCCATCAACCCTAGAAACTCTGTTGACTACATCAATGCCTTAACCCTTCAGAAAATCCGGAACCTTGAGGCCTTCCTCTCCGGTTTCGATCTTCACATCAATTCTGAGAAGCCAAAACAGTTGACTTTCTCGCTCAAACGGAACCCAACAATAGTGCAACCAATTTTAAGAGGATCCGCGATTTCTGCTGTCCAACAACATACCGATCTGGGCGTTATTTTTTACCAGAAGTTGGAAAAACTTCAAAGTTTGGACCAATGTGTGGTACAAAGCTCTCCTTTGTACCACACATTGACCATCTGCAAATAAAGTTTTCTGTCGACTCCGGTGGATCTTAAGCAACAACTTATACACCTCCATGACCAGGCTGTTGGGTGCAGATATATTAAGACATGTGTATATATACGGTCATATTCTATGGCGCCGAGGTCTGGACTTCAACTGCTACGACTCATCTTAGATGGATTTTCGCATGGGAATTCTGGCTATTGAAGTAGACTATAAGGAAATTTCGGCTGTCCCCTTCACCAAGGACCACCTAGATGGCGGCAGCTCTCAAAATCAGACGTCTTCCTGCCATCATTAATGAGAGAAGACTCGTCTTTGCTGTCAAAATGACAGCATTATTTCTGAACCAGACTTCTGGACTAAGTGCGGATGGTGGATCCCGGTACCAAGCGTTAGGGTCAATCCAGGTCACCCCAAACCAGTTAAAGTTATTCCATCAGTTCTTACCCGTGCAAATTTTGCAGTACATAACTCCTTGGACGGCGACCTCTACAAGTTCGCAGTCGATGATAAATCTAATCAAAACTTACTCCATCGACTTCCTTCTCAGGACTACGTCACAGGACATTATAACCTGTTCCCGAGGACCTGTCTATCACTGCCATGGATCCATCACTCCAGTGTTCAAACCTCAGGACTACGTCACAGGACATTAGAACCTGTTCCCGAGGACCTGTTTATCACTGCCATGGATCCATCACTCCAGTGTTCAAACCTCAGGACTACGTCACAGGACATTAGAACCTGTTCCCGAGGACCTGTCTATCACTGCCATGGATCCATCACTCCAGTGTTCAAACCTCAGGCCTACGTCACAGGACATTAGAACCTGTTCCTGAGGACCTGTCTATCACTGCCATGGATCCATCACTCCAGTGTTCAAACCTTTCCTCGCCTGCTCAGATGACTGTTGTAAATATATTTTCATGTGTAAATTTGTTATTTCTGTGCTCCAAGCTTTAATAATGTTGTATAATTGGTTATAAAGCTTATTTTTATTATTATTATTATTCTCGTCTCTGTTTATAATGTTGTGTTATTCCTTTTATGCAAACCCCTGGCTTGTAGCCGCGAAGGGTGTTGTGTACAGCAATGTGCATTCTGTATACAATAAAGAGTTCTTCTATTATGCTACTTAAATATGTTATACACGTATAAAACGTGTGAATCCAACGTTACGTTCAGCGTTACATACTTCTTTTTGACCAAATTACAATGATGGCAACATCACAATCGTTGCAGTATCGTATGCTCGAAAAATTCAACCGTACACTACACTCCAACACCGAATTATGGACGCCCGCACAAATTTCAACAATAAAATTATTGCGAACACCTTATGGAATTTTAATCCAGGAAATATGCAATATAATGATTATCAGTTTCTTTGGGAACAATTTTTTACTGCTTTTACTTGTATATCCGTAATCTGATCAATAATAAGAAGGACCAAATGTAATAATAAAATTGTAAATCCATTGGTCTGAAACAGGGATGTCAAACTCAAATATCTATGAGACATTTTTGGTCTAAATTCTATTAGTAATTCTACTTTTATAACAGGCAGAGAACAAAGAAAATATACAACTTCATCAGGAGCTTATCGCAAGTGAAGTACTGTATTTGTCAAGTTAAGACAGGCACTTGGATTAAAATTTATGCATAACATCATAAACGAATAAAATGCAAAACATTTTACCTCATTAAAGTTTCACCCTTTAACATTAGAAACTCTACAACATTTCATACAGAATACCGAACTAACCATGGAAAGTATAGTCCATTATTCATATTGTCATATCTATTAAATTCGAAAAAATATTTATCTATTTGTTCCACCAAAGGAATTCAAAACGGCAGATTGAAAAAAATATATATATTAATATTCTGGTGTTTTTACTAATATCAGTTAGGTATATTTATGAAATTTTACATTTTAGCTGAAATGTTATTAGCAATTTACTGAAAGCTATGTCATTTTTCTCAGCTATTGTAAGTTGCTCATCCCAGTGGGTTGTACCTGTTATGTATGGAACTAATAGACCTTGAAAATAACAAACACGGTTAGTTTTTTTCATAGTCTATAAGCGCAGACAGTTTGAGAAACACAAACAAAAGGCATAATATGAAAATAGTAATCTATTCGTTTGTCTGGAGCCTTAATGACAGAATGTTCCATTTTTAGTTTCGTTCTTTAAGAAGACAATAAGTAATTGTTTTTGTAATCAGGTAGAGAAAAAAAAATAGGTAAATACATTGTACAGTATAAGCATACACATGCAATTATTAAAACGCGCGTTTCTTTCATTCTACGAAAGAAGCATTCATTTTATTCTCATATATTATATAGTTTTCCAGACATATTTCTTCACACGAATTTTCTTCTATGCAAATGAGTTTAATTCTTATAACCTATACTAAGGACCAGTCCATTAAATCAGGCTTTTGTTTTCTTTGGCTTTTTTCTTTAGCATCAAGACCTAACCCATCATACATAGACATGTTCATAATATGATGCTAACAAGAAAGTCAACTCCTTTTTCTAATTTGAAATTAAACTGAAAAAATAGAATTCAGAACCTGTCCTAGCAATAAATCAGTTGTTTAATTTGAATGAACTTTATAACCGAAAGATCCATGACTCATTTTTACCTTCAGTGTATAAAAATTGTTGAAGCATTTCTAAACAGCTTTTAATGGTAATGAAACAAGACTTTTAGCCCCATTATTCTGAAGACATTCAACGAAGTAACCGCAGTTTGTTAGTCTATTTTCTAATAAATCATCGTCCCTTTAGTTGAGACTCTTGGCCCTTTCTTTACTTCCTTTAGTTGCCTTTGTTATGCTCTGCCCCGCCTGCCTTCCTTCAGCCCAAAATTAGGAGTCATCCATTCTGCACTGTTTTTGTTGGCAAACGTCCAGTAGGCGCCATTACCAGAGTAAACCTCCCGGTGTGCCCAGTGGGCGAAAAGTTTCCACCTGATTAAGACAAATCAGTGAACATTTTGAATGTAATGGAATCTCTCGTCGTATTCCCACCAGCGGAGTGCTGAAAGTTTGGCTTTTCCGTTGTGATCACTGCTGTGTTTCGTTGGGGGAGCGGGAGACGGAAGCTGACGAATTCCGTTGTTCCAAAGTGGTGAGTTTAGTGACTGCTACCGGTGAAGAAAGCAAACGGTCTGTAAGGGGTTCTAGTACTGCGGGAAAGTTGTCAATAAAGACACACGACGCAATACTTAGTGCAGTTAAGGATGGCAGCATGGAATTGCCAAAGGTAAGATTATACTAATTCTTAATGATAATTTCTTCATTCATAGGATCCCATGAAATTTAAATTTCTCTCTCTCTCTAACTTCTCCTCCACCCCTGCAAATTACATTCGACTAAACCCAACCATTTTTTTCGTCTGCATTTTTTCTCATTTTATAATTTAAGTGTGTGTGTTCTGCTTTTGCACCGTTAAAAAGACAATTCAAGAATCATTACGTGATGTATGTATCAAATAATAAAGCAGTACAATTCAAAATAAAATTAATTAATTTTCTGTTTATAATCCGGGATGATTACACGGTCAGAGGAGTTCACAGGATACAGAGAAGAGAGAAATAGCACCGTATTTAGCAGTCACGAACTTGAACGATGGTCGCTCAAGGCACGAGTACTTATGCACCCTCGTGCTGACCACTCGGCTACGAGTGGTCATAATAGAGTAAATGCCATTTATTCTTCCGAATCCAATGCTAGTGGTATGCATATCTTGGATTGTGCACTCCCAATTGTAAAGAGTATAATAATAATAATAATTATTATTATTATAATAATAATAAAAACAACTTTAAAAAAAAACAAAACACATAATTCCTATTACATAATATCCATAGGAATCTCACAAACCAATTCACGCCTGGGTTAATATTAGCATAATAAAAATAACAGAACCATGTTAGGTTCTTTAACTTCACAAAGGACATGTTTGCAGTGTAAGGTTAGAAATGACAAACTGTCTAGATTAACAGCAAACTCTACAGTAGCAGAACTGA
Organism: Mastigoproctus giganteus; assembly: GCF_048544385.1. Taxonomy (NCBI): domain Eukaryota; kingdom Metazoa; phylum Arthropoda; class Arachnida; order Uropygi; family Thelyphonidae; genus Mastigoproctus; species Mastigoproctus giganteus. The sequence continues at coordinate 90,407,266 of NC_143582.1, read as the reverse complement.
CCTCTGCATTTTGAGCGAAAATTAATTTTTGTATTCCTCTTATGTGTTGTGGATTAACAACAGATCATGGTCTATTTGCAACTCATACATAGTTTCAAGGAGCGAATTATTCAAGTGTTTTTCAAACAAGCAACGTCTCTGAAAGGTTGAGTGCAGCACAAAGACCATCAAAAAGTTTTTATTCAATTTTCGTATTAATTGAAGCTCTTTAAATCTATCTTTCCTTTTCGCACTTCTTTCTAGATAGTAGTAAATTATCACCAAACATTCATCCACTTTTGTGGTGGCCACCATTCGCCACCATTATGGTGGCCTTTCCTAATAAAAAAAATAGGATTTTTTTTTTTGATACACATGGCAGTAATTTTAATATTGATAAACACGGTATTACTATCCTTGCGGATAGCAGTAAGTACAATTTCGAATCAGTTTTATTACTACCATGAGTATCAATAGAAAATGGTGCATTTTCAAAACCATCCTACCACTTCTTTCCCTCTCTATGCAGTTTTACTAACAATGCTCGCTGGTTCTGTTCTTTCACATCCATATTTTTTTCTTTCTTTTTCGCTATCGAGAAACGTATTTCTGAACAACGCACCTGCATGATAAGCACAACTCCGAGCAAGACTATGTTCTATGATATATGATGCTAATAAACATTCAGCAAGTATAATAGCATTGTCTTCAATTTGAAATGCTATCTATTTTTGTATGTATTTATTTCTATGCAGTGTAAGTTGCTCTTATGCTTATTTGTTTGCAAATATCTGATTATACCGCGTTTCTCCATTTGGATTTAAAAAATCACATCTGCACGTGTTGTCCTTTCAATGAAGTTCACGAGTATGAGTTGACCATGGTTCTAGTCCATGTAATTGTTAAATACGGCGATGTTCTTTCTTTCTGTTTATTTTTAGACTTCTCAGACCCTATGACTGTTCCAGAGTACAAAGAGAAAATTTGTAGTAATGGAAAAATTTGCGTACGTTTTGTGAAACTTCAGGTCATATTTATTTGTTATCTTATTAGAGAGTGATAATTAGCTTTGAACGGCAAGAATGTGCGCTCGCTCTCACACACAAAGATAAACGCTATACCAAAGCTTGGTAGAAAATCACGTATCCGTTACTTCCTTTGTCTTTAATATTACGAAGGGGGGGGGGGTTCAAAAATATTTGTATTCACCCAGAAATAGTTGTGATAGAAAGATTACATTTTTTTTTTTTTTGTTTGATACCTTGAAATCTCTATAACAACCACACAAATGTTGGTTTTGATCTCACAATTCATTTATTTTTTATTTATTTATTTTTATATTTTTTTGCAGCGTTGAACGGATGGATAACGTGGAATACAGATCAGTGATTCACTACCTCTTTCTACAAGGGAAAACACCCAAAACAATTCACAAAGAAATGGTCGCTGTTTATGGATAAGACACTGCCCATGTCAGTGTTATTGCACATTGGTATAAGCAGTTCAAATATGGAAGAACTTCAGTGCATGATGCCCAGAAACTGCTATAACAGAAAAAGAGCGTTGCAAAAATTGGGGCATAAATCCTGGAAGATCGCCATATTAGCGTCAAAGAGCTCCAAACTAGTGTAGGGTCTGTGGAGAACATCATTCATCAACAGTTGCATATGAGTAAAGTGTTTTCGATGTACCAGGAAAAGCAAGAGGAGTTTTTTCATGGCTAGGCACCACGGATGAAACTTGGATCCATCACTATGAACCTGAAACTAAACAAATATCAAAACAATGGAAGTATGCAGAATCACCAACCCCCTCAAAAAGGCAAAGGTGCAACCAAGTTCTGGCAAGGTGATGCTGTCAGTTTCTGGGGACCAGCATGGTGTAATACTAACAGATTACTTCAAAAGGGCTGTACTGTGATGGCGAAGTATTATTCCAACCGCTTCATAAAGCTACGTGCTGCTATAAAAGAAAAAGATGGGGAAAGCTGTCAAAAGATCTGTGCTTGCCAACGGAAGAATCCCTCCCCCTGCTCTGTGTCCTGGTGGTCCTTGGAGCTGCAGTGTCTTAGGAGGAAAGTCAACAATAAAAGGAAAGACTTTAAACGGGCTAGAAGATCGTGGCCCCAAGCAAAGGTTGAAGCACTCTGGCAGAAATTCAGACTAACCAGGAACTCTTAAATGACCCTGATCCGACAAAGATAAAGGACGCTGTGGGAGCATCTGGTAGCCTCGACAGGCAATGCTGACCGTTGGGGGATCATATAAAGAGTTACTACCAATAAACTCCCAAGGGGCGAGGTAATAACTTCCACCATCACTCCACAGGGCACAGTATCCACCACATGGGAGCAATCGATCAATAATATCTTGGATACCATATTTCAGCCTTCTATCACAAACTTACTCCCGGACAAGCGCAGCTGTGTGCTGCCAACGATTAATACTCCACACCGGCAATAGAGGAGCTCTGACACTTAAGGAGCTCCAGCTAGCAGTCTCCAAGCTACAGAACAGAAAATGCCCAGGCCCAGATCACCTTGAGCCCAAGATTGTTAGGAAGGTGGTTGACCATAACCCGACTCTCCGTCTCAACCTGTTCAACCACTGTCTTGCGCGAGGATCCTTCCCACAGGATTAGAAAACTGCCAATCTTAGGCTTCTTCTTAAAACCCAAACAAATTACCACAATAGTTAAATTCGTACAGACCCGTTGCCCTCCTGACAGTCATAAGCAAACTTTTTGAGAGGCTAATATTTCTCAGAGTAGACAAACACTATGCAAATGCTAACCTGCAAGCCAATAATCGGTTTGGTTTCCGTCCGGGGCACTCGCTGGTGGATGCACTCAATAATCTCATCACGTCCATTCAAGCAACAACCGAGAAGTATTTCTTTGCTATTTTCATCGACTTTTCCGGGGCGTTCGACTCACTTTGGTGTCCGAATGTACTAGACAGGCTCAGATTACTTACCAATGGAAGTATGCAGAATCACCAACCCCCTCAAAAAGGCAAAGGTGCAACCAAGTTCTGGCAAGGTGATAACACTGCTTTCAACTGCTTCAAAGCTATACTCTAATATACTAAAGAATAAACTTAATAAATACAGTGAACAATTCTTAGAAGAACAATGTGGGTTCAGAAAAGGGAGAAGCACAATAGATGCCATTTTCTCATTACAACAAATTTTGGAGAAAAGAAGAGAATTCAATCTACCAACATTTCTACAGTTTATTGATTATGAAAAAGCATATGACAATGTAAACCGGGAAAAACTTTGGCAGGTTCTACGTGAAGGAAATATCCAAACCCAACTCTGGAAAGCGATGCAAAGCCTATATAAAAACTCAAAAGTCTGCATAAAATATTTGAATGGTCAACTCTCAGACCCAATTAACACCAATAAAAGAGTCAAACAAGAATGTGGACTATCACCAAATTTATTTAATATCTACATCAATAAAATTATTAAAGAATGGAAACAAACAATTAACAACGGAATACAACAGGAATAAAATCCAAACTATATTATATGCTGATGATCAAGTTATAATTGCAAAATCCGAAGATGAACTACAGATAGCAGCAAATGAACTGAATAAAATAGGTAAAAAGTACGAGATGAAAATCTCAACCTCAAAAACAAAATCAGTGGGATTATGTGGAAAATACATACAAAGAGTCAAAATTGTTATTGATGACAAAATAATAGAACAAATATCTAACTTCACCTATTTGGGAAATTTAATATCAAATGAAGGGAAAGACATCCATACTAAACTACAAAAATATAATAAAATGAATGGAACGATTAAACGCCACTTTGGAAAACAAATGACAACAAATGACTGCACAACACCACTTCTAAATCAGCCCTCTTGTACAGCTGTGATTTAAGACTTGGGTCATAAATAAGAAAGATGCACACAAACTAGAAGCAGCACAAATGAGATTTTTAAGACCATTATTAGGCTTTACAAGGCTAGACCACCAAAAAAATTTAGATATCCGCGAGAAATTAAAAGTAGATAACATAGTAAATGACATAAAACGGTATCAGAAAAAATGGATCAGCCACCTAGAATGAACCCAGACCGGATCAAAAATTAGCCTTTAACTACAAACCTACACCCACAGAGAGATGTGGGTCGACCAAGACAACGATGGCGAGATCAAGACTACCTACAAGAGCTACAACGGAACAGGTCTTAAAAGACCTAAGCCGGACCAAGTTCATGTTGATAAAATATATGTATATTATTTTTAAATGCAAGGGTTTTGCGCTCCTGGTTTTCATGTGCCTAATTTAAATACCACGCTTGCTAGCTCAGCAATAGTTAGAGCTCTGCTTATGGATTCGGCATATTCTAACTATGGTTTCAAATGCCGTACCAAGGTACACTGCACAAAAATAAATAATTGTTTATTGCAGCGAGAAATAAACCAGATACTGCAGAAATAAATACCCAACACCGCCTACAAGGCTCTGGGTTTGATAAGTTATGAATATACACTGCGTGATCACTGAATTATGACCACCCCTATGAAAACTGAATGCGACCCGTTGACCACATGAGGTACGAGAGTGCGCAGTTAGTCGACCTACGTAGCATAATTCCGTATTGAAATTCCGAGCGTGATGGGTAAAAGGAAGGATTTAATGAACTTTGATAAAGGCCAGATTATGGGTGCTCGACGAGCTGGTGCCTCGATTTCCCAAACGGCTGAACTGGTGGGGTGTTCGAGAGCCGCCGTGATTAAAGTTTACCGGGACTGGCGTCGAAATGGTCAAACAACGACCCGACGGCAAAACTGCAAAGGTCAGTGAAAGGTTGATGTTAGAGGTGAGCGCCGCGTCCGACGACTCGTACAGGCAAACAGGCGTAGCACTGTTGAAGAATTGACTACCCAATGCCACATGGGTCAACCCGGAACAATGGCTGGCAGGACCATGCGTCGCACGTTCGCACGTATGGGCTATACCAGCAGACGACCCCTACGGCATCCACTCCTAACCAAGATTCATCGGCGTAAAAGACTCGCCTGGTGCAAAGAGCATGCAAGTTGGACGTTAGCAGAACTTGAACTCCTGGTGCAGGTGGAACAACGTATCAGTGGTCTCCGCTATCGTCAACTGCTTGCTGACTGCGTACGCCCCGCTATGTTACACTTTTTCCCGAATGGCGATGGTGTCTTCCAAGATGGCAATGCGCCGAGTCATCGGGCACTTGTTGTAGGAATGGTTTGAGGAACACAGTTCTGACTTCCAGCATATCGATTGGCCTCCGAACTCCGTCGATATCAATCTCACAGAGCACTTTGTGGGACACTATGGAAAGGCATATCAGGCGTCTGGATACGCCAATCACCTGCATTGCTGACCACATTACACACAGCTTGGTTGGCCATACCTCCTGAACGCTTCGGACATCTTGTTGATTCAATGCCCGCGTCGGATAGCTGCTGTAATGAGGGCAAAAGGAGAACCTACGAAGTATTAGGTAGGTGGTCATAATTCAGTGATCACTCAGTGTATGTCAACATACAGTCAGTGATATTACAAGGAAATTAGTCCAGCAGTACTTAAACAGGCGCTTTTCGAATCGGTAGATCAGGCATGGAGAACCTAGACCTTGGGCGACGCATTCTCCCGATTTAACTCCCTTGGATTTTACTGCTTGGAGGTTTCATAAAATGAAAGGTTTATCGCAAGATGATTCAAGATTTACCTGATCTTAGACAACGCATTTGGGAGGCAGTACAAGAAATTACTCCTGAAATGCTTGCAAATGTGTTCTGCAACGTAGCTGAGTGATTTGAAATTTGCAGGGACACTTATGGGGCACATGTTGAAAGCAATAATTAAATTCTTGACCTTTGTAAGTAATGATTTTTTTTCTGTTTCAAACTTGAATATTGTATAAAAATAAACTTGTAATCATGTTAAGTCATTCGTCTCAAATTCAGCAGATTTCACCAAAATACGCTGTGACTTTTGGGACACCCTGTATATCGAGTCCTGTGGCTGCTCGTTCCTCGAATGAAGTGTATGGCGAATATATTATTTAATGCTTATAAATTGGTCTGTATTGAGTTTGGGAAAGTTATTTTTGTTCTGTGGCATGACAAAATCGGTAGTTCTTTTATCTGCAAAGAATCTAGATATGAAATTCATTCACTTTTCTAAATCTAAATTTGCTGGTAGATTCCCAGGGCAGATATTTCATCCCTCACCTGTTCTTTAGGATTGCGCCCATGTACTGTACTTATTTACAGCTACCTATTTATGCCCATTGAAGACAGCTTGTGCTCTTGAATAGGATTAGCATTAGCATTAGCATTAGTAGAGGCATATGATGCAAGAAAGCAAGCTTATTCATCATCAGCCAAAAAAAAAAAAAAAAAAAAACCCTCTCCCATTTCACCCCTCCGTTCGTTCGAAATACCTGTCCAGTTGAGCTTTAAATTTGTTTAGGCTATCAACTTCAACAACAAGTGATGGAAGTCGGTTCCACCAACCAACCACCCGCTGGCCAAAGGCAAATTTCCGCACATCTATTCGACATCCGTCCTTCCTCAATTTGAATTTATGCCCTCTCAGGTGATTATTCTGAGAAAGATGAAGAATCCCATTGGCATTGAGCATGCTCAAACCATTCAAAGCCTTATACACCTCTATCAGATCACCTCGCCGGTGCCTAGTCTCCAGACTCTGTAATTTGCAAAACTTAAGCCTTTCTTCGTAAGAGCAACCCTTTGTTCCATTTACTAATCTTGTTGCCCTTCTCTGTACCCGTTCCAGCAGCTCTACATCCTTCTTGAAATGAGGCCTCCAGACCTGTATACAGTACTCAAGATGTGGCCTAACCATTGCCTTATACAAGGGAATAATCACCTCCTTATCCCTGCTAGAAAAATTCCTGTATATCATTGACAAGACACCATGAGCTACTCTTGCAGCTCGTCTGCACTGCTCAGAGAACTTCATATCTGCCTGCACAATTACCCCCAGGTCCTTTTCATTCTCCACCACTGTCAGTGTAGTACCGCAGAGTTGATACATTGCTCTGGGGTTACTGTTACCCATATGTAGTACTTTACATTTGTCAATGTTAAACTTCATTTGCCACCTCTCAGCCCATCTGTTCAACCTTTCCAGATCCTGTTGCAGCAGCATAGTGTCAGTAGTGTCCTTAACGACCCTGCCAACCTTTGTATCATCTGCAAACTTAGACATTAAACTTGATATCCCATCATCAATATCATTCATAAACACCGAAAACAACAATGGACCCAACACTGAACCTTGAGGAACTCCACTAATAACATTAGTCCACGTTGAGCAGTGTCCATTGATTACCACTCTCTGTCTTCTGCCACTCAACCATCCCCTTATCCATAGCAGCAATTTGCCTCCAATGCCACACTGCTCCAATTTGTGCAGCAGTCTTCCATGTGCAACAGTATCAAAAGCCTTTCTAAGATCCAAATATATAATATCAAAGTTATTCCCTGCATCCAGTTCTTTTGTGACTACATCATAGTATCCAATCAAATTGGTCAGGCAAGACCTGCCCTTAACAAAACCATGCTGCGTCTGAGCTATAACTGAATTCTTGTCTAGATGATCCTGCAGTGCTTCTTTAACCAGTGCCTCCATTAATTTACCTGGAACAGAAGTTAAACTAACAGGTCTATAATTACTTGTGTCAGCCTTTGATCCTCCTTTGTGAATTGGGGTTACATTTGCACATCTCCAGTCTATGGGTACCTCCCCTGAGTCCAAAGAAGCTCTCATAATTATGGCTAGGGGTTTGCATACTTCCTTTGCTGCCTCCTTTAATATAACTGGATAGATCCCATCCAACCCAGGTGCCTTTTTTATGTTTATCCTCAACAATCTCTCCTCCACTTTCCTCTCAGTTATTACAAAATCATCCAGCTCACTGCAAATGTTTACTTTACCTACATCATTCTCCTTCCTGAATAACTCCTCATGCGTGAATGTAGATGCAAAATACTCGTTTAGATTGTTAGCCACCTGAGCAGGATCCTCAACTGTTGAACCATCAATATCCAGTGGACCAATCTGATTCATCCCTTTCCTTCTCGAGTTCAAGTATGTAAAGAACTCCTTTCTGTTTTTCTTTGCATCCTTTGCCAAGGATTTTTCGTAGTCTGCCTTTGCCTGCCTAATCTCCTTTGTGACTTGGTTACAGACCAACTTATATCTATCATAGGCTTCCATGTCACCCATTAATTTGTATGTATCCCATGCATTTTTCTTCTCTGCCACATGTCTCACTAGTCCATCTGACAACCATTTAGGCCTAAACCTTGAACAATATTTCTTAGTTGGTATGTAAAGCCTGGTAGCCACCAAGATTAGTTCCTTGAATGCTTCCCATTTTGAGTTTGCTGTTGGTAACATCATCAGTTGGTCCCACTGTATAGAATTTAAATACTGTCTCAGACCATCATAGTCGCCTTTACGAAAACAAAAACCCTTCCCTTTACCTCTGATGGTAGTTACCTCCTTGAGTAAATCCCACTTCAACACACTGTGATCACTGCCACCTAGTGGTTCATTTATTTGCAGGTTCTTAATGCATGAAGAATCACTACTGATAATCAGATCAAGAGTATTGCTCCCTCTTGTTGCCTCATGAACATGCTGATGTAGAAAACAATCATCCAATAAATCCACAAAAGCCTTGCTAGTGTGCGAGTGACCAACCCACAAATTCCAGTCAATATCTGGGAAATTAAAATCCCCCATTATAAGACTCTCTGATTTACTGGCCCATTCTATTTCCCTGTACAATATATTATTATACTCATCAGAGTCATTAGGCCTATAGCACACTCCTACTCTCAATTTTGATTTCCCTATGCTTATGTCACACCAAACTGACTCGACACTGCCCTGTCCATCGATGTCAACTGGCTTCACTTCCTTTGACTTTATGTGTTTCTTAATTAATAGCATAACCCCTCCTCCCCTCCTGTCCTGTCTATCCTTTCTATATACATTGTATTCCCCAAATTCCAGTTCCGCATTACTTATATCTGTGTGACACCACGTCTCTGATATCCCAACAATATCTGCCTTTGATGTTTTGAGCAATACCTCAAATTCATCAAATTTATTTACCAAACTCCTAGCATTGGTGTACACGCAGGTATACATAAACCTGTTTCTATTCTTAGCTACCCTAACACAACCCATGTTTACTTGTAACGCAATGACTACCATGTCTTCCGTGGAGTCTGACTGTTTGCTTATTTTATGGGGGATTGTTTTGGGGCAAAAGAGGCCTTCAGCTGCGGGGTACATCTTACCGTGGACCTGGATGTAATGTTAACATTTCTTTATAGTATTCGGACACCATTTCCCGGGTGTCCGAATACTATAAAGATTGGAGCTTTCTGGATAAACAAGTGACACATAAGTTCTGTAGTCCTCCGTTGTGCTCCACTACCAATTCGACGAGCAGTCGTACAGCCAGTTGCCAACGTTTGTGTACTGTGGCATTGTCGCTATCCAGACATTCCGCTACACGATGAAGCGACCATCCAGCTTCTCGAAGGCCAATCAGCCATCTGTCAACATCGCCGAGTTGCTGATACTGGTGCTGAACGCGACATTTCGGCGTTTTCTACATCTTGCATTCTGAAATCAGTTCCTGCAAGACAGAAGCCTGTTAACTGCTCACACATACATTTCTGTGAATTCCACGATCTCTAAATTCATATCAGCCGAATGTAGAGTTCGTAGAGGCTGAAGCTACGGCGAGATTGATCCCGTATTTTAATCATTTATATATCTAGGCACAACTCATTCGTCTGCTGATTCGCATGCTCTTTCATTCCTTCTAGGTGATGCAATTTCAAAGTTACAGAGTATATATTATTGCATATTTGAAATTGGTCGTTCATTAGGTTACTAAAACTTCAATTAACTTTCAATGGAGCCGTGATAGAGACATAATTTTGGCATCAGCGGATCAAATTTCCTTTATAATCTGTACATTTACTACGGAGGTATGAAAAGATTTTTTTTTTTTTTTTTGGCCAGTGTTATAACTGATGATGATATAATGTTTTGGTATGTCCTGAAATAAAATACCAGCAGAAACGTTTCAATCTCAAAAAGCCAAGAGAGCATGCATGAAAAGAAAAGAGGTTTTTTTTTGTATTTTTTTTCTTCATCAGCAGTGAAGAAAATATTCATAAAAACAATGCACCAACCCAAAATGCACTTTCAGTTTTTAGGAGAAAAAATAATGATCACATTGAATAATCTGCTTTGTTTCTGTGACTTTTTTTTTTTTTTTTCTTACCTAAATCCACTAGCACAATAAGGGAAAATGATTTTTCCAGCCGGATGATATTAACCAATGTACTGAGGGGTATTAAAAAAAAAAAAAAAAAAAAAAAAAGTTTAAATCATGGAAATATTGTTGGCTAGACCACTCCGGAAGTGAATAAATATAGAGAAGACAAAGTTCATTGATATATAACAATAAATGTGCTTATTATAAGAACCATACGATTATATTAAAAAAAAAAAAAAATGTACAGTATTAGGGCTAACCGAGAATTACTGTACTTCATTTACTTGTGGTCTGTAAACTGCGTGTTCTTTGGTCGTTTTACCTGTTTTGCTCGACGGAAAACTCGTATTTCCAGGAAGGGGGAGCCCTGGCTATCCTCGCCTGAGGCGAGGATAGCCAGGGCCGACTAACTAAACCAAGGAGCGATAAAAGTTTAGTTAGTCGCCTGAGGCCGACTAACTAAACCAAGGAGCGATAAAAAGCCGATAAAAATTTACCTCGCTTACTGACGGGATTTGAATCCTGCCGTTTTCCACCCGGTGTGGAGGTGGGCGGTGACTATAACCAGTGTGTTACCGCAAAGACACAACCCATATGTCAGCAATAAGTAAAAATATACGCTTTAAAATTTTAATTAAAAAATCATTACTAATGTAGATGTTCCATACCAGGCCTTTTCCACCCCACATCTGGTGGAAAAGGCCTGGGTTCGAATCCATCAAAAACGCGAATAATTCATTTAATTATTTTTTGAGCTTCGGTTTATTCCAGTAAACGGGAAAATCAACCACACAATACATGCAATTTGCATGCACACACACACACACACACACACACACACATATGAAATACACTTTGGGAAGATTATTGTCTTTACAAAACGTTTAGCAAACACGATGATTCCAAAATATATTATCTTTATGCAATATATTTCAACACTGTATATAACTATAAAATTACAACTTTAAGTTATACAGCGAACTTCTTTCGTTTTGTTAATCTGCTAGAGATTTTAAAAATCTACATATTTCTTCTTAAAAATTAAGCTACACAAATCCAAGAACAATGTTGACAAGTCTCTAACCATACAGCCTTTATCTCATTCATAGTACTTCAATCTAAAATTTTCAATAAATTTTCGTATTCAATATCAAAATAAATAGAATTAATAGATAAATGTTATTTTAATTTTATTTTAAACATAAAATTAAAACAAATTCGAGTAATCCCATTGATGTATTTTAAGTAGTGGTTTTTTTTTTTTTTTTTTTTCTTAAGTAAAAACTCCAGGAATTTTTAAGAAAGAAAAGTACTGCATGGCTTTCGTTTATTAATAACAACAGAGAAAGTTCAAGTCAATATCCATTTCTGAAAAAAGCAGACACTCATTGCCTCCGGGCGAAGTGATCATCGCCCTCCCACTGTTTGATGTCTTCTCTAGTGGTGTATCTCATTTAGCTGGAATAATGAACATTTCCTATTACTTTGTGTTTAGTACACAGCAGCGCACGAACAGTGCATGCTTAACAGTGTCATTCATTTGTCTGCATGTGCACTTAAAGGACATATGTACGAATCACTGAGTAAAATAAAGAGATCTACGGCCATTAGTCCGCTGCCTATTAGGATCATTAAGTCGGTTTTCTGCGAGTGACCACTGCTGCTTAAATAATCTGTTGTAGAAGCATTTCCGCCACTCTGTTCCTGGCTGAAGACACGAAGTTAACGGAAAGCTGAATGTCCAGGCTATGGGTTATTAACCCGAAACCCCGCAGTATTCAACCCAACAGGATATGGTAGAAACGCTGCTTAATTTACTCTGATTACGGTTAATAAACATGGCAAAACGAAATATTGCAATAGTTTAGAATTAAGTTGAAGAACTTAATTAATCCATACAGAGACATATTTTTTTGTCCACAACGAAAGTTGATTAAACCTTATATTCACATCAAAATAATTCAGCGGAACCAAAAGCATACAAAGAAATGCATCCAATAACTACACTGGTGTGCAAAATTTAAGGACCAGTCAGGTTTTCGCCTGTAGCTTCTCACAGAAGTGGCCTGGATATGGGAAAAGCATACCAAAGATTAAACCTTATATTCACTTCAAAATAATTCAGCGGAACCAAAAGCATACAAACGAAACGCATGCAATAATTACAATGTTGTGCAAAATTTAAGGACCAGTCAGATTTTCGCCTGTAGCTTCTCACAGAAGTGGCCTGGATATGGGAAAAGCATACCAAAGGAACTTCGTGAGGTACAGAAATGATGAAGGAAACAACACCGGAAACAAAACAGTACAGAGGGACTTTATTCAAAAATGGCAACATAGCACTGGCTGCCATGATACAGATGCATCACTGCCAAAGATTGAACAAAGGGAAGAGGTGGTCCTTAGTAGGAGATATGGCCACCTTTAATGTCGATGCAGGCTTTGCACCGCCTGTCCATCCTTAGAACAATGTTGTTGATAAGTTCTTCCAGTAACATCTTCCATTCCTCTGTCACCGCCATCTTCAGCTGGTGAACATTTTCTGGTGGGTGTGGACGTGCCGCTAGGCGTCTCCCCAGAGCGTCCCATACGAACGATGTCCTCACTTTCAAAAAGCATATCAACAGCTGCAGTGCGATGGGATATGGCGTTATCATCTATTGGGGCCAATGGCACCTCGGAACAGACGCACATGGGGAAGGATTACCTCAGTACAGTAGCGTGCACAGGTTACAGTACTACCTTCCAGTATCTGGAGTTGTGTACGTCCATCCAAGATAAGGCCTCCCCAGACGAGAACACCTCGACTGCCATATCGAACCCTTTCAGTGATGTTTGTAGGATGATAGTATGCCAACCTCTCGCCAGATTAGCTAACGTCCAGAATCGCTGCTGAGACTGAATCTACTCTCATCAGTAAAGAGTACCTTAAGTAAAGGTTTTGTGGTTGTAACCTTTAGAAATAGTGTTGGTCCTTAAGTTTTGCACACCAGTGTACGTCAACAAGGGTAAAGTTACTTTCGTGTACTAATTATATTTCTTCCCCACGAGGGCTAACAGTAAATGAAATTGGAAATATTTTCCATTTCCATTTTTGATACATACTTACACTATTTAGAAAAAGTCTGTTCAATCCATTCCTTCATTGCCTGAAGTTGCGAAATGCTCCCCGTTGGACGCATTTCTCAACTTCGGACAAGAATTTTCGTGTACTTTTTTCACACGATGGCTAAATTATATTCAATCTCAGGTGAGGGATGTAATTCTTGCTTAACATTATTTTTATAGCAAAAACTTGAGTTTTTAGCTCAGCAAGCAAAATCAACCAGATTACAAATATGATATACTGTACTGATGCTACATAACCTTTAGTAACCCAGCGAATACTGAACGAAACTCAACTCATTTATTACTTAACATATGCCAGCAATTTTAGAATAGTTCCTTTATTGTTTTTCAAGAATGGCAATTTTATGAAAAATATTTAATAAAACACACTTTGCAACGTGAAATATAAAACACGTTTACCAAATAAGGTTAAGTTTGCTACAATTAGATCCAAACCGATGAGCTAAATAAAGCTGACTTTTCGGATTTCTATTATCAAAATACATCTTTGGGCCTGAATTTTGGATTCAGAGAAAGCTATCAGATGAGGGGCTCACATCTGGTATGGGCTGGGCACACCCAGGGTCCTGGGCCGGATATCATTATTCTTCTCTTCCTTGGTGATTCCCTTTTACTATCTCTCTCTCTCTCTCTCTCTCTTGGGGTAATCACAATTTTTTTTTTTTTTTTTTTTTTTGGCTGATGCAGCATAAGCTTCAGGCTTCCTTGCACCATATGGCTAATAATAATAATAAAAATGAAATGTTCTGAACTGAAAAACACTATGAGTACGGCACAGTTTGATGTTTTCTCTTAATAATCCAATAACTAAACAACAGAAATGCAGATCAATAAACTATTACTTATTATACGTGGCAATACTCTTCTCAAGCTGAATTAATGGGAATTTTCTAGCAATACTTTTTTTGACGGGGAGGACGATTTTACCTCTCGAATCGACTATTAAAAATTCGGGTTAAACACGACAAAAAGACCAAAAAAAAAAAAAAAAAAAACAAACAATACAGTTAAGGTAAAATAATGATAATAAAATTACACAAGATTACAAAAGTATAAATAAAACTGGTTTCGTTTCCATTTTTGAAATTTTTATGCTTGTTTTATTTTTAAGATGCAATTAAGACAAAAAAAAAAAAAAAAACAGAAAAAGAAACGAAGTCTGACATATGATTTCATTAATGTTATATGTTATGCTAGTTTTAATTTAAAGATATATAAAGGCACGGTGAATAACTTTGCAAATCAAATATTGCATTAAAAAACCTACCTAACATGATGAATAATGGACTTTTAAATACTGATGGAAACAAGAGTAGATGTGTATATCTATACACATCTACTCACATATACAGGGTGTCTCAAAAATACACGGCATAACTTCAGGAATGAGTTCCTCATATGTAGACAATAAAAATATTTTATATCAGCATAGTTCGGAAATGCTTGGTTTCCGAGTTTTGAAGGTCTGTCTATGACACTTAACTGTTCACATCACCTTATAGTAATTGTTCAAAATGTCCACCTTCTGCTTGAATACAGGCCTCACATCGACGTCTCATGGACTCGCGAAGACGATGCCCAATTCCTGGCATGTTTTGTATTGTCTCACAACCTGTCACAATTCGATTGCCGAGAGTTTCCACATCAGCTACTGGAGTCGAATACACCAATAACTTTAAATGGTCCAACAAGAAGAAATCTAGTGGGTTTAAATCAGTGAGCGTGGAGGCCGGGCAGTTGGTCCACCTCTACCTATCCACCGACCAGGAACCCTTCGATTCAGGTAATTGCGGGCGAGGTGGCTGAAATGTGCGGGAGCGCCATCGTGCATGAAGTGTGCTTGTTGACAAATGGTCAGTGGTGTGTCGTCCAAGAAATCAGCCATGTTGTTTTCCAGAAAGTTTCTGTACGCCTGCTCTGTGAGTTTGTTTGGAAGTACACGAGGCCCAAATAACTTATCACCAAAAACACCCGTCCAGATGTTGAGGCTGAACCTCTGTTGATGTTGTGATGGAAGAATTGCGTGTGGGTTTTCCTCAGCCCATACATGCTGATTGTGAAAGTTTTGGATTCCGTCTAGTGTGAACTGTGCTTCATCTGTGAATATCACTAAGGCAGGAAAGTGAGGGGTTGTACCACACTGCTAGAAGAACCACTCGCAGAACATTACTCCCGCAGGGTAATCTGCTGGTGACAAAGCCTGTACCCATCGCAGATGGTAAGGATACAGTTGATGTTCTCGCAACACTCTCCAAATAGTCAAACGTTGAACAGCCAGTTGCATTGCTATTCTGCATGTGCTGATTTCAGGAGTGGCATGAACAACATCCAAAATCTCCCCCTCTACTTCAGGAGTCGTAGATCTTGGTTGTCCTCTGTCAGCAGCACGAGGTGTAAAGGTCCCATATTCACAAAGACGGCGATGGACATCAAACGATTTCCTGTATGGACATCTTCGTTCTGGGAACCTTTCGTGGTAAAAACGACAAGCCTCCAGAGCACTGCCGTCCGCCAAACCGTACCGAAAGTGCATATCCGCTTGCTTCTGATTTGAGTTTATGGTCGGAATGGAAAACCACCAGATTCTGTCAGTACCTTGTGATGAAGGAAATCACCTGCGGGAGATAAGATTCTGGTTAATAACTCGGGAACCAAGCATTTCTGGAACTATGTTGATATAAAACATTTTTATTGTCTACATATGAGGAACTCATTCCTGAAGTTATGCTGTATATTTGAGACACCCTGTACAGTTGAGCAGTCGATCATGAATACCGGATGAAATATTTCGATATCAAATTAAAAAAAAAAAAAAATCCTGATTGTACGAAATGGCATTGTTTTACAACAGTTGCGAAGTGTTGCCTCAGTTTTAGTGCACATTATTGCAAAGAGAAATGGTCAAAAATTCTCTGCACAGCAATAAATAGTGCTGAATACATGACAGCAATGGTTTCAAAAATTCAGTGCTGAAAATGTAACAATAACCTCTGCGGGTTATTGTTATTGGTGGGAGAAGACAGAGTGGTAATCAACGCATACCGCTCTTCGTGGACTGTTAGCATAAGCATTAGTAGAGGCATATGATGCAAGAAAGCAAGCATAGGCAGCAACAGCCAAAAAAACCAATCCCATTTCACCCGTCCGTTCGTTCGAAAAAACCTGTCGAGCTAAGCCTTAAATTTATTTAGGCTATCAACTTCCACAACAAAGGATGGAAGTCTGCTCCACCAACCAACTACCCATTGGCTAAAGGCAAATTTCCACACATCTATCTTTCCTCAATTTGAATTGATGCCCACTCAGGTGATTATTCTGAGCAGGAGGAAACTCCTATCGCCATTGAGCATGCTTAAACCATTCAAGGCTTTATACACCTCTATCAGATCACCTCATCGGTACCTAGTCTCCAGACACTAATTTGCAAAACTTAAGCCTTTCTTTGTAAGAGCAACTCTTTGTTCCATTCACTAATCTTGTTGCCCTTCTCTGTACTCGTTTCAGCAGCTCTACACCCTTCTTGAAATGAGGCCTGCAGACCTGTATACAGTACTCAAGGTGTGACCTGACCATTGCTTTATACAAGGGAATAATCATAGCCTTATCCCTGCTAGAAAAGTTGCTGCATATCATTGACAAGACACCATGAGGTACTCTTGCAGCCCATCTGCACTGCTCAGAGAACTTCATGTCTGCCTGCACAATTACCCCAGGTTCTTTTCATTCTCTACCACTGTCAGTGTAGTACCACAGAGTTGATACGTTGTTCTGGAGTTACTGTTTCCCATATGTAGTACTTTGCATTTGTCAATGTTAAACTTCATTTGCCACATCTCAGCCCATCTGTTCAACCTTTCCAGATCCTGTTGCAGCAGCATAGCGTCAGTAGTGTCCTTAACAACCCTGCAAACCTTTGTATCGTCTGGAAAATTGGACATTAAGCTTGATATACCATCATAAATATCATTTATAAATACAGAAGAAAATAATGGACCCAACACTGAACCCTGAAGGACACCACTAATAACATTAGTCCACGATGATCAGTGTCCATTGATTACCACTCTCTGTCTTCTCCACCTCAACCATCCCTTTATCCATAGCAGCAATTTGCCTCCAATGCCACACTGCTCCAATTTGTGCAACAGTCTTCCATGTGCAACAGTATCAAAAGCCTTTCTAAGATCCAAGTATATAATATCAAAGTTATTCCCTGCATCCAGTTCTTTTGTGACTGCATCATAGTATCCAAATCAAATTGGTCAGGCAAGACTTCCCCTTAACAAAACCATGCTGTGTCTGAGCTATAACTGAAGTCTTGTCTAAATGATCCTGCAGTGCTTCTTTAACCAGTACCTCCATTAATTTTCCTGGAACAGAAGTTAAACTCACAGGTCTATAATTACTTGTGTCAGCCCTTGATCCTCCTTTTGTGAATTGGGGTCACATTTGCACATCTCCAGTCTATGAGTACCTCCCCTGAGTCCAAAGAAGCTCTCATAATTATGGCTAAGGGTTTGCTTACTTCCTTTGCTGCCTCCTTTAATACAACTGGATAGATCCCATCCAACCCGGGTGCCTTTTTTATGTTTAACCTCAACAATTTCTCCTCCACTTTCCTCTGTTATTACAAAATCATCTAGCTCACTGCCCGAGTTTACTTCACCTCTGCATTCCCCTTCCTGAATAACTCCTCATGTGTGAATGTAGATGCAAAATACTCGTTTAGTGTTTTAGCCACCTGAGCAGGATCATCAACAGTTGAACCATGAATATCTAGTGGACCAATCTGATTCATCCCGTTCCTTCTAGAGTTTACATAGGTAAAGAACTCTTTTCTGTTTTTCTTTGCATCCTTTGCCAACGATTTCTCATAATCTGCCTTTGCCTGCCTAATCTCCTTTGTGACTTGGTTACAGACCAGCTTATATCTATCATAGGCTTCCATGTCACCCATTAATTTATATGTATCCCGTGCATTTTTCTTCTCTGCCATATGTCCCATTAGTTCATCTGACATCCATTTAGGCCTAAACCTTGAACATTTCTTAGTTGGTGTGTAAAGCCTAGTAGCTTCCAAGATAAGTTCTTTGAATGCTTCCCAATTTGAATTTGCTGTTGGTAACATCATCAGTTGGTCCCACTGGATAGAATTTAAATACTGTCTCAGACCATTGTAGTTGCCTTTATGAAAGGAAACCACCTAGTGGTTCCTTTATATGCAGATTCTTAATGCATGAAGAATCACTACTGATAATCAGATCAAGAGTATTACTCCCTCTAGTTGCCTCCCAAACATGCTGATGTAGAAAACAATCATCCAATAACTCCACAAAAGCCTTGCTAGTGTGGGTGTGTGTGATCAACCCACAAATTCCAGTCAATATCTGGGAAATTAAAATCCCCCATTATAAGACTGATTTACTGGCCCACTGTATTTCCCTGTACAGTTTCTTATTATACTCATCAGAGTAATTAGGCCTATAGCACACTCCTACTCTCGATTTTGATCTCCCAATGCTTATGTCACACCAAACTGACTCAACACTGCACTGTCCAGCGATGTCGACTGGGTTCACTTCCTTGGCTTTTATGTGTTTTTTAACTAATAGCATAACTCCTCCTCTCTTCCTATCTTTTCTGAATTGTACTCCCCAAATTCCAGTTCTGCATTCCTTATATCTGTGACACCACGTCTCTGATATCCCAACAATATCTGCCTTTGATGTTTTGAGCAATACCTCAAATTTATTTACCAAACTCCTAGCATTGGTGTACATGCAAGTATACATGCACCTGTTCCTATTCTTCGGTACCCTAACACAACCCATGTGTTTACTTGTACCACAATGACTCCCAGCAGTCTCTGAAATATCCTGCATCTTGTTTTCCAGGCTGCTGCTCATTCCAATAGAAGCAGTGCAAGAATCACTTTCACCTCTGCCAGTGGCTACTGTTAATCTATTAGTCCTTGAATCCCTCCCAAGCTAGCAGTTTTCCAACCCATCTAACACTGCCTCGATAGTATCAGCAAATATTCTTGCACCCTTTCTATTTAAGTGTTTCCCATCCCTGTAGAAGCAGTCTCGCCTGTTATTAATGGTGTCCCCCAGGGTTCGGTGTTGGGTCCATTGTTGTGTTGTATTGATGTTGTGTTGTATTTATCAATGATATTGATGAAGGTATATCAAGCTTAATGTCAAAGTTTGCAGATGATACAAAGGTTGGGAGGACTGTTAATAACCGTAATGACAGTATGCTAATGCAGCATGATCTGGAAAAGTTGGGAAGATAGGCTGAGAAGTGACAACTAAAGTTTAACATTGAAAAATGCAAAGTACTGCATATGGGTAGAAGTAACCCAAGAGAAATGTACCAACCGGGTGGTGTTAGTCAACACCACCCGGTGGTGTTATTCAGGGCAGTCGAGAATGAAAGAGACCTGGCGGTAATTGTGCAGTCAGAGTTTTCTGAGCAGTGCAGACAGGCACCAGAGTAGGTTAAGGGGATTATGTCAATGATATACAGGAATTTTGCGAGCAGGGATAAGGTGATTCTTTCGTGTCCTTAAAAGATGATATCTGCCCTACAACGTCATCAACTTTTCCCCTGGCAGACACACCCTGGTCCTGTTCCACCTATCTTTTTGCAAAATATATTCCCCATTTCCCTGATAAGTCACCAGATGCACAGGAGTGAGCTCTGGCATTGAGTTGGGCAGCTGAGAGCTTGATGGGCCCCCTCATATTAATTTCTTTGAGGGCATTTACCCTACACTTCAAGCTCTCATAGACGCTCATCAAAACACAGAGTTGATGCCTAATTTCTTCACAGCCTCTGCACCTAGCACACACAAAGACATCCTCCTTGGCTAGATCATGTCCCGTTCTAGAGAGGTCTGCAAACATTTCACATTTTGTGCATTGATTTAGACTGTCATGCATTGGAGAATCACCCCCTTTGGTTCTCCTGCAAGCGACAGCAGCACTCTGGCTCATTTGATGGCTTCAACTTCAACTTCAAATAAATGGGAAGCATTAAGGGGAGTGATCATATAAGCTGCAAAGCTTTTTATACCAACTAAAAGCTACAGTTCAAGGTTTGGACCTTAATGGTTGTCAGATGAACTAATGAAGCTCGTGGTAGAGAAGAAAGCATGGAATGATTACAAATTATCAGGGATCATAATTTGTACAAATTAATTTGCAATCAAGTAACTAATTGCATGTACACAAATGCTAGGAGAGTATAGGAAATAAATTTGATGAATTGAAGTGCTGGTCAAGATATCAAAAGCAGATATTGTTGAGATATCAGAGACATTGTCACACAGATATAAAGAATGTAGAAGTTGAATTTGAGGAATACAAAAGGTACAGAAAGGACAGGAAAAGAGTAGGGGTTATGCTGTTAGTAAAGTAACACAAAATCTAAGGCAGTGCATCCAGTTGATATGGGTGGCCAGAGCAACGTTGAGTCACTTTGGTGTGACATAAGCACTGGGAAAGCAAAAATGAAAGCAGGAATGTGTTATAGGCTTAACGACTCTGATGAGTACAATGGACAACTGTACAAAGAAGTAGAGTGGGCATGTAAACCAGAATCTTATAATGGAAGATTTTAACTTTCTAGATAAATGATGTAAGTGCACTAAAATATACATAGTCTTTCTAGATATTAATTTGAACTTGTGGAATGGTTACTCACACACTAGCAAGACTTTTGTGGATTTATTGGATAACTGTTTTCTACAGCAGCATGTTCAAGAGGCAACCAGAGAGGGTAACTCTTGATCTGGTTATCAGTAATGATATCATTCATGCATTAAGAATCTTCATTAAGGTGGTTGGTTGGTGGAATAGACTTCCATCCCTTGTCGTGGAAGTTGATAGCCTAAATAAGTTTAAGGCTCAGCTGGACAAGTATTTCGAACGAACAGAGGGGTGAAGTGGAAGTGGTTATTTTTTATTTATTTATTTATTATTATTATTATTTTTTTTTTTTGGCTGATGCTACATAAGCTTGCTTTCTTGCATCAAATGCCTCTACTAATGCTAATGCTAATCTGCAAATAAAGACACCACTAGTGGCAGTGATCACAGTGTACTGATGTAGGATTTACTTAAAGGTTTACCCCTGATATAACTACAATCAGGGGTAAAGACAAGACTTTTTGCTTTTGTTAATATGACTACAGTGCTCTCAAACAGTTTTTAATTTCTATACAGTGGAACCAACTGATAATGTTACCAACAGCAAATTCTAAATGGGAAGCATTCAGGGAATTAATCACGGAAACTACTAGGCTTTTCATACCAACTAAGGAATACTCTTCAAGGTATAGGCTTAAATGGATGTCAGATAAACTAATGACTCTGGGCAGAGAAGAAAAATGCATGGATGCATATAAGTTATCAGGCAACACAGAAGCCTATGGTAGATATAAGCTACTCTGTAATCAAGTCACAAAGGAAAGCAAAGGCAGATTACGAGAAATCTTTGGAAAAGGATGCAAAGAAAAACAGCAAAGCCTTCTTTACTTATGCAAACTCTAGAAGGAAGGGGATGAATCAGATTGGTACACTTGATATCAATGGTTTGATTGTTGATGATCCTGCTCAGGCAGCTGATAAACTGAATGAGTATTCTGAATCCACCCACCCACCCACCCACCCACCCACCACACACACACACACACACACACACACACACACACACACACACACACACACACGGAATTCTCTAGGAAAGTGGAGGTCAGAAGTTTTAAACTCTAAGGGAGCTAAATTATTTTGTAATAACTGAGAGGAAAGTGGAATAGAAACTGTTGCATGGGATTTGTCTAATTATATTAAGGGAGGCAGCGAGGGTAGTTAGCAAACCCCTGGCCATAATTATGAGAGCATTCTTGGATTTAGGGGAGGTCCCTATGAACTGGAGTTGTGCAAATGTATTCCCAATTCACAAAAGGGGATCAAAGGGTGATATGAGTAATAACAGACCTGTTAGTTTAACTTTTGTTGTAGGGAAAATAATGGAATCACTGGTTAAAGAAGTAACAGGATCATCAAGACAAAACTGCAGTTATAGATCATGCACAGCATGAGCTTTTTAAGAGGAAATCTTGTCTGACCAAAATTGATTGGATATTAAGATGAATGCAAAAAAATAACATTGATATCATATACTTGGATTTCAAAAAAGCTTTTGATACTGCTGTACATAAAAGATTGCTGTACAAAATCAATGGACACTACTCTTCATGGACTAATGTTATTAGTCGAGTACCTCAGGGTTCAGCGCTGCTGTTTTCTATATTTATCAATTATACCGATGACGGTATATCAGGCTTAATGTCCAAGTTTGCAGATGCCATAAAGGTTGGCAGGTTGTTAATGAAAGTATGCTACTGCAACAGAACCTAGAAAAGTTAGGCAGATGGACTGAGAAGTGGCAACTGAAGTTTAATATTGACAAATGCAAAATACTGCCTATGGGTAGCAGAAATCTCAGAGTAATGTACGAACTGTGTCATACTACAGTAAGGATAGTGGAAAATGAAAAAGACTTTGGTGTAATTGTGCAGTCAGATATGAAGCTCTCTGAGCAGTGTAGACAGGTGCCAGGACAGCCCATTCGGTTTTGTCAATGATATACAGGAATTTTGCTAGCAGACATAAGTGATTATACCTTTGTAAAAGGCTATGATTAATCTGCATCTCTTGAGTATTATATATAAGCCTGGAGGCCTCACTTTCGAAAGGCTGTAGAGCTGCTGGAAAGAGTATAGAAAAGGGCAACGAGATTTGTGAAGGGAACAACAAAGGGGTGCTCTTACCAAGAAAGGCTTAATTTCTGCAAATTGCAGTGTATGGTGACTAAGCACCTGTGAGGTGATCTGACCGAGATGTTTAAGGCTTTGAATGGTTTGAGCAAGCTCAATGCTGATGGCTTCTTCCTCTTGCTCAGATTGTGCACTTGAGGGGCATAAATTCATACTGAGGAAAGACGGTTGCAGAATAGATGCGCAGAATGTCTTTAGCTGGTGATCCGTTGTTGATTACCGGAACAAACTTCCATCTGTTGTTGTGGAAGTTGATAGCTTAAATAAATTAAAGGAAGAACTAGACAAACTTTTAGAGGGAATGAATAGCTGAAATGTGTTTTTTTTTTTTTTTTTTTTTGCTTTCTTGCATCATATACCATTACTAATGCTAATGCTAATTATTATGAGAAGATTAAGAGGTTATAACTCCATCAATAGTTATTTCTATCCTGTTGTATTCCCATCAATATTTATTTCCACCCCATTATAATCCCATCAATAGTTATGCTATTCATATGGCATCACTTCTGTTGATTCTATTCAAATTACTGACAAAATGAATAAGCATTTTGCATCTATACTCATATAGGAAGATTTCTTTAAGGATGGAATACCAGAAGTATACCAAGTTATAACTGAAAACAAAGGATTTTTTGATAACTAAAAAAAAAATGGAAGAGAAATTGTCGAAGCTATACATAATAAAGCACTTGGTGCTGAAGGAATCTATCTAATTATACTACAAGAAAGAGAGAGCGAGAGAAAGGTAAGCAAACCTTTGACCATTATTATGACAGCATACTTGGATTTAGGGGAGGTCCACCAGATAGATTTGAGATGTGCAAATGTCTTTCCTATTCATAAAGGGGAAACAAAGGAAGTGACTAAATAAAATGACATAGGCTTGTTGTTCAAGGGAAAATAATGGAGTTGGAGGTTAAAGAAGTACTGCAGGATCATCTTGACAATAACACAGTTATACAGAAATCGCAGCATGGAAATGTTAAAAGGATATCTTGTCTGACCAATCTAATTAGCTATTATGACACAGTAACAAGGAACTGGATGCATAAAATAATTTCAACATAACATACCTGGACTTCAGTAAAGCTTTTGACATTGTTGTGTTTGGAAAAAAAAAAAAGCTGTACAAATTGGAGCAATATGACACTGGGGGCAAGTTACTGCTATGAATAAAGGGATGGCTGAGTGACAGAGGATGGTATAAATTGACACTTTTTTATGTTTCTTGGACTAACGTTATTAGTGGAGTCCCTTGGGTTCAGTGCTGGTCACTTACTGTTTTGCAGCTTTACTACTGAGATTATGGCACTACTTTTAGGTAAGCTCTTCTCAAACATTCATGTGTACATCAGTAAAGAATGTGTGCAGTAAGCATTAAAATCAGTAATATTTTGGCAAGACAGTATGTACTAATAGCACACTAACAGTTTTACTTAGACAAGATCAACCTTTACAAAAATAAGAATATTTTCCTAAAAATAGCTATTTTATGTTCAAGAGATTTAAATAATTTACTTCTGTTCTTATTTCAAAAATCATCTGTAAAATAAGAGCACTGCAAAAAATTACATTACAGTCTTGAACAAATGGCTGTATTTTACATAAGAAATCAGATAACTTTAAATCAGTTCTCGAGGTTTCCAAATGTTTTTCAAGAAAAATTTAGGGGGGGGGGGTTAAGGAACACCACTTTTTGCTTACCAAGGCTAATGCAAAAGAATGACTTATCAGTAATCCCGGGATAATATACCAGTTAGGCAGTACTGCACTGGTGAACAACAAGCGAGTGGAGAACAATAATCATCTCCTTGTCTCTGCTGACAATGAGGTGATTATTCCAAAATTGTATTTGAATAATAAACACAGAAATTGATAATCAGAAGTCTCATTTCTGATGTCTCATTCAGACTGGTCAGGGGCAGAAAAGGTTACTTGTACCAAAGAAAGACTTCAATTCTGCAATTTTCAGCTTCTGAAAACTAGGCATCTCTGAGTAAGAAAGAGCAGATCCAACCATGGTCACAAAGGGCATGCCCTCCAACACAATCAATCATAAAGTGAATTAGGAGTATATGAGAATTGGATTACAGTAATAGTATCCTGATTTTTTCACTCTCTTGTTTTATTATATATACACATTTTTTGATTTAAAATGAAAAGATGAACTGAATATTCTTTTTCAGGTGGCAAAACAGATTTTAATAATACTGTATATATATATATATATATTTTTCCCCCCTCGCCTTTTTCCCATTATTATGTGGGGTCAGTGTTTTTATTGTTTTGGCATGCAATTTTTACGGCTGGATGCCCTTCCTGACGCCAACCCTCACCATTTATTCGGTCTGGGAATATGCAGTGGTCATTCCCTGACCTGCCGCATCCTCCGTATTTGGTGGGTACGGGCTCGAACCCCGGTCTAATCAAGAAGTGTGCTATGCACTACTGCTCCTGCCCACCTGGCTATGGAGGTGCCAATAATATATATATATATATATTTTTTTTTTTTTTCCCAGCTGCAAATATTCAAGTTTCTTACTGCTGAATACACACAACATGAGTAACAAAAACAACAGGTGACTAATGTAAAGCATGGGTGTTATGGGTTGGTTTGCTCAAATTGTTTTAAAATATTAAACCCATTGAATAGAACCAGGTGTTCTAGGGATTTCAAGTACGTGTTCCAGTTTTTACAAACTTATACTCATAAATATACACTCAGTGATCACTGAATTATGACCACTCCATCGGTAAAAGCAACAAAAGGTTGCTCTTATAGATGGGCTTCTTCTTCATGTTGAGATTAATAGCCTGAGTGAACATAAATTCAAATTGAAGAAAGACAGTTGTAGAATAGATGTGTGGAAATTTGCTTTTAGCTAGCAGATGGTTGGTTGCTGGACCAAACTTCCATCTGTAGTTGTAGAAGTTGACAGCTTAAATAAATTAAAGGCAGAACTAGACAAACATTTGGAGCGAATGGATGAGTGAAATGAGAAAGGGTTTTTTTTTGGATGATGCTGTATGAGCTTGTTTTCTTGCATCATATTCCTCTACTAATTTTAATGGACTATGATGCACAACTTGCAATATAAATTAAAGCACGTGTACCCTGTACACACAAAAGGTGTTTTATGTGAAAACATCCTTGGCTTGGAAAAGGTTAGCGAAATCCATTTGTAAAATAATATGATTGTGATATCAAGATGACATCAGCAGAATCATAAGGAAGTATGATTGTGGCATCACAATCATACTTCCTTAGTATGATTGCAATAATACCAACTATTTGACCACAGCATTTGCATTTCAATTACACTTCTGTTACATTCTGCTTAGGTGCCGCTATAGATGTTTTCACATCAAAAAGGCGGGTAGTTTTGTATGCTAGAGCAGTTATTATTTGCATCTGTTCATGCAAGTATGTGACGTAGTAAAGATGTCATGGAGTTTCAAAAGGGCATGACTTGGGAGCTCGTGTGTCATGTGCTTCCAAATCAGAAACAGCACATCTTGTCAGTAACTCATGGCCCACTGTGGTTAAGGTGTACAAAGGATAGTGTCGAACAGATCAAACCACTTGCTGCTGAAAACTGTAGAAGACTGCACAAGGTGGATGTTTGTCACTGTGCAACAGTTGACACCATAATATAATATTGGGAATGCAAGAATAATATCCAAAATGACATACACCGCACACTCGTGCATATGGGGTTCCACACCAGATGACCTAGGAGATGCCCCTCTTCGCTGCTGATCATTGTCAACAGTGAATGCTATGATATCAGCAAAACACTGGTTGAACATTGGAGGACTGGAAACGAGTATACTAGTCAGATGAGTCCAAGTACCTGGTACAACACGCCAATAGATGCCTTGTGTGTGGACCAAGCAATATGAGTCCATGGATTCATCGTGCATGGTGCCCACTACCAAACAGGTGGCAGTGGTTGCTTAATATGGGGCATGTTTTGCAGGCAAGAACTAAGAACCCCTGGTGCATATGGACCAACGTTTTGCTGGTGAGGTCTACAGCAACTCTTAGGAGACCATGTGCACCTTGCCATGTTGCATTTTTTTTCAAGGCAGAAATAGGATCTTCCAAGGCTTAGGAGACCATGATCCAACTCTTAGGAGACCATGTTCCAACTCTTAGGAGAGCACTGACTCTCTTTAGAAAATACAGCTGCAAGTTACAGGCTCCGAAAAAAACGATAAGTTTTTGCTTTTTATTTACATAATTGTTTTTATATTGTACTTAATACGTAGTCTTATAGTTCTAATTATGCTGGTTATTTTTATTTTAAGTTGTATAAAAAGTTTTTGTAGATATACGTAATACTTTATAAAACCGTTATTTCATTCGAATATTGCAGGCATTGTTTTTGTATATAGTGATAGGGAATTCAAATTTTTAATTGAGGTAGTTAGGTAGCTCTAACGTATAATTATAGAAACAGTAATACGCTTCACTGTTTCTATTAGATAGCGTAGTATTGACATTTAATTTAATTTAATTTATTGATCTTATTAATTTAAAATATCATGCCCCAAACTAGAGCAGCAAAGCAACGGGCACAAAGTGGCAGGAGTGCTGTGACTCGGGGAAGAACTGTGGGGGGACGATTCTCCAACGCATCACAGCCTAAAAAAATGTGCAACTTGTGAAATGTTTGCCGAACTATCTGGAACGGAACATGATATTGCCATGGGGGATGTTTTTGTGTGTGCACGATGTAAGGAGTGTAAGGAAATCAGGCGACAACTCAGCGTTGTTATGGGCCTATATGAGAGTTTGAAGGACAGGGTGGATGCCCTCGAAAGATCTAAATTGAGGGGCCCATCAGGCTCTCAGCTGCCCACATCAACGCCAGAGCTCATCACACAACACAGCGGCAACCCCAAAGGCAGATTGCGCTGGTCCCAAAGGAACTAGTAGTTGTTGGTGACTCTATTGTCAGGGAAACGGGAAATATATTGTGTAAAAAGGATAGGTGGAACAGGACCAGGGTATGTCTGCCAGGGGCAAAGGTTGATGACGTTGTAGAGCAGATATCATCTTTTAAGGGTACAAAAGGTAATATAGTTGTACACGTTGGCACTAATGATATTAAGAGTAGGAGACCGGCAGAATTACTTAACAAGTACAGGTCACTGTTGAAAAAAAGCCGTGAAGTAGGGTTGAATTTGAAAGTGTCTGCAATTCTGCCCAGACACGATAGGAGGGAGTATATGATGAGAGCCTTGTCGATCAATTCGGCCCTAGAAAGATTGTGCAAGGCTCAAGGGGTAGAATTTTTTTCAGCCTGGACTGTACTTGTTAACAGGAGAGATTGCTTCTACATGGACGGGATACACTTAAATAGAAAGGGTGCAAGAATATTTGCTGATGCTATCGAGGCAGTGTTAGGTGGGTCGGAAAACTGATAGCTTGGGGGGATACAAGGACTAATAGTTTAACAGTAGCCGTAGGCAGAGGTGAAGGTGATTCTTGCACAACTTCTATTAGAATAAGTAGCGACCTGGAGCGAGGGGTGTTGGGGGTTTCAGGGACGGATGTCAGTGATCGTGAAACAGGTGGGTATATGGGATGTGTTAGAGTGGCTGGGAATAGGAATAGGTGCATGTATACTTGCATGTATACCAATGTTAGAAGTATAGTAAATAAATTTGATGAATTTGAAGTGTTGGTCAAGACATCAAAGGCGGATATTGTTGGGATATCAGAGACGTGGTGTCACCCAGATATAAGGAATGCCGAACTGGAATTTGCGGAGTACAATGTGTACAGAAAGGATAGACAGGATAGGAAGGGAGGAGGTGTTATGCTGTTAATAAAGAAAAATATAAAATCAAAAGAAGTGCATCCAGTTGATATAGATGAACAGTGCACTGTTGAGTCAGTTTGGTGTGACATAAGCACTGCTAAAGCAAAAATTAGAGTAGGAGTGTGTTATAGGCCTAATGACTCGAATGAGTACAATGAACAATTGTACAGAGAAATAGAGTGGGCTAGTAAATCGGAATGTCTTATAATGGGGGATTTTAACTTCCCAGATATTGACTGGAACTTGTGGGTTGGGCACTCACACACCAGTCAGACTTTTGTGGATTTATTGGATGATTGTTTTCTGCAGCAGCATGTTCGAGAGGCAACCAGAGAAAGTAATACTCTTGATCTGGTTATCAGCAGTGATCATTCATGTATTAGGAATTTGCAGATAAAAGAACCACTAGGTGGCAGTGATCACAGTGTACTGACGTGGGATTTACTTAAAGATTTAATTACCATCAGGGGTAAAGGAAAGGGTTTTTGCTTCCGTAAAGGCGAGTACAGTGGTCTCCGACAGTTTTTAAATTCTGTACAGTGGGATCAACTGACGATGTTACCAACAGTAAATTCTAAGTGGGAAGCATTCAAGGAATTAATCGTAGAAGCTACTAAAAGTTTCATACCTATTAAGAAATACTGTTCAAGGTTTAGGCCTAAATGGTTGTCAAATGAACTAATGAGACTCGTAACAGAGAAGAAAAATGCATGGGATGCATATAAATTATCAAGCGACTCAGAAACATATGGCAGATATAAGTTAATCTGTAATCAGGTCACAAAGGAGGTTCGGCAGGCGAAGGCAGATTACG
The DNA here is from genome assembly GCF_048544385.1 of Mastigoproctus giganteus. Taxonomy (NCBI): domain Eukaryota; kingdom Metazoa; phylum Arthropoda; class Arachnida; order Uropygi; family Thelyphonidae; genus Mastigoproctus; species Mastigoproctus giganteus. The sequence continues at coordinate 90,377,328 of NC_143582.1, read as the reverse complement.
AGAAATCCTTGGCAAAAGATGCTAAGAAAAACAGCAAGGATTTCTTTACTTATATAAACTCTAAAAGGAAGGGAATGAATCTGATTGGTCCACTTGACATCAATGGTTCGACTGTTGATGATCCTGCTCAGATAGCAAACAAACTGAATGAGTATTTTGCATCTACATTCACACGTGAGGAATTATTAAGGTTTGAAAATGGCAGAAGGTTGTCAAATTGTAGCAGGGTGCTTAATGATCTTGTAATAACTGAGAGCAAAGTGGAAGAGAAATTGTTGAAGTTAAACGTAAGAAAAGCACCTGGGGTGGATGGGATCTATCCAGTTATATTAAAGGAGGCGGCAAGGCAACTAAGCAAACCCTTAGCCATAATTATGAAAGCATCCTTGGACTCAGGGGAGGTTCCCACGGACTGGAGATGTGCAAATGTATCCCCAATTCACAAAGGGGGATCGAAGGGTGACACGAGTAATTACAGACCAGTTAGTTTAACTTCTGTTCCGGGTAAAATAATGGAGTCGCTGGTTAAAGATGCATTGCAGGATCATCTAGACAAGACTGCAGCAATAATTCAGACACAGCATGGGTTTGTTAAGGGAAAGTCTTGTCTGACAAATTTGATAGGATATTATGATGTGGTTACAAAGGAAGTGGATGCAAAAAACAATTTTGATATCATATATTTGGATTTCAGGAAAGCTTTTGACACTGTTGCGCATGGAAGACTATTGTACAAATTGGAGCAGAATGGTATTAAGGGTAAGTTGCTACAATGGATAAAAGGATGGTTAAGTGCGAGAAGACAGAGGGTGGTAATCAATGGGTGCTGCTCTTCTTGGACTAATGTTATTAGTGGAGTCCCACAGGGTTCGGTGTTAGGTCCACTGTTGTTTTGTATATTTATCAATGATATTGATGAAGGTATATCAGGCTTAATGTCGAAGTTTGCAGATGATACAAAGGTTGGCAGGGTTGTTAATGACAGTAATGGCACTCTGCTACTGCAACAGGATCTAGATAATTTGGGCAGATGGGCTAAGAAGTGGCAACTGAAGTTTAACCTTGACAAATGCAAAATACTGCATATGGGTAGAAATAACCCCAGAGAAACGTACCAACTGTGTCGTACTACACTTTAGGTGGTAGAAAATGAAAAAGACCTGGGAGTAATTGTGCAGTCAGATATGAAGTTCTCTGAGCAATGCAGACAGGCTGCCAGGGCAGGTCATGGGGTTTTGTCAATGATATATAGGAATTTTGCTAGCAGGGAAAAGGAGGTGATTATCCCTCTGTATAAGGCAATGGTCAGGCCACGCCTTGAGTACTGCGTACAGGTCTGGAGACCTCATTTTAGGAAGGATGTAGATTTACTTGAGCGGGTACAGAGAAGGGCAACAAGATTGGTGAGGGGAATGAAGGGATCCTCTTACCAAGAGAGGCTTAAGGTCTGCAAATTGCAGTGGCTGGAGACTAGGCACCTGCGCGGTGATCTGATTGAGGTATATAAGGCCTTGAATGGATTGAGCACGCTGAATTCTGATGGGATCCTTCCAGTTGTACAGATTACGAACCTAAGGGGGCATAAATACAAATTAAGAAAGGACAGATGTAGAATAGATGTGTGGAAATTTGCCTTTAGCCAGCGGGTGGTTAATTGCTGGAATAAACTTCCATGTGTCGTTGTGGAAGTTGATAGCTTGAATAAATTTAAGGAGGAACTGGACAGGCATTTGGAGGGAATGGTGTGATTTTTTTTTTTTTTTTTTTTTTTTTTTTTTTTTGGCTGATGCTGCATAAGCTCATACATTTGCTTTCTTGCATCACATGCCACTACTACTACTACTACTACTACTACTACTATGTGCACCTTGCCATGTTGCATTTTTTTCAAGGCAGAAATAGGATCTTCCAAGGCTATAATGTGGCATGCCATTGAGCCCACATGGTGCACAGTGGTTCGAGGAACAGCGAAGATATCACTCACCTTGATTGACCTCCAAATTTGCCTGACTTCAATCCAATTGAACACCTGTTGAATGTTTTGGAAACAAACGAAAAGTGAGGTGAACATGCAACCACCATCCATTCTGGCACTATGAAAAGCCTTGCACTCAGCATAGCTGCAGATCCTTATGGCTGTCTACAGACTTCTAGTGGAGTCAATGCCCAGGTGAACAGTGGCTGTTATCCATGTGAATAGTGGTGCAACACGGTATTAGGTAAGTGGTCATAATACAGTGATCACTGATTGTGTGTGTGTAAACTAATAAGGAAATAAGAAAGGAAGAGAGAAAAAAGATAAAAAGAGAAGCATAAGTAGTTTATAGGTAGAAGAGAGGGGGAAAAATATACATAGACAAAAATATATATACAGAATTGGAAGAATCAAGAATGAATACAGCTGCATAACTCATGAACCTGGCGTTTTATCAGGTGTCAACCACCTAATGAAGCTGCCAGGTTTTCATTAAACTAATACAATATGCAAGTGCTAGACTGTAAAATATTACAAAGAAAAGAAAAGAATAAATATCGGTAAAAAAAATAATTTTTCATGATATTTTTATCTGTTGATAATCACATCAAATAAGACTATTCTCATTAATAATTTTTTGCCATGAAAAGCATACATTTTAACCCCACAGCGTCAGTGCTACACCTGTGAGATGTAACTCAAAAATAATGAGCCATGTTATTGTTGGATGAAAATAAAAATCTGAATTTTCATAACTTCCTAAATATAGACAAATTATTACTTGGTGTGGTTTTTAAATTTTTATTTGCTGTTTTACTCTATTTTAATAGCACGGCGTTAAAAACAAAGGTAAGTAAATTGAAATCAAATAAATTTAAATAAGTAAATAAACAATTAAATAAGTAATTATCTGTTTTTAACAGATCTCAAAAACCATCATGAATCCATACAAACATCTTAGTGGCTTCAAAAAGCGTGAAAAGAAGAAGCAAAGGGAAAAAAGAAAATAGAAAACAGGAAAATGCTATGCTGAAGTTTGTCTCACGAGTTCTGGCGCCGATGTCTACATTGCTTTCATCTTCAAATTGTGAAACAAATGAAGTAAGTATAAATTTAATAGAAAATAATTTCTATAATAACAACGCAGAGCATCAAGATGCTAATTTAGGAGAAATAAAATTACAATTGTATCTTTCGGATCTTTCCGATTGGCCCCCATATATTTCCACCGATTTTAAAAATTATTTCATACAGAACAGACCACATCAAAATACTGAGAGTACTGATTCCACAAAAAAACAAATGCAAGTTGTGGGCAAAGTCGCATCCAGATCATTAACATCTGCAGCTTTTAAGAGAGAAAAGTTGTTGTTGTTGTTATTTGGTTTTTAGGAGCATTAGCAACTAAGGCCATATTGCTCCGGGATATGCGGTGGTCATTCCCTGACCTTTCCACATCCTCCATATTTGGTGGTAACGGGCTCGAACCCCGGTCTAATCAAGACGTGTGTGCTACGCACTGCTGCTCCTTCCCACCTGGCTACGGAGGCACCAGAGAAAAAAAGGATAACAGAGAAAACATTAACCACGAATGGCTTGTGTATAGTCCTAGGAATGTTTCAGTATATTGCTATGTTCGAAAATAATTTTATAACCAAGTAACAAACAACCTTAATAATTGGATTTAGCGATTGGAAAAACATACATGTTCAGTTAAACGAACATGAAAATTCAAGGCAGCATATTTCAAATATTTCTATATTGTTATATAGGTCAACAAATTGTAATAGAATTGATACTGAAAGAGAAAAGCAATACAGTAATGAAAACCAGTACTGGAGGAATGTTATAAAATGAGTAGTAGCCACAATAAAATTTTTATCCGTAAATTGTTTAGCATTTCTTGGATCAAATAGCAGCTTATACTATTCTAGAAATGGTAATTACTTGGGTGCTTTACAATATCTAAGTAAATTTAATCCATTTTTAGCTGGTCATAGAAAATTCAAAAACTAAAGGCGCTGGTAAAGTAAGTTATTTATCTTCAATGATTTGCGATGAATTTATAGAAATAATTGGACAAGAAGTTAGATCAGTTCTATTGAAAGTATTCTTTATTTCAAAATATTTTTCCCTCATATTAGACTCAACACCGGATATTTCACACGTAGACCAATTGACTGTCATCATAAGATATTTATTGCCCACTGAAAGATTTTTAGAATTTGTTCCCATATTATCACGCACTTCTGAAAATTTGGAAACATTAATGAATTTTTTAAATGACACAAATATTGACATATCAAACTGTAGAAGTCAGAGTTATGACAATGCCTCAAACATGTCAGGTGAATACAATGGACTGCAAGCTCATCTTAAAAACCGAAACAAAGCAGTACATTTCATTCCATGCTCATCTCACTCCTTAAATCTAGTTGGTATTATGCTGTTGAATGTTGTAGATCAGCTTCAACTTTTTTTTTGATACTATACGAAATATGTTTTTCTTTCTGCTTCAACATATCATTGGAACATGTTAGAAGAATTATTTAAAAATAATGAAAAACATTTAACTGTCAAAAGAATCACTGACACAAGATAGTCGGCAAGAGCTGATGCAATTAATGCAATCATGAATGGGTATAATGAAATTAAAAATGCATTAATACAACTAGCAAATGATGACTCGCAGAAAAAAACTGCAGATAGAAGCGAAAGAAATAGTTAATAAAACAAATTCTCTAGAATTTTTTTTATTACCAATAATTTGGCATAAAATTTTAAATCGCATAAATGAGACTAGTAACTCACTTCAAAAAGAAGAAAATAATCTGAGCAAAGCAAAGCTGTTGATTTGTATAACAGTCTCATATCATTTGTAAAAGATATAAGGGAAAATTTGGATTAAATAGAGAAAGAAGCTGTAGAGCGAAGAGAAATAAAAACTTATAATGAAACTTATACTAAAAGAGTTAAAAAAAAAAATAAAAGATTTTATGATGAAATCAGTGGCGGATTTAGCACGTGAGAGGCCCCAGGCGCAATTCAATTTTGAGGCCTCCCCCTCTAAATATTTTCGGTAGCACTACAGTGTGCATTTTACACACACGTTTTTACTATAGCAGGCGCTCTAGATTTGGTGTTGTGGTTTTAATCATTTTGGTTGCGCAATTCTTTCATACATATTTTAACTAATGTTTAAATGAAAAAATGGCACAACTAAACATTAATGATAATACGTATTCTACTTCAGATTCACTTAGTTCGCATAGATATTTCATATAATATGTAGGGATATTCGCATAAGAGTTTACTAACTTCTCATATTAAATTATAGTTTTATTCAGTAACAGTAATAACGATGAGTATAAAAATTAAAATGAAACAATTTTATTTTATTTTTTTGAGACCTGAGATTTGAGGCCCACTCTATTTAAGAAGCCCCAGGCACTCACCTTGTGCGCCTGTGCGGAAATCTGCCACTGGATGAAATGGATAATGATGAAGAATCATTATCCAGCAAAAGAAATTTTATTATAAACACCTTTTACATAATATGCGATTCTTTAATTCAACAACTTCAAATAAGAAATTAAGCTTACTACTCAGTGCATAAGATATTTGAAGTTTTATTTGATGTGGATTTTCTGAATATGAAAGAATTGACAGAAAAGTTATTTCAATTTTATAAATATGACATTGAAACTGAAAATTTCTCTGCTGAATTAACAATTTAAATCAATTATGAAAAGTAAATCCATAATTTCTACCAGCAAGATGTTACATTTTTAATAGAAAATAGCATTATATCCACTTTTCCAAACTAGAAATTACGTTAAGAATATATTTAACTTTGCCTTCAAGTAATGCATCTGGTGAAAGATCTTTTTCAGTTTTAAAACACGTTAAAAATTATCTGCATAATTCAATTGGGCAGGAAAAAATGTCTGCATTAACAATGTTACAAATAGAAGCAGAAGTTATGGAATCGATTAATTATGATGAAATAATTGATAAATTTGCTTCTGTAAAAGCTAGAAAAAGGGAAATTTAAGTTGACTTACAGAAATTTGCAATACAATACTGTGTAACAATTTATAACTACATTGCAATACTCGTTTATTTTGTTTATGTACAGGGTTGTTAAAATTAAAGTATCCCTATGTAGAAGGCTCATACTGAAGGGAAATTTGGATAAAAGGTACAATAAAGAATGTGCTCGCCATTTATTGGAAAAAATAAAATTTGTTACAAAATTTATCACTATATGGCGCTGTGGTAATACAAATCACTTGAACAGTGGTACAACTGTTCAATGTTTCCTCCGTTTTGGTCATCAACAGTTTCCATTCAAAGAACAGCATTTTCTACAGCAGAACGTAACATGTAAACTGGAATAGTCAGCACATGATGTCTAATGTTGTTCTTCAGATCTGCAAGAGTTTGACATCCTTCCTGATACACCTAGTTCTTCAAAAAATTCCACACCAGAAGTCACATGGGATGAGGTCCGGTGATGGGGATGGCCAAGATGTCTGGAAACAATGGCTGATGACCCATTCATCTGTAAAGTGTTGCCTTAGCAATCTTTGGACACAATGGTGGATGTGGGGTGGTGCACCTTCTTGCATGAATATGGTATCCTGAAGGCACCCACATTGTGGCAGCTCTGGTACTGCGAAATTTGCCAACATTTCATAATATGGCTTTCCAGTGAGGGAACAGGTGCGGGGTCCAGTCGGTGTTACCTGTTCAAAAAAATAAGAGAGGGCATTGGGATCGCAGAACAGTACGGATGGTGGATTTTTGGCTGCTGTAAAGGGATAAGTATTTTTTAATTTTTAACGTATTCTTCGTTATTTAACATAGCACACTGTGTTTTATGGAGATATTAAATAGGTTTAGTAGCGTTTGTTTGTTAGCTTCTTATTTTGAATTTGACCAGTGATTTTGGAAGTTACAACTCCCGGTGTTGGCGCAAATATTGTTGAACTAGAAGCCATATTGTAGTCGATAAGAAATAGCTTAACGTATATATACCTCGAAATGATACCGTAAGGTATAAAGTTAAACTAGATAGCGTAATACGAAGCACTATTAGGAATCTGTATAAATTAATCAAAAATATTATTAATCTTATTAAATTTCATTGTTAATTAAATTGTATTTAAATGGAAATCATGACCCAGACTAGAGCTGTGAAGCAAAGATCACGGACTAGCAAGAGTGCTGTTGCTCGGGGGAGAAACAAAGGGGGTGATTCTCCAACTCATCACAGTCTCAAAAAATTTGCGAAGTGTGAAATGACATGATCTAGCCAAGGAGGATGCCTTTATGTATGCTAGGTGTCTGGAGTGTCAAGAAATTAGGCACCAACTCATTTCACTGACACGATCTCTGATGGGCGTCTGATGAGAGCTTGAGGTGTAGGGTAAATGCCCTTGAAGAAATTAATATGAGGGGCCTGTCAGGCTCTCAGCTGCCCAGCTCAATGACAGAGCTCACTCCTGTGCATTAGGCAACACAAAGGCAATCTTCAAGGCAGAATGCGCTTGTCCCAAAGGAACTACTTATTGTTGGTGACACTTGTCAGGGAGATGGGGAATATATTTTGTAAGAAGGATACGTGGAACAGGACCAAAGTATGTCTGCAGGGGCAAAAGTTGATAATGTTGTAGAGCAAATATCTTTTCAGGGCACAAAAGGTGATATTATTGTACAGTTGGAACTAATGACATTGAGAGTAAGAGATCTGCAGATTTACTCAACAAGTACAGGTCAATGTTGAAAAAAAGTCTCAAGTTAGGGTTGAATGTGAAAGTATCTGCAATTCTGCCCAGACATGATAGGAGGGAGTATATGATGAGAGCCTTGTCAATAAATTTGGCCCTGGAGATATTGTGCAAGACTCAAGGGGGAGAATTTTTTTCAGCCTGGTCTGTGCTTGTTGACAGGAGAGACTGCTTCTACAGGGATGGGATACACTTAAATAGAAAGGGTGCAAGAATTTGCTGATGCTATCAAGGCAGTGTTAGGTAGGTTGGAAAACTGCTAGTGTGGGGGGGGGGGAATACACAGAATAAAAGGTTAACAGTGGCTGCAGGCAGAGGTAAAAGTGATTCTTGCACTGCTTCTATTAGAATGGGCAGCAGACTGGAAAGCAAGGTAATGGAGATTTCCAGGACTGCTGGGAGTCATAGTAGTAGTAGTGGCATGTGATGCAAGAAAGCAACTGTATGAGCTTATGCAGCATCAGCCAAAAAAAAATAATAATAAAATAATAAATAAATAAAAAAAATAAAATAAAAAAAATCACACCATTTCCTCCAAATGCCTGTCCAGTTCCTCCTTAAATTTATTTAGCCTGTCAACTTCCACAACAACAGATGGAAGTTTGTTCCAGCAATTAACCACCCGCTGGCTAATTTATTTGTTCCACCCGTAGTGGAACAACTAAATACATGGGCTGTGTTAGGGTGGCTAGAAGCAGGAACAGGTGCATGTATACTTGCATGTACACCAATACTAGGAGTATAGTTAATAAATTTGATGAGCTTGAAGTGCTAGTGAAGACATCAAAGGCAGATATCGTTCGGATATCAGAGACGTGTTGTCACACAGATATAGGCAGTGCAGAGTTGGAATTTGGGGAGTACAATGTGTATAGGAACGATAGACAGGATGGGAAGGGAGGAGGGGTTATGCTTTTAGTTAAGAAACACATAAAATCTAAGGATTTATTGGATGACTGTTTTCTACAGCAACATGTTTGAGAGGTAACCAGAAGGAGTAATACTCTTGATCTGATTATCAGTAGTGATTCTTCATGAATTAAGAATCTGCAGATAAAGGAACCACTGGGTGACAGTGATCACAATGTATTGATGTGGGAATTATTTAAAGATGTAATTACCATCAAGGCTAAAGGGAAGGGCTTTTGCTTTCGTAAAAGGTGACTACAGAGGTCACAGACAGTTTTTAAAATCAAATCTGTACAGTGGGATCAACTGATGATGTTACCAACAGTGAATTCTAAATGGGAAGCCTTCAGGGACTTAATTTTGGAGGCTACTGGGCTTTTCATTCCAACTAAGAAATACTGTTAAAGATTTAGGCCTAAATAGATGTCAGATGAATTAATGAGGCTAGTGGCAGAGAAGAACAATGTATGGGATGCATATAAAGCATCAGGCGATCCAGAAGCCTATGGCAGGAATAAACTAGTCTGTAATCAAGTCACAAAGGAGGTTAGGCAGGCAAAGGCAGATTATGAGAAATCTTTGGCAAAGGATGCAAAGAAAAACAGCAAGGAGTTCTTTACTTATATAAATTCTAGAAGGAAAGGGATGAATCAGATTGGTTGACTATTGATGATCATGCTCAGGTAGCTGATAAACTGAATGAGTATTTTGCATCTACATTCACACATGAGGAGTTATTCAATGAGGGGAGTGCCAGAAGTTTATCAAATGCTAACAGGGAGCTAAGTGATTTTGTAATAACAGAGTGAAGTGGAGGAGAAATTGTTGAAGTTAAACATAAGGAAGACACCTGGGGTGGACGGGATCTATCCAGTTATATTAAAGGAGGCAGCAAAGTAAGTAAGCAAACCCTTAGCCATAATTATGAGAACTTCCTTGGACTCAAGGGAGGCCCCCATGGACTGGAGGTGTGCAAATGTATCACCAATTCACAAAGGCAGTTCAAAAGGTGACAAGTAAATACAGACCTGTTAGTTTAACTTGTGTTCCAGGATAAATAATGGAATCTCTGGTTAAAGAAGCATTGCAGGATCATCTAGACAAGACTGCAATAATAGTTAAGACACAGCATGGGTTTGTCAAAGTGAGGTCTTGTCTGACCAATTTGATTGGATACTATGATGTGGTCACAAAGGAACTGAATGCCAAAAATAATTTTGATATCATTGGATTTCAGGAAAGCTTTTGATACTGTTACACATGGAAAACTGCTGTACAAATTGGGGAGGTATGGCATCAAGGGTAAGCTGCTACAATGGATAAAGGGATGGTTGAGTGGGAGACAACAGAAAGTGGTGATCAATGGACCCTGCTCTTCGTGGACAAATGTTATTAGTGGAGTTCCCCAGGGTTCGGTGTTGGACCCATTGTTGTTTTGTATATTTATCAATGATATTGATGAAGGTATATCAGGTTTAATTTCCAAGTTTGCAGATGATACAAAGGTTGGTAGGGTTGTTAACAACAGTAATGACAGTATGCTACTCCAACTGGATCTAGATAAGTGGGAAAATGGGCTGAGAAGTGGCAACTGGAGTTTAACATTGACAACTGCAAAGTACTGCATATGAGAAACAATAACTGAAGAGAAACATATCAACTGGGAGGTACTAAATTAAGGAAGTGGAAAGTGAAAAAGACCTTGGGGATAATTGTGCAGCCATATATGAAGTTCGCTGAGCAGTGCAGACGAGCTGCCAAGGTCATGGAGTCTTGTCAACGATATATAGGAATTTTGCTAGCAGGGACAGGGAGGTGATAATCTCGTTTTACAAGGCAATGGTCAGGCCACACCTAGAGTACTGCGTACAGGTCTGGAGGCCTCATTTTAGGAAGGATGTAGAGTTGCTAGAGCGACTCTACATCCTTACAAAGAAGTACAAAGTACAAAGAAGGGCAACAAGATTGGTGAGGGGAACAAAGGGGTGCTCTTACCAAGAAAGGTTTAAGTTCTGCAAATTGCAGCGCCTGGAGAGTAGGCACCTGCAAGGTGATCTGATTGAGGTGTATAAGGCCTTGAATGGGTTGAGTAAGCTGAAAGCTGAATGTTGATGGGATTCTTCGTCTTGCTGAGGCTAAGAGAACATGAGGGGGCACAGTTTCAAATTGAGGAAAGATAGTTGTAGAATCGATGTGCGGAAATTTGCCTTTAGCCAGCAGGTAGTTGATTGGTGGAACAGGCTTCCATCTTTTGTAGTAGAAGCTAATAGCCTAAATAAATTTAAGGCTGAGCTGGACAGGCATTTGAAACGAATGGAGGGATGAAATGGGAGGGTTTTTTTTTTTTTTGGCTGATGCTGCATAAGCTTACTTTCTTGCATCGTATGCCTCTACTAATGCTAATACAGCCCAATCACGAATGTAGCCGTAAATCCACATCACACTGTCACTTTTGGGGAATGCAACGGGACCTCTTGGATAACTCAAGGGTTTTCTGTTGCCCAAATGTGACAGTTGTGCATATTCACTTGTCCATTTAAGCAGAAGTGGGCTTCATCACTCCAAAAGATATTCCATGTCCAAGTGATATCCACTGTCATTTGTGCCAGAAACTGAAGTGTGTATGTGAAATGAATATCTGCATCACCATGCTTTAGTATGTGCATCTTGTAAGGATAGTACCACAGCACCTGACGCTTTACTAGCCTTACAGTGGAATACAGCAGCATGTCCAATTCACAAGAAACAGCTGGCACACTTGACATTTGCGCTATCACATGAAGACTGACTTGATAAATCCACGACAGCCATAGCCACAACTTCAACACGAGAGGAATCCACTCGTTTTCTACCTCTACCTAGTTGAACACCAGATGTCCCGTCGCTTCAAATTTCACAATGATTTTGCAGACAGTACAAACAGTCATAGGTTCATGCCTTCTGACACCAGAATTCTCTGTTAGCTGCAGCTGCATTGTTGCTGTTCTGGTAGTACAGCATCACTAATAGTGCCTTTTCCTGCAACGTTGTTGGCATTGCTGCTGTAGTGCAGGCAAACATTTACTGTATGATTTTGAAGAGACTACTTTGCTTTTATACAGTACAGTAGAGCTGAGTAGTGGGCTGTGGCAATAACTTACAATTATGCAAATAACTTACGTTATTTGCATAATCGTAACTAAGATAGTTACGTGCCATACAGTGACAAATTTTGTAACTAATTCTATAAATGGTGAGCACATTCTTTATTGTACCTGTTGTCCAAATTTCCCTTCAGTACGAGCCTTAGAACTCACTCCAGAACCCTCTATATAGGGATACTTTAATTTTAACATACAGTACTACAACAAAATGTAGTACTGTATTTGTACTACATTTTTATACTGTGATTTTAAATTGTGACTGAAAACATTTATTTATTTAGAATTATTTTTTTATTTATTATATAACATTATTACTAATACTACTTAATATTTGTTACTGGAAACATTTCTTTTAATTACAATTTTTTGTTTTTGTTCGTATACTAGATTATTAAAACCGTGATTTTAATTTGAGATTGATGTTTATTTGTTGAATAAATTTATTTTGCATTGAAATGTGTTTCCTTTACCTTGCTGGTTCTTCTAATAAAAAAAAATCTATTCTAGTATTCCAGATTATCCGTGTAACCTTTAATTAAATATCAATATAAAACTTTTAAGAATAGGGCTCGAGTTCACCAATTTGCCTAGGGGCCCGTACATGTATAAAATTGGCACTGGGTCTGATCACAAGTGTCACTCGCTTATTATATGAATGAAAGACTGAAATCAAAGATTCTCAATGTGGTTTGTTGAGCTACAAGAATTTCAGAGAGATCTCCTAACTGCTCCCAGGAAAAAGGAAAAGCATTGCTGATCATTTCTCAAAGTATGAAAATATGAAATTGGTAAAATGTCCAACAATAAAACTGAAGACAGTGTAAGCAGAAGAGACCAGAACCAACATACCACAATTTGTCAGTATTCTACAAGAAAGGAATATTTCTTCCTAAGAAGGAGAAACAAGAGAAATGTTACTAACGTCAATACCATTGACTATTAAGTCATGAGAGCACTGGTGACATTCCACCAAATATGATACAACATTCACACAAAGGAGGGCATTACTTAAGAAGCCACAAAGAAAGAAGCAAGGCAAGTAACATATGTAGTACTCCTTATCAAAAAACTGTGAGAAATAAAGTTTTTCTCAAAATTTAAGAAAATGATTTTTAAAAAATTGTTTTTTTTTTGGTTTATCTCCCATTAACATGGGAGATAAAGAAGTGTCAGCTAATTTTGTATATTAACATGAAATACTTTGTATGCTTTAATCAGAGTAACTTATTGTCACTGATTTAATGTTAACCTGCTGTTGAAGAAGATACAGAATAATTACGTTTTTTATAGCATTTATAAGATATGTAAAATTTTCCTCAGAAAAAGAGTCTAATACTAGGGAAACTTCCCATAAATAAATAAAAATAAAAATAAAAAAAAAAACACTTAAATCTTTAAGGCTAAAACGAGACAGTTTTTTCTTTTTCAAGTGTAATCGTCAAATAAAAGCTAGAATTAGTAAATGGATGCTATGAGGGCTGTTCAATAAAAAATGATAATAATTTTTCATGAACAACTGTACTGTTTGCTATTTCTAGCTGAGCTGCAAAATTTAAGATCAAACCAAGCTGCATCGTATGGCAACTGCACAGTTGATTTGTGCACACAGTGTGACCTTTGTGGTCAGTCAAGTTTATGCCTGTCCAGTCCAGTTTTGTTTATGTAATAATGGATGTGAACATAAGGAACAGTATGCTGCTCTCAAATTTTGTTTCCATCTCATGAAAACATCAGCTGAAGTGTATGAAATATTAAAGGAGACTTATGGTGAATCTACACACAGCTATATGAGCTGTGCATAGATTCACCATAAGTCTCATATAGCACAACTATATGAGCTGTGTTATATGAGGTGGTTTAGAATGTTTAAAGATGGATGTGATTCAATCATTAAAATCGGGGGTCCTGGAGCCGCAACAACTGCTGAAATTGAAACAGCAGTTGTTATAGCCGCAACAACAACCACAGAAAACATAAACACCGCTTCTGTAATCATGAGAGAAGATTGTTGTATAACAGTAAGGCAAATGGCAGAGATATTGAGAATATCAGTAGGAAGCATGCATGGTATTCTCCACGACCATTTGCATATGATACATGTTTGTGCACACTGGTTTCAAGAATACTCACATTTGAACAAAAAAAAGTTTGCATGGAGGTTTGTCAGGAGCTGCAATGGAGGATTACTGAAAATGGTGAGGTTCTGCACAAGGTGATAATGGCTCCATCACTTTAACCAGAGAGTAAACAACAAAACTGTTTGGAAATCTACTTCATCACCAACACTGAAAAAAGCAAAAGTTCTAGCTTTTGCAGGAAAGGTTATGGTCTTCTCTTTTCTGACATTCAAGGAATGGTTTACCAGCATGTTGTGCCATGTCATGCAACTGTTATGGGACCTTATAATGGAACTATACTGCACATTTTATAGGATCACATTTGCTGCAACCAACCGCGACTGCATGCAGGTGGATGTGCATCCCAACAATATAAGACCCCACACTGCTCATACTGTCATTGAGTACTTAGCCAGCAATTAATGTCAAATGTCATCCTCATCCACCCTACAGCCCTGAAACACCCTGCTGTTTTTTTTTTATTTTATTTCCAAAGTTAAAGAATGAGCTGTGAGGAAAACATTTCCAGCCATCAGAAGAAGTTGTAAAGACACCAGCATTGATTCTCAAATTCATGCCAAAAATGGCCTCCACCATGTTTTTTGAAGAATGGCAGAAACATTTTCGTGGGTGCATTTCAACAAATAGTTTGATGAAATGCACTTTGAAAAGGACCATCAAAATATGGATGATTAATGAAGGTATGTTATGAAAAAAAAATTATGATCATTCTTTATTGAACAGCCCTCATAAAAGGACATTGCATGCTTATATGGAGAAACTGTTTGTTTTTGTTCATTCTTTACAGAAGCGTAATTTCTAGATCTTGTAATGTAGTAAAGGAAGTAAGTTACAGCTAAATAGTGCATTCATAAATTAATTTTGTATACATTTTCTATAGGATCGATTTAAAAAAAAAATGATTGCTTCTGTAAAACAGATGTGTCATATTAATTGTTTTAAGTACTGTGGTTTAAATTAAACTCAGATATGCATCTGAAGACATTTGACTCATCTTGCACTGAGATTTGATCAAAAATATAAGATTAAATATTTTGGAAATATTCATTCTCTACACATTCTCAAGCTTGCTTTGCTTTTAGAGAAATTTCTGAAAAGAAATTACAATCTGCTTAGAAAATTACAATTAGATACCATCTTGTTTCGCTGTAGTGCTTGTAATGCTCTATTTCAGTCAGACAACTAACCTGTAGTTGTCTGACTGAAACTGTATATTACCATTCAATAGTGTATAGGTTGTGGCGACAGGACTGTTGTTTACTAATCACTCTGCTGCTGCTGGTTTTTTTTTTTTTTCCCCCCTCCAGGAGATGTCCCTTTCTTCTTCCCCCACTGTCTGTCCTCTTTCCTCCCCCTCCCTTTCCCACACTTCTCCTTCTATTTCCCTTTCTCTATTCATTCAATTTCAAGTTCTCTTGAAATCTCAATAAGAGTCTCTATCTGGTTGTGGAACCCGGCTGCCTCCACGTGGTTTGGGATGGGAGTCAGGAGACCAGGTGTTCCATGCCCCCTGGCTGTGAAATGCCAGGCGCCGGCACTCAACACTCAACGTAACAAAACACACATGTACATTACATAACACACACAGTTGCTGGCCTTCAGAAGCTACAGCAACGTATAGGGGGAACCGTGGAAGCCGCAACAAAGTAAAAAATAATAATATAAATAAATAAATAAATTACCAACTTTGAGTTGACCTTTGACCAGAACCAGTGTATCATTAAGGAAGAAAGGGGAAACCACTCACAAACAGTATCAGTTCTATAGGCTAACACAGTTATCTTATGTTAATTTTGTTGTCATTCATAACTCTGGGACACAGCACAGAACTAAAGGCATGAAATAAAATAATTTTAGACATATGAATAACAAATAAAACATATGAATAATCCAAGATTATTCAGTTGCTATTTGGTTTGTAGCAGTTGCTTGCTGTTTTCAATTTTTTTCAAGAAATTCAGAATAATTTTTAATACTTAATGTTTAATAAAAAAAATAATAACAACAAATGGAACCATGATACATTTGATCAATTTCTCCTGCTTTTAATTAACTGTAAAACCTATAGGGCCAGCTTCTCACTTCACATTTCAACAGTTTGGCACATGGTGACAAAATGCTTACTGACCCATGTCATATGCAACATCATTTTGCAACCAAATTATGTATCTCTAAAAATACTTAAAGAAAAACAAAAAAACCAGGAAGGATATTAAAGATCTAACATCTTGTTGTCAGGCACTATACAAATGAAGCAGATAAAAATATTGGTGATTCACACAGACTTAAATTATTTTGGCTAATATACAAAAATAATTTGGTAGGATTGGGATTTTCTGGCACATTAATACTTCTGTTCATAGCGCAACTCCAAAGTGAACAATGCACATCATTTTGGTAGCATGAGAATATCCATGATGCATATTTTACAAGGTGGTCATTATTTTCTGAGTTCAATAGTAATCACTGTACCATCACTCATTTTGCTAAAAATAATTATGCAGTTTGTTTTCTATCTCTGAACAATATCTATGAGAAGTGCTTAACTTGATAAAAAATAATTCTTAGTTGTTTATCAATCATTCAGACTTCTGTAGCTATAAATGCTGATTTAAAATACAGCTGTTGCAGCATATTCTTTTTTACTGGTGTTTTACAGATTGGACAGCACTTCTCATTCTGAAAAGGGAAAAAAAAAAAAAAAAATTGAAACTTAAATAGTACTTATATTACTGTGTGATTATACATTATATAATCATGTGGAATTATATATTTTTTAATGAATTTAGAAGTAAATTCCAAAAGAATACTTTCCAAATTAAATCTACAACTTGGAACTCAGATTTGGAAACTATATAGTAAATTTTATCTCATAAAAATTATTTATATCTTTGAAATAAATTCTAGTATTTGAAATTTTGCAGAGTAGTTACAAATTGTGAAAATTAGAGTTATGTTATTACTTCTGTTATAACACAAAATGGAACCATAAATTATGAGGTTAAAAATATTCACTGAAAAACAGTATTACCTAATCAGTAATTAAATTGTAGCAGTAAAAAAGAATTTTACATGTAATTTAAAAAAAAAAAGTGATAAAAATGTAAGTTCTGTACACCAACAGAAGAAAACAAACAGAAGAGAATTTTTCACAATTATAAAAACTCATGTTTTATGAAAAATGTGTCAACAGGTGAAGGCAATAGCGTCAAACCCACAGGTCACCATGAGAAATATTTTGCCGTCTTCTGAGCTTCTCTTCTGTATGCACAATGATAATGGGTAGCTACAATGTTAGAAAACAAGAACTAATTTACTTATTTAATGTGAGCATTTTTTTCAAATTATCATGACTCTGCATTTTTTATGCACATTAAAGTATAAATTCCCTTTTCCATGCATCTCAACCTATAAATGAATAACAAAAAGTAACCCACATTTAGCCTGATTTACAGTACATGTATAGGCAGCATATGTCCTACCCATAGCATGAAGGTTTCAATATCACTCTCATTTACAGATAAGTTGGATATATTTGGTTAAGGAATCAAAAATTAACCAAGCTAAAAGAGTTGAGACCCAATAACCACTGTTATATTGTACTGGACTTTCTGAATGATAACTTCAGTAGCCCAAGCACCACTATGTTTCCAAAATTTAGAAGTATGCATTCAAACTGCATTTAACTATTTCTTAAGGAGATGGCATCATCTTCTTAAGTTTTCCCAGCTTGTCAAAGCCAATTTGGAAGAACCAAAGATGATGACAAAAAAAATTTACTTAAACACCCTCTAGCTTGGCTGTATAGCCAAGCTAGAGAGTGTTTAAGTAAATTAAGTGATAATAATAGCATATGAAAAAGGGAAGTTGTTGTTGTTTGGTTATTAGGAGCATTAGTAACTAAGGCCATATTGCTCCGGGATATGCGGTGGTCATTCCCTGACCTTTCCGCATCCTCCATATTTGGTGGTGAGGGCTCGAACCCCGGTCTAATCAAGTAGCGTGTGCTACGCACTGCTGCTCCTTCCTACCTGGCTACGGAAGAACCGAAAAAGGAAGTACAGTTTTAACCAAGGAATAAAATGAAATGTACAGAGCTCAATAAGATTGGAGGCAGAGATTCTGCAAGAGTTAAAAGTTTGATATGTGAATCTCAAATATTTTTTTTGCGCACCTTGTGATGAATCCATACACGGTCAAGGTCGATAAAGGCGATGAACTTGGGAGAGTGGCCAATGAATAAACAATAAAATATCATTAAATACAATATAATTAAATGATTTGGATAATTTAAAGTTAGTATGTTCCTCATAATTCAAAATCCTATAGTTATTTCAAGTTATCATTTTAAGTCTCGAAAAGGGACTAGAAAAATTTAGTTGGGACAAAGTACAAAATTGCAATGCATGCAAATACCAAATATCTTTTCACATGAAAGAAAACAAACTTCAGGTTAATTAAAATAATTTTACTAATGAAACTGTGTACAGTGTCAATCAGACAGTTTCAAGCTATCAATATACCGGTAACTCTTCAACTGGTGTCAAAAAAGTATGGTAGCATACAGAAACATTATAATATGTAATATCTTAGTATTAGTAGTGGCAAATGAAGCAAGAAAGAAAGCTCATAGCGCATCAGCAAAAAAAAAAAAAAAAAAAAAAAAAACCACCTCACCTATCCATCCCTTTCAAGAATTTATCTAGTTCTTCCTTGAATTTATTCAGACTACCCACTTCCACAACAGATGAAAGTTTATTCCAATAATCAACCACCCACTGTCTGATGGAAAACTTCTGCACATCTATCCTGCAACCAACCTTCCACAACCTGCGTAGTCTAAGGAAGAGGAAGAATACTACCAACATTAAGCTTACTCAATCCATCCAAGGCCTTAAATACCTCCATGATCTCACCGCAGGTGCCTAGTGTCCAGATGCTGCAATTTGCAGAACTGAAGCCTTTCTTGGTAAGAGCACCCTTCAACAATTTCATTGCCCTTCCAGCAATCTACATCCTTCTTAAAATGAGGCTTTCAGACCTGTTTATGATTACATCACAGTAATTTAATAGATTGTTCATGCACGACCCTTCCACCTTAACAAACCCTGGCATCTATTCAAGGTACCATTCTTGTAGAGAGGACCATATAATGCATTGTTAATCACAGACTCTACGATCTTCTCTATCATACAAGTCAAACTCACTGGGCTACAGTTGCCCAACTCCTCTCAGCACTATCTCTGTAGATTGGGGAGATATCAGCACGTCTTCAGTCCCAGAGGATCTTCCCAATGGCATTCTCATTTACATTTCCAATGGTCTGCCACACTCAAATGCAATTATGGCTTACATCCTCCCCAGGAGTATTTCAACCTTACCTCAGTAGCATTTTCTAACAAATGCTTCTCTGATATCATTATATCACTTATTTTGCAGCAATCTAACTCCTTAATGTTCCCAAAAAATACAAGTTGGTTTCAGTTGGAAGTATCATTGAGAAATAACTGTTCAGCTCATCTTACATTGCAACCAATTAAGGGACCCATTTGATGATTTAATCTCTCTTTTTTTTTCTTCTTTTTTTTTTTTTTAATATATATATTCACATAGTGTTTAGCATCAGACAACATTAACTACAAAATCATTTTGTAGTAAACGTTTTTGTAATTAACCCAAGAAACAGTCATTTGACATTCATTTTCTTGGTTTACTAGAAATGTGTTTATAGCCCAAGCTAACTTTAAACTACCAAAGAAATATCTATGACATGTTATGCACTGTTATTTGTATAAATTTAAACTAGAGTTGTCTAAAAATAAAAATGCAATTTTGTAGTTAATGTTGTCAGACACTAAGCCCTCAATATGAGAAAGCATAATCAGGAAAACTTATCATTATATTTTCTCATAATCAGCTTTTGCCCATATTACCTCAGTGATTTTTCAGGGAACAGAACAAAAAATGGGGTTGCTCACCTGTTAAATATCATACTTTTAATTTCATTTCTCTTCTGAATTTGTTTTCAGATAACTAGTTGAAAATGACAGACAAATGAAAACTATTGAAGGATTGTTTGGAAGTTCCATAGTGCCCTGCCTATTTCATAATGTTCAATCTTTATTGCAACTTTTCAAAATATGTGACATGAGGATCATGGTCAATTTTTTTTTGTTTTTTTAATTTTTATAACTGATAAATGCATTTTAGGAAATCAGTTCCTAAGTAGTATAATCACCTATTTTATTTTCTTCTCATTAATCAACCATGTGAATTTTCAGAAAAGTTTTATTGAATAATGGAAGGTGTTTTAACAGCAGAATAATGTAGTTAGCACTCTTTCCTAAAATAATTTGGTACTCAACGTTTTGAATATAAAATCAGCTAAGTAATAATGTTTCTAAAACTAATATTTTAGACCTGATCCCTGTTTCCCCTCGTCTCGCTATAAAACGTTACCAACCTGTGCACTCCTAATTCCTCAACAGATCAATAGCCTGTATGCACAGAATCTACCTACATTTATTGCTCAAATACTTTTATGACACTTAGGGTATGGAGCAGGAGCATTCAATGTTTTTATAGTATTTTCAATGGAAGATGGTGTGAAATAATTTTATAAATGTCATAAACAAAATAAAAATTTAATAAAAATAAACTTTAGTATATGCAGGATGGTTATAAAGTCCTTTCCCACTAATAAAATTAATAACTTAAAAAACTATAGATTTTATGCATTGTAATCAGTATATGTGGGTTTTTTAAAACGAGTGGTTCCCAACTTGGCGTGCCCCGGTAAATTGGTGTGTGCTACATCGACTTTAATGGCAGTGACTATTTAGGTGTGTCATAAACATGCATCTTTTAGCCTCAAGTGACTAGAGTGACAAAATATTGGGAGCCACTATTTTAAACAATAAAAATTAGTTCAAACTTTCACCATCAGGGGAGTGCCCAAAGTGCTTAATTTATAAAAAATAGCACAAAGGTAAATTTTTCAGCAGTCTTTATTGATGATCACATCTCCACATGTCACCATGTGTTGATTAATTCTTTTCTAATAAGCAATCAACACAAGGTGACATGATTTCCACAGCTGCCTTCAAAATTTCTGATAGTGTTCACTACCCGACAGATGGTGTCTTTTCACATTTAAATATGAAAGAGGTGAAGGGAAATTCTGAAACTCTGTAAACAGTTTCAGACGTCTCGACAACCATAAGTCTGCTGGATTTAGGTTGTGAAATTGTGTAGGCAAAAAATGACAATTTACTCTTCTGTGAAGGTTTCTTGTAGGAAATGTTTGATATCACTACAGTGTGTGTAGCACCATACTGCAAAAAAAAAAAAAAAAACTCCTGCTTCCATTTCACTTCATTAATCTTCAGAATAATTTTGGTCTACAATAGTTAAGATATCATGTGACATTAACTGTGCATGTCTCAAAATGCCCTCCACTGTTTTAAACTGGTTTCTCTGATCGCAGTCATTCCTTTTTATAATGAATGCCAAAGGTATTTTGTTTATTGGACAGAAAAAAATCACTTATCCCTGGTGATCAAATTTTGAACTACTTTTTTCTTGTTTTAAAAAAATCCCACATATACTGATTATAATATAAAAAACAAAAAAGGGGGAGGGGAAAGATTTTTCAATACAACCTATAGTTTTCAGGTTATTAATTTTTAAAAGTAGGAAAGGACTTTATAACCGTTATATATAATTAAACTAGTTGATGTAATGTCCATCTTACCTTCAAGAATTCTTTCCAACAAAGCATACAACAGACATGGCTGCATAAAGCTTTCAGAGGGACTGTGGCTTTCTTTTGGCAAGCAGCACATTCATAAGCTTAAAATTTAAATAATAATAATAAATATCCAAATAAAAAATCCATATTAATTTGAACAAAAAGATATACACTTTCATAAGTTTTCAAATGAATTTGCCAAAAAACAAAAATTAAAATAAAAAAATAATAAATAATAATATATGGATAACCTGCAAACTGAATAATCCCAATACAGATAATTAATATTTTATATTTTTTTTGTAAAGAGAAATTATGATCATAAAAATCAAGGTTTAATAGTAGTTTGTGTTTTTCACTATAACCAGTACACTAGCCCATCTAGCACTTGCAAAAATTTCCAGAATGACCAGCCAACAGAAATTCACAAATTGGAATCCAATAAAATTAGCACTTGATTACAAAGCTCAAAACATCTAATACAGGGTTTCCCAAACTTTTTCGGACTACCGTCCCCTTTTAGAGCATATATTTCATCAGCAACCCCCCTCCATAAAGTCAGTCAAAAATGATACATTGAAAATTAAATTTTAATAAAAAACTATTTAAAATTTAAGCATTTATTTTATAAACAAAAATATAATTGTACAACAGTATCTAAAAGTACTTGATTTATTCATATAAAAATAATTAATGTGCAGGATGGGTCTGATGCCATGAGACTAATTTTTCCACATCTGGCTCAATATTAGTAAGCAGCATTCTTAAATCGCCCTGTTCCACTATTTGTAGTCAGTTTCTCTTTTTCGTCAATAGGTCCGTAACGGCACTAAATTCACATTCAACTAAATATGATGCTGGAAACACAATTAGGAACTTTTTCACAATGGTCCATAATCCAGAATAAAGATTTGTTTATAATTTGTTGCTGCAACTAGAAATGATGGTACCCGTTCTTAAATTTGATCTTCAACTCTTTTTTGGTTTTTAATTCAATCAATTCTTCTTGTAATTACATTACTGTTTCCTCAACACCTGAAAATGGATCTAAAACCCAATCTGGAATCTTCTTGGCAAGAATATCTGAAAATCGTTTGGAAAAGTCCTTATGTAATGCTTCCATATGATGACAGTAGACTTGAATGTCATCATCATGTATTTCTGTGCTGTCCTTCAGTGCAGAAAGACTCGGAAACTGGTAAAATTCTACACGTCCCAAGTTGCATTTGAACAGAACAAGCTTTGAAACAAATGCAGATATAACAGCCTTCGTTTTAATCAAATTCAGTTAATCTCCTTGCATCTGAAAATTCATTTCATTAAACTTGAAATATAAATCTGACATATAAGCTACATCGCTTTTAAACTTTTTCAAGTTGTCGTGCAGGGAAGAATCTCTGTTTTCAAAGAATTCTAAAACTGTCTCAAAAAGACTATAAAAGCGACTCAGACAGGCACCCTTCGACAACCAGCGAACTTCAGTGTGGAGTAGCAAACGATTAAATTCTTCATCGTTTTATATGCACAACTGGCTGAATAATGTCATTGAGATAACTGTTTCTGATTTTGTTAATTGCTGTAATGACATACTGCAATGAGCAATGCAAGCAATCACTAAGTTTTTTTGCAACTAAATGTTGTCGATGATTCGCGCAATGCACCGCCATTACATTCGGCACTGCACCATCGACGGAGCTCCATCAGTTGCAGCTGTCATTATATTCGTAAGAGGAATCTCTTTTTCTTTAAAAAACTCTTCCACAACAAGAAATATCGACTCTCCTTTAGTATCTGTTACCAAATGTCTGGCAAATAATACCTCTTGAGTTAATTTTTCTTCTTTTATAAACCAAACATAAGCTAACAATAAGGCTTCATTCCCTGGTAGAGTTGATTCATCCAGTTGTAACGAAAATTAGGTAGTCCTCAAAAAATTGCATAATGTGTCTTCCACATTCTTGCCCATTTTGTCAATTCATCGTTGTACTGTATTATTGCTCAAAGGATTTTCTTGATTATGTCAGTGGCTGGCTTGTGCAACACTGTAGAATCTCACTAACAGCTGGTAGAATTAATTCTTCACCAATAGTATGTGGCTTTCCAGATTTGGCAATCAGTAATGAAATGTTGTAGGAGGCACGTAATCCATCATTTTCTTGCTTTGATGCATCTGAAAACATACTTGACAACGTCAGTTGTTTGCAAAATTGGTCTCGAAGTGCTTGAAAATAAGATAAATCTTTATTTGTCATGTCAACATGAATTTTTTTCAAGTGTTCTCCTAATCTTGAAGGTTTCATAGATTCATTGGAAAATTGGAAAACACTTTTTGGCAAATCAGGCACATTGGTAATAGCTTGTTTGCAGGTGATGGAATGAAGCCATACTTTAAATATTCGATACTATACTGCCTACATTTCTTCTTTGGTTCTGCCATGGTATGGTTATATCTGTAAAATATACATTATTATAGATATATGCATTATTACTTATTTTATATTTTATTTATTAAATAAGATAACGTTATCACTGGTGGCTTAACACTGGTGACAGTTTTACGAACAACCACTAATTTCTCTAATAATTTCATATTGAACTGATTAGTCTCTCCAACAGTTAATGCCAAAATTCTACAAAGAAAGAAAAAAATGTACTTACGAAATGTCTGAATCTGGGTAGAGTAATAATACTAATAATGAATAACAATACGTAGCACACTATGTATTGCTGCTACCGCCATGATGATGCCGCAAAAGGGTGTAGTAGTAATAGCAATAGCACACACACACACACACAGCATCAAAGAGCACAAGGTCTGTACATACAAAACCAGCTGATGCACACCAATTTATTGAAAGCTAGCCTCAGGTAAGATTATATTTATAGTATTCTGCATTGGGCTTGACAGAAGGTGCACGATCACTCGTTGCATCGCGCTAACATCATGCATGTTTAGTCATGTTTAATCGTCCCAAAGAATGAAACACTGGACTCGACAGAAACTGTGCAAGCGCTCACCACACTGCGCGTGTTTAGTCCTGTTTAGCCTGCTCGATTCATATGGTTGTGACTTTCATGTTTTCTTGCCATGTTACATCGAATGTGAGAAGCACTATTTCGATACCTCCTACACATAAAGTCGTATGCCTGAAAAGCTGATTTTACAGTAGAGCTGTTTGAAGTTTAATGATAAGCTTTTTGTTTCAAAATAAATTTATGTCGATTTAGTTGTGATTAAATTAGTTAATTAAGTTAATAGAATTCTTTAAATCAGAAAAATGGAAAATATTTGAACTTCAAACAGCTGTACTGTAAAATCAGCCTTTCAGACATATAACTTTATGCGTAGGAGGTATCAATTTGTATTCTTTGCCCCTTTTGAGCAGCCTTGCATCCCCTTGCCTTCCAACGGTCCCCTAACTGCCACCTTGAGTTTTCTAGTGCCCCCAAGGTGGTGGTAGCACCCACTTTGGGAATCACTGATCTAACACATCATAATATAGTAACCTGTTATCTGTACATAGAAAAAGCAGACAAAGAAAAAAAGAAATGGGTAAGACAGCACACCATGCTGTCTACCCATTTCTTCAGAAAAAATTAAGTATGAATTAAATAGTTGAATTTTAATATAATAAAAATTTTTTATTGCCTCATCCAGCAGGATTTTCAGAGAAGTAGGTATTGTTTTAATTGCAAGTGCCTATTTGCGTAAAATAAGACTGCTGCTACTTTTTGGTACTTGGAATCATATTACAATGACTGCCATTTTCACGACTGGTGTCCAAGAAGCATCTGAATACACATCAACACAGTTTTTACAATTAAATTCATGGTTTTGTAATTAAATTATTACAATTATTAGCAGTGGCATATGATGCAAGAAAGTAAGCTTATACAGCATCAGGGAGAAGGGGGGAAAACATTCCTGCATCGCCTGTGGAAGATGGAAGTTTGTTTGTTGAAGTTGTTTGAAGGCAAACTTCTGCACATCTACCCTGCAACCAACTTTCCTCAATTTGAATTTATGCCCCCACTTTGTGTAGTCTGGGCAAGCGGAAAAATGCATCAGCATTGAGCTTGCTCAACCCATTCAAAGTCTTTAACAATTTAAGCAGGTCACCTTGCAGAGCTTGATCTGATTGAGATCCTAGTGCCTCCAGAGGTTGCAATTTGCAAAACTTACCAAGTGGTCAGTTTTGCAATTTGCAAAACTGACCACTTGGTAAGACCACAGCTTTGCTCCCATCACTAATCTCATTGCCCTTCTCTGCTCCCGTTCCAAAAGATCCACATCTTTAAATGAGACTTATAGATCTGCATGCAGTACTGAAGATGCAGCCTAACCATTACCTCGTACAATGGGATAATCAACCTCTTTATTCCTGCTACCAAAGTTACTGTATATTATTGACACAAGCCATGAGCTGCCCGGACAGCATGTCTGCATTGATCAGAGAACTTCTTATCTGACTGCACAATTATTCCATGTTTTTTTCATTTTCCTACTATCCTGAGTATAGTACCATACATTTGGTTCATAAACTGAGATTACTGCTACCCATAAGCAGTACTCTGCATTTGTCAATGTTAAACTTGAACTGCCATTTCTCAGCCGATCTACCTAATTTTTTTAGATCTTGTAGCAGCAACTTATCCTGATTACTGTCGTTATCCACCCTATCAACTTTTGTGTCATCTATAAACTTAGACATTATGCCTTCATCAATATCATTAATAAATAAATAAAATAACAATGGGCCCAGCAATGAACCCAGGGGACTACACTAATAACATTAGTCCATGAAGAGAAGTGTCCATTAATAATAATCACTCTCTTGTCTTCTCACACTCAACCATCCCTATCTAGAGCAGTAACTTGCCTATACCATAACTCGTAATGCCAAACTGCTCCAATTTGCACAGCAGTCTTTTATGTGCAACCAGAATTTGTTTATGCAGTTGAATATTTATTCAACACTAATGTTGCTTTTTAAAGACCTATAGTAGACAAATACTAGCAGCACAGAAAACCCTGATACATCAGCAGACTGATCTACAAAGTGATATTTTATTCATCATAACATTTATTTTCCTTTCAGTTTTGAAAGCTTCAAATTTTTTGTACTACCTTTGCTTATTACTTTGTAGAGAAAATTTTGGAGATTTGGTTGGCAACACTGAATACTCTCCAATTCATTCAGAGTTCCTAAATGAAATTTTCAAGAACACGATGGTTTCTAACAGTTACCCCGAGGCATACAGCAAAGGACTAGCATGACCTCCAATTCCACCTGATTTAAAACAATGTGTTTTTACCCATGGGGTTATCTCAAAGACAATGTTTAAAAAAGAAAGCAATTGAAAGCAACTGAAGATGAAATATTTTCTATGTCAGCAGAAACAATGATGCATGTTCTTCACAACTAACCAGTCTGACTATGATATGCAGTGAACATGTTGTGGCACAAATGTCCCAACACTGATGTTCAAATTAACTTTTAAACAATATTTTATGTTCTTCTGATGAATAAAATGGCATTATGAATAAAAAAAAAAAAAAAAAAAATCACCCTTGATGGGTATTCATTCAATTACCCTCTAATCGAATGAATACCCATTGCTTGATTTTCAGTTGACAAACCAGCAACATAGTCCTGAACACGACATCTGACAGCTGTACTGCATTATTTTTTTTATCAGATTCCAAATTACACATGCACACTGCAATATCTTTCATGTGAGGCTTGATAAGTGTTTTATCAATGGTTTTAGCCTACTTGTTATAGCTCTTTGCACTTCTCTGAAAAGAGCTATAAAAATTGGGCTATAACCATTAATCCCTGAAGAACAATTTGCTACTTTAATCCTAATCTGTAAGATGCTTCTGCTGCACTTTGGTTGACCGTTTTGGCAATTTTAACCATTGAGAGTTTACAGTTTTCACAAAAGTCAAAATGCTTCTTTAAAAAGTTTACATCGTCTATGTATAGCATGATTAGGTTCCAAATGATTTTAAAGTTTAGCAAGGGTCAGCATTAGTTAATATTTTGTTAAGAGCCACGCACTTTACATCAGGAGCATCTTTATTTAAATCCTATGAACAACATCATTTTGCAAAGAAATGCTACGTTATTTTTGCATTTCTTCTATGTATAGTACATTCTTCTTACAACATTAATAACTCTATTGTCAGGGAAATAAAAAATATATTTTGCAAAAAAGGATAGGTGGGGTAGGACCAGGGTATATGGCTACCAGGGGCAAAGGTTGATGATATAGAGGATAAAAGGCAATACTACTGTACTAATTGACACTAAAGATATTAAGAGCAGGCAACCTGAGAATTTACTTAACAAATGCAGGGTAGTATTAAGAAAAAGTGCCAAGTTAGGATAATTTGAAAGTGTTGCAATTCTGCTTAAACGTGATAGGAGGGAGCACATGATGAAGCTTTGAGAATATAAAACTATAGAGTGAATCAATTCAGCCTTGGAGAGATTGTGAGAGGCTGGTTCATCAGGTAGAACTTTTACAGCATGGTCTGTGCTTGTTAACAGGAGAGAATGTTTTTCACAGGAATGAGATACACTCAAATAGAAGGAGTGCAAGAATATTTGCTGATGCTATTGGGACAGTAGTAGGCAAGTCAGAAAACTGTTAGCTTGAGGAAATACTTGCACTGCTTCTACTGGTACATGTATCAGGCTGGAAAGCAAGGTGTTGACGATTACAAGACATGGGTGAGGAGACATGCTTATTGGATAAGTTAATACATCTATAAACTTAGACATTAGACTTAGACTGTGTTGGAGTTATTAAGAACAAAAACACTAATGCTAGGATTATAGTAAACAAATTTGATGAATTTGAAGTACAGGCTGGCCTCGATTGATGTGATTAATTTGTCCCGCGAGCACATCGCGCAAAACGGAAATGCATTAATCAAATATAATAATCAATAGGAAAAATTATAATTGGTCCTTGACCTTCTGGAATGTCTATAATGAATTTTAAAAATACCTTTTAAATAATATTTTAACTGTATACAATGTAAAATATAATGAAAATAATTATGGAATTAAATGTTTATTGCATAAAACAGTAGTTCCCAAACTGTGCACTGCAGAATATTTTAAATTTTCGAGGGAAACACAGCGATACTCAACATCTGTCGGACACTGCGCGAACTACTAGCTTGAGGTAGTTCACAGTTTCAGCATTTCTTATTAAGTTCTTTGGACCTAACTACTAAATGGAACCGTTAGGTATTTCTTTTGGTCCGGGTGTGCCGTGAACCGAGAAAGTTTGGGAACCTCTAACAAAAAATACACAATGAAGAAATTACTGTTGCGGAAATATTTGAAAAGTGTTGACTTTCTCTTTTCATCAATCAATTTCCAATAGCCGACAACAATCTTCTCTGGGCCCTGGCGAAATAAATATTGCACAGAATCTCAAACCTTTTGTTTGAGGGTCTCTGCAATAAGAAAGATTTCATCTAATTCTTTCACCGTTATCTCCTTCACGGTAACATTTTGATCTGGCTCATTTAAAAATTTGAAGTTTTAAATGCAAGTCTGCATTGACTTTATTAGCGGGAGACAAACAAGTAACACGCTTTCTTCCTATGGCTGATGGAACACACCGATGCAGGCAACAGGCAAACGTTTGTTTTTGCCTGTCCAACATGCGGTAAGCTTAACGCGCGATTCAAATCTTTTTTAACTATCGCATAAAAAAAAAAGATCGCGCTAACTGGAAATTTGCATCATGTAAAGTGGTCTAATTTTTTCAAATAGCGGTAACTGAAACACTCGTTAATCAAACCTCGCATTATGCGATGCCTGACTGTACTGCTTAATTCACCAAATGTGAACACTGTAGGGATACTGGAGATATGGTTCACTCACACAAACAATGCAGAATTTCAATATGGTGAGTAGAATGTTGTGTACAGAAAGGATAGGGAGGAGTTATGTTCTTGGTTAAGAAGCACACAGAATATAAGGCAGTGCACCCAGTAGACATGGGTGATTAGTGAAATGTTAAATCAGTTTTGGTGACATAAGCAGTGGGAAAACAAAAATGACTGTGATGAGTATAATAAACAGCTATATAGACAAACAGAGTTGGCCATAAATCAATATTTTAAAATAAATTATGGGGGATTTTAACTTTACAGATATTGACTGCAACTTGTGAGCTGGTCACTCTCACAGTAGCAAGGGAGTAACCAATAAATCCAAAAAAAAAAAAAAAAACACAACAAGTGGCCTTTTCTGGATTTAATGGATGACTATTTTCCACAACTTCATGTTATAGAGAGCAAACACAAGAAAGCAATATTCTTGATCTGATTACCAGCAGCGACCCTTCCATGCATTAGGAATCTCCAGATAAAGGAACCACTAGGTGAGTGTATTTGATGTTGGATCTGCTTAAAGATATAAATAACTGCTTTGAATGGTAAAGGGGAAGGATTTTGCTTTTGTAAAGGTGCTGCAATGATCTTAGCCAGGTTTCAAATTCTATTCAGTGAAGCCAACTGATGATGTCATTAATTAAATTCTATATGGAAAGCACAATGGGGGTTAGCAAACTAAAGAATATTAAAGAAACCTCTGGCAAAGAATGCAAAGAAACCTCAAGCAAAGAATGCAAAGAAAATAAGCAAACATTTCTTTACTTAGGTAAACAATTAGATAGTATGAATCAGAGCTGTAATACTCAATACGTTCTACATTGATATTAATATTTGTAAAATAATAAGAGGAGTTTACCTCAATATAGTACGTAGAACACTTAAAACGAAAAAATCGAAAACTTACATTAGAGTAAAAAATAAATAATTAAAAATCAATTTAGCACAATTCAAATCAATTTAACACAATTCAAAATTAAAAAGAATCTAACGAAAATATTCAAAACGATTTTCCTTCCTGAAGCTGACAACGCTTTTTGACCGTATTTCGTGACCACAGGAATGAAAATTCAATTTTCATTCCTGTATAGTAAAGCATTTTCAAACACATTTATTAGGACAATTTTTTTCTTTTTTTTTTTTTCTTTATTTATTTATATCCTAAAAATGCATCCCACAATTTTTTGCACATACTTTCAAAACACTGTATTTGAAACGTCTCCACACTTGTTTAGGATACCCTAAAAATAGAACTCAAAAATAGTTATTCAAGAATAGCAATTAAATTATTCCGTTAAAAGTATTCTTTTTGTCACTGTGAATTCCAGCTTTTATATACCCACTGAGAAAATAAAAATACATTAATTGAAGAACACTGAACATAACATTATTCATTTTAAATCATTACCCTGGCCCATAAAAAGTACTTTTTTCTTTCTTGAGAGATGAGAGTCACTGACCTGTCTTGGCAAAGTGGTTTCTTTTGCTTCTTCATCATTCTTTGTTAGATTATCTGAAATCAACAATGATTATATTTATAAATTGTGGTTAATCAAGATAACAAGAAATATTTTTCAAGTATATTTTTTAAAAAAATTGAATCTATAAGATTTCATGTTATTTCACAACATATCAAAAGTATATCAAAATTAAAATTGTTACTTATTTTTTTTCTTTTTAAATTTTTTAGATAAAAGTTTTAAAAAAATTGTTCAAACTTTTTTTTTTTTTTTTTTTTACATCTAAAAATTACTGAATATTTTAAGTTCATTTTCATGCTATCCTACCTTGAAATGTAAAAAAAAATAAAACTTCCCTTTCCACTGATTTCACAAGACTTGGTTCAACACAAATCTGGCTTTATAAATAAAAAAAATCTCAGATATTTAAAATAAATTTTAAAATTTCAATAAAGCATGTGTATTGTAGTTGCCTTTCTCATATAACATCAGTGTCCTCAAAACCTTAATTTTTTATGTTCAATGGACATATTCTTTTTTTTTTTTTTTTTTTTGTTATATAACTTTTCTCCACACAATCAAGGCTAATAAGAATAACAGTGATTCTAAAGACACTAGTGTTATGTAGTTACAATTACTTAATGTCCTTCCATACCATATGGAAAAGGCCTAGGTTTAAAAAATGAACTACACTCCTGGCATTAGTGTGCACTCCAAAAAAAAAGAGAGAAGTGATGTATAACTGCACTTAAACTGGCAGTAGTGACAGGTAACTTGAGAGGTGACCTTTGAAAGTAATGTACCTGCATTAACAGTTAATGATTAAAAATCTGATATATATTTTAGGCCTTCCCAAATAATGTATAGTCAAAAACTTTTATTGCAATAATTTAAGTGATATTTTTTCGGTTTCATAGAGAAACTGCACACAAGAACTTGTTAGGTTATCCTACACCATGATTTCAACTATTTGGCTTTTTGCCACAAGAGTAGCAATGATACCAGACAAATGCCAATGCTGTATTTATTTAAAGTTTCAGGTTACTTGTTTTTCTTCTTCCAATAGTTCAAAAACACAATTATACAAAAGTCAATATTCTCTCCAGATGGCCACTACGTTAGAGAAGCAAGATATGTAGTTTCAAATTTTGTGCACTGTGAGACATGCCAAATTTGAAATAATCTTAAAACTAGAAGTAATTAATAGTACTCAATATATATATATATATATATCCAATATTTTAAATTAAATAAAATAAAACATAAGCCAGTAGTATGGCAAAAACTGTTTTGTTTTATTTTATTTAATTTAAAATATTGGATGTATTTTAGCTTCATATGGAGGAATTGCATGTCGCTGCCTCTAATGAATGCTTGATTATTTATTTATTCACTTTATTATAATTTAACTTATGTTAATATTTAATATAATTCAATGATAGTATATATACACACAAGCAGAAATACAAGCCATGTGCACGTTTGAAATTTCATGCATTTAACGATCTTTTAAATGGGAAATGGAAGATAATAAGAGACTGATATTTCTATTCTATATCTAAAACAATTTTTTTTTTGTACAGCAGAATTCATTTATTTATTTTTTTTTTATTTTTTTTGTTTTTTTGAAAATAAAAAGTGTAAAACATACGCATGTTTTAAAATTTTAAATTTTTTATTAAAACTTAAGAAAAGAAGTATACAAGACAACTACTGCAATCGATTAAGAAAAGATGAAATATTGGCACTGTTTAAACAGAATTCAAAAAACCCAAAACATTTTCAAAAAATTGAAGAGAAAGTTTGACACCTGTCAGATGACTCACCACCATTTTTTCTAGATTTTGGGCACCATCCCACCATGTTAAGAAAGAGTAAACACTGTTAAGCAATATAAATGCTGTCAATGCAGCCAACTGCTAACTGACATGTGTTCTCAGCATAACTAAATGAACAGTGAACACCAACAATGGTGATTTAAACTTCCTAGATATTGACTGGAACTTGTGGATTGGTCACTCGCACACTAGCAAGACTTTCATGGATCTATTGGATTGTTTTCAACAGCAACACGTTGGAGAGGCAACCAGAGGGAGAAATACTCTTGATCTTGTTATCAGCAGAAATCTTTGACAAAGGATGCTAAGAAAACAAGCAAGGACTTCTTTACTTATATAAACTGTAGAAAGAAGGGGATGAATTAGATTGGTCCACGGTATCAGTGGTTCAACTGCAGATGATTCTGCTAGGATAGCAAACAATCTGAATGAGTATTTTGCATCTACATTCACAAAGGAGGAGTTATTAAGGGAGGAAAATGCCAGAAGTTCATCAAACTATAACAGGGTGCCTAATGGTTTTGTAATAACTGAGAGCAAAGTGGAGGAGAAATTGTTTAAGATAAGAAAGGCATCTGGTATGGATGGGATCTATTCAGCTATATTAAAGGAGGTAGCAAATGAAGTAAGCAAACACTTAGCCATAATTATGAGAGCATCCTTGACTGGAGATTTGCAAATGTGTTTTTTTTTTTTTTTTTTAGGAGCATTAGCAACTAAGGCCACATTGCTCCGGGGATATGTGGTGGTCATTTACTGACCTTTCTGCATCCTCCGTATTTGGCAATCACGGGCTCGAACCCCAAACTAATCAAGAAGCGTGTGCTACGCACAATTTGCAAATATATCCCCAATTCACAAAGGATGGATCTAAGGGTGACACAAGTAATTACAGACTAGTTAGTTTAACTTCTGTTCTGGGGAAAATAATGGAGTCAATGGTTAAAGATGTATTGCAGGATCATCTAGACAAGACTGCAGCAATAAGACTGCTAAGGGAAAGTCCTGTTTGACAAATCTGATTGGATACTATGATGTGGTTACAAAGGAACTGGATGCAAAAAATAATTTTGATATCATATACTTGGATTTCAGAAAAGCTTTTGACCTGTTGCACATGGAAGACTACTGTACAAATTGGAGCAGTATGGCATTAAGGGTAAGTTGTTACAATGAATAAAAGGGTGGTTGAGTGGGAGAAGACAGTGAGTGGTAATCAATGGATGCTGTTCTTCATAGACTAATGTTATTAGTGAAGTCCCCCAGAGTTCAGTGTTGGGCCCACTGTTGTTTTGTATATTTATCAATGATATTGATGAAGATATATCAGGCTTGATGTCAAAGTTTGCAGATGATACAAAGGTTGGCAGGGTTGTTAATGACAGTAATGGCAGTGTGCAACAGGATCTAGAAAATTTAGGCAGATGGGCTGAGAAGTGGCAATTGAAGTTTAACATTGACAAATGCAAAGCACTGCATGTGGGTAGAAGTAACCCCAAAGAAATGTACCAACTGTGTAGTACTACACTTAGGATGGTAGAAAATGAAAAAGTCCGGGAAGTAATTTTGCAGGCAGATATGAAATTTTCTGAGCAGCGCAGACAGGCTGCCAGCACAGGTCATGGGGTATTATCAATGATATACAGAAATTTTCTAGTAGGGAAAAGGAAGTGATTATTCCTTTGTATAAGGCAATGGTCAAGTCACACCTTGACTACTGCATTCAGGCCTGAAAGCCTTATTTTAGGAAGGATGTACAGCTGCTGGAACGAGTAGAGAACAAGACTGGTGAGTGGAACAAAGGGTTGCTTTTACCAAGAAAGACTTAAGTTCTGCAAATTGCAATGTCCGGAGACTAGGCAATTGAGGTGTATAAGTCATTGGATTTGATTGAGCAGGCTCAATTCTTATAGGATTCTTCCTCCTGCTCAGATTACAAACCTGAGGGGGCATAAATTCAAATTGAGGAAAGATAGTTATAGAGCAGTTGTGCAGAAATTTGTCTTTAGCCAGCAGGTAGTTGATTGCTGGAACAAATTTCCATCTGTCATTGTGGAATTTGATAGCTTAAATAAATTCAAGGAGGAACTGAAGAAACATTCAGAGGGAATGGATGTGTGACAAATTATTAGAGGAAGTGTCAGACAGATGACGTGGAGGGGGAGAGAGAGAGAGTTGTTGTTATTTGGTTTTTAGGAGCATTAGCAACTAAGGCCATATTGCTCCGGGATATGCGGTGGTCATCCCCTGACCTTTCCGCATTCTTAGTATTTGGTGGCGACGGGCTCGAACCCCGGTCTAATCAAGAAGCGTGTACTACACACTGCAGCTCCTTGAGAGAGAGAGAGAGAGAGAGAGAGAGAGAGAGAGAGAGAGAGAGAGAGAGAGAGAGAGAGAGAGAGAGATTTAGCTGGTGCAGTATAAGCTTGTTTTCTTGCATCATTTGTGTACTACTGATAATACTAAGTTTAGACACTAACTTTGTATCTTGAAATTATAACATTGTAGTAAGTTTTAATTTGTCATAACATGTACAGTGATTCATCTAGACATGGTAATGCATCAATTACCAGAATTTCTGCAATCAGTGTGAATTGGTATATGTTGAAAAGATGTTTTGTCACATTTTAAAATTAGTGATTTTACTGAGCTGCAAATTTGCATTAAATTTTGTATCAAATTGAAGAAAAGTGAAAAGACCTATACAAAATATTAAAAACAGTTCTTGGAGAGGATGTTATGTGCTGGTCAAATAATTTTCAGTGGTTCACAAGGTTTAAAGAAGTCACTAAACATCTGTCAACCATGATCCTTGCTATTATACACTGCCCTACCATTAATATCAGGATGCTCCCCCAATGACAGTTGGCCACATCCTACCCAAGCACCACATGATAGGTAAAACTATACATATGCTCAAAGGTCTTTGAGGATACAGTAGTATGACTGTGGATTCAAGATTAATGCTGCAATTAACAGAATTAGTAGTTCTAGCACAGAATGATAATGGGGTGCCACACAAGGAATCGGTCTGTATGTGATATTTCAATGGCACTGAAGATCCCTAGGTCAACAATTGGTGATGTGATCTGCAAATGAAAGTGGATAGGTGCTCAAACCATCACAAAACAACCCAAAAGCCTTTGAAGTTGAACGGAACATACATGACAGAAGAGCCCTCCAAAGAATTGTCTGCTCAGAACACAGGTCAGATTGTCACGCGCACGCGCGCGCGCACGCACGCACACACACACACACACACACACACACACACACACACACACACACACACACACACACACACACACACACACACACACACACACACACAAGCCCTCAGTGAGATGATTGGTTCACATTTTAGTACCAGTAAAGTGCACAGGATGCTGCACAACATGGGTGACAACAGTTGTGCAGTTGTCCACAGTTAATCACTCCAACCAATGCCAGACACCATCCATCTTGGTGTAAGATGCACCGTTTTTGGACCATAGGTCACTGGAAAGCTATGCGTTGGAGTAAGGAATCTACAGTTCTACTAGCCTCACGGTCATACCTGGGTGCAGTGAACACCTGGAGAAAGCTACCTGCCAGACTGTACTGTCCCAACAATGAACTCTGGAGGAGGCAGCATGATGGTCTGGACTGTTTCTCATGGTTTAGCCAGGGATCATTGATTTTTTTTGGACAAAATCATGAATGCTGAGGTCTATTCAGACATCCTAGACAATACTGTTTTAGTTACGGAAGTATATCAGGGAAGCCCATACCAGTATCAGCAGGACAATGCTCCATGTCATACTGCTTGCACTATGATGAACTGTTATGAGGACATAAGCATTGAAAAGTTGGAATTCCCATCCAGCCATCCTGACTTCTGTCAAACAGAGAATCTCTGGGATTAAGTGGTTCATCAGGTGTGTGTAAGGAGAGACTGCCCAAAACACAGAGCTGAACTAGTCCTACTTTGAAGTCTGAATGGTAGAAAATATCAGAGGAATTCTATAAAAAACTGGTGGAGAGTATTCCACAGAAACTAGAGACTATCATAAACACTAAAGATTTTTGACACGTTATTAATTTTCCTGCAAATAAAGATTATTTGTAGATATGCAAGAATACACTGACCCACCATTATTACCATTATTAATGGTGTGACTGTGTATATTATTTGTGTTTATCTTATAAAATAGGTGAAAATGTTTCTTAATTAGCCTTGTTGTTGTTGTAATGGAGTTTTACGACACATAGGCTGCCACGGCCATACTGTGTCTTTCAAATGGTTAGTACGAAATATTAACGTTATTGCAATAGGTGTTATATACCTATAGTTTAGGAAGGTAAATAGTTCTGTTTTATTAGCATCATTTCTGAGAATCTGTATTAATGATAATGTTGACTGTGCTTTAGCAAATGGTTTGAAGGTTACTTGGCCTTGGAAATTAATAAAAAGTGAGAGTTGAAGTAGAAGACTTTTGCCACCAATGTATTAATTGTACCAATATAAGATATAACACTGATATTCCTTTCTGAAATTCCACAGGAATATAATTAATATTAGAAGCATTTTTATAAAATGTTTTTATTTGTTATGGATTACAAATTTACAATAATATGAATGTACCTTTAAACATAATTTTATAAGGCAGAAGTTACCAGAGTATGGGCACTTGGTTTTTTAAGGGGCATGTTTTGGTTTATTGAATTGTCTTTCCTTTTCTTCCCCCCTCCCTACTTTTACCATTTCACTAATTTTATTTCATTCATTTCAATCTTTGAGATTAAATGTATTGAACTAGATATTAAATTATAAAAGTACAGCCAGGCCTCGCATAACGCGAGTTCGATTAACGCATTTTTTAGTTACCGCTATTTGAAAAAATTATACTACTTTTCACTTTACACGATGCAAATTTCCAGTTAACATGATCTTTTTTTTTTTTTTTTATGCGATAGTTGAAAAAGATTTGAATCACGCGTTAAGCTTACTGTGCGTCAGATGGGCAATAAACAAATGTTTTCCTGCTGCCCGCCTCGGTGTGTTTCATCCACCATTGGAAGAAGACGTGTTACTTGTTTGTCTCCCGCTAATAAAGTCAATGCAGATTTGCATTTAAAAAATTCAAATTTTTTTTAAATGAACCAGATGAAAACGTTACCGCAAAGGAGATAATGGTAAAAAAATTAGATGAAATCTTTTGTATCACAGAGAACCTCAACCAAAAGGTTTGAGGTTCTCTGCAATATTTATTTCGCCAGGGCCCAGAGAACATTGTTGTTATCGTCGGTTATTGGAAATTGATTGATGAAAAGAGAAAGTCAACACTGTTCAAATATTTCCCCAACAGCCATTTCTTCATTGTGTATTTTATGTCAGAGGTTCCCAAACTTTCTCGGTTCACGGAGCCCTTAGTGTCTCAGCAATTTTTTCACAGCGCACCCAAACCAAAAGAAATACCTAACAGTTCCATTTAGTAGTTAGGTCCAAACAACTTAATAAGAAATGTTGAAACTGTGAACTAGCTCGAGCTAGTAGTTCGCGCAGAGTCCGACAGATGTCGAGTATCACTGTGTTTCCCTCAAAAATTTAAAATATTCCACAGCGCACAGTTTGGGGACCACTGTTTTATGCAATAAACATTTAATTCCATAATTATTTTCATTACCTTTTACATTGTATACAGTTAAAAAGTTATTTTTAAAATTCTTTATGGACATTCCAGAAGGTCAAGGACCAATTATAATTTTTCCTATTGATTATTATATTTGATTAATGTGTTTCCGTTTTGTGCAATGCACTTGCGGGACGAATTAATCGAGGCTAGCCTGTATATATACTAAATTTTATGAAATCTGTTGATGTTTACTTGTTTTGGAAGGGGGCATAAAGTATATGAAATATTGGGGGGGGGGGAAGTAAGGTATAAAAGTTTACAACCGCTGGACTTCTGTATCCAGTAACAAGAAATCAAATAAACTGCAAAAAGGTAACACAAAATATAATTTCATAGTGCAGTATGTGATATAAAAATAGTGTAGCATTATTATGCTACACTATTCTTATATTGCACTTAGGGGTTTTTTTTTTTTTTTTTTTGTTTAGTACAGTATTTTTAACTACAATGTGGAGATCATCTACTATTATATTTATTTTCATTGCAAAGAGGATGGCACTAAGTACCAATTCCCGAGGGACTGCTTCTTAGAATAATGTAGAAAACCACTAATCTTACTAGAAAACATCTGACTAAATCATAAGCACAGTCGGGTATGAATGTACCAGTGGACTTCTGTATATCATCCAGTAACAAGAAATCAAATAACTCGCAAAACAGACAGAGTAATAAGCATTACAAAAATTTGGGTTAATAAAAGTCTTACCAATTCCATTTTGATTTGACATGGTTTCTGAGAAGGCAGCATTCCACAACTTTAAAAATTCACTCCTTTGTCCACTAGAAACTACCAAAGAAATAGCTGAAAATGAATTAAATAATTATATGCTTTATTAGTAGCAGCAATGAGACTATCACATTAAGTGATTACTATAATATTACGAATTTTTCTTGAAGCATCATATAAACAGAAAAAATATATGCACCTCCATATACAGGTGATCATCAACACTGATCTGCTACTTATGTTACTACTTACCCTGGTCTCATTCACATTAACATCACTGTTATCTGCACTCTTTGTTTTTTCTCTTTCTTTTATTTAATTTAACTGTCACATCAAATTTATTGCTGTATTTGCTTTTCCAGATTGTACTACCAGATTATTCCAGCAATCAATCAAATTTTCATACAACTTACAAGTAGACTCATTGTTTTTCCTACATGAGCAATATTACAATTTTTTTTTATAATGTCTCATCAAAACTATATTAAATAATTATTGAGTAAGTTTTGAAACAATCTAACCTTATGAAATAAAAAAT
The DNA here is from genome assembly GCF_048544385.1 of Mastigoproctus giganteus. Lineage (NCBI taxonomy): Eukaryota > Metazoa > Arthropoda > Arachnida > Uropygi > Thelyphonidae > Mastigoproctus > Mastigoproctus giganteus. Next base: position 90,337,462 of record NC_143582.1, on the reverse strand, counting down.
TTAATACGATCCTACATCAAAATTGAGCATAAAGACTTATGTTACATACTGGTGCTAGTAGCCACAATTTTAAGTAATAATCATACTGACTTTAAAAAAAATTCTGAAAAGTGTTTCCAGACACTTGATTCGATGATGTGGCTAAAAGATAAAGAGTATCTAGAACACAAGTGGTTTTTTTTTGGCTAACTCATTTGCATCAAATGAGTTAGCAAAATCTTCCATATTTTCCAAGATTCTAGTGCATGTTTCTTGACAGTAGTAAGCTTTTAGGATTGTGATGATTCCTGGTTGTATAGTTGTAGCAGTGATGTATCAGCAGGAAAGAACATCACATTGTTTTAATAAAGTCATATGCGAATTCACATTTGGCAGTAAGCTGAACAATCTTTATTTTTCATGTGTGTTTATACATGAAAAATAAAGATTGTTCTAAATAAAGATAAAAATAAAAACTGAATTGCAGAGCTTCTTCAGAATGACCTAGATAGACTTCAGGGATGGTCATAAAAATGGCAGCTATGCTGTTTCCAGGCTTAATCCAGGAAATCCAGCTTAATCCAGGAAAGTGTAAGGTATTGCACCTGGGGGAACAGTAACCCCAAAATAACTTATACACTTGGAGGAGTTGAACTAAAGCTGGAAGTGGACTTAGGTATTACAATACAGTCAGATATGAAGTTCTCCGAGGATTGTAAACTGGTTGCAAGGAAGACCTGTGGTGTCCTATCGATGATTTATTGAACAATTGCTAGACGAGATAAGGATGTCATAATCCCATTATATAAGGCTATTGTTAGACGATACATGGAATACTGTGTTCAAGTATGGAGGCCACACCTAAAGAAAGACATTGTACTTGTTGAAAGGGTCCAAAGACGGGTAACTCGCCTGGTGAGATTGGCAAAAGGGCATCCATATGAGGAAAGACTTTGAATATGTCTGTTGCAGGGCTTGGAAACTAGGCACCTTAGAGGATGTTTGATTGAGGTGTTATAAGCAAAATGAATGAGGATGAAATTTTCACAGTAATAAATGATTCTAGAACAAGGAGCCATAATTTCAAGTTCCGAGGGACAATGTTTGGACTGGATTGCAGGAAGTTTTATTTTAGCCAGTGAACTGTAAATTACTGGAATAAGTTACCTAAATGGGTGATAGAAGCTCACAGTTTTGGGAAATTCAAAGGTCAGCTGGATTATGTGTTATTTGAATTCTTATCTGATCTTATGTCTTATTTAAATTCTTGTTAAGATAAGCTCTTCCTGTTTAAACAAAAGCTGAAGAACCACAGCTGTGGTTCAAGTTTTAACTGCTGAAGGTTATTACGTGACTGTATTTTCCATATTAATATCCACTGATCTTTGAAAATTCTTCATATAGAGGATCTGTAATCAAAAATTTGCTCATGAAAATTTGTTTGCACTGTGCTGTTTGGCTGCATAATCAGCACATCCATTACCTGGCAATGTACTGTGGATCCCAGAAATACACTGGTGTCTCTGTGTTCTTGGGATCCATAGACAACTACTTGCCGATGACCACAGATAATCAGTTCTGTCATAATGTGATTTAATAAGGAAAGAAGAGATAGTAAGGAGTTATGCATAGTTAATAGAGCATTTTGCAAGTCTGTGTACATTGCTCTTTGGGATTTACAGATGGAAATATTTTCTAGAACAAGCTTTATGGCATGTAACTTGGCAGTGTAATAACTACATTATGAGAAGTGGTACCGAAATAGTGGTATCAGTAACTTTACTGATACTGCTGCAAACTTTCATCCACTGATATAAATTTTAACAAAGTGGGGATAATTTTGCATATGAGCAATGCAAAGTTGTTGGATATTAATATTTGCTGGAGAGTGTTTTCCCCACTGCTGGAAGTGACTGCCATGAGACAGTGTGAAAGTGGATCCATGGAGGATCTGGATCTATGCAATCTCAGAGGACTATACTGAAGTTTGTTTCTGATAAGATGTTCTGGATCTATGCAATCTCAGAGGACTATACTGAAGTTTGTTTCTGATAAGATGTTCTGGATCTATGCAATCTCAGAGGACTATACTGAAGTTTGTTTCTGTTAGTTCCTGTATCTGATACCAGCAGGCTGAGGTGCCTGTGGTTTGTTTCTATAATGGGTCATAAACAGTGGAGCACAAGTATTGACCAAACAGAGTGGGCTTTGAATCCTGGTTGTGTAGTTTAGTAGTACCATCTTTATCCTGGTATTCAGAGAAGCATCATGCGGTTGAAGATAGACTTTGTACCGGAGCTGGAGGTGTTCTGAAGACACCCAAGAGCAATCCATTTGGGTTTAATAGGAGCAATGAAAAATAAATGCACTCTCCCTAACAGAATTATAAACAGACATATCACAGTACAAGTGATACCTGATTAAGGATCTATGTAAGAAAAGCAAGGTGTCTGTACCAATATTGTGGCTGAGATGACCCAGAGTATTATTTTTTCTTTTGGCAAGTAGTCTGACATTTCTGATGTGTCTAGATACTTTTAACTCGTTATCATAAATTAAACCCAGAAGGTGAATACTATTTTACTACTGGAAGAGACTGAATGAAGTTTGGGTTCTTCTTGTTAAAGATATGCATGGCAGTAGGTTTCTGGGTGGATAGTCTGTTTTGCATCATCCACAGTTCAGTCAAATTTTCAGTTGTCTCTCAATGCAGTTCATATTCTGAGAGTGACAGGAGATTGTGTGATCAGTGTAAACATATGAATCCATTTGAGTTTGAGATGATTTTAGTCATATGATTTAATCTATTGCAAATAAAGTGGCACTGAGAACAGAGCTTTGTGTGATTCCTTCTTCTTGGACAAAGGTTTTGGAGAGAACTTGCCAATAGCAAACTTGAAAGGAACTGGACTAGAGGAAAGTTTGGATTAAGTATGGTAAATGGCTTCTCAGGTAAGATGCCAAAGTGCTATGTGGTGTCAAAGTCTTTCTTGATATCAAGTAATATTATGATAAGAAATTCATTTCTGTTTTGATTCAGCTTTAAATCCCCATCTAAAGATGACTGATTTTTCAGAATCCACAGTGAATGTTCTTAATTAAGTCTAGGGACTCGAGATACCAAGTAAGTCTTCTAAGGTTTTGCTCAAGCAGCTGATAATGAAATCAGTCTGTAAATTAGAGGAATAGAATGATCTTTCACTGGTTTTGGGTTTGCCAGTATATAGGAATGATGGCAGGAGTGAGGAAAATATTTTTTTTATCTAAATGTGGCAGCATTACATAATATACCTCCATCACGACCAGCAGCAGTCTCATGAGATAGTACGTGATTACTGCAATTCACACAGGTGTCAGTGAAATTCAGTTTGGATTTCTCAGCTATAGTTATAGCCTTAATCTTTTGAAATGATTGATTATACTGAGTGAGGAAAACAATTCAGAAAATATGGCTACTAGAGCATTTGCAATTTCTGTACGGGTGGAGAGCTAGACTGAAGAAGAATTTAATTCAAGAGTCTGGATTTTGCTCTAAGTTGAGACTGGAAGTGATTGAGTGTTTGCAGACTAGGTTCCATGCATATTTTTATATTTTTTTTGCATTATTGCAATCTTTCATTCCACCAATAATTTGATTATGTCTACGTTTTCTTGGTGTTACAAAATGGCAGAGTTGCAGCTGTTATCATGTGTTCCATGCAGAGTTGCAGTGGTTATCATGAGCTCATAACACTGTTGTTAGAACAGGACAATGATATGGTCATCAAAAGAGACACAAGCATTGTATTCACCCAATCAGCCTTGAAAATTTCCATTTTAGTGAATTTTCTGTTTTTTTTTGTTTTTTTTTAATGAAAACCCTAAACACAAGAGGTATTAGAATTTGTTGACATTAGACTTGAACTTCTGTAGACTGTAATTTTCAGGAAATATGTATGAAGGAAGGTTGTTCCATAAAACGGCAGTTGAATGAATAAACGAGGAAGATGAAAAGTTGATTCTGTGAGTTTGAAGTTGGACAGCAAATGAATGTTGGCTGGTGGCGGCACGTGTTCGGACTGTTTTGAAAGAGAGAGCAGGAATTATAGAAGCCAGTTCAGAAGAACAGTGCCCATGGAAGTATCTGTACAAAAGGCATGCAGCAGAAACAGTACATCTATGAGACAGCGAGTGGAGAGACTCTGTTAGAGAGGAGTCATTAATTACCCTAACTGCCCTCTTCTGAATGGAATCTAGAAGCATAAGAGAGGTTTTGGGGGCACCGCCCCAAATGTGAGAACAATATTTCATGCCAGGGTGGATTTGTGATTTGTACAGAGTGAACAGCTGTTAGTAACACCGAGAATGAAAAAAGAGAAAACCAAGTTTTTTAGATGCAGAGGAAGCAATATTTGTAATGTGCTTGTGCCAAAAGAGATTAGAACTTAGGGTAATCCCCAAAAGAGATATATCATTTCACCTAGAAATCGGAGTATCACCAAAGATAAGCATAGGAGCAGAAGAATCCTTTTTGCAAGATATAAGACAAGACTGAGTTTTAGAAGGATTGAAATCAACTAAGTTTTCTTTGCTTTTCTTTTCAATTATCTGGAGATCAGCATTTAAGGAATTGGTAGTGGATATTCGAGAAGTTGAAGCTGACTGAGCAGGGCAAGGTTTCTCAATATGGAAAGTGGAATACAATATGCTATCATCGGAAAAACTATGGATAGGATTTCCAGTCAATGGAAAAAGGTCATTAATACACTAGAGGAAAAGAGTGAGGGAAAGAATTGAACCTTGGGGGACACCAGTATTAGTGGAGAAGTTAGAAGACAGAGAGCCATCTACCATCACCCTCAGTGAGCGATGAGAGAGAAAACTGGATAACCAATTAGTAAAAACAGTTGGCAAACCATAAGACGGTAGCTTGTTTAGAAGATTTTTATGCCAAACACAATCGAAAGCCTTTGAGATGTCAAGAGCAACTACTTGTGTTTCACCGAACCTTTCCATTGAATCTGTCCATAAATGAGTAACATAAGCCAGAATATCACTAGTGGATCGACACTGACGGGATCCACATACTGGTGAGCATTGATCAGACAGAAGGTTTCTAGGTAGTTTAAGAGTTGGTGGTTAATTGATTTCTCCATTACTTTAGAAAGAGTATAAGTAATTGCAATGGGACGATAATTGGATGGGAGGGATTTGTCACCCTTTTTGGGAACTGGCTGGATGTGAGCAAATTTCCAATCAGAAGGAAAAACACCTTTGGAATAAGAAAGTGAAAAAAGGCAGCAAAGAACAGGAGTAAGTTCAGGAGCACAGGTTTTAAGAACAAGTGGAGAAATACCATCAGGACCTGGAGCTTTCTTTGCATCAAGATTTGTCAAAATCCTTCTGATATCCTTTTGACGGAAGACCACATGAGGCATTAAATGGAGCGTGTTGGGAATGGTGGGAGGTGTTTTACCAATATCATTAATACATGAGTTGAAAGAAAAATGGGATGCTATTAGCTAAAGCAGATTAGCTTTATCCTTGGCTGAAGTGACAACAGAACCATCTTCAGGTGGGAGCAGAGAAGGTTGTGGCCAATAGCTTTGGCAGGAGACCAGAATGCTCAGCTACCATCAGGGCAAGAGTAAGTAAGGAAGGAATAGAATATTTGAATTCTACTCCTTACTTACTGTTAGTAAGGAGTAGAATATTTGAATTCTACATAATAAAATATTCTTGTTTATACTCCAGCACAAGTACTAGGTCAGTAGAGTTTACAATAATTTATTTTGACAATAAACTCAATTGTTCTTATTTAATAGTCATGCGGGCTAGAACCACGGTCCACTCAACGATGCTACAGCACTCTCACACCACTTGTCTACATTGGGCCCAAAAAATTGTTCTTGTTTATATTTTAGCACAACCACTAGGTCAGAGAAGTTTACAATAAATTATTTTCACAATGAATACAATCATTAACAGTATTTAGCAGTCATGTGGGCTTGGTCCACTCAAAGTGTGTATGTGTGTGCAATACTGCACTTGACCATTCAACTACACTGGGTCTAAAATGCTCCTGTTTATATTCTGGTATTACCACTAGGTCAGAGAAATTTACAATTTTTACTATTAACACAATCATTAACCATATTTTGCAGTCAGGACCATCGTTTATGCAGGCTTGAATCATGGTCCATTCAAACACATGCATTACTCCAATCTTGAGTTAACCACTTGGCTATGTCAGATTTAAAATAGTGAGCAATGATCACTATTAAGATGATCATTAAGAGCTACCCCTCTATGCCTGAAAGAGGATCAGAAAGAAAATTGGGAGATCTGTTAAAGAGGGTGGACGAATTTTTCTGTCAAGCAGCTTGATTTTGATTTTGATTTGGTAGTTGTTGGCGCATCAGCTTCTGTGGCCATATTGCACCTCCCAAGGTTTTTGCAGTACTTTGATCCAAGCCCGAGGCGGGAATCGAACCCGCGACCTTTGGGTTGCCGGGCAGGTACTTTACCCACTCGGCTAGCCCGGTCGGCAAATAAATTTTCTGTTTATACTCCGGCACGACAACCAAGTCAGTAGAGTTTACAATAAATCGTCAATACAAATATTTATCGTATTTAGTAGTCACGGGCTTGAACCCCGGTGCACTCAAAGAACGCGTGCTATGCACTCTCGCTCCTGACCACTGGCTACGTCAGGCCTATCAAGCAGCATTTACATGAGTTGTTCTCATTTATTTGCAGAGGAAGAACCACATAATGGATGGTGTGCATTAAAATTGCCTAATAAGCAAAATGAAGATAGTAATTCTAGAACATTCTAGATAGTAATTCTGGACCTTCATGTTCCTGAATGGCAAATGGATGACTGGGCAGAAGATAAACTGAGACAAGTGTCAGGGTTTGAGGAGGGACATGTTTTGAAGAGACTTTTAAATCTAAGAGTACAACTACTCTTCCATGAGCACCACTAGTACCAGATTATCTTGCTGAAAGAGTGTATAATTTTAAATTGAAGGAGAAACTTTAGTGTTAAATTTATTTCTTGTAAAGAGATACCAAATGAGATATAGGTGGTGAATTAGCTTGTAGATAGCATCGATGCTGATGCTGATGCTGCTGTGAAAGCCTGCAATTCCACTGAACAATGTTTACTGTTTAGTTTTAAATACAAAATCTAAATTTGTCGTTTTTTTTTTTTAAAGAGTCATTTTGCTTGAGGATAAACAATTTTTACTTTTTCTTTTTTCGAGATGTGATATTTATCCATGTTATCTTCTGCAGAGATCCCCAGAATAGTTTTGTGAATACAAGACTTACCAATAGTGTCCATAATGGAGATTTCAGTTGATTTCTTCCTTATGGTGTCCATGCTTTCTATTTGGGAATGTTCATACAGAAGCTGCATGTGCAGCAGGTAGTATCAAGATTGGTAAATTATTAGTTCTATCAGCTGTCTAAAGTTTGTAGCACTGAGTAAGTAAGATCAGTAATCTAGCCTGTTCAGAAATTGAGATGTTTGGTGAAAGAATTAATGTATCTGTTTCAGCTGGTGAAATTTTTGGGAGACTTCAATGCACATACATTTTGGCATATTTTGTTGTAACTCTTTTCTTGCTTCTGGGAATAAAATGTTCATTTAAATTTTGTACTTCTATATTTTTTTCTCGAATTTCCACTTCTCAGCTTGAGCATGCTCCTCAGAAAACTGTTTAAGAGTGTCCAAATTTTTGGCACTTTCAACACTTACTGGGTTCTATAAATAGGGACAGATGTAGGGAAGGAAAGTATAATGTTAAGAGCAGGAATAACATCACTATCTTTTTTTTCAAAATAATTCTTTTTGCTTGTGTCACTTTCTGATCATAAAGTTCTTGTACAATTTCCTTCTCAGAAACACTTATTAGATCCGATTCTGAAATGACCTGAATATCTTGAGAGGAATTCCACTAAATGAGGAAAGCTTCAGTAGAAACTAGGAGTGTTTGCCATAGGTTTTGATGAGGAGATCATCAGATTTAAGCCTTCGAACCAATTTTGGAGAAAGCTACACTGTGTAGACATTTTTTGAATGTAAAATAGCAATAAATTGCCTAGGGCTGGCTTGATAAACAGTACGTGATAAGAGAAATGTTCCACCTGGTGAGTATCAACTGGCATTTTAGGTAAAACTTAAAGATCACTATCCAGGTAGTACAACTGCATGGAAACTGGAGTTGCAGTTTTAATTAGTAAAAAATTGTAATCCATGTTTTGCTCCTTTTAGTCCTGGAGTGGGTGGCTAACTTTAATGTCCAAGTTTCCAGCCCTTCTATGGAGTAGTAGAAGAGGTACCATGAGGTGACCAAGTGGCTGAGTTAGCTCTATTAGTAGTATAAGAAAAAAAAAAAAAGACAGCAAGGTATCTGTCTACTTCTTGTAGCACAAAACAGCTACTCTAAAATAAAACATAGTATTATAATTCAAACAATATGAAAATATTTCACTATGCAAGAACCTTGCAGAATATGTGCAAACCTACTCAATCCTATCTACTCCAGGAGTACAAGTGCTTTCTTACTTCAGGAGATTGTATGAAATAATTTGTTGACATTGTTGCATTCTTGATCCTTGATTTAAATGTCCATCTGAAGTTGACCTTAAAAGTCTGTAAATAAATCATTATAATGTACACATAAACAGAAAACAGCCGAACGAAGCAATTTCACAAAATTCCAAACCTGTAAACGAAGGATGATATGAATAATTATGTCACTGGCTCATATAGTAAAAATTTTGTTTCCTACTCTTTTGCAGCGATATTAATGCAAAAGTAATGCAAGAGTACGCAAAAATAAATCTAGAGATCATGGATCTATTGATAATATAATTCAGGCTAGTAGAGGAAAGTCAATGCTCTGTGTTTCCCTCTGATGAGCTGAAATAGATCCCCCAGTATACAGCCACTCCTCGATTTACGTAAGGGTTGCATCCTGCGGAACTTTATATAAGCCGAAATTTTATGCAAGTCGGAATTTCCCTAAATCCTTATGGAGCATTCACAAATTTGACTGAAACAAGAAAGAAATGTTCGACGAACATGTAAATAGAATTTTTTTATTCAATTTTTTTTTTATCTCATTGCTCAGGAAAAATTACAAAAGTGTACAAAATTACAAAAAGAGAGAGGAGACAGGCATAATGTCAGCAAGTTTTACCTTTTGAGCATCATTGCCAGAATTAACTCTCCGGCTGATAAGCACGCCGCTGCAGAAGTTGAGGGCTGTGGAGATTTAGAAGGGTTTTTTCCCAACACATCACAAAATTTCTCTGCAGTTGCAGAATTGGCAATGGTGACTTCACCGCATACTTTAATGTTTTGGAAACCCCCTGCGATGCTTGAACCTATTAAACCACCTTTTTGCTTGCCACGAACTTGGCTTGGGGTTTACCGTACTTATCCTTAATATCTTCATAAATACATCTTGCTTTTGCTTGAATGGCCATTGGACTCAGGAGCACTCACTTCTGAATCTGATTTTCCATCCGTATTATTAATAACTTTTCCATCTTCTATATAGCACCTAAAAGCTGTTTTGTGATCACTGTTGATCTTAAATGTGTTGATCTTTTAACATGTTCTTTTATACACGCACTGTCCCTTATAATAGTATTCACTGTTAAAGCAGTGAGACCTAATTCTCATGCAATATATGACAAACTTTGTCTTGCTTCTTAATCATTTTCTTCTTTATTTCTAAATCAATTTTTTGGTTTCCTAGCACTGCCACCACTTTCACTTTCCATTGGTCACTTTCCCTTCATCATTGTAATAAGTAAATAGGAATGAAGAGAAAATTCTGAAAATTTATTTATGTTTTTTATAGGATTGAAGATTTCAATAAAGGGGAACTCATTTCACCATAATACTGTAATGTAAAAACTCACAGAATTCCAGTTATCGGTATTATCGCAAATGCAATAAGATCGAATTTAATACCCGTTTATAATAGATTGCGCTAACAGAAAAGCCCAATAAAAATCAGAAAGTGCAAATTGTTTTTATTGTTTTATGGTTGTGATTTCCAGAAATGTGTTTATAAAAAATATCACAAAGGTGTTCAAAATTGATTCTTATAATGGAACATATGATAACGATGAAAGTGTTTCAATTTCCATTAAAAAAAATTACCTTTTAGAGATAAATACCTTAATTATATAGGGAAAATTTCAATTTCCGAGGTCTTGGAACAAATTACCAAAAAAAAAAACAATGTGTTATAGGGTTCGCAATATGATGGTTTCACGATACCTACATTTATTCCTACGGGATGCAAAATACGTTTCCACAATTTTTTTAAGTCTGCACCGGCCGGCAAAAACTTACGAAAAGTCGAATTTCCGTAAGTCGAGTATTATGTAAGCCGGGGAGTGACTGTATATATTTTGGGTAGCCAGATACATTTCAAGGTGCCTATAAGCTACCAGTTGATGATAAGAGTAGATATGGGGGTTTCTACTGGTGCATAAGCTGCTTTGGCTATAATGCATAAGAGTAGAATTAGAATGGATACAATAAAAGCACTCTCTGAACCTTAATCCCCCACTAATAGTCTAACATGCACCAAGTGCTGTATATAACTGAATCTTGACAAAATATTTTTACTTTTGTGGAATTAATGTGGGAATAACTAGCTGTGCTAAAGATACTGGTGTTGGTTCTATTTATTACTCATTCCAAACATTTTATTTATTTTTTTTTTTTATTTTTTTTTTTTATCATTTGTGCATATGTGTTTATAGATATACATAAGTAAATAACTTTTATCATAAGCAAATACCTACTGTTTAGTATTTTATCACCAGCTGCTGCTTTTTCAAATACTTGCACCATTTCTTGAGAAAATTTTGTAACATCTCTGTTGCTTTTGTATTCTTTAATAGCAGAACAAAACTTCAAATAATCTTTACTGTCACCCAAAATTAACTTTACCTAAGAGATATGTTTTAGAAAACAATATTAATCAAAGAATCTTAGATCATATATTCTTTATAAACAAGTAATAAAATTATCTTTGCTGTAGACACTATATTATTCTGTATTAATTTTTCACAAACATTTAAATTACTACAAAAATTATTAAATGTTGTGTGAAATGCATACTTGGGATATTCTAGATTACTAAATCGAAGTTACAAGGTTTGGGCTTAAATTGTGAGATCTACTGGAGGAGGAATTTCTATTACACTTAACGACTTAATAAAATACATTTGTATAATTCGCTACACACTCTTGCTTTAGCAATTAATATTTGAGTTCATTATCAAGTCTTAAAAAGAGAAATAAAGAATTGAAATTAAAAGTAACAACCTGGGAATTTGAGAGCTGTCATGTTTGTCTAACTGAAGATGATTATACCAAACAAATTTTTTTACTGACTTACTTCATGAAAATTATTAGGTAATTCTGATTAAGGGTTTTTTGAAAGCAAAAAAACTATCATGATGCTAAATTGTACCTCTAATAAAATTGTATACTGGTGCTTGATGGAGTAAAAATTTACTTGCAAGTAAAACATTCCAAAGTAGTCACAAAAAATGCATTACAAATTGCACTGCAGAACAGTACAGATTTACAAAACAGTTACTCTAAGTATTACATTTATGATACGAAATTAAAAGTTTAAACGACCTTGAAAAAAGTCTCTTTCCTCAATGTCACAAGCTGGTCTTATTTTGGTTCCAATGGTAAACTACTTGATGATGTTCATGACATGGCAAGTCTCAAGGTTTTCAAACCAAAAAAGAATGCATTCAAAGGATGCATCGGTTTTCAAACCAAAAAAACTAAAATGCATGCATGCATGCATTTTAGTTTTTAATTCTGATGCCTCCCCAGGCAGATTTATGAAAGTTATTCATGCACAAAATTGATTTTTTAAATACACAGGAGTTATGCAACATTTAGCCATGTCAAATTAATAGTTCACATAATTGGTTTTTAAATAAACTATCAGTAAATCTAAATGTGCTAAAAACAACTAATGTTCATAATTAGAATAACAATATAATCAGCTGCTTAAGAGAGGCACTCCAATTAATAAGGTTGTTGATATTAGTTAAAAAACAGCCTATTTAAAAAAATTATTTCTTAATAATACTTTTAGTGAAAGCTTTCTGAGATTCACATATTTTTAAAGCATGTTTTTTAAGTAATTATAGTTTATACAATATTATGATAAAAATATTATGATACAATATTATAATAAAAATGAAATTTACAATACAACAAAAAATAAATGATCTAATAAGAGGCATCTACATAGGTACTCTTTTGTGATGATTTATGTACAGTATAGCCTGGAAGTAAGATGCAAAGTATGAAAAATAAGATGGAAGATCAATCTCAAGGTTAAATATGAATAACTAACCATCTGACCTGCAACAGCCAGGCACAACCAAAATACTGTATCTAACTGAACATGAAATGCCTTAGAATATAACTCATACTCCCAAAATTATATCAGCAATGGTATTGACAACATGATACAAGTAAGCAAAGCATATACAGCACAAGCCATTATTACACACACATAAATAAAATTACCTGCTTCATTTGATATTCCTTCTAACTATCCAACTTTCCATAAATTTATTCAAACCACTTACTTCCAACACTATAGTAAGAGTATTTGCCAAATAGTGCAAGGAAGCTATAGACTTTTGCTGCACTGGAAAGAAAAAAAAAAGGGGAGGGGTATATAAGATAATACAAATTATATCCTTCCCTTCTCACACAGGTAACTATCCAGTTGACCTTTGGATTTATTCAAACTGTCAGCCTTGACTACCTACGAGGGCAACTTGTTCCAACATTCAACAATTCACTGGCTAAAAGAAAACTTCCTACAATCGAATCTAAACCTCAACCCATGTAATTTAAATTTATGACCCCTAGTTCTGTAATTCTTTATAACAGTGAGAATTCCACTTTCACATTTATTTTATTTTAGTAATCCCTCTCACAGCCTTATAAACCTCAATCATATCACCACTGAGGTGCCTGGTTGCCAAACTCTGTAGCCCACACGATTGGAGTCTTTACTCATACAGTTGCCCTTCTGCTGATCTCATCAGCAGAAGGGCAACTGTATGAATTAAACATGATTTTTTAATTGAACTTCACCAAGTGTATAATTTCTTTGTGGTTGCCATTCCCTAAGTATAAGGCCTTGCATTTAGCAGCATTAAAACACAGAGCTGCCACTTTTCTAACCTTCTCTGAAGTCTCTATAAGTCATCTTGAAGGAGCACTGCATGGCACTGATCATTAACTACTCTGCCAAACTTTTCATCATTTCCAAATTTTGACATCATGCCTTCTATCCCTTCATTGATGTCATTTATGAAAAGGAGAAACAACAGAGGTACAGTCCAAAAACCGATCCTCGAGGAACTCTTCTCCTGACGTTACACCAATCTGAAGAATATCCATTAATCACACCCTTCTGCCCTGCAGCCACCCAGCAATTCATCTTAGAAACTTACCAGTAACCCTATCCTGTTCAAGCTTATACAGTAACCTTAATCACACCCTTCTGCCCTGCAGCCACCCAGCAATTCATCTTAGAAACTTACCAGTAATCCCACCCTGTTCAAGCTTATACAGTAACCTCACAAGGGACAAAGTCAAATGATTTGCTAAAAATCCAAATAAACTATGTTAAAATTGTTCCCTAAATCCAGCTGATGAGTAACTGTATCAAAATGGCCTACTAAGTTAGTTAAACATGATTTTCCCTTAACAAAGCCATATGGTGTGTCCTTCAGAATGCTATATCTATCTAAACATCCATGGATTGCACTCTTAATCATTGCCTCTAAGATTTTTCCTATCCCTGAAGACAGACTAACTGGTCTGTAGTTATAAAATTTATTCTTAGAATTGCTTTTATGTATTGACAAAACATTGGCACTTCTCTAATCTAAAGGAATCTCCCCTATAATTAACCTCAATGGTTCAACACACTGCCTCACACTCTTCCTCAAAACTACATATGCCACCAACCCTCGGCACCTTACTTACCTTTATGCTCAAAAACCTTTCTATCTGTAATTATGACATCACTAATTTCATATGGCTCAGCCTCACTCACACATCCCCCTTCTCAGCGTGAAGTGTCTTTCATCAGTAAAGACCAATGTAAAGTACCAATTCATCAGCAACATCAGCTGGGTTATCTAAAGCTTTCCCACACCCAGTGCACAAGGTCCGCTCCGATTATCTTTCTTCTTCGTTGGATTCACATACAGGAAAAATTCCTTGTCCCCAATCTTTGTTCTCTTAACTAATGCTTTCTCATATACAGCCTTGGCCTCCCTGACCTTATTTGTGATACTATTACATATCAAATTGTACCTATTGTAGGCATTGGTACTTTTCATTGCTCTGTAACTATCCGATGCTATCTTTTTCTGCTCTATTTGACCAGCCAGCTCCGCAGCCATCCATTTCAGCATCCTCCTCTTCCTGCAAGATTTTCTTAAAGGTATGTATGGAAGGATGTGCACAATATGAGATACAGTTGAAATGATACCCTTTATACTACTATCGTAGTTTTTCCTTTAAGAGTTGTCTATGGTGTTTTTAAATTGATATTATATAGATAAAGGTATGTATGCATTCGTGGCTTCTGTAATTTTTGCTTAAAAAGTATTCCATAATTCAAATAAATGTATTTGCCATCCCTCGGCAATCTGCCCAATTCACAGATGCCACATAGCACCTTAAACTGTCAAAGTCCCCTCTTCTGAAGTTTAAACCAATGCCTTTACCTTTAACTACTCCAACATATTTCTTCATCTTCCAATTGACGACTGCATGATCACTTCCTGAAAATGGTTCCTGCACTTTAAGCCCTGTGATATCATCTGATTCGTTAGTAATGATGAGATCAAGAATATTCTCATCCCTAGTACTTTCTCTATCTTGCTGGTATAAATAATAATCATCTAGTTTATTTAAAAAAGTTTTTCACCCTCGTGAGTTTCCCTTCCACTTATTCCAATCAATCTGAGGCAGATTAAAGTCACCCATAATAAGACATTCATACTTGCTTGCCTATTCCATCTGCATGTAAAGATTTGTCATATTCTTCACAATCTTCTGGTCTGTAGATTACTCCCACACTCATTGTCCTATGCTTCCAACTAACTCACATCACACAGATTCTATACTAGCAGACATAACTTCAGACTCAGCAAAAACTCTTTTTGTGCTCAGGCTGCTTTTGATAAGAAGCATGACCCCTCCACTCCTTTTATCTTATCCATCTTTCCTAAATGTATTATATATACCATAGTGAAACTCGTCATCACCAGGTGAAAATTTCCAGGTGAAACCACATTTCAGTTAGCCCTATTATATCAGTATCAGTTGTCCTAACTGGGAGTTCAAATTCAGTCATCTGACGACACTCCTAACATTACTGTAGGCCCAGTTGAGACTAAGTAACCTTCTATAGTTTACTACCCTGACACACCCTTTGAAGTTATTTAGGTTTGTATCCCAAGCTTTATCCCCCCACCCTCAAAAATGCTTTCTTTAATCCATTAATAATTCCAGTGACTCCATTGAAAATTCCAGAAATTTCTATTTGTTGTCATGCAAAGCAGGAAACCACAGAAGACTAAATATGAAACAACACTTTTTAAATTTATTCTCAATGTAAACAAGTGATAGTTACCATCCTGACAGCTGATTCCAGAAGGAATTGACTCACTTACTAAGCATACTATAGCCATATTTGCCAATGGGTCAATGAGCCCCTAACTACAACTATTGCACTTGCCGGATTATTCAAATGCATGTGACAAGGCATGGATAAGCAAAAGGTAGGAGCGTGCAGCTGCCTTACATGAGTGAATCATCTAGCTACCACTACATTGGAAGAAAGAAAAAGAAATTGGCTATAACTGTTTCTTTTGCAAAGAGGAAAAGCATGTACTCAAAACAGATTCCCCCTCCAAAAAAAAAAAAAAAGAAAAAAAAAGAAAAGAAAATTATTTTATATCCTTTCTTCAGTAAGCTTTGCATCCAATAACAAAATTTCAAAGCAATTCATTTGCTGAGAGCCACACTAGAACCACATCTAGTTACAAAAATCAAAACTTTCTATTTTGTAACAAGGACTCCCAGAAATTGTTCTGGGAGTCCTTGTTACTTTACAGAAATTGTTCAGTGTGATTACTGTGTAAATAATACAACACTATCCAAAGATTAAGTGACAGAAATTGGGTACAGAAAATTGTCTAATAGAAGTCTGTTCAGTGCTAGTTACATAATAATTTAAGTAAAGTTCATTTTTCTGTTGCTTACAAACCTCATTTAAATTTTTTTTCCATATTTCTCGTATGACTTCTCTCTTATCTCTTCCTAAATTATCACTTCTGCTCTCACTATTTCCATCAATTCCTTGAAGTTTTACACTGAGCCGCCTTCTTTTATTCTGAGAATTATCTATGCTATCTTCCTTTTTCTAAAATTTCAAGCAGAATCAGGTTATGAGGAACAAAGAAAATTTCTTAATTACACTAAATAGATTCTAATATCTAAAGTAATATCTAATAAGAATCAACTGAATAAAAATTACAATATGTGAACTAAATGAATTCACAAAATCCAAACATATAAAATTCATCTGTTGCAAACCCCAATGATATAAATCATTGTATTAAAAAAAAAAAAAAAAAATATATATATATATATATAGATACAAATTGGTTCAATTGTGGGAAAAACCTTTTATTACATGACAGGCAACCTTCATATTATAGAAGTATTTTCAGATAACTACATTATCTATGCTATCTTCAAGCAGATGGCATAAAACCCTGTCCAAAACTGATAAATTTTTAAAACTTAAAATATACAATCTGCCATATTCTTAAAACAAAGTTGAAGGTAGAGATACTTTTTTTTTCTTAATGAAAACCCAAAACATGAGGGGGGTTTAGAATCTATAATACTTAGCATCATGCATGGGTTGAAGGTGAGAAGATGAAAGCAGTTATTTGTTGACATTAGACTTGAAATTCGGTAGATTGTAATTTCCAGGAAATACTTATGAAGGATGGTTGTTCCAGAAAAAAGAAGTTGAATGAATAAATGAGGAAGAAGGAAAGTCAGTTATGTGAGTTTGAAGTCAGACAGTAAAAGGATTTTGACTTGTAGCACTTGTAGGTGGTAGATGACTTTCATCAACCGGTGAAATACCACCACTTTGCTTATTGGAGGCTTGAAGTGGTGAAACCCATGTTTAGTCTCCAGAGCAAAGTTTTCGGCATCCCACCCTCCCCCCATACTTCTCCTTCAACCCATGCACTGTACTAAGTACTATAGGTTTTGATACCTTTCGTGTTTGGGGTTTTCATATAAAAAAAAAAAAAATGTTCGGACTGCTTTGGAAGAGAGAACGGGAATTATAGAAGCAAATTCAGAAGAACAGCATCCATGGAAATATCTACAGAAAAGGCATACAGCAGAAACAGACTCTATGAGACAGAGAATGGAGAAACTCTTGATGAGTCATTAATTAACCTAACTGCCCTCTTCTGATTGAAGCCTAGAAGTTAGAGAGGTTTTAGAGCACCACCCCAGATGTGGGAACAATATTGAATGGTAGATTTAAGATTTGTACAGAGAGAACAGATGTCTTGAAGAAAAGAAATGCCAAAAGCAAAAGAGAAAATTTTTTTAGATGCAGAGGAAGCAATATTTGTAATGTGTTTATGCCAAGAGAAATTAGAAGTCAGGGTAATCCCCAATAGCGGTATATGATCTTGCCTAGAAATCAGAGTGTCCTCAAAAATAAGCATAGGAGCAAGAAAAATCTTTTTTGCGAGGTATAAGACAGGTCTAAGTTTTAGAAAGATTAAATTAATTGTTATCTTTTCCCCACTGGAGAATTGCTTGGAGATCAGCATTTAGAGAATTGGTAGTGGATATTTGAAAACTTGAAGCTGTTTGTGAAGGGCAAGGTTTCTCAAACTGGAATACAATGTGCTATCATCAGCAAAACTATGGATAGGATTTGAGGTCAATGGAAGAAGTCATTAATATAAAATAAGAAAAGAGTGGGAAAAAAATCTAGAAGCCTGAGAGAGGTTTTGGGGGCAGTGCCCCAGATGTGAGAAAATATTCCATTGTACGGTGGATCTGCAATTTGTACAAAGTGAAAATTTTTTTTTTTTTTCCATTTATTTGTACACACAATTATTACATTTATATACATAAGTTACAAAATATATATACAATTTTATATACATTAACATTCTCGTTATACATATATAAAATACTATATTATATATATGACCTCCTGGTGCATAGCATTCGTGTATCCCAGAATCAAGGGTGGCTCCTAGGCAAAAGCCCATCTCCACCTAGTTCATCTGTACAGCCGTAGAACCTCTACAAAGTTGGCTTAAAAACACATGTGTGCAGTATTATACCACTGCTAATACAAGGCAGCTGCTACCTGGTGCCCTTCTTTAGGCCCGGGTTCACATTGTCTGTTTGTGCCGAATGCACAAGTCCCACACCCACCGGAGGTAGTGCAATACTGGTGGGTGCCTATCTCGCTTCCAGATTACCCTGAACTTGGAGCAAGCAAATAATTATATAAAATGAAATAAGAAATGAATGAAAAGTGAATCACTAGTGGAGAAAATTCCACAAATTATCCTCAGTCCACCAAGAAACAGTAATTATTATATAAACAGATATATATACACTTGTTTTAAATGTGCTCAGAGTCTCAGAATTCCTGAGAATACCGAAAACAATATATAATTAGTTTACATACAATAGGCTATGCTTAACTACAGAAATACTCTTTAAAGAAAGACCACCTCCATATTCAATTAACAGCACTATCTAGTCTGTCCACGAGAGACTTCCAAACCCGCTGACATCTTGTCAATAGTAATTGACCTAAATCACCATTAATTAACATAAATCAACACAATAACAATTGAAAAAAATCAACACAATAACAATTCACGTAAATCTTCCATTTCCACATTAATTATTTGTCTTTTTGTGAAGTCAGTTCCCAGGAGAAGCTGAAGTTCTTAGCTGAGTTCTCAATGTAAAGACAGTTCTCGAGAAGTTTTGTGGAGCTGTAAAATTATCACGATCTTCAACTAGGATATTTACATTGGTCTCCAATAGGTTTGGAACCACAAACATTAATTCCACTGTAGGTTGAGAGTACAATGGACAGTTCAAAAGTAAGTGAATCCGATAAAGACTCAATTGTATGTCCTCAGTTGGCAGACAGTAAACAGACACAATATAAAAACTTATGAAAGGTGTGGAGATCATTAAACAGGTCACAGTGTCCTTACACATACCTGTAATGTTGGTAACCATCAGATCATTATTTAAAACAACTATTGTACTTTTTGGAGGTTTTTCAAGGGAATGAATAATTTTTACAAATAATGTCAAAAGTTATTTTCAAATGTCGATATTCTAATCCCATCCATTGCCACTCTACAGTGCTGACCATTTATCTGAAGAACGTTTACACCCTCATATATAACACCACCCAAAATTGGATTCTTATCAGCCACTCTGTCACTGAATTTCAACCATTAACCATTATCACTCATGTTTTGTTCTACTGTCCGTAAGCTGTACCGCTTTCAAGTATTCTGGACACTTAACATCCCTTACAGAATAATTATAATCTCTACCACGTCTCTTACAGTTGATACATTTTGGAGAATCTACTTTATGGGGACACTCTCCATAGACATGACCACCCTCCACAAGAAACTGCCTTATGGGAACAAAATTGGGATGAGTGGCCATACCCCCAAACAACGGAAACATTTGCTTACAAACGTAAACCTATGGAACCTGTGTGATGTGAATCGAAGTTAGATTCTGTCACTATCCAGAATATACCTCATCACATAAGGACTAAATCCGATCACCCAATTAACCACTTTTGTACCTGATCCAGAACTAAATCTGAAAGTCACCTCGTATTTAACTTCATCCTTATCTGCAATAAGGCCTCTAAGGTTGAGATTATTCATACCACAAATTTAAACATATACGTCAACAATTTAAAACTGATTTAATAATAAAATAAAATAATACAAAAGACTGTAAAATAATATTTACAAAAATTGATTATTTAGAAAAAACTAGTTTAAAACAAAAATAAAATAAAATAAGTAAATAAGTTAAAATGCATTAAAATGTAAACTTAAAAGCAATAAAACACTATTGAAGCTTTCGGAGGTATCTGCCTCCTTCCTCAGAAATAATGAAACTTAAGCGACACATCCTTAAATACCAGGTTCACGGCACAAGTGGATGACCAGGCACATACTCGGTATTCCTTTCACGTGTACCAGAACCGGAAGTGGTCTGGGGGCGTGGAAAACTAAAATGTTTATCTCTGGCAAAAACCACCGCCTCAAAAAGGGGATGAAGCCTAACTCCCCTGTCCGTTCATGCTATTGTTGCCAGAGGATCCAATCCACAGACTTTCCAACCACTTGCGGTAGAGTGTGTGAAGTTGGCTTTACTGAAGGATAATACCTTAAGTGCTAGATCCCACCTAAACATAGAAGATATATGTTGTGCTGTTGAATTACGTCTTTCTAGTACAACCTTGGTTTTCCACGAGTGATGTACAGTCAGTCCTCGTATAACACATGTTTACATTACACGAATTCGATCATAAACGATTTATAAATAGGGGAACAATATCTCATATAACACGAACCGAATTCGCTTATGCACGATTCGCCTTTGTGTTTACAAGAAATGGCACTCAAACGTAGAATCACCACAACCGAACGCAACACGATAGGAACGAAGAGAAGATTCTGAAAATATATTTATGTTTCTTATATCATTGAAGGGGAAACACATTTCACCATAATAACGTAAAAACCCACACAATTCCAGCTATCAGTATTATCGCAAATGCAATTAGATCGAGTTTACTACCAGTTTATAACAGATTCCACTAGAAGAAATGCAAGAGGTTACTACCATAAAACAATAAAAACTTGTTTTTACTGTTTTATGGTAGTAACCTCTAGAAATGTGCTTTAGTAAAATGTGAGGTGTTAAAAGTGTATATCTGCCTTTACGGTGTTGTTTATTCAGTTGCTACACACGCGCAGCTTTGTTTATGTGTATCAAGCGTGCCTCCTCATTTTGTAATTGTGCTTTATTCCCTAAAAATGAGTAAAATACTGAAAAGGAAGCATCCTGGTGAAGACACTACAGATTCAGAGAGAAAAAGAAAAGCAATATTGATAAACAGAGGCTGACTTGGTCAAAAATTCTTACCCGGGAAAATTTATAGTGGCCTCATACTAGCATTTATGGCCAAAATCACACCGGCCTCCGGCCCACCGGTGTTTCCCCGGTACGGCTTATGACCAGTCCGCCTCTGTCGATAGAGAAAAAATATGAAATTGTGAAACACATTGAGAGAAATGAAAGACCATGTGATATTGCACATGCTACAGACGTAAATGAGGCAACGCCAAGAATTACAAAGAATGCAGAGAAAATAAAAAGAGCTTTCATAGCAGGAACAACTCAAAGTGTAATTACAATCCATTAGATTAAGACACAAGAACTGGAAGAGATGGAACGGTTGTCATCTGTTTCGATAGAAAATCAAACAAAAAACAAGTTTGCTTGCGATAGAAGCAAAAGCATTAGCAATATTTTATTACATAATAGTCGTAATAAAATACTTACACATTTTATTACGATTATTTATTGTGTTTGGTAATGTTTTGGTTACAAATGTGTGTTCAATCTTGGGTGGTCGGCACCTAACCCTATTTTTCCCATAGGGCCTGCTGTTCATATTGCACGATTTTGCATTGTACGAGGGTTTCTAGGAACACAACTATCATGCTATACGAGGACTGACTGTATAAACAGGTTTACGGCACAGCCATGGGTTCTCCAATCAGTGCCATTGTCGCAAATCTGGCTATGGAGGAATTAGAGAATAGGGTTTTTGCGAGATTGGAGTTCCCTATGCGTAAGTGCAAACGATATGTCGATGGAACATTCACTATTGTGAAGAAGGGGAGAGGGGAAGATGTGGTCTCATTTCTCAATGGTTTCTCCCCCTTTATAAAATTAACCTCTGAGGTAGAAATAGATGGCACCCTCCCATTTTTGGACATAACGGTATACAGTGAAACTTCTCCTAACGGACACCTCTCATTAACGGACATCTCTCTACAACGGACATTTTCAAATTTCCCAACTCACCTCCATTGGTTTTAACGTGTTTGCAGCTTCTGTCTAGCGGACAGGCAATCTGCACTGTTTCGTTTAGATTAGCACTTAATTTGATCTCCCCATAACAGACAGCGGGCGAGCTCACAGCCCTTTTTCTAGGAACGTTTCTTCCACGTATTGCCTCAATTGTGTGTTTATTTTCTATTTCCGATTCTCTGGATTTTATCAAGGTTTACGTTGCGGTTCTAAACCCTTTTTCAAGAATTTTAAGGCATGTGTAAAACTTCTGATGAATTCGGTGTGTGCAGGTAGGGGGGGGGGAATATGGTTGGCCTTTCGTCTTTTCAGTTTCAGTTTTCAGTTTTGTTCAGTGTCGTGTGAAGTGCACAATGTCTTCTCGTAAACATTTAACTTTAAAAGATAGTCAAACTCATTAATGCGTATGATCGGCAAAAAAATAGTGTTCGCAATCTCGATGTAAAATTCAAAATCGGGAAGACGCAGGTAAGCGACATTTTTTCCTAAAGAAAAAAAATTCATTTTTTTTCTTTAGGAAAAAAAATGAATTTTTGAGCAGTTCATTTTTTTTCCTAAAGAAAAAAAATGAACTGCTCAAACAATTTTGGCAACACGTAAATGATCAGGTTCAAAAATCATTCCCGAAAACTGTTGGACTTAAAATTTGTTGTGCACGTGCTAAAAAAATTCCCATTAATGGGCCTATTATTAGGGAAAAGGCTTTGGAGGTTGCGAAATCTATGGGAGTAAATGAGTTCAAAGCTTCTGTGGGATGGCTAGACAAGTTCAAAACTCGGCATAAAATTTCTTGGAAAACCGTAAGTGGTGAAGGTGGATCTGTTGATACTGGGGTTGTAACAGAGTGGACCGTCAAATTGGAAGATTTATGTCGTGATTTTGAAGCTAAGGATATTTACAACTGTGACGAAACAGGGTTGTTTTTTTAAAGTTCTTCCTGAAAACACAATGAGTCTAAAAAACGAAAAGTACCAGGGCGGAAAAATTTCTAAGGAACGTTTGACTGTACTATTGTGTACAAATATGCTGGGAGACTTTGAACAACCTCTTGTTATAGAAAAACCACAAAATCCTCGTTGTTTCAAGGGCATACAGTTCAATCTTTTGAATGTTGACTGGAAGTCTAATAAAAAAGCGTAGATGACACGAGATATCATGAGCGAACGGATAAGTCACTTTAACCAAAACATGATTCGTCAAAACAGAAAAATTATTCTTTTCATGGATAATGCTGCATCTCACCCGCACATTGAATTGTCCAACATTCAAATCGTTTTTCTGCCACCAAACACATCTGCAGAGTGTCAGCCCTTGGATCAAGGGATAATAAAAAATTTTAAACTTCACTACAGAAAACGTGTTTTAAGACATCTCATTGCAAACATGAACGATGTAACATGTGCGAGTGACCTTGCAAAGAAAATCAGCATCCTAGATGCGATTCAATGGATTTCCTCTTCAGTAAACGCAATTAGAAAACAAACTGTCGTGAACTGTTTTGTAAAGCCTGGCTTCTCAAATGCAAAAATTGAAGTTGTGAACAGCAATGTGGAGCACCAAGAAGAACAAGAACTTCAACATCTATTGATAATGTACAATACTTCCGTTACAAGTGACCCTGGCTACAAAGATATAGACTCAAACCTCACTACAGAAGATGGTGCTCTAGATATCAATGACATTATCATCGATATTTTTCAAGACGTTCCTCATGAGGATGAAGAAATGGAAGGAGGTCATTCTGTAGAAGAACATATTAACGACAAACCACCGATGAAAATAGAAGAAGCGCTCATACAAATCAATTGTTTAAAAATTTTTTTCGCCGCTGAAGAAGATACTGAAGGACTTTCGATGGTTTCTTCACTCCAAACAAATGGTGAAAACAAAATTATCAGCCGGAAGAAGGTGCAGAAGAAAATAAGTGATTACTGTATGTATTTTTCTTAAGATAAAGTCATAATATGCATAGCACAATTGTATGTATATTATTTAAAAAATATTGTGCAAAATCTGTATATAATTTAATTTAATTTTACATTAAACGTTTAACGATTTTTCTTTATCTCTTGTGTATGTAATTGTATATTATTTACAAAAATATTGTTCAAAATCTGTATACATTTTAATTTAATTTTACATTAAACGTTTAACGATTTTTCTTTCTTTATTTATTTTTTTTTCTCCCTCAGACTTCTTGTTAGCGGACACTTCTCTTTAACGGACACATTTTCGTTCCCCATGGCTGTCCGTTAAAGGGAAGTTTCACTGTATAGGGACGGCCCCAGACTTAGAACCAAGGTTTATAGGAAACCAATGTGTAGGGGCCAGTACACACATTATAGGTCGGCATAGACTGCCCAACATAAAAATAGTGTGGCCAGAGCACTTTTGGATAGGGTGAGGACACATTGCAGCACCTCTGAGGAGGGGGAGAAGGAAATTAGGCAAATTACGACGGATCTTATGAGGTGCGGTTACCCCCAGAGGGTCTGATAAATACAATAGAGAGGAAGAGCCCAATCGGGTAGTTCCGCCTGTACCACTTACCACAGTGAATGTTCCCTACTATCCGAGCCTGTCAGATCGCATTGTGAGGATGCTTCGCGAATTTCAGACACGCTGTGTGCAGCTCCCGGGCCAGAGGTTGCACACAGTAGTGTCACAGGTCAAAGACCCCATTACTACGGATTCTAGTAGTGGGGGTCGTATATGAGATCACATGCCCGGATTGTGGGGAATGTTACGTGGGGGAGACAGGATGGCGTCTTAAGGACCGTCTGGGGAGAACATTCAA
Organism: Mastigoproctus giganteus; assembly: GCF_048544385.1. NCBI lineage: Eukaryota > Metazoa > Arthropoda > Arachnida > Uropygi > Thelyphonidae > Mastigoproctus > Mastigoproctus giganteus. The sequence goes on along the minus strand of NC_143582.1, from coordinate 90,312,380 downwards.
GAGCGATACGGACCGCAGAGCTCAATAAATCCGCCATTGCCGAGCACTATTGGAAAAAACACCAGATCTCCCCCAACAACGCTGTCATCCTTGACTGGGTGCATAGATTCTGGGGCCGCAAGTGGCTGGAAAGTCTGTGGATTGGATCCTCTGGCAACAATAGCATGAACAGACAGGGGAGTTAGGCTTCACCCCCTTTTTTGAGGCAATGGTTTTTGCCAGAGATAAATGTTTTAGTTTTCCACGTCCCCAGACCACTTCCGGTTCTGGTACACATGAAAGGAATACTGAGTATGCGCCTAGTCATCCACGTGTGCCGTGAACCTGATATTTAAGGATGTGTCACTTAAGTTTCATTATTGCTGAGGAAGGAGGCAGACACCTCCGAAAGCTTCAATAGTTTTATCGCTTTTAAATTTATATTTTAATGCATGTTTAACTTATTTACTTATTTTATTTTATTTTTGTTTTAAACTAGTTTTTTGTAAATAATCAATTTTTGTAAATATTATTTTACAGTCTTTTGTATTATTTTATTTTATTATTAAATCAGTTTTAAACAGTTGACCTGTTTAAATTTGTGGTAACTTCATCCTGCGAGAATCCAAAATCTTTCAAGTTTTTAAAGAATAGATCTTCAAGTATATCCTCCTTAACATAATCGCAAGGGACACCATATATTAACACTGTTGGATCTGATAACCGAGGTTTTTCCATTGTAAGGCCTATCTCTTTCAAGACAGGAGCAGAAGAGATCCTATTAGCATCCACCGAATTTGTGGTCTCCACAAGGATCCTCTTATTCCTAAGGAGACGAATACCTTTTCCTTTCATCTCCTTGTGGTCAACACTTAATGACTTCAGTCACTTTCTGCTTTATGTTCTAACTCGAACTCAAGGAAGATTCCTCAGTGGACCTGAGAATAACCAGATTCTGAGGATTAGGCACAGCTCTAGGAACTGATAAGGATCTATCCCGACTAGCAGTGCCAGTCCCCTCTTTGGATCTTGGTTTATTCTTGATGTCCACAGAATCAATTAACTTGAGATCCTGCCGCACTATCTCTGCATAAGACTTCTTATGAAGTTCAATCTGGAAATCTAAAATTTGATTTATCTGACAAGCACTCTCCTCCAATCCCTAGCTCGTATCATGAGGCGCTCGTTGTCCACAACCAAAGCTGTTGTCACCGCCTATAAGTCTGCCCAGAGATCAAAAATTCTATTGGACGCTGGTTTTGTTATTTTACTTGACTCTTTAGACATTATTTCTCCTAAAGCCTTTCTTATCTTAATCAATGCCACATACACCTCAGAGGCATTTAATGAACCTCCCAAGTTTAAACTATCTATAAAAGAAATCCTATGGTCTTCCCTACTACAAACAGTATTTATATTATCCCCTACACCACTTGGGGAATCAAAATCTCCATAACCCTCACTGTTCTCGGCTGTACTTGCTTGAACTACTTTAACGAGAGACAGGTGGTTCATATTTTCTTCATCATTCAAGGTAATAATTTTTTCCATATTTGTTTTGTCTTTTTCCCTTATTATAATAGTTTTAGGGGTCTTTGATTTCCTTTTACATTTATTCCTTACTGATGTCCGAGAAGATTCTTTCTCGATAGACACTTGTCTTGTTGCAAAATCCAGAGAGGAAGAATATGCCTCAGAAGAAGATGAATATGCTTCAAATTCCTGGGACCAAGTAATATCTCTGTCTTCTTCTGACATTATGTTATTTAGAAAAGTAATCTAGACAACAAAAACCAATTAATTCCCATAGTCTATCAATACATGTCTATATAGACACTTTTGCCCATCCGGGATGAAATCTGCATTAGAGTTGAAGATTTCCCTAAAGCGGGTTTTTAGATCTCAGCCCCTAATGCACAGGGGGCACCACAAAATTATGCACCAAATAAGTAATTTCAAGAAGTTTCCTTTCTTCAAATATAAGATCCTCAACTCCAAAATTAAAAGAGCTATAACCACTTCAAGTTTCTTTAAAAGTAGCCCAAAACTAGCCTCATGTTAGCCTATGGGACTTTACTAAAATGTAAATGTGAATTCTAAGTAATAAAACACTAATATGTCCACAGTATATGATCACATATAAATATTTAATGGCTTCTCCCTAAAGATATCGTCTCCATTTTGTGTAATGTTATTTCAATGGGACAATGTAAAGTCTACGGGAATTTTCACAAGGGAAAATCCTCTATGGTAAACCATACAAAAGTTAACCTATATAGACCATGAGGCTATGGTCTATATATGTGTCGCTATTAAAGACAAAATTTTCAAACACCAATATCTTGTATGTGTCTTCATCACCTGCAATAAAATTTTATCCTATGACTCACCAATGTTATCTTTATCCATGTCATATATTTAATAAACGTAACAACTTTTTAAACCACACTTATACATCAAAACAGGGGAGCACAATTCCATAAGCACTTAACTTGTACAAAGTGAACAGGAAGGAGAGGCAATATTTGTAATGTCCTTATACCAAAAGAGACATAGGAAGTCAGAGTAATATGACTCAACAGAGTAATGTGATGAGTCATATTACTCTGACTTAGCCAAGAAATCTGCATCAAAGATAAGCTTAGGAGCAGAAGAATCCTTTTTTGCAAGATATAAGACAGGATTGAAATCAACTAAGTTTTCTTTGCTCCACTGTAGATAAGCATTTAAGGAATTGGTAGTGGATATTCGGGAAGTTGAAGATGTTTGTCAGAGCAAGGGTTCTCAAACTGGAAGATGGAATGCACTTTGCTATTATTAGCAAAAATTTGAACAAGATATCTGGTCAATGGAAGAAGGTCATTAAGATACAAGAAGAAAACAGTGGGAGAAAGAACTAAACCTTGAGGAACACCAACATTAGTGAAGAAGTCAGAAGACAGAACCATCTGCCATCACCGACAGTGACAGGACAGGACAGGAAAAAATAGATAACGCAATAGTTGGCAAACTATTTTTTGTTTCCAAATAGTTAGAAGACTTATGCCAAATACGATCAAAAGCCTTTGAAATGCCAACAGCAACTGCTTGAGTTTCACCAAACTTTCCATTGAATATGTCCATAAATGGGTAACATATGACAGAATATCACCAGTGGTTCGACACTGATGGAAATCATACAGGCAATCATTGATCAGATAGAAGGTTTCTAGATAGTAATTGATTTCTCCATTACTTTAGAAAGAGTAGAAGAGCAGTAAAACGATAATTGGATGGGAGGGATTTGTCACCCTTTTTAGGAACTGGCTAGATATGCGAAAATTTCGAAGCAGAAGGGAAAACCAAAACAATACCTTTGGAACAAAAAACAAGAATAAGTTCAGGGGCACAGGTGTTGAGAACAAGTGGAGAAATACCATTGATACCTGGAACTTTCTTAGGATCAAGACTGATCAAAATCCTTCTACCATTCTTTTGATTGAAGATGACAGGAAGCATTGAAGATACATGAGTAGGAAGGAAAATGGGATGCCAGCAGGTCAGCTTTATTTTTGGCTGAGGTGGCAATAAAACCATCTGGTTTTGACAGAGGTGTAAACAAAGATGGGCAAAAAGTTGCAGCCAATAGCTTTGTCAAGAGACCAGAATGTTCGGCTACCATTTGGACAATAAGTAAATTTTCTACTCTTAGCCTGTTCGAAATCTAGTTTGGACTGATTAATAAATGCTTTACAATTGTTGCGAGCTTTGGTTTAGGCAGAAAATAATGTGGAGATTTGGAAACAAGACAATTACGATATGCAACATTCTTCTCTGGAACAGCCTTAGAACATTTATTGGAAAACCAAGGTTTAGGTAAAGGACAATATTTTAAGGCAGAGTGTGGAATAAAGGACTCCATCCCTATATGAACAATTTCACTGACACAATTTGATCAAACGTTGACATGGAAAGATTTGAAACAATAATCTGACCAAGGAAAAGAAGAAAAGAAATCTCGAAGATCATCCCATTTTGCATTCTTGTAATGCCAAACAACACTAGGTTGAGAATGGCCACAAAATAAAGGTTCCGTTGGAGAAGAGACCATCCCCAAGTTGTGATTCGAGGTGCCTAGAGAACACTCGCTTTAACCGTGTTCTTAGCAAAGATCAAGAGTGTTGACTGAGTAGTTAGGTTTGTCTGGTATTCTGGTAAATAAATGAACAATCTGTGCGAGGCCGATAGTAATTGCAAAAGCATCAGCATTTTGACTAGCTGGGTCCGTATGACTAGAACACGGAAGCCCTCTGGAGTTGTGAGCATTAAAATCAACAGGGAAAATTACCTCACTGTTAGGAAAGATGGACTGGAGAAAATTATGATTCAAAGAGAGGAAGTCAAAGAGTCCCAAGTGATTAGTGGAGTTGGGAGAACAATAGAGGCAACACATAAATTTGACAGAATGTGGCAGAGAGAGATTTTAAGCCACAGAAGATCAAAAAGAGGACATTCCAAAATACTAAATCTCTGACAGGGAATATCAGAGTGGACATACGCACACGTACCACCTTTGAAGGGAAAGGAATACTGGACTACAAATAATTCAGACAACTGAGATGAGCCATGGTTGAATAAAGCAATAACTGATATTCTGTCAAAAAAGTATATGGGATTTGGCAGACTGTAAGTGAAATAGACATCACTGAGATTATAACTCGGATCATGTACATTTGTGAAATTAACGAAGTGTTTGGGAGGTTTAAGTCTAGATTTTAAACCAGAGATCAAAAAGAGGACATTCCAAATTACTAAATCTCTGACAGAATATCAGAGTGGACATATGCACAAGTACCACCTTGTGCATATGTCCACTCTGATATTCCATATGTCCTCACGGTGTATTTAGTAGTAAGAAAAGGTGGAGGGGAACATGCTGCATGAAGTAATGAACTTTTTGAATACGGCATACAGATGGTAAGAATATACTCAGCTCCTTGACATAACGTGGCTCAGCAATGTTCCCCGCATACACACTACTCGCATTCCCTCCAGTTACTATCTGGCAGAGTAGTGGCAGCAAGATTATAAAATAGCTGATCTGGAAGGCCTCCTAGAGAGTTACCAACAGGTTCAGTCCAGTGGTCTATCTAGTGGTCAGCCTGCAAACACAATTTTAGAGCTGCACCCTCAAAATGTAAGGAACATTGGATGTCTCCATGATGTTCATCATAATCCTAAAAGACAGCAATCATAATACATGATGGAAAAGATGGGGGAGGATTTGCCAGCTTTGCTCTGCAGGCTAAACATGGGTTACACCACTTCAAGCTTCCAATAAGCAAAATGATGGTATTGCACTGGTTAACAAGGGTTCTCTATCACCTAGTATTGCCTGGTAAGACAGAGGGGTGGCATTCTTCCATGTGGTATGGGCACCACACCTCGATCCCCTGCTTGCATAGGTTTGCAGCTGCGTGGTTACCTACAGTGTTCTAGGTGTCACATTTCAGGACTTGCAGATGAGATTATGCCCTGGGTTACTAACAGTCCCACCATCCTGAAGGTGCAAGCAGAGGATTTGGCTGTCACAGACCAACTGGACTTTGCTGAAATTAGGTCCATTTGATTTGAGTGTCAGCCAAATATCAGTTCCATCAGTGTTTTAGAATCTCAGGCGGTATGCATAGCTTGGAACACCTGAGAGAATGTCTGCCACAGCCTCAAGGGCCAATACTACTGCAGTGAGCAATTAATTTTTGTTTTATTACACCATTTTTCTATTTTCTTATCTACTTTTTACACATCTTTTATTTTGTTTTATATCTCCCATTATATTTTTATTATTACTATTGGTTATTATTTTATTTTATTTTAATTTTTTTTTTTTTGGAAATAGTCACTGGCTTTCCTGCACTATGTGGCTAATATTAATAATAATGCAGAATGTGTTTTTTTTTTTTTTTTTAAAGAAATAGACAATATCAGATATACTTTCAGAGAACACGAAAAGTAAAACTATAAACAACAACTAATAAATTCCCCGAACTGTTTTGTTATGATGAAGAACAAATTCTTGAGTTTGGAAAGGAGCAACAATGTATATTCATGAAAAATTATATATATATAATAAATCATAAATCTGTTGCTATTAACTCATATCTTTTCACCCTACCTTTAAACCATGTTCAGAATACTTATATTCAGTGTAACTTAAAATTTTAGAAAATTTTTTAATGGTTCAAAGATCAACTTATATGCTGGAATATAATATATAGCTTATTGTTACACACATACAGTAATCACTCCTATACACATTCTATTGTACAAATTGGAACAGAATGGTATTAAGGGTAAGTTGCTACAATGGATAAAAGGATGGTTAAGTGGGAGAAGAGAGAGAGAGTGGTAATCAATGGGTGCTGCTCTTCGTGGACTAATGTTATTAGTGTAGTCCCACAAGATTCGGTGTTGTTTTGTATATTCATCAATAATATTGATGAAGTATTGATATTGTATATCAGGCTTAGTGTCGAAGTTTGCAGATGATGCAAAGGTTGGCAGGGTTGTTAATGACAGCAATGGCAATGTGCTACTGCAACAGGATCTAGATAATTTGGGCAGATGGGCTAAGAAGTGGCAACTGAAGTTTAACCTTGACAAATGCAAAGTACTGCATATGGGTAGAAGTAACCCGAGAGAAAAGTACCAACTTTGTGGTACTACACTTAAGGTGGTAGAAAATGAAAAACACTTGGGAGTAATTGTGCAGTCAGATATGAAGTTTTCTGAGCAATGCAGACAGGTTGCCAGGACAGGTCATGGGGTTTTCTCAATGATATATAGGAATTTTGCTAGCAGGGAAAAGGAGGTGATGGTCCCTCTGTATAAGGCAATGGTCAGACCACGCCTTGAGTACTGCGTACAGGTCTGGAGGCCTCATTTTAGGAAGGATGTTGATTTGCTTGAGTGTGTACAGAGAAGGGCAACAAGATTGGTGAGGGGAATGAAGGGATCCTCTTACCAAGAGAGGCTAAAGTTCTGCAAATTGCAGTGGCTGGAGACTAGGCACTGGCGCGGTGATCTGATTGAGGTGTATAAGGCCTTGAATGGGTTGAGCACGCTGAATTCTGATGGGATCCTTCCACTTGTTCAGATTACGAACTTAAGGGGGCATAAATAATTCAAATTAAGAAAAGACAGATGTAGAATAGATGTACAGAAATTTGCCTTTAGCCAGAGGGTGGTTTATTTAATTGCTGGAACAAACTTCCATCTGTCATTGTGGAAGTTGATAGGTTGAATAAATTTAAGGAGGAACTGGACAGGCATTTGGAGGGAATGGTGTGATTTTTTTTTTTTTTTTTTTTTTTTGGCTGATGCTGCATAAGCTCATACACTTGCTTTCTTGCATCACATGCCACTACTACTACTACTACATGTTACACACATACAGTAATCACTGCTATATAAAGTGTATTGCAATCACCTATTTAAATTGAGCTATTTAAGTGACCATGCTTTAGGCACCTCTGTAGCCAGGTGAGCAGGAGCAGCAGTGTGTAGCACACGCTTCTTGATTAGACCAGTGTTCGAGCCCGTGACCACCAAAGTACGGAGGATGCGGAATGACCACTGCATATCCCCGGAGCAATATGGCCTTAGTTGCTAATGATCCTAAAAACCAAATAACAAACAAACAACCATGCTTTAAACTTATATGGGCTGTCAGTTCAACAACATCAAGTGGTAGTTCATTTCAATAGTTAATTGCTTTCTTCTTAACTCTTATATACATCTACTCTGATTTGTGTTATCTGAAAAAATATATTTCCAATAATATATTTATTTGAGACTTTTAAAGCATTAAAAACATCAAATAGATTCCCCACATAAATGCCTAGTTTTGAGATTTTGCAACATGCAAAACTAGGCATATTGAAAAAATCACTGATAATAACTTGTCACTGTATCCTTTCCAATAGATTCACATCATTCCGAAATGTTATTTCTATACAAACAAGAGTATAGCCTAATCACTGATTTATACAATGGAATAATTACCTTTTCACTCACAGTGGTAAAATTTCTCTAAATTATAGCTAGAACTGTGCATGCTATTCTGGTAACCTGTCCGCACCACTAAGGGCGTTCATGTTGGTACATGAACCTTCTTAAGAACACTTTCAAGAAAGCTGTCTGTACCTGAATCTTTTAATCTTTTCTTTATATAATCTAGGTACATTATTTAACAAGTATAAAAAAAACAAAACATATACATATAATATTCGGGACATTAACAATGTGATGTATCTTATTAAATTTCAACACGACTAACACATGCTATATAGGCAGCACAACCATAAAATTTGGATCAACCAAAACTGCAAATACTAGGGCTTATTATCATAGAAATAGTCTTCAATCTAAATCTAATTATTCTGCAACTCAACATGTGCAGTCATATAACCATAATCCCCATATAGATTCAGCAATAACCTTAATGAAATGAAATTAAAATTAGGAGACTCCATTGTCAAGGAAACATTTTTTGTAATAAGGATAGGTGGACTAGAATTCAGATTTTAAGGGTGGATAAAGAAAATATTATTATTCATGTGGGGACTAATGATATTAAGCATACACAATCTGACGTGTATGCTTCAGCATGGTCCTATATTTGTTAGACAAATGTAGGACCATGCTGAAGAAATGCCACGAGTTAGGTCACAATGTCGATGTGTCTGCAATTCTGCCCAGGCACGATTGGAGGGATTATATACTGAAAGCCTTCTGGATTAACTCTAGACTTGGACTCTGCAAGGCATTTGGAGGAAATTTCTTATCAACTTGGCTTGCACTTGTAGGTAGACGGAATCTGTTTTGTAGAGACAGGATACATTTAAACAAAGGTGGTGCAAGAGATTTTGCTAGTATTATTGAGGAAACCTTAAAGGTTCAGGGAAACTGCTAGTTTGAGGAGACAAGGGTAATATAGATACACGTTGATCTGATAATAGTGGTCAAAGTAATGCTTGCATATATCTCAAGAGTTCTTGTTTGTTACCACAACAGAACATATTAGCAAGACGTTCCTGAGGGCAGAAATGTTTCAAATGAGTGGTTAGCTAATGCCAGGGAAGCGAGCTTAAATAACTTTAAGAGGTGTGTCAGGGTAGTTAACTATACAAGAACACTAAGTATTATTATAGAATCTGAATGGTGTGAGACAGTTGGAAGAGGTCGTATAATGAGAGTGGGAGTAATCAACAGGCCAAGTTGATTGTGAAGCTTATGATGAGAGCCTCTACATGTAAATAGGATAGGAAAGTAAGCATCAATGTCTTATTATTGGTGATTTTAATTTGCCTCTAATTGACTGGAGCAAATGAGAAGGAAACTCCACATGGGGTACAAAATTTTTAAATTGACTAGATGATTGTTATTTGTATGAACATGTCAGGGAAAGTACTAGGGAAGAGAATATTCTAGACCTCATCATCCCTTATGAACCAGGTGACATAATAGGGCTGACAGTACAGGAACCAGTAGCAGGAAGTGATCATGGAGTTCTATGGTGGATGATGAAGAGAGGGTTAGCAGTAGTTAAAGGCAAAGGAATGAGTTACAATTTCAGGAAAGGAAATTACGACAGCTTAAGGTGCTAACATAGCCTCCATTAACTGGGTAGATATCGCACAGAGAGTGACTACAATTGCATTATGGTATACCTTTAAAACATTAATCATGGAAGCCTTGAATGCATATATACCATTAAAAAAATACTCCACAAGGAGGATTCCAAGTTGGATGAACAAGAAAGTTGCCAGATTACTCGAGCAGAAAAAGATGGAATGAAAAGTTACAGAGCAATAAAAAGTACAGAAGCCTATAACACCTACAAATTGATCTGTAACAGTGCTACAGAAAAGGTTAGGCTGGCAAAGGCAGATTATGAGAAATCGCTGGAAAAGAGTGGGAATAAGGGATTTGCAAAGAAGAGGACAAACCAGATTGGAACCTTATGTAATGGATGTGGGAAGTATTATATGCCTCAGCTTTAGTTGCAGATGAACTCAACAGTTACTTTGCATTGATATTTACAGAAGAAAACCCTTCGTGTCAATGAGAAATTATGGGAGTGAAGTTGAAAAATTGTAATTAATGATGTTGAAATTTCATGTTTATTTAATGAAAAAACTTTCAAGCCTGCAGGCCAGTAAGGCTCCCTATAATCTTAAGGGAAGCAGCAAGTGAGTGCATTGAACCATTGAGGCTAATTATAAAAGCATCACTGGACTTGGGAATGATTCCATTGGATTGGAAAAGTGCCAAAGTATCTCCAATACATAAGTCGGTTCTAAGGGTGAAGTGGGAAATTACTGGCCATTCGGTCTAACTTCAGTAGTAGGGAAAATCACGAAGACGATGATCAAGGGTCATTTAGATAGAAATGGAATTCTGAAGGATACTTAGCTTGGTTTTGTAAAGGGAAAATCATGTTTAACTAATCTAGTGAGGTATTTTGACAGAGTCGCTCAAGAGCTGGATTTAGGGAATAAATCAAGCTCTTGACATTGTTTATTTGGATTTCAGCAAAGCATGTGTTGAGATACAATGGAGAAACATAAGCAGTTACTTTATAAGCTGGAAAACAGGTTGAAATATTTAGATGGATAGCTGGATGGCTTCAGGGCAGGGGAAAAGAGGATTGTGATAAATGATTATTCCTCAGATTGGGTTACGTAAGAATTAGGTTCTCCAGTTATCAGTATTGGGAGCACTGTTGTTTTTGATTTTCTTAAATGACATTGATTAAGGGATAGAGGGCATGATGTCTAAATTTGCAGATGATGTAAAGATTGGTAGAGTAGTTAATGATCACTACCAAGCAGAGCTGCTTCAGAGTGACCCAGATAGACTTCAGGGAAGATTCGAAAAATGGCAGCTATCCTTTAATTCAGTAAAGTGTAAGGTATTACACCTGGGAAACAGTAACTACAAAATAACTTATACACTTGGTGGAGTTGAACTAAAGCCAGTAGTGGAGGAAAGGGCCTTGGGTGTTATGATCCAGTCAGACATGAATTTCTCCAATCATTGTACACCGGTTGCAAGGAAGGCCCATGATGTCCTATCAATGTTTTATCGAACAATTGCTACTAGAGATAAGGACATCATAATGAGCAGCAGCCTGGAAAACAAGATGCAGGGTAGTTCAGAGACTGCTTGGAGTCATTGTGGTACAAGTAAACACATGGGTTGTGTTAGGGTACCTAAGAATAGGAACAGGTGCATGTATACTTGCATGTACACCAATGCTAGGAGTTTGGTAAATAAATTTGATGAATTTCAGGTATTGCTCAAAACATCAAAGGCAGATATTGTTGGAATATCAGAGACGTGTTGTCACACGGATATAAGGAATGTGGAACTGGAATTTGGGGAGTAGAATGTGTACAGAAAGGATAGACAGGATAGGAAGGGAGGAGGGGTTATGCTATTAGTTAAGAAATACATAAAATCGAAGGAAGTGAAGCCAGTGGACATCACTGGACAGTGCAGTGTCGAATCAGTTTGGTGTGCCATAAGCATTGGGAGATCAAAATTGAGAGTAGGAGTGTGCTATAGGCCTAATGACTCTTATGAGTATAATAAGAAACTGTACAGAGAAATAGAGCGGGCCAGTAAATCAGAGTCTTATAACAGGGGATTTAAATTTCCCAGATATTGACTGAAATTTCTGGGCTGGTCACTCACACACTAGCAAGCTTTTGTGGATTTATTGGATGATTGTTTTCTACATCAGCATGTTCGGGAGGCAACTAGAGGGAGTAATACTCTTGATCTGATTATCAGTAGTGATTCTTCACGCATTAAGAATCTGCAGATAAAGGAACCACTAGGTGGCAGTGCTGACAGTGTACTGAAGTGGGATTTACTCAAAGAAGTAACTACCATCAGGGGTAAAGGGAAGGGTTTTTCCTTTTGTAAAGGTGACTACAATGGTCTGAGACAGTATTTAAATTCTATACAGTGAGACCAACTGATGATGTTACCAACAGCAAATTCAAAATGGGAACCATTTAAAGAATTTATCTTGGAAGCTACTAGGCTTTACATACCAACTAAGAAATATTGTTCAAGGTTTAGGCCTAAATGGATGTCAGATGAACAAATGTTTGTTTGTTTGGTTTTTAGGAGCATTAGCAACTAAGGCCATATTGCTCCGGGATGTGCGATGGACATTCTCTGACCTTCCCGCATCCTCCGTATTTGGTGGTGACAGGCTCAAACACCGGTCTAATCAAGAAGGGTGTGCTATGCACTGCTGCTCCTTCCCACCTGGCTACGGAGGCGCAGATGAACAAATGAGACATATGGCAGAGAAGAAAAATGCATGGGATACATATAAATTAATGGGTGACATGGAAGCCTATGATAGATATAAGCTGGTCTGTAACGAAGTCACAAAAGAGATTAGGCAGGCAAAGGCAGATTATGAGAAATCCTAGGCAAAGGATGCAAAGAAAAACAGAAAAGTGTTCTTTACCTATGTAAACTCTAGAAGGAAAGGGATGAATGAAATTGGTCCACTGGATATTGATGGTTCAACTGTTGATGATCCTGCTCAGGTGGCTAACAAACTAAACGAGTATTTTGCATCTACCTTCACACATGAGGAGTTATTCAGTGAGGGGAATGCCAGAGGTTAAGTAAAGTCTGGCCATGAGCTAGATGATTTTGTAATAACTGAGAGGAAAGTGGAGGAAAAATTGTTGAGTATAAACATAAAAAAGCCACCCGGGGTGGATGGGATCTATCCAGTTATATTAAAGGAGGCAGCAAAGGAAGTAAGCAAACCCTTAGCCATAATTATGAGAGCTTCTTTGGACTCAGGGGAGGTACTCATAGACTGGAGATGTGCAAATGTGACCCCAATTCACAAAAGGAGGATCAAGGGCTGACACAAGTAATTATTTACCTGTGAGTTTAACTTTTGTTCCAGAAAAATTAATGGAGGCACTGGTTAAAGAAGCACTGCAGGATCATCTAGACAAGACTTCAGTTATAGCTCGGACACAGCATGGTTTTTTTAAGAGAAAGTCTTGCTTGACCAATTTGATTGGATACTTTGATGCAGTCACAAAAGAACTGGATGCAGGGAATAACTTTGATATTGTATATTTGGATCTTAGATAGGCTTTTGATACTGTTGTATGTGGAAGACTACTGCACAAATTGGAGCAGTGTGGCATTGGAGGCAAATTGCTGCCATGGATAAAGGGATGGTTGAGGGGAGAAGACAGAGAGTGGTAATCAATGGACACTGCTCATCGTGGACTAATGTTATGAGTGAAGTCCCTCAGGGTTCATTTGCTGCTATGGATAAATGGGTGGTTGAGGGGGAGAAGACAGAGAGTGGTAATCAATGGACACTGCTCATCGTGGACTAATGTTATGAATGAAGTCCCTCAGGGTTCTGTGTTTGGTCCATTTTTGTCCATTGTTTTCTGTATTTATAAATGATATTTATGATGGTATATCAAGCTTAATGATGTCCAATTTTTCAGACAATACAAAGGTTGGCATGGTTGCTAAGGACACTACTAACAGTATGCTGCTGCAAAAGGATCTGGAAAGGTTGTGCAGATGGTTTGAGAGGTGGCAAATGAAGTTTAACATTGACAAATGTAAAGTACTACATATGGAAAACAGTAACCCCAGAGCAACGTGTCAACTCTGTGGTACTACACTGACAGTGGTAGAGAATGAAAAGGACCTGGGGGTAATTGTGCAGGCAGATATGAAGTTCTCTGAGCAGTGCAGTTGGGCTGCAAGAGTAGCTCATGGTGTCTTGTCAATGATATACAGGAATTTTTCTAGCAGGAATAAGGAGGTGATTATTCCCTTGTATAAGGCAATGGTCAGGCCACACCTTGAGTACTGTAAACAGGTCTGGAGGCCTCATTTCAAGAAGGATGTAGAGCTGCTGGAACGAGAACAGAGAAGGGCAACAAGATTAGTGAATGGAACAAAGGGTTGCTCTTACGAAGAAAGGCTTAAGTTTTGCAAATTACAGTGTCTGGAAACTAGGCACCGGCGAGGTGATCTGATAGAGGTGTATAAAGTCTTGAATAGTTTGAGCATGCTCAATGCTGATGTGATTCTTCCTCTTGCTCAGAATAATCACCTGAGAGGGCATAAATTCAAATTGAGGAAAGACAGATGTAGGATAGATGTGCGGAAATTTGCCTTTAGCCAGCGGGTAGTTGGTTGGTGGAACAGACTTCCATCCCTTGCTGTGGAAGTTGATAGCCTAAATAAATTTAAGGCTCAGCTGGACAGGTATTTCAAACGAACGGAGGGGTGAAATGGGAGTGGGGTTTTTTTTTTTTTTTTTTTTTTTTTTGGCTGATGCTGCATAAGCTTGCTTTCTTGCATCATATGCCTCTACTAATGCTAATCCCATTATATAAGGCTATTATTAGACCACACTTGGAATACTGTGTTCAAGTATGGAGACCGCACTTAAAGAAAGATTATGTGCTTCCAGAAAGGGTCCAAAGATGGGTAACTCGCCTGGTGAGATCAGCAAAAGGGTGTCCATATGAAGAAAGACTTCGAATACGTGGGTTGCCAAGCTTGGAAACCAAGCACCTTAGCAGAGACTTGATTGGGGTGTTTAAGGCTTTGAGAGGCAAAATTAAAATGAATGAGGACGAAATTTTCATAGTTATATATGATTCTAGAACTAAGGGACATAATTGCAAGTTACGGGAAGATATATATTTAGAGTGGATTGCAGGAAGTTTTGTTTAAGTTACCACCCATGTAGGTAACTTATTGGAATAAGTTACCTACATGGATGGTAGAGGCTGACAGTTTGTGAAAATTCACTGGATTCAACAAGTCAGTGGTCAGCCTATGGGAGGAGGGAAATGCATAGGTTGTCTATTTCCTTTTCTCTTATTAATTTTTTTTTTTAATTTTCTTCTTATTGTTATTTTTTTATTTTATTTATTTTATTTTATTATTTTTATGGCTGGTGCAGCATAAGCCATAGGCTTCTTTGCACCATAGGGTCATTGCTAATACTAATACTAAATTCAAATTACAAACTATTATTACAAGAAGCTTTAGTTACTGAATGGTTCCATCAGAACTTACAAAATGTGATCCTTAATATGAACTACCAGCCAACCTTTCGTCAATATGAATTGTAACACACAAAATTTTCAACACATTCTTTGGCTATGCATCCTGGGAGTTAAGTTTATCTATAAAAACATTCACAACTTCGTTTTTTGAAATAACCAATTGGTGACATTTTAAGAAAGTCTTTCATTAGCACTCTTGGTTACTCAGTTCGCATCACAGGTTTAATGATGTATGATAACCTAAGTAAAGAAAGGTGCACTCCTTTTTCTTTGGGGCATTTTTCACTTAACTTTCTACATTCCATGTCTTTGAACCACATGGATTAAGAGGTGAGTACTGTAAAAAAACATAAGCTCTTACTAAAATTTAATTAATTATGAAAAATAATTGGTCCTATAAGTCCTTTCTATAAATAATTTGCATAATCTTGGATATTATAAATGTAAGCTGCTTCATAACCTATACTTATAGCCTAAATAAGTTTAAGGCTCAGCTGGACAAGTATTTTGAACAAACAGAGGGGTGAAGTGGAAGTGGGTTTTTTTTTTTTTTTTTTTGGCTGATGCTGCATAAGCTTGCTTTCTTGCATCAAATGCCTCTACTAATGCTAATGCTAATGCTTATTTACAAGAATAATTAATATAACATATTTGCAATTCTATCAAATTTGCAGATAGCAAATTTGATAATGTTTAATTTAAATAATAATATTCTTATCAAGTTTTTCTTGAAATTATAACATTTGAGGATTTAACAATTCGTGTTTCAACAAAAAATTATCCCTGACTACCTTTATTTAATGAGGTAAAAGATTTTTTTTTCTTAGGGATGCACTATACAGGGCATCCCTAAGTTAACTTCAATTTAAAATGCCAGTAACTTTTTATTCAGGTGATATATTGACAAATTTCTCTATAACAGAATCCCATGTTCAAGTCTGGGGTTTTATTATGAACCTCTGGAAGTTCATAGTTTTCCCACTAGAGATGCTGTGAGAGTTAAATTCATTATAGTGGAGTACAGTGAATGGTCAAATGCATTCTGCTGTTCTGCATTTGAACAAATATGTTTGGCATCTGTTATTAGTCATCATTTCAAAATGAGATCTGCAAAATAACCACCTAGTGTAACAGCAATAGTTAAGTGGTACACACACACACAGTCCTTAGTCTGCAATTCAGTCTCAGAAAGTCAGCATAACAAACTAGTTTCAAGCTCAGATTTCTAGAACAGCCCACAAGCTGCTGAAGAAGCAACTTAAAGTGAAGCAGTGTAAGATTCAACTTCTGAAGGCTTATTCAGAGTAAAAACAAAGAAGTTTGACTTTTATGAAGAGTGTTACTGTGCATGAAAGAAGATGAAGAATTTCTCAAGAAAAATGTCTTTAGTGAAGTTATATTCCTCTTAAGTGGAAAGGTGAAGCTCAAATTAAGTTTCACTTAATTTGAGAATATAGGGGGCAGAACACTTGTACTGTGCACAACTCTCCTAAGTTGAAAGTTCTTTTGTGGTATAAGGGTTGCTAAGGTTTAAAAGACCATTCTTTGTGGAGCTGATTGCAACAAGAATCCTTTACCTAGACATTACAGACCTTATCCTGGTACCAAAACTGCAGCAAAAACGCCAAGGTAGCAGATTTTTTTCACCCAAACAAAATGGCATTCCGCTAGATTAACACAAATACATGTCATCTTTTCTTAATGACATTCTCTAAGTGGACTGGTCATGACAGACCTGTTGGGTGGCCACCCAAACTTACACCACTTGATTTTCAATTATAGGGATATATCAAGGACAGGTTTATATGTGCCTCCTTCTCTGGCAGAATTCTTAAAGGAAATTTAAGAATTCTGAACATGATACCACATGATACAGAAACTATCATGTGGTAACAAGAATGGATCAAGGTAAGCTGTGTAGAAACATCCTTTGTTGAAGCAGCATTGTGCATATATATAAACAATTATCAAACAAAACTTGCAAGTTGGGCCAATTTGCATAGCAACTAATTTCTCAAAATATATATATGAATTGAGTAAGCATTTCAAATTGAGCTTTAATAGACACACCCTTTGTAATAACGACAGATATTTTAAATATCAAACTGTAACCAAAATAAAAAAATATTACGTACAATGTTAATTAAACTTGATGCTATCCTGTAAATAGTATAAGACTTACTTCAGGAAGAGTAACTGCTGCAGGCAAGGATTTTACAGAAGAAAATACTGCCATGGAATATCCTTCTCTTTTGACATCATCAAATGCATCAAAAATACTTTGTCTGTGTTTATTTTTTTCAATACAGTTATCTGAAAGAGAAGAAAATTTGTTTCATTAATTCAGTATAGTATTACATAAGTAAAACTGCAAATTTAAATAGTTAGATACTTCTTCTGAATAACTTCCGCACATTGTATATGCAAAACCAACTAACTAAATGAGTGTGAAATAGAATAGACCAACCAACCTTTTCCTGTAGTAAGCCACATATTATGTTGAAAACATGTCACAGGCCACCTAAGGACCCTCCGGAAGCTGCTGGAATCAATATTCCCATCCCCCTACAGATCCACACACCTGGTGTTACCAAAAGCCAATGTAGCTGAGTGGCCAAGCGTGAGGGTAAGCATGCATGCTTTGAGTGACTGTAGTTCAAGCCAGCGTGACTACTAAATATGGTGTTGTTTCTTGTATTCTGTCTTGAGAACTCCTCTGACTGTATGATTGTTCCAGAGTATAAACAGAAAATTTATTTATTTACTGTTTTGGTTAAGTATATAAAGGAATTTTATACGAAATGCTCGTAAAGAAATAAATAAAACAATTTTACAATTGTTTTATTTATTTCACATAAATAAAAAAATTAAAAAAAATCACATAAATGGAGAAAGGATGTTTTTTCCCCCCTTTATAATAATAATAAGCTAAACAGGTCCACCCACATAGCTAGATGAAGATAAGAAGCAGAAATACTGAGCGTTCTGCATCGAGTGTGGTGCAGAATAAAGTTACTTGCATTCAGGCCCTAGGCAGAGAGGTGGGTTTGAAAGTCCACAGATCTGCCTAGGGCCTGAATGCAACTGCAAGTTCTTCCTAAAAAACTGTGCTAATGACCACCCATAAAGAAAGAAAAGACCAAAGCATAAAGTGAAGCATCAAAATGAATGCATTCATTGTGCAAACATACTACAAGGTAACGAAGCTAGAGATTGACATGACAACATACAGGATACGACTACACACCAAGAGGCTGGAACAGTTCCCTAATTTCAGGTCACTGAAAAGCAAATAGCAGACCACAGAATGACCACTGTTATAAAGAACCTGACAGCTCCTGCAATCTTGGAAAAAATCAAGCAGAATGTGAATGATCAACTGCAAAGAACAAAGAATGCAAACACAACCGAACCAGAACTGGAGGAGGAACACCAATTACAAGAACTACAACCCAGAGCAACAAAAGTGAAAACAGATGAGGTAATAAAATCCAGAACACAAGTGGAAGAAGGTCCGAGTAGAATTCAAGGACATAGACTCCACAATGGTCCACACCTTACCAAAGCAGAGACCCAACCGAATCCTGTGGAGTCACAGACCACCTCAATTGGCAAATAATACCAGAATAGTTCAACCACAATAAAATAACACTAGATACCATCTAAATGGAACAGGTTGATGGTCTCAGGATTCGTATTAAATATATAATAATGCAGTATTGCTGAGAAAACAGATAAAATAAAACAGGTTTGAAGTAAAAATTATCTTTAATAAACTTGGAACAAGTTAAAATAAAAAGAAGATAAGATAAAAGTAATAAATCACAATAGCTTTCGGACGGAGGATGCCCTTCTTCAGTTGTAAATGTTATTACAAAAAGTACAGAATGCCATGTGCTCAGCTATGGTGGTCATGCGAGGTGAAAACTGGGTGATACAGGTGCAGGCAACAATTAGTTGTTGGAAGTAGAGGCTTGTGGTTGTAGCTGCAATGCTTGGCTTTGCTGCATGTGCCAACGAGTGTCATTTTGGAGGATGGTTGCCTCACTGATGGGATGGATGTGACCTGTCCTAGTCGAGCACATGACATTCTGCACTTTTTGTGATAATGTTTATAACTGAAAAGGGGTGTACTCTGTCCAAAAGCTACTGTGATTTATTATTTTTATCTTCTTTTTATTTTAACTTGTTCCAAGTTTATTAAAAAAAATTTTTACTTCAAACCTGTTTTATTTTATCCATTTTCTCAGTGTTATTGCATTATTATATATTTAGATACCATCTGCATAGCAGTTTACTGAGCCACTATAGCAACCATTAGGATTAAAAGAAGAGAAACCAGAGACCAACAAGACACAAAGACAAGAAACAACCAGCAATGGAAAGGAGGCTGCAGCACAAGATAGAGGAGCTAAGAGAAGTGAAGACAGGCAAACTGACTAAGTACCAACAGGATAACAGAAGTAAGAAGCTGATCAGAAAAGTGAAGACCATCCTAAAGAAAGAAAACATCCGCAGCAAACAGAAGGCCCATAATCAGAGAATCAAGGAATACCTGGACACCCTCAAGCAAAACCTTCTTGCACTGCTTAAGGGACGTCGGCAGTGTAAGGAGCATGCTCAGAGGAAATCAGACAACTGAATATTTGAAGAAAACCAGAGAACCTTCTATAGGAATATTAGACAAAAGGAGGAGGGGACTGGACTCCCTGACCAGAAGGCACTCTCAAGTTTTCAGGTAACCTATGGAGCGACAAATTAACCATAATGGCCTTGCCCCTGGATAGACCTAGAAGGGAAGAAAACCAAGGACATACAAGAGGCAAAATGGGAGATTTGGGAGGAAGAGGTACAATAGTCGATCAGGAAGTCCCAAAATTGGCAAAGCTCAGGAAAAAACATCCACAAACTTCTGGTACAAGATGTTCAGCTGGACACAAAGGCATGCTGATACAATCCCAGAATCTCTGACTCAAGGAATCACCTACTTGAAGGCTAAGGACAAAGACACCATAAACCTGACAAAGTACAGACCAAACCTGTCTCCCAATGTACAAGATCCTGATTAGTTGCAAAACTAAAAAGATACCAGACCACTTGGAAAGCCAGAACATAATGGCTGAGCAGCAGAAGGGATATAAGAAGATGAGCAAAGGATAGAAGAGGCAATCGACCACTTACTCTACAGTTATGAAGCAAGCCTACAACCTGTACATGGTCTGCATCATCTACTGCAAAGCCTTCAACTCCGGAAATCCTGAAATTCTGAAATTGTTTGTTTGTTAGGAGCATTAGCAACTAAGGCCATATTGCTCTAGGGATATACGGTGGTCATTCTCTGACCTATCCGCATCCTCCGTATTTGGTGGTCACGGGCTCGAATCACGGTCTAATCAAGAAGTGTGTGCTATGCACTGCTGCTCCTACCCACCTGGCTACGGAGGCACCTCTTCAACTCCAGGTTCCATAGCTGGCTGATAGAGACACCGAAGATCTATAAAGTCAACTTGACATGGATACACTTCCTAGAAGCAATCATGGTGAAATGAAGGACTGATATCAAGGTTGAGAACATCACAACCAGACCAACTGCCATCAGAATAGTAATCCTCCAGGGAGTTGCCCTGAGCACACTGGTTCTGTCTAGCTCTTGACTCACTGCCACCACACACAATAACAGCAAGTATTGATATATCCTAAAAAAGGGTGAAAGAATTTATACTCCCTCTCTCACCTGATGTACCTGGATGATATCAAATTCTATGCCAAACCAAGAATCAACTCCAACAGCTACTCTGGATCACCAAAGAGTTCAGCACTGACATCAGGATGTCATTTGGCCTAGACAAATGCAAGGCCCATGGATTCCACCAGGGAAATCCAGTGAATCAAAACTATCAGCTGGCTGAAGATCAATAAAGTGATTGAAGCCATGAGAGAGAGGAGAGATACACAAATATTTACTTTGTAGATCTTCAGTGTCTCTGTCAGCCAGCTATGGGGCACAGACATGAAAACCTTGTGATAGTCAATGTAGGCCATGTATACAGATTATGGTGATTTTCTTGCAGGTTTATTATTATTATATTAAAATAAACCCATTTTCTCCTTTATGGGAATTTTTTCGTGCCACGATGGGTACTGGTGCCAAGTGCATGGTGTGGTCGGTTGTATCTGGCAACTGTTATTATTGTCATTATTATTTTTGGCAGAGGAACACTTACTATCTTACAGGTATTCAAGAATGCAGCTTTATGGAGTTCCATACAAGAGTTTTCTGGGAGGAATATTGTTGCTAGGTTCTTATGGAGGCCTCTTTGGCACCATGCCAGTGGTTAACACAGTGATCGAGATGGTCATTACTTGTTCCATATGCCACCTATCTTTGACTTCCTGTCCTAGGTCTGGGAAATTCCTGATCTTTTCCTCATATGTTTTCTGGAGGTAGCCGCTATGTTGATCAGGTAGGCAGCCATTTCCTTCTCGTTGATGAGGGTTATGTCTGGTCTGTTGTGAGGAACTGTCTTGATCATTATTATAGCACAGCCCCAGTATAGTCTGTGAGTAGAAGTCTCTAGAACAGCCTGAAGTCCCACTTGTAATACAGTAAACCAGTGATACTTAAAGTGTGGTCCACAGACTAATGCCGGTCCTTTGTTACCGGTCCACAACAAATTGTAAATTGGTCGCAGATGTTACCAATCCCCAACGATTCATCCATTACCAGTCCGCAAGATTTGTATTTTACAAATGTACCAGTCTGCGAGGGACTGGATGGATCTTTGATCAGCTAGAATATTTTCGCTAGCTTCTGGTGTATTATCCTGGCCAACTGGTCATGTCTGTGAGTGTACCCACATCCCTGATCACCCTGCATACTGCAGCAATGTGATGGATTGTTTCTGGGGTGAGGTGGCATCGATGACGTGTCATCTGTTACTCCGGGGAACCTTGGCAATGTATTTCCTGTAGTCCCTAGTATTGATTACATGATCTTCGATGGCAAGCATGAATTCTTTGATCACAAGGAAGAACCTTCTTCTTGTCAGCCAAGATTTGGAAGCCACATTATCTATGTAGCCTTGATGGAGTTCATCGTAGTGTCTGCCATGGAGTGTCTTCTTCGCCTATCTTTCTGTCTTTGCTTCTGGTCTTATCCTGGTCAATTTTATAATCTACTTCAGCTAGGTGTTGGTGCAATCTATAATCCCAAAGGAGTACATTAGTATTAGTATTAGTAATGACCGCATGGTGCAAGAAAGCCTATGGCTTTTGCTGCACCAGCCAAAAAAAAAAAAAAAAAAAACCGAATAAAACAATGATTAAAAAAAAATAATAAAATGAATAATAATAATTAATAAAAGAAAAGGAAATTAAACCTATCATCCTATGCGCTTCCCTGACCCGAAGGTACTATCCAGATGACCTTTGAATTTCCCCAAACTGTAAGCCTCTACCACCCATGTAAGTAACTTATTCCAGTAATTTATAACTCGCTGGATAAAATAAAACTTCCTGCAGTCCAATCTAAACATTTCCCCCCATAACTTGAATTTATGTCCCCTAGTTCTAGCATCATTTATAATCTTGAAAATTTCGTCCTCATTCATTTTACTGATGCCTCTCACAGCCTTAAACACCTCAATCAAATCTCCTCTAAGGTGTCTAGTTTCCAAACTCTGCAACCCACATATCTGAAGTCTTTCTTCATAAGGACGTCCATTTGCCGATCTCACCAGGCGAGTTACCAATCTTTGCACCCTTTCAAGAAGCTCGATATCTTTCTTTAGGTGCGGCCTCCATACTTGAACAGTGTGGTCTAACAAAAGCCTTATATAATGGCATTATCACATCCCTATCTCTACTAGCAAAAGTTTGATAGATCATCGATAGGACACCATGGGCCTTCCTTGCCACCTGTTTACAATGCTCAGAGAATTTCATGTCTGACCGTATCATAACACCCAAGTCCCTTTCCTCCAGTACTGGGTTTAGTTAAATTCCACCAAGTGAATAAGTTATTTTGGGATTACTGTTTCCCAGGTGTAATACCTTACACTTTGTTGGATTAAAGCATAGCTGCCATTTTTCTGACCATTCCTGAAGTCTATCTAGGTCTCTCTGAAGAAGCTCAGCTTGACAGTGTTCATTAACTACTCTACCAATTTTAACATCATCTGCAAATTTAGACATCACACCCTCTATCCCTTCATCGATGTCGTTTATGAAAAATAAAAACAACAGTGGTCCTTATACTGATCCTTGGGGAACCCCACTTCTTACATCAACCCAATCTGAGGAACAGCCATTTATCACAACCCTCTGCCTCCTGCCCTGAACCCATCCTGCTATCCATCCAAGGATTTTCCCAGTGATTCCAACCTGTTCCAGCTTATAAAGCAACCACTCATGTGGGACTGAGTCAAAAGCTTTGCTAAAATCTAAATAAACAATGTCGAAAATATTCCCTAAATCCAGCTCATGACCCTTTCAAAATAGTGAACCAGATTTGTTAAACATGATTTTCCCTTTACAAAACCATGCTGAGTATCCTTAAGAATGTCAATTCAATCTAAATGATTCTGAAATACACCCTTGAGCATTGCCTCATTGATTTTCCCTACTACTGAAGTCAGACTGACAGGTCGATAATTTCCCACTTCACTCTTAGAGCCACCTTTATGTATGGGAGATACATTGGCACTTTTTCAATCTAAGGGAATCTCCCCAGAGTTTAGTGATGCTTGCATAATTAGCCTCAATGGTTCAATGCACTCACTTGCCGCCTCCCTTAAGATTTTAGGGTATATTCCATCAACTCCAGGAACCTTACTGGCCTGTAGGCTCAAAAGTTTTTTCATTAAATAATCTTGCGAAATTTCAATATCATTAATTACATATTTTTCAACTTCGCTCCCACAATTTCCCATTGCCACAAAAGGTTTTTCATTTGTAAATATCGATGCAAAATAACTGCTGAGTTCGTTTGCAACGGCAGCTGGTGTATTTAATACTATCCCCTTTCCCTTACGTAAAGATCCGATCTGGTTTGTCCTGCTCTTCTTGGCATTTATATATGTAAAGAATTCCTTATCCCCCCTCTTTGCTCTGTTTGCTAGTGATTTCTCATAAACTGCCTTTGCCTGTCGAACCTTTTCTGTGGCTGTATTACAGATCATCTTGTAGTTGTTATAGGCTTCAGTACTTTTTATTGCTCTGTAACCTTTCCATGCCACTTTTTTCTGCTCAAGTAACGTGACAACTTCACTATTCATCCAACTTGGAACCCTCCTCATGGAGTATTTTTTTAAAGGTAAATACGCATTCAAGGCATCTGTGATTAATGTTTTAAAAGCATATCACACTTCTAATGTATTCATTCTCTGTGCGATATCTACCCAGTTAATAGAGGCCATGTAGTACCTTAAGGAATTGTAATTTCCTTTTCTGAAATTAAAACTTTCTTTGCCTTTTACTGCTGCTAACTCTCTCATCATCATCCACTGTAGAACTCCGTGATCACTTCCTGCTACTGGTTCCTCTACTGTCAGCCCTGTTATGTCATCTGATTCATGGGTGATGATGAGGTCTAGGATATTCTTTTCTCTAGTACTTCCCTGACATGTTGATACAAATAACAGTCATCTAGTTGATTTAAAAATTTTGTTCCCCATGTCAAGTTTCCTTCCCAATTACTCCAATCAATTAGAGGCAAATTGAAATCACCCATAATAAGACATTCACGTTACTTGCCCATTCCATTTACATGTAGAGGCTTTCGTCATAGTCTTCACAATCACCTGGTCTGTAGATTACTCCGACTCGCATTATACCTTTGTTTCCAACTATCTCACACCATACAAATTCTCTACTAGCATGTGAAACGTCTGAATCCGGGAAAGCTATCGTCGCACTCAGGCTGCTTCTGATAAGTAGCATTACCCCACCACCCCTTCTATCTACCCTATCCTTTCTAAATACATTATACAAGCCATACTGAAACTCATCATCCCCAATTTCCGGGTGGCACCACATCTCCGTAAGCCCTATTATGTCTGCGTTACTTGTTTTAACCGGCAGTTCGAATTCGCTCATTTTGTTGATGACACTTGTAACATTACTATATAAACAATTAAGACTTACTGTTCTTGTATATTTAACAACCCTAACACAACCCTTGGAGTTTTTTAGGCTCTCTTCCCTGGCATTAGCTACCTGCTCACTTGAAACGTTTCTGCCCCCAGAACATCTAGATAATATATCCAGTTGGGGTAACAGATAAGAACTCTTGAGGTATGTGCAAGAGTTACTTTGATCAATATTATCTGATAAACGCGTGTCAGTATTACCCACATCCCCCCCCCCCCAACTAGCAGTTTCTCCTGAACCTTTAAGGTATCTTCAATAATACTGGCAAAAACTTTTGCACCACCTTTGTTTAAGTGTATCCCGTCTCTACAAAACAAATTCCTTCTACCTTCAAGTGTGGGCTATGCTGATAGAAATTTCCCCCCTAAAGCCTTGCAGAGTCCTTCAAGTCTTGAGTTAATCCACAAGGCTTTTAACATATAATCCCTCCTATCGTGTCTTGGCAGAATTGCAGACACGTAGACATTGTGGCCTAGCTCGCGGCATTTCCTCAGCATGGTCCTGTATTTTTCCAACAAATCATCAGATCGAGTTCATTTAATGTCATTAGTCCCCACATGAATATAATATTCTCTTCACCCCCTTAAAATCTGACAATCTGTTGGTGACATCATTAATAGTTGCTCCCGGCAGACATACCCTGGTTCTACTCCACCTATCCTTACTACAAAAAATATTCCCCGTTTCCCTGACAGTGGAGTCTCCTAAAAAAACAATGTCCTTTTTAACCAGAGTAGTTTGCACTTGGTTGTTCTGTTTTGTGGACCGAATCGGGTGTGCATCCCTTGGTAGATTGCTGGAGTCTTGAGTCCCTGACAAGCTCCCAGATGCATTATTCTCGAGGGCAAACACCCATTTTTTCAGGGACTCAAATTGTTCCATCAGTGCACCAAATTGTAATTTAAGATCGGTGCACTCTTTACATCGATCACAAAGAAAAGAATCCCCAGGTGAGCTGTGATTAGTCACCAGGTTGACCTTGGAAAACATTCCACAGGTTCTGCAACGGATTAAATCATGACTCACTCGTAAATCACCATTGGCTATTTCCGTGTGAGTCACGATACCCTGTGACGTGTTTAAGGCAGATCTCGTAACTACCATTATAAAATTAGCTAATATCAATGAAAATTAACTTACCTATAACAAAATAATCCAACAATATCTAAATAAATCAAATATTTAAAAGCACTAATCAACAGTAATCCAATTCACTTAACTGAGGAGCCCTGACGAAGCGTGTCCGCTCACCTCAAATGCCAACACTCAAATAGTACTGGAACTGCAAAGTTGTTTATGGCTGTGACCATGTTCCCCCATTCAACTTTGATTTTAGCAGGCTTGTCAGTCTCTGCTGGTATTTCTGAGTCAGGAGGGCCTTGATTCCCTTGTGTTCTAACTGGTGGACCTGCATCATCCCTAAATATCTGTATGTCTCTCCCTCTGTCATGGCTTCAATCTCTTCACTGATCTTCAGCTGGTAGTTTTTCCCGACTAAAACTTGAAGATCCTTGATGTAATCCAGAAGTCTTCAAATTGTCTAGACCAAACTGCATTCTAATGTCGGTCCTGAACTCTTCGGTGATCCATAGTAGCTGTTGGATTTGATTCTCAGTTGCAGCATAGAGTTTGATGTCATCTACATACATCAGGTCAGAGAGAGTGTACAGGTTCTTCTTCCCTTCTTTTAGGGTATATCCGTAATATACTTGCTGATATTTAGCATATATCCATAATATACTTGCTGATATTTAGCATGGTGGACAGTGGGTTGAGTGTCAGACAAAACCATAGTGGGCTCAGGGCACTAATGGGTGTTGACCTGGTTGTGGTTTTTAGGCAAAGGTGAAACCAAGTAAGTACCAGCAAGGTGATGCTGTCAGTTTTTTGGGATGGTTATGTAGATTACTGTGAGGGCAAAGTATTATTCCCGCCTCCTCACAAACTATGTGCTGCTTTAAAAGAAAAAAGACAGAGAAAGCTGTCAAAAGGTGTACACCCCTGTGCATTCCTCACATCCCCGACCTTGCACCCCTGGATTTCTTCCTCTTTCCTGCCCTGAAATCCTTTCTTTGTGAAAAACACTTGGTCGCTGATAATGTGATTTCTGCTGCCAAGACACAGTTTGAAGAGCAGTCACAGGACTTCTACAAAACTGGGTTGCAGAAGCATATTAAGAGGTGGTAAAGATATATCATTTTGTCTGGTGACTATGTTAAAAAAGTGTAATAGATGGTTTTTGTTTCAACCTTTTATCACCACTACTGTGTGAATACAAATCTTTTTTGACTCCCCCATATCAAAATTTGCTTTCATAATTTGGCTATTCTGGAAAAATTGCATAATGCAATTTTATTATCAGTTCTGCTTTTATGAAGTGATCTTTGCTAACTGATCACACTGCAGCACAATATTTAATTCATCAAAACACACAATTGGCATTTATATAAAACAGACTAAGTTCTTTTTATATGAGCATATTAGATTCATAATTACAGCCTCTGTCCCAAGGGTTCCGGAACTGTTCTTATAAAGAAGTCATGGAAGACAGTTACAATTGGATGGCACTTTTCTAATTTGAGAAGTGTCACCAATTTGAATAATCTCTATGTGCAATGAATGTTCTTGCCTTCTGTTATCAAAGTGGCTGGAAGTTGAAACTTTTCATTTTCATTAATGATAAAACTGACATTTTTGCTATTTTGCCATTTTTGTTAACATTCACATTTTTTATTCATTCATTTCTTTAATATGAAGAATATCCTCAATGTCTGAAGGGAGATGACAGAGACCCCCCCCCCCACAATGAGTCATACCAGAAGCATCAAGTTTCACCTCCAGAAGTAATGGAAGCAATGAATGTGCTGTAAACTAATATCACAAATTTTTTTTTTTCCCGAATTCTCAGTGACAGCTGCTACCTTCATTCAACTCAACAACTAGCATTCTACTATTGCTAAGAAATCGTGTTGCCATGTTAAAAATCCTAAGACTCTATCAATGTTTTCTTTCAATCATATAGTGACCCTCCATCCAGCATGAAACAACCAGACAAAAATGTGACAATGTGAACAATATAAGAAGCTTTTAACAAGTTATGTGTCTCTGTAACACTTTTCTCCAGTTATAAACCAACTTGTAATGTTATCTCACTGCTTATTCATCTCTGTGCAACATCAAACTAATATTGACGAAAACAAGCTGGCATTAACATGTCGACAGGAGAGAAAATTAGGTCTGCTTTATGCAGACCTAAAGAAAACCATAAATAGCTATGGATTAAAAATAATAATAAATTATCAATCCTGAGATACATCCTATATAATTAAGCTGCTGCTGCTATATTAAATTAAAAATAAAAATAAGTAATTTCAGTAAAAGATAAAAAAAGAAGTTGACAATCTCCCGTGGCATGTCACGGGAGATTGTCAACTCCCGTGACATGCCGTATTATGATAGAGTCATAATCCAAAATATCTGAGAGACTGAATTTCTAAAAGATTACGAAAATGACAAAACTGATCAGAAAAATTTTTCTGATCATTTTTGTCTTAATCAAAGTCTCAATTAGCTTACACCTTGTTATTGTCCAGAATATTTGCTTCTTATCTTCTTAAATTAAATTATTATTATTTTTTTTTATCTCGTGTTTGGGGCGTGTATATTTTGTACATAATAACACCTAGTTGCTATTGTATTCTATGGTGGAAACATACCTTTGAATGCAATTTGCAGAATGCTTATACACGAATAATGAACACTATAACTTTATCCAATGGGTGTCTTCCATTTTTATTTATTTATTTTTATTTTAGTGGTAGGATAATGGCTCATTTTTCACTCATTTAAACCACAATGCCAGTTTAAATTATATCTCCTTTTTGGCTTTCATTTAAGGATACTTTTGCATTACTTTTATTTTATACAAAAATTCAAATATT
Organism: Mastigoproctus giganteus; assembly: GCF_048544385.1. Lineage (NCBI taxonomy): Eukaryota > Metazoa > Arthropoda > Arachnida > Uropygi > Thelyphonidae > Mastigoproctus > Mastigoproctus giganteus. The sequence continues at coordinate 90,283,171 of NC_143582.1, read as the reverse complement.
TTAATCTGTATACGTTTTCCTCCCACACACACATTTTTGACCTCCTCAGGTCGCTACTATCCACATCCTTAATTAGTTTACTTTCTCCTACGTGGTTCTTTTGACTCATTCCCGTCATATTATTAATTTCTTTCATATTAGGCAAGTTCGTGTCTATAACCATTCAGTTCATATTTTCTTTAGTTTTAATTATCCATTTCACTGTCTTATTTGCACATACTATTTACTGCATTCTATATAATTTCTCTTTATTTTTCATTTGCTTTGGTCTCAGTAGTGTGTACATCTGCCACATTCAACTTACTATTTTCACTTCCATGTGCTTCTTACCACCATTTCTTCCACTGGCTGTTTACTATTCTAGGCTCAATCTTACATTTATAGTTCTTCATTTTAATTTAGTTTCGTGACGAGTCTCACCACGACATCCATTTCAGTCTCCACAGGCGATTCATACACGATAGATTTGACGGCCCCCACAGAAAGAAATCAAGGCTCGATAAATCAGGTGAGCGTGGGGGCCAGGCAACGGGTCCACCACGGCCAATCCATCGACGCCCAAAACGCCTGCAAATGGTCACAAACACACCTTCCATAATGGGCAGGCGCCCCGTCATGTTGAAACCAAATGTTGCATCTCACATTTGCTGGAACATCGTCAAGTAACTCTGGTAGAACTTGTTCAAGAAAGATCCGATATTTAGTGGAGTTCATGCGGGATGGTAACAGGTATGGGCCGACTAAGCAGTCACCGACCATACCTGCCCACACATTTATTGCAAAGCGATGTTCTGCCATATGGGGGCGCACACCGTGTGGGCCCTCTGCTAATCCATACACTAGGTGCATGTCTGCCAGCTCACAGTTTGTATATCAATACAGGCTCTTCATGCCGCAACTACTGCTTGAATGAGTAAACCAGAAATTTTCCCTCTCACGAACTGATTAACAGCGTCGTGTACTGACTTACGGTGATGTTTCTGGTTATGGGTTCCCATGCGATTCACATTCCTTTAGATGTTACCTACCTCCCCTAAACGTTTGTACTAATATTTTTGAGACACCAATGAGCCGAAACATTATAACCAGCGAGTCATTATGCAAATCGAAGCAACTGCAAGTGAACTATGGAACATGCGCAGGTCAGGACATAGTATAAAATACGCCTGATATTGAGCTCTGTTAATCAATGTTACTCTTGTTCTTCAGATGGGAAAGGCAGCGGAATTAAGCAAGTTTGACAAGGTCCAAATTGTAATGGCCAGACGACTGGGTCAGAACATATCCGAAACGGCATGGTTGGTAGGATGCTCACGGTCAGCCTTGGTTAGTACCTACCGAAAGTGGTCCAAGGAGGGCAGAACCGCCGGCGAGGTGTTGGACAACCACAGCTCATCGATGCTCAAGGTGAGCAAAGGCTCTCTCCCGGATGGTATGTGACAACAGAAGGACTAGTGCATCGCAACTCGCCAGTAATTGGAATGCTGGTGATGGGAGTAATGTGTCACAACACACAGTACATCGAACCCTGCTGAAAATGGGGCTGCGTAGCTGCTCCGTGTGAAGTGATGCTACTGCTCCTGGAGAAGTGATGGCACCTGGATGCACCGTGGGACGAAAACAAGCCAGTGGCGATGGTGTCATGCTTTGGGCAATGTTCTGCTGGATTACCCTGGGTCCATCCATGTGCCAGGCACTCTGACATCTACCACCTACCTAAACATCATTGCTGACCAGGTACACCCTTTCATAGCAACGGTCTTCCCCTCTGGCAGTGCCGTCTTTCAGCAGGATAATGCACCGTGCCACACCACCTGGATTGTTTGAGCCTGGTTCGTGGAACATGAGGAAGACTTCCAGGTATTGCCCTGACCTTCAAATTTCCCAGACATCAATACCATCAAGCATCTCTGGTTTGTGTTGGAACAGCAACTCCGATCTGCGACGTCTCAACAATGGGAGACCTTACAGGAGTTAAAGGATCTGCTGGTCACGTGCTGGTACCAGATACTACAAGATACATTTAGAAATCTTGTAGAGTCCATGCCTCACTGGGTACAAGCTGTTTTGGCTGCACGCGAAGGACCAACATCATATTAGGTAGATGGTCAAAATTTATTTCGCTCATTGGTGTGCATATATATATATATCAATTGGTAACGGCAATCTTATACACACTAAGCATACTTTAGGCAGATTTGCTGAAGTACTGGATGAATGGGATGAACCTAATATAAATATAAAACGCATACATGATATAGTATTTGGACTCAAGCATAGCAAGCTTAAAGCCTTAGAAAAAATTAACCTGACATATCTACACCGTAACCAGCATCTAGACCACTTACTTAAGGATATCTTTAATTATAGGCTGGATAATAAACCTGTTATCGATAACATCTATATTAATATTAAATTCAGCAATATTATATTTGACAGCTTTTTGTTCAAGGATATCTTAAATAAACATATTAAGGATTTTCCACTCAAAAATAAGAATATAGTAACTAGGTTCAGTTACAATAAGCCTTTTGGACTTACGGCGTGTAACTATAAACAGCTAGCATGCAACTTAGATAACTTCTACAAGGACGCTATCTGCCACTGCCACTTGCCACAATACCATGATTATGTAGATATTCATCATAAGCATGTAATTACTGGTGATCTTAACTTGATTCCGCACCAGGAACTGAGAACAGTACTTTCCCATGGTTTTAAATACAGACCTAATACTAGTCCTAATGCCAACTATATTACTAAACAATTACACTCTGACCTTATGCAATTTTGTCTTAAACTTGCATATAAGTATAATTTACCACTAGAGGCCTTCTATAATTGGCTGGTACTTACCATCAGCGAACTTAATCAACATATATGTAGGAAGATTTTACATAGGAAGCAACATACCTATAGAGATAGCAAAAGATATAACATGCAGTTAATCAAACGACAATTAAAGGATTTACAGGATGTATTTATCATAACTACTATAGATAAGGCCGCCAATAATTATAGCTTCATCTGCAAAAAATTCTACGCATCACTGTTATACAATGAACTACATAGCAGTGCTACATACACTATTATATGGTACTATTACTAAGCCTTGGTACTATTACCTTGGTATATTACCAAGAAGAATATATTACCTTGGTATATTACCAAGAATAGCCTTGGTACTATTACCAAGAAGATACTAGCTATACAAAAAAAAGTTAAAACTTAATAACTACAACACTAATTTTCCTTTTTTGTATGGTATACCCAAGTTTCATAAATCGCCTATCAGTTTCAGATTTATAACCTCATGTAGAAATAGCTACTCAAAGGTCCCGCATTATAAGCTTGTAGAACTGCTTAGGATTATCTTCAATGCTATAAATTTCACTAGAATTATTAGTAATAATAGACCTATTTTAACCTTTATAAAGAACAATAAGCATAACATCAAACACATAAATACATATGATTTCAAAAACTTATTCACTAGCATCCCGCATGATAGTTTAAAATTGGTTTTAAATAATTATTTCACAGAATATAGCGAAATTTTACCCTGCCAACGTAATTACTGGGATAACCTACTCAACTTATGTATTTCCAACAGCTATATTTATAATGGTAGCAATATTTTCATACAACATACTGGCATAGCTATGGGGGCAAGTAGCTCGTGTCTTATGGCCAATCTATATCTACACCATTTTGAAAATAACTTCAATAAAGATATTAATATGTTCAGATATATAGATGACTTAATTGTGTTCAACTATACTAACTTTCATACAGAAGCAGTTAAGCACTACCCGCACGATTTGGTTCTAGAGGTCACTAACAAGTATGACTCTGGTAAAGCTGCATATCTGGATATAGACATTCATATTAAGAATAATAACCTAACTACCAAGGTATTTGACAAACGCAAAGAATTTAATTTCAAAACTATAGACCTAACCAGTTGGGGTACAAATATCTCAATACGTATCCTTAAAAACATAATAGTGACACAAGGTATCAGAAGATTATATATCCGTAATAATAAAAGTGATGTTATAGACGCACTGATAGATCTTAAGCACAATTTATTAGATAACGGTTTCCCACATAATTTCATTATGAAACATATTAGTACTGCCTTGTCAATAGCACAAAAACAATACCACGATGATCTAAACCAGTTGGATACCATGGAAGCTATTAGGCATAATTAAAATTGAATTACACGTAAGGGGTATAGTTTCTCTGTTTAAAGGAATTATTTTCTGGTATAATTTCTTGTTTTTTAAAAGAAGTATCGATTTTTATACATCAGTATCTATGGAGTGAGTTGTTTACTAATTAGCCCTTGTATATATGTACATACTAGGTACTGCTGCATAAACACGCAATATATAGCTTACGCCTTAGAAAAGTGGTACCTATATGTGTTTTTACAGTAGGAATTAATTCATTTTTTACTAAGAAGTCTCTTAGGCATCTGAGAATTATTGGTTTTGTTTTCTCTACTACAGAGGGCGCTTTCATACTTATAGGTCATCCCTAACTTGGCTATTATTGGACAAATCTTAGGTGACGCAGCATACACGGCAGTTATAAACGTCTTGTGCGTTTGCTGCAGGCGTTTAGTTTTTTTCCCGCCTTTGGCTTACGGTAATGTAATGTAGATTCTTTGACGGGAACATACCGGTTCTACGGTATTCCCTCCTTTGTTGTTTAAGGGCATTCCCTCCTGTGTTTTCTAAAGCTTTATATAAGGTTAGCCACTACCTAATTTTTGACGTTAGATTTATAGTAAATTTTCTTAGGAATTAGCCATTCCGTTCTTTCCTGTTGCTTTTCGCATTCTATTGATATATTTTACCGGCTCTTACTACTTAACCAGGATCCCTACTATTAGGGACGGGACTTTACACTCCCGGTTAATCCGATGTAATATCGATAAATTGCTTTTTCTTTTCTGTTTCACTTTTATCTATCCTCTTGCCTTAATTTTTCATATCTCACGAACTATTAGAGTAATTCGAGGGGGAGTAAGGTACTATTACTTTAACTACTCTGCTTTCCGTTCGCCTTTAGTTAGCTTATTTAGCCATTTTTCTGCAAATTGTTCAGCAAATATTAATAATTTCTCAGTTGTGCTTATAATGTTGCTGCTATCGGTCGGGCTAAATATCATCCAGCCTGTATTCTTACAAATTTTGGTTAGACATTTCCCCTTTTTGGACGGCTAGATTTATACTTAATTATAGTCTGCACTATAACCTAATTTTAAATTAGTGGAATTATTCATTATTATGGATATTGGATTTGGTATACAGGCAGATGATAACAGAAACCGATGGCTTAGTCTAACATGGGTTTTTATTTTGTAGGGGTTTAGCCCTCGACAAAGTCTCTTGCAAAATGGGTTCCCATGTAAGGCTTATTATGTTAATTAACCTAATATTTTATATTTTTCATGTAATTTTTCATGTATACTGGAGGTACGGTTGGCCTGTGGTTACATCGATTTTCAAACTATGGATTTACTTACATTACACTATAACTTATATAATTTGGACATACCTAACGTCCGATGTAATGTTCTATCATTTGATGGCATTAATCGGTTAGTTCTATATATAACACTTAATAAGTTTATATATTGGTAACACTTAACAATTTTTTTATATATATTTTACAATTTAACTCTGGAATATTTGGATGCTATATATATATATATATATATATATATATATAGGTTAATTGAAAAAATTGCTTTGATTTGGTCAATTTAATCTATTTTCTGGTATTTATTTATTATCTATATAGGTATTTAGGTGTATAGAGAACAGGAAAACCAGTTAGCATGTGTAGTCTAACTTCTTCCTGTACATTTTTTTTTTTTTTTATGAAAACCCCAAACACGAACGGTATCAAAACCTATAGTACTTAGTACCGTGCATGGGCTGAAGGAGAAGTATGGGGGGGGGGGATGCCGGAAACTTTGCTTTAGAGACTAAACATGGGTTTCACCACTTCAAGCCTCCAATAAGCAAAGTGGTGGTATTTCACCGGTTGATGAAAGTCATCTACCATATAATGGTAATAATAATAATAATAATAAATGAAGTTAATATTATATACATTTCAAACAAACATTAAATAAATAAACATCATTTCAATGTCAACTAACATTCTTTTACCTGGTGCATCTACCCACTACTTCATCTGGGGCTTTGAGCGATCTATAGCCAGATTAAAGGAATGTCTCATACGTACCCATTTCTGTTATCCCTTTATCAGTTTTGCCTTTATATTGATATTTTTGTACTTAATTAATTAATTAATTTTAGATAAACTTTAATTCAATTTATCGTTTTCTTTCTCAGTTTAATTTTAATTTTTAGAAATATTTTTAATCTTAGAATCAGAATCAGAAAACTGGCATAGGTGATACAAAGCCCAACGGGTAAGTATCTGAATAAGTGAGAAGGTTTTTACTTACAATCAGTTATCCTGTGGTGGTCTGTCGGAAAAGGGGGTTAGTCTCACTCTCTGTTTGTTTTATTGACCGAACGGTTTTTAGTGCGCAGACGTGCCTATTGTTTGTTATGGCATGATGTCGATATTGCTGTGGGGCGATATATTTGCAAGTCATGAGAGGGTTGATTTTTTACGTTTGCCGGGGGTGGGGAACTGAGGTCAGGGGGAATTGTTCCAAGTTGAAATGATGTGTTTTATGTATATACAAGCCCGATGTATTAGAAAATTACATGGTGAATATTATTGATGATGATGTTTTGATGAAAAGGATGATTTTCATGAATTTGTTATTTACATGAATTTGCTATTGCTATTTACATGAATTGCCTATTGCTATTTACATCAATTTGTTATTGCTATCCCTTGGACTGGGCCGGTATAGCTTTTCTAAGGCATAATGGCGTATTGTCCTAGGAGATAGCTATTTACATATATACAGCCTCCTATTAAGTGAATGTTTATCTTGTGTCTCCTTGTGCTGTTTAGCTTAACTATGTTCTTTGTATGATGCTATTTTTCCATTTTGGCTTTCCTAAGTTTTCTAGTTTCTAATTTTAATTTTAGATGGGTGGGTTAGTATAGGATGATGGATTACAGTGCGGTCAGAAGACGAGCCTCTTCTGAGCACAATAAATTCGGGCCTCAATTTAGGTAGTATTTATCCTGCATTTTTGATAGTACCCAACATTGCTGTTGTTATTTTGTTATTTGGTTTTTAGGAGCATTAGCAACTAAGGTCATATTACTCCTGGGATATGCGGTGGTCATTCCCTGATCTTTTCCGCATCCTCCGTATTTGGTGGCTCATGGGCTCGAACCCCGGTTTAATCAAGAAGCGTGTGCTACGCACTGCTGCTCCTGCCCACCTGGCTACGGAGGCGCCACCCAACATTGCTAAATAGCTACTGGGACAACAGCCATAATTAGGGATACTACTAAAGTTAGTAACAAGACAAAATCAACAAAAATTAAAAATAGGGTATTACGGTGTAACCACAAGGAACCGGGTCCTACATTTTCAATTAACTTAATAACATTGTAAGTTTGGAATAAGCATGAACAACCATACAGATAAAAATAACATGCTGTACGGGTATCACAGCATAAATTGCACCCCGGGAATAAACATGACTACACAAGACCCGATATTTCCTGAAAACAGTCATATAGCATTCAATGCCACCACACCACAAGTGAATAGCACAAAACCTAGTGGATCCAAACAACACAACCTCCCATACAAAGAAAGCTACGGAGAAATCCTTCAACACCAGAATAAACTAAAATTTTAAAAATGTAACAGTAAACTTTGCAAAACATGTCCACAAATGCATAGCGTACACCAACAAAATGATGATAGCACAACAACTTTCTGCCACACAAAAAATACCATCTACTTAATTACTTGTAAAGTATGTGGAATACAACACATAGGACAAACCAGCACAGAACTGCACATAAGAATAAACCTACACCGATCACAAATAAAGAAATATGGAGAAAACCCCACAAAAGGCAACAACGCCAACACCGCAGACAAATACACCAACGAAATAGAATACAAACACTTTCAAAAGCACAAATTCACCAATATAACCATTGCAATCCTAGCCATAATAGAAAATACCACCAAAAGAGTAAACATGGAGGACATGTTTATAATAATGTACAAATCCCTATACCCATATGGACTTAATAAAAAGATTCAATGGCAGAAACTTCACATACACCAACCCCGACCAATGTACATACACTATCTTTCAGCTCAACAAAAACTGGCACAAAAATGGATTAAAACATAGTAAAATTAGACAAGAAAACAACGGAGATAATAAATACAAAACACAAAACCTAAACGACTTCAAAAAACTCATCACAGAATGGGATACAGACCCATTCTGTGATGAGTTTTTCATGTGGATGTTAAAAACATCCACAACACCCTATTTACACTTAAAATCAGTAAACTAAAAGCACTAAACAGAATTCACCAAAAACTCAATATTCAGAACAAACACCTCAACCATACCATACCATAGAAGATGTACTCAAATTCAGAATCGGCACTGATTACACAGACAAAACAAAAAAATAATACTGCACAATCAAATTCCTGAACTGGACATTCGACCATGTTAGCATCTGTGGCATTATGGATAACACCAAGAAGTTCCTACTATCAAAAACATTAGCATAAAAGTTAGAAATAGTTTCACAAAACCGATAGGCACAACCATTTGTAACTACAAAAACACCATTAGCAATATGAACAACACAGAGCAACCTTGCCACTGCCAAGATAAGATATATAAAAAAATGCATAGATCCACATCATCACAGGCGACCTTAGCATTATAGAGGATTAAACAATAAAAGAGATCATTGAAAAAGGAACCAAATTCAGACCCAATAGCCCAACCAATTTAATAAGCATACGAAAATCTATATACAAGGATCTACTACAATTCACATTCAAAACTGCCCACAAATTTAACACACCTATAGAGGCATTACAAATATGGATAAACAATACCACAGAAAAAATCGTGAATAGATTCCAAGAAGTTTTAACACTACAAAATTGCATTAAACAATATAATTTAAAAAACATTAACCACAAGACGAAAGAACTACAAAGCAAATTCGTTATAACAAACAGAGACAAGGCCAACAACAACTTTAGTATAATTTGCAAAACGTTTTACATAGACACAATTAAAGAAGAAATGAACCACAGTGAAACATACAAACAAATAAACTCCACGCCAAACAGCATCAGCAAGAAAATCATAGCATTACACAAAAAACTCAAGCTGAAAATAGATATTACAAAATACCCATTTATTTACTGGCTCTCCAAATTTAACAAAATACCCAATGGAAAAAGGTTCATCACATCAGGTAAGAGCAGTTACATAAAAACTTCCAGCAACCTACTGGAAGACAAACTTAAAGTTATAATTAGCGAAATAACCAACACCAAAATCATCACCAACAACAAAAAATATCTAGATTACATCCAAAACAAAAGCAACAATATCAGAAGCATCTACACATACGACTTCAAAAACCTCTTCACTAGCATTTCACATATACAATCTAATTAAAGTCCTCTTATACTACTTTCAAAACCACCAAAAAAATTTGAAATGCAATAAACAATACTGGCACAATCTAATCAATCTCAACGTCAAAAATAACTACGTAATGATGGGAAACAGAATCTACTTACAGACAAGAGGGATAGCCATGGGATCTTGCTGCTCCTACGCAATAGCCAACCTTTACTTACACCACTTTGAAAATAACATCCAAGAAGAAATCAACATATATAGATATATTGATGGCATCCTAGTCATCAACTACGACAACTTCGAAACATTAGCCCAGGAAATCTACCCCACAGACCTTAGCATTGAACGTACCAACCCAAACAGCAACCTACAAGCATTTTACCTCGACAGCCAGTTCACTGTCAACAAAGACAATATCGACACTAAACATTATGACAAAAGAGACTACTTCAACTTCCCAGCCAAAAAGTTCATCCACTGGGATAGCAACATTGCTAAGCACATACAAGGAAACACAATTAGGAACCAAACAACCAGATTAATAAACATATGCAATAATACAGAAAATACAACAGAAGCAATTAAAAAACTACTAAAAACCCTCACCAAAAACAATATACCCAACAATTACAGCAAACACCACATAAAAGCGGCCATACATATGAACATCAAAAATCAACCGAACATCTGCCCATATAAAATTATTGAAAACACCATAAAACAGCTATAAACCATCAGTAGCCAAAAAGTCTAAATTAAAAATGCAGGATACTACCTAAATTGAGGCCCAGATTTATTGCGCTCAGAAGAGGCTCGTCTTCTGACTGCACTGTAATCCGTCATCCTATACTAACCCACCATCTAAAATTAAAATTAGAAACTAGAAAACTTAGGAAAGCCAAAATGGAAAAATAGCATCATACAAAGAACATAGTTAAGCTAAACAGCACAAGGAGACACAAGGTAAACATTCACTTAATAGGAGGCTGTATATATGTAAATAGCTATCCCCTAGGACAATACAGGCTGTTATGCCTTAGAAAAGCTATACCGGCCCAGTCCAAGGGATAGCAATAGCCAATTCATGTAAATAGCAATAGCCAATTCATGTAAATAGCAATAGCCAATTCATGTAAATAACAAATTCATGAAAATAATGTAAATGAACAACATCCTTCCATCATAAAATCATCCTTTTCTTCAAAACATCATCATCAATAATATTCACCACGTAATTTCCTAAACATCGGGCTTGTATATACCTAAAACATATCATTTCAACTCGGAACAATCCCCCCCCCTCGACCTCAGCCCCCACCCCCAGCAAACATAAAAATCAACCCTCTCGTGACTTGCAAATATACGCCCCACGGCAATATCGACATCACGCCATAACAAACAATAGGCGCGTCTGCGAACTAAAAACCGATCGGTCAATAAAACAGAGAGCGGACTAACCCCCTTTTCCAACAGACCACCACAGGACAACTGACTGTAAGTAAAAAGCTTCTCACTTATTCAGATACTTACCCGTTGGGCTTTGTATCACGTATACCAGTTTGCTGTTTCCAATTCTAAAATTAAAAATATTTCTAAAGATTAAAAATATTTCTAAAAATTAAAATTAAACTGAAAAAGAAAACGATAAATTGAATTAAAGTTTATCTAAAATTAATTAATTAATTAAGTGCAAAATATCACTATAAAGGCAAAACTGGTAAAGGGATAACAGAAACGGGTAGGTATGAGACATTCCTTTAATCTGGCTATAGTTCGCTCAAAGCCCCAGATGACGTAGCGGATAGATGACCAGGTAAAAGAATGTTAGTTGAAATTGAAATGATGTTTATTTATTTAATGTTTGTTTGAAATATATATAATATTAACTTCATTTATTATTATTATTATTATTACCATTACACGTACAGACCCCCAGGAAGAAGTTAGACTACACATGCTAACTGGTTTTCCTCTTCCCTATACACCTAAATACCTATATAGATAATAAATAAATACGAAAATAGATTAAATCGAATCAAACCAATAGATCTGATTCGATTTAACGTAGCAAGAGATAAAGAAATAATCACATAGGCTTTAATAATAAAAAACACAATATATATATATATAAAAGGAGTAAATAAGAAAGTTAAATAGTTTGTTCTGTGAATTTGGAGCTGGACATTGAATTGTTCATGACGGACTGAGAAATGTGTTTGGATTGGTTTGAGAATGGGGAATTAAACATGCCAGTGGAAGTATAACAGAAAAGCATGCAATAGGTAAATGTCAGTCAGAAAAAGAATGCAGAGAATTGCAAGAAATAGTCATTCATTAACATTATTACTCTCTTCTGAATAGACTAGATGCTTGAAAGAGAGATTACAGAAAGAGATTACAGTTCTCACATCAGAGTTAATCTGATATGGGAACAATATTCCACATAGACTTGAGATTTGTACAGAGTGCATAATTGTTTAGATGCACTTCTTGCACAATGACTTTTGATGGCGCCAATCCCTAATAGCTACTATGAATCTGAGCACTGCAGAAGATGAGCCCAGGAAGAGTAGACACATGACCCTGAAATGAAGAGACAGTCAATGGAGTGGAGCCATCAAAAGTCATCGTGCAAGAAGTTCAAAAGACAGCCTTCAGTCGGTAAAGTCATGGTGACAGTGTTTTGGGACAAGGGTGGGGCCTTGCTTGTGGACTTCTTGGAGTGTGGCACCACAATCAACTCAGATCAACATGTGGAAATATTGAAAGCCCATATCTGTAGAGTTCGATCAGACAAAAACCTTAATGAGGTTCTTCTTCTTCTCCATGACAAAGCACGACCCCACACTAATCTGCACATGACGGAGGCCATTGCAAAACTGGAGTGCACTGTTCTTCGTCATTCCTCTCACAGCCCATATCTTGCACTTTCCGACTATCACCTCTTCAAAACAGCTGAAGGATGCACTCTGTGGAACCCATTTTGCAGACAACAATCAGCTCAAGCAGTGTTTGTGAAACCCTCCAGAACAAGGGTAAGGACATTTACAGGATTGTAATACAGCATCTGACTCAGAGATGGTGGAAGTGCATAGAAAATAATGGTGACTTTTTGGAAAAATAACAGTGTTTATTAATGATCGAAGATTAATTAATGTAAAAGGCACAGTTGTAGATTAAATTTTCTGAGTAAAAAAATAGGGGGCATTACTTTTGTACTGCTCCTAGTAACAACAGTAAAATTATTTCAGACAACTGACTGAACTTTATTAAAATAAATATACAAAAAGAAAAATGAGTGCTGAACATAATCGGGGTGTGTGCGTGTGTGTGTGAGAGAGAGAGAGAGAGAGAGAGAGAGAGAGAGAGAGAGAGAGAGAGAGAGAGAGAGAGAGAGAGAGAGAGAGAGAGACCATTTATTTCCAAAGTGGGAGCAGCACTCTACCTTCAGTTTTTATGATATTGGATTGAATCCATTCCCTTCACTTTCCTCTCCTACCCCCTTTTCAATTTCCTGCTATGTCGATTTTGCAATCAAATAATTTGCATATAATTGATTATGAAAATAACAATCAATTATTTTAATTATTGAAATAATCAATTATTGATCACTAAATTACGCCCACCACTAGATAAAAATTAAAATTGAAAAACATTAGCAGAGGTAAAATCAATTAAAATCAAAAACATGGTAGCTTTCAAGGCACAGTGCCACTTTGTCAACCTTTCTGACGTTTCCAAGTTGCCTTCACATATTCACTTATGTGACTGGAAAATTACCTGGAATGAACAGCATGATAAACTTGATCCCCACAATAACACTGGCATTATTGACAATGTGCAAAATATCCATTTTCAGTCAGTTCATTCAGTTAAGTCCAGTTGGCCATCTCAAGGAATTTTATTGATGATATGTATTCTCGAGGTGCATAAGGGCCTTTTCTCTACTGTTTATCTTTACTGTTGATAATCATATGAAGATGCTAATGCACCTCTCTAAGATGCTAATATACTGATGCAAAGAACAGTTATCCAATAAAACCAGAAAAGTTCCGCTACTGCTTAACTGATTAACCCATAAGTTCTAGTCAACAGCTGGAAAGTTAAAATCCCCCATAATAAGAAATTCTGATTTACTAACCCATTCTATTTGTCTGTGTACAAGTTGTTTACTATACTTATAACACACTCCTACTCTCAGTTTTGGTTTCCCAGTGCTTATGTCATACCAAAGTGACTAAACATTATAATAGCCACCCACATCAACTAAGTACATTGCCTTACATTGCATCTCCTGCCCTGTGTCCTTTCTCTATACATTATTTGCATCATATTAAAATTTTGCATCACCTACGTTTGAGTGGCACCACAAGTCTGATATACCAACGATATGATGATCATAAAAAGCAATGATTTCTTTCTCACATACCAGTATCTTCATCAATCAATATGTCACTGCTGACCACACTTCCTGCATTCTATAATTGTTAGAGACAAATGTGTATGACTCAGAAACAAAGGTCCATTCCTACTCTCAATGGTGGGCTCTGTTTCTCCAAGGTCCAAAAAAGCAAACAATCGCAATCAAATGTAACAAACATATTTATAGTATTTTTGACCGACAATATGTCTGCAAATGCAAAGATCATGACTGTCCAATTTTTTTGATTCAATTTGACCACGTGGCATAAATACATAATTGCCAAAATTGTACGAATTTGTCGCACATCATCAAACAGTGAATCAGAAATACTACAAAACAGTACTGAAGTTATTTGGTTTTTAGGAGCATTAGCAACTAAGGCCATGTTGCTCCAGGGATATGCGGTGGTCATTCCTTGACCTTTCTGCATCCTCCGTATTTGGTGGTCACGGGCTCGAACCCCGGTCTAATCAAGATGCGTGTGCTATGCACTGCTGCTCCTGCCCACCTGGCTACGGAGGCGCCAAAGTACTGAAGTGATTGCATGATGCTGTTGGGAAAAAACAGTAAGAAAGGTAGGTTTCGGAAAATTGACACCTATGTGAAGACAACATAACTATGCACAATGCTTTTCATACAAAACTTGCTTGAAAAAACGGCATTATTGTGGTCTCCCATCTGCCAAACTATCTGGATCCCCCCCCCCCAAAGCTGCTCAAGAAACCTTTAAAGCCTGCTTCAAAAGTTACAGATATGCAATTACTAAGGACATTGTTCAGACCACAACATACAAACTATTGAAGATTCCAAAAAAAGTCTATCAACAATGTTTCCAACAATTGTAGAGGCAATGCAATCAGAAGGTGATACAGTGTCAAGGAGACTACTTCCCAGGAGATCCATCTGAATGGCCAATATGCTTCATCATTTCCCAATTATTAGTTCAATCCCTGAAATTTCTAATCACACCCGGATTACTGTTCGGTTGTTGTGCACTCGAATTCATCTCTTCTTTCTCTGATGTGCCTGCTATTCCGATATCACATTAACTTGTTCTGCTAATTCTACTTTCTTTAAGTTACTGATGTTTCCTATCTTATGATCAAATAAATAAATAAATTAGTTATTAAATTTGGCATTATGGTCACATGCCAATTTTTCTAATATCTCTAATACATATAGGACAAATGGAGTTCTGTATATCAAATTTATATTCAAATGTTCCTTACTTTCACTACAGGATGAAGGTGATGATGTACCTGAAAGATATCCTTTAAGTATATTCTCATCTGGTTTCCTGCAAAATAAGCAATAGAAAATCACCTCATATCTCAAATTGCACATATATAAACTTTAATACTATTTTATAGGATGTCAAGTATATGGGTGTTCATTAAAAAAAAAAACAGGTAAGAAAGACTGAACATATTAATATTCCACATGTCATCTGATATAAGTAATGTATAGAATGCCAGCATTGTATTTTATACATTACTAACAAAGTGAAATTTTAAGCCAAATAAGTTAAAATATCATTGTAAATATGTTTGAAAAAGATACAATAAAAGTACACCAATAACAATTATCATTCGTGGGCATTCTCTCGAATCAAAGTATTCAATACCACCAAAAATAGTAGCCACAAGTAATGTCAACAACAGCAACAATAATAATAATAGGAACCCCGAGTGACAAACAAAACATTTTGACAACACCTTGTCCCAGAAGGAGTACACTCACTGACATGACAGGGATAATACATCAAAAGTTAGTGAAGAAATATCAAATGATAAAAGTACAGGTCAATATTGAAAAAATGTTGCAAGTTAGGGTTGAATGTGAAAGTGTCCGCAATTCTGCAAAGATACAATGGAAGGGCTAGTCAATTTGCAGATAGTGGAACCACCAGGTGACAGTGATCACAGTGTGCTGATGTGGGATTTACTTAAGATGTACCTACGATCAGGGGTAAAGGTAAGGGTTTTCATTTTCATAAAGGTGTTTACAGTGGTCTCAGAGATTTTTTAGATTATATACATAGGAACAACGATGTTACCAACAGTAAATTCTACATGGGAAGCAGTCAAGGAATTAATCTTGGAAGCTACTAGGCTTCCAAGGTGCACAGGGTTGTTAATGACAGTAATGAGAGTACACTACTGCAACAGGATCTGGAAGAGTCGAGCAAATGGGCCGAGAGATGTCAACTGATGTTTAAATTTGACAAATGTAAAGTCGATCAATTCGGCCCTGGAGAGATTGGGAAAGGCTCAAGGGGTAGAATTTTTTTTCAGCCTGGTCTGTGTTTGTTGACAGGACAGACTGCTTCTACAGGGATGGAGTACACTTAAAAAGAAATGGTGCAAGAGTATTTGCTGCTGCTATCGAAGCAGTGTTAGGTGAGTCGGAAAACTGCTAGCGTGGGGGATACACAGACTAAAAGGTTAACAGTGGCCGCAGGCAGAGGCAAAAGTGATTCTTGCACTGCTTCTATTAGAATGACCAGCAGCCTGGAAAGCAAGGTAGTGGAGATTTCCAGGACTACTGAAGGTCATAGTGGAACAAGTAAATACATAGGCTGTGTTAAGGTGGCTAGGAGTAGGAACAGGTGCATGTATACTTGCATGTACATCAATGCTAGGAGTATAGTTAATAAATTTGATGAGCTTGAAGTGCTAGTCAAGACATCAAAGGCAGATATTGTTGGGATATCAGAGATGTGGTGTCAGAAAGATATAGGCTGTGCAGAGTTAGAATTTGGGAAGTATAACGTGTACAGGAAGGATAGACAGGCCAGGAAGGGAGGAGTGGTTTTATGGGTTAAGAAACCCATAAAATCTAAGGAAGTGCATCCAATTAATGTAGTTGGACAATGCAACGTTGAGTCTATTTGGTGTGAAATAAGCACTGGAAAAGGAAAAATGAGAGTAGATGTGTGTTATAGGCCTAATGAATCTGATGAATATAATGAGCAATCGTACAGGAAATACAGTGGGCCAGTATATCAGAATGCCTTATAATGGGCTGGGGGGATTTTAACTTTCCAGATACTGACTGGAACTTGGGTGTTGGTCACTCGCATACTAGCAAGACTTTTGTGGATTTATTGGATGACTGTTTTCAACAGCAACATGTTCGAGAGGCAACCAGACAGAGTAATACTCTTGATCTGATTATCAGCAGTGATTATTCATGTATTAGAATTTGCAGATAAAGGAACCACTGGGTGACAGTGATCACAATGTATTTATGTGGGAATTACTTTAGCATTAGCATTAGTAGAGGCATATGATGCAAGAAAGCAAGCTTATGCAGCATCAGGCAAAAAAAAAAAAAAAAAACACTTCCACTTCACCCCTCCGTTCGTTCGAAATACCTGTCCAGCTGAGCCGTAAATTTATTTAGGCTATCAACTTCCACAACAAGGGATGGAAGTCTGTTCCACCAACCAACTACCCGCTGGCTAAAGGCAAATTTCCGCACATCTATCCTACATCTGTCTTTCCTCAATTCGAATTTATGTCCTCTCAGGTGATTATTCTGAGCAAAAGGCAGTATCCCGTCAGCATTGAGCATGCTCAAACCATTCAAGGCTTTGTACACCTCTATCAGATCACCTCGCCGGTGCCTAGTCTCCAGACACTGTAATTTGCAAAACTTAAGATTTTCTTCGTAAGAGCAACCCTTCGTTCCATTAGCATTAGCATTAGCATTAGTAGAGGCATTTGATGCAAGAATGCAAGCTTATGCATCATCAGCCAAAAAAAAAAAAAAAAAAAAAAAGTAACATAAATAAATAAAAATAACCACTTCCACTTCACCCCTCTGTTCGTTCGAAATATCTGTCCAGCTGAGCCTTAACTTATTTAGGCTATCAACTTCCACAACAAGGGATGGAAGTCTGTTCCACCTACCAACCACCCGCTGGCTAAAGGCAAATTTCCGCACATCTATCCTACATCTGTCTTTCCTCAATTTGAATTTATGCCCTCTCAGGTGATTATTCTGAGCAAGAGGAAGAATCCCATCAGCATTGAGCATGCTCAAACCATTCAAGGCTTTGTACACCTCTATCAGATCACCTCTCTGGTGCCTAGTTTCCAGACACTGTAATTCGCAAAACTTAAGCCTTTCTTCGTAAGAGTACCCCTTTGTCCCATTCACCAATCTTGTTGCCCTTCTCTGTACTCGTTCCAGCAGCTCTACATCCTTCTTGAAATGAGGCCTCCAGGCCTGTATACAGTACTCTAGGTGTGGCCTGACCATTGTCTTATACAAGGGAATAATCACCTCCTTATCCCTGCTAGAAAAATTCATATATATCATTGACAATACACCATGAGCTACTCTTGCAGCCCGTCTGCTCTGCTCAGAGAACTTCATATCTGCCTGCACAACCACCCCCAGGTCCCTTTCATTCTCTACCACTGTCAGTGTAGTACCACAGAGTTGATACGTTGCTCTGGGGTTGCTGTTTCCCATATGTAGTACTTTACATTTGTCAACGTTAAACTTCGTTTGCCACCTCGAAGCCCATCTGCTCAACCTTTCCAAATCCTGTTGCAGCAGCATAGTGTCAGTAGTGTCCTTGAAAACCCGGCCAACCTTCGTATCGTCTGCAAACTTGGACATTAAGCTTGATATACCATCATCAATATCATTTATAAATACAGAAAACAATAAAGGACCCAATACTGAACCCTGAGGGACTCCACTAATAACATTAGTCCACGATGAGCAGTGTCCATTGATTACCACTCTCTGTCTTCTCCCCCTCAACCACCCCTTTATCCATAGCAGCAATTTGCCTCCAATGCCACACCGCTCCAATTTGTGCAGCAGTCTTCCATGTGCAACAGTATCAAAAGCCTTTCTAAGATCCAAGTATATAATATCAAAGTTATTCCCTGCATCCAGTTCTTTTGTGACTGCATCATAGTATCCAATCAAATTGGTCAGGCAAGACTTCCCCTTAACAAAACCATGCTGTGTCCTAGCTATAACTGAAGTCTTGTCTAGATGATCCTGCTGTGCTTCTTTAACCAGTGCCTCCATTAATTTTCCGGGAACAGAAGTTAAACTCACAGGTCTATAATTACTTGTGTCAGCCTTTGATCCTCCTTTGTGAATTGGGGTCACATTTGCACATTTCCAGTCCATGGGTACCTCCCCTGAGTCCAAGGAAGCTCTCATAATTATGGCTAAGGGTTTGCTTACTTCCTTTGCTGCCTCCTTTAATAGAACTGGATAGATTCCATCCACCCCAGGTGCCTTTCTTGTGTTTATCTTCAACAATTTCTCCTCCACTTTGCTCTCAGTTATTACAAGATTCACTAGCTTACTGCTAGAGTTGAATACACTCCTGGCATCCCCCTCGCTGAATAACTCCTCATGTGTGAATGTCGATGCAAAATATTCATTTAGTTTGTTAGCTACCTTAGCAGGTCATCAACAGTTGACCCATCGATCTCAAGTGGACCAATCTGATTCACCCTTCCTTCTAGAGTTTACATAAGTAAAGAACTCTTTGCTGTTTTTCTTCGCATCCCTTGCCAAGGATCTCTCGTAATCTGCCTTCGCCTGCCTAACCTCCTTTGTAACTTGGTTACAGATCAACTTGTATCTATCATAGGCGTCTGTGTCACGTGTTAATTTTTATGTATCCCATGCATTTTTCTTCTCTGCCATATGCCTCATTAGTTCATCTGACATCCATTCAGGCCTAAACCTTGAACGATATTTCTTAGTTGGTATGTAAAGCCTAGTAGCTTCCAAGATAAGTTCTTTGAATGCTTCCCATTTTGAATTTGTTGTTGGCAATATCATCAGTTGATCCCACTGTATAGAATTTAAATACTGTCTCAGTCCATTGTAGTCGCCTTTACGAAAGCAATACCCCTTCCCTTTACCCCTAATGGTAGTTACCTCTTTGAGTAAATCCCACTTCAGCACACTGTGATCACTGCCACCTAGTGGTTCATTTATCTGCAGATTCTTAATGCATGAAGAATCACTACTGATAATCAAATCAAGAGTATTACTCCCTCTAGTTGCCTCCCGAACATGCTGATGTAGAAAACAATCATCCAATAAATCCATAAAAGCCTTGCTACTGTGTGAGTGACCAGCCCCCAAATTCCAGTCAATATCTGGGAAATTAAAATCCCCCATTATAAGACTCGCTGATTTACTGGCCCACTCTATTTCTCCGAACAGTTTCTTATTATACTCATCAGAGTCATTAGGCCTATAGCACACTCCTACTCTCAATTTTGATCTCCCAATGCTTATGTCACACCAAACTGACTCGACACTGCACTGTCCAGCGATGTCGACCGGCTTCACTTCCTTGGATTTTATGTGTTTTTTAACTAATAGCATAATCCCTCCTCCCTTCCTATCCTGTCTATCCTTTCTGTAGACATTGTACTCCCCAAATTCCACTTCTGCATTCCTTATATCTGTGTGACACCACGTCTCTGAAATCCCCACAATATCTGCCTTTGATGTTTTGAGCAATACCTCAAATTCATCAAATTTATTTACTGAACTCCTAGCATTGGTGTACACGCAAGTATACATGCACCTGTTCTTTTTCTTAGCTACCCTAACACAACCCATGTGTTTTCTTGTACCCCAATGATTCCCAGCAGTCTGAAATATCCTGCATCTTATTTTCCAGGCTGCGGCTCATTCCAATAGAAGCAGTGCAAGAATCACTTTCACCTCTGCCAGTGGCTACTGTTAATCTATTAGTCCTTGTATCCCCCCAATCTAGCAGTTTTCCGACCCACCTAACACTGCCTCGATGGCATCAGCAAACATTCTTGCACCCTTTCTATTTAAGTGTATCCCATCCCTGTAGAAGCAGTCTCTCCTGTTAACAAGTACAGACCAGGCTGAAAAAAATTCTACCCCTTGAGCCCTGCACAATCTTTCCAGGGCCGAATTGATTGACAGGGCTCTCATCATATACTCCCTCCTATCGTGTCTGGGCAGAATTGCAGACACTTTCAATTTCAACCCTAATTCACGGCTTTTTTTCATCAGTGACCTGTACTTGTCAAGTAATTCCGCCGGTCTCCTACTCTTAATATCATTGGTGCCAACGTGTACAACTATATCACCTTTTGTGCCCTTAAAAGATGATATCCGCTCTACAACGTCAACTAACCTAGACCCTCACAACTAGACCCTCACAACGTCATTCACTAACCTTGTTGCCCTTCTCTGTACTCGTTCCAGCAGCTCTACATCCTTCTTGAAATGAGGCCTCTAGACCTGACCATTGCCTTATACAAGGGAATAATCACCTCCCTATCCCTGCTAGAAAAATTCCTGTATATCACTGATAAGACACCATGAGCTACTCTTGCACTACGTCTGCACTGCTCAGAGAACTTCATATCTGCCTGCACAATTACCTAAAGATGTAGGTAAATTAAACAATTACCTAAAAATTACTTAAAGATGTAACTACCATCAAGGCTAAAGGGAAGGGCTTTTGCTTTCATAAAGGTGACAACAGAGGTCTCAGACAGTTTTTAAATTCTGTACAGTGGGATCAACTGATGATGTTACCATTGTTGAATTCTAAATGGGAAGCCTTCAGGGCCTTAATTTTGGAGGCTACTAGGCTTTTCATTCCAACTAGGAAATACTGCTCGAGGTTTAGGTTAAATGGATGCCAGATGAATTAACGAGGCTCATGGCAGAGAAGAAGAATGTATGGGATGCATATAAAGTATTAGGTGGCACAGAAGCTTATGGCAGGTTTAAACTAGTCTGTAATCAAGTCACAAAGGAGGTTAGGCAGGCAAAGGCAGATTACGAGAAACCTTTGGCAAAGGATGCAAAGAAAAGCAGCAAAGAGTTCTTTACTTATGTTGTTGTTGTTGTTATTGGGTTTAAAGACACAAGGGCAACTGAGGCCAAATTGTGTCCATTTATCGTTTAATTTCATGACCCTATCTTTATTGTTGTTAAATTATATACTTTTGTATAGGCCAATACGTTTTAAGTATATTAAAAGTTCTTCAATATTTGCATTGTTTCCTAGTATATGAGATAAATCAGGTGATACGTTAAGCCTGGAAACTGATTGAAAAGTGTTTGACCAGATGGTTGAATGCAAGGGACAATCAAGCAGAAAATGGCGGACCGTAAGCCGACTGTTACAGGATGAACACTGAGGTGGGCTTTCTCCCAATAGCAAGTAGAGATGGGTATGATGTGTATGTCCAATTCTTAGCCTTGCCAACACCACTTCCTCACGTCTGTTTGGTCTGAAGCAAGAGAGCCACAGCTTTGGTTCTTGTTTTATTTGGTAAAGTTTGTTGTTAGTATTCCTTTTCCATGTCTGTGACCAGTTGTCGTAACATGCTTTACGAATTACAGGCTTGTAATCAGTGTATGGGACCTGAGGATGTTGTGAGGGAGTGGGTTGAGGATGTTTAGCGGCAAAGTCTGCACTTTCATTTCCCGGAATGCCAGAATGGCCAGGGATCCAGCAAAAGCTGATTGACTGATTGGACGCACCACAGGAAAATAGTTGGGAATGAATTTCTTTCAATGTAGGATGAGAAGAGGAGAAATTCTTCCTTATAGCATAGATAGCACTGAGGGAATCAGTGTAAATTATTGCGGGTGAGATGCAAAGTTCAATAATCTTATTAAGTGCTAACTTGATGGCATAAAGTTCAGTAGTGAAGACACTGCATGATAAAGGTAGTGTGGCTGAAATTGTACATGTAGGAAAAACAGCTGCAGCACCTACCTTACTATCAGTTTTCGACCCATCGGTATATATTTTACAGGCATCGGAGTTAAGGGTAGCACGAGCTGAGTGCAACTGTCTCATGTCATTGGGAGGTATGACATTCTTCCCCCACTGGAGAAAATGTGTATCATGTAAGGCACAAACATACGTCCAGGGTGGAACAGGTGCAGTTGTGTTCTGAAAAATATCAGCTAAATTAATATTCCAACTCTGAATAAGATCTTTGATCCTGAGTGAAGCAGGACGATTTTCATGTGGCTTATTCTCATAAAAAGAACCCCACCGAGTGTGATAAAGATACTTCCAACTGGGGTGCGATGGAAGACTCTGGATCTTAGAAGCATAGAAAAGCAATAATGTTTTCCTACGAAGATGTAATGGCGGCTCGTGGGCTTCAACATAAAGACTTTGCATGGGAAAAGTCCTGAATGCGCCCAGAGCAGTCCTCAGGGCACTGTGCTGGATGACATTTAGCCGATCTAATATGCTTTTCCTAGCTGAGTCATATATGGGAGAACCATAATCTAAGCGTGAACGGATCAGAGATTTGTAGAGGTGAAGTAAGGAGTACCGATCAGCTCCCCACGACATGGATGAGACTGATCGAAGCATGTTCAACTGTTTTAGACAAGTAGTTCGTAGATATGTGATATGTGCTTGGAAGTTAAGCTTACTATCTAATAAAGGACCGAGAAATCTGATGCTGTTTACTACTGGTATTGGACAATTGTTTAGCCGTAATTCAGGATGGTGGTGGACAGCACGTTTCTTACAAAAGTGAGTGGTGGTAGACTTTTGTTCAGCTAGTCGATATCCGTTGCGTGACATCCAGGATTCAATTCTGTTAATGGCAAGTTGGGGTTGACGCTCAATGGTGTTCATGCTTTGAGATTGGCAGGAGATGGCGAGGTCATCCGCGTACATATAAGCCTCCACAGTTTTGGGGATGTCTCTAGTTATGCTGTTGACTCGAATTGCAAATAATGTTGCGCTGAGTATAGATCCCTGTGGTACTCCTTCTTCCTGAATATGGGGTGTAGACAGTACGTTCTGATAACGGACCTCAAAAGAGCAGTGGCGCAGGAAATTCTGAATTATCTGAGGGAAATGACCCCTTAATCCTAGGTGATAAAAGTCCATAATAATACCATGTCGCCAGGTAGTATCAAATGCCTTTTGAATATCTAAATTGACCATGACTAGATGTTGCTTCATGACAAAGGCATTCCGAATATTCGATTCAGCTTTGATAAGGACATCAAGAGTGGATCTGTTCTTACGAAAGCCGCTCTGATGATCTGTTAAAAGGTTCTCTGCTTCTAAGATCCAGGTAAGCCTCGTATGTATCATTCTTTCAAAAATTTTCCCCATGCAGCTTGTGAGAGATATTGGCCTATAATTGTCAACCAAAGAAGGGTCTTTGCCTGGTTTTGGTATGGCAAGTATGTGAGAATGACACCACGGAAGTGGATAATCATTTTCTGAGAAGATTCGATTATAGAAGATCAATAGGGTACGTAAGTCCTCTTCAAGTAATTGTTTTAGCATGATGTAATGTACGTCGTCTGGGCCGGCAGCACTATTTGAAGATTTATTTAAGGATTCGTTGAGTTCTGTTATATTAAATGGTTGATTGTATGGAAGTGAGAGCCGTGTGGAAAAGTTAATTTTGCGGCGTTCTGCATCTGCCTTGATGCACTGAAAGGAGATGGAGTAGGAAGCAGAAGCAGATATTGAAGAAAATGATTCTGCTAGCGCATTGGCAATTTCCTTAGGTGCCGAGAGATCTTTTCCATTCCAACAGAGTATTGGAGAGGGTGGTCGAGTGAATTTTCCATTTAGCGCTTTAATTCTTCTCCAAATGAATCGTGGGTCAGTGTCTTTGGTGATAGTTGAGGCAAATGAGATCCAGGAGTCACGCTTGGCTTTTCTCCTAATCTGCCTTGCTTTGGCTTTAAGTCTTTTGTATTCTATTAGATTACTGGTTGTAGGAAACTTACGGAATTTGTTCCAAGCACGGTTTTTCTCACGCTTGGCATTAGAACAATCTGTGTTCCACCAGTTGTTATGGTGGGAGCACTTGTGGGGTCGTGACTTCGGAATTGAATTTTTTTCTGCATTTAGTATCTGATTAGTAATGTAGTTAGTTACGTCTTCAATTGGATGTTGCTGAACATAACTCCTGTCTAACTGGACCTGGGTACAGTAGCTCTCCCAGTTTGCCTTCTTGAACTTCCAGGTGGATCGGTGCTCGAGATTTGCAGTTACCCGTGTTTGTAATGAGCAAAGGATTGGGAAGTGATCACTGTTTAGAGGATAGTTTAGCACTGACCATGTCATACTTGGGAAAATTGCTGGTGAGCAGATTGACAAGTCTATTACAGAAGTAGATCCTGTAGATAGGTGAATATAAGTGGGAGATCCAGAATTTAGTATAGTTAGGTTGTTATTATTCATGAATGTTTCTATTAATTTGCCTCTTGTGTCAATCGCAGGCGACCCCCATAATGGATGGTGGCCATTGAAATCACCAAAAAGGCAGATTGGAGATGGTAGTTGCATAACCAAATTATCAAGTTCTGTATTTGACAATGGTTGAGAAGGGGATATATATATAGAAGTTAGGGTAATTGATATACCGATTGAAATACGTGCTGCCACAGCTTCTAGACTAGTTTGTAATTGAATTTGCCTGGACGGTATGTTTGATTTTATAAGCACAGCTACTCCTCCGCGAGCAGGAGACTCCGAAATCCTGTCTTTTCTATATATTGTATAGTTTGTAAATTTTGGTGAAGCTTGAGATGATAAGAAAGTTTCTTGTAGACATACTCCTATCGGATTATATTTAATCAGTAAATCTTTTATGTCGTCAGAATTGCTTCTTAGTCCTCTGCAGTTCCATTGTATGATATTAGACATTATTTGAGTTTAGTTGTGGTCGATTGGTCTGACTGTTTTTTAGAAGTGGAGCATTTCGGTCTGTCTTGTTTTATTTTATCTTTTTTCGGAAAATAGGGGCGTACTGAATCCATGGTGTCATTTGCATGGAGTTCCAAAATGGGTTCCCCATTATCTAAACGCTCATCTACTTCCATACTGTTGGTAGGAGTTTCCATTTGTTTTGAACCTGTGTCAGATTTCGTTTGCTCTGTGTCATATGAGACCGATGGAGTATCACTAGGGATACTGATTGGGGTATTTGTAGCTTCGCTAGTTTTATTTTGAGGATTTTCTTTTTTTGAATTTGAAAGGGTAGATTTAAGCCAATTAGCCATTGAAGTATTAGGCGGAATTGATACATCTGTTTGTGCTCCAGTGGATACATAGTTTCTAGTGCGAACAGCGTAGGATCGACTGCTAGGCATGCTCAACATAACTTGCCTACGTGCTTCAGGAAACGTAACTTTATTTTCTACTTTATATTTTTGAATTTTTTTCCCTGTAATCCATAATTCGCAAGATTTGGAAAAGGCAGGGTGACTTCCCTTGCAGTTTGGACACGCAGGGGTTGCCACTGAGCAATCAGCTTGAGTATGGTCTTTAGATCCGCATATGGGACAGATGGAGTCACCTCTACATGCCTGCTGTGAATGACCATATTTCTGGCATTTGAAGCAACGAACGGGATTCGGGATATATGGTCTAATACGGCAATTCAAATAGCCAGCTTTGATTGAGGATGGTAAGTCTGGAGTACTGAATGTTAAAATGATGGTTCTAGTTGGAGTTAGATGCCCATCTTTTTTAGTCATGATTCTTTTTACACTTGTTACCTTTTGACTACTAAGTTCTTGGAGTAGTTCTTCTTCGGAGACTGAAGTTAGGTCCCACTCACCGATCACACCTCTTGATGAATTTAAGGTTCTGTGGGGAGTAACTGATACTGTTAGCCCCCCAAAAGATGTATTTAACAGCCACTCAGAATGTTTTGAGGTGGCTGTTTCGATCAGGAGGTCTCCGGATTGTAGTCGCTTCACCATTTTTGGTGACCCTGCAATAGACTCTAAACACTTTTGTATCAAGAATGGTGATAACTTGCCTAAAGGTTGGGCAGATAACGAATGTACCACCAAGAAATTCGGTATATCATTTTGACATTTTGCTTCCCTTCGAAGCCTTTTTGGGTGAACACAGTCATGGTCAATTTCAGAAGTCTCTTGTCTTGAGCTCAATGGCTCTAAAGGTGGATAACTATTTGTATCCATATTAGCTCCTTTTGGCCCTGGGGGTTTACCTTTACCACCCAGGTTACCGGCCCCGCCACGGGGAGGCAGGAGCAGTGCCGCTTGTGGCCAAGCGTAGAGGTTAGTTTAGTTAGTAGAAGTACTAAATTAAAGAAAAAGGTACTTTCCTTCTTCTGGGCTCACCTCTTAAGTGTTTTTAAGAAAATGAAGCTACTTAACGAAAAGGTTTAATAAGAAAGGGAGAAAACAAAAGAGAACCTAGTCGCTTACCAAAAAACGCTCTTTAATCGCACGAGAATCGCTTGGCCACGGAAACGCTTGGCACCCAGGGCCACTCTTTTCTTATGTAAACTCTAGAAGGAAAGGGATGAATCAGATTGGACCACTTAACATAGATGGGTTGACTATTGATGATCATGCTCAGGTAGCTCATAAACTGAATAAATATTTTGCATCTACATTCACACATGAGGAGTTATTCAATGTGGGGAGTTCCAGAAGTTTATCAAATGCTAACAGGAAGCTAAGTGATTTCTTAATAACTGGAAGCAAAGTGGAGGAGAAATTGTTGAAGTTAAACACAAGGAAGGCACCTGGGGTGGATTGGATCTATTCAGTTATATAAAAGGAGGCAGCAAAGGAAGTAAACAAACCTTTAGCCATAATTATGAGAGCTTCCTTGGACTCGGGGTAGGTCCCCATGGACTGGAGGTGTGCAAATGTATCACCAATTCACAAAGGGGGTTCAAAAAGGTGACACAAGTAATTACAGACCTGTTAGTTTAACTTGTGTTCCGGGGAAAATAATGGAATCACTGGTTAATGAAGCATTGCAGGATCATCTAGACAAGACTGCAGTAATAGTTAAGACACAGCATGGGTTTGTTAAAGGGAGGTCTTGTCTGACCAATTTGATTGGATACTATGATGTGGTCACAAAGGAACTGGATGCAAAATATAATTTTGATATCATATACTTGGATTTCAGGAAAGCTTTTGATAATGTTGTATACGTAAGACTGCTGTGCAAATTAGGAGGCATGGCATTACGGGTAAGTTGCTACAATGGATAAAGGGATGGTTGAGTTGTAGACGACAGCGAGTGGTAATCGATGGACACTGCTCTTCGTGGACAAATGTTATTAGTGGAGTTTCCCAGGGTTCGGTGTTGGGCCCATTGTTGTTTTGTATATTTTTATCAATGATATTGATGAAGGTATATCAGGTTTAATGTCCAAGTTTGCAGATGATACAAAGGTTGACAGAGTTGTTAACGACAGTAAACACAGTATGCTATTTCAACTGGATCTATATAAGTTGGGAAAATGGGCTGAGATTTTTTTTTTTTTTTTTTTTTGATTTGGTAGTTGTTGGCGCATCGGCTTCTGTGGCCATATTGCACCTCCCAAGGTTTTTGCAGTACTTTGATCCAAGCCCGAGGCGGGAATCGAACCCGCGACCTTTGGGTTGCCGGGCAGGTACTTTACCCACTCGGATAGCCCGGTCGGCCAAAATGGGCTGAGAAGTGGCAGCTGAAGTGTAACATTGACAAATGCAAAGTACTGCATATGAGTAGCAATAACCGAAGAGAAATGTACCAACTGTGTGTAACTACATTCAGATAAGTGGAAAGTGAAAAAGACAAGGGGCAATTGTGCAGTGAAATATGAAGTTCACTGAGTAGTGCAGACGAGCTGCCATGGCAGGACATGGAGTCTTGTGAATGGTATATAGGAATTTTGCTAGCAGGGACAGGGAAGTGATTATCCCATTATAAAGGCAATAGTCAGGCCACACCCAGAGTACTGTGTACAGGTCTGGAGACCTCATTTTAGGAAGGATGTAGAGTTGCTAGAACAAGTACAAAGAAGGGCAACAAGACTGGTGAGGGAAACAAAGGGGGTGCTCTTACCAAGAAAGGCTTAAGTTCTGCAAATTGCAGCACCTGGAGAGTAGGCACCTGCAAGGTGATCTGATTGAGGTGTATAAGGCCTTAAATGGGTTGAAGAAGGCTGATGGGATTCTTCCTCTTGTTCAGACTAAGAACCTGAGGTGGCACAGTTTCAAATTGAGGAAAGATAGTTGTAGAATAGATGTGTGTAAATTTGCTTTAGCAGCAGGTAGCTGATTGGTGGAACAGGCTTCCATCTTTTGTTGTGGAAGTTAATAGCCTAAATAAATTTAAGGAGGGGTGAAAGGAGGGGTGAAATGGGAAGTTTTTTTTTTTTTTTTTTTTTTTTTGTTTGCCTGATGCTGCATAAGCTTGCCTCTTTTTGCATCATATGCCTCTACTAATGCTAATGTTAATACACATATATGAAATTATTTTACAGTAGCTTTTGCAATATATATACTGGCTTGGTTAACTTTGACTATTCCAGTACAAGACCAAATTACACTAAACCATGGTGCCAACATTTTACTTTCAAAAAGGTGGAGATCAGAATTTGTAATCAGAGTTCTGAACCATGATAAGCATAACAGGTGGAAAACAGGAAGTTTTCGGTCTTGAGCGAGGATAATATACCTATAATTATCATCTTGCTTTGCTCATTTAGAACTGCTTTTACAAATTATTTTCCTTGGGTTCATCAATTTGTGTTCTTTAAACTTTTGGATCAAGAACAGATTTGAATGAGTCAGTGCCACAGTGATAGCTTATATATAATGCAACCAAAGACACTCAACATGTTTCACAGATTCTTCAAAATATTTTTTTACTTCAGTGGCATGTACAACTTGAAATTGTTTAAATCAGGCCCGGGCAAACTATGGCCCGCGGGCCACATGCGGCCCGCCGTACGTTTTTGTGCGGCCCGCGAGCTTTAATTTTATTTTCGAAAAAAGTTTACTTATTTTATGCCTTTTGCGACGCCTTTTTTAAAAATAAATTTGTATATGTAATACATTATAGAATTTGTCGACTTGTAAATTGTTTTATCATCTCTGTATTGTTCAAATTGGGATAGAATTTGAAATTGCGCGCGAACTGGAGCGAGCCAACGGGCGCTTTTATAACGGTATAATTTGCGATTATAAACTAACCGCACGAAACTACGGTAACAGACAACCGGTGATGACGACAACGGCTCTGCTGCGGTTGCGGAGTAATAGGATAGGACTGCTGACCGGCCGCAGTTCCAATATGTTTTCTCTGACGGTCATCCCGCAGTTAGTTTTTTTTGCGTTAACTTCGGTTATCATCTTGGTGCCAGTAGCGATAAAAATAATATTTACGCCCTTTTAAAAATGAATAAAAAAACGAAAATTTCAACAAGAGCATCGTGTCTTCAATGAAGAGTGGAGCACAAAATATTTTTTTGCTAACATAAATAACGAGACTATTTGTCTCATCTGCCAGGAGAGTGTCTCAGTGTTGAAAGAGTACAACATTAAAAGACATTTCACTACTAAACATTCCGAATATGGTGCCAATTTAACTACGGAAGCGAGAAAGAAAACTGCTGATGGATTGATTCAAAATTTATCTAGACGACAAAATGTGTTTACGCGGCTAACTAAGGAACAAGAAGCTACTGTAGAGGCAAGTTTCGTTATTTCTCATATAATTGCAAAAAAGCAACGAGCCTTTTTCTGATGGAGACTATATTAAAGAATGTATGACTGAAGCTTGTGGAATTATATGTCCTGATATTAAACACAAATTTGAGAATATAAGTTTCTCTCGGCGAACCGTTGTAAGAAGAATTGAATGTATCGATACAAATTTGAATGAACAATTATTATCAGTATTAGAATCCATAACATGGTACTCGATAGCTCTCGACGAAAGTAACGACCAAAAGAATACTGCGCAGTTATTAATTTTCATACGTGGATGTACCTGTAATTTTGAAACTATTGAAGTGTTTCTTTCAATGGAATCTCTTAAAGACCAAACCACGGGAGCTGATATATTTGAATAAGATGAAAAATGCTTAACAAGATATAATTTACAATGGAACAAAATGGTAAGCGTAACAACTGACGGAGCACCAAGTTTGACAGGTAAAAATGTTGGAGCGTTAAAGAAAATTCAGGATAAAATTTGTGAAAATTATCCCGATTATAATTTAATTACAATTCATTGTATTATACATCAACAAGTATTATGTAAAAATGTGTTAAAAGTTGAGCATGTCACATCTTGTATTAGTAAATTAACTAGTAAATTTTAGTAAATCTAGTAAAATTTAACGAGTAAAAGTTTATTTACTAGTAAATAAACTAGTGAATTTAATACGATCGAGGAGCCTGAAACACAGACAATTCGTTAATTTTCTTCAAATTATTGAATCCGAGTACACAGATATTCCTTATCATAGCCAAATTCGATGGCTTAGCTTAGGAAAAGTTCTTCGGCGAGTATGGGATCTTAAAGGTGACATCATTCTATTTTTAAAACTGAAAAATATTATGGACTTTCCCGAATTAACTGATAATAACTGGATTTGTGATTTTGCATTTACCCTGAACATCGTGACACACTTAAATACTTTCAACACCGTGTTACATGGGAAAAATTTATACGCCCATGATATGGTAAAAAGATTGAATGGATTTCAATTAAAACTCCAGTTGTTCCTTCGACATTTATTGATTAACAAGGTAGACCACTTTCCAACCATGAAGTTGCTGAAGATTCCAGAAAGTAAATTTGAAAAATATTGTGAAATTATCAACTCTTTGAATGACGACTTTTCACGAAAATTTGGCGGCTTCCGAAAAATTGAGACAAGTTTGGCAATAGTGCGCGACCCATTTTCAATAGAAATTGATAGTGCACCGAGTGAACCACAACTTCAGATTATAGATCTGCAGTGTGATACCGATTTAAGGGAATTGCACCGTCGTGAGGAAATCTGTAAATTTTACAATACTCTTAATTCGGACAAATTCAACGAACTTAAAGATTTTGCCCGAGAAATGTTGCTTATTTTTGGATCAACCTACATATGTGAACAAACATTTTCCATATTGAATCTAAATAAAAATTCTTTACGATCAAGCATCACCGATGAACATTTACAAGCAGTTTTAAGAATCTCAACTACAAAATTAACAACCGAAATTTAAAAAAAATGTTAAAAGATGTAAAACAGTTCCATTCGTCTCATTAAATTCTTGGTTGTTAGAGAATAATTTTTTTATATTATATTTCTTCTTCATGATAACAAATCATATATATCTAAAAATAGTATTTTACGTGCGGCCCGCCTTCTTTTTGAATTCCTATTGTGGCCCTTCAGCCCAAAAGTTTGCCCAGGCCTGGTTTAAATCTATCTATTAGCATTAGCAGAGGCCTATGATGCAAGAAGGCAAGCTTACCCTTCCCATTTTACCTATCCATTCGCTCCAAACGTTTGTCTAGTTCTGCCTTGAATTTATTAAAGCTTTCAACTTCTACAATGACAGATGGAAGTTCGTTCCAGCAATCAACCACAGAGGCTAAAGGCAAATTTCCACACATTTATTCTACAACTGTCTTTCCTCAATTTGAATTTATGTCCAGTCAGGTGATTAATCTGAGCAAGAGGAAGAATCCCATCAACATTGAGCATGCTGAAACTATTCACGGCCTTATACAACAACAAGATCACCTCGCAGGTGCCTAGTCTCCAGACACTTGAATTTGCAAAACTTAAGCCTTTCTTCAAAAGAGCAATACTTTGTTCCATTCACTAAACTTGTTGCTCTTCTCTGTACTCATTCCAGCACCTCTACATCCTTCTTAAAATGAGGCCTCCAGACCTGTATACAGTACTCAAGGTGTGGCCTGACTATTGCCTTATACAATGGGATAATCACCTCCTTATAACTTCTAAAAAAATTCCTATATATCATTGACAAGGCACTGGCATCCATGGGCAGTACTAAGGTTCCAAAATGCCACTGTGGACTCATCGAGGACTGGGAACCCCTGATGTGAGCTACTCTAGCAGATCGTCTGCACTGCTCAGAAAACTTCATATCTGACTGAACAATTACCCCCAAGTCCTTTTCATTCTCTACCACCCTGAGTGTAGTACCACGTAGTCGATACTTTAATCTGGGGTTACTACTACACATATGCAGTATTTTACATTTATCAAGGTTAAACTTCAGTTCCCACCTCTCAGCCCATCTGCTCGACTTTTC
Organism: Mastigoproctus giganteus; assembly: GCF_048544385.1. Lineage (NCBI taxonomy): Eukaryota > Metazoa > Arthropoda > Arachnida > Uropygi > Thelyphonidae > Mastigoproctus > Mastigoproctus giganteus. The sequence goes on along the minus strand of NC_143582.1, from coordinate 90,250,039 downwards.
TAGATCCTGTTGCAGCAGCGTACTGTCATTAGTGTCATTTAGAACTCTGCCAACCTTTGTATCGTCTGTAAACTTGGACATTAAGCCTGATATACCTTCATCAATATCATTCATAAATACAGAAAAGAATAACTGGCCCAGCACAGACCCCTGGGGGATATAACTAATAACATTAGTCCACAAAGAGCAGTGTCCATTGATTACCACTCTCTGTCTTCTCCCCCTCAACCATTCCTTTATCCATAGCAGCAATCTGCCTCCAATGCCACACTGCTCCAATTTGTGCAGTAGTCTTCCATGTACAACAGTATCAAAAGCCTTTCTAAGATCCAAATATATAATATCAAAGTTATTCCCTGCATCCAGTTCTTTTGTGACTTCATCATAGTATCCAATCAAATTGGTCAGGCAAGACTTCCCCTTAACAAAACCATGCTGTGTCCGAGCTATAATGAAGTCTAGTCTAGATGATCCTGCAGTGCTTCTTTAACCAGTGCCTCCATTAATTTTCCAGGAACAGAAGTTAAACTCACAGGTCTATAATTACTTGTGTCAGCCTTTGATTTTCCTTTGTGAATTGGGGTCATATTTGCACATCTCCAGCCCATGGGTACCACACCTGAGTCTAAGGAAGCTTTCATAATTATGGCTAAGGGTTTGCTTACTTCCTTTGCTGCCTCCTTTAATATAACTGGATAGATTTCATCCACTCCAAGTGCCTTTCTTATGTTTATCTTCAATGGTTTCTTAAATATTACAAAATCATTTAGCTCACTGCTAGAGTTTCATACACTTCTGGCATTCCCCTCCATGAATAACTCCTTGTGTGAATGTAGATGCAAAATACTCATTCAGTTTGCTAGCTACCTGAGTTGAACCACTGATATCAAATGGACCAACCTGATTCATCTTCTTCCTTCTAGAATTGACATAAGTAAAGAACCTTTTTTTTTTTTTTTTTTTTTTTTTTTTTTATGAGAATCCCAAACACGAAAGGTATCAAAACCTTTCTAGCAGGTGTAAGTGGTGTAAGTAGATGGCCAGAAAGCCACACATAAAATGTGTGGCTTTCTGGCCATCTACTTACACCACACGATAACCTTCATGTCATTTACACTACTGAAGTCTACCCATTCAGTGAATAAGTTATTCCTGGATTATTATTTCTCAAACCTTACATTTTACTGGATTAAAATGCACCTGCTAGACTGAAACGTTATGTTGTATTATTGTAAAACTGGGTAATAAATTTATGGTGGCAAAATGATAACTAATACTCTTCAAAATATGACTAATGTAAGAGGATGCTAATTTGACAAACGGCCAAGACAGATATGCACTTTGCAAATCCATATTCACTATTCTGCAAATTTTTTAAGTGAATTTAAAAATGTTTCAGTAAAGCAGGTTTTCCAGACTTTGCAATCAATCAGTGGAAACCCAGCCAGAAGATCTGCTCATCTTGGAATCTATTCATTTCAGTGTGAATGATGATGGACTGATTACAATCACAATTAAAGAATCTAGATGCTGACTCATAAAAAACATAAATTAACTCATCTGCATATATGACAGTGAGCATTAACAGGTTAAGTTAATAAAATTATATTAATTCCATTTGCATTATATTAAATTCCACTATTCCACACTTTAACAATGAAATTTAATTTAAAAAAATAACTTTAACAAAAATATTTATCACACAATAATTATTCTTTTGAAAAAAAATTTACTCAAAAGCAGGCGTGTCGTTTTGTGTTAAACATATATAAAAAATATATACAAAAACATACAAATTGAAATAGAGGTTTCTGTTCCTGCTCTAATGTTTGGTAAATTCTCTGAACAAAGAAGAAAAGAATCTTATACCTTTTTACATTAGGCAAGGAATACTGAGACATGGGAACTTGCTTTTGCAATGAAGGTGATAATGCACTCCCTGAGGTAGTAGTAAACTCAGAATTCATATCAGATGCACAGAAATTTGTGGTGGATGAAAACAACTGCATTGCCTGGTGAAAATTTAAAAGTTAATTAGATATATGTTCAATATTTAAATCTAGTTCATTGTTATAATGTTGGTACATGAGGATGACTTACAGTAAAGACAAAAAGAATAAATAAACATCTTACAACTTAAATCCAGTTCAGAAGTTGATAAAAGAAGTATGCATGTAAAGCAGTACAGTGAGTCAATAATTATATGACTAGTTTTAAGATAACAACAGCTTCGACTAGGAATTCATGCAATATTAATTATGCAAAACAGAAATCCATTGAATCCACTTAGGTAATAACAAAAAATGTTACATTTTTTAAATAAGACAGATTATATGACTCAGTGATATAGCAAGGATTTCAAATAATAATTTATTTCTTTTACTTCCTCAGAAAGGGAAGATTTCAGTCCACATAGTTCTTCCACTCTACACCTTCCAATATACTTTAGTACTCACTGTTGCCTCTACTGGAGATATGGACCAACAATGGACACCAGTAATGTGTGAAGACATCTAAGGGGTGTCCACTAAGAGGAGGGGTAGGAAAACATAAATATGATACTATAAGCTAAAACTTATTAGTAATACAAGCATCAAATTAAAAAAAAAAATTTACACTGGAAAACATTTAACACAAAAAATTGATTAACATGAAAAAAATATTCTGATCTCGACAAAATGCTATGTGATTTCATACATTTATTTTCTTTTAACATGAAACAAAAAATGCTTAACATGAAAATATTTTGCATCTCAGAAGAACAAAAAAAATATACCAGTTGTCACTAAATTTTTACTCTTTATGACTTTATGACTCAACTTTCTATTGACTAGGTCAACGTCTGATAATAAACAATATGTAGATAGTGCAAGGATGCCGCTTGCCACAAACCACCCTTATCATTTTAAACAAATGGGATTACCCGTCAGAGCACAAAACATTTCATTTACAGTCTTGAAGTGAGTGACATGTACTGCATAAAGTTGTGAATTTCGTGTTTGGTAAAAAATCCGTAAATTTATCACCCTCAACTGTACAATGGAAAAATCAGGGCATAAACAAAGCGTTATTTCGCTTAAAGTTAAAATGGGGTTGCTTAAAGCAGTAGATGTAGAGGATTCTTCGAAAACAGATATTTGTAAAAATGTTCGGAATCGTTAACTCTATGTTGTCGGCAATCATAAAGAATAGAGACCAATTACTGCAAAGTTTGAGCGCAGTATGTTTGAGTCGGATAGGAAACAGATGAGAACAGCCAAACACGAAGATTTGGAGGCTGCATTGCTTGTTTGGTTCAAACAAGCTAGGTCTCAGAATGCTCCAATATCGGGACCTCTATTAATGGAAAAAGCGGATGTGTTTGCAATTCAAATGGGGATTGAATTCACTGTGAATCCAGGCTGGTTGGAACGTTTCAAGAAAAGAAACGGCATCATTTTTAAAAATGTTTGCAGTGAAGCAAATCAAGTTTCACAAAGTATGACATCCGATTGGCTGCAGTCTGCATTGCCCACAGCGCTTGAAGAATATAGCGCAAGATATGTCTTGAACGCAGGCGAAATGGGATTGTTCTATCGCTGCTTACCCAATAAAACTTTATCGTTTAAGGGACACGTTTATCGTGTTCTGGCGGCAAAAGGTCCAAAAAGAGAGGATAATGGTAATGGTGGCTTGCAATTCGGACAGATCTGAAAAGCTGCCCTTATTTGTTATCAGGAAGCGCATGAATCCGCGCTGTTTTAAAAATCTAAAAAAAAAAATACTGGTTGAGCACACGGCAAACAAGAAGGCATGGGTGACTGAAACTACATTTACTGATTGGCTTTTGAATTTAGATAGGCGCTTTTTACACAAAAAGCAAAAAGTTGCCATGATGGTTGATAATTGTCCAGCTCACTCTGAAGTGAGATTAAAAGCTATAAGCTTATATTTTTGCCCCCAAACACTACAAGTATTTTACAGCCTTATGATCAAGGCATAATACAGAATTTAAAATTTTATTACCAAAAAAAATTGCTAAGAAAATATTTGGCCACAATTGAAACAAAAGAAGATTTCTCTGTCAACTTATTGGATGCATTGCATATGTTGCACACTGCTTAGAATCTTGTAACACCAAAGACTATCAAAAATTGTTTTCGTCATGTGGGATTTTCTAAAATGACGGATTTAATACCTACTCAAGTGTCTTAAGACAATCAAGAAGCTAAACCAACGTTCAGTGAAATGTTTGGGCATGTTTCATCTCTTTTAGAAAGTTTGGTATCTTTGGATGAATTTGTCGCAGTTAATGATACTAATTTGTGTACAGCGCCAATTTTAACAGAGAGTGATATTTTGGGTTTTGTACGGAAGTGGATCCCATGGGTGAAGATAGTGATGATAATGTAGACAATGACATTGATTTGTAAGTTCCTTTTCCTACTACATCAGAAATGCGAAAATTGATAAAAAAAAAAGTATGCGCAGATATTTAGATATACATACGAGTGGTGAAATGAACCAATTGATGGACGATACTGAATAATTTGTAGATAATAAAACAATAAATAACACGGTACAAAAATATACCAGATATCAGATTTTTTTACAAAAAATAATTAACATTTTTTTTTTTTTAATTTTTACATATTGTATGTATTTTTTTATCTGATGAAGTCAATGAACATGTTAAGTGTAAATAAATTGTGTTTGTAAAATCCCCCTTGTGTAGTGTTATATAGTGCTTAAAATGTTAAATTGTTTAAACTTTCTATCTTAACTCTTTTGATTATTACGACATCAAAAACAATGGTGAGTTTTTTTTTGTTTGTTTGTTTACTTCTTTTAACATTAAATTCTTTTATAACACGAAAAAATATTTCTGTTCCCGTGGTTTCTGTTAATCGATTTCCACTGTATTTGAATTCTCAATAATAGAAAAATTAAATAACAAATTTTCTGATTATACATGCATTTCGTTTTTTTTTTTTTTTTTTTATGTGAACCCAAACACGAGAGGTATTAGAACCTATAGTACTTAGTACCGTGCTTGGGTGGAGGTTGAGAAGACGAAAGAAGATATTTGTTGACATTGGACTTGAACTTCTGTAGATTGTAATTTTCAGGAAATACGTATGAAGGAAGGTTGTTCCAGAAAATGGCAGTTGAATGAATAAATGAGGAAGATGAAAAGTTGGTTCTGTGGGTTTGAAGTTGGACAGTAAATGGATGTTGGCTGGTGGCGGCACGTGTTCGAACTGTTTTGAAAGAGAGAGAGAGAGCGGGAATTATAGAAGCCAATTCAGAAGAACAGTGCCCATGGAAGTATCTGTAAAAGAGGCAAGCAGCAGAAACAGTGCGTCTATGAGAAAGCGAGTGGAGAGACTCTGTTAGAGATGAGTCATTAATTAACCTAACTGCCCTCTTCTGAATGGAATCAAGAAGCCTGAGAGAGGTTTTGGGGGCACCAATCCAAATGTGGGAACAATATTCCATGGCAGGGCGGATTTGCGATTTATACAGAGTGAGCAGCTGTTTGGAAGAAAAGTAACGCCGAGAACGAAAGAGAAAACCAAGTTTTTTAGATGCAGAGGAAGCAATATTTGTAATGTGCTTGTGCCAAGAGAGATTAGAAGTCAGGGTAATCCCCAAAAGAGATATATCCTTTTGCCTAGAAATTGGAGTGTCACTAAAGATAAGCATAGGAGCAGAAGAATCCTTTTTGCGAGATATAAGACAAGACTGAGTTTTAGAAGGGTTGAAATCAACTAAGTTATCTTTGCCCCACTGGAGAATTACCTGAAGATCAGCATTTAAGGAATTTGTAGCAGATTTTCGAGAAGTTGAAGCTGATTGAGCAGGACAAGATTTCTCAAAACGGAAAGTTGAATGCAATGTGCTATCATCGACAAAACTATGGATAGGATTTCCAGTCAATGGAAGAAGTTCATTGATATGCAAGAGGAAAAGAGTGGGGGAAAGAACTGAACCTTGGAGGACACCGGCATTAGTGGAGAAGTTAGAAGACAGAGAGCCATCTACCATCACCCTCAGTGAGCGATCAGAGAGAAAACTGGATAACCAATTACTAAAAACAGTTGGCAAACCATAAGATGGAAGCTTGTTTAGAAGACCTTTATGCCAAACACGATCAAAAGCCTTTGAGATGTCAAGAGCAACTACTTGTGTTTCACCGAACCTTTCCATTGAAGTAGTCCATAAATGGGTAACATAAGCCAGGATATCACCAGTGGATCGACACTGCCGGAATCCACATTGGCGATCGTTGTCAGACGAAAAGTTTCTAGGTAATTTAAGAGTTGGCTGTTAATTGATTTCTCCATTACTTTAGAAAGAGTAGAAGTAATTGCAATGGGACGATAATTGGATGGGAGGGATTTGTCACCCTTTTTAGGAACTGGCTGGATATGAGCAAATTTCGAAGCAGAAGGAAAAACACCTTTGGAATAAGAAAGTGAAAAAACGCAGCAAAGAATAGGAGTAAGTTCAGGAGCACAGATTTTGTGAACAAGTGGAGAAATACCATCAGGACCTGGAGCTTTCTTAGCATCAAGATTCATCAAAATCCTTCTGATATCCTTTTGACGGAAGACCACAGGAGGCATTGAATGGACCGTGTTGGGAATGGTGGGAGGTGTTTTACCAAGTTCATTAATACATGAGCTGGAAGAAAAATGGGATGCTAGCAAGTCAGCTTTATCCTTGGCTGAAGTGACAACAGAACCATCTGGTTTGGACAGAGGTGGAAGCAGAGATGGGCAAAAGTTGAGGCCAATAGCTTTGGCAAGAGACCAGAATGCTCGGCTACCATTAGGGCAAGAAGCAAGTTTTCTACTCTTAGCCTGTTCAAACTCTAGTTTGGACTGATTAATAACTGCTTTACAATTGTTGCGAGCTTTGGTGTAGGCAGAAAATGAAACTGAAGAATTAGAAACAAGCCAATTACGATATGCAACATTCTTCTCTTGAACAGCCTTAGCACATTTATTGGAAAACCAAGGTTTATTTAAAGGACGAGATTTTAAAGTGGAGTGTGGGATAAAGGATTCCATTCCTGCAAGAATAATTTCACTGACACGATCTGAGCAAACGTTGACATCAGAAGTTTTGAAACAGTAATCCGACCAAGGAAAAGAAGAAAAGAAGTCACGCAGGTCATCCCATTTTGCATTCTTGTAATGCCAAACAACACGAGGTTGGGAATAGCCATGAGATAAAGGTTCCATTGGAGAAGAGACAATCACCAAGTTGTGATCTGAAGTGCCTAAAGGACCTCTCACTTCGACCGTGTACTTAGAAGGGTTGTTTGTGAGAAAAAGATCAAGCATATTGGCTGTATAATTCGGATTGTCCGGTATTCTTGTAGGTAAATGAACAATCTGTGCTAGGTCATTAGTAATTGCAAAAGCCTCAGCATCTCGACCTGCTGGGTCGGTGTGACTAGAAAACGGAAGCCAGCTGGAGTTGTGAACATTAAAATCACCAAGGAAAATTACCTCACTGTTAGGAAAGTTGTACTGGAGAAAGTCAAGTTGCAACGAGAGGAAGTCAAAGAGCTCCAAGTGATTAGTGGAGTTGGGAGAACGGTAGAGATAACAGATGAATTTGACACAATGAGGTAGAGAGATTTTAAGCCAGAGGAGATCGAAGAGGGGAGATTCCAAATTGCCAAGTCTCTGACAGGGAATATCAGAACGGACATATGCACAAGTACCACCTTTGAGGCGAAAAGAATCATACAGCGAATAATTTGGGCATCTGAGATGAGCAGTAGTTGAATCAACCGATAACTGAGATTCTGTCAGAAAAAGTACATGTGGTTTGGCAGACTGCAAGTGGAAATGGACATCGTTGAGATTAGAATTGAGACCACGTATATTTGTGAAATGAATTAGGAAGTCCTTGAATTAGGTTACAACTGAAATGAATTAGGTTACAACTGAAATTTTCTTTTTCCATTAAGCATGCTGTTTGTTCAGTTTAGGATAGATTGGGGGTGGCCAACGAGTCGATGTGGATTTAATTTCAGTCTATCACGACAAATTTTAAATATACAGTCATCCTTCGATTTGTGCACCTTGTGCAATGAAATTTTTGAAATGGTAGATCGCGGCGCATTTTGAAGGAAAAAAGTAGACTGCACCAAGGAACTGGAAACCTTCAGCAAATGGTCTCCAGTTCCTTAATATTTCTGTACCCTTCATCATTTTTCATCCTATTTCTATGTTTTTGTCCATTCTTTGTTCTATCACACTGGTCAACACAAAATGTTACAAAAATGAAAATACCCAATCTTGACTAATTTTATGCTTCTGAACATTAAAATCACATTAAAATTTGTCAATTGGCTCTTGTTTTTGAATTACAGTTGGGGTCCGATATTAGCAAGTTACTCTACATTATCAACTACAGCTCTAGGCAAAATGCACAGTAACACTGCAGTTTCAGCACCAACACCCTCTTATCGTGTGATTGGCAACTGTCGCCTCACACTACATCACGTGATAAGTTAGCATTAGCATTAGTAGAGGCATATGATGCAAGAAAGCAAGCTTATTCAGCATCAGCCAAAAAAAAAACCACTCCCGTTTCACCACCCCGTTCGTTTGAAATACCTGTCCAGTTGAGCTTTAAATTTGTTTAGGCTATCAACTTCAACAACAAGTGATGGAAGTCAGTTCCACCAACCAGCCACCCGCTGGCCAAAGGCAAATTTCCGCACATCTATCCGACATCCGTCCTTCCTCAATTTGAATTTATGCCCTCTGAGGTGATTATTCTGAGCAAGATGAAGAATCCCATTGGCATTGAGCATGCTCAAACCATTCAAAGCCTTATACACCTCTATCAGATCACCTCGCCGGTGCCTAGTCTCCAGACTCTGTAATTTGCAAAACTTAAGCCTTTCTTCATAAGAGCAACCCTTTGTTCCATTCACTAACCTTGTTGCCCTTCTCTGTACCCGTTCCAGCAGCTCTACATCCTTCTTGAAATGAGGCCTCCAGACCTGTATACAGTACTCAAGATGTGGCCTAACCATTGCCTTATACAAGGGAATAATCACCTCCTTATCCCTGCTAGAAAAATTCCTGTATATCATTGACAAGACACCATGAGCTACTCTTGCAGCTCGTCTGCACTGCTCAGAGAACTTCATATCTGCCTGCACAATTACCCCCAGGTCCTTTTCATTCTCCACCACTGTCAGTGTAGTACCGCAGAGTTGATATGTTGCTCTGGGGTTACTGTTTCCCATATGTAGTACTTTACATTTGTCAATGTTAAAATTTTTTATTTGCCACCTCTCAGCCCATCTGTTCAACCTTTCCAGATCCTGTTGCAGCAGCATAGCGTCAGTAGTGTCCTTAACAACCCTGCCAACCTTTGTATCATCTGCAAACTTGGACATTAAACTTGATATCCCATCATCAATATCATTCATAAACACCGAAAACAACAACGGACTCAACACTGAACCCTGAGGAACTCCACTAATAACATTAGTCCACGTTGAGCAGTGTCCATTGATTACCACTCTCTGTCTTCTGCCACTCAACCATCCTCTTATCCATAGCAGCAATTTGCCTCCAATGCCACACTGCTCCAATTTGTGCAGCAGTCTTCCATGTGCAACAGTATCAAAAGCCTTTCTAAGATCCAAATATATAATATCAAAGTTATTCCCTGCATCCAGTTCTTTTGTGACTACATCATAGTATCCAATCAAATTGGTCAGGCAAGACCTGCCCTTAACAAAACCATGCTGCGTCTGAGCTATAACTGAATTCTTGTCTAGATGATCCTGCAGTGCTTCTTTAACCAGTGCCTCCATTAATTTACCTGGAATAGAAGTTAAACTAACAGGTCTATAATTACTTGTGTCAGCCTTTGATCCTCCTTTGTGAATTGGGGTTACATTTGCACATCTCCAGTCTATGGGTACCTCCCCTGAGTCCAAAGAAGCTCTCATAATTATGGCTAGGGGTTTGCTTACTTCCTTTGCTGCCTCCTTTAATATAACTGGATAGATCCCATCCGCCCCAGGTGCCTTTTTTATGTTTATCCTCAACAATCTCTCCTCCACTTTCCTCTCAGTTATTACCTTACCATTGCCTTATACAGGGGAATAATCACCTCCCTATCCCTGCTAGAAAAATTCCTGTATATCATTGACAAGACACCAAGAACTACTCTTGCAGCCTGTCTGCATTGCTCAGAGAACTTCATATCTGCCTGCACAATTACCGGTCCTTTTCATTCTCTACCACTGTGAGTGTAGTACCACAGAGTTGATACGTTGCTCTGGGGTTACTGTTTCCCATATGTAGTACTTTACATTTGTCAATGTTAAACTTCATTTGCCACCTCTCAGCCCATCTGCTCAACTTTTGCAGATCCTGTTGCAGCAGCATAGCATCAGTAGTGTTCTTAACAACCCTGCTAACGTCTGTATCATCTGCAAACTTGGACATTAAGCTTTATATACCATCATCAATATCATTTATAAATACAGAAAACAACACTGAACCCTGAGGAACTCCACTAATAAAATTACTCCACGTTGAGCAGTGTCCACTCTCTGTGATTACCACTCTCTGTCTTCTGCCACTCAACCATTCCTTTATCCATAGCAGCAATTTGCCACCAATGCCACACTGCTCCAATTTGTGCAGTGTGCAACAGTATTAAACGCCTTTCTAAGATACAAATATATATCAAAGTTATTCCCTGCATCCAGTTCTTTTTGTGACTACATCATAATATCCAATCAAATTGGTCAGGCAAGACCTTCCCTTAACAAAACCATGGTGTGTCCAAGATTTAAGTGAAGTCTTGTCTAGATGATCCTGCAGTGCTTCTTTAACCAGTGCCTCCATTAATTTTCCTGAACAGAAGTTAAACTAACACGTCTATAATTACTTGTGTCAGCCTTTGATCCCTCCTCTGTGAATTGGGGTTACATTTGCACATCTCCAGTCTATGGGTACCTCCCCTGAGTCCAAAGAAGCTCTCATAATTATGGCTAGGGGTTTGCTTACTTCCTTTGCTGCCTCCTTTAATATAATTGGATAGATCCCATCCACCCCAGGTGACTTTTTTATGTTTAACCTCAACAATCTCTCCTCCACTTTCCTCTCAGTTATTACAAAATCATCCAGCTCACTGCCAATGTTTACTTTACCTACATCATTCTCCTTCCTGAATAACTCCTCATGCGTGAATGTAGATGCAAAATACTCGTTTAGATTGTTAGCCACCTGAGCAGGATCCTCAACTGTTGAACCATCAATATCCAGTGGACCAATCTGATTCATCCCTTTCCTTCTTGAGTTTAAATATGTAAAGAACTCTTTTCTGTTTTTCTTTGCATCCTTTGCCAAGGATTTTTCGTAGTCTGCCTTTGCCTGCCTAATCTCCTTTGTGACTTGGTTACAGACCAACTTATATCTATCATAGACTTCCATGTCACCCATTAATTTGTATGTATCCCATGCATTTTTCTTCTCTGCCACACGTCTCATTAGTTCATCTGACAACCATTTAGGCCTAAACCTTGAACAATATTTCTTAGTTGGTATGTAAAGCCTGGTAGCCTCCAAGATTAGTTCCTTGAATGCTTCCCATTTTGAGTTTGCTGTTGGTAACATCATCAGTTGGTCCCACTGTATAGAATTTAAATACTGTCTCAGACCATCATAGTCGCCTTTACGAAAACAAAAACCCTTCCCTTTACCTCTGATGGTAGTTACCTCCTTGAGTAAATCCCACTTCAACACACTGTGATCACTGCCACCTAGTGGTTCAGTTGTGGCCTCAAATGCATCTTCAACTCTGTTGCAGTAATCTTCAAATATGGCTAGGTACTGGGTGATTTGTTCTCCGTGTAATTCTCACGTTTTTGTGCAGTATTTGTTGTCGTGTAAGATTAATATGCCCCATAATTGTGTGAATAGTCCAAATGGCTTCTGTTATGTATGTGGAAAAGTCATGTTAGCTTCAAGAAAGTGTCCCTTAACCGAAGCCATAAAAAAGGCCTAATTCTTGTACTATGGGTGTAAAATAGGCAATCGGCACAAGAACTGGGCTCCACACATATGCTGCACTACCTGTTCATCAAAACTCAATGCATGGATGAATTGAAAGGGACATTTTATGCCTTTCACAGTGCCCATGATATGGAGAGAGCCAACAAATCATGTCACAGACTGTTACTTCTTTATGGTGCCGCCTATTAGAAAAGGGATGACAATGAAGAAAACGTGAACAGTGATGTACCCAAATGTACCAGTTCATCCCGTTCCTCATGGTGAAGTAGTATCTATTCCTGAACCACCAGACTGTATTTCCATACACTCTGATGAAGATGAAGACACCAATGAACATCAACTTGATATACACAAAGGAGTACAGCAGTCATCTACATCAAAGGATCCACCATTTTGTCCAAACCTTTATCCTTCTGAACCACATAAGATCACAGAAAGTGAGCTTAACGACCTCATCAGAGATCTCAAGCTGCCGAAGAACAAGGCAGAGGCCTTTAGCTTTGAGGCTACAACAGTGGAATCTTCTAGATAATTCTGTGAAAGTGACAATGTTTTGTACTCGAAATAAAGACTATGATTATCATAAATTCTATCAAAGAGAAGGTGAACTCACTTTTGTAAGGATTTTTATGGTCTACTGGCAGCAATGAAGATGAGGCATGTTCCCGAAGAATGGCGACTATTTATAGACACCTTCCAAGGTTAGCCTTAAGGCTGTGTTATTACACAATGGAAATATACTGCCTTCAATACCTCTTGCATATCCCATCCACGAAAAAAAATATATATATATACAGGCATACCTCGGTTAACGTTACCTCTGATAACGAAGCTTCGATATAACGAAGTCCGCAATTTCAAGCCCCATTTAACATAAAAAAAAATATTCCAGTTTAATCACCTGAAATCTAAACAAACTGAAGAAATTACGGAAACCTTTGGGGCTTCTCGTGGTTGGTTCGAGAAATTTAAAAAACGGGCCAGGATTCATAGTGTAAAATTAACAGAAGCTGCAAATAAGTTTCCAGAAAAACTAAAGGAAATAATTGAACGTGAAAAATTTCCACCAAATTTGGTGTTCAGTGTTGACGAAAGCGGTTTGTTCTGGAAACGGCTACCAACAAAAAGCTTCATTTCTATTGAAGAAAAATCAGCTGCTGGGTTCAAAGCAGCCAAAGACCGTTTATCGTTACTCTTTGGATCAAATGCCTCTGGCGATTATAAATTAAAATTGTTATTAGTTTGCCATTCAGAAAATCCGAGGGCGTTAAAAGGTAACATAAAAATGAATTTACCTGGAATATGGAAAGCAAATAGAAAAGCGTGGGTTACCAAGGAGTTATTTACTGATTGGTTTGTTAACCACTTTTGTCCTAAAGTAAAACGGTATTGTCAAAAAAACAACTTTGAAGAAAAAGCTCTTTTGTTGTTAGACAATGCTCCGGGACATCCTACTGATCTTAACACGTTGGACACATGCATTCCTGTCAAAGTTGTGTTTCTTCCAGCAAACACAACTTCCCTGATTCAACCATTGGATCAGGGAATAATAGCATCATTTAAAGCTTATTATCTGCGTCGAACATTAAGCAATTTAACTGAACTAGAGGATAAAGAGGAAATGACAGTTAAAACTTTTTGGAAAAACTACACCATTAAAAACGCAATTGAAAACATTGATAGTTCTTGGAAAGAAGTCACTAAGAAATGCTTAAATGGAGTTTGGTGCAAAATATGGCCAGAAGTTGTAATAGAAAAAGAAAATAACATCCAAGAAATTAGAAATGAAGTTATCCAGATGGCTCAATCAATAGGTTTCGAAAATGTCGATGAAGAGGATGTTAGAAATTTATTGAATGCAGAAGATGATGGTTTTTCAGTGGAAGATTTAGAAAACCTTGTTAGCAACGAAGACAAAGATAATGAAGACGAAGTTAAAGAAGTTCCTGCCGAAAAAGTGTTAACCAAAGATTTAAAAAGGTGCTTAAATGACATTGAAAACGTTTTAAATTTTTTTAGTGAAAATGATCCTGATTTAGGAAGAAGTTTTATTGTTAAGCGATCAGTGTTAAATGCAATAACTCCTATAGGCAATTGTTAAATGAAAGAGAAAAAAAGCATAAGCAATCAACTTTAGACTCATATTTTAAAATGTGATTTCACTTTGTATGTAAGTTGACTGTTTATTTAATAAAACTTTTCTTTGTTCGAAAAAAAAGCTTTTCATTTTCTTTACGTAGGAACGTATCCCTATTCCGGCCATAGTATTTTTACCTCTGAAAACGAAGTTTCGCTTAACGAAGTAATTTCGTGGAACGCATCCTATTCGTTATTCGAGGTATGCCTGTATATGCAAACATGGATTCTCCATGTTTGCATGTTTGCTTAGGTATACACTACCAGATGTATGAGTGGCAGATGTGTAGTGATTTAAAGGTAATCACCATTTTATTAGGACTTTGAAAGGGTTACACTAAGTATTGTTGCTTTCTCTGCACATGAGATAGTCATGCCAAGGATATGCACCATCAGAAGAGAAGTTGGCCCGAACGAAAATCATTAACACCTGGAATACAGAAAATTGCATTTGAACCTCTGGTAGATCCAAATAAAGTTTTGCCTCCTCCACTCCGCATCAAACTGGGGCTCATTTTGTGACAAAAATTTTGTGACAGCTTTGGAAGTGAACAGTCTTGCATTCATATTACTTGAAAGAGAAATTCTCAAGACTTAGTGCAGAGAAGATTAAGACAGGTGTTTTCAGTTGTGCTCAGTGAGTCTCCCCATCTTAGCTCTTTAGTTATTTTTATTCCCTTGATCTGTTTTATTTATACATTTATTGTGTGTGTGGGGGGGGAGGGTGCATGTAGTTATATGGAGTATGTATCTCTGATTACCTCTATTAATTGTTTAAAAACTTTGCACAGCTTTAACATTTCTATTACAACTTTTATTTTAACTCTGTCAAATGCTTTTGTTAAATCTACATTAAAGAGAATTAATGTTTTGCTAAGCAGAACACATACAAATTGTTCTACTATATTCTTAATTTTTCTATTATCTGTTTTAACATAAATACTGGATCTGTGCCTGATTTATTTTTCCTAAATTATGCCTACTCATCACTTAATTCTGAAATTTCATTTAATTATTCTGATATTACCTGTGTATACATATGGTTTCAACGAAGTGTTAATAAATTTATAATCCTATAATTTCCTGACAATTGCTTATCTCCTTTTTTTTATATTAGTAGTATTGCTATATTTTTTCACCAATCACTTGGCATGCTCTTTTCTTTAAAGATCTCTTTCAATAATTCTATTAATTATGTAGTCAGTTCTGCTATAATGCAGTACAGGTGTTCCTAAAAATCTCCGTGTTATAATATTTCACACATTAACTTGCCTGTGCTCCACAGGCTGGTTACCAGATGCTCTGCTCGTCTAGAGTGGATCGTTGAGGAGGGGGAGTCACGATACTCTATAATACCACCCTCTTTTCATTGGTACATTCTGTGGTAACCCAATCCCTTGCATTTGAAGCTGCCATGGTGTCCCTCAAGCTAAACACCTACCTGATAGACATAGCAACAGCATATATTCCACCAGGCCCAAACAGTGATATCATTGAAGATGTAATCCATTGCCTAGTAAATCACCTCCACACCTCTGCTAAGCACATTGTTTGTGGAGATTTCAATCTTCCACCTACTCTTGCACATCTTAGTAGGGCACTCATTAGCAGTATGGATTCACTGGGTATCAGCCTTCTCAAATGCCACTCCACAAGAGGATCCAATCTCTTAGATTTGGCATTCTCCTCAGCAGCATGCAACCTTGAAGACAGTCCTCACAATCTCTTTCAATCCAATCACAAACCCATTGCCATACTCCTGCACTTAGCCGCACCTAACTTCAATATCCAAGGCCCTAAAAAGAAAAAAGAGATAACAGCCCCCAAATTCATTGATCCACCACAATGTCTCAAAGCCGCATCCTCCATCCCTTGGGAAGCTCTCAATAATTGTAATCTCCAGCTGGCTGTGGACCTCTCATGACCAGGTGGATCCGAACAATTGCCAGTTACAGAGTGACAAAGACTGCAACACTCCCCATTCAAGAGCTTGGTGGACACCTGCACTGAACAAAACTTTTCAAGAAAAACAAAATTTGCATAACAGATGGAAAGAGTCAGGAGCTGTACAAGATCAGATTGCCTTCTCCAGAGCAAGGGCAGTGTTCAACCGCCAAAAATCATCTGCAATTAAAAAACATCTAAACACAACCCTACGAAAAGGCAAAGCACTTTTTGACTCTTGACACACAGAAATTCCTAAAACACTGGACCTTGAACTGTGGATGGGTCACAATGCACGGTTCTTGAACAATGTGGCCCCTGATGTATCCAGGTAACTTACCTGTCAACAACGTTCCAACGGATATGCTCTCCACCATTTGCATCACCAGGAAGCAGCTTATAACTGCTTTTTTTTTTTTTTATGTGAACCCCAAACACGAGAGGTATTAGAACCTATAGTACTTAGTACCGTGCTTGGGTTGGAGGTTGAGAAGACGAAAGAAAATATTTGTTGACATTGGATTTAAACTTCTGTAGATTGTAATTTTCAGGAAATACATATGAAGGAAGGTTGTTCCAGAAAACGGCAGTTGAATGAATAAATGAGGAAGATGAAAAGTTGGTTCTGTGGGTTTGAAGTTGGACAGTAAATGGATGTTGGCTGGTGGCGGCACGTGTTCGGACTGTTTTGAAAGAGAGAGAGAGAGAGAGCGGGAATTATAGAAGCCAATTCAGAAGAACAGTGCCCATGGAAGTATCTGTAGAAAAGGCATGCAGCAGAAACAGTACATCTATGAGAAAGCGAGTGGAGAGACTCTGTTAGAGATGAATCATTAATTAACCTAACTGCCCTCTTCTGAATGGAATCAAGAAGCCTGAGAGAGGTTTTGGGGGGCACCACCCCAAATGTGGGAACAATATTCCATGGCAGGGCGGATTTGCGATTTATACAGAGTGAGCAGCACTTTTACTTTTGCATCTTTTACTGCTGCTTTGCACATTTTGGTGCATTTGTCATACCTTGCGTATTTATTTTTATTTTTTTTATTTTTTCCATCAACTGTAACTTTAAATTACATTTAATATATATATATATATATATATATATATATTGTGTGTGTGTGTGTGTGTGTGTGTATATATATATACACACACACACACACAAGATATTTATTTTTAAATCAAACTATAAAGCTTAAGAAAAAGGTGTAACCATAACCTACAATGGGCCCTAACCGTCTTTTCACCTTTTTCTTAAGCTTTATAGTTTGATATAAAAATAAATATCTCGTATTTTCACAGGCCTATGTAATATTCAATCATTTCTGATGGCGTTAATTTCTCCTGTCCTGAATACATCAGTTGTTTAAATGATCTAAAATTATCTAAATATGTTGGATATTAGTGTTAATTCTGCTTTTTATATATATATACACCCAAAATGACTGAAAAATTAAGAACAGCAAAAAAAATAAATAAATAACGAATAAAAGAACTGATTCTCATCAGTTGTAATATTTCAATATCCGTTTAAATCACCAGCTTAAATTTACAACGAACAATATCTATTGTAAAGATTAGGAATGACTTATGAACCTGAAGATTACATCATGCAACTCGATAACCACTTTGCACTTATAAACATAACCAAAATGGCACAGCATATGATGATTTTGCACTTCACTCTCAAACGGAATTTGTTTATGTGAAAATTATGCATTATTTATATGTAGTTAATGCAGTACTCACAAGGTGCTATATGATCACACCTCCTCTTATACTTACAAAAATTACTTATGCTTCTTTAAAACATGATAGCTTGGGATAGAAATAGCATTTATGAGACTCAATCTGACTGCATATGATCTTTTCCTTTAATATAATGGTAATGCGGTACAGTTGCCACTGTCATGGTCTGTACTTCAACTTTTAATTAATTCTATTTTAATTAATTTTCCAGATTTGAATTTAATCAATTATAAGTGCTTCATTTATATATGTAAATTTTCATACAAATTTTTTCAAGAGTTAGTAGTTAAATGAAACTACTATTTGCAATATGGGGATGATGTAGCAGTCTGATGATATATATTATACCTATGTTTCAGTGATAACCTCTTCAGTTTTGATACCACATAGAGCAGATTTAAAATTATAATGTTTATTGTCCTGATAAATTTAGTTATTTTATTTCTTATCTTACTTTTATTTAAACATTTTAGCCCCAACCATCATATGTAGTTTTACTATACTGTTTTCTTAGTATAAACAAAATTTAACTAAGTAAACATTGACTATATTTGTACTTTCTTTTTCATTCCTGTTTTTTCACTTTCTAATCTTATTTTCCATTTTTCAACCTGACTTTAGGGTATATGAAAGTACATCATTTTTTTCATAATTTTCTATATTTATTTTGCCTGCCTATTTTTAGCTTTAACTACCTCTACCATCACTAGTGTGAGTACCTTGTATATGCAGTGGTACTCTAGTACCACTGCATATACAAGGTACTATTTTTAGCTTTAACTACCTCTACCATCCACCAAACCCCAGAGAAACTACTAGTGTGAGTACCTTGTATATGCAGTGGTACTCTAGTACCACTGCATATACAGGATACCCACAAATCTGCTTTACAAAACTAAAGAAATTTTGTGAACAGAGTACATGATACAAACCTAAAACCACCTCCATGTGGTGTGGAAGATATCTTCAAGCTTTTATTCACTGACTGAAAAATGTGGGCACTGCAGTAGAGGGCAGCATAATCACAAAACTTTAATTAGGAGAGAATTTCCCGAACCGGAGAAAGTGCAGTGCACACAAGATGCAATCTGCCACTGCTGTTATACATAAATTTTGAGCACTGTTTAAAGAGAAGCTGTATAGAAGCTTGCATGTGCATCGTCTGGGCTGAGGTTGAAAAAAAAAGTCAGTGAGAAACAGCAGCAGCAGGTCCAAGAAAGTCTGACACTAAGCCCAAGGAAAATCCATTAGCCATGCTAGTTGTGAGCTTAACATATTAAGGTCAATAGTTTGCAACATGTTTCAAATACTCATAGTGTGTAACATGATACATTGCCATCTGAGGATGAAATTAGCATTAATAGGGCATATGATGCAAGAAAGCAAATTTATATAGCATCAGCCAAAAAAAAAAAAAACACCGTTTCCATTTCACCCATCGATTAACTCCAAAAGGTTGTCTAGTTCTGCCTTGAACTTATTTAGGTTGATGATCTCCACTACAACAGATGGATGTTTGTTCCAACTATCAACCACCTGCTGGCTAAAGGCAAATTTCCGCACATCTATTCTACAATTGCCTTTCCTCAATTTAAATTTATGCCGCATCAGGTGAGTAATCTGAGCAAAAGGAAAAATCCCATTAGCATTGAGCTTGCTCAATCCATTCAAGTCCTTATACACCTCAATTAGATCACATGTGCCTACTCTCCATAAGTTGCAATTTACAGACTTAAGCCTTTCTTGGTAACACCAACCCTTTGTTCCCCTTGCCAATCTCATTGCCCTTATCTGTACTCATTCCAGCAGCTCTACATCTTTCCTAAAATGAGGCCTCCAGACCTGTATACAGTACTCAAGATGTGACCTGACCATTCCATTATAAAGGGGAAATCACCTCCTCATCCCTGCTAGAAAAATTTCTGTATATCATTGACAAGATACCATGAGCTATTCTTGCAGCCTTTTGGCACTGCTCAGAACTGCATAAATCTAACTGCATAATTAGCCCCAGGTCCTTTTCATTCTCCACTACCCTGAGTGTAGTACCACCAACCAGTTGATATGTTACTCTGGGGCTACTGCTACCCATATGCAGAATTTAACATTTGTCAATGTTAAACTTCAGTTGTCACCTCTCAGCCCATCTGCAAAACTTTTCGAGATCCTATTGCAGTAGCGTACTATCATTACTGTGATTAACAACCCTGCCAACCTTCATATCATCTGCAAACTTAGACACTAACACTGATACACCATCAATATCATTGATAAATACCGAAAACAACAATGGGCCCAACACAAACCGTGGGGGACTTCACTAATAACATTAGTCCATGAAGAGCAGTGTCCATTGATAACCACTCTCTGTCTTCTCCCACTCAACCATCCTTTTATCCATTGTAGCAAAGTACCTGTAATGCCATACTGCTCCAATTTGTACACTAGTCTTCCATTTGCTACAGTATCAAAAGCTTTCCTAAAATCCAAGTATATGATATCGAAATTATTCTTTGTATCCAATTCCTTTGTGACCACACATAGTATCCAATTAAATTTGTGAGACGAGACTTCCCCTTAACAAACCCATGCTGTGTCTGAACTATAACTGCAGTCTTGTCTAGCTGATCCTGCATAGCTTCCTTAACCAGTGACTCCATTATTATCCCTGGAACAGAAGTTAGACTAACGGGTCTGTAATTACCCGTGTCATCCTTTGATCCACTTTTGTGAATTGGGGACACATTTGCACATCTCCTGTCCGTGGGTACCTCCCCTGAGTCCAAGGAAGCTTTCATAATTATGGCTAAGGGTTTACTTACTTCCTTTAATATAACTGGATAGATTCCATCCTCCCCAGGTGCTTTCTTATGTTTAACTTCAACAATTTTGCCTCCGCTTTCAGTTATTACAAAATCATTTAGCTCCCTGTTAGTTTGATAAACTTCTGGCATTCCTCTCTTTGAATAGCTCCTCATGAATGAATGTGGATGCAAAAATACTCATTCAGTTTATCAGCTACCTGAGCATGATCAACAATAGTCAAACCATCTATCTTAAGTGGACCAATCTGATTCATCCCTTTTCTTCTAGCATTTACATAAGTAAAGAACTCTTTGCTGTTTTTCTTTGCATCCTTTGCCAAAGATTTCTTGTATTCTGCCTTTGCCTGCCTAACCTCATCTGTGACTTGATTACAGACTAGCTTACACTGGCCATAAGCTTCGGTGTCGCTGGATAATTTATATGCATCCCATGCATTTTTCTTCTCTGCCACGGGCTGCATTAATTCATCTGATATCCATTCAGGCCTAAACCTTGAACAGTATTTCTTAGTTGGTATGAAAAGATTAAGTCCATGAAAGCTTCCCATTTAGAATTCACCGTTGGTAACATCATCAGTTGATCCCACTGTACAGAATTTAAAAACTGTCCACTGGAGAGACCACTGGAGTCACCTTTACGAAAGTAAAAACCCTTCCCTTTACCCCTGATGATAGTTACATCTTTAAGTAAATCCCACATCAGTACACTGTGATCACTGCCACCTTGTAGTTCCTTTTTCTGTAAATTCTTAATGCTGGAATGATCACTGCTGTTAATCAGATCAAGAGTGTTACTTCCTCTGGTTGCCCCTTGAACATGTTGCTGTAGAAAACAATCATCCAATAAATCCACAAAAGTCTTGCTAGTGTGTGACCAACCAACAAGTTCCAATGAATATCTGGCAAGTTAAAATCCCTAATTATTAGACATTCATTCATTCTGATTTACTGGTTCATTAGGCCAATAACACACACAACTACTTTCATTTTCCCTTTCCCGTGCTTATGTCACACCAAACTGATTCAATATTGCACTGTCCACCCATATCAATTGGATGCACTTCCTTAGATTTTTGTTTCTTAACTAACAGCATAACCCCTCCTCACTTCTTATCCTGTCAATTACTTGTGTACACACTGTACTTCCCATATTCCAATTCTGCACTGCTTATATCAATGTGGAATCACATCTCTGATATTGCAACAATATCCACTTTTGTTGTCTTGACCACACTTCAAATTCATCAAAATTATTTACTATACTCCTAGCATTGGTGTACATGCAAGTAGACATACACCTATTCTTATTCTTAGTTATCCTAACACAACCCATGTATTTATTTGTTCCATGATAACTTCCAGCAGCTCCTGAAATCCCCAGTACCTTGCTTTGCAGGCTGCTTCTCATTCCAATAGAACCAGTGCAAGAATCACTTTCACCACTGCCTGTGGCTACTGCTAATCTATTCATCTGTGAATCCTCCCAAGCTAGCAGTTTTCCGACCCACATAACGCTGCCTCGAGAGCATCAGCAAATATTCTTGCACCCTTTCTATTTAAGTGTATCCCATCCCTGTAGAAGCAATCTCTTCCGTTAACAAACACAGACCACGCTGAGAAAAATTCTACCCCATGAGCCTTGTACAATCTCTCCAGAGCCGAATTGATTGACAAGGTTCTCATCATATACTCCCTCCTATCATGTCTGTGCAGAATTGAAGACACTTTCAAATTTAACCCTAACTCACGAGTTTTTTTCGACATTGACCTGAACTTGTTAAGTATGTCTGCAGATCTCCTACTCTTAATGTCATTAGTGTCGATGTATACAACAATATCATGCTTTGTGGCCTTAAAAGATATCTGTTCTAGAACGTCATCAACTTTTGCCCCTGGCAGACATAACATGGTCCTGTTCAATCTATCCTTTTTGCACAATATATTTCCCATCTCCCTGACAATAGAGTCACCGACAATAACTAGCCATGTGGGACCAGTGCATTCTGCCCTGAAGGTTGCCTTATGATCAAGTGCAAGCTCTGGTATCGATGTGGGTGGCTGAGAGCTTGATAGGTCCCCCAAGTGATACAAGATGCAGCTTTTACAGAAGCTGTCCACTGTTTGCCAGCTGTTCGTTAGCAAATTCTGGCAGAATGCACATTTTCTCTTGTTGAATAAGAACACTATGACATGGAAGTGGTTTCACTTTTATATCATGCACCCTATTCACACAATAACATTTTAGTTTTGTAAAGAAAATTTGTGGACACCCTGTATATATTCAAATAAAATTGTGTCTATATTTAGGAAGACAGAGAAATTCACAGCCATTAGCCTGAAACCATCAATTAAAATGATGATCAATTAAAAATCAATATTTTCAAACATATTCCAGAAGGTGCCACATGAGCAATAGTAACAAAAATAGCCATGCAGAACCTGGCATGCTCTTTCCCCCACATAATTTCAAGTGAATGGCAGCTGTTCACTCACAAAACGGCTTAAGTAAAACAGTGTCTCTAATTAGGACAATACAGAATCACAGACATTAATCTTCAAACAATAAATAACATGTAATCATTATTTCATAGGGCCAACAAGGGATCCCATGCAAACACTTCCAGGTTAACATTGATTAATTTCATATCAGATGTGATGTGACATTATACAGAAATAGCATAACATTTCACTTCTGCCTTTTCGTTCTAGTTGACTAATAAATCTCACAATCCATATTTTATCATTCATTCAGCAATCCGTTCCAAGCTGGTCAGTTTTTCCACTCCTAGCACAACAAAGATTTTTTTTTTTTTTTTTTTGCAATGCCAACTAGTGCATATTCAAATTCTCCTACCACACTGAACACAGAGTATTATCATTATCCTTTCCTTTGAAAATTTTCCTCCACTAAAGCTTTCACTCTTCAGGTTCATAGTTTTATTAGTCAAAGCTCTTAAAGATCACCACTTTAATTGCAGTTGTTTTGATTTCCATAGCTGTTTACCATGCCTGATACTTGTAATTAATTGGCAAAACTGATTATAAAACTGATTTCTCAGGCCTATTAAAAAAATAGGCCTGAGAAAAAATGTTAGCTGCATATTTACCTAAAATGTGTACACAATACATTGCATCAAGCTATTCTTTTGTACATATTTTAAATCATTACTTTCACCTACTTCTGATCAAAAAAACAGACTAAACTGTGTAAGAAAACCTGCCAAACACTGCCATCAGTGGCAAAAAATTTGGGACTGAAAAGGTTCTCAGACACTTCTACTAGAAAATTTATATGAGCTGCTACTGGAAATGTTTGTTTGTTTGTTATTTGGTTTTTAGGAGCATTAACAACTAAGGCCATATTGCTCCGGGAATATGCGGTGGTCATTCCCTGACCTTTCCGCATCCTCCGTATTTGGTGGGCACGGGCTCGAACCCCGGTCTAATCAAGAAGCGTGTGCTACGCACTGCTGCTCCTGCCCACCGAGGCGCCTACTACTGGAAATGTAACACCTGACATGCTAGACTGGATGTGGCAGAACAGTTTTTTCACTGGGATGTAGAATGTAGAATGTATGTAGAATGATTGGTGGAGTCACATTAAGATGGTATAATCACCAATGACAACTTCAAGACCACAGCTTTCATTCAGTTCTTCTTCTGTTAAAGTCCAAAATACCTGGACTTAAAGGCTTAAAAATGCTGTGCAGTTACTTTGGAATTATCCCGTATTTTATGTTAATAATCATGCATTTCAACAACTACTATTATATAGCACAGTTATTTTTAACCAAAAAGAACTTTTAATTCCATAATAATTAACTTAATTCTTTAACATAATAATTTAATTCCATAACAATCTTAAACGTTGCTCAAAAAAAAAATCTTGTGATTTATAGTTGATTTTGAAGAAAATCAACTATAAGTTGATTTTCTTCAAAAGCAGTGGGAAACCAGATACAGGAATACATTAGCTAAAACCTTAAAAAGATGTGATAAGGAGTAAAGCACCCTTGCAAAACTATTCAAATGATTGGTTAACAAAATCTGTATGTTTGACCCCTTAATTTTCTTTTTTTTTTTTTTACCACTGCTAATCTGATTTCTAAATGTCATGATTTTTGAGCAGATTGCTATCACAATTTCACTCTTATTAAGTTTCTCTGAAACTACTTTTCCATAGCATCTGCCTTTGTTTCCTTTCTGTTTTTTCATCTGAGCAATGCAGCAGAATGAGTGATACAGAAGGAAACAATTTCAAATCAACTAGTTTTACTAGTTGGAGGATTTCAACTATCTTTATTGCAATCAGCGGCTAGTTATATGGATGCCTGATGCAATGCCTATAACATGACAATACTTCGCAATTATGCCTAAGAGTTAAAAGTTAGCCAATATTTTAAATCATCCAAATTCTAAAACATGCAAAACTCTATTTTTCCACAGTAGACAAATACAGTGTTTCTACTGGCTTCAATTTATCAGGCACTTCTAAATTTCCAGTATTGAGTTAACATGATTATACTGTATGCAGTAAAGTCTGAATCAACTATTTAAAACATGGAAAAACAAAAGATTCATAATAGGCTTCTTTTTTTTTTTTTTAAATTCTAATTAATGAGATATGTCAAATAATAAAATGTAAGGGCTGTAAATATGGAATCATACCTCTCCTTCAAGATTCTTGAAAAATGTTCCAAGCTCTTTCATTGCAGGACCAAAGGAATGAAATACCTTTACTCTTCCTCGTACCCACTTTGAAAGCTGAGACTGAATGCGATTCCCTGCAAATCTACACACAAACAAAAAAAAAAAAAAAAAAGACATTAAGTAAATTGATAAAAATGACATCAATTTCAAAAATACTGGAATTTGTTATAAGATGTATACAATAAAATTATAAGAAGCAATCTCTGCAACAGATGAGTTCAGCTACAAGTATTAAATATAATTAAATAAATATCAACTTTTAACAATCGTAATGGTAGAATCAGTAACTGGGTGTAAAAAATCAAAAAAAAATCAACTTTTACCAATAACAACAGTTGCACCAGTCTTATTTGTGCCATTCCATATATTGAAAAATAATTCCTGTATATTGAAATAAAATATAATCCTCATTAACATGTTTCAAGTGTATTTAAAAATACCATGAAATAATTATCATGTAATAAAATATATATAATGTAATAAAAATATCATATTATAATTAAACACACATATAAATTATCATAGTAGTAAATATTGTGTGCTTATATTTCAATTCAAGCATTAAAAATTCTTGGAAAATATGTTGTTGTTATTTGGTTTTTAGGAGCATTAGCAACTAAGGCCATATTGCTCCGGGATATGCGGTGGTCATTCCCTGACCTTACCGCATCCTCTGTATTTGGTGGTGACGTGCTTGGAAAATATACAGTTCTGTTTATTTATTTCAGCAGTTCTTATGCATCATATCAATATGGTTGCTATATAAAAATGGCATGGATAATCTCCTTGGCCTGCTAGACTATTTTCACAAATAGATTAGACTTCTTATCTTTGTTAATAAGCCTTGTTCTTCAAATTTTAATTTGTATGATCCCTTTGATTTAACTTTTCATAAACATGGAATTTTCTTTGAAAAGTATGATAAACTCTGCAGTAAATACTTTTAACATTTTTATGGACATGCATAAAACTAGGAATAGAGAATGAACTGTGCAAACTATAGATTTAACAATCAGGATCATCATCCTGATTGTTATGTTAAAATCCAATAAATACTAATCCGATTTAATAAATAATATATTTTGATGAATATATGCTTGGAAACATGCAGCCTAATGTTCATTTTATTACCACACTTCTTCAAGAAAAGAGCATAGGAAATCTTAACAAATTATTTCTCACGGTCAGGCTGCAAGCTCATCAATTACTTTAATATATTTGAAGTGTTCTGTCATTTTTAAATGCAAATATTGTAATAAAAAAGTAAAAATTCAGATTAAGACGTAGAAATTTATGATCATTATAGAGAAATACTTTTATTTTCAGGGTTGTTATACTGAATGTAAAATAGCATTAGGTTAATGAGAAATTGGCCGGGACCAACCACACAGGACGTTATAATGTGTTGGGATGTTAAAAAGAGGGTTGCTATAAAAAGCTTCGACTGTATTAGCAAAATTTTGAACTCGAGTCCTCTTCTATAAAGACTCATGATGAAAATAAAGTTCTCTTGGGAAGACTGAAACAGAGGAACTTACCCAGAAAAGATCCCGAAGAAACTATTACTTTCACAGAAGTTACCAAGTTCCAGATCAGGATACAACAAAATCAAAATTTTTTTGTCAATTGAAGACAAAGTACAAAAAGTGAGGAAATTAAGAGCCAACTCTTTTGTCTGCTTCTTAGGGTGTCTTTGGTAAAAAGGTTCTAAGATTTTAAGCTAATAAAGTTAAGTGAGCAGCGCTTGAACCAGCTAGTCAACAGGATGTAGACAAAATACTTATGTTCAAAAGTGAAAGAATTAGGACTGATCACTGAAAGTCCTAAAAAGGTAAAACCTAAGCAGATGGATTCTGATAGGGATAAAGACATTTCCAAAGAAGAGTTCAATGGCACAGTTTTAACTTAAAAGACTCTGATACTACACAAAATGAAGTCAAAGATTTAGTGGACATTGTTGCAATTAACAAAGTTAATTAAAAATCAGGTTCAAACTGGTTCTTGCAGGTTCTCATATAGCATAAGAAATTTAATTTTGAAGGAAGGAAGAATTTAGATAAATTCTGATGCAGCCCTTAGTTCGTACAAGGTTGAGGATATTATAACCATAACTCAAATGTTTTAAATATATGAGCTATGAACACACAGCAAACTTCTACAAAAATGAAACTCACTGTAGTCACTGCTCAGTGGCAGGCTGCTCCTTCAGTGACTGCTGAATGTCCAATCACTGATGAACCAGTAAGATGCATTAACTTTTCAGAGGCAAGCTCCTCTCTAACCACACCACAGTTATTAAAGAGTGAAGCAGAATATAAAAAAGGCATGAAATGCCACAAAACAAAGAATCAATTATGGACAACCAAAGAAACACCTTAAAATGCTCTGTACTGCAAATAAACAGTAAGAATGCTCAAAATTTAGATTTACAAAATCACTAAAGTTATGGCGGAGGGAGGAGCAGATTTAATGGTGATACAAGAGCCTTATGTTTTCGGAGATAGAGCAAAAGAATATCCCCCATAGCATACTAAAATCATGCAGTCTGGGGAAGAGCTCTGTACTTCAATCATGGTAAGAAACCCAAAGTTGGTTGTTCCTGTGATTACTGCTCTTTGCTTCTTACAGGAATGTGTATTGACATGTTAGATCCGCTTAGGAGCTATTTACTTTGTCTTACACTACTGCCAGTTCAACTCTTAGAGAGATAAGTACCTAAGGCATCATCATAAGAGAGTTAATCAACTTCAAGTGGCCACAAAATATTCATAGCAATGGATTCTAACGTCAGCTCCATAATAGGGGGAACAGAGGGACCTCTGATGATAGAAGAAGTGACCTGAAGGAGTTAGGTATGCCACAGAGTGGGGGAAGTAGTAGTAGAGACACGTGATGCAAGAAAGCAGTGAGATTATGTAGCATCAGCCTTAAAAAAAAAAAAATTCACACATCCATTCCCTCTAAAATTTTTTGTGCAGTTCCTTACTTTAATTTATTTAAACTATCAAATTCCACAACAACAGATGGAAGTTTGTTCCAGCAATCAACTACCCACTAGCTAAAGGCATATTTCTGAGTGTCACTTCTACAACTGTCTTTCCTCAATTTGAATTTATGCCCCCTCAAGGTTCATAATCAGAGAAAGCGGAAGAATCCCATCAGATTTCAGCATGCTCAACCCATTCAAGATCTTATAGATCACCTCACAGGTGCCTAGTCTCCAGCAGCTTCAATTTGCAGAACTTAAGCCCTTTTATTAAGAGGACCCCCTTCGTTCCCCTCACCAATCTTGTTGCCCTTCTCTGTACACGCTCAAGCAACTCTAGATCTTTCCTAAAAGGAGGCCTCCAGACCTGTATGCAGTACTCAAGGCGTGGCCTGACCATTGCCTTATACAAAGGGATAATCACCTCCTTTTTCCCCTACTAGCAAAATTCCTGTATATCATTGACAATACCCCATGACCTGCTCTAGCAGCCTGTCTGCATTTCTCAGAAAACTTCAAACCTCACTGCACAATTACTCACAGGTCTTTTTCATTTTCTACCATCCTAAGTGTTGTAACACACAATTGGTACGTTTCTCTGGGGTTACATCTACCCATATGCAATACTTTGCATTTATCAACATTAAACTTCAGTTACCACCTCTCAGCCCATCTACACAACTTTTCGAGATCTTGTTGCAGTAGCACACTGCCATTACTGTCATTAACAACCCTGCCAACCTTTGTATCATCTGCAAACTTCGATATTAAGCTTTATATACCTTCACCAATACCATTGATAAATATACAAAATAACAGCAGGCCCAACACTGAACCCTACCCTGGGGGACTCCACTAATAACATTCATCCACGAAGAGCAGCATCCATTGATTATATGTCCCTGTCGTCTCCAACTCAACCAGCCTTTCATCCATTGTAGCAACTTGCCCTTAATACCATACTGCTCTAATTTGTACAGTAGTCTTCCATGTGCAACAGTATCAAAAGCTTTCCTGAAATACAAGTATATGATATCAAAGCTATTTTTTGCATCCAGTTCCTTTGTAACCATATCATAGTATCCAATCAAATTTGTCAGACAAGACTTACCCTTAACACAAAAAAAGCTGTGTCTGAATTATTACTGCAGTCTTGTCTGGATGATACTGTAATGATTCTTTAACCAGGGACCCCATTATTTTCCCTGGAACAGAAGTTAAACTAACTGGTCTGTAATTACTCGTGTCACCTTTTGATCCCTCTTTGTGAACATTTGCACATCTCCAGTCTGCGAAGACTTCTCCTGAGACCAAGGATGATCTCATAATTATGGCTAAGTGTTTGCTTACTTCCTTTGCCACCTCCTTTAATATAACTGGATAGATCCCATCCACCGCAGGTGCCTTTTCTCTGTTTAACTTCAACAACTTTTCCTCCACTTTGCACTCAGTTATTACAAAATCATTAAGCTCCATGTTAAAGTTTAATGAGCTTCTGTACTTCCCTAAAGAATTCCTCTTTCAGTTTGTCAGCTACCTGAGCAGGATCATCAACAGTTGAACCATCGATATCAAGTGGACCAATCTGATTCATCACCTTCCTTCTAGAGTTTATAATGTTTTTCTTAGCATCCTTTGCTAAAGATGTCTCGTAATCTGCCTTCACTTGCCTAATCTCCTATGTGACTTGATTACAGATTAGCTTATATATGCCATAGGCTTCTGTGTTGCCTGATAATTTATATGCAACCCATTCATTTTTCTCATCTGCCACAGGTCTCATTAGTTCATCTGACATCCAATTAGGCCTAAAATGAACAGTATTTCTTAGTTCGTATGAAAAGCTTAGTATCCACTAAGATTAAGTCACTGAATGCTTCCCATTTAGAATTTTCTGTGGGTAAAATCATCAGTTGGTCCCAATGTATAGAATTTAAAAACTGTCTGATACCACTGTAGTCACCTTCACAAAAGCAAAAACCCTTTCCTTTACCCCTGATGGTAATTATATCTTTAAGTAAATCCCACATCAGTACACTGCAATCACTCCACCTAGTGGTTCTTTATCTGCAAATTCTTAATGAATGAAAAATCGCTGCTGATAACCAGATCAAGAGTATTACCGCGTCTGGTTGCCTCTCGAACATGCTGCTGCTGCAGAAAACAATCAAGTTTCAGTCAATATCTGGGAAGTTAAAATCCCTCATTATAAAACAATCTGATTTACTGGCCCATTGTCTCTGTACAATTGTTCTTTGTACTCATTAGAGTCATTAGGCCTATAACACACCCTTACTCTCATTTTTGGTTTCCCAGTGATTATGTCACCCCAAACTGACACAACACTGCATTGTTCATCTATGTCAACTGTATGCACTTCCTTAGATTGTCTATTTTTTTTTAATTAACAGCATAACCCCTACTTCCTTCCTATCTTGTCTATTCTTCCTGTACACATTGTACTTCCAAAATTCTAATTCTGCACTGCTTATACCTGTGTGACACCACATCTCTGATATCCCAACAAAATCTGCCATCTTGACAAGCACTACAGATTCATCAAATTTATTTACTATACTCCTAACATTGGTGTACACAAAAGTATACATGTACCTATTCTTATTCACCGATACTTACCGATATGATGGTGATTCAGGAAGATATGATATATGGGGTTGTGAGAAATATTTCCATGGAGATTCTGGGTATCTCATCATGTACAGTTGGTGGTGTGGGTGGTTTTCACACCAGTTTTCCAACAGAGTAGAGGTATATCACTGATGAGTTGGAATCCATTTAGCAACATAAATGGGACTCCTATGAGAAAGGTAGAGATACTAATGTTTTCTTTACTCTGTTGTTACTATTGACCATCAAGTAAACTCAAGATGCATGGATTCAGTTCAGGATGCAAACATGCTTCTTTCTGACTGGACATGGCTTGAGGTCTAGGCTTTGTCAGTTGAGTCCGATTGATATAAAATTGTGAAAGTGCAGTGAACCGGAAAATGTCCCATGTGATGCTCCACTGTAACAATGTGAGGACTTGGCTAGAGAGAGAGAGACCTTCATTCTTGATGAGTCTATACTTAGAATTTGTTCTCTTCCCAAACTAAATTTAAATGCTTAAATAGTGTTATAATACAGTTCGTATTGCCGACCGAGCTAGCCAGGTGGGTAAAGTGCCTGCCTGGCAACCCAAAAGGTCGCGGGTTCGAATCCCGCCTCAGACTAGGATCAGAGTAAAATGAAAAAACTTTGGTAGGTGCATTATGGCCACAGAAGCCGATGCATCAACAACTAACGAAAAAAAAAAAAAAAAGAATTGTATTCACAGGCGTGCTCTTACTAGTCACAAGAGGCCCACCTCCTCATGGTATGGATGGTAATACAAAGCAAAGTGTTAGATAACACCATGGTCATTCCCTGTTGCAGTGCTGAGTGGCCAAGCTCTCCTTCAATCATCACCTGAGCTGCATTAACTAATCTACTATTACTTA
This sequence comes from Mastigoproctus giganteus, assembly GCF_048544385.1. NCBI lineage: Eukaryota > Metazoa > Arthropoda > Arachnida > Uropygi > Thelyphonidae > Mastigoproctus > Mastigoproctus giganteus. Next base: position 90,218,139 of record NC_143582.1, on the reverse strand, counting down.
GTGATGTTAAATTTGTTTGAATGTTTATTAGTACTTATATAAAAGGTGGATTAAAATTTGCAATGAAATAAGATAAAAGTGAAGTCTAATATGCAAATGGGCTTGGGCACATAGGGCATTTCACATGCAAGTTAACTCAAATGATGATGTACTTCACTGCCTTCAGCTGGACATGTAAAATAAGATAAGGCATGAGAGTATGATAAAATGAATTTCCTTTACATATCAAGCATATTTATGGTTGAGGTAGACAGCGTATTAAATGCTCCTCATTTAACATTTATTATCAAAAGTGCACTACTTGCTGTGGGAGTTATTTTGGATGCATCAACTACTTTGGCATTTCCTCCCACTGTACTATGGTTCCCAACACAAAACATATTAGAACCTATCATACTTGGTATCTTGTGAACTGAATGTTAGGAAACAAATTACCTGTTCCTGCTGAATCTGAATTTCTGTAAATATGAATTTTCAGAAAATACATGCAAAGGAAGGTTACTCTTTTAACAACCTTCCTTTGCAAACAGATGGGATAAATTAAGTAAAAAAAGTCAGTTTGGTGAGTTGAGTTGAACAGCAACATGTTTCAACTGGTTTGGAAGAAAGTCATAGCATTACAGATACAAAATGAAAAGAATAGTGCCTATAGAAATATCTACAGAAAATGCATGCAGTTGTCACCAAACATCTATGTGATGTTCAGTGATGCTTTCTTTTACAAACCCTCTGCACTTTCTGAGTGCCCTTTTTCTGGAATAGAATCTAAGAGCTTCAGAAAGAAAGTGAAATTTTGGGGATACTGGCCAAGATTTGTCAATAATACCACATGATTTAACAAATTTGAGGATTTGCACAAAGTCTATCTATTTAAAAGAAAAGAAAGACCAAAGGAAAAAGAAAGATCTAGCTTTCTTGATGCTGATGAAGCATAATTGTCATATATTTATGCCAAAAAAAAGGTTAAAAATTATATCTACCAATAATAACATGTTAAACATGATTTTCCCTTTACAAAAATGTAAAGGGATTAATGGTTATTCCTCAGACTGGGTTACTGTAAGAAGTGGGGTTCCCCAAGGATCAGTATTGGGACCACTGCTCTTTTTGATTTTATTAGCATTAGTAGAGGCATATGATGCAGGAAAGCAAGCTTATATAGCATCAGCCATAAAAAAAAAAATAAAAAATAAAAAAAACTCATCCATTCACTCCAAATGTTTGTCTAGTTCTGCCTTGAACTTATTTAAGTTGTTGACCTCCACTACAGCAGATAGAAGTTTGTTCCAACTATCAACCACCCACTGGCTAAAGGTAAATTTCCACACATCTATTCTGCAATTGGCTTTCCCTCGATTTGAATTTATGTCCCCACAGATGAGTAATTTTAGCAAGAGGAAGAATTATCATCAGCATTGAGCTTGCTCAAACCATTCAAGGCCTTATACACCTCAATTAGATCACCTCGCAGGTGCCTAGTCTCCAGACGCTGCAATTTTCAGAACTAAAGCCTTTCTTGGTAACAGCAACCCTTTGTTTCCCTCACCAATCTTGTTGCCCTTCTTTGCACTTGTTATAGCAACTCTACATCCTTCCTAAAATGAGGCTTCCAGACCTGTATACAGTACTCAAGGTGTGGCCTGAGTCATACCTTGAGTGCTATATGTCATTTTGCTAGTAGGGATAATGAGGTGATTGTCCCCTTATACGAGGGGACAATTACCTGATCCATGCTAGCAAAATGACATCAAAGAAAGAATAGAGGGTGTGATTTCTAAACAGATGATGTAAAGATTGGTAGAGTAGTTAATGATCACAGCCAAGCAGACCTTCAGAGTGTAATAGGATGGTCAGAAAAGTGGCAGCTTTGCTTTAATCCAGCAAAGTGCAAGGTCTTACACCTGGAGAACAGCAACCCCAAAATACCTTACACACTTGGTGGAGTTGAACTAAAGTCAGTAGTGGAAGAAAGGGACTTGGAAGTTACAATACAATCAGACATGAAGTTCTTCCAGCATCATAGACAGGTTGCAAGAAAGCCCACGGTGTCCTATCAATGATTTATCAAACATTTGCTAGTAGAGATAATAATTATCCCATCATAATCTCATTATACAAGGCTGCTGTCAGACACACTTGGAATACTGTGTTCAAGTATGAAGAATGCACCTAAAAAAAGATATTGAGCTTTGTGAAAGGGTCCAGAAATGGGTAACTCGCCTGGTGAGATCAGCAAAAGGGTGTTCATATGAGGAGACTTTGAATATGTGGGTTGCACAGCTTGGAAACTAGACTTCTTAGAGGAGACTTGATTGAGGTGTTTAAGGCTCTGAGAGGCAAAAGTAAAATGAATGAGGACGAAATTTTCATGGTTATAAATGATTCTAGAACTAGAAGCAATAAATTAAAGTTATGAGAGGAGATGTTTGGACTGGATTGCAGTAAGTTTTATTTTGCAGCAAGTTATAAATTACTGGAATAAGTTACTAACATGGGTGGTAGAGGCTGAGAGTTTGGAGAAATTCAAAGGTCAACTGGATAGTTACTTACAAGAGGAGGGAAATGCATAGGTTGTCTATTTTCTTTTCTTATTATTTTACTCTTTTTACTTGTTTTTTTTTTTTTTTTGGCTAGTGCTGCCTAAGCCTTATATCAGGAAGGCCAACCTGTGGCATGTGCAATTTTTGTTTGTGGCAAACCTCCCAGCATAAATAAATAATAATAAAAAAATTATAAAACCAATTTGAAAATCAGAAATAAAGATAAACACAACAATTTAAATTTTACTTTTATTTTCAGAAATTATGGTTTTAATGTGTTGGAAACCCATGGCTCATACTGACTGCCTTTCAGAACTAATTTAGTGGGGCATTAAAGGGCTTCTTACGACATCAATTCTGTAAGGATGAACACTCATTCATTAACCTATATTAAATTTATTTTGAAAATCTAAAATTGGTTTTAAGTGTTTTTTATTACAATTTCTTATGATAAAATTAATTTACATAGTAAAAACATTTGTTGGTGCCAAGCATGGTCAGAAAAGGGCTGAGGTAGGGAGGGGGATCACTGATTCTGGTAGTTTCTGGATTCATTCATGCAGAACGTTGCAAGGAAAGGTTGGCCATTCATTCTGTATATGTTCGTGCATTGAAGAGTTTCTCAACTGGAAGAATGTGCTGTATAATCATCAGCAAAAATATGAAGAGGATTTCCTGTCTGTGGAGACTGTCATTAATATTCATTAACAATATTCTCCACAATCATTCAAAATACATGGAACAGTAAGGTATATATTCACTGTCAACTGGACTTTTCCTTTTACACTCATTCCTTCCATTTCTAAAAAATCCTCATAAACTCCTTCTGCTGTATGTATTTTTTGTAAGTTTCTTCAAGGGCAGCAGTAAGCAACTTCGGAAATAACGTGTCCCCTTGTCAAACTCCTTTCACAATTTTAAATTTGCTACTGTCTTTGTTTAGCCTAATAAAGGAGGTAGTGTTCTCATATATTTTCTTCAAAATCCTAATGAAATGTCTTTATGGAATGTCTTGTCTTTCCAGCACCTGAAACATTGCTTTATGATGTATAGAGTCAAATACTTTTTTATAATCCACATATGCCAGACAATAACATTTTATATTCATTTGCTTTCTCCATTAGCTACGATATTATGTGATTCATAGCTGAGGTTATGGTGATCCATAGTTAAGAATCCTGTCCTAAAGCCAGCTTGCTCTTTCTTGGGTTTCATCACTTTCAGAAAGTTGTCATATTCCTCATTGATATCTTGGTTCTAAAAGGCCTGTAGAAGCTCAAACGTGTTCCTAAGTTCCAGTACATACTGCATTTTCTCCTCTCCTGTAATTTCAAAGACCTTCGTATTATTTACTCAAGTCACTTTTTCCTTTCTTTTCTTACATGCACACTGGATACAGATATATCAAGTGTATATCTTACCATTTTGTGATCACTTCCAACATTTACCTTGTTCAAGATGGTAACATCATTCACAATATATCTTCTGTTAGTGTGAAGTGGTAACATCATTCACAACATATCTTCTGTTAGTGTGAAGTCAATTTCATTAGTTGTTAATCCATTTGGGCTCTTCCATGTCCACTTTCTGTTCAACCTTTTCAAGAAAAGGTTGAACAGAAAGTTACTGTGGATGGTTTCTTTCACCAGTTCCAAAATTTCCTATAGTTTCCATTTCTGTGCTGTTTTGTCTCTTTCCAACCTTAGCATTGAAGTCTCCCTTAATGATGGTGTAGTGAGTTTATGTTCATCTAGAAGTCCCTCAATTTCTGTGTACATTTTTTCAACCTCTTCATTATCAAATCTAGATGATGGTGCATATATCATTATAACCTTTAGTTTGTATCTCTTAGAAATCCTGAGTAGTAGTCTTGACACCCTTGGTGCAGTACTTTTTTAATTCCAAAATCTTGTTTTTAATATCTTTATGGACCAGAAAGTCAACTTCACCTTCAGTCTTTTCACTGTTTCCATTGGCGTACAGCAGATTTCCACTTGATAATTTTCAGATTGGACTGGTCGCAGAAAGGAGTCAATGTGAATGGAGAGTACCTAAACCATTTACAATTTTCAGATGAGATTGTGTTCAAAAGCCACGATCCTGAGGAATTGGAGGAAAATCTTAATCAGTTATGCAGAGTTAGTAAGGATTTCAGACTAATGAATTAAAACCAAAAGTAATGATGAACAAGTATGCCATAGGATATATAATCATTGAAGGAGCAGAAAGTGAAAAAGTGGATTCATATACTTATCTTGGACAAGTCATTAGCTGTAATAATGATAAATGGCTGGAAGTCAAGAGAAGAAATTTCGGATGGATAGCATTCAGGAAATAGTCACATACTGAGGAGTAATATCCCAATTTGTCTGAAATGTAAAATAATGAACTAATCTTTGCCATGACTTATGGAAGTGAAACTTGGGCACTGACCAAAAGAATGGAAGAGAAACTGAAACTACACAGCGAAGAATGTAACAAATGATGTTAGGAATCAGACTGTTGGATAAGAAGGCGCCTCCGTAGCTAGGTGGGCAGGAGCAGCAGTGCGTAGCACACGCTTATTGATTAGACAGGGGTTCAAGCCCGTGACCGCCAAATATAGAGGATGTGGAAAGGTCAGGGAATGACCACCGCATATCCCTGGAGCAATATGGCCTCAGTTGCTAATGCACCTAAAATAACAAAAAAAAGGTTGGATAAGAAGAGAAACACATGGATTAGGCAGCAAACTCAAGTAAAGGGCATTCTTATCAAAACTAAAGAAATGAAATGGACTCAGAAAATAACAGAATGGTACCCAAGAGGAACTAAAAGAAAACCTGGAAGACAACAATGGAGATGGACAGATGAAATTCACGAGTTCACGGGCAGTAAATGGATGGTCATTTCACAAAACAGAAGGAACTGGAAAGTTGCTAGAGAGGCCTTCATCCTGCAGTGGTTTGAAAATGGATCATGATGATGATGCTGATGTACTTTAGGAATATTCCATAATTCAGAAAATCTGGCTTTCTGGCTTTCCTACCCTCAGTACTTTCTGTCCTCAATACTGGCTTTCCGATCCTCAATACTTGCAGTATAGAAGAGTACTATAGTTTTAAATGACCTATTATATTTGAAATCACTATAAAAGAGATGAAATTAATCACTAATTAATCCAAAAATACAAGTAACTTGAACTGTGTTAAATTTACCTCATAACAAGTGCAGTAAAAATTTGCTCTACATTCTAACTGCAGTGTTATGAGGTCAGTATAATCAATTCAAGTTACCTATAATTTAAAAAATTGATTCTCTCCTAAACTGACAATTTCCATAAAAAATGACAGTTCACTATTTCATCATAACAATTCCAATACAAAAAACTGAAGCTCTTATGTACTAAAAAACCATCAGAAATTAACCTCCATCAATGCCTGCTGAATTTCACTGAATAGAAAATTACCTGTTATCACATAAAAGAATGGCACCAAAGTCACTTTGGTGTCTTATTACCCTTCCTATTGCTTGATTTACTGCTCGAGAAGCTTGGAGAAGGTACCATTCAGACCCATTCAGTCCCTAAATAGCAAGGAAAACAAAATTTGAATAAGATGACTGAAATGTCTAATTTAATCCTTTAGACCAGTGTTTCTCAACCTATGTGTCATGAGTATGCTTCAAGTGTGCCGCGGAAAATGCAAATAATAAAAAAATTGGTAAAACTGTATAGCAGGATGCCACTCTAGAATGCTTGAATCCGTCCCGAGTTAGTAGCATATCATAACTAACGTTTTTTTTCACTGTAGTGCTAATCATTAATTGGTTGAATCTGTCCTGAATTGGTGGTGTAACTAACCTAATTTTTTTTTCACTGGAGTGGCACCTTGTTCTTAATTTTAGCCAAAAAAATTATAAATCCAAGTTTTATAATAAATAAAATATTATAATAAAAATTAATTGTATTTTTTTTTTTTTTTTTGTTTTTATATAATTAGGTTAATTTTTTACATATTTCCTTCTAAATTTCATGTACGTTCAAAAAAAGAGATTAAAAGCATTTTAAAAAAATAATAAGGGCATTATTAAATATACCCAATAGAAATAACTTCCCATTTATGAATACATGAGTATAGTAGAGTGTAGTGCGCCGTAAAATTTTAGCTTCTTTAAAAGGTGTGTCGCAACAACAAAAAGGTTGAGAAACACTGCTTTAGACAGTGAGTTCAGTGAATAAGTTATGGCATCAGAGCAACAAGATACATTGCTCAACAAAATTAACAGAATGTGTAGAAAATGTGGTGTAACTTGTGCAACTTGCAATGAAGTGAGATGAAATTTGGTATTTGGTATTCACATTATTTGAAATATGCACTATCAGTGTGTTGAACTAACAAAGATAAGATCCTGCAGCATGGCTTGCAGGATCTTATCTCTATAAATATGTGCAGCCAGAGGCTAGTTTTTGCTGTTGGGTTTCTACAGCACTTGACAAAATTAACAGAACACACAGAAAATGTGACATAAATCGTCCAGCTTGTGATGAAGTGGGACAGAATTTGGTATGGTGGTATACCATAGAATAATCATGAAATAAGAAAACAATGAGAAACTCCAGACAGGTATAAGGGATTGTTATAGGGTATAAGGGACATAAGAGACTGTTATATATAAGAAATACCAAAAAGGTCAGATTACAGGTCAACACAAGATGATCAAAAATACAGTCACAAGACATCAGTACAGTGTATTATCCCCTCCAATGGCTAAACAGGCCTCACAGAGTGAACTATATTGTTTGTAAGGGTATCTATAAGATTCTTTTGCAACAAATCCTATTCTTCCACCAGTGTACACCTTAGATCACAAAAGGAGGTGTTGGCTGTCAGCGTGAAATGCCATGATGACGGGTGTCCCACAAGTCTGATCAGATTTAAGTCTGGTAAACATGTTGGCCATGGCAGTTATTGGATATATTCAGTTCCAAGATATTCCTTTATCACTTGAGCTCTATGTGCAGTGGCACTGATGTGCATGAAAAGAAAATCTGGGCCAACCGCACCCCTAAAAAGTCGCACACAGGGTTCGAGGATCTTTTCTCGATACCACTGCACAGTTACGCTCCCTATCAAAACCTGCACCCTATCAAAAACATTAAGAGGGGTGCAGCCATTGATCGACATTGTCTCCAGTTGGAATAACATTTAGAATCTGTTTGTAGACTAAATCAGGGCTCAGGGCTTTGTCAGGGCTTCAAATCACATTCAAAGGCACCAGTTTTGATGAGCTCTGTAGTGGTTTGGGGTTAATGGGATACAAACCACTGGCTCCCTTACGTACAGTCCACTTGAATTAAGCCTTCTTAACACAGTCCAGTTGGAAATTTTTTCACCTGTGGCCACAGCAGCCTCAAGAGACAGTTGATAACAGGACATCATAAGGTTCCATCTTGCTATTAGAGCCAGACAGCGGTCTGTTTTGGTTGATGTGGGTCTTGGGCAACCTTGGCAAGCTCTTCTTGTAATGGTTCCTGTCTCCTGAAACTGCTTCCACAGGGCCAAGATGATACTGTTTGACACATTAAGCCAACATACCACCTCCACCTGTGACTTCCCAGCTTCAAGTCATCCAATGGCTTGCCATCTCAAAGATTCATCTAAACGACAATGGCCTGTTACCTAAGTACTGCAGATGTGGCTATACTACTGAACAAGCCAAAAAATGGGAATGAAGTGATGTCGTTGCAACCTTGTTTTTATAAGCATGAATAATTTGCATAATGTGCAGCTTTATAAGGTGGTATATTGATTTCTATTGTATAATTGGAATTTGCATGCCAGATTCCTATTATATCAAATATTCTCATTCAACGACACCGTTCACAATAAAATATTCATGAAAAACATTTTCTTTCTGTTAATTTTTTTGAGCAGCATTGTAACCTATTCATTGAACTCACTAAACCTTTCTGGTTGGGAGCAGGCTTGCTACGTACATTGGGAAAACTTGGTTTTCCCAATGTACCAGTGGGATAGGGGTAATTCAGAAACCTACATTTTTTAGCATCACAAAATTTAATAACTTGGGAGCAACAGAGCAGTGTGAAAGTGCATTCATCATTAGAGCATATCACAAAATTATGACTGTATCATGGCTGCTCACTGGCTATTTCACTGCCATTTCAATATTAACCATAATGATAGAATACCATCCACTTGTGCCATTAAGACACAGATTAAGAACATCTGGACAAACATAGCAGATAAGAGATATAGCAGTGGACAAATTGAAAGACTGATCATTTTATCTATTTTTTTTTTTTTTTTTTTTTTATGAGAACCCCAAACACGAAAGGTATCAAAACCTATAGTACTTGGTACCGTGCACAGGTTGAAGGAAAAGTATGGGGAGAGGGGGATGCCGGAAACTTTGCTCTAGAGACTAAAAATGGCTTTCACCACTTCAAGCCTCCAATAAGCAAAGTGGTGGTATTTCACCGGTTGATGAAAGTCATCTACCACCTGAATTTTAAATTTTTGTCAACTTCTGACTTCTCGGCAAAAATAAAGACTTCATTCACTATCTGTTCATGACTGATGACATTTTCGCCTTCCCTGATTTCTTAATAAGCAAAATTTTTAGTGATTGGTCAGATGAAGCCCTCACCTACTGCACCACAAACCTTTAGACCAGTGCTAAGTGGTGTGCTGTGCAATATCATCTTACATCTTGAAAAAAATATAACATATTGGTTAAGAAATTACTTGCCCTTATTTCTTTTAAGGAAGACAACATAATTGTGAAAACCCTGGCATCTGTCTTGCATGTCCATATTTCTAATAGAAGAATTAACTCAGTTTCCACAAGTTAATGACTATATAGCTTCAGCAAGACACTTCTCATAATATTTATGAATGCTATAAGACAGCTTTCCCCATCGTGCCATGTCCGGGAATGGAGATATTCCTTGGCCAGGCAGATTAACAATTTGGTGGTTTTTACTTTTTGTATACAGGGTGATTCAAGAGGAATAGTAAATATTTTGAGAGGTTATAGTATTGATTATTCTGAGTAAAACAGTTTGTATAAACATGTGTCCAATTCTCAATGGATATGTAGATACAGCTGTTTGACACAGCTCCCTGAATCAGATGTGACCAAGAAGCAGTTATAACCTGATGCTGTTTGGTGTTAGAAGTGTTGTTAAGAATGCTGCACATCTTCAGACATGGTGAATATGCCATATGGTGTTTGCCTACAGTTTTTGTAGTGGAAGTGCTACCTGCTGCTTGTAGAGAATACCGCTGACTGTTTCCTAACTGCAGAATACCGGATTCAAGAGCGTTTACACCAAACTGCATGAGACTGGTACAGTTCCCAGTGCTCATATTCTTCTGAATATGCAAATGAACAAAATGTGGATGAAACAGAACACATTCTTCAGTCAGTAAAATGTAGTCCTACTATTAGCACAGGAAGAATTTCTACGTGTTTCGGTGTTCCACAGACAAGAGTATGGCGAATGTTATATGAGCACAGCTTGTATCCATTTCACATACAGCGGGTGCAACACCTACAACCAGGAGACAACGCTCAGCGATTGGAATTTTGTCAGTGGATAAATGCTAATCGCTGATTAATTCCATTAATACTGTTCAGTGATGGAGCTACTTTCACTCATAATGGTATCAACAACAACTGTAACTCTCATAGGTGGTCAGGAGAAAATCCACGACACTGTAGAAACAAATTTTCAACATCGCTTCTCTATAAATGTGTGGTGTGGTATCATCGACAATTAGTTAATTGGGCCTGTCGTGTTACAAAATCATCTTACAGGGTCCATTTACTTAGAATTTCTGCAAAACGAACTTCCACTACTATTGGAGGATGTTCCCTTGGCTACAAGGATTGGTATGTACTTTCAGCATGAGGGAGCTCCTGCACATTATAGCCATCTGGTGATACAAGGTCTAAATCGAACTTTAATTGAACGATGGATCGGCCGAGGTGGTCCTGTTCACTGGCCACCAAGGTCTCCATACCTCACTCCATTAGATTTCTGTTTGTGGGGATGGATGAAAAGCGCAGTATATAAAGAAAAGGTGAATACAAGAGACGAATTGCTCAATCACATTTTGGACACTGCTGCCCTCATAAGGAACAACAAGACGACCTCGGAAGAACACGTCATATTACCACAACAGTTGCAAAGTGCATTGAGGTTGGCGGTAGAATTTTCGAACATTTATTGTGAACTATAAAAAAATTTAATTATTTGCGTTTTGTAATCATTCAAAAAGTCAATAAATATGAACAATAAGTCATTTATCATTCTTTAATACCTCTCATAATGGCTTTGTGCAGGCCAGTTTCAAACAGCTGTATCTCTGTATCCATTGAGAATTGGACACATGTTTATATGAACTTTTTTACTCACAATAATCGATACTATAACCTCACAAAATATTTACTATTCCTCCTGAATCACCCTGTATATATAGACTTTTCAGTTGAAAAGCAATTCCAGTTTCATTGCCCATACAGTATTACAAGCTTAAACTCAGAATTCAATAATACTCAGAATCCTGGTGGAAATGCTGTGAAGTATAGTGGGATATATGCACTTAAGATTAAAAGTGCATCTGCACTAAGTGAGGGTCACCTTGAAGATGTCTTCAAAAAATAAAATGCTTTTTTTATGCATTTGGTAGTTGGTTTTCTGTAGGTGCTATGTTTACAATTTACTAATTAAAATGTTTAAATAAGTTTTTATAATTGACAATTTTTCTGAAACACCTTGTATTAATATGCTTTTATTTTGAATTGAATGTCTAACATCGGAGTAAAACTGTCAAAAATCAAAGTAGAAATTATTATAAATAAAAGGCACTAAAAAATTTGAAAAACCAAACTTATTACTATTTTCTGATGAAGTAATAAACACTACATTTATTTACTTATCACTTCATTCTATTTCATCAACTTCAGCATGTGAATTCCAGAGAATTGCTCCAATTTAAGGCTTAAATCAGAAACTGTGATCTTCTCTGCCTCTGATTTTCAAAGATATTTTCACGCTGCCATCTATGATCATGTCTATTATAAGTTTAAAATGAAGATAAGAGATGGCAGCAGGTATCAGAGGATTTCAACACAATTTCTATGTACATAAAAGGACATATTATTTGAAGCAAACTTCAATATGTAGTCATTTGAGCCTACATATGAAAAATGTGTAACTATGTACATACTGCTGAAAAGATTATACAAAAATAAATTTCTACATTATTTATACTATCCTATTCCAAAGTAACTTTCAAGTTTTTAAAATTTTTAAACTGAATACATACTGAATTTAGTGTCATGTATGAGGCTCAAACTGTTTAAAAAGTGCAACATAAGTAAGGCACTGAACTTCTTAATTTCTTTAAAAGTTAATAAAAGTGTGATATTGACTAACTTTAATTACCAAAGCATGGTTACCAACTTTTGACTTTCAGAAAGAAGATCAGTTTCATAACTTTATCACAAAAAGCAGATTACTGTAAAAAAGCAGAAGGAAAGCATTAGATATCCTTATATATCTAGATGTCATACCTAAAATGAAATTTCACACTAACACAACATAAACATTTTATATTATGTTAAAGCCATGGGATTTTTCTGTCTGTGGATTTCTGCTGGGATTACCTACTGGACCCCACAAACTGATTACAACTACTTCAAAGAAAATACTGTTGCAGACTTTCGCTCTTCAGAATATGGACCCCCCCCCCCACTGTGAGAGTCCATAGTGGAGGACCCAAATGTCAGATCTGTCAATACACATATATCCCAGAGATGTTCTAAGCTGTTAAGATAGCACCTGGAAGTCACTTGTACTTATGTTCAGCGAGCCACTCTTGAACAATACTGGCAACATAGCAGGGCATATTATCCTGCTAGAACACACCTGTGCCATCCGGGAAGACAGTCACCATGAATACCTGGTCAGCCACAACAGAGGGCTCCAAGAGATTCCCAGGAAAACATCGGTCATTCCTCTCCAGTTTGTTAAGATTATACTTTCCATCTACCATCCATACAGCATATCAGATAACACTATTCATTCTAAAAGTCAACTTTTTTCCAATTGGCCAGTGATGTCATTCTGATGCAAACTTTATGTATTGTTGGAAAATGGTAGCCATAAGCATGGGTACCCTGACTAGTTGTCTACTCCGATGGTCCATACGAAGAAGGGTTTGCTGGAGCATGGTCTTGGAAACACTGCTGGTTATTTCCTGGATAAAGTCCATGGTCAGGCATTCCACTATTTTTTTCCTATCAGCTTGCACAAGGAGAGACAGCCTACATTTGCCATAACCATCAATGATGCATGACCACCCACCAATTTGTGTGACAGGTGTGGCTCCATCCGCTCTTGAAATACCTTAACTTTTTTCATAATTTCCCACAGTTTCCATAATTTACCAGTTCTTACAGCAATAAGTATGCCATCAGGCTGGGAGTCATAATGAATATCACTATACAGTGAAATTATACACTGAACATCATACAGAGAAACTGTATGATATTCAGCCAGGTACATGTGAATACACCAAAACTTCTCTATAGCGGACACCACTCAGGCAGAAGAAAGTGTCCACTTTTCTCATCTGTACGTGTAGTCAGTTTCAATAATTTGGGAATATGAAATTCACTGTAACTGGTTACTTAACACAGGCTTTTTTTATTGCTTATAATTATACATTTGTGTTTCAATTAACTTTTAATAAATAATGTATAATTAATTTTTAATAAATAACACTTTTATTTGTATTATTTATTATAAAACATTATTAACTTTTAGTAAAAAATTAATATAAATTGCTTTGTTTAGAGTATTTCATTTTCATTGTGGTTAATTAGACTCCTCATTAGTTTTACTCCATACTCACCATTTTTACTTACGTAGAATTCTTTTAATGTGTTTAGGTAATCTAAATAATCTAATGCATCAGCATATGTTTTTTTAATTTGGGGTTGTGCTGTTGTTCATCCTTTCCAGGTTCTTCATCTTCCTCCATAAGTTCTTTGTTGTTTATAAATTCACTTACAATGTTCTCCACTTCAGTGTTTATGCCTTCCATCACTACATTAGAGTGTGCAGAAATCTATTCATCACCGCTCAGTAAAAAATTTCCTCGTATCCATAGCAAGACATTAAGTAAAGACATCAGCTGCATCTGCAAAGTCACCATTGCACTAACACCCAAATCAAATCCTACTCTGTGGAAGCAGTTTTTGTAGAGGAGACTCACTGTATACCATGCTGCAATAAAATTCAGATTATAGCTTGTAGTACATATATACTTTTGCAAAGTTTTTAACAACTTTTTTCTCCATCAAGTTTTAAAATCAGGTGTTTAAGAACCATTTGTGGATATTTCACCTTAAAGTTAGCAATTATTCCTTGATACAGTGGTTGAGGATGAGACATTGGGAAGAAAAAACGGCATCTCAACATTATTCAGTTTAATGTGTGATGAGATATGCCATTGCCAAGAAATAAAATAACTTTTGTATTCTGAAAATCATTCTTTTATCCAACTGGATCAACCATTCTGTAATTATCTCCTTAGGCATCAAAGCCTTATTGTTTTATTTGATTTCCAATGTAAATTGAATTTGCTTAACTCCAAAAAAATCCAAACCATTAAAACATCTCGGTTTCATAGATTTGACTATAACAAGAGGCATTTCATGAGTGCTTGTACACAAAAGTACACTTAGGCACTCCTTTGCCACTTTACCTCCAGCATGTTCCCCCTCTTAAGGCCCTGTTTTATCAAAAACTGCATGGAAAAAAAAAAAAAAAAAAAAACAGTTCGGCATTTTCGATGTGTTCCCTGGTGAGCAACAGCTATTAAAGGGTAGCACTTTTTTTTTTTTTTTTTCCAGCAACGATTTCCAAATTAACATCAGTAGATTCCCCACAAACTGCTTTGAAGTAAACATTGTGATGTCTACGGAACTTACCGAATTAGTCATTAGATGCTTTAAAGTCAATGGTGCCAACCTTTAGCAATTTCTAAAGCTTTGGTTTGAATCACAGGCCCGGAGATGGGAATGTTTTGACTCTGTACCCAATTAAACTGCTCAAATGTCAATTTATCTCACCTTTGCCATGATAAAATGTATAGTACTGCTTGCCATTTCCATTTTCCCACCACTGTTTTAACAAAGTTTCTTGATTTTTAATAATTGCTGCTGCTGAAGTCTTTCCAATTTTGAAATGATTGGCTAACTTACAAACTCCACACTTTTATTTTCTAGAATATTCTATCACTTCTACTTTTTATTTCAAAGTTAACTGCTTTCAAGACATACTGTAGCACAGTATGAGTATATAAATGTAAATTCTTACCTGGACTTGGAACTCTGCACAGAATTTCACAATTGCCGAGAATCTGTCCACTTTAAATTTACAACAATACCATAACAACCACACACACACACACTGAGGAAACAAAACTGAACCTTAAAGAATAGATAGATGGTAGTGCTAGATACGTGAGTAAGTTTTTTTACATTCTGATGATCTAGACATACCATATGTTTAGTGGTGATAGACTATGGAGTGCATTCAATCATAGTGTCCAATTAAGTTTCACTGACAGTTTTATTAATGTAGCATGCATTTGTAGAGGATTCTAATGCAAATGTGTTACAGTCCATTGGTAGGATGTTAATTTTTATAAAAAAATTTATTGTACAGTACTGTACTACAATTGTATTCACACTAAAACTATCCCCTTTCTCTCAGCAAAAGCATCTCTCAGGTTTACAATTATATTGCCTTACTAAATGATGCATAAATGCATAACTGCTTCAGATATACAGATGAACACAGTCAAAATATATAGATGATATACAGTCAAAATTAAGTCTGTAATTCCATGTCAGCAGTGGCGAGCATATTAACAACATATTCTGCAATCTACTCCAGAAGTAATCCATGGCTATCAGAAGTCTAATTAGTGTCATTGTTACTGTAATGATCTTGATGTTCACTTGCCTTCATGGCTAAATGAAACCTATGAAAAAGCTTATGTGCATGTCACCAGCAACGAATGTGTTCATCCAAAATGTTACCCTTAAAACAATCTAAATGTCTACTGCAGGGAGGTTGAAAAATCAAAAAGGACAGCTATCAAAGTGTCCGTGTCATACTAGAGAGTGTCCCCTTTGGAGGTCACAACACTGTTTTAAATATTTATGGTCAGGACACAAGCTTGAGCACCCACAATAAAGGGTGTCCACTTTAGAGTGGTGTTCATTAAAGGTTTTGCCATAGTAACTATATAGGGCAAGGAAAACAAGCATTTGCTACTGTAGCAAAAAAAAAAAATAAATAAATAATGAAAATAAAAATAGAATAAAAATATATAAAAATAAAAAAGAAAACAATCTTCCCCCCACCACCACACACAGGTGAATTATCCAGCTGACCTATGAATTTCTCCAAGTGTCAACCTCAACTACCAATGGAGGTAACTTAATTAACAAATCACAAGCTAAAATAAAACTTCCTATAATGCAGTCTAAATCCCTTTCCTTGTAATTTGAATTTATGGCCACTAGTTCTGGAATCATTTATAACAGTGAAAATTTCTCCATCATTCATTTTATTATCTCCACTCAGAGATAGACCTTGATCAAGTTACTAACTAAGATTCCTAGCTTCCAAGCTCTGCAGCCCACATATTTGAAATCCTCCCTCATATGGGTGCCCTTCTGCAGGTTTCACCAGGGAACCCACTTATGAGAGCTGCATATATAGTAGTAGTAGTAGTGGCACATGATGCAAGAAAGCAAGTGTAGGAGCTTATGCAGCATCAGCCAAAAAAAAAAAAAAAAAATCACACCATTCCCTCCAAATGCCTGTCCAGTTCCTCCTTAAATTTATTTAACCTATCAACTTCCACAACGACAGATGGAAGTTTGTTCCAGCAATTAACCACCCGCTGGCTAAAGGCAAATTTCCGCACATCTATTCTACATCTGTCCTTTCTTAATTTGAACTTATGTCCCCGTAGGTTGGTAATCTGAACAAGTGGAAGGATTCCATCAGAATTCAGCGTGCTCAACCCATTCAAGGCCTTATAGACCTCAATCAGATCACCGCGCAGGTGCCTAGTCTCCAGCCACTGCAATTTGCAGAACTTAAGCCTCTCTTGGTAAGAGAATCCCTTCATTCCCCTCACCAATCGTGTTGCTCTTCTCTGTACACGCTCAAGCAAATCTACATCCTTCCTAAAATGAGGCCTCCAGACCTGTACGCAGTACTCAAGGCGTGGCCTGACCATTGCCTTATACAGAGGGACAATCACCTCCTTTTCCCTGCTAGCAAAATTCCTATATATCATTGACAAAACCCCATTACCCGCCCTAGCAGCCTGTCTGCACTGCTCAGAAAACTTCATATCTGACTGCACAATTACTCCCAGGTCTTTTTCATTTTCTACCACCTTAAGTGTAGTACCACACAGTTGGTACGTTTCTCTGGGGTTACTTCTACCCATATGCAGTACTTTGCATTTGTCAAGGTTGAACTTCAGTTGCCACTTCTTAGCCCATCTGCCCAAATTTTCTAGATCCTGTTGCAGTAGCACACTGCCATTACTGTCATTAACAACCCTGCCAACCTTATATATATATCCTGGTGACCCACCTCTCTCATGCTCAGTACTGCTATGAGAAATTAATAAAATGCCAAGTATGACTTCAGATAATTTGCTGCATAAGATAGAAGTGTCTATTTTC
This sequence comes from Mastigoproctus giganteus, assembly GCF_048544385.1. Classification (NCBI taxonomy): domain Eukaryota; kingdom Metazoa; phylum Arthropoda; class Arachnida; order Uropygi; family Thelyphonidae; genus Mastigoproctus; species Mastigoproctus giganteus. Next base: position 90,200,806 of record NC_143582.1, on the reverse strand, counting down.
ATCATGTCTGTCCATCCATCCACATCTAACAACTCAACTCCCAATGGATAGATTTTTATGAAATTTTATATCTAGATCTTTTAGAAAGATCTAGATTTATTCTGCTGTGTTTAATAAAATAAATAAATAATAACAATTCATTGTTTATATATTTAGTAAACTGAATGAAAATATGAACTCTTCAAAAAGCAAATACATATGCACAATTCTTAAAACTGAGAACATTTCTTTTCTGTGCATCCAACATATTGCCCGTTCATTGTTGTTTTCAGTACGTCAGAAAACATAATATCCAGTGTGTCAGTTACAATACAGAGTGTATGGATAATGTGATATTTAAAAAAAAAACAAGGAAAATAAGTAATAATTTCCATATTTCTATTTGTCTGATTTTAATTAAATTTGAGATGTTGTGAAATATGTGTACTATTTCAATTGTTATTAAAATCCAGAAGGAAATAAGTATTATCAACCAGGAGGATATAAGTATATCAACTAATAGTCACGATATGGCTGCCAATGCCAAGTGGTGAGGTGCGAGATTGCATAAGTACATGTGCTTTGAGTGACGGTGTCTAGCTCTCATGTGACTATTAAATACAGTGCTGTTTCTTGTTTTCTCTCCCTACCTTGTGAAATCCTCTGACTCTGTGGTTATCCTAACATGTAATCAGAAAACTTATTTTTAGACAGCCTCTGCAGCCAAGTGGTCAAGCACAAAGGGTACAAAAGTGCATATGCTTGAGTGACCATGATTATTAAATGTGGTATAATAATTATATTCTCTCTACTCTACTCTGTGAACTCCTCTGATCTCAAGTGACCATCTCAGAGTATAAACAAAAAACTTTTTTATTTATATAATTAGGATGGAACCAACATCACTGGGAGCCCCCAGGGACCAAACCTGCAGTTCGACCTGACTGAAATAGTAGCCTGATTCTTAAGTAAATAAGGCAGTTTGCCTGAGATATGGGCAAACTGTTTACTAAATAAGAGTTTAATCGTATCTCAGCTACTCATCCAATTAGTAAAAGTCATACACACAAACACATACCCAAGTGATCAGAACAATAAAGAAAGGCTAAATCCTTAGCAAGGATAATATGAATCATAGATAATCTTAATGATATTTATAATCAACATTGTTTTTCAATCCCAGGTTGCTTTCTACAAGGATTTGATTGTATCTCTGATTATTCAGTCAATTAGTAAAATAAACATATCCAAATGACCAAAACAATAAAAGCTTATATAAAAACAATACACAATGTATCCTTAACAGAAACTTGTAGTGGTAAAAGAAAAAAAAACTATTGACATTTGCAGAAAAAATTATCCCACATTATCGAAACAAAAACACGACTGTTTACTTCTATTTTAATACGGCAAAGAGAAAGACTTTTTTTTTTTTTTGATTTGGTAGTTGTTGGCGCATCGGCTTCTGTGGCCATATTGCACCTCCCAAGGTTTTTGCAGTACTTTGATCCAAGCCCGAGGCGGGAATCGAACCCGCGACCTTTGGGTTGCCGGGCAGGTACTTTACCCACTCGGCTAGCCCGGTCGGCAAGAGAAAGACATGCAGCAGATCAGTCGGCATTAGGAAAACGCACCTTTCTTTATCTTTCTCTCACCATTTATAAAAGAAATTATTTTATATTAACAGTTATAAAAGAAAATATTACTTTATGTAAGTGTTTACTCCCAAATTTTCAAATGGATATCTACAAAATCAGATATTAACGTACCTTCTTTTGAGCAATGTTGTTTAAATACTCCATCTTTAGTTTTACACGAGGATCATGTGATGGTGGAAAAGGTAGGCCAGTAATTATAACAGCTCTTGCATTTCTATCTGCAAAATCAAGTCCTTCACTAACCTAAGAAAAATAAAATTATTATTTTTTTTAAATAACTGACTGCATCATTCATAAGAATGCCATTTTAAACAAAATGGTTTCTTATTTTTACTTAAAAATTGCTCAAAACTTTAACAAATTCTGTACTGATATTTACATTCACGAAAAAATTTAACTCTTATTTTATTGCACTTTAACTCTTTTATTTTCATTTTATCTCTTTTATTTTATTATTCCATAACTGTGGCACTGAAAAAATAGAAAACAAACTATTATAATTCTTTACTAGAATTCTCCTTGAATGTGTAGGCAGAATACACCTCTTGAATTAAAGGAGAAATTGGATAACTTGATACAACAGCAGGATTCAGAGCAGTAAAAGATTTGAGATCTTCCTGATATGTTCAAATAACTATGTGAAAAAACTAAAAGCTTAAAACTTTTAAATAGTGGACATATTCCTGTTAATTACACTACATAACCATCAGTAACATTCCTCCACAAATACTGTGTACCTCAAAATTCCCTCATATTCTTATTGGCTCTGAAATGCCAATATAGATTTAACGGATCTGCTTGCACAGCACATATGGGGTCATACAAACTACACAGGCAGACTACACAAACATTAAGCCAGTGTAAGTCAAGGATCAGAACTTGCATACCTTCAATATGGAATGGTGGGTGGATGCCACATTAGTAACCTACCTCACAGAACCATAACTGATACCACAATGAGAGGGGGAAAAAAAAAAAAAAGAGGTAGATAAAGGGAGGTTTGTGGCTTACAAATGCTGTCTACAAAAAATATCACAGAACAGTCCCAAGAGGCAAAATCCAACAGTACATCAACTATCCATAGGGGAATGAATAGCCTTAATTCTGTGGTTTTATTCCTGTTAACTATGCTATATAACCAGTATGAATATGTCTTCATTAACAAAATATGGAAGTTATGGGGGAACTAAACATAATAAGGAACATAAATAAGAATATGAATTAAAACATGAATAAGAATACGAATTAAAACATGAATAGGCAATTTTGGCATGTTATATAATAACATGCCAGAATGTCCACCTTAAATTTCATACTGGCTTAAAAAAGAAAAAACACCATTATAAATGTCATGGCTCTCTCTGAGATGATAGTTCCATATGTGCTTTAGCACAGCTTTCTGATATGGTAAAGCACATAAGCCCAATATTACCACCATCAATGCAAAATTGCATTGGAGTGGTGTCTTTCCTGACATTCAAGAACTTGAGAACTATGGAAAAAAGTGCTATGGAATGACAAATCTTGCTACAGTGTTTTGGTCTAAGGATACATTTCGGTGTGAAGACCTCTGGGGGGAGGGGGAGTTGAGAGGACTTCCTCTCAACTCCAATGGTATGAGGCAACTGTTAACCTGCCATTGTTTGAAGAAAATTGAGAGAAAATAAGGCTGAACTAAGTTTTAGGAGGATTAAATTGACTAAGTATTTTTCTCCCTACTGAAGAATTACTAAGAGACTGGCATTTAAGATACTGGTGGTGTATATTTGAGAAATTGAAAACATGAGAAGCAGAATGTTTCATATTGGAAAGTGAAATGCAGTGTGCTATCATCAGGTTGTTACCTGGCCATTACTTGGAAACCAGGTAATAATTAGATAATGCTTTTTGTTAAGTAAGATATTTTGTTTTTAAACAAAGGTAAGGTAATTTTTTTAAAAACAAAAGTAAGTCATGTTTTTATAATTTTAATAAAATCTAAAAATTAAATCACTGACACAGATTTGTTGCACATAAAAGTGTTAGGAATTTCCATTTTTTTAAAATATAGCCTGAAAATAAAAAATGGTAATGTGAAAATATAAACTTCCTTTTACATGTAACAAAATAGGGAAAATGTAGCACACGTAATTTTTTTTCAAATCACTTATTGTGGGCCACGAAACAAATCTAACTTTGAATATGGCCCCTGTACAGGAAAAGGTTGGATACCACTGTGCTAGAGAATACATTCATAAATCAGGCAGCACAGCAAGATCACCAATGGCAGAAGGTACTGTCCCATAGGAAGATATTGGTGAAGGTATTGTCCCATAGGAAGATATTGGTGAAGGTATTGTCCCATAGGAAGATATTGGTGAAGGTATTGTCCCATAGGAAGATATTGGTGAAGGTATTGTCCCATAGAAAGATAGATGATATTGACAAGCAAATGGGAAATACACTAAACAAAAGGATAGGGAGAATAATCTAAACAGTTAATAATGTAGAACAGTTGTCTTTCAAAGGTACTAAGAGCAATTTGTTACACATGTGAATATTAATATACATTAATATGAATGTATCAGACACATTCACATTCATATACATTAATATGAATGTGTCTGATAATTAATGTTATTAACAAAGATAATGAAAAAAATGTATGAAGAAATGTTCAGAAATTCAGCGAATTATTAGTTAAATTTTAAAGTGCCTGAAATTTTGCCACAACGTGATAAAAGAAATAAGTGATGAGACCCTTATCAATCAATTCGGCCGTGGATAGATTCTGACAGCTCAGTGAGACAGAATTTTTATTACTATGGGCAGTACAGGAGGTCTGCTTTTATAGTAATGTGATACACATAAATAAAAGTGCAAGGATATTTGCTAATGCTATCAAGCCAGTATTAGGTGAGTCAGAAAATTTAAGACTAATAGTTTAATGGCAATCATAAGCAGAGGCACGATACATAAGAAATGCAACAGCCTTAACAGGTGGGGGATCACCATAGGACAATATAATGTTGATATAAGGGTTCAATTAAGGTGCACATTTACTTGCTCATACAGTGATGCACAGAACTGAGTAAATAAATTTGATGAACTTGGAATATTGGACAAGTCCATCAAATTTATAAAACACAGACATTACAGGAATATCAGAAACATGGTGCCACTCTGACACGGGGGAGACAGAAATCGAATACAGTAAGTGCAACATATAGAGAAAGGACGTGAATACGTATGTTCTTTTAATATTTTTTGAGGAAACCCCAAACATAAAAGGTTTTAAAACCTATAGTACTGCACATGGATTGTGGCTGAAAAGATGAAAGAAAATACTTGTTGGTCTGTAGATGGCAATTTTCAGGAAACACATGTGAAGGGGGAAGGTTCTTCCAGAAAAAGGAAATTGAAGGGATAAAATGAGGAAGAAGAAAAGTTGGTTCTGAGTTTGAAGTTGGAAAGTAAAAAGATGTTGACTGGTTGTGGCAATGTTCAGACTGGTTTGGGAGAGAGGGGGGAGGATTATAGAAACCAATTCAGAAGAACAGTGCACATGGAAATATGTATAGAAAAAGTAGGCAGCAGAAACAGATCATCTACGAGACGGAATAAAGGGAATGAGACAGGGACTGAGGATGGCCATGAGAGAACAACTATTGGAGAAGAGACCACCACAAAGTTGTGACTTGAGGCACCTAGAGGACAACTCAGCTCAAATGTGTAATTGGACCAGTTGTTCAGGAGAAAAGATCAAGTGCACTGGGTGTATGGTTAGGATTGTCTGGTATTCTGGAAGGTAAATGACCAATCTGGGTGAGGTCATTAGTAGTTGCAAACACCACTGAATCTCAACAATTAACTAAAAACTTGTAGCCAGTTAAACTAGTGAACATTAAAATAACCAAGGAAAATTATCTTACTGTTAGGAAAGTTAGACTGGAGAAAATCAAGCTTTAAAGAGAGCAAATCAAAGAGTTCCAAATGTTTAGCAGAACTGAGAGATCATTAGAAAAAATAGATGAATTTGATAGAATGGGGTAAAGAGATTTTAAGCCATAGAAGATCAAAAATAGGAGATTCCAAATTACTGTTCTCTGATAGGGAATATTAGAGCAGACGCATACACAACTTTTGAAGTGAAAGGACTTACAAAGTGAATAATTAGCCCGACTGAAATGAGCAGCGGTTGAATCCACTGATAATTGGGATTCTGTCAGAAAAAGTAAGTTGGGCTTGGCAAACTGAAACTGGAAGTGAACTTCACTAAGCTTGGAACTAAGACCAAATATATTTGTGAAATGAACAAGAAAGTGTTTGGGATGTTTACATCTTTTCGCAGATGACCATTTGTGATGTCTTCGGTAGTAAAGAAAAGCTGGGGGGGAAACACATTGTATAAAGTAATGAAACTTTTAGATATGTCATACACACAGCAAGAGTATATCCAGCTCCTTGACATAACAGGGCCCCAATAATGGCCCCACATACACTACTCAGACCCCTTCCATTTGCTATATGGCAGAGTAAAGGCAGCGAGATTATACACTAGCTGATCTGCATGCCTCCTAGACAGTTACCAATAGGCTCAGTCCTGTTGACTATCTAATGGCCAGCCTGCAAACACCATTTTAGAGCTATACTCTTGAAATGTAAGGAAGAGTGTAATTCATCATGATGTCCATCATAACATCAAAAGACATCAATCATACTGTATGATAGAAGAGATGGAGTTTTCCTGGAGCTTTCCTCTGAAGAAAACACAGGTTTCATCACTTCAAGCCTCCAATAAGCAAAGTGGTGGTATGACTCTCAACGATTTCGACAACTCAGTATTGTTATGGGCCTATATGAGAGCTTGAAGGACAGGGTGGATGGCCTCGAAGGATTAAAAGTGAGGGGGCCCATCAAGCTCTCAGCTGCCCACACCAATGCCAGAGCTTGCACTTAGTCATCACGCAACACAGCGGCAGCCCCCAAGGCAGAATGCACTGGTCCCAAAGGAACTAGTAGTTGTTGGTGACTCTATTGTCAGGGAAACGGGAAACATGCTTTGTAAAAAGAATAGGTGGAACAGGACCAGGGTATGTCTGCCAGGGGCAAAGGTTGATGATGTTGTAGAGCGGATATCATCTTTTAAGGGCACAAAAGGTAATATAGTTGTACACGTTGGCACTAATGATATTAAGAGTAGGAGACCCGCAGAATTACTTAACAAGTACAGGTCACTGTTGAAAAAAAGCCGTGAATTAGGGTTGAATTTGAAAGTGTCTGCAATTCTGCCCAGACACGATAGGAGGGAGTATATGATGAGAGCCCTGTCGATCAATTCGGCCCTGGAAAGATTGTGCAAGGCTCAAGGGGTAGAATTTTTTTCAGCCTGGTCTGTACTTGTTAACAGGAGAGACTGCTTCTACAGGGATGGGATACACTTAAATAGAAAGGGTGCAAGAATATTTACTGATGCTATCAAGGCAGTGTTAGGTGGGTCGGAAAATTGCTAGTTTGGGGGGATACAAGAATTAATAGATTAACAGTAGCCACTGGCAGAGGTGAAAGTGTTTCTTGCACTGTTTCTATTGGAATGAGCCGCAGCCTGGAAAATAAGATGCAGGATATTTCAGAGACTGCTGGGAATCACTGGGATACAAATAAACACATAGGTTGTGTTAGGGTAGCTAAGAAAAAGAACAGGTGCATGTATACTTGCGTGTACACCAATGCTAGGAGTTTAGTAAATAAATTTGATGAATTTGAGGTATTGCTCAAAACGTCAAAGGCAGATATTGTGGGGATTTCAGAGACGTGGTGTAACACAGATATAAGGAATGCAGAACTGGAATTTGGGGAGTACAATGTCTACAGAAAGTATAGACAGGGTAGGAAGGGAGGAGGGGTTATGCTTTAGTTAAGAAATAAATAAAATCCAAGGAAGTGAAGCCAGTCGACATTGCTGGACAGTGCAGTGTCGAGTCAGATTTGTGTGCCATAAGCATTGGGAGATCAAAATTGAGAGTAGGAGTGTGCTATAGGCCTAATGACTCTTATGAGTATAATAAGAAACTGTACGGGGAAATAGAGTGGGCCAGTAAATCAGAGAGTCTTATAATGGGGGATTTTAATTTCCCAGATGTTGACTAGAATTTGAGGGCTGGTCACTCACACACTAGCAAGGCTTTTGTGGATTTATTGGATGATTGTTTTCTACATCAGCATGTTCGGGAGGCAACTAGAGGGAGTAATACTCTTGATTTGATTATCAGTAGTGATTCTTCATGCATTAAGAATCTGCAGGTAAATGAACCACTAGGTGGCAGTGATCACAGTGTGCTGAAGTGGTTGTTTGGTTTTTAGGAGCATTAGCAACTAAGGCCATATTGCTCCGAGAATATGCGGTGGTCATTCCTTGACCTTACCGCATCCTCCGTATTTGGTGGTGATGGGCTCGAACCCCGGTCTAATCAAGAAGAGTGTGCTACGCACTGCTGCTCCTTCCCACCTGGCTACGGAGGCGCCGTGCTGAGTGGGATTTACTCAAAGAGGTAACTACCATTAGGGGTAAAGGGAAGAGTTATTGCTTTCGTAAAGGCGACTACGATGGACTGAGACAGTATTTAAATTCTATACAGTGGGACCAAATGATGATGTTACCAACAGCAAATTCAAAATGGGAAGCATTCAAAGAACTTATCTTGGAAGCTACTAGGCTTTACATACCAACTAAGAAATATTGTTCAAGGTTTAGGCGTAAGTGGATGTCAGATGAACTAATGAGACATATGGCAGAGAAGAAAAATGCATGGGATACATACAAATTAACACGTATCACAGAAGCCTATGATAGATACAAGTTGATCTGTAACCAAGTTACAAAGGAGGTTAGGCAGGCGAAGGCAGATTATGAGAAATCTTTGGCAAGGGATGCAAAGAAAAACAGCAAAGAGTTCTTTACTTATGTAAACTCTAGAAGGAACGGGATGAATCAGATTGGTCCACTTGATATCGATGGGTCAACTGTTGATAATCCTGCTCAGGTAGCTAACAAACTGAATGAATATTTTGCATCGACATTCACACATGAGGAGTTATTCAGCGAGGGGAATGCCAGAGGTGTATTCAACTCTGGCAGTAAGCTAGAGAATCTTGTAATAAATGAGAGTAAAGTGGAGGAGAAATTGTTGAAGATAAATACACGAAAGGCACCTGGGGTGGATGGGATCTATCCAGTTATATTAAAGGAGGCAGCAAAGGAAGTAAGCAAACCCTTAGCAATAATTATGAGAGCTTCCTTGGACTCAGGGGAAGTACTCATGGACTGGAGATGTGCAAATGTGACCCCAATTCACAAAGGAGGATCAAAGGGTGACACATGTAATTATAGATCTGTTAGTTTAACTTCTGTTCCTGGAAAATTAATGGAGGCACTGGTTAAAGAAGCACTGCAGGATCATCTAGACAAGAATTCAGTTATAGCTCAGACGCAGCATGGTTTTGTTAAGGGCAGGTCTTGCCTGACCAATTTGATTGGATACTATGATGCAGTCACAAAAGAACTGGATGCAGGGAATAACTTTGATATTATATACTTGGATCTTAGAAAGGCTTTTGATACTGTTGCACATGGAAGACTGCTACACAAATTGGAGCAGTGTGACATTGGAGGTGAATTGCTGCTATGGATAAAGGGGGTGGTTGAGGGGGAGAAGACAGAGTGATAATCAATGGACACTGCTCATCGTGGACTAATGTTATTAGTGGAGTCCCTCAGGGTTCAGTATTGGGTCCATTATTGATTTCTGTATTTATAAATGATATTGATGATGGTATATCAAGCTTAATATCCAAGTTTGCAGACGATACGAAGGTTGGCAGGGTTGTCAAGGACACTACTGACACTATGCTACTGCAACAGGATCTGGAAAGGTTGAGCAGAGGGGCTGAGAGGTGGCAAATGAAGTTTAACATTGACAAATGTAAAGTACTGCATATGGGAAACAGCAACCCCAGAGCAACGTATCAACTCTGTGGTACTATACTGACAGTGGCAGAGAATGAAAGGGACCTGGGGGTGGTTGTCCAGGCAGATATGAAGTTTTCTGAGCAGTTCAGACAGGCTGCAAGAGTAGCGCATGGTGTATTGTCGATGATATATAGGAATTTTTCTAGCAGGGATAAGGAGGTGATTATTCCCTTGTATAAGGCAATCGTCAGACCACACCTAGAGTACTGTATACAGGTCTGGAGGCCTCATTTCAAGAAGGATGTAGAGATGCTGGAACGAGTACAGAGAAGGGCAACAAAGGGGTGCTCTTACAGAGAAGGGCAACAAAGGGGTGCTCTTACAGAGAAAGGCTTAAGTTTTGCAAATTACAGTGTCTGGAGACTAGGCACCGGCGAGGTGATCTGATAGAGGTGTATAAAGCCTTGAATGGTTTTGAGCATGCTCAACACTGATGGGATTCTTATTCTTGCTCAGAATAATCACCTGAGAGGGCATAAATTCAAATTGAGAAAAGACAGATATAGGATAGACATGAGGAAATTTGCCTTTAGCCAGCAGGTGGTTGGTTGGTGGAATAGACTTCCATTCCTTGTGGAAGTTGATAGCCTAAATAAGTTTAAGGCTCAGCTGGACAGGTATTTCGAACGAACAGAGGGGTGAAATGGAAGTGGTTACTTTTTATTTATAATTATTTATTTTATTTTTTTTATTTATTTATTTATTTAATTTTTTTTTTTTTTGGCTGATGTTGCATAAGCTTGCTTTCTTGCATCAAATGCCTCTACTAATGCTAATGCTAATTGGTGGTGTTGCACCAGTTTATGAGACATCTACCATCTAGTTGGGTCATATGTATGAATGTTACATTACTTCAGGATGTCCCTACACTCTGCCTGTTATCTCTACATTGAGCATTTCTGCACAGACACGTGTGCTGTGTGTGTAGAAATTCATTCAGTTCAACACATGTTTGCTACAAAAGCCATTCACCAGCTCACAAGAATTCAGTAAGCTTCAAAATAATTTCTGGCAGTGTCTCAGATTTTTAAATGTATAATAAATTTCCCATATAGGTTAATATACAATATAAAAAGATATTATGTGAAACTGTGGATAAAGACTGTGGAAGACAAAAGAAGATATTTGTTGACATTTGACTTGAACTTCTGTAGGCTGTAATTTTCAGGAAATACATATGAAGGAAGATTGTTCCATAAAACGGCAGTTGAATGAATAAACGAGAAAGATGAAAAGTTGGTTCCGTGAGTTTGAAGTTGGACAGTAAATGGATGTTGGCAGCACGTGTTCGGACTGTTTTGAGAGAGAGAGAGAGAGTGGGAATTATAGAAGCCAATTCAGAAGAACAGTTCCATGGATGTATCTGTAGAAAAGGCATGCAGCAGAAACAGAAAGTCTATGAGACAGAGAGTGCAGACTCTGTTAGAGATGAGTCATTAATTAACCTAATTACCTTCTTCTGAATGGAATCGATAAGCCTGAGAGAGGTTTTCGGGGCACTGCCCAAGATGTCCTTGGCAAGGAATGCAAAGAAAAACAGCAAAGAGTTCTTTACTTATGTAAACTCTAGAAGGAAGGGGATGAATCAGATTGGTCCACTTGATATTGATGGGTCAACTGTTGATGATCCTGCTCAGGTAGCTAACAAACTAAATGAATATTTTGCATCGACATTCACACATGAGGAGTTATTCAGCGAGGGGAATGCCAGAGGTGTATTCAACTCTAGCTGTAAGCTACAGAATCTTGAAATAACTGGGAGTAAAGTGGAGGAGAAACTGTTGAAGATAAACACAAGAAAGGCACCCAGGGTGGATGGGATCTATCCAGTTATATTAAAGGACGCAGCAAAGGAAGTAAGCAAACCCTTAGCCATAATTATGAGAGCTTCCTTGGACTCAGGGGAGGTACCCCCTAGACTGGAAATGTGCAAATGAGACCCCAATTCACAAAGGAGGATCAAAGGCTGACACAAGTAATTATAGACCTGTGAGCTTAACTTCTGTTCCAGGAAAATTAATGGAGGCACTGGTTAAAGAAGCACTGCAGGATCATTTAGACAAGACTTCAGTTATAGCTCAGACACAGCATAGTTTTGTTAAGGGGAAGTCTTGCCTGACCAATTTGATTGGATACTATGATGGAGTCACAAAAGAACTGGATGCAGGGAATAACTTTGATATTATATACTTGGATCTTAGAAAGGCTTTTGATACTGTTGCACATCTGCTACACAAATTGGAGCAGTGTGACATTGGAGGCAAATTGCTACTATGGATAAAGGGGTGGTTGAGGGGGAGAAGACAGAGAGTGGTAATCAATGGACACTGCTCATCGTGGACTAATGTTATTAGTGGAGTCCCTCAGGGCTCAGTGTTGGGTCCATTATTGTTTTCTGTATTTATAAATGATATTGATGATGGTATATCAAGCTTAATGTCCAAGTTTGCAGACGATACAAAGGTAGGCAGGGTTGTCAAGCACACTACTGACACTATGCTGCTGCAACAGGATCTGGAAAGGTTGAGCAGAGGGGCTGAGAGGTGGCAAATGAAGTTTAACATTGACAAATGTAAAGTACTACACATGGGAAACAGCAACCCCAGAGCAACGTATCAACTCTGTGGTACTACACTGACAGTGGTAGAGAATGAAAGGGACTTGGGAGTGGTTGTGCAGGCAGATATGAAGTTCTCTGAGCAGTGCAGACGGGCTGTAAGAGTAGCTCATGGAGTATTGTCAATGATATACAGGAATTTTTCCAGCAGGGATAAGGAGGTGATTATTCCATTGTATAAGGCAATGGTCAGGCCACACCTAGAGTACTGTATACAGGTCTGGAGGCCTCATTTCAAGAAGGATGTAGAGCTGCTGGAACGAGTACAGAGAAGGGCAACAAGATTAGTGAATGGAACAAAGGGGTGCTCTTACAAAGAAAGGCTTAAGTTTTGCAAATTACAGTGTCTGGAGACTAGGCACCAGCTAGGTGATCTGATAGAGGTGTATAAAGCCTTGAATGGTTTAAGCATGCTCAATGCTGATGGGATTCTTCCTCTAGCTCAGAAAAATCACCTGAGAGGGCATAAATTCAAATTGAGGAAAGACATGTAGGATAGACGTGCGGAAATTTGCCTTTAGCCAGCGGGTGGTTGGTTGGTGGAACAGACTTCCATCCCTTGTAGTGAAGGTTGATAGCCTAAATAAGTTTAAGGCTCAGCTGGACAGGTATTTTGAACGAACAGAGGGGTGAAGTGGAAGTGGGTTTTTTTTTTTTTTTTTTTTGGCTGATGCTGCATAAGCTTGCTTTCTTGCATCAAATGCCTCTACTAATGCTAATGCTAATACTAATGCTAATGTGGGAACAACATTCACGGTAGAGCAGATTTATGATTTGTACAGAGTGAACAGCTGTTTGGAAGAAAGGAAATGGCAAGAGTGAAATTTTTGGATCTGGCGTACACATGGTAAGAATATACCCAGATTCTTGGCATAACGTGGCCTCGACAATGCCCCCCCCCAAAGTTTGGTTTTTAGCCTCCTAAAAACCAAACAACAACAACAACAACATTGCATCAGGCAATACTAGGTGGTTTGCCAACTAGTATTGCCTGGTAACACAGAGGGCAGCATTCCTCCATGTGGTGTGGGTGCCACACCTCGACCCCTGCTTACGTTGGTTCACACCTGGGTGGCCACCCACAGTGTACTTGTGCATGAGGTTATACCCAGGATTACTAACAGTCCCACCATCGTGAATGTGCAAGCAGAGGATTTGGCTGTCACAGACCGCCCAGACTTCGCCGAAATTGGGTTCACTTACATTAGAAATGCTAACTTATAAGAGAAGTTTTAAAATTTATTATCAATATATCAATAAATAAAATCATTAATTATAAAAATTATACTCCATGATCACCAGAAAAACAAATATGTTTACAATAACGAATCCCAATTCTAACTGCAAACTGAAATTGCAATGCCTTGCACAACTTTTGAAATTATAAATAAGAAATCACAAACCTTCATAAAATGAATTTATAACAGTAGTATGTAGTTACCTTTCCACGACATACAGCCAGCAGTGAGGCTCCTCGGGATTCTGGTTCTGTGATTTTGTTATAGTACTGTTCTATACTTTCACGAAATGCATCCTTTCGTTGAGGCTCAGTAAAAACAGGCTTTACACCTGATAAAGTCTGCCATATACCAGATTCTTCCCAATGATTTACATTAGTCTTTAAAACAGAATAAGATGGGAAAAAAACAAGTAATCCATCTGGTACTAAACGGCTCAGGTTTAAAATTGAACGGCCAAGAGAGTTGATATACTTCAAATTGGTTCTGAACAATAGAAAAATGGAGAGAAAAAAAGTTACCAAATCATATTTAAAAAGAATTACATCAGATAAGTTTTAAATTTTCAACATAAATAAGGCTTTTTATATTTTATTTATGGGTGGGAGGAAGACAATTAAGTCTAGTATACTTTTGCTTGTTCCATTAAATTCTTATAACATATTATAACCACATATATTATACATTCAAATGCCAAAATATTACGGCCATCTACTTAATAACATATTGGGCCACCTTTCACCACGATAACTACTTGCACTGACATGGTATCAACTCCACAAGACCTCAGAAGGTGTCCTCAGGTATCCTGATCCAGATGGGCAGAAGAATGTCCCAGAGTTGAGAAACGGAACGAAGAACTCACATGAACTGCATCCCATAAATATTCAATAGGATTACGTTGCACCCAGGAGAGCAAATGAAATGCTCTGGCACAATCCTTGGAACTATTCCTGAACAACCTGGGCCTTGTGACACAGGGCATTGTCTGGCTGAAAGAATCCAGTGCCATCTAGATACATAGTAACCATGTAGGGCAAAATGTACAAAACAATGCCGAGGTAAGGTCTAGCAGTGAGGGTGCATTTGATATCAATGAGGAGACCCAATGATGTCCATGAAAACATCCCCGAAACCATTATACTCAACCAACGACGCCCTGTTTTATCCAATCGTGCAGTCTGGTTGCAGCTGTTCACCTTTTGACCATCAAATACACACCTGTCCGTCGGTATGATGCAGCTGGAATCTTGTTTCATCAGACCAGGCCACTCTTTTCAAGTTGCCTAATGTCCAGGAATGGTGCTCACTGCAGGTGTAGTGATGATGGAGGCTGGTCAACATGGGCACATGAACAGGTTGCCTACTCCACAGGCTACCCACAAAAGCATCCACTGGATGGTGTGTGCTCAGAAACATTTCTTTGTGCAGCCTGGTTGCAGTCTGCCATTAATTGATGGATCATGAGCCATCTGTAGTCCTGGACAGCACATGCCAAATGCCATTCACCTCAACTGTCAATCAGTGGTGGTCTACCCGTTCCAGCATGTTGGGTGGTTGTGTCCGTCCTCAGACCATTCCTGCAACACCTTCACTGTGGCAACCCTTGAACAGTTGGCAATGCCTGAGATTGCTAAGATGCAAACCTCTGCCTTCCTAGCACTGCAACTCATTCCCTTTCCCCAGTGAACTGACAGGCTCCACCCATGTCATCACTCTTAGGTGCTGTGAGAAGTGTTCACGTGTGGAGAGAGGGGTGGTCTAATGTTTTGGCTCATGAGTGTATATAATATGTTATTATTATTACTTATACTGTACAGCTCATTAGGCCATACTGCAGTGTGTGTATGTAATGCCTGTATAAATAATGTCTATTTGTGGACTGATTCCCATTTGTAAAGGCTGAAAAAAAAAAAAAAAAAAAACCAGAATATCTCATGGGGATGGATATCACTCTTAGACTGGCTAATTTCAGCCTTGACTGAACAGGTCTTTTAAGAATTCCTCCAGTCTCCAATGAGATTCAAACCCAGGACTCTCTAAATAGGTGATAAGTGGCAAAATATTGAAGTACTGAATAAAAAGTATCGAAACTTATAACAGCTACAAGATGATCTGTAATAGAGCCACAGAAAAGGTTCGACAGGCAAAGGCAGTTTATGAGAAATCACTAGCAAACAGAGCAAAGAGGGGGGGATAAGGAATTCTTCACATATATAAATGCCAAGAAGAGCAGGACAAACCAGATCGGACCTTTATGTAGGGGAATGGGGATAGTATTAAATACACCAGCTGCCGTTGCAAACGAACTCAACAGTTATTTTGCATCGATATTTACAAATGAAAAACCTTTTGTGTCAATGGGAAATTGTGGGAGCAAAGTTGAAAAATATGTAATTAATGATATTGAAATTTTGCAAGATTATTTAATAAAAAAACTTTCGAGCCTACAAGTCAGTAAGGCTCCTGGAGTTGAGGGAATATACCCTATAATCTTAAGGGACACGGCAAGTGAGTGCACTGAACCATTGAGGCTAATTGTGAGAGCATCACTAGACTCTGGGGAGATTCCCTTGGATTGGAAAAGTGCCAATGTCTCTCCCATACATAAGGGTGGCTCTAAGAGTGAAGTGGGAAATTATCGACCTGTCAGTCTGACTTCAGTAGTAGGGAAAATCAATGAGGCAATGCTCAAGGGTGTATTTCAAAATCATTTAGATTGAATTGAAATTCTTAAGGATACTCAGCATGGTTTTGTAAAGGGAAAATCATGTTTAACAAATCTGGTTCACTATTTTGAAAGGGTCATGAGCTGGATTTAGGGAATATTTTCGACATTGTTTATTTAGATTTTAGCAAAGCTTTTGACTCAGTCCCACATGAGTGGTTGCTTTATAAGCTGGAACAGGTTGGAATCACTGGGAAAATCCTTGGATGGATAGCAGGATGGGTTCAGGGCAGGAGGCAGAGGGTTGTGATAAATGGCTGTTCCTCAGATTGGGTTGATGTAAGAAGTGGGGTTCCCCAAGGATCAGTATAAGGACCACTGTTGTTTTTATTTTTCATAAACGACATCGATGAAGGGATAGAGGGCGTGATGTCTAAATTTGCAGATGATGTTAAAATTGGTAGAGTAGTTAATGATCACTCTCAAGCTGAGCTTCTTCAGAGAGACCTAGATAGACTTCAGGAATGGTCAGAAAAATGGCAGCTATGCTTTAATCCAACGAAGTGTAAGGTATTACACCTGGGAAATAGTAATCCCAAAATAACTTATTCGCTTGGTGGAATTCAACTAAACCCAGTACTGGAGGAAAGGGACTTGGGTGTTACGATACGGCCAGACATGAAATTCTCTGAGCATTGTAAACAGGTTGCAAGGAAGGCCCATGGTGTCTTATCAAACTTTTACAAGTAGAGATAAGGATGTGATAATCCCATTATATAAGGCTTTTGTTACACCACACTTGGAATACTGTGTTCAAGTATGGAGACCGCACCTAAAGAAAGACATCAAACTTCTTGAAAGGGTGCAAAGATGTGTAGCTCGCCTGGTGAGATCGGCAAAAGGGCGTCCTTATGAAGAAAGACTTTGAATATGTGGGTTGCAGAGTTTGGGAACTAGTCACCTTAGAAGACATTTGATTGAGGTGTTTAAGGCTCTGATAGGCATCAGTAAAATGAATGAGGACAAAATTTTCAAGATTATAAATGATGCTAGAACTAGGGGACAAAAATTCAAGTTACGGGGGGAAATGTTTAGATTGGACTGCAGGAAATTTTATTTTAGCCAGCGAGTTATAAATTACTGAAATAAGTTTCCTACATGGGTGGTAGAGGATGACAGTTTGGGAAATTCAAAGGTCATTTGGATAGTACCTTCGGGTGAGGGAAGCGCATAGGATGATAGGTTTAATTTTCTTTTCTTTTATTAATAATTTATTTATTTATTTATTATTACTTATTTATTTTTTTTATCATTGTTTTATTCGGGGGGGGGGGGGGTTTCCCTTGGCTGGTGCAGCATAAGCCACAGGCTTTCTTGTACCATGCGGCCATTATTAATACTAAAATCACTATACTGTCAGGGAGAACATAGGTAATAAATAACAAATATGGTAATATATTAATCATTATTACTTTTTAGCATTAGTAGAGGCATATGGAGCAAGAAAGCAAGCTTGTGCAACATCAGGCAAAAAAAAAACAAAAAAAAAAAACACCTGCTCTCATTTCAGACCTCCATTCTTTCCAAATACCTGTCCAGCTCAGCCTTAAATTTATTTAGGCTACCGACTTCCACAACAAAGGATGAAGTCTGTTCCACCAACCAACTACCCACTGGCTAAAGGCGAACTTCCGCACATCTGTCTTTCCTCAATTTCAATTTATGCCCTCTCAGGTGATTATTCTGAGCAAGAGCAAAAATCCCATCAGCATTGAGCATGATCAAACCATTCAAGGTTTATACACCTCTATCAGATCACCTCACTGGTGCCTAGTCTCCAGACACTGTAATTTGCAAAATTTAAGCCTTTCTTCATATGAGCAACCCTTTGTTCCATTCACTAACCTTGTTGCCCTTCTCTGTACTCGTTCCAACAGCTCTACATCCTTCTTAAAATGAGGCCTCCAGACCTGTATACAGTACTCAAGGTATGGCCTGACCATTGCCTTATACAAGGGGATAATCACCTCCATATCGCTGCTAGAAACATTCCTGTATATCATTGACAAGACACTATGAGCTACTCTTGCAGACCGTCTGCACTGCTCAGAAAACTTCATATCTGCCTGCACAATTACCCCCAGGTCCTTTTCATTCTCTACCACTGTCAGTGTAGTCTCACAGAGTTGATACTTCACTGGAGTTATTGCTTCCCATATGTAGTACTTAACATTTGTCAATGTTAAACTTCATTTTCCACCTCTAAGCCCATCAGCTCAACTTTTGTAGATCCTGTTGTAGCGTACTGTCATTAGTGTCCTTAACAACCCTGCCAACCTTCGTATCAACTGCAAACTTGGACATTAAGCTTGATAGCTTGATATACCATCATCAATATCATTTATAAATACAGAAAACAACAGTGGACCTAACACTGAACCCTCAGGGACCCCACTAATAAGATTAGTCCACGATGAGCAGTGTCCATTGATTACCACTCTCTGTCTTCTCCCACTCAACCATCCCTTTATCCACAGCAGCAATTTGCTATGGATAAACACTACTCCAATTTGTGCAGCAGTCTTCCATGTGCAACAGTATCAAAAGCCTTTCTAAGATCCAAATATATGATATCAAAGTTATTCCCTGCATCCAGTTCCTTTGTGACCGCATCATAGTATCCAATTAAATTGGTCAGGCAAGACTTTCCCTTAACAAAACCATGCTGTGTCCGAGCTTTAATTGAAGTCTTGTCTAAATGATCCTGCAGTGCTTCTTTAACCAGTGCCTCCATTAGTTTACCCGGAACAGAAGTTAAACTAACAGGTCTATAATTACTTGTGTTGCCCTTTGATCCTCCTTAGTGAATTGGGGTCACATTTGCACATCTCCAGTCCATTGGGTACCTACCCTGAGTTCAAAGAAGCGCTCATAATTATGGCTAAGGGTTTGCTTACTTCCTTTGCTGCCTCCTTTAATATAACTGGATAGATCCCGTCCACCCCGGGTGCCTTTTTTATGTTTATCTTCAACAATTTCTCCTCCACTTTCCTCTCAGTTATTACAAAATCAACTAGCTCACTGCCAGAGTTTAACTCACCTCTGGCATTCCCCTCCCTGAATAATTCCTCATTGGTGAATGTAGATGCAAAATACTCATTTAGTTTCTTAGCGACTTGAGCAGTATCATCAACAGTTGAACCATCAATATCCAGTGGACCAATCTGATTCATCCCTTTCCTTCTAGAGTTTACATAGGTAAAGAACTCTTTGTTTTTCTTTGCATCCTTTGCCAAGGAATTATCATAATCTGCCTTTGCTTTCCTAATCTCCTTTGTGACTTGGTTAAAGACCAGCTTATATCTATCGTTGGCTTCCATGTCACCCATTAATTTATATGTATCTCATGCATTTTTCTTCTCTGCCATATGTCTCATTAGTTCATGTGACATCCATTTAGGCCTAAAACTTGAACAATATTTCTTAGTTGGTATGTAAAGCCTAGTAGCTTCCAAGATAAATTCATTGAATGGTTCCCATTTTGAATTTGCTGTTGGTAACATCATTAGTTGGTCCCACCATATAGAATTTAAATACTGTCTCAGACAGTATTTAAATGTCACCCTAGTCACCTTTACGAAAGCAAAAACCCTTCCCTTTACCCCGATGGTAGTTCTCTTTGAGTAAATCCCACTTCAGCACACTGTGATCACTGCCACCTAATGGTTCCTTTATCTGCAGATTCTTAATGCATGAAGAATCACTACTGATAATCAGATCAAGAGTATTACTCCCTCCAAGTTGCCTCCCGAACATGCTGATGTAGAAAACAATGATCCAATAAATCCACAAAAGCCTTGCTAGTGTGTTAGTGACCAACCCACAAATTCCAGTAAATATCTGGAAAATTAAAATCCCCCATTATAAGACTCTGTGATTTACTGGCCCACTCTATTTCCCTGTCCAGTTCATTATTATACTCATCAGAGTCATTAGGCCTATAATACACTCCTACTCTCAATTTTGATTTCACAATGCTTATGTTATACCAAACTGACTGAACACTGCAATGTCGACTGGCCTTCATTTCATTGGATTTTATGTTTCTTAACTAATAGCATAACCCCTCCTCCCTTCCTATCCTGTCTATCTTTCCTATACACATTGTACTTCCCAATTTCCAGTTCTCCATTCCTTATATCTGTGTGACACCACGTCTCTGATATCCCAACAATATCTGCCTTTGATGTTCTGAGCAATACCTCAAATTCGTCAAATTTATTTACCAAACTCCTAGCATTGGTGTACATGCAAGTATACTTGCACCTGTTCCTATTCTTAGCTACCCTGACACAACCCATGCGTTTACTTGTACCGCAATGACTCCCAGCAGTCTCTGAAATACCCTGCATCTTGTTTTCCAGGCTGCTTCTCATTCCAATAGAAGCAGTGCAAGAATCACTTTCACCTCTCCCAGTAGCTATTGTTAATCTATTAGTCCTTGTATCCCCCCCAATCTAGCAGTTTTCCGACCCACCTAACACTGCCTCGATAGCATCAGTAAATATTCTTGCACCTTTTCTATTTAAGTGTATCCCATCCCTGTAGAAGCAGTCTCTCCTGTTAACAAGTACAGACCAAGCTGAAAAAAAATTCTACCCCTTGAGCCTTGCACAATCTTTCCAGGGCCGAATTGATAGACAAGGCTCTCATCATATACTCCCTCCTATCGTGTCTGGGCAGAATTACAGACACTTTCAAATTCAACCCTAATTCACGGCTTTTTTTTCAACAGTGACCTGTACTGTAAATAAGTAACGCTTCTCTAAGAGAAGACTACTGTTACTTATTCTTGGCAGATACCACCAGCCAGATGTCAATTTCAGAACTTATTGGCTCTTCATCGGTGGAAGCAGGTACTCTGGCATTGCAATGATAACAACCCAGTTGCAAATTATAACTCCACAATATGAGAGATGCTTGAGGGTGTACAGTAATTGAAAATTACATAAAAATTACATAATACTTGTTTTCAGGTGATATTAGAAACAGTGATGCAAATTCGCAAATTCAAGAATCCCAAAAGATTAACTGCAGAGCTAGATAAAATATCTCTTTTTACAGATTACATGCCAAAATAATTCAAAAATAAATGTTAAAACAATAAGAGCTTGTTGTTGATATTCAAAAAATAAATTATCCATGTGTCCATTTAAAAAGGGATGAGATTTTGCTATTAAAGGTAATGAAAGGTCAGGTAACTTCATTTCTGTTACAAATCCAGAAAACCTTCAATAAAGTGCACAAGTTGCTTCTTTCTGATCATTGAACTGGCCTCAAAAACTGAGATAAATTTTATAGGAACGTTTTCATTATTGTTTATAGGCATGAGAATGATTCAACAAATTTTGCAATCCTGAAATGAACAAGTAGTTCACAGCGTTCTAAAATTCAGAATTGCTACAACACCATAAGTGCAAGGTCCTATGGAAACTTTTCTATAATCATATAAACCCCGTGAGTAGAAGCCACAAGATTGATGGTTATTCCAGAAAAACACTTCAAATAAACTCTATCATTTTTCTGAGATAGTACATGGATAATGATCAAATCGTGTGTGTGTGTGCACGCCAAGTCAAAAAAAAAAAAAAATTCTAGAAAGGGCATAAATTTTTAGTTTGATAATGACATCACTGCGCTGACAGATAGTGGAAATGCAGGACAAGATTCAGATTTCTTTCTTTTTTTTTTTTTTTGACTGATCTAAAAAAAGGGAAGGAAAGATGCTATTGAGTTGGTTTTTTTATTTATTTTTTTTTTTTTTTTATTTTGACAGCACCAGGAAAATTAGGTTTCCTGGTGCTATCAAACTTAGGCCATGATGCACCAGGAAAAATAATATAACAAGTGCATAACAAAACAATATAACTGTGCAAAAAGTCATGGGAGAATATTTACTATTTGGAATAAATGTACAATTTCAATTTCTAGTTCATTTCTTTATAGAGAATCAAATTATCAATACTGCCACATATCTCCATTTTTAAGAAATCTAATTAAATAATTTGTTTAAGGGTTATGAAGGTTATGAAGAAGTTAATTAACGTAGAAGTTTGTGCTACAGCATCATGTTTATATGAAGCCAACCACTAGGTAGTTACAAAATTGGCATAATTTAAGTATAGCTCATATTGCAAATGCCTTCAGAACGAGTTGTCATCGTATTGCACTACCTCAAATAAGTAACGCTTCTCTAAGAGAACACTACTGTTACTTATTCTTGGCAGATACCACCACCCAGATGTCAACATTTCAGAACTTATTGGCTCTGCATCGGTGGGGGCAGGTACCCTGGTGTTGAAATGATAACAACCTAGTTGTGAAGTATAACTCCACAATATGAGAGATGCCTGATGGTGTACAATAACTGAAAATTACATAATTTGTTTAGGGCAATAGCCTCAGATTATGAATAAGTTAACTAATGTATAGGTTTGTGCTACAGCATCATGTTTTACGTAGACAAATAATATGTAGTTACAAAATTGGCATTATTTAAGTATATCTCATATTGTAAATTCCTTCACAATACTTCACTGCAACACTAGGGTACCTGCCCACCCACTGATGAAGAACCAATAAGCTCTGAAACAGTGCTGTCTGGGTGGTGGTATCCGCCAAGAATAACTAACAGTAGTCTTCTCCACTGGGGAAGCATTACTTATTCGACGTAGTGCAATACCATGGCAACTTGTTGTGAAGGCATTCATAATATGAGATATAATTAAATTATGCCAATTTTGTAACTACCTAGTAGTTGGCTACGTATAAACATGATGCTATAACACAAACCTATACGTTAGAAATCTAATTAATAATTCTAAGTGCATCATTCTGTATTTAAAAAATCTTACGTTCTCAGACCGTATTTCAAATACAAGTTAGCAATTTTTATACTAATGTTATATTTAAATAGCAATATTTATAATGAATACTTTTATTATTTTAATAATATAACATCTATAATTTTATAAGTCTTATAAGTCAAACAAAATTTGCAAATACAGAATTAGTTATAATGTCCTGTCTATTCCCACTATTTTATTTATTTTATTTTTTTTCTAACTTGTTCCTAGAACATGATCGACAATTGTTTGCTGGTTTGCATACAATGAATACTTTTATTATGAATACAAGTTCAAGAAGTGCTATAGTTCATAGGTTTAAAGTAAAGAACAAGTTTTACAAAAATAAATATACAAAACCAGGTTAATCACCACTTGAACCATCATATCAGTGCATTTAAGACCATAAATCGTAACTTGAAATTTTACAATCAGAAGTACAACAGTAGCAGTTGAAGTGGATCTAAAAGTAGGTAGGTCTGAATGAATTATCTTGATATTTGGAACATGATAGCCGGTAGACAGACTGTTTCTTTCTTTTGTCAAAGCAAACAGGGAATTTATAACCACCCTGTATTATCTGTAAAGGGCTATTCTTAAATTAAATTACATGAAATTATGAAAGATACCAGAAAAATTATCTAGCTGAATATTAACTCATTCTTGAGTTAGTTTCCGAAACAAGTGGACTCCTTGTAATGAGTTTACAATAGGGGTGGGCTTCATGGACATTTTACTTTATTACATTACAAAGTTCTGAAAAAAGCAAAACATGTATGAATATACATGTTTTAAATATTCACTCCTATTTTGACTTGAATGCCCATCACTAAAGTAATATTATTGTCAAAAGAAGAATGTTTAAAAATATATTTAAAAAACTCACTGATATACATAAATGTAAAATACTATTTTTTGTATTTATATATTGCTTAATTCAATTTCATTAACTTTAGGATCTAAATTCCACAGAATTTCAGATTCTGTAAGCCAAAATTGGATACAATAAGATAGCTGACAGATGAAATTTTCTCATCTGACTTTCAACCCTATTCTTGTGATGCCATTTTTATTACTCCTGTTGTTCTGCTTGGATCTATTTGAACCAAAATAAATTCCTAGTTTTTTTTTTGCTTTTTTTTTAATTAAAAAATTTTTGCTCAATTTCTTATGAATTATCGCAGCAATTCTTCATAGGAATCTGCAGGTAAAAGACCTACTGGGTGTCAGTGATCACAATGTACTGACGTTGGATTTACTTAAATACATAAATTAGTTGTTAGATACAAATTAGGCTGTAATCAAGTCACAAAGGAGATAGAAGTAGAGGCATGTGACGCAAGGAAGCAAGCTTATGTAGCATCAGCCGAAAAAAAAAAAAAAAAAAAACCATTTCACGCATCCATTCCCTCTAAACATTTGTTCAGTTCCTCCTTGAATTTATTTAACCTATCAACTTCCACAATGACAGAAGTTTGTTACAGCGATCAACTACTCGTTGGCTATAGGCAAATTTCCACACATTTATTCTACACCTGTCTTTCCTCAATTTGAATTTATTTCCCCTGAGGTTCGTAATCTGGGCAAGAGGAATAATCCCATCAGAATTGAGCCTGCTCAACCAATTCAAGGCTTTATATACCTCAATCAGATCACCTCGCAGGTGCCAGGTCTTCAAATGCAGCAATTTGCAGAACTTAAGCCTTTCTTCGTAAGACCACCCTTTCGTTCCTCTCACCAATTTTGTTGCCCTTCTCTGTTCTAGCGACTCTACATCCAACTCTGTTCTAGAACTCTACATGCTTTCTAAAATGAGGCCTGCAGACCTGTCTGCAGTACTCAAGGCGTGACCTGACCATTGCCTTATACAAAGGGATAATCACCTCCTATTCCCTGCTAGCAAAATTTCTGTATATCATTAATACCAAATGACCTGCTCTATCACCCTGTCTCCACTGCTCAGAAAAGATCAGATCTGACTGCAAATTACTCCCAGTTTTTTTTTTTTTTTTTTTTCATTTTCTACCACCCTAAGTGTAGTACCACACAGTTGGTATGTTTCCCTGTGGTTACTTCTACCTATAAGCAGTACAGTAAACCCCCGCTATTCGCGGTATCTGTATTCGCGGTTTCGCGTATTCGCGATTGCTGATTTAATATAAAAAATTAAACCTAAAAAAATGTGAATTTTAAAGCGCCGTGAATATTTTACATCATAAAAAAACATGGGCGTGGCTAAAATTATCTTTCCCGGTCAAAACGGCGTTCAGTAGGTGTGGGGAGAGGGGTGACAAAATCCCGAGCGTGGATGTTTCTCACTAATCCCTGTTCAGTATGTGTTATGCGCTTGTCATGGAAGGTTTGGTCGTTTGCTTTTAATTTATATACTTATATCATCATCATCAGCCATTTTCAATCCACTGCAGGATGAAGGCCTCTCCAGCAACTTTCCAGTTCCTTCTGTTTTGAGTACTGGCCATCCATTTACTACCCACAAACTCATGAATTTCATCTATCCATCTCCGCCTTTGTCTTCCAGGTTTTCTTCTAGCTCCTCTTGGGTACCATTCTGTTATTTTCTTAGTCCATCTGTCATCATGTCTTCGAGCTATCATGTCCTGCCCAAGACCATATTAGTTTTGATAAGAAGGTCCTTTACTTAAGTTTGCTGCCTAATCTATGTGTTTCTCTTCTTATCTAACAGTCTGATTCCCAATATAATTCGTTCCATTCTTCGTTGTGTAATTCTCAGCTTATCTTCCATTCTTTTGGTGAGTGCCCAAGTTTCGTTTCCATAAATCATGGTGGAGAGTATACATTGGTTCATTATTTTACGTTTCAGACAAACTGGAATATTGCTCTTCAGTATGTGACTATATTTCCTGAATGCTATCCATCCAAAATTTATTCTTCTCTCTTGACTTCCAGCCATTTATCATTATTACAGCTAATGACTTGTCCCAGATAAGTATATGACTCCACCTTTTCAATTACTGCTCCTTCAATCATTATTTCCCTTTCTGTGGCATACTTGTTCATCATTACTTTTGTTTTAGCCATATTCATCTTCAGTCCAAAATCCTTACTAACTGTGCATAACTGATTTAAGATTTTCCTCTAATTCTTTGGGATCGTGGCTTATGACCACAATGTCATCTGCAAATCGTAAATGGTTTAGGTACTCTCCGTTCACATTGACTCCATTCTGTGACCAGTCTAATCTTCTGAAAGCTTCCTCAAGGGCAGCAGTAAACAGCTTCGGAGATATTGTGTCTCCTTGTTGAACTCCTTTCTCGATTTTAAATTTCCTACTGTCTTTGTTTAGTCTAATAAAGGAGGTAGCATTCTCATATATTTTCTTCAAAATCATAATATGTGGGGTATCAATGCCTTGTCTTTCCAGTGCCTAAAACATTGCCTTATGCTGTATGGAGTCAAATGCCTTTTCATAATCCACAAATTCCAGGCATAATGGTGTTTTATATTCATTTGCTTTCTCCATTAGCTGTGATATTATGTGAAGGTGATCCATAGTTGAGAATCCTGTCCTAAAGCCAGCTTGCTCTTTCGGTTGATTTTCATCAAGTATTCTTTCTAATCTGTTAGTAATGACCCTTGTGAACAACTTGTAGATATGGGGTAACAAGCTAATTAGTCTATAATTTCCAATTTATCTCCTTTCTTATGCAGCAAAACTATGATTGCATTATTCCACTGCTTAGGCGTCACACCTTTTCTAATGCACTTTGTGAAGAGCCTTGCCAGTTTTTGTGTTATGTCTCTTCCTCCCAATTTTAACAACTCTACAGTAACTTCATCTTCCCCCGGGGCTTTCTGATTCTTCATTTTCTTCAATGCATGTTCTGCCTCATCAGGAAGAATATTGGGTATGTCGCATGTGTTGCTAATTTGCAATCCATCTTCCCCACTGCTGGCATCATTCCCTCGCTCCTTGTATAATTCTCTATAGTAGTCTTCTGCTATTTGGATTATGCTTTCTCTGCTGTTTATAAGTACACCATCGCTATTCTTCAGTTTCAGTATCATTTGTCTTTCTGTATTACTGCTCATGGCTACTGATTTAAATCCTTTGTTTTCCCTTAATGCTTGTTCTACTTTTCTTGTGTTAAATCTTTTTAAGTCCTCTCTGAGTCTCTTTCTAATGGCTTTGCATAACTCAGTATACTCAATTTTTTCCTTGTCAGTGTTTATCTTGCTCTTCATTTTTCACCTTCGGTTCATCATAACAAGTGTTTCTTGACTAATTTTTTCTTCTTTGGATTTCTTTTTCCCTATAGGTTTATTGGACTTTATCACTTTCAGAAAGTTGTAATATTCCTCATCGATATCTTGGTCCTGAGCAGTCTGCAGAAGCTCAAACTTGTTCTTAAGTTCCAGTACATACTGCTTTTTCTCCTCTTCTGTTATCTCAAAGACCTTTGTATCGTTTACTCGAGTCAGTTTTTTCCTTTCCTTTCTTACATCTATATCAAGTGTACATCTTACCATTCTGTGATCACTTCCAACATTTACCTTATTCAGGACAGTAACATCATTCACAATATATCTTCTGTTAGTGAGGATGAAGTCGATTTCATTAGTTGTTAATCCATTTGGACTCTTCCATGTCCTTATATCATAATATCTAATAAATCCACATCACAATATCAAATAAAATTTGTCAGACAAGACTTTCCCTTAACAAACCCAAGCTGTGTCTGAATTATTGAAGCTAAGGCAGATTATGAGAAGTCTCTGACAAAGAATGCAGCAAAGACTTCTTTACTTATATTAACAGTAAAAGGAAGGGGTTGAATCACATTGGACCACTTGTGCTAATTACATTTGAATCAACATAAACCTGTATGCAAATATATCTAATTGCTAGTGTAGAAAAACAAAACTTGCTGCTGAATCACACATCTAACTTTAGGTAAGTTGGCAAAGGCTTGCCTATGCATGTTTTTTTCAAATCTGTGCATGTCAACCATGCCAACTTACAATTAGACATCTTTGATGGGAAAAATGCTTTTGAGGTGATATTAAAGCCATCACATGTAAAGGTAGTCTTGGAAATAACAAATACCAAAGCTATTATAGAGTAACAGGCAAATCAGAAAATGTAGATAGGATTATGGAATCCAAAGATTGGACAACATATATTTTGATCCTTGAAAGATACTGTACAATATTACAAGAATTATTTTCTAATTTCCTGGATTTACTAGGCCCAATTAAAGCTCTCTTTCATGCATTAGCACTTGGCTACAAAGTGCCATTGAGCCAGGGCACCACCATGACACATTGCTAATTTTTATTTTCTTTTGTTTATTAGCAATTTGTGTCTGTTTTGTATTTATAACCAGTGATTTCATAAATGATTAAATATAATATAATGTAGTTCTATTTGTAAATCAACAGACTGAAACAATGGTGACATGCCACTCTAAAACTGGCTCTTATGCTTATATATAGAAGTAACCCATGAATAAAAGCAAAAATGAATGCATAAAATGCAAAAAGCAATGCAATGGAATGCTTTTCCTACTGGACCAGAGAAAGTATAACTTCGGTTTCTGGTCTTCTGCTTTAGCTAGCATTGATTTGCAATGAATAAGATAAGTAATTTATTAAAAAAAATTCCTCACTCTATATATAAATAAACTCAAAATTAAATGATTAGATGGACTTCTACATGATTGAAATATCACAGAAAAGCAATATTCTAATACGATTCCCAAACTTTCCCCTTTCTAACATCAAAAAGTTTTGCAGACCACAACAGTAGTTCTACTTTTAGTATCCACTGATTTAAAAAATACATAAGGGCAAAAAACTACTATGAATTCAAGTAATGATTTGAAATGAATTTTTATTTTATTAATTACAACAGTATCTATATATATCTGATAAATAATAGCACATATACATGTCAGACATTCAGATATACAGTAAGAGCCAGTTGCTGTATACTGTGATCAGCCACTTGATAGAATCAAATTTCAAAGAAAAGGTTCAAATCAACAAAATGCACTACACTTTCATCATTTATTAGAATCACATCTTCAGTTATAAGAATCAATTTTTAACACCTCTGTGATATTTTTCTAAAGCACATTTCTGAAGATCACAACCATAAAATAATAAAAACAATTTACAGTTTTCTATTTATTGGGCTTTTTTGTTTGTACAATCTGTTATAAACAGGTAGTAAACACAATTATATTGTATTTGCGATAGCTAGAATTCTGTATGTTTTTACATTATTATGGCGAAATTTGTTTCCCCTTCACTGAAATTTTCAATCATATAAAAAACAAATAAAATTTAGGAATCTGCTCTTCATTCCTATATCTTTGATAGTATATAACAGAGCTATGATTCTCAATACATTCTACATTGATATCAATATTTGTAGAAGCTCTGTTATATACTATCAAATTCTTATTTTATACTCTTGGTGACTAAAATATTGCTTTCCTAAAACATTGCCTCCAAAACAACATTGTTCTAAAATTTGCCAGGGTCAGTTAAAATCATAAAATTAAAATTCTGGGCATAAAGCAACTAGTACTTACCACATCACATAATATAGTTAAACTTGCCTTAAAATCTCAGTATTCCAATAAACAAAAATAGCTTTCCCAGGTTAGCAAACTTGCAACAAATTAAAAAATTATCAACATCCAAACAATTGGTCTGTATTGAAGACCTCCATAGATTTGCGACGTGAAGCACAAGCCGCAGAAATAAAAAACAGACATTAACAAATTGAATACATTATTGCGGGTATCGGGACTGGTTCATACGAGCCCAAACACATGCCCACAAGCTTTTGACCAAGTACATACGAGTTCGTTAAATGATGGTAGAGGAATGCTGTAGGGAAATTACTGTTTAGCAATTTATCATGGAATTAGCATTATCAAAGGCACATGACGCAAGAAAGCAAACTTATATAGCATCAGCCAAAAAAAAACCTTATTTCACCCATCCACTCGCTCCAAATGTTTGTCAAGTTCTGCCTTGAATCTATTTAAGCTATCAACTTCTACAACGACAGATGGACATTTGTTCCAGCAATCAACCACCCGCTGGCTAAAAGCAAACTTCTGCGCATCTATCCTACAACCATCTTTCCTCAATTTCAATTTATGCCCTCTCAGGTGATTATTCTGAGCTAGAGGAAGAATCCCATCAGCATGAGCATGCTCAAACCATTCAAGGCTTTATACACCTCAATCAGATCACCTCGCAGGTGCCTAGTCTCCAGACACTGTAATTTGCAAAACTTGAGCCTTTCTTCTTAAGAGCAACCCTTTGTTCCATTCACTAATCTTGTTGCCCTTCTTTGTATTCATTCAGCTCTACATCCTTCTTAAAATGAGGCCTCCAGACTACAGTACTCAAGGTGTGGTCTGACCATTGCCTTATACAAGGGGATAATCACCTCCTTATCCCTGCTAGAAAAATTCTTGTATATCACTGACAAGACACTATGAGCTACTCTTGAAGACCATCTGCACTGCTCAGAAAACTTCATATCTGCCTGCACAATTACCCCAGGTCCTTTTCATTCTTTACCACTGTCAGTGTGGTACCACAGAGTTGATACATTACTCTGGGATTACTGCTTCCCATATGTAGTACTTTTACATTTGTCAATGTTAAACTTCATTTGCCACCTCTCAGCCCATCTGCTCAACTTTTCTAGATACTGTTGCAGCAGTGTACTGTCATTAGTGTCATTAACAACCCTGACAACCTTTGTATCAACTGCAAACTTGGACATTAAGCCTGATATACCATCATCAATATCATTTATAAATACAGAAAACAACAATGAACCCAACACTGAACCCTGAGGGACTCCACTAATAACATTAGTCCACGAAGAGCAGTGTCCATTGATTACCATTCTCTGTCCTCTACCACTCAACCATCCCTTTATCCATAGCAGCAATTTGCCTCCAATTCCACACTGCTCCAATTTGTGCAGCAGTCTTACATGTGCAACAGTATCAAAAGCCTTTCTAAGATTCAAATATATGATATCAAAGTTATTCTTTGCATCCAGTTCCTTTGTGACTACATCATAGTATCCAATCAAATAAGTCAAACAGCACTTCCCCTTAACAAACCCATGCTGTGTCCGAGCTATTACTGAAGTCTTGTCTAGATGATCCTGCAATGCTTCTTTAACCTCCATTAATTTCCCTGGAACAGAAGTTAAACTAACAGGTCTGTAATTACCTGTGTCTCCCTTTGATCCTCCTTTGTGGATTGGGATCACATTTGCACATCTCCAGTCCATGGGTACCTCCCCTGAGTTCAGAGCAGCTCTCATAATTATGGCTAAGGGTTTGCTTACTCTTTCTTTGCCACCTCCTTTATTATAACTGGATAGATTCCATCCACCCCAGGTGCCTTTCTTGTGTTTATCTTCAACAATTTCTCCTCCACTTTACTCTCAGTTATTAGAAGATTATCTAGCTTACTGCCAGAGTTGAATACACCTCTGGCATTCCCCTCCCTGAATAACTCCTCATGTGTGAATGTCGATGCAAAATATTCATTTAGTTTGTTAGCTCTCTGAGCAGGATCACCAACAGTTGACCCATCTATATCAAGTGGAGCAATCTGATTCATCCCCTTCCTTCTAGAGTTTACATAAGTAAAGAACTCTTTGCTGTTTTTCTTTGCATCCTTTGCCAAAAATTTCTCGTAATCTGACTTCGCCTGCCTAACCTCCTTTGTAACTTGGTTACAGACCAGCTTATATCTATCATAGGCTTCTGTATCACATTTTAATTTATATGTATCCCATGCATTTTTCTTCTCTGTTACATGTCTAATTAGTTCATGTGACATCCATTTAGGCCTAAATCTTGAACAATATTTCTTTGTTGGTATTTGTTTAATATTGTCAGCAAAGAGACTGTCACTATTGCATATTGTAGCAATTCTGATGCATTGGGATAGTATTATATTAGCATGTACTTTTTTGAAAATGTTATAGTGCCAGTGTGTAAAACTGACTACATTAAAGTTACAAACATCTCTTTTATTGTATATGTTGATTGTGGTTTAAGGGCTGCTAATATTAATATACAAGTCTAAATAATAAATAATTGTGGCTGAAAAATCATTATTATTTGTTTTCTCTAGAGTAAGTTCTGAAGGGTAAATACTAGCAAAGTCCTGTATAAATGTAGGCTAGTTGAATATCAATAAGTCATCAATATATCTGTAAAGTTTAATATCTGAGGGCAGAGAGGTCTCAGACCAGTATAGATATAGGCTAGCTAAGATACAGCTGGCGGGGCTACCCATGGGGACCTTTGGTTTGTAAGTATACAGATTTGCCGTCAAAAATGTAGTTATTGGAGACAGAGATTAATGAGATTGCTCCTAAAAACTGAATTACAACCAATAATACGTTTCTATTTATTATAAATTTCATTCAAGACCGTTTTTAAGTTGATTAAGTCTATGCTGGTGAATAGACTATTGAAATCAAAAATTTGCACATGAGAAATGTTATCAGTATTCAGAGCATTAATAACTGGAATGTTGTTATTAATTATCTTACTATTAGGAAGGATGTCCATTATGGGTTTAAGTAACCTTTCTAAAGCTTTACCAGGTTTATGGGTGTTACTGTATTTGCATATATGACAAATTCCAAGTTACTAAAGGCCTAAATAAATACAAACCTTATAGGAAGCACAAACCCAAGTATCAACGTTACTATACATAAATACAAGTTAGGTGACTTTAAACAGACTATCTCTGACTGGGACAATGGTCAGTTCAGTGTACAGTCTTTTGTACTAAACATAGCATCTTAAAAGCCCTTTACAGATTCATACTCACCTTCAATTTCACATCTAAACATTTACTTGACCTTATTACAGATATCTGTAAATTTAAATTAAAATGTTAAGCCAAAATAATAATACCACCATCACTTTTAATTATAATACTTGCCTAGACAATTTCAACATTAATGATTGCATTAATAAATCTACAGACCTACTTCCAGATGGTTGCCAAAGCTTGAACATTATTTCCAGATTCAGATATGCTAAACCCTTTGGGCTCAAGGTTTGCAATTACAAACACCTAGCAACTAACCTGAATAAATTTAACCTTGAACCTACTTCTAATGTATGTATTTGCCATCAAGCCAATCTCCAACCATTTATTGATACACACTTCGGCCATATCTTAACAGGCAACCTAGAGATTATACCTAACAAGGAACTCAGAAGCATCATTTCCTATGGCTTGAAATATAGGCCACCCTTTAAAATCAACTTTAAATACTTCAGAAAACAATTATACCAGGATTTACTTAACTTCTGTTTTAAGCTCTCTTACCATCATAACATTCCCATTGAAGCCTTTCAACTATGGTTTAATTCAGTACTTGCTATGATGCTACAACATTATAAGCCATCATTACCACAGGTGCAACCATCAGCTGAATTAAAATTTCATTTTTCCACATTAAAACAATTGGAGTATAAACCTGCATAAACATTTTATAATCACCCCTGTTAATAGGGCCTCTTGCAATTACGCCATTATCTGTAAAGCCTTTTATTTCCAAACATTAAATACAGAACTAAATTCCAGTGCCACCTACAAGTCCATCACTAACAACAGCAGTATCATCGCAAAAAAGTTAATTGCTTTCGGCAAGAAACTAAAAATCAGCTTTAATAACAAAATTTTCCTTATATTTATTTCATACCCAAGTTACACAAAAACTCTACAGGATTTAGGTTTATTACATCCTGAAAATACAGTTATGCCCATAAACCTGGAAAAACTTTAGAAAGGTACTTAAACCCATAATGGATATCCTTCCTAATAGTAAGATAATTAATAACAACATTCCAGTTATTAATGCTCTGAATATTGATAACATTTCTCATGTGCAAACTTTTGATTTCAATAGTCTATTCACCAACATAGACTTAACCAACTTAAAAATGGTCTTGAATGAAATTTATAATAAATAGAAACATATTGGTTGTAATTCAGTTTATAATAGGAGCAATCTCATTAATCTCTGTGTCTCCAATAACTACATTTTTGACGGCAAATCTATATACTTACAAACCAAAGGTACCCCCATGGGTAGCCCCGCCAGCTGTATCTTAGCTAGCCTATATCTATACTAGTCTGAGACCTCTCTACCCTCAGATATTAAACCTTACAGATATATTGATGACTTATTGGTATCCAACTACCCTACATTTATATAGGACTTTGCTGGTATTTACCTTTCAGAACTTACTCTGGAGAAAACAAATAATAATGATTTTTCAGCCAATTATTTAGACGTACAGTCTGTCCTCCTATAGCACGATAGTTGCGTTCCTAGAAATCCTCGTGCAATGCAAAATCGTGCAATACAAACAACAGGCCCTATGGGAAAAATGGAGTTAGGTTCCTAGATTGAACACCCAAGATTGAACACACATTTGTAACCAAAACATTACCAAACACAATAAATAATCGTAATAAAATACTTACGCATTTTATTACGACTATTACGTAATAAAATATTGCTGATGCTTTTACTTCTATCGTAAGCAAACTTGTTTTTTGTTTGATTTTCTATCCAAACAGATGACAGGCATTCCATCTCTTCCAATTCTTTGTCTTAATCTAATGGATTTTAATTACACTTTGAGTTGTTCCCGCTATGAAAGTTGTTTTTATTTTCTCTGCATTCTTTCTAATTCTCGGCGTTGCCTTATTTAGGTCTGTAGCACGTACAATATCACATGGTCTTTCATTTCGCTCAAAGCGTTTCACAATTTCATATTTTTTCTCTATCAACAGAGGCAGACTGGCCATAAGCCTTACCGGGGAAACCCCGGTGAGCCGGAGGCCTGTGTGATTTTGGCCATAAACCTTAGTATGAGGCCACTATAAATTTTCCCAGGTAAGAATTTTTGACCCAGTCCACCTCTGTTTATTGATATTGCTTTTCTTTTTCTCTCTGAATCTGCAGTATCTTCACCAGGACGCTTCCTTTTCACACCTTTTAAGTATTTTACTAATTTTTAGGGAATAAAGCACAATTACAAAACGAGGAGGCACACTTGATACACATAAACAAAGCTGCGCGTGTGTAGCAACTGAATAAACAATACCGTAAAGGCTGAGATACACTATTAACACCTCACACTTTACTAAAGCACATTTCTAGGGGTTACTACCATAAAACAATAAAAACAATTTCCAGTTGCGTTTCTGCTAGTGGAATCTGTTATAAACTGGTAGTAAACTTGATCTAATTGCATTTGCGATTATACCGATAGCTGGAATTGTGTTCGTTTTTACGTTATTATGGTGAAATGTTTCCCCTTCACCGATATAAAAAAAAAACATAAATACATTTTTAGAATCTTCTCCTCATTCCTATCGTGTTGCATTCGGTTGGGATGATTCTGCGTTCAACTGCCATTTCTTGTAAACACAAAGGTGAATCGTGCATAAGCGAATTCGGTTCGTGTTATATAAGATATCGTTCCCCTATTTATAAATCGTGTATGATCGAATTCGTGTAGTGTAAACACGTGTTATACGAGGACTGACTGTATATTAATATTAGCACCCCTCAAACCACAATCAACATATACAATTAAAGAGATGCTTTTAAATTTAATGTAGTCAGTTTGACCCACTGGCACTCTAACATTTCCAAAAAAGTACATACTAATATAATGCTATCCCAATGCGTCAGAATTGCTACAATATGCAATAGTGACAGTCTCTTTGCTGATAACATTAAACAACTCCATGATAAATTGCTATGCAATAATTTCCCTACAGCATTCCTCTACCATCATTTCAAAAAAGCAGTAAATATTATAAAATTCAAAAAACTTATCAACTACAACTTTGATATAAACAACATATTACTTTCAGGCTTGTACATAATGTTTAGTTATATACCCCCTAGCCTCTGTCGTGTCTCAAGGTGTAGAAAGCTTGTGCCCACGGATTGGTAATGCATGGGGTATTGTGTTCTGTTATGCCCCCCCCCCTTTTTTTTTTACATTTACTCAATAACAATACCAATGCCGACTTAAACATATGCGGCATTTGTCCAGGGACCAACTATGGTATGGGTTTAGCAACCCCGGACTACCCAAGCACAACTATATTACTCCTCTTCAAATTGCTTTCTACTATCCTTAATTACTACATTTTATTTCTCGTGCACAATTAAGCTGGCCGAAAGCAATATCGAGATGCTATTCCTTTGCTATTATTTCTTTTTTCTTCTGATACAAAGTTTAGTGTCTTTTCTACACTACTTTGTCAGTCACAATCTTCCTTTGCTGGCACTTTGCCTCATTTGTTTATTTACCTACTTCCCCATAACACGGGACGGTTCACTTTGATGACATCACTTCTTCCTCCTCATAAGTGATTACTTCAACTGATATGAACATTCTGGACAGAGATCTATCGGCTTTCTTCCTTGGGTCTCCAATGTTTCTCTGTAAACACCGCATGCAGCTATTTCACCGATTCCGATCCAAACACAGAGTAAGTTGGTTTTTTATCCTGTAATCTACAGTTACTTTTTTAATTTTTGTAATGTATTGGTCTTTTTGATTTAAAAATTTTTTATTCTTCTTTTTAATTCAAAATTTTTATTCTTCTTTTTGATTTAATAAAGTTTTATTGGCATTAATTTTTTTATTTTTATTTTTGAAAGTTTAAATTTTATTCCTTTCTTTTTAGTCTCTGTCGGGTCAGCTATGATTTATACATTTCACACATATACATCATAACAGAAAGAGAGACCCTGCTTATTGTGGTGGCTCCTACAGTTTTGGCTGCCGACCCTTTGTAAAAGTAGTTAAAGCCCTAGGACCCACTACTTTAGGTAACGTTGTTATCATTGTTATTATTTTTATTTTAATCAATTTATTTCAGGTTATCTCCTTCACCTTACAGGCCTTCTCAATTTTTCCATGGTAATTACAATTGATAGGTCAGCATACCTTTCCTATACACTGAATATAAACATTTGTCTAAATTTCATTATGGTTGCTGGGGTTTCTCTACTGTAACTAGTAGTACTCAGGATCCATGACACAGTTTAATAATTTTATTTTAATACTTTGCTTGCTTACTTTGTCATTCAGTAACCTGATTATTTTTATCAATATTATATACATATATATGCTAAGTGCATCTCGTCTTCACCAAGTTCTCTGTCATGTAACAGAGACTACCAGTAAACAGAATTTCGTGAAATTTTGTCTTTGAGCTTGTTAAAAATATCTATCAAAACAAATCATTAAAATTGGAAAAATAGAAATTCATAGAATAAATGTAGTTTTCAATGCAGTATCATTAGCTTTAGAGAATCCATGCATGCTTCACATGTATCGTTACACAAGACTCATGAACATGGTGTTGTTGGTGAACAGATACACAAATACAGAAAGAAAAGAGACCAAAAAAAAAGAGTAATACAAGAGGTGAGTAATGCAGTTGTAATTAAACTAAATGGTTAAGTTTAGAGAACATAAACCTATATAATTTTATTATGTTAGTAATTAATTGATAAGTAATAAAAGTAGATAACTATATCCACTTTTCATTTCTCTTAATCACAGAAAATGAAAAAATCATTTAAATTAAGAAAAAAATTGAATGTTCCTGAAACAATTAACTACATACATTAACTAACTTGTTTTAAAGTATCACTGCGTTTCTATTTTTAAGAAATTATGCTATGTTAATGAATTATACAATGAACAGTGAACTAAGTAATGGTTAACTTTCAGTGAAACTTTTAGTTAGTGTATCATTGTTCATTTCTGAATCAATTTTTCTGTATTTAGTAGAACCTTGGTGAATATTCTTTCTGTAAATTTGTCTCTGTTATAATATGAAAAAAAAAAATTACATTTTTAATCCAAGCAACAATCAAGTCTTACAATAATGGGAAATTTCAAAAAAAAAAAAAAAAAAAAAATATATATATATATATATATATATATATTCAATAATACGTGATGTGCAAAAATTTTAAGTGAACAGTATAAATACCTGTTTTGGTAGGAGGAATTTAATGGAGTACTATCTGGTCCCTGTGTTAAAACTCTTACAAATACTTGACTATCTGAAATAATGTGAGGACTCTCTAACTGCACAGGAAAGTCTACATTCAATTCGCTGGCAAAGGATTCAAGAGGAGAGAGTGTTCCACTGGTCAAAATCATGCAATGTATTCCCTGTTCCATCAAATCTCGCATACTATTAAAAAAAAACTGTTTCTGCATATAAGAAAATAAAACAGAAATATTTCTTCAATTTTTATCTGTTCTGAACTTTAAAATATTACTCCTTTATTCACAAAACTGAAAAAATTTTCAGAGCATTGACACTATCTATTACACCATTCATAATATATTTAACTGGACAAAGTATAATTTAATCAAACAATAATAGCAATCATATTATAAAAGTACATTAGATATGAAAAATGATTTTTCAAATTAATTTTCCAATGCAATCAACACATTTCAACATTGTATGAGCATTTTTATCCCACTAAGAACTTTTCTCTGCATGGTCAGTGCAAGGTTTGCACTATTTCCATCACTTAATTATCATTAAAAACAAACAAACAGACAAACAAACAAACAAAAAAAATAATAATAAAACAAACAGGGTGTTCTGCAAGTAATGTTTGTTTGTTTGTTATTTGGTTTTTAGGAGCATTAGTAACTAAGGCCATATTGCTCCGGGATATGTGGTGGTCATTCCCTGACCTTTCCACATCCTTCGTATTTGGTGGTCACGGGCTCGAACCCCGGTCTAATCAAGAAGCATGCTATGCACTGCTGCTCCTGCCCACAGGGCTACGGAGACACCTGCAAGTAATGGGAAACTTCAGGAGAAGCACATTCTAGGGGTGATCTGGAGCAAAAAAATCTCCCAAAATCAGAGGCTGAGTCAACACTTTCAAGTTAAGCAGTAGTGCATAGTAGCAATGAACACAGAATCAAATTTCAACCTATTTTTATTATAATTCCTTAAATGTTTAAATAGATCACCGTTTCAATTAACTGTCAAAATATTACTGCCTAATTATCAGTTTACATACAACAAATCCATTACTTATTGCAATAAGTAAGTAAAGCCACTGTTTCTGACATGAAATATACGCAGCACGTGGTATACATGAAAAGTCAGTAATGCATATAAGGGTTAAAATTTTAATTTTATGGCTTGCATGTATTTCATGGCTGACCCGACAGAGGCTGAAAGTAAAGATTAAAAAAGAAATAAGATAACTTACTGGGGTCAGGTAGTTATATGACAGAGCAGGCAATCTGTACTGCAGTGGAGTAATAAAAGGTTTCAAAGAAATGTAATCTAAAGTACAGTAAACCCCCGCTATTCGCGGTATCTGTATTCGCAGTCACTGATTTAATATAAAATGAAACCTAAACAAAATGTGAATTTTAAAGCGCCGTGAACATTTTCCGCCATAAAAAAACATGGGCGTGGCTAAAATTATCTTTCGCGGTCAAAACAGCGCTCAGTGGGTGGGGAAGAGGGGTGACAAAATTGCGAACGTGGATGTTTCTCGCTAATCCTTGTTCAGTATGTGTTATGCGCTTGTCATGGACGGTTTCGTCGTTTGCTTTTAATTTATATGCTTATAAATTGAATAAATTTATCAATTTATAAATTGATATGCTTACAAAAGTGATAAATCTTCCGTTTTGCAGTGTAAAACAGACTTTTTCGAGTGTGTTAATGGAAGAAAGTGACTTTATTGTGGACAAGTTCTTTCGAACCCGTACAAAAATATGGCTACAAATAACAAGGGAAATGTGAAAAGATCAAAGAAGGCGATGACATTAACAAATAAAATTGAGTTATTAGACAAAATTTCTAATGGTGAAAGTGTCTCCTCAGTGGCAAAACATTATAAAATCAATGAGTCAACGGTATGATCAATCAAAAAATCGGAAGAAAAAATCCGCCATAGTATCTGTGAAAATGTGCTAATTGCTTCAAAAATTTGCTCTGTGACTCATGATGTTAAATTAGAAAAAATGGAAAAGGCTTTAAATCTGTGGATAGAAGACCGAACTCAAAATAAAATTCCATTAAATTCACTTATCATTCGTGAAAAGGCAAAACTCCTTTATCAACGCTTTAGCAAAACTGGTGATAGCACTGGCGGAATAAGTTTTTTAGCTAGTAAAGGCACTGGTTTGAAAAAATCTAATAAATAGTACATTTAATATTAAATTGTTTCTTATTTTCATTTCGATGCCATATGCTTGCATTTCACTATGCACTGTTTATGTACATAGTCATATTATGAAGGTACATATAATACATACATAGACAAAATTTTAGACTAGTTTTTCGTATATATTTCGTACTTTGGAACGGAACCCCTTTATTACTATGGGAGCCATAACTCAGTATTCGTGTTTTCGGTATTTGCAGCATTTCTCAGGAACGTAACCCCCGCAAATAGCGGGGGTTTACTGTATATAGAGTATAAGCTGGCAACCCCTAGTGCAAGAAATCGGAAAAATGAAGGAAATAATTAAAATTAAATTAAGCTAGCTACCCCATGTGTCAAAAGTTGGAAACTAAATTAGAGAAATAGTAAATTAAATTGCGAATGTAAAAAGGGGTAGGTATTAAACATGTGAAGATGGATAGAAAGGAAGGAATATATATATATATAGACTTTTGAATATAAAATCTACATCCTTTTGTTTCTGTCCATTTAATGACTTTATTTAAGGCTCCTTGTAGTTGATTAGCATATGTTGTATTCATATGCTAATCAAGCATATGTTGTATTCATATGCTAATCAAGCATATGTTGTATTCATATGCTGTGCTTTAAACTATTAAAATCTGCAACAGAAACATATGAAATGTTAAAAACTGTTTATGGTGATGAAACATTAAGTCATACTAGTGTGTTTGAATAGTATAAGTGGTTCAAAGACAGGCAAGAGGATGTTTGTGCTAAAGTGGGTGCCCATCAACCATTCAAAATGAAGACAGAGTTGCAAAAATTCAGGAAATTTTGGCAAGAGATCATCATTTGACCCTCAAAATGATGGCTGAGGAGTTAGATATGAATAAGAAGGTGATTCATCAAATTCTGTATGAAGATTTAGGGGAAAGGAAGGTCTGTACAAAACTTATGCTGCACAGCCTCACAGATGAGCAGAAGCAAAAAAAGAGTGTCATCATGCAAAGACTTCATCCAGCTTTGTCAAGGCAATCCTAATTTCCTTTACTGTATTGTCACTAGAGATGAGTGTTGGGTGTTTCAGTACGACCCAGAAATGAAGTGCAGAGCACACAGTGGACTTCAAAATCATCAACAAGGCCCAACAGCTTTCGTATACAATATTCCAGGATCAAGATAATGCAGATCATATTTTTCGACAAACAGGGAGTGATTCGCAAGGAATTTCTACCTGAAGGGACAAGAGTGAATGCTGCATTCTATATACAAGTGCTTGAAAGACTACTGCAGTGAAATTCCCAGGTGAGGCTGCAATTTTGAGATAAAGGCCAGTGGCTCTTGTTGCATGACAATGCCTCCACCCATTCATCAGAAATGTCTGCACCTGTTGGGAAGACAAAGTAAATATAGCATTGTACAGAACAACCATCCACCTACTCTCCCAATCTAGCAACAGCCGACTTCTTCCTCTTTTCTAAGGCGAAAACTGTCTTTAAAGGAAAGCGATTTTGGGATGTTGAGGACATAAAGAAAAACATAATCGTCAAACTAAACATTATTTCTTTGGATGCCTCTGCTGACTTTTTTCAGAAACTTTTTGTAAAGTGTAATAAGTGCATTAAATCAGGTGGAATTTACTTTGAATAAAAATAAAACCATTTTTGGCTATACACTGATACAGATGATAGAATAACAGACTTAACCTTAGTTGTTCCTAAGGGAAAAGTCACATGCTGGAATATGGGCATGATAAGATGGAAGGGTTTATTTTTGTATTTGGACAACCTTATCTACCATGATACTGCAAACCTTGGAGCAGAGCAGAGCATTGACACAAATACTGAAAAGACAACTGGCAGTCTGACGAGAATTGTAAAAATTTTCCCATCATGACTCAAAAATGGATGCCCACGGGGAATTCAGTGATAGTCAAGCAGCGATTTCAGTTTTAAAGTATACTTTAGAGACAACTGCTTATTTCAAAAAGATAACGATGATTCA
Organism: Mastigoproctus giganteus; assembly: GCF_048544385.1. Taxonomy (NCBI): domain Eukaryota; kingdom Metazoa; phylum Arthropoda; class Arachnida; order Uropygi; family Thelyphonidae; genus Mastigoproctus; species Mastigoproctus giganteus. The sequence continues at coordinate 90,158,445 of NC_143582.1, read as the reverse complement.
TTTGCATCCATGTATTGGCTCTGGACACATGTTAAAAATGCTCCGGTAATAATATGGATAGCCTGATGATAGATAAGGTACAGCCACCGAAATGTGCTATTTCTGACTGATGCATGTACCTGGGCACAAACTAATTTAGATCACACAAGTACGTGGTAAATGTGTGGTAAGGTGCATCGGTCTGCATCCCAAGGAGTAGAGGAAAGAGCACAGAGAAGATTCAAGCCTCCGGTGAATTTTGTATGGAGTTCATATATATGTTCAAAAAAAGGTCAAGTTTTTATCAAATATGAATACCAAGAATTTTGTGTCTAGTGCTACTGGAACAGCATTTTGTCCAAGCCTCATTCAGGTTTATGCTTATAACTAAAATGTACGCATACAGTCTTTTGCAACAAGAACCTAAATCCATTAGCCAATGTCCAGAAGTTAAGGCGATCAATGGCTTATTTAAGTAATCTTTCAATAACCTTCATGTTGATTGACTGAGAAAATATGCTAAAATCATCAACAGAAAGTGCTATTTGGAGATGAAGCCATTCTATGATGGAATTTACTTTAATGGCAAAAAGCATAACACTTAAAACTGATCCTAGCAGTATGCCCTCCTCTTGGCAAAAGGGACAACAGAATGTGGCCCCTACATGAACTTGGAAAGACCAATTGGCTAAAATGTTTTTAATAAAAATGGGGAAGACCAAGACTATATAGGTCTTTTGCCAAATTTCCAAGCTGTAACATATGCTTTTTCCATATCAAAAAGAGAGGGTGCTGTGTTGTCCAGTGTGGATCTTGTATAGTGAACGTGCTCCTGCTTTTTGATATATTTAATGTGTTCATTGACAACCCCCTTATGTGTAAATATGTGTACCTAGAAGTTAAAGTTATGGTGAGTTTATAGGAGATTTTTTGGTTGTTGGGACCATGGGGTTGTGGAATTATTTGCGTGAGATTATATTACAAACTGAGTAATTGATTTCATAGACGTACATTGCATTGCATAGTGCTTATACATATATCACTGAAATCTCCCATAGACTTTGTATGGATAATAATGGCGACTTGAAATATTCCATTTTTTGAAGTTAGTCATGAAGACAGAAAACATTTAATAGTGCCATTGCAGTATTTTGACTTATGTTTGTTGTTTGTTTGTTATTTGGTTTTTAGGAGCATTAGCAACTAAGGCCATATTGCTCTGGGAATATGCAGTGGTCATTCCCTGACCTTTTCACATCCTCTGTATTTGGTGGTGACGGGATCGAACCCCGGTCTAATCAAGAAGCGTGTGTTACGCACTGCTGCTGCTCCTTCCCACCTGGCTACGGAGGCACCATTTTTGACTTAATACCATATGTTCATTAGTTTACTTAAGCTTTCTGTTAGATAACATTGTGGGCTTGTTTGGGGTATCATTTTTCAATCTTAAAGTTGATATTTCTCCTCATCTATTGGTCCTAGGGACCCCATTATTGGTAGGTGAGGATCTTAAGAAAATACTTAATTTCAAGAATTTTTCTGGCACCCTCAGGCTATTAGGGACCGAGATCTAGACACTGCTTTTCGAAGATTTCAGAATTTCCCTTCCACTTTCCACCCAGCTGGAAAAGTGTGAATACAGACTAAACATACACATATTGACATAACTTTGTCTTTAGGGTACTAGTGAGTATTCTATTAGGATTGAGAAGACAAGTTTAGAACAACAGACAATAGTGTGTGTGTGTGTGTGTGTGTTTTTTTTTTTTGTTTTTTTTTTACTTACACTTATCTGATATGGATACTGACATGGACCATGATCAAGTTACAATACTGACATAAGATATTGACATTGAGCATTCTTCTGGATCAAAGTCTACGGATTCATCTAAGAAAAAGAAGGGGTGCAGGGGGAAGAAAACTCCTAGAATTACTCAAGCTTGAGGAGATAAAAACCTTGTGGTGGAGGAGAGTCCGTTTCGTTGGCTTCTGAGCCTCCGATGGTCACTGTCGAAAGTAACTCGGTTCCAACAGAATCATCTGAAGATCTTTCTCTAACAGAGGGATTGGACCTGGGTGGGGTCTTTGAATGCTTCAATTGTATATGTCACAGTTGCCAAAATCAGGAAAGCTCTGGGAGATTTTTTATCAAAGGATTCTAGCAAGATAACTAAGTCTGCCTCTAACCGCATTCATAGTCTATGGGAGGATCTAGAAGCAGTTACCACCGCAATCTTAATTGATAATGAATGACTTAAGACCAAAGCATCTGAATTTTTTTTTATGAAAACCCCAAACACGAAAGGTATCAAAAACCTATAGTACTTAGTACCGTGCATGGGTTGAAGGAGAAGTATGGGGGGGGGGGAATCAGGGCAGGTCTTTTGGACAAGATGATACAGGTCCAATGTGATCTACATCCTCATAAGATTTCTGCGGAAGCTGTTCATGGTAGTTAAGGGCAAAATAGGCAGACTCCTGAAATAACAGAGATTCCACTGCTGACTTCTTCAGTGGAGGTGGCGGCTTCTTCGGACAGATCAATTGCTGGTGGAGATAGGATGGATTCCAGAAGTGGGGTCTCTGATTCCGAAAACATATTGATACTTAGGCCCTCAGCAGAATTGTCCCTGGCCTCTATTCAGGATGTCAGGAAGGCACTGAAGTGATTAAAAAAGATCACAAGGACATGAAAATCAAAGGTGTACGTCTTTTGAGAAACAAGGGTGTGTTAGAGATAACAAATCCTGATGATGCCAAGAAGATCTCAAGTGCTTCTGCATTAAAAGATGGGGGATTGTCAATGGAAAAACCCAGATTGTCCAATCCTACAGTTTTGATCTATGGTGTCCCAAAGGACTACTCAATGGAGGATATTTTGGAGGAATTAATTAATAAAAATTTAAAAGCCTTTGGTTTTAGCCAGGAGGAAGTTAAGAATGAGATTACATTCAGATTTAATTCTGGGACCGGAGTGACCAATTGGGTTATTGGTTTGAGCCCATGCCTTATGGGATATGTGATTCAGAGTGACAAAATGTATCTAAGTTTTACGTCACATAGATTTCGTAAGTTTACAGTTGTAAGTAAATGCTTCAGATGTCTGGGATATGGTCACAGTGCACAGTTCTGTTCCCATAAATCTGTATCTTGTGGCCACTGCGTGGGTGGAGGCCATGTTTTTGCTGACTGTATCCACAAGGAGGAACCACCTCAGTGCATTAATCATAAACGTAGAGGTAAGGATTGTAATCATTCAGTTAGGGATAATAAATGCCCTGAGTATCTTAAAGCTGTTGAATTGACAGACCGAAGAACCAGACATGAATAATACAACGGTAAATGATTCAACAAGTGTTAACCTGCAATACGGCGAAATAAAAATTCTTCAAATTAATGGGCAGAGATCTCATGCCGCGGCGGACAAGATTAGGAAAGCTGCTGATGATCTGGGGTTTGATACTGTATGCTTGCAAGAACCGTATTACTCTTCTCAGGTAGGGGGTTCAGTGTATAAAGTTATAGGATATCCAATTTCGGCAAGGATTATTGCCTCAAATGACGATCGACCCAAGGCTGCCATAATTATCTTTAACAGTGAACTAGTAATAACAACTATCTCAAGTGAATGTTCTGCTACCACAGTTTGTATCCTGGTTTCCTCCAGAAACCAGTCGTTTTATCTGGTTTCCCAGTGTTTTCCTCCCTCAGAAGATATTCAGCCAGCCTTACACAGACTTGACAGGGTATGTAGCAAATTTTCAGCTAAAAACTTACTAATTACAGCTGACTCAACACTAAGTCTACACTTTGGAACAGAAGCTTTTCTGATGCTCAAGGTGGGCAGTTGGTTGATCTGATCTTGGTTCATAATCTGTGTGTAAAGAACCTATCTAATAAACCGTACATATTCTCAACAACAAATTGTGAATCTAAATAGATGCTACTTTAACCTCCATTAATCTGGTGGATAGGGTGCAAGATTGGGACATCAATCTGTATCTAATTAATAGTGACCGCCAAGCAATCACCTTCACAGTTTCACCAGAGGATAGACAAGTAGATACAACAATAAGGGATTTAAGGCGTTTTCAGATGGACAGGGTGAACTGGACCAAGTTTCGTGAATATCTGAACACAATTTTTAATGTAGATGACAAAGTAATCATTAACATCTTCACAGCAAAAGAATATGTCTTTCTGGTTCAATATCATTTATATCAGGCAATGGCTTACTCGATGAAAAGAAATCAGACAAGAAGAACTTCTGTCCCATGGTGGTCTTCACTAGCTAAATTGAGACAACGAACTCAACAAGCACGAAAAGCATACCACAGGAATAGGCATCTATCGGACTCAGGCTTTGAAAAATGATTACAGAGACTTGAGGAAGAGGTACCATAAAGCAATTGCTGATAGCAGGCAAAACTGTTGGCAACGTCTGGTGAAGGAAACAGAAAATGCTGATCCTTGGGGTATAATCTATAAGCTTTCAAGAAATAAATTTTTGTGTGGTGAAATTTACAATACGGTAATTAGAGAGAATCAAGAAACTTTGGACTGGGAATCTACAGTCAAGGCGATAGTGAGTAGCCTCTTTCTGGAAGACTTGTCGTATATGGACAGCCCTGACCAAGCAAAAATTAGACGCATTAATCGGGAATATAAGGGGACATCTGAAATTGCCATTTTTAACATGCTTGAGCTAGGAGCTGCAGTGGCTAAATTGAACCATAAAAAATGTCCTGGCATTGACCTCATTGAGAATCGAGTGATCTGAAAAATTTTATGAATTCCTCCCTGAGACAGACTTCATTAAACTTATTTAATAGATGCTTGCTAGAGGGGCTTTTCCCTCTTGAAGCTTGCGCTCTTTTTAGGAAGCTTGCACTCCTAAAAATCTTGCATAAACCAGGGAAGCCAAAAACAATCCCCAGAGCATACAGGCCAATCTCTTTATTGGCCAATCTTGGCAAATTATTTGAAAGGATGATTGCGACAGGGATTTTAAAATTATTTACAGAACATCAACTCTCCTCTGATTGCCAGTTTGGATTCAAAAAAAGGATGATCCACTGAGGATGCAATCTCAAACTTGCTGACTTACATTCAGGAGGCAAACAACAAATATGTTCTTGCTGTTTTTATTGACTTTGAGGGCACTTTCGATTCCCTCTGGTGGGAGAGTGCTCTCCGGCCACTGAAAATGGCAAAGTGTGATGACTACATGTTCAAAGTCCTTAGATCTTACTTTAAGGACCGACAAATTAGAGTATGTGCAAAGCATTTATCATACACGACTATTGTTTCAAGAGGATGCCCTCAGGGTTCAGTCTTGGGACGTCTCTTCTGGAATGCAGTGCTACACCAGTGGCTCACGAAAGACAGCGATGAGTTCATCAAAGTTGCATATGCAGATGACCTGGTAGTGGCAGTGCAGGGAAGATCAAGACAAATTCTCAAACAAAAAATTCAGTCAATTTTGAATAATTTACTGGCATGGGCAGGTTTAAATAAACTAAAGATTTCTGTCACCAAGACCAATTTTATGGTGTTTAAACACCACTTCAATTATGGAAGGCCGGCAAAGGTAACCCTATATGGTACTCAAATTCCATATGTACAGAACACCAAGTATTTGGGTTTAACTTTAGATGATCGTCTCAGGATTCATGTACATGTCACTAAAATCAATGAAAAAAAATCAAAAAGTTCGTAGCTGCAGTTGTTAGAATTTCCCACAAAGAATGGGATTTATCGAAAAAAAATCTGGTATTTCTTCCCATTGTAGTTTATGGTGCTGGTATTTGGTTTGCGGCTGCTACCAAGGTCACAACTAAAGCTATGCTTCTGTCCCTGCAACGTACAATGCTGCTTACAGTTATACGCGCTCCCAGGACAGTGTTGACAAATGCCTTACAGGTACCATCCCCTTGGATTTACACATTATTTTCCGAAATATTGTATATAACTTAAAGAAGGGAAGGCCGTTACAAATACTAAATATCACTTCTAATCCAAATAACAACATAGAGAAGGAAAAAATGTAGAATTTGGGGTGAGCTTGTGAATTGCTGGCAGCAACGTTGGGATCTGAGCGAGTATGGAACCATTAGAAGAGGGTTCATTCCAGCCGTAAACTTTGCAATGGACAAGAGGGTGTCTTCTTGGTTTGCTCCCACCATGACCACGAGTTACTTAATCACTGGACATGGCTTAAGGGCCAACTATTTGAAAGAGGATTAGAACCTGACCCCTATTGTTTGTGCAGTGAGGTTGAATCTTGGAGGCATGTCATCCTTGAATGCGGACTGTATACTTCAGACAGGCAGGAATTACTAAATAGGTTACCAAGCCTCACGAAGAATAATTACCTCTCTGGGTTCAGAGGTGGGACTTCTTTGCTTTCCTTCAGGAATTCTCAGCCAAAGTTTTTCAAAGAAGACAGGAGTTAAGAAATCTATTGCAGGATACAAATTAACAGAAGTGCTGCACATTTCATGACAGAACACTTCGTGTCATCTTCATAGGATGTTATGAGTTGTGACAATGGCAGATAGGAAGTTCTTTGTGAAACGTACAAAGGCAGCAAGGAGAGATTGTGTATCCCATCAGTGATCTATTTTGCCATAGTGTATAGCTTTGATTGTCAAGCACCACCGGAGGTCCCTGCAACTCTGCATTTGGAAAACTGCTTACACAGATAAGGAGATCGTAATTTCACTCGTCGGACAATAGTGAATCCATGATGAAATGCTCTATTCATGTATGAGAGCCACATCTAAAGAGAAAAACAAGGTTCTTAAAAATCTTCACATAAACGAAAGTTCAAATAATATCCTACATCTAACACGAGTGACTTTTGCAAAATACTCTAACAAAACATTTTTAAGATTTCCTCTTTACACAATCATGTTGTTTCATCCAGAATAGAGTAAAACTGGATACAAATATAAGTTCAGGGTATCAAAATAAGTCTGTTTGCTTTAAATAACTATGACGTATTGTTGTACATGTTGCCAATAATGATATCAAGAGTAGGAGACCGGCAGAATTACTTAACAAGTACAAGTCACTGTTGGAAAAAAAAGCCGTGAATTAAGGTTGAATTTGAAAATGTCTGCAATTCTGCCCAGACACAACAGGAGGGAGTATACGATGAGAACCTTGTCGATCAATTCAGCCCTGGAGAGATTGTGCAAGGCTCAAAGGGTAGAATTTTTCTCAGCCTGGTCTGTGCTTATTAACAGGAGAGACTGCTTCTACAGGGATGGGATACACTTAAATAGAAAGGATGCAAGAATATTTGTTGATCTATCGAGGCAGTGTTAGGTGGGTCAGAAAACTGCTAGTTTGTGGGGGGATACACGAACTAATAGATTAACAATAGCCGATGGCAAAGGTGAAATTGATTCTTACACTGCTTCTATTGGAATGAGCAGCAGGCTGGTTGATTTTTTTTTGATTTGGTAGTTGTTGGCGCATCGGCTTCTGTGGCCATATTGCACCTCCCAAGGTTTTTGCAGTACTTTGATCCAAGCCCAAGGTGGGAATCGAACCCGCGACCTTTGGGTTGCCGGGTAGGTGCTTTACTCACTCGGCTAGCCCGGTCGGCCAGCAGGCTGGAAAACAAGATGCAGGGTATTTCAGAGATTGCTGGGAGTCATTGCGGTACAAGTAAACACATGGGTTTTGTTAAAGTAGCTAAGAATAGGAATAGATGCATGTATACTTGCATATACACCAATGCTAGGAGCTTGGTAAAAAAATTTGATGAATTTAAGTGTTGATCAAAGGCAGATATTGTTGGGATATCAGAGACGTGGTGTTACACAGATATAAGGAATGCAGAACTGGAATTTGGGGATTACAGTGTGTACAGGAAGGATAGACAGGATAGGAAGGGATGAGGGGTTATGCTATTAGCTAAGAAACACATAAAATCCAATGAAGAGCAGCCAGTCGATCACTGTACAGTGCAGTGTTGAGTCGGTTTGGTGTGACAAAGGTACTAGGGGATCAAAATTGAGAGTAGGAGTGTGTTATAGGCCTAATGACACTGATGAGTATAATAAAAAAATGTACAGAGAAATTTACCAGATTGGGCCAGTAAATCAGAGTGTCTTATAATGGGGGATTTTAATTTCCCAGATATTGACTAGAATTTGTGGATTGGTCATTCACACACTAACAAGGCTTTTGTGGATTTATTGGATGATTGTTTTCTACAGCATCATGTTCGAGAGGCAACTAGAGGGAGTAATACTCTTGATCTGATTATCAGTAGTGATTCTTCATGCATTAAGAATCTGCAGATAAAAGAACCACTAGGTGGCAGTGATCACAGTGAGCTGAAGTGGGATTTACTCAAAGAGGTCACTACCATCAGGAGTAAAGGGAAAGGTTTTTGCATTTGTAAAGCCAACTACAGAGGTCTGAGACAGTATTTGCTTTCTTGCATCACATGCCCCTACTACTACCACTACTATTAGTACTACTACTATTTAAATTCTATACGGTGGGACCAACTGATGATGTTGCCAACAGCAAATTCAAAATGGGAGACATTCAAAGAATTTACCTTGGAAGCTACTAGGCTTTACACACCAACTAAGAAATATTGTTCAAGGTTTTAATTTCCCAGATATTGACTGGAATTTGTGGATTGGTCATTCACACACTAACAAGGCTTTTGTGGATTTATTGGATGATTGTTTTCTACAGCATCATGTTCGGGAGGCAACATGATAGCTAGGCCTCAATGGATGTCAGATGAACTACTGAGTCATGTGGCAGAGAAGAAAAATGCATGGGATACATATAAATTAATGGGTGACATGGAAGCCTATGATAGATATAAGCTAGTCTGTAACCAAGTCACAAAGGAGATTAGGCAGGCAAAGGCAGATCATGAGAAATCTTTGACAACGGATGCAAAGAAAAACAGCAAAGAGTTCTTTACCTATGTAAACTCTATGTAAAAAACACCTATGTAAAGAAGGAAAGGGGTGAATCACATTGGTCCATTGGGTATTGATGGTTCAAGTGTTGATGATCCTGCTCAGGTGGCTAACAAACTAAATGAATATTTTGCATCTATAGTCACACATGAGGAGTTCACACGAGGAGTTCACACATGTTTTGCATCTATATTCACACATTCAGTGAGGGGGAATGCCAGAGGTGAATTAAACTCTGGCAGTGAGCTAGTTGATTTTGTAATAACTGAGAGGAAAGTGGAGGAGAAATTGTTGAAGATAAACATAAAAAAGGCACCGTGGGTGGATGAGATCTATCCAGTTATGTTAAAGGAGGAAGCAAAGGAAGTAGGCAAACCCTTAGCTATAATTATGACAGCATTCTTGGACTCAGGGGAGGTACCAATAAACTGGAGATGTGACCCCAATTCACAGAGGAGGAGGAGGGTGACACAAGTAATTATAAACCTATTAGTTTAACTTCTGTGCCAGGTAAAATTAATGGAGGCACTGGTTAAAGAAACACTGCAGGATCATCTAGACAAGACTTCAGTTATAGCTCGGAAATAGAATGGTTTTGTTAAGGGGAAGTCTTGGCTGACCAATTTGATTGGATACTACGATGTGGTCATAAAGGAACAGGATGCAGGGAATCAAGTTGATATCATATATTTGGATCTTAGAAAGGCTTTTGATACTGTTCCACATGGAAGACTGCTGCACAAGTTGGAGCAGTGCGGCATTAGAGGCAAATTGCTGCTATGGATAAAGGGGTGGTTGAGGGGGAGAAGACAGAGTGGTAATCAATGGACACTGCTCTTTGTGGACTAATGTTATTAGTGGAGTCCCCCAGGGTTCAGTATTGGGTACATTGTTGTTTTCTGTATTTATTAATGATATTGATGAAGTTATATCAGGCTTAATGTCTAAGTTTGCAGATGATACAAAGGTTAGCATGGTTGTTAATGATACTAATGACAGTACTTTACTGCAAGAAGATCTAGAAACATTGAGCAGATGGGCTGAGAGGTGGCAATTGAAGTTTAACATTGAGAAATGTAAGGTACTGCATATGGGTAGCAGTAACCCCAAAGTAACATATCAACTGAGTGGTACTACACTCAAGGCGGTAGAGAATGAAAAGGACCTGGGGTAATTGTGAAGTCAGATATGAAGTTTTCTGTGCAATGCAGACAGTCTGCAACAGTACCTTATGGTGACTTATGTTATTTGGTTTTTAGGAGCATTAGCAACTAAGGCCATATTGCTCCGGGGAAATGCGGTGGTCATTCCCCTGGTCTAATCAAGAAGCCTGTGCTATGCACTGCTGCTCCTTCCCACCTGGCTAGGGAGACGCCTTATGGTGCTTATCAATGATATCTAGGAATTTTTCTAACAGGGATAAGAAGGTGATTATCCCCTTGTATAAGGCAATGGTCAGGCCACACCTTGAGTACTGTATACAGGTATGGAGGCCTCAATTTAAGAAGGATGTAGAGCTGTTGGAACAAGTACAGAGTAGGGCAACAAGATTGATGAATGGAACGTAGGGTTGCTCTTACAAAGAAGGCTTAAGTTTTGCAGATTACAATGTCTGGAGACTAGGCACCTGTGAGGTGATCTGATTGAGGTGTATAAAGCCTTGAATAATTTGGGCATACTCAATGCTGATGGGATTCTTCCTCTTGTTCAGAATAATCACCTGAGAGGGCATAAATTCAAATTGAGGAAAGACAGTTGTAGGATAGATGTACGGAAGTCTGCCTTTAGCCAAGGGGGTAGTTGATTGGTGGAACAGACTTCCATCTTTTGTTGTGGAAGTTGATAGCCTAAATAAATTAAAGGCTGAGCTGGACAGGTATTTGGAATGAACGGAGGGGTGAAATGGGAGTGAGCTTTTTTTTTTTTTTTTTTTTTGTCTGATGCTGCATAAGCTTGCTTTCTTGCATCGTATGCCTCTACTAATGCTAATGCTAAAAGTACTTGTAAAAGATTACAACCTATCAGTACCATTAATCAAGAAAAATTTTTATGGCTAAAAACTCTGATTAGATTGGACAAAATTTTTGCAATTCCCATTTAATATGTTAATAATCACATAGTTTTACCGTGATAAACACTTGTGAATAGACAAATGTATATTCTCAAAATATTCAATCAATTTGTCACAAATAATGACAAAGATTGCTAAATATAATTTTTGCCAAATAGTAATATAGGTTGATGCTTACAAGCTGTACATAAACAATGGCTATGTTGTTTATTAAGGATAACTACAATACATAACTTGGAGAGAGAGAGAGAGAGAGAGAGAGAGAGAGAGAGAGAGAGAGAGAGAGAGAGAGAGTATCTATATCTTTGGGTATCTTTTGTGGATTTCTTCAATGAATTTTTTTTACAGCAGCATGTTAGAGAGGCAACAAGAGGAACAATACTCTTGGTCTGGTTTCTAGCAGTATTTCTTCATGTATTAAGAATCTGCAAGTAAAAGACCCACTGGGTGACAGCAAACACAATGTACTAATGTGTGAATTTAATTGAAGCCATAACTACTATCAAGGGTAAAGGGAAAGGCTTTTGCTTTCATAAGGGTTGACTACAGTAGTCTCAGACAGTCTTCAAAATTCTGTGCAGTGGGACCAACTGATGATGTCAATAGCAAATTCTAAATGAGAAGTAATCAGGGAAATAATCAATGAAGCTACCAGGCTTTTATACCAATGAAAAAATACTGTTCAAGGCTTAGATCTATATGGATGTCAGATTAACTATTGAGACATGTGGCAGAGAAGAAAAGTGCATGGTATGTATATAAATTATCAGGTGATACAGAAGCCTATGGTAGATATAAAAATTGTCTGTAATCAAGTCACAAAGGAGGTTTGTCAAGATAAGACAGATTATGAGAAATCTCTAGCAAATAATTCAAAGAAAAACAGCAAAGACTTCTATGCTTATATTAATTGGGAAGGAGTTGAATCACATTGGGCCACTTGATGGCTATAGTTAACCATTGGTGATCCTGCTCAGGCTGCGGACAAATTGAATAGGTATTTTGCATCTACATTCACAGATGAGGATTTCTTTAGGGTAGGGAATGCCAGAAGTTTATCAAACTCTAACGAGGAGCTAAATGGCTTTTTGATAACTGAAAGGAAAGTAGAGGAGAAACTGTTGAGGATGGACATTAGAAAAGCACCTGGGGTGGATGGAATCTATCCAATTTATATTAAGGGAGGAAGCAAAGGAGGTAAGCAAACCCTTAGCCATAATTATGAGAGCATCCCTGGATTTAGGAGAAGTCCCAATGGACTAGATATGTGCGAATGTATCCCCAGTTCATAAATGAAAATCAAACGGCAACGTGAGTAATTACAGACTCGTTAGCTTAATGTCTGTTCCAGGGAAAATAATGGAATTACTGATTAAGAAGTAATGCAAGACTATCTGGACAGGCATTCAATTATACTACAATCACAGCATGGATTTGTTAAGGGATGGTCTGTCCAGATAGTCTTGCATTACTTCTTAATCAGTAATTCCATTATTTTCCCTGGAACAGACATTAAGCTAACGAGTCTGTAATTACTCACGTTGCCGTTTGATTTTCATTTATGAACTGGGGATACATTCGCACATATCTAGTCCATTGGGACTTCTCCTAAATCCAGGGATGCTCTCATAATTATGGCTAAGGGTTTGCTTACCTCCTTTGCTTCCTCCCTTAATATAAATTGGATAGATTCCATCCACCCCAGGTGCTTTTCTAATGTCCATCCTCAACAGTTTCTCCTCTACTTTCCTTTCAGTTATCAAAAAGCCATTTAGCTCCTCGTTAGAGTTTGATAAACTTCTGGCATTCCCTACCCTAAAGAAATCCTCATCTGTGAATGTAGATGCAAAATACCTATTCAATTTGTCCGCAGCCTGAGCAGGATCACCAATGGTTAACTATAGCCATCAAGTGGCCCAATGTGATTCAACTCCTTCCCAATTAATATAAGCATAGAAGTCTTTGCTGTTTTTCTTTGAATTATTTGCTAGAGAATTATTTTGCTAGAGAACTATTTGAATTATTTGCTGGGTTACTCTGATGAGTGACCAAAGAACTGGATGCCAAAGATAATTTATAATTTTTACATCGTATATTTGGATTCAGGAAGGCTTTTCATACTGTTGCACATAAAAGACTACTGTACAAACTGGAGCAATGTGGCATTAAGAACAAGTTACTGCTATGGATAAAGGGATGATTAAGTGGAAGAAAACAGAGTTGTTATCAGTGGGCATTGCTCTTCATGGACTAATAACATTAGTCGAGTTCAGTGTTAGCCCCATTATTGTTTTCAATATTTATCATTGTTATTGATGAAGGTATATCAGGCTAAATGTTTAAGTTTGCAGATGATACAAAGGTTGGTAGGGTGGTTAACGACAGTCATCAGGGTGAGCGACTGCAACAAGATCTAGGAAAATTAAGGTCGATGGGCTGAGAAATAGCAGTTGAGGTTTAACATTGACAAATACAAGGTAATGCATATGGGTAACAGTAAGCCCAGAGTAAGCCCTTATCAACTGTGTGATAATCAGGGGAGTGGAGAATGAAAAAGACCCAGGGATAACTGTGCATTAACACATGAAATTTTCTGAGCAGTATAGACAATTTATATATGCTACCAGGACCGTTCGTGAGGTTTTGTCTGTGATATACAGAAACTTTGCAAGCAGGAGGTGATTATCCCTTGTATAAAGCCATGGTTAGGCTGCATCTTGAGTACTGTATACAGGTCTGGAGGCCTCACTTTAGGAAGGATATAGATCTGCTGGAATGGGTGCAGAAAAGAGCAACCAGACTGTTTAATGGAACAAAAGAGTGCTTTTACCTAGAAAGTCTTCAGTTCTGTAAGCAAATTGCAGCGTCTCAAAACCAGACCTGTGAGCAGATCTGATTGAGGTGTTTAAAGTCTTGAATGGATTGAGTAAGCTGAATGTTAATGACATTCTTCAACTTGCCGAGACTACACACATGAGGGGCATAAATTCAAGTTGAGGGAAAATGGTTGCAGAATAAATATGCAAATGTTTGCCTTCAGCCAGTGGGTTGTTGACTGTTGGAACAGGCTTCCATCTGTTGTTGTGGATGGGTTGAATAAATTCAAGGAAGAGCTAGAGAAATTCTTGGAGGATATGGATGGGTGACCTGTGTAGGTTTTTTTTTTTTTTTTGTGGCTGATGATATAAGCTTGCTTTCTCGCATCATTTACCATCATTGCTACTACTATTATCTGCTATTTAGGACTTGTAATCCATGCAAAACTGACTGACATTTCTCTCTTTTAACACTGTCTCTTATTGGGTAAAATTTCTAATTAATATGATCTGGTCTTGCCAAATACAGCTCAGTAAGCTGGCTGTAGAGCACTTGTGTGAACTGATGAATTTTAATTTGCAATTTTATTTCATATATTTTGGGCACTTACACAATTTATTGCTTTTGAATAGCTTGATATATTTAACGATTCTAGCCAAAGGCAGTGATGGTAGTGCCATGATTGATCGATCACCTCACAATCGCGTCTGGGATTAAGGTCATGATGGGTTGACCAGAAATGTTCCACGACTGCAGAGTGATCAGTGTCACCAAGGCGAATCGATCTGTCATGCTCTGCGAGGCGATCCTGAAGGTGTCTTAAGCTCTCCCCTATACAGCAACTGCCGCAATCATGGCAAGTTATGCTGTATACTATTCCACTGTGTAAGAGAGAGGCAATGGGAGTCTTTATGTTCGACACCAGAGAACGTAAGCTCCTATCGGGGAGTTGTACACATTTCATGCAGCAGTCGCGTAGGATCTTAGAAATCTGGTCCAACGTGCCCAGATAGTAAGGAATGTAGGCAATAGGCATACTGTCACATGGGGACGACGGTCTCGGATGAGTCACAAGTTCTTGTGCTTGTAGCAAGCATCTGTCTAATACATGGGTTGGGTACCCACAATTGACTAGGTCAGCTTTTACTCTAGAAATCTCGGAACCTAGCTTCCTCTAAGCTGGAATGGCTCCAGGCTGCTCTACTCCCATCACTATGGGAGTAGAGGCATCCATAGCCAACCTCCCTAAAGTAACTGCTAATAACATCCACTTCAGAACAGCCTCTGTCCTTCAACACGCACAACCAGTGAACTCTGACTTCAACTATCGTCAGCACGCCGCTCTTAATTCCATCAGAAAAGACAGCACCATCATCCTACTTCCCGCTAACAAAGGACGTCACGCGGTTATATTAGACCGGTCAGAGTATCTGGACAAAGGCCTCGCCTTCCTGCAAGATCCCAACGCTTATGAGCCTGTAAATGACCCAGCCATCAAAGTCTTAGGATGTCTAGAATGAAATGTCAACAAACTGATCTACGAATGATACTGATCTAGACCACTACAGTAAAATAAAACAAAAATAAACCAAAAATAGACTGACCATTACACTACATCTCAACAGAGGACCACAAGGCCAATAACGGTCAGGGAATAGCTGCATTTCGATCGCTAGACAAATCGCCGCAAAGGCGAGTTGATCGAAAGATCAGTCCACCACCCGATCTTCAGATCGAACCGCCAATGCAGAGGATCTGAATAGTGGTGGTCCTGATGCAGCGAAAATTAAAAATTAATGGTCAGTCTATTTTTGGTTTATTTTTTTTTATTTTACTGTAGTGGTCTAGATCTCAGTTGGTGATATTTCACATAAAATTGGACCAGGTGCCCATCAGAGGGGGGCACCATTAAATTTCTATTTTAATTGGCTTTAAAAATTTAATCAATTATTATTTATTATTTTTATAATTAGATGTTCTAAATTATTTTAGAGATTTTCTGGTGCAATATTTTTACTCTTGTTACCCCTCTCTTCCCTCCCTGTTTGGTTTGATTTTTAAGTTTAATTTCGACTATTTTCACTCTTGTCTTGCCATACTGCTGGCATTTTTTATTTTATTTTTAATTCTCATTCTAATTTATTTGTATGATTATATTTCAAGTATCATGTAGAGGAATATGCTTTTTGCTGCCTCTGATGTTTGCTGTACCTTTTTATTTTATTTTTATTTTATTTTTATCATGAAAGATTCAATTTCCAACTATTTTAAACGTTATTCAAATATATGTATAAGTATATCACATGACAGTAGTGAGTGAATTTCTAATGCTGCACCTGTTGGTTGGTTGGTTGGTTCTTGGGTTTTATTGGCGCATTAGCAACTAAGGCTATAATGCGCCACTGCACCTGTGCTGCCATCCATTGTTCATTTTTCATCTATATAAACTGGTTAAGATTAATTTTGTCAGTAGTGTGGCTTTGCACTGGAGTGCTCGTATCTGTTCTATTTTTAATTTTCACTGCATCAGGACCACCGCTATTCAGATCTTCTGCATTGGCAGTTCGATCTGGAGATCGGGTGGTGGACTGATCTTTCAATCGACTCACCTTTGCAGCGATTTGTCTAGCGATCGAAATGCAGCGATTCCCTGACCATTATTGGCCTTGTGGTCCTCTGTTGAGATGGGGCGTAATGGTCAGTCTATTTTTGGTTTATTTTTGTTTTATTTTACTGTAGTGGTCTAGATCTCGGTTGGTGATATTTCACATAAATTTGGACCTGGTGCCCGTCAGATGGGGGCGCCTTTAAATTTCTATTTTAATTGGCTTTCGAAATTTAATGAATTATTATTTATTATTTTTATAATTAGATGTTCTAAATTATTTTAGAGATTTTCTGCTGCAATATTTTCACTCTTGTTACCCCTCTCTTCCATCCCTGTTTGGTTTGATTTTTAAGATTAATTTCGACTATTTTCGCCCTTGTCTTGCCATACTGCTGGCTTTTTTATTTTTAATTCTCATTCTAATTTATTTGTATGGTTTTATATATATATATATATATATATACATTCTTATGCTTTCAGTATTTCACTAAGTGTATGTCTATTATAAAGCATGGTATTCTTTGTTTAGGCATTCCTTCATTTTAAAGTGCATATTCATTTGTTTAAGCATACCTTTTCTTTAATATGCTTATTCTTTTGTTTAGGAATTCTTATTTTAAACTATACATTCTTTTTCTTCATGCATTGTCTGTTTTAAACTGGTGATGGGTAATGTGTGGACCACATGGCCACAATCTAATTTCAGAAACAAGAAGCAAAAAATAAAATAAAGTCAATGAATGTATAGGTTTGTGCTATAGCATCATGTTTATATGTAGCCAACTAGTAAGTAGTTACAAAATTGGCATCATTTAAGTATATCTCATATTGTGAATGCCTTCACAATGAGCATTGCCATGGTATTGCATACCTCGAATAAGTAACGCTTCTCTAATAGAGAAAACTACTGTTACATATTCTCGGTGGATACCACCACCCAGACAGCACCATTTCAGAGCTTACTGGCTCTTCATCGGTGGGTGAGCAGGTATCCTGGTGTTGCAATTATACTTCGCAACCCAGTTTCGAAATATAACTCCATAATATGAGAGATACCTGGTGGTGTACAATAACTGAAAATTACTTAATTTGTTTAGGGCAATAGCCTCAGGTTACGAAGAAGTTAACTAACGTATAGGTTTGTGCTATGGCATCATGTTTATCCGTTAAGTAGTTACAAAATTGGCAGCATTTAAGAATATCTCATATTGTGAATGCCTTCACAATGAGTTGTCATGGTATTGCACTACCTGAAATAAGTAATGCTTCTCTAATAGAGAAGACTATGTACAAACCTATAATTTAGTTAACTTCTTCATAACCTGAGGTTATGCCCTAAACAAATTATATAAAGTCAATGAATAATTATTATATTCCTATAAAAATATTTCTAAAAATTTTATCATGGCAAGAACCAATAAACATGATGTTTGTGATGTGTAGTCCATACAAAGTACTTGATCAACATGGCAGAGGACATGATCTGACGGACTTCAAAAAAGGGATGATAATCAAGTACAAGATGACCAGGGCAATATTACAGAAACTGCAAATCATGTAGGCTGATTTGTGAAGTGATGTAATTAATGCATGCCAAGAATGGGTGGACAGAGTAGCAGTCGCTGGGTTGATGGTTGTCCTTAATGTATTTATAATTCACTTCACTGACTTCATTATGTATGGTTTAGAAAATTTTATGTTCGTTGTTGTTGTTGTTGATTTTTCTGAACTGGTATTAAGGTCTGCAGCATTAAATATGTTTCCAAAAAAAGAAAGTTTTAGAAAAAGGTATGCCAATAGTGATCAGTTGCTGTAGTGTATTTATACATACACTTTTGACTGTAAGCAGACTAACTTTGTGTTTGCTGAATAATTGCTTGAAGTTAAAAAAAAAAAAAAAAAAAAGGGACTTAACTGTTTACATATTACCTACCTAGATACTTACCTACAGTTATATTTTGATATTAATTTATCCAGTTATTCCACACAGCATAATATCCATTTGCACAGATGGCAATTTTTAACAACTTGCTTTACCATTTCACTTGTTACTTCCAATGGATGCTCTTTTGTTTCAGTTTCTGACCACTAGTTGTTGCTAGTGTGCTTTTCGTTTTTCGAGTTTTGATAATACAGTGAAACTTCTCCTAATGGACATCTCTCTACAACGGACATTTTCGAATTCCCCAACTCACCTCTATTGGTTTTAATGTGTTTTCAGCTTCTGTCTAGCAGACATTCTCTGTAACAGACGCGGACAGGCAATCTGCACTCTTTCGTTTAGATTAGCACTTAATTTGATCTCCCCATAATGGACAGTGGGCGAGCTCACAGCCCTTTTTCTAGGAACATTTCTTCCACGTATTGCCTCAATCGTGTGTTTATTTTGCAGTTCTAAACCCTTTTTCAAGAATTTTAAGGCACGAGTAAAACTTCTGATGAATTTGGTGTGTGCACGGGGGGTGGGATTTGGTCGGCCTTTCGTCTTTTCAGTTTCAGTTTTGTTCAGTGTTGTGTGCAGTGCACATTGTCTTCTCGTAAACATTTAACTTTAAAAGATAAAGTCGAACTCATTAATGCGTATGATCGGCAAAAAAATAGTGTTCGCAATCTCGCTGCAAAATTCAAAATCGGGAAGACGCAGGTAAGTGACATCCTAAAGAAAAAAAATGAACTGCTCAAACAATTTTGGCAACACAGAAATGATCAGGTTCAAAAATCATTCCCGAAAACTGTTGGACTTCAAATTGACAATGTTACGTATGAGTGAATGCAATACTATGAGTGGTTTTGTCGTGCACGTGCTAAAAAAATTCCCATTAATGGGCTTATTATTAGGGAAAAGGCTTTGGAGGTTGCAAAATCTATGGGAGTAAATGAGTTCAAAGCTTCTGTGGGATGGCTAGACAAGTTCAAAACTCGGCATAAAATTTCTTGGAAAACCGTAAGTGGTGAAGGTGGATCTGTTGATACTGGGGTTGTAACAGAGTGGACCGTCAAATTGGAAGATTTATGTCGTGATTTTGAAGCTAAGGATATTTACAACTGTGACGAAACAGGGTTGTTTTTTAAAGCTCTTCCTGAAAAAACAATGAGTCTAAAAAACGAAAAGTGCCAGGGCGGAAAAATTTCTAAGGAACGATTGACTGTACTATTGTGTACAAATATGCTGGGAGACTTTGAACAACCTCTTGTTATAGGAAAACCACAAAATCCTCGTTGTTTCAAGGGCATAAAGTTGAATCTTTTGAATGTTGACTGAAAGTCTAATAAAAAAGCGTGGATGACACGAGATATCATGAGCGAATGGATAAGATACCTTTAACCAAAAAATGATTCGTCAAAACAGAAAAATTATTCTTTTCATGGATAATGCTGCATCGCACCCGCACATTGAATTGTCCAAAATTCAAATCGTTTTTCTGCCACCAAACACATCTGCAGAGTGTCGGCCCTTGGATCAAGGTATAATAAAAAATTTTAAACTTCACTACAGAAAACTGTTTTAAGACATCTCATTGCAAACATGAACGATGTAACATGTGTGAGTGACCTTGCAAAGAAAATCAGCATCCTAGATGCGATTCAATGGATTTCCTCTTCAGTAAACGCAATTAGAAAACAAACTGTCGTGAACTGTTTTGTAAAGTCTGGCTTCTCAAACGCAAAAATTGAAGTTGTGAACAGCAATGTGGAGCACCAAGAAGAACAAGAACTTCAACATCTATTGATAATGTACGATACTTCCGCTACAAGTGACCCTGGCTACAAAGATATAGACTCAAACCTCACTACAGAAGATGGTGCTCTAGATATCAACGACATTATCATCGATATTTTTCAAGAAGTTCCTCATGAGGATGAAGAAATGGAAGGAGGTCATTATGTCGAAGAATGTATTAACGACGAACCACCGATCAAAATAGAAGAAGCGCTCATACAAATCAATCGTTTAAAAATGTTTTTCGCTGCTGAAGTATCTTACTGAAGGACTTTCGATGGTTTCTTCACTCCAAACAAATGTTGAAAACAAAATTATCAGCCGGAAGAAGGTGAAGAAGAAAATAAGTGATTACTGTATGTATTTTTCTTAAGATAAAGTCATAATATGCATAGAACAATTGTATGTTTATTATTTACAAAAATATTGTTCAAAATCTGTATATATTTTAATTTAATTTTACATTAAATGTTTAACGATTTTTCTTTCTTTCTTTTTTTTTTTCTCCCTCAGACTTCTTGATAGCGGACACTTCTCTCTAACGGACAAATTTTTATTCCCCATGGCTGTCTGTTACAGGGAAGTTTCACTGTATATTACTTCTTCACACTATGGCTACATTGCTAATCTTTTAAGCCCAGCAATATAACTGGTGAACAATAACCAGAAACTACTGTGAATTATTATTTGGATATAATGAATGATA
The DNA here is from genome assembly GCF_048544385.1 of Mastigoproctus giganteus. NCBI lineage: Eukaryota > Metazoa > Arthropoda > Arachnida > Uropygi > Thelyphonidae > Mastigoproctus > Mastigoproctus giganteus. The sequence continues at coordinate 90,137,583 of NC_143582.1, read as the reverse complement.
CTAACCCTTGATAATTATTATTGAGTGTATTTTGTTATTAATAACTGCCCTTAATATATTTAATTTATGTATATGTAATTCACCGATGATATATGTAATTCACCAATTTTATTATGTAGCACACAGAAAATTTTATATGTTCATTATATCATTATAGACTTTTCTGAACTGGTATTAAGATATGCAGCATTAAAAGATGTGTTTCAAAAAAAAAAAAAAAAAAAAGAAAGCTTTCGATTATTGTACAGGGCATCTCTTTTGGCAGTCCCTGATTTTAAAAGTCGGTTAAAATTACAGGATATCATAAACAAGAATATGATTATATGTCTTTGGCTGACTTAAAAATGAAATTAAGACCCCTTTATAACAATACAAACTAAAATTTATTTTAATAAGAATTTACACTTACCCCAAGCCAGGATTAAAACACCAACAATTTAGCAACCAACTTTGCTTTTTACTACTGTGTGCAACTGTCCAAACATTATCTTGATTTTGTGATTTAAGTTGTTCAGATTGCAAATATATCTGAAATTTATAAAATATAATAATATAAATAAAATCATTCACTTAATTTAATATGTTAAAACTTTCTGATATAATTTCTTTAAGATACATGTAGGAACTAGTAATATGTCTGGATTATCACGATGGATACTTCAAAGGCCCATAAAAAACACACACATCCCATATTGCCCTCGAGTTTCTTGCCCAAGTATTTTATATGAACTGTAAACAAGTTCATAGGGCTATAATTAATGAAAATTGCAAAAAATTTATGAAATTTCAAACAAAATCTAAATTGTGAATTGTTCCAAGTCTAGCTAGTCAGTTTTGGTGATACATCATTTCCAAATTTGAAATTTAGTGAGCAATTTTCTAGTAGTGTTGGACAAAATGAGTCTTTTCTTCTGGCTGACTCCAATTAGTTGTCATTACAGAAAAGTGATTTAAATTGTTGAGGCACTTTAAAATAAGTCATAATTCAGCGTAGTAGCAGCAGCCAATCAGTGAGTATTTAAATGAATCACTGATTCTAGTCATTGAATATCTAAAGGAAAATAAGTTATGTCAACAGTGAAAGATCCTATCTAGCGAACAAATTAAATTAGTTGAAAAAACAAATAAAATACTTGTAAAATGTGGATTGATCTAAGTATTAAATAAATAATAGGTATATTACTGACTCACTCTAGAGGGAGTAATACTCTTGATCTGATTATCAGTAGTGATTCTTCATGCATTAAGAATCAACAGATAAAGGAACCACTAGATGGCAGTGATCACAGTGTGCTGAAGTGGAATTTACTCAAAGAAGTAACTACCATCAGGGGTAAAGGGAAGGATTGGTTCACTGGAAATCAATGGTACAACTGTTGATGATCCTGTTCAGGTAGCTAACAAACTAACTGAGTATTTTGCATCTACATTCACACATGAGGAGATATTCAGGGAATGCCAGAGGTGAATTAAACTCTGGCAGTGAGCTAGATTATTTTGTAATAACTGAGAACAAAGTGGTGGAGAAGTGGTTGAAGATAAACATAAGAAAGGCAACTGGGGTGAATGGGTTCTATCCAGTTATATTAAAGGAGGCAGCAAAGGAAGTAAGCAAACCCTTAGCCACAATTATGAGAGTTTCCTTAGACTCAGGGGAGGTATCATTGTGCAAGAATCTGCAGTGTCTGGAGATGTGCAATTGTGACCTCAATTCACAAAGGAGGATCAAAGGGCAACACAAGTAATTACAGACCTGTTAGTTTAACTTCTGTTCCAGGGAAATTAAGGGAGCCACTGGTTAAAGAAGCACTGCAGGATCATCTAGACAAGACTTCAGTTATAGCTGGGACACAGCATGGTTTTGTTAAGGAGGAAGTTTTGTCTGACCAATTTGATTAGATACTATGGATGCAGGGAATGGATGAATAATTTTTGATATCATATATTTTGATCTTAGAAAGGCTTTTGATACTGTTGCACATGGAAGACTGCTGAACAAATTGGAGCAGTGTGGCATTGGAGGCAAATTGCTGCTATGGATAAAGGGGTGGTTGAGAGGGAGAAGACAGAGAGTGGTAATCAATGGACACTGTTCTTCGTGGAATAATGTTATTAGTGGAGTCCCTCGGGGTGGGTCCATTGTTGTTTTCTGTATTTATAAATGATATTGATGATGGTATATCAAGCTTAACGCCCAAGTTTGCAGACGATACAAAAGTTGGCAGAGTTGTTAATGACACTAATGACAGTATGCTGCTGCAACAGGATCTAGAAAAGTTGAGAAGATGAGCTGAGAGGTGGCAACTGGAGTTTATTGACAAATGTAAAGTACTACATATGGGAAGCAGTAACCCCAGAGTAACGTATCAACTGTGTGGTACAACATCAACAGTGGTAGAGAATGAAAAGGACCTGGGGGTGCAGACAGATAAGAAGTTTTCTGAGCAGTGCAGACGGTCTGCAAGAGTAGCTCATGGTGTCTTGTCAATGATATACAGGAATTTTTCTAGCAGGGATAAGGAGGTGATTACCCCCTTGTACAAGGCACTGGTCAGGCCACACCTTGAGTACTGTATACAGGTTTTAACTATATAATATCAGTGTAGATACACCACAGTTAACCCATAAATTTGAACTACATATATAGTGTAAAAGGCATCGTTTTAATAGTATCTCATATTCTGGGTGCCTTCACAACAAGTTAGCTGGTATTGCACTACTCCAAATAAATAACACTTCTCTAGTAGAGAAGACTACTGTTATTTATTTTCAGAGGATACCACCACCCAGACGATCGTTTCGAAGCTAGTGGACTTCATCATCAGTGGGCAGGGCTACCCTGATAGTGCAACATGCCATCACAGTTGCGAATTATATCCACAATATGAGAGGTGCCAAAGAGTGTTGGTAATAATGTATTTTGAAAACGAAATGCAAAAGGCATAATCCTTATGGGTTTTGGTAATTAACTATATAATATCAGTGTAGATACACCATAGTTAACCCATAAATTTGAACTACATGTGTAGTGTAAAAGGCATTGTTTTAATAGTATCTCATATTGTGGGTGCCTTCACAACGAGATAGCTGGTATTGCACTACTTCAAATAGCTTCAAAACGATCCTCTGGGTGGTGGTACCCTCTGAAAATAAATAACACTAGTCTTCTCTACTAGAAGTGTTATTTATTTGAAGTTGTGCAATACCGTTATCTCGTTGCAAAGGCACCCACAATATGAGATACTATTAAAACGATGCCTTTTACACTACATATGTAGTTCAAATTTATGGGTTAACTGTGGTGTATCTACACCGAAATTAAATAGTAATTACCAAAACCCATATTATGCTTTGTGCATTTCGTTTTCAAAATTCATGTATACAAGTCTGGAGGCCTCATTTTAGAAAGGATGTAGAGCTGCTGGAGTGAGTGCAGAGAAGGGCAACAAGATTAGTGAATGGAACAAAGGCACCTGCGAGATGATCAGATTGAGGTGTATAAAGCTTTGAATGGTTTGAGCATGCTCAAAGCTGATGGGATTCTTTCTCTTGCTCTGAATTAATGCCCTCTCTCGCCTGAGAGGACATTAATTCAAATTGAGGAAAGACAGTTGTAGGACAGATGTGCAGAACTTTGCCTTTAGCCAGCGTGTGGTTGATTGCTGGAACAAACTTCCATCTGTTGTAGTTCATAGCTTAAATAATTTCAAGGCAGAACTGAACAAACATTTGAAGCGAGTGGATGGATGAAATTAGATTTTTTTTTTTTTTTTGGCTGATGCTATATAAGCTTGCTTTCTTGCATCATGTGCCTTTACTAATGCTAATGATAAATAATAAGCACAAGTGAACAAAAGTTTGAACTATTTTGTTGTTTCTGAAATGATAAAATGAATTAGTCATAATAACATCATTTCTTACTGCATTCTATTCATTCTAAATTTCTCAAACTAAATCTAACAAATAATTGTTCTGGGTTTAGAATAACAACAGAATTATAAAAGAGAGAGAGAGAAAGAAATACAAGAAACTTGTACACCTTCATGCCATGCTTGCTCTTAACTATGGCAACCTTTCCTTGATGCCTTTATGGAAAGATTTATCTAATATTTTATTTTCTGCAAATACATAAGAATTGGACTAAGAACTGTTAATTGTGAAACATATACTCTATACTTACTCCTTTGCCTTCCACAAGTAACAATTAAAACAAATAATGAATGTTTTACTGTTATTTTTAGAAGAAACTGATATCATTATATAAAAACTGGTAAGAAATTACCTTAAACTTCTGAGAAAACTCTTGATGAAGACTAACCACATTATCTACAGAAGAACTTTTGAAAAACATTATCTTCAACATTTCTAAAAATTTTTGCAGTCCAGCACCTTTCGACATCCAAGGATTTACATTAAGTGTATTCAAATAAAGAATAACCTTGTCAAGAAGTTCAAAAACCACATCTTTTTTCTGAGGAGTGAGATCCACTTTTGCAAGAATCTGCAGTTTGAAATAAATTTAACATTTATAAAATAAATAAACAGAATATGAATATGAAACAGAATATTCTATTTTTCCTATAATTGCATTCTCTATTTCTTAATTTAATCATCACTTAAACACTTAACTACTTTCATTAACTGCACAAAACAATAAAATACATCATATACAATATATACAACAATAACTACAGTTACATGGGTGTAGCTCTGGGATAAGGCCTGCAGACAATATCCATAAGGACATACACAATGAAGTGGTAAACTCCTCTAGATGCATTGGCCATAGAGAGTATGTATGGAAATTTATTCATCCCAGAGATGCATAGGTACAAAGAATAAATGGGGAGGGGAAAAACTCTATAGTATGAAATACTCTATAGTATAAATGGGGAGGGGAAAAACTCTATAGTTTAGAGTTTTTCCTCTACTCTATAGTAGAGGAAAAACTCTAAACTATCTATCAAAGTATTTTTACTTATTTACATGTTATTTACACTCATGATTTGTGAGATTTTATTTATTTTAACATTTTCAATGTGTGATATCAAACAGCATTTGCATATATGAGCTGTCCAGTAGATGTGATTTCAGCTTTCAGGTCTTCAAACAAGTGTGATTACTCCTGTACATACATTGTTTTTAAGAAATAATCACACGTAAATTCAAATCTGGATTATGTGAACGAACAAAAATGCATTAAGTGATTCCTGCATGCCAAGGGACTAAACACAAACAAACAAGTCTGTGTTTGGTGCAATCAGTTAGAACTAGTATAAAAATTTCAGTGAATATGAGCATGGTAGATGGGAGGTGACTGCCCATCCAGTAGGTCTTCCTGAACTTACCTCATTTTTGCTTTTATCTGTTATACATGCATTAAAAAAAAAACACTTTACAGGGTACCAATTCAATGAAAATAACACAGCTCAGCTTAATGTGATACAATGGAATAAGTGGCCAATCGTGATAGATATCTATTTCAAAAATGCTTGAATTTGCCTTCATTTGTATATTGCTTCCCTGTTCTATAATCAAGTGTCTTTTTGCAAATACAACTGTTGCCTTACTTTTCAACCAACTTTCACATTTATTTATATTGTATATTTTTATAAGTTGAAAATACTTGATTTGTTTTTAGTTGTTTGTGCTGTTTATGAATTCCTGACCTTGCATTAGATATTTTCATAATACAGTAAGAAGAATGCTTGTAACTAAGATAAAGCCATAAAAATGTGTGGCTTTACCTTAGTTCTTTACATGCTCAGTGACATCCAAGTCCTCCATGAGAGTAGAATGGTTTTGTCACTTGACTCCTGTTTCAGGAGACCTTGACTTTGAGCCTTGACAGAGACAGGAGGAATTTCCAAAGGCCTCATCAACAGAAAAAGGTCTCTTTAGCTGTGGTTAGCCCATCTCAAACAGAGATGGGCTAATGTTCCCCCATGAGTTATTCTTGATTTTTCAGCCTGCAAAACATGCATATCAGGCCATGGCACACACTCTTCAGAAAATTGAAAAGAGTACAATATAGTGAGTTACTGATGCACCTAAAACCCAACAACAACAACAGTGATATCAATATATTACCATTAGAGGCTCATAGTAGTATAAATTTTCAATAACCAAATGGGAGATGCCAATGTAGCTGAAGTTTTGCATATCGCAGTTACTCAGCCTGTGCTGTAAAGTTTTTCTAACATTAGCTGGTTGTTGCAACAATATCCTCAAAAGCGTGATGTTTGTCAAGTGGTGTTCCTGGCCTGTTCTACTATGTTAGTACCTACACATTGCAGGACATGCATTGCAGGATCATCTAGACAAGACTGCAGCAATAATTCACACAGCATGGTTTTGTTAAGGGAAAGTCTTGTCTGCCAAATTTGATTGGATACTATGATGTGGTTACAAAGGAATTAGATGCAAAAAAATAATTTTGATATCATATATTTGGATTTCAGGAAAGCTTTTGACACACTGTTGCGCATGGAAGATTACTGTACAAATTGGAGCAGTATGGTATTAAAGATAAGTTGCTACAATGGATAAAAGGGTGGTTGAGTGGGAGAAGACAGAGTGGTAATCAATGGATACTGCTCTTCATGGACTAATATTATTAGTGAAGTCCCACAGGGTTCTATGTTGGGCCCACTGTTGTTTCGTATATCAATGATATTGATGAAAGCATATCAGGCTTAGTGTCGAAGTTTGCAGATGCTACAAAGGTTGGCATAGTTGTTAAAGACAGTAAAGGCAGTGTGCTACTGCAACAGGAGAAAATTTGAGTAGACAGGCTGAGAAGTGGCAACTAAAATTTAAAATTCACAAATGCAAAGTTCTGTACATGGGTAGAAGTAACTTCAGAAGAATGTACCAACTGTGTGGTGCTACACTTAGGGTGGTATAAAATGAAAAAGACATGGGAGTGATTGTGCATTCAGATATGAAGTTGTCTGACCAATGCAGACAGGCTGACAGAGCAGGTCATGGGGTATTGTCAATGATATACAGGAATTTTGATAGTAGGGATTATCCCTTTGTGTCAGGCCATGTCTTGAGTACTGCGTACAGGTCTGGACGCCTCATTTTAGGAAGTGTGTAGAGTTGCTTGAGCATGTACAGAGAAGGGCAACAAGACTGGTGAGGGGAACGTAGGGATCCTCTTATCAAGAGGGGCTTAAGTTCTGAAAATTGCAGCAGCAGCAGCTGGAGATTAGGCACCTGTGAGGTGGTCTGATTGAGGTGTATAAGGCCTTGAATGGGCTGAGCACGCTGAATCCTGATGGGATTCTTCCGCTTGCTCAGATTACGAACCTGAGGGGGCATAAATGCAAATTGAGGAAAGACAGTTGTAGAATAGATGTGCAGAAATTTGCCTTTAGCCAGCATGTGGTTAATTGCTAGAACAAACTTCCATCTGTTGTTATGGAAGTTGATAGCTTAAATAATTTCAAGGAGGAATCGGACAAACTTTTAGAGGGTTGTGTGAAATTGTTTTTTTTTTGGCTGATGCTATATAAGCTCATATGCTTGCTTTCTTGCATCACATGCCTCTATTACTACAACCACTACATCTGTGGGCTGGTTGTTGCATTTTCCTCTGACTGTATGGAGTGTCATATTAGATGGATTCTCTCTAATGAACTTATTAAAAAGTTAAAAGTCATAATAAATGTGCTATTTTTATCAGTAATTCGAAGTTACTAATATGATAGCATTTTACTTAAGTATTTATTTATTTTTTTAAATTTATATTAATAAATTTATTTACTCCGATTAGAGCAATTCACAACCTATTATTCACAGTTTGAACATAAACAATAATTATCAGCATAATACAATATAGGAAAATAATAAAACTACACAAAATGACATCTCAGATTCAACATTGCTCACTGAAGTTACATGAGCATTTCTCTGTTATAAGCATATTAGCTGTCGCTTCAGCTGTGTCAAAAAATATAACTTGCACTATGTCTGTCGGTATCATATCACATGCTTTGCATGGTTATTTTCCTTAAAGGCTATATTGCACCATTCACATATGGTTTAAATATTAATGCTCTTTGTTGAACAAACAGAAATTCTGTGTTCGACATTTAGTGGTTTATCACTCAAAGAAAAACAAAAATATTAGTTGCATTTTACCCATCACTTAAAATTAACTGTACAGTAGTCATGTCATGAGATCTGTACAATAAAGGAACAGCTGTCAGCTTTTATCTTTGGCATAAGGCTGGCACAATATTTCTGTTATTGTGGTTTTTGGTGAAAGGTATAACAATTCTTCTGCATCCCAGAAAATCAAGGCCAACTTTTCCAGCTGATGGTTAGGGTTCAAACCTTTTCAGGATTAGCGACCCCTTAAGCTTTCACTACATGCATTCTAATTTTGATTCAGGTTCATAAAAATATAGCAAGTTTCACAACCAGTCACCAAGTGGAATAAAAATCTATCTAGATTAGCTAGAATTAATTTTAAATTCTCTCTTGTTGACACCATCCTTTAACATTTGTCATGAATGGAAAGTGTTCTGGGAAACCATTTTGAACAGACACTGGACATTTCCAAATGTTCATGTATAACGGTTAAAATTCTTACAGTTCAGACACTTCTGTTTTCTAAAATTTTTTCTTCAGTGATGGCAACTGTTTCAGAATTGATAACTTCAGATGGCCTACCAAACCTTGGATCATCCTCCAATGACTTCCATCCTCTTTTGAACTCTGCTGAACATCTTGCAACAATATCATAACTGGGTAATACTTCCCCAAACACTCTAGACATTCTTTCATAAATTTCTTTAACATTTCTGCTCTCTAAGATCAAAAATCTAAATACTGAAGGACAGTTATTTTATGAGACATTAAGCTGTCAAAATAACCTATTTTGTAATTCATTAATACATTTTAGATCGTTCTCAGAACTTTTTGACCATTTTCGTAACACATTACCCTGTATTAGAAATTCACGTGTAGAGGAAACTTTACAACAAAGGAAAATAAAATATTAGTGAATGAAATCATCAGGTTAGGTTTGTCTGTGTCTCTCACAAGCCATAATTATATTAGTTTAATAATTAAGTACTGTTCAACACTGCAGTCTGGCCTACTAACAATTGTATCCTTTTAATACTTCATTAACAACTAGATGGAAGAGGGGTAAGTACATTTTTTTCAAATTTCCATTATATATAAATTATAATATTTGTAAAATAATAAGAGGAGTTTACCTCAATATAGTACGTAGAACACTTCCGTATGATACCCTCCAGAAATTAAAACGGGAAAAACCAAAAAATCGACAACTTACTGGTACATTAGAGTAAAATATAAATAATTAAATAATTAAAAAAACAATTTAACACAATTCAAATCAATTTAAAACAATTAAAAATCAAATTAACGCAATTAAAAGAATCTAACGAAAATATTCAAAACTATTTTCCTTCCTGAAGCTGACAACACTTTTCGACCATATGTCGTGATCAGAGGAATGAAAATTACCGAATAGGGTTAAACCTAACCCAATGAAACTTAAATAGTGATTATTTGTGTTCAGATGATTATTTGTGTTAAGATGATATTCGCTCTACAACATCATCAACCTTTGCCCCTGGCAGACATACCCTAGTCCTGTTCCAATATACTGATTGTTCAGTATAGCGTGTAACTTCTGTATTGGCCTGGTTACAATTTTAAATTCGGTATCTTTAAAGAATCTATTAAGCTGTTTGTGCCACTGTTCAACGTATGGGACAGAAATAAAGTATTTTTTGATATTACTATTGTTGGTTGGTGTAGTATTTTGTATCCTATCCTTAGCCTGTACCCTAATTCGGTTTATTGTGGCAATGGAATAACCCCTGTTTAAGAACCTGCTAGTTAATATTTGTATTTCTGAGTCCAAAGCAGATTCCATCGTTGAATATTTATAGGCATTTAGAAATTGATTAAAGATAATCGATCTTTTGTAGGTGAATGGGTGATAGCTATTATAATGTAGAAGCATACCGGTGTTTGTAGGTTTTCGATAGATGCTAAATTGTATTTTATTTGAGTCCCAGGTAAGCATGAAATTTAGAAAGTTTAATGACTTTGTATCCGTATCCTCCCTTTCCAATGTAAATTTGAGTCTAGAATGAATATTATTAAACGAATGTAAAATTTCTTGGATAGTACTACTATCAGTAATAACTAGAACATTGTCTAAATACCTCCCATAGTATGTGATACGGGGTCGAAAAGGTGTCAAATGTATATGCTGAATTGTTGAGAGATAGATCTCTGACATTAAGCCGCTCAGGCTCAAACCCATTGGTAATCCAAAAATTTGTTTGTACACTTTGTCTCAAAAGGTGATGTAGTTGGCCTCAACTAACAGTTTAATTAAGTGAAAAATTTCCTTAATAGGTAGCTTCGTATAATTAATCAGTGTCGAGTTTTTATTTAACATATCCCAAATAATATCTAATGTGTATTCAATGTTTACATTTGTATATAACGAGGTAACATCTAGTGAGAATAAATTGTCATTGCCGTCGAGTCTACAGTCTTTAAGATTATTAAATAATGTATCGTAGTTCTTAATCCCAAATTGTATTACCTGTCTAAAGAGTTTTATAATGTTATATACATGTGTGGCTAAGGATGAAAATGCCGAGTTCCTGTAGGAAACAATAGGTCGAATAGGAAATCCAGTCTTGTGTAATTTTACCTGACCAAAAAGTGCAGAAATATTGTATGTTCTGGCCTTCAATTCCTTTAACTGCGCCATAGTAATGTAGTCGTTTTTTCGATACGTAGTTATTGTTTTATTTTAATTTGGCCATAGAAATGTAGTCGTTTTTTTGATACGTAGTTAATGTTTTATTGTATTGATTGACCAAATTGGTAAACAGTGCCGGATCTACTTCAACTACCTCCACTTATCTTGAATTGGTAAACAGTGCCGGGTCTACTTCAACTACTTCCACTTATCTTGAAGTAGACCCAGCACTGTTTACCAATTTGGTCAATCAATACAATAAAACATTAACCACGTATCGAAAAAACGACTACATTACTATGGCCCAGTTAAAGGAATTGAAGGCCAGAACATACAATATTCCTGCACTTTTCGGTCAGGTAAAATTACACAAGACTGGATTTCCTATTCGACCTATTGTTTCCTACAGGAACTCAGCATTTTCATCCTTAGCCACTGTACATAACATTATAAAACCCTTTAGACAGGTAATACAATTTGGGATTAAGAACTACGATACATTATTTAATAATCTTAAAGACTGTAGACTCGACGGCAATGACAATTTATTCTCACTAGATGTTACCTCGTTATATACAAATGTAAACATTGAATACACATTAGATATTATTTGGGATATGTTAAAAAAAAAAAAAAACTCGACACCGATTAATTATATGAAGCTACCTATTAAGGAAATTTTTCACTTAATTAAACTGTTAGTTGAGGCCAACTACATCACCTTTCGAGACAAGGTGTACAAACAAATTTTTGGATTACCAATGGGTTTGAGCCTGAGCGGCTTAATGTCAGAGATCTATCTCTCAACAATTGAGCATATACATTTGACACCTTTTCGACCCAGTATCACATACTATGGGAGGTATTTAGACAATGTTCTAGTTACTACTGATAGTAGTACTATCCAAGAAATTTTACATTCGTTTAATAATATTCATTCTAGACTCAAATTTACATTGGAAAAGGAGGATACGGATACAAAGTCATTAAACTTTCTAAATTTCATGCTTACCTGGGACTCAAATAAAATACAATTTAGCACCTATCGAAAACCTACAAACACCGGTATGCTTCTACATTATAATAGCTATCACCCGTTCACCTACAAAAGATCAATTATCTTTAATCAATTTCTAAATGCCTATAAATATTCAACGACAGAATCTGCTTTGGACTCAGAAATACAAATATCAACTAGCACATTCTTACACAGGGGTTATTCCATTGCCACAATAAACCGAATTAGGGTACAGGCTAAGGATAGGATACAAAATACTACACCAACCAACAATAGTAATATCAAAAAATACTTTATTTCTGTCCCATACGTTGAACAGTGGCACAAACAGCTTAATAGATTCTTTAAAGATACCGAATTTAAAATTGTAACCAGGCCAATACGGAAATTACACACTATACTGAACAATCGCGTTATACTGAATACTCAGTTCTTTCCGCATTCGCAACACAAATTAATGATCTGGTATACAACATTTCTTGCGGTGATTGCGACTCGTGTTACCAAGGTTCGACACGATTTTCTCTTAATATTCATGTAAATCAACATGAAGCCTCAGTTCATGCTTCTTGTTCAGCAGCGTCAGAATTAGGCTTTCATGCCATTAACGAAAAACATACTTTTTGATTTAACAAGGCCAAAATACTTGTTAATGTTAAATGTAATTATACATGGCTATTAATTGCAGAAACCGTAGAAATTAAATTACACGGGAATTCTGTTAATGTTCGGCGGCCATATTTGATCTCTGATGCGTGGACCTTTACGTGCATGTGTGAAGACAAATAATCACTATTTAAATTTCAGGTTTAACCCGATTCGGTAATTTTCATTCCTGTGATCACGACATATGGTCGAAAAGCATTGTCAGCTTCAGGAAGGAAAATCGTTTCGAATATTTTCGTTAGATTCTTTTAATTGCGTTAATTTGATTTTTAATTGTTTTAAATTGATTTGAATTGTGTTAAAATGGTTTCTTAATTATTTAATTATTTATATTTTACTCTAATGTACCAGTAAGTTGTCGATTTTTTTTGTTTTTCCCGTTTTAATTTCTGGAGGGTATCATACGGAAGTGTTCTACATACTATATTGAGGTAAACTCCTCTTATTATTTTACAAATATTATTATCAACTTAGAACGTATTGAGTATTACAGCTCTGATTCATACTATATAAATTACAAATATGGTAGATGACTTTCATCAACCGGTGAAATACCACCACTTTGCTTATTGGAGGCTTGAAGTGGTGAAACCCATGTTTAGTCTCTAGAGCAAAGTTTCCGGGATCCCCCCCCCCCCATACTTCTCCTTCAACCCATGCACGGTACTAAGTACTATAGGTTTTGATACCTTTCGTGTTTGGGGTTTTCATAAAAAAAAAAAAAAAAAATAACATTATAAATATATTACTGTTACACAAAAGTATATTTAGTAAAAGTTCAAAAAAAAATAAACAACGGTAACTGACTGTACCGGAATAAAAAAAAAAAAAAAAAAATGGAATAACAAACTACTGTAAAGATAATTTCACTGTGGACTACCACTTGCCATCCAGATATATACAAATATATATATTCATTTTATTTATTGTTTTTTTTTTTTTTTTTTTCAACCTTTGGATGGGTAAAATAACTAAAATAATCAAACACTTAACCAATACAAACAACTAGTGAAAGAATAGATTCAATTTGATTCAGTTTTTGTTAGATTTTTCATTCCATTTTCATATTATTTGTGCTACAACAACTTCTTACAATTATCAAGTATCAATTTATCAGGTAAGATTATAAAATAACGTTTTTTACTCAAATTCTTAGTGTCTTTTAATATTTAATTAACCTTTGAGTTTTGCACAAACCTTCACACATTTCCCACAAATATCAGTGGTTGCCATGGAGTACTTTAATATTAAAAATTACCTCAAACATAAAATTTCCTGGCTTAGCCACACCTGATAAACCACTTTCAATAAAGACCTTATCTAGCTGCTCCTCTAATTCGCAGAACATCACCTTCAAAATTGATAAATCTGATAAGGAAAAATCTGGAGCACTTGCATCTATTGAAGAGTCAATATTTTCATAATCTTTCACTTTTTCAATGGCCTGAGTTACCTAAAATTAAAAACAGTAATGAATAGCCAATTTCACTTCTAATCAAGTTAAACAAGTTAAATAAAGTTAAAGAAGTGAACACTTACGTATTAAGAATAAAATTATGTAATATCATAATAAAATAAAGAAATGAGAAATGTAATTACCTAAATGTAAAAATGCAGCAATAACACAAATACATAACATTAGAAATATATTACTGTTACCTGAAATTAAAAAAAAAAGCTGAAAAAAAAACCCCCAAATAACAATAATTGACTGGACTGGAATTAAAAAAATGGAATAAGAGATTATTCTCTGGATGATTTCGCTGGTGGCTAACTAGTCAACAAGATAAATAACATCCAATGACCTTTTCTATTTTTTTTTAACCTCTGACAGATAACACTGCTAAGATAAACCTAACCCAACACAGGTACAAAAACATCCAGTTAGAGAACATATTCAATTACAGTAAACTCTGTAAAATCTGAGACATTTTACAAAAAAAAAAAAAACCATCATATTACAATCCAGAAAAAGCAATCCAGCACTTGTACCACTGAGAATGTTTGTTTTTAAGAATCCACACAAATGAGTGACAACAATTATTTTTATAAGATGCTTTCCGAACCATCTTGTACTGTAATCTACCTTTGTGAACAGCAGGATTTAAACTGCACAGATAATGTGATGCCATTAATATTCACAGCAGAACAAACTTGTCTCTACAACAAGCTGTCCCGATACTGCACTACTTCCAAACAGATGGCCTTGACAAAATGTTATTGCCGAGGCCATCTGTTTGAAAGAATGAACTGCCATGACATCCTATTTCAGCACTAACTAGATAAAAATTAGATAACAGGTGGTTTCTAGTAAACAAAATAGCAGACAAAATAGATGAAAAGAAGTTGGCCATGAGAGATGCTGTGTGGTATATGAAATCAGTTTTTGGAAATTGCAATACAAATACATCTATCCGATGAAAACCAATGAAATACCAGGACAGCTCATTACAAGGGCAAGTTTTATTCATGCAGTTTAATCCTGCGGCACACAAAAAATGATGGATAGATGATCTTTATAAATGTCACAGATGTAAATAAGTTCAGTTGATTGCATTTAATATTTATTGAAGTCTGCTCCATTAAAGCTGCTCAACCACTAAATATATGACACCTCTCAATCCCCAAGGATGACTGATTTTAAAGAGATTAGCATTAGCAAGAGCATATGATGTAACAAAGCAAGCTTATATAGCAACAGCAACCCTCCCCCCCCAGTCTTATTTCACCTATCTACTCGCTACAAATGTTTGTCTAGTTCTGCTTTGAATCTTTTTAAGCTATCAACTTCTACAACAACAGATGGAAGTTTATTCCAGCAATCAACCACTCGCTGGCTAAAGGCAAACTTCTGCACACATCTATCCTACAACTGTATTTCCTCAATTTGAATTTATGCCCTCTTAGGCGATTGTTCTGAGCAAGAGGAAGAATCCCATCAGCATTGAGCAAGCTAAAACCATTCAAGGCTTTATACACCTCAATCAGATCACCTCGCAGGTGTCTAAATCTCCAGACACTATAATTTGCAAAACTTAAGCCTTCTTCATAAGAGCAACCCTTTGTTCCAATCACTAATTGGGTTGCACTTCTCTGTACTTGCTCCAACAGCTCTACATCCTCCTTAAAATGAGGCCTCCAAACCTGTATACAGTACTCAAGGTGTGGCCTGACTATTGCCTTATACAAGGGGATAATCACCTCTTTATCCCTGCCTGAAAAATTCCTGTATAGCACTAACAAGACACCATGAACTACTCTTGCAGACCGTCATCACTGCTCAAAAAACTACATATCTGCCTGCACAATTAGCCCCAGGTCCTTTTCACTCTCTACCACTGTCAGTGTAGTAGCACACAGTTGATACGTTACTCTGGGGTAACTGCTGCCCATATACAGTACTTTACATTTGTCAATGTTAAACATCAGTTGCCACCTCTCAGCCCATCTGCTCAACTTTTCTAGCAGCATACTGTTATTAGTGTCATTAATTACCGACCTTCATATTGTCTGCAAACTTGGACATTAAGCCTGATATACCATCATGAATATCATTAATGAATACAGAAAACAACAATGGACCTAACACTGAACATTGGGCGACTCCACTAATAACATTACTCCCCGAAGAGCAGTGTCCACTGATTACGACTCTGTCTTCCCCCACTCAACCAACTCTTTATCCATAGCAGCAATTTGCCTCCAATGCCATACTCATCCGATTTGTGCAGCAGTCTTCCATTTGCAACAGTATCAAAAGTCTTTCTAAGATCCAAATATAGGATATCAAAATTATTCTTTGCATCCAGTTCCTTTGTGACTACATCATAATATCCAATCAAATTGGTCAGACAAGACTTCCCCTTAACAAACCTATGCTGCATCCAAGCTATAACTGAAGTCTTGTCTAGATGATCCTACAATGCTTCTTTAATCAGTGCCTCCATTAATTTCCCTTGGAACAGAAGTTAAACTAACAGGGCAGTAATTACCTGTGTCTCCCTTTGATCCTCCTTTGTGGATTAGGGTCACCTTTGCACATTTCCAGTCCATGGGTACCTCACCTGAGTCCAAGGAAGCTCTCATAATTATGGCTTAGAGTTTGCTTACTTCCTTTGCTGCCTCCTTTAATATAATTCGATAGATTCCATCCACTTCAGGTGCCTTTCTTATGTTAATCTTCAACATTTTCTCCTCAACTTTACTCTCAGTTATTAGCATTAGCATTAGTAGAGGCATTTGATGCAAGAAAGCAAGCTTATGCAGCATCAGCCAAAAAAAAAAAAAAAAACCCACTTCCACTTCACCCCTCTGTTCGTTCAAAATACCTGTCCAGCTGAGCCTTAAACTTATTTAGGCTATCAACCTCCACTACAAGGGATGGAAGTCTGTTCCACCAACCAACCACCCGCTGGCTAAAGGCAAATTTCCGCACGTCTATCCTACATCTGTCTTTCCTCAATTTGAATTTATGCCCTCTCAGGTGATTATTCTGAGCTAGAAGAAGAATCCCATCAGCATTGAGCATGCTCAAACCATTCAAGGCTTTATACACCTCTATCAGATCACCTCGCTGGTGCCTAGTCTCCAGACACTGTAATTTGCAAAACTTAGGCCTTTCTTCGTAAGAGCACCCCTTTGTTCCATTCACTAATCTTGTTGCCCTTCTCTGTACTCGTTCCAGCAGCTCTACATCCTTCTTGAAATGAGGCCTCCAGACCTGTATACAGTACTCTAGGTGTGGCCTGACCATTGCCTTATACAAGGGAATAATCACCTCCTTATCCCTGCTGGAAAAATTCCTGATTATCATTGACAATACTCCATGAGCTACTCTTGCAACCCGTCTGCACTGCTCAGAGAACTTCATATCTGACTGCACAACCACCCCCAAGTCCCTTTCATTCTCTACCACTGTCGGTGTAGTACCACAGAGTTGATACGTTGCTCTGGGGTTGCTGTTTCCCATGTGTAGTACTTTACATTTGTCAATGTTAAACTTCATTTGCCACCTCTCAGCCCATCTGCTCAACCTTTCCAGATCCTGTTGCAGCAGCATAGTGTCAGTAGTGTCCTTGACAACCCTGCCAACCTTTGTATCGTTGGCAGACTTGGACATTAAGCTTGATATACCATCATCAATATCATTTATAAATACAGAAAACAATAATGGACCCAACACTGAGCCCTGAGAGACTCCACTAATAACATTAGTCCACGATGAGCAGTGTCCACTGATTACCACTCTCTGTCTTCTCCCCCTCAAACACCCCTTTATCCATAGTAGCAATTTGCCTCCAATGTCACACTGATCTAATTTGTGTAGCAGTCTTCCATGTGCAACAGTATCAAAAGCCTTTCTAAGATCCAAGTATATAATATCAAAGCTATTCCCTGCATCCAGTTCTTTTGTGACTCCATCATAATATCCAATCAAATTGGTCAGGCAAGACTTCCCCTTAACAAAACCATGCTGTGTCCGAGCTATAACTGAAGTCTTGTCTAAATGATCCTGCAGTGCTTCTTTAACCAGTGCCTCCATTAATTTTCCTGGAACAGAAGTTAAGCTCACAGGTCTATAATTACTTGTGTCAGCCTTTGATCCTCCTTTGTAAATTGGGGTCACATATGCACATTTCCAGTCTATGGGTACCTCCCCTGAGTCCAAGGAAGCTCTCATATTTATGGCTAAGGGTTTGCTTACTTCCTTTGCTGCCTCCTTTAATATAACTGGATAGATCCCATCCACCCCGGGTGCCTTTCTTGTGTTTATCTTCAACAGTTTCTCCTCCACTTTACTCCCAGTTATTTCAAGATTCTGTAGCTTACTGCTAGAGTTGAATACACCCCTGGCATTCCACTCGCTGAATAACTCCTCATGTGTGAATGTCAATGCAAACTATTCATTTAGTTTGTTAGCTACCTGAGCAGGGTCATCAACAGTTGACCCATCAATATTAAGTGGACCAATCTGATTCATCCCCTTCCTTCTAGAGTTTACATAAGTAAACATAAGTACATTAGAAGATTATCTAGCTTACTGCCAGAGTTTATTACGCCTCTGGCATTCCACTTCCTGAATAACTCCTCGTGTGAATGTAGATGGAAAATATTCATTTAGTTGGTTAGCTATCCGATCAGGATCATCAACAGTTGAACCATCGATATCAAGTGGACCAATCTGATTCTTTCTCTTCCTTCTAGAGTTTACATAAGTAAAGAACATTTTGCTGTTTTTCTTTGCATCCTTTGCCAAAGATTTCTCGTAATCTGCCTTTGCCTGCCTAACCTCCTTTGTGACTTGGTTACAGACCAGCTTATATCTATTATAGATTTCTGTGTCACCTGTTAATTTTTATGTAACATAGAGGGATGGCATTCCCCTCTATGTTACATAAAATTTTCCCCTCTATGTTACATAAATCTGACATCAACTGAGGTTGATGTCAGATTTAGGATTTAGGATTCAGATTTAGGCCTAAATCTAGAACAATATTTCTTTGTTGGTATGAAAAGTCTAGTAGCTTCTAAGATTATTTCTTTGAATGCCTCCCATTTTGAATTTGCTGTTGGTCCCGCCGTATAGAATTTAAATACTGTCCCAGACCACCGTAATCACATTTACAAAAGCAAAAACCCTTCATTTTACCCCTGATAGTAGTTACAGATCACAGTGTGCTGAAATGGGATTTACTCTTTGAGGAAATCCCACTTCAGCACACGTCCAATAAATCCATAAAACCCTTGCTGCTGGGATTTACTCTTTGAGTAAATGCCACTTCAGCACGCTGTGATCATTGCCACCTAGTGGTTCCTTTATCTGCAGATTCTTAATGCATGAAGAATCATTACTGATAATCAGATCAAGAGTATTACTCCCTCTAGTTGCCTCCCGAACTTGCTGCTGTAGAAAACAATTATCCAATAAATCCACAAAAGCCTTGCTAGTGTGTGAGTGATCAACCCACAAATTCCAGTCAATCTCTGGGAAATTAAAATCCACCATTATAAGACACTCTGATTTACTGGCCCACTCTATTTCTCTGCACAACTGCTTATTATACTCATCAGATTCATTAGGCCTATAACACCACCTATTCTCATTTTCCCTTTCCCAGTGCTTATGTCAACCAAAGAGACTCAACATTGAATTGTCCACCAACATTAACTGGATGCACTTCCTTATATTTTATGCATTTCCTAACTAACAGCATAATCCCTCCTCCCTTTCTGTCCTGTCTATCTCTTATGTACACATTGTACTCCCCAAATTCCAATCCTGCACTGCTTATGTCTGCGTGACACCATGTCTCTGATATTCCAACAACATCTGCCTTTGATTTCTTGACTAGCACTTCAAGCTCATTAAATTTATTAACTATATTCCTATACTCCATAGACTTTGGTCCTTGGGGTTGTCACAGACATTCTCTCAGATATGCCAGACAAGCTGTACTTGCTGCCTGGGAGTCGAAAACACTGATGGAACTGATATTCGGGTGATACTCAAGTCAAGTGAACCCAATTTCGGAGAAGTCCAGACAGTCTGTGACAGCCAAATCCTCTGCTTGCACCTTCACGATGGTGGGACTGTTAGTAATCCTGGGTATAACGTCCATGCACAAGTACATGGTAGGTAACCACCCAGGTGTGAACCAACGTAAGCACAGGTCAAGGTGTGGCACCCACACCACATGGAGGAATGCCACCCCTCTATCTTACCAGGCAGTACTAGGTGGCAGATGACTCTCATAAACCGGTGCAATACCACCACTTTGCTTATTGGAGGCTTGAAGTGGTGGAACGCATGTTTAGTCTCTAGAGCTAAGTTCTGGTCAACCATTCCCTATCTCTTCCATCATGCAGTATGATTGATGACTTTTGAGGTTACGATGAACATCATGGTGAGATCCAATATTCCTTACATTTCAAGGGTACAGCTCTAAAACGGTGTTTGCAGGCCGGCCGCTAGTTAGTACACCGGACCAAACCTATTGGTAACTCTCTAGGAGGCTTCCGGATCAGCTAGTGTATAATCTTGCTACCTCTACTCTGCCAGATGGTTACTGGAGGGAGTCCGAGTAGTGTGTATGTGGGGAGCATTGCCGAGGCCACGTTACATCAAGGATCTGGGTATATTCTTACCGTGTGTACGCAATATCCAAAAATTTCATTACTTCATACAGCATGTCCCACCCACTTTTTCTCACTATTGAATACACTATGAATCGTCAAACTAATAGAGCAAGCTTATCTGCGAAAAGATCTAAACCTCCCAAGCACTTCCTAATATATTTTACAAATATACGTGGTCTCAATTCTAATCTCAACGATGTCCATTTTCACTTCCAGTCTGCCAAACCCCATGTACTTTTTCTGACAGAATCTCAGTTATCAGTTGATTCAAATACTGCTCATATCAGTTGCCCAAATTATTCGCTGTATGATTCCTTTCACCTCAAAGGTGGTATTTGTGCATGTACCCGTTCTGATATTCCCTGTCAGAGACTTGACAATTTGGAATCTCCTCTCTTTGATCTTCTCTGGCTTAAAATCTCTCTACCTCATTGTGTTAAATTCATCTGTTGTCTCTACCTTTCTCCCAACTCCACTAATCACTTGGAGCTCTTTGACTTCCTCTCTTTGCAACTTGACTTTCTCCAGTCCAACTTTCCTAACAGTCAGGTAATTTTCCTTGGTGATTTTAATGTTCACAACTCCAGAGCCGACCGGGCTAGCTGAGTGGGTAAAGTACCTGCCCGGCAACCAAAAGGTCGCGGGTTCGATCAAAGTACTGCAAAAAACCTTGGGAGGTGCAATATGGCCACAGACTACCAAATCAGAGAATATATATTAGATAGTATGAATCAGAGCTGTATTACTCAATATGTTCTACGTTGGTAATAATATTAGTAAATTGATAAGAGGAGTTTACCTCAATATAGTACGTGGAACACTTCCGTATGATACCCTCCAGAAATTAAAACGGAAAAATCGACAACTTACCGGTACATTAAAGTAAAATATAAATAATTAAAGTGAAATATAAATAATTAAATAATCAATTTAACACAATTCAAAATCAATTCAAAACAATTAAAATTCAAATTAACGCAATTAAAAGAATCTAACGAAAATATTCAAAACGATTTTCCTTCCTGAAGCTGACAATGCTTTTCGACCGACTGTCGTGATCACAGGAATGAAAATTATCGAATCAGGCTAAACCTGCAAATCATTATTTAAGGTTTAGCCTGATTCGATAATTTTCATTCCTGTGATCACGACAGTCGGTCGAAAAGCATTGTCAGCTTCAGGAAGGAAAATCGTTTTGAATATTTTCGTTAGATTCTTTTAATTGCGTTAATTTGAATTTTAATTGTTTTGAATTGATTTTGAATTGTGTTAAATTGATTATTTAATTATTTATATTTCACTTTAATTATTTATATTTTACTTTAATGTACCGGTAAGTTGTCGATTTTTCCGTTTTAATTTCTGGAGGGTATCATACGGAAGTGTTCCACGTACTATATTGAGGTAAACTCCTCTTATCAATTTACTAAGAGAATATATATATACAATTTTATATACATTAGCATTATCATTCTCATTATACCTATATATATACTATATTATATATGAACATGTGTGTGTGTGTGTGTGTTTGTGTGTTTTACCTGTATCAAGGGTGGCTCCTAGGCCTTAGCCCATCTCCACCTTGCACGTCTGTGGTGGTGCAAAAACTCAGCAAGCTTTTTATCGCTTGTGTATGTCCACCTTGCCACCAGGGAGCAGCCAACACCCAGGCAGCCGCTGCCTGCCCCCAGGCACAAGCAGCCAAGCCTGGGTCTACTATTACCTTTAGTGCCATGGGCACAAATCCCACACCCACCGGAGATAGTGCAATACCGGTGGGTGCCAGCAATCCCGTCCCCAGGTTGCCCAAACCTGGAAACCAGCAAAAAAAAAAAAAAAAAAAAAAACGAAGTAAATATTTACATATGTACAAAAGATAATAAAATTTTGACTCTAAATCCTAGTAATACAATTCAATTTACATATCTGAAAAGTCATCCTATTTATATTTAATGGGATACCAACATTTATATTAACTGCTCAGCTGTCAGATTTATACTCGATTTTGGATTTGAGTTCTTAGTTGAAATCTTTTCTTAAAGACCGATTCTGCAAAGGTCTGGAAAGGCTCAAAGTTTGTTTTGTTCTCAACTAGTATTTTCACGTTGTCCTCAGCTAGACCTGGAACCTGATTAAGTAGCAATACTCGATGGTCTGTATATTGCGGAAAAAACAGTAAAACATGGATCCAGTCCTCCATTTGACCACAGGTGCAAAAAGGATCCGGCTCCAAACCTCTGGCGAAAAGTTTGGCAATCAGAGATCCATGGCCAAACTTTTCGACAGAGGTTTGGAGCCGGATCCTGACCAGCCGGATCAGCATCCTGACCCGGCTGGTCAGGATGCTGAGGCTTTTGCAATTACTAACGACCTTGAACAGATTGTTCATTTACCTACAAGAATACCGGACAATCCGAATCATGCAGCCAACATGCTTGATCTTTTTCTCACAAACAACTCTTTTAAGTACACGGTCGAAGCGAGAGGTCCTTCAGGCACCTCAGATAACACCATGGTGATTGTCTCTTCTCCAATGGAGCCTTTATCTCATGGCTATTCCCAACCTCGTATTGTTTGGCATTACAAGAATGCAAAATGGGATGACCTGCGAGACTTCTTTTCTTCTTTTCCTTGGTCGGATTACTGTTTCAAAACTTCTGATGTCAATGTTTGCTCAGATCGTGTCAGTGAAATTATTCTTGCAGGAATGGAATCCTTTATCCCACACTCCACTTTAAAATCTCGTCCTTTAAATAAACCTTGGTTTTCCAATAATGTGCTAAGGCTGTTCAAGAGAAGAATGTTGCATATCATAATTGGCGTGTTTCTAATTCTCCAGTTTCATTTTCTGCCTACACCAAAGCTCGCAACAATTATAAAGCAGTTATTAATCAGTCCAAACTAGAGTTTGAACAGGCTAAGAGTAGAAAACTTGCTTCTTGCCCTAATGGTAGCCGAGCATTCTGGTCTCTTGCCAAAGCTATTGGCCGCAACTTTTGTCCATCTCTGCTCCTACCTCTGTCCAAACCAGATGGTTCTGTTGTCACTTCAGCCAAGGATAAAGCTGACCTGCTAGCATCCCATTTTTCTTCCAACTCATGTATTAATGATCTTGGTAAACTCCTCCCACTATTCCCAACACGCTCCATTCAATGCCTCCTTTGGTATTCCGTCAAAAGGATATCAGAAGGATTTTGATGAATCTTGAAGCCAAGAAAGCTCCAGGTCCCGATGGTATTTCTCCAGTTGTTCTCAAAATCTGTGCTCCTGATCTTACTCCTATTCTCTGCCGCCTTTTTTCACTTTCTTATTCCAAAGGTGTTTTCCTTCCACTTGGAAATTTGCTCATATCCAGCCAGTTCCTAAAAAGGGTGACAAATCCCTCCCATCCAATTATCGTCCCATTGCAATTACTTCTACTCTTTCTAAAGTAATGGAGGAAGCAATTAACCGCCAACTCTTAAACTACCTAGAAACCTTCAGTCTTATCAATGATCGCCAGTATGGATTCCGTCAGTGTCGATCCACTGGTGATATTCTGGCTTATGTTATCCATTTATGGACTAATTCAATGGAAAGGTTCGGTGAAACACAAGTAGTTGCTCTTGATATCTCAAAGGCTTTCGATCGTGTTTGGCATAAAGGTCTTCTAAACAAGCTTCCATGTTATGGTTTGCCAACTGTTTTTAGTAATTGGTTATCCAGTTTTCTCTCTGATCGCTCACTGAGGGTGATGGTAGATGGCTCTCTGTCTTCTAACTTCTCCACTAATGCCGGTGTCCCCCAAGGTTCAGTTCTTTCTCCCACTCTTTTCCTCTTGTATATTAATGACCTTCTTCCATTGACTGGAAATCCTATCCATAGTTTTGCCAATGATAGCACATTGCATTCCACTTTCCATTTTGAGAAACCTTGTCCTGCTCAATCAGCTTCAACTTCTCGAAAATCTGCTACCAATTCCTTAAATGCCAATCTTCAGGTAATTCTCCAGTGGGGCAAAGACAACTTAGTTGATTTCAACCCTTTTAAAACTCAGTCTTGTCTTATATCTCGCAAAAAGGATTCTTCTGCTCCTATGCTTATCTTTAGTGACACTCCAATTTCTAGGCAAAATGATACATCTCTTTTGGGGATTACCCTGACTTCTAATCTCTCTTGGCACAAGCACTTTACAAATATTGCTTCCTCTGCATCAAAAAAATTTGGTTTTCTCTTTTGCTCTTGGCATTACTTTTCTTCCAAACATCTGCTCACTCTGTATAAATCGCAAATCCGCCCAGCCATGGAATATTGTTCTCACATCTGGGGTGGTGCCCCCAAAACCTCTCTCAGGCTTCTTGATTCCATTCAGAAGAGGACAGTTAGGTTAATTAATGATTCATCTCTAACAGAGTCTCTCCACTCCCTGTCTCCTAGACGTACTGTTTCTGCTGCATGCCTCTTCTACAGATACTTCCATGGGCACTGTTCTTCTGAATTGGTCTGCAAAAGTAGCTCTTGCAGACTGTCTGCACAGATGTGTATACAGGTCTGGAGCCTCATTTTAAGAAGGATGTATAGCTGTTGGAATGACTACAGAGAAGGGCAACATGATTAGTGAATGGAACAAATGGTTGCTCTTGCAAAGAAAAGCTTAAGTTTTGCAAATTACAGTGTCTGGAGACCAGGCACCTGCAAGGTGATCTGACTGATGTGTATAAAGCCTTGAATGGTTTGAGCATTCTCAATGCTGATGGGATTCTTTCTCCTGCACAGAATTATGCTTGAGAGGGCATAAATTCAAATTGAGGAAAGACATTTGTAAGACAGATGTGCGGAAGTTTGCCTTCAGCTCAGAGGTTCCCAAACTTTCTCGGTTCACAGCGCCCTTAGTGTCCCATTATTTTTTTCACAGCACCCCTAAGCCAAAATAAATACCTAACACAGTGGTTTTCAACCTTTTAGTATATACCTATATAATAATTTTATTCTTTATATAGAGGTACAAAATAAAGATTAATTATAGATCACCACAAAATTAAAAAGATACAATACAATTTATACCATACACCTTTTTATAATGAAATTAATGTATAAATTAAAAAATAACAATAATAAACAATAATAACTTTAAATATCTTAAACCCAAATTACACAGCACACCAAGAATGTTGTTGCAGCACCCCGGTTGAAAACCACTGCTTTAGCCAGTGGGTGGTTGATTGCTGGAACAGATTCAAGGTAGAATTAGACAAACATCTGGTGCGAGTGGATGGGTGAAATGAGAAGGGGATGTGTGTGTGTGTGTGTGTGTGTGTGTGTTTTGGCTGGTGCTATATAGGTGATTTTTCTTGCATCATGTGCCCTTGCTAATGACCTGGCAAAATCCAGTACCCAAAATCTTGGTATCTGGCACCCAGCATTTTTTAGGAGGCAGTGCATCTGTATTATTGCGAGTAACACAAAAACCTGCATAAAAACCTCCATATACTGGAAATGTGCAAATGTATCCCCAATTCACAAAGGGGGTTCAAAGGGTGACACAAATAATTATAGACCTGTTAGTTTAACTTCCATTCCAGGGAAAATAATGGAGTCACTAGGTGATACAGGGATCACCTAGACATGACTGCAGTAATAGTTTGACACAGCATGGGTTTGTTAAGTGGAAGTCTTGTTTGACCAATTTGATTGGATACTACAATGTGGTATATACTACAAAGGAACTGGTTGCAAAAAATAATTCTGATAACATATACTTCGATTTCGGAAAGCTTTTGATACTGTTGCATATGGAAGACTGCTGTACAAACTGGAGCAGTATGGCATTGAGGGCAAGTTGCTGCAATGGATAAAGGGATGGTTGAGCAGGGCACGGCAGAGAGTGGTAATAAATGGACACTGCTCTATGTGGACTAATGTTATTAGTGGAGTCCCCCAAGGGTTCGGTGTTGGGCCCATTGTTGTTTTGTGTATTTATTAATGATATCGATGAAGGTATATCATGCTTAATGTCCAAGTCTGCAGATGATACAAAGGTTGGCAGAGTTGTTAATGACACTAAAGACAGTATGCTACTGCAACAGGACCTAGAAAAGTTAGGAAGACAGGCTGAGAAGTGGCGACTGAAGTTTAACATTGACAAATGCAAAGTACTGCATATCGGTAGAAGTAACCCAAGAGAAACATACCAACTATGTGGTACTAAACCCAGCGAGGTGGAGAATGAAAATGACCTGGGGGTAATTGTGCAGTCAGATATGAAATTCTCTGAGCAGTCCAGACAGGCTGCCAGAGTAGGTCATGGAGTTTTGTCAGTGATATATAGAAATTTTGCTAACAGGGAAAAGGAGGTAATTATCCCTTTGTATAAGGCAATGGTCAGGCCACGCCTACAGGTCTGGAGGCCTCATTTTAAAAAGGATGTAGAGTTGCTAGAACGAATACAGAGAAAGGCAACAAGACTGGTTAGAGGAACAGAGGGGTGTATTACGAAGAAAGGCTTAAGTCTGCAAGTAGAAGCATCTGGAGACTAGGCACCTGTGAGGTGATCTCATTGAGGTGTATGAGGCTTTGAATGGTTTGAGCAGGCTCAATGCTGTCGGGATACTTCCGCTTGCTCAGACTAAGAACCTGAGAGGGCATAGATTCAAACTGAGGAAAGGCAGTTGTAGAATAGATGTGCAGAAGTGTTCCTTTAGCCAGCAGGTATTTGATTGATGGAACATATTTGATTGATGGAACAGACTTCCATCTGTTGTTGTGGAAGTTGACAGTTTAAATAAATTTAAGGCTGAACTAGACAAACATTTGGAGTGACCAGATGGGCAAAATGGGAAGTTTTTTGTTTTTCTTTTTTTTTTTTGGCTGATGCTGTATAAGCTTGCTTTCTTGCAGCATATGCCTTTAACTAATGCTAATAGGTAGAAACTGTGACACAATGTGAAATTTTAAGAATTATTTTCAAAATCTACTCATAAAAATTGATTCTAAACATGAAACATTAGTGGGGTAAAAACCACATTGCCAGTATTATCAGTGGACAGTCCAATATCACAGTATGACTGATATCGACTGCTTTAACACTAACAAGTAAGGTAGCAGCAGTATGATAACCCATTATGTGAATTTAGTAATGAGAGTAATTTACCGTGTAATGGCTGTTTCCAAATGGTTTTTTTTTTTTTTTTTTTTTTTTGATTTGGTAGTTGTTGGCGCATCGGCTTCTGTGGCCATATTGCACCTCCCAAGGTTTTTTGCAGTACTTTGATCCAAGCCCGAGGCGGGAATCGAACCCGCGACCTTGGGGTTGCCGGGCAGGTACTTTACCCACTCGGCTAGCCCGGTCGGCTGTTTCCAAATGGTTTTTCCCTTTTAAATGCCATTGCCCCCTCCGCTTGAGACTAGATCTTGAACAAATCTGGCAAGGCTTTCTTATAATACATCTTAAAAATGCAAAAAAAGGACCAAGCTAAAAATAACAAATGACAATTCATATGATTTACAGTATAATTTATATTTGCACAGCCTGAAAAACCAAGAACCCAGCGGAAACAGATCATTCCTCCCATCTGAAATTGAAGAGGCCTTAAGAATTACTCTAGGCTCCAAAAGGATTCAAATCTAGATGACTGACATGTTTTTTAATTATTTGGATAGGATACATATTTCACACCATTAAAAGTATCAGAAATAGAAAATGACAGTAAAAAAATAAAGAGTTAACTCACCTCACTTATACAAAGTGCCAGGTCAGCTGAACGCAACTGAAAAGACATACTCTCTTCACAAACGCTTTCAATGTTATGGGCTTCGTCAAATATGACCACATTTCCACCAAGTTCTATTCCATGTGCTTTCCTTGTTCTTGGGTCAAGAAGGTAGTTATAAGGTGTAAAAATTATATCTGCCTGGGTTTTCAAATTTCTTGTAGCGTAATAAGGACAGCATCTATAAAAATTTAAGTTTAAAATATCAAATAATCAAAATCTTTATAATATTTTAACATATTACTTTTTTTATTTTCATTTTATATCTTTAATATACTTATCATATCACAACATTATCTTGACAACGATGTGATATGATAAATATCACATCATTGTCAACTCACAATGGTTCATTTAACTTGCCTAATTTTTCACAATGTTCCCTTCTAGATACTCTCCTGTAAGACTTAATGCACTTAACCCAGTAATTCTACTACTTTTTTTTTTTTTTTTCCCACTCACACTCATTCATCTTTTTCTCACACACCAGGGGGGATGCAATGATGCGTAATGTAAATTTAAATACTAATTAAAAATAATTAAATAAATTTAACTAATTAAAAAATTTAAATACTAATTAAAACTGTAGCATTTATGGTTTGTGTTCTTTTTCTCACACACTTACACTTTCAAAGCCAGAAGAATGAATGAACATGACACCGAGGAAGACATTTTGTGGCATTGCTGCCAACACGCCAATGACGATCTGACCTGGGTACTCTAACCCGGTTCTCTTTTAAAAAAACCCCATCCCCAGGCAGGGGAGGGAGGAGACTGGTCTCTGATTCCTCTCCTCCCTACCTACCCCCCATACTTCGCTTGGTGGGGCTAGTCTCCACTGACCTCTTTGGGGATGCCTACTCTATCGTTCCTATTCTTCTATCTGTTTTTCCCCCAGTCTTCAGTGTCTCCCTCCCTTCTCTGACTAAACCGGCCGAGTACACCCCCTTAACAATGCTGCCAAATTCTAATCAAGGTCTAAATTCCACTGTTTTCTTGTAAATCTCTTTTGACCAAATTCTAGTGTACACTCCCCCTTTTCATTTTTTTTTTTTCTTCTTTTAAGGCTTGCCACTGAAATCCTTGGAAATTAGGTGGTAGAGCCTGCCAGAGTACTTAATAATCTACTGGGTGCCTGACCTGCCTCCTCGTGGCAAAGTGTGGGCAACGGTGGTCCCAATAGGGGCCCAACAGCTAAATGGTCAGAGAAACAACAGAACATAATGCTACACAACAGACCACTCTCCACACACTTTTTAAATCTCTGGCCTCCACAGAGTTCTGTGTCACTCACAAAGAATACTACGCGGAGATGGGGGGAACTTGGTGCCATCAGACAACTAACACACTTTACTGCTGGAAGCATGGCTGTAAATCTTGATTTGTGCCATTGTCAAGTACATCCCAGTACTCTACCTCCCAGTTTCTGCTATCCTTTATTAAATATTTTTCCTTTGAGTTTCAAATTCATCTCCAAAAACAAATTCAGAGAGAGTAAGGAATGGAGGGGGAGGGACAGACATTGTTTCTTGGCCAAAAGTATCACAACAAACAAGCAGTTTATCCACCTTTCAATCTTAAAATTCAAATCGGCATTTCTGCTTTATCAATTTACCAAGCCTGAAACAAAACTTAATGAAACTCTTCATTCTTTTGAATTGTAGGGCATTTTTATACACTAAAAAGCTTCATAAACATGGTTAATACAAACAGAGAATGGCATAAAATGAGACAAACTACTAAATAAAATGTACTATTATTGGTAGCTTTAGGTCACCATTCTGTCATTCTTAGATCACTAACTTTTTGTGGGTATTAGTATTTAGTATTTTAGTATTAGTATTAGTAATGGCTGCATGGTGCAAGAAAGCCTATGGCTTATGATGTATCAGCCAAAAAAAAAAAAAAAAATCCTAATAATTAATAAAAGAAAAGAGAATTAAACCTATCATCCTATGCATTTCCCTCACCCGAAGGTACTATCCAGATGACCTTTGAATTTCCCTAAACTGTCAGCCTCTACCACCCACGTAGGCAACTTATTCCAGTAATTTATAACTCACTGGCTAAAATAAAACTTCCTGCAGTCCAATCTAAACATCTCCCCCCCGTAACTTGAATTTATGTCCCCTAGTTCTAGCATCATTTATAATCTTGAAAATTTCATCCTCATTCATTTTACTAAAGTGTCTAGTTTCCAAACTCTGCAACCTGACATGGACCCTACAAGGAGAAGCTGTTTTGGCTTGGGACTTGTTGAGGACCCCAACTGCATATGTGGGGAGAGTGAAAGCTGGAGCCACATAGCCTATGAGTGTCAACACTATGAAGACCTCAGAGGGTTACTAATAACAAGATTGAGATACCTCCCAAAAGGACTGGAGCACCACTTTCTGGATATTGAGGAGGAATATAGGGTGCTCTCCCAGGTATGCGCAAGACCTATTCACCAGGAGAAAAACACTACTAGCTAGCTACAGAGATTGATAAAAATTGCCGCCAAATGTGAAAACTGAAGCTCGCAGGTGACTAGTACTTGGACAAGAAGAGTGCTGATCACATGGAAAAAAAAAAAGAAGCAAGGACGGGGCTTGCCCCATGTGTGACAAAACCGAGAACAGACTAAATGCAGCACAGCTGCAAACAGCCTGATGGCGATCTGAAGAGGACACCCTAGCCCCCTTCACCTATTATTCCCACTTCCTTGTGGGGGATGATTCCCTGTTCCCTCCCCTCCTTGCCACCCCAAAACTTCTACTCTGGTGGGGCATGAGTAGAGTAGTAGCCACAATGAAAACTGGGGCTACTACTCTATTGGCCCTATATTTCTGTCTTTTCCCCCTCCTCACCTTCTCTTAACATAAAATTACCTTATGCCCAAAACTCGGCCTAGCAAACCTGTGACATTACCCCTACGATAGCACAGTTTTTTTTTTTTTTTTTTTTTTTTTAGGTCCTAGCCGCAAAAATCCCAGGAAATTAAGCGGCAGGACCTGCCAGCGTGAATCTAAGGCTATTGGGTTCCTGGTATGCCTCCATGGGGCATACGTGAGGCAATGTTGGGCCTCAGTAGGGGTTCAACGGCTAAATGACCAGATGAACAATGGTACAGAACACTACACACATGAACAACTCCCACACACTTTTAAATCTCTGGCATTTCCCAGAGAACTGGTTCACCCACAATGAAAGCAACGTGGAGACAGGGGAATCCCTGGTGCTATATGACAACAACACACACACACACACTCCAGAATGGCCACATAGTGCCATGAGTTTACAAGAGAGAGAGAGAGAGAGAGAGAGAGAGAGAGAGAGAGAGAGAGAGAGAGAGACACCAGAATATTACCAGATTTGTGGTATCACATGAATTCAAATGAGCAGCAGGTACACATAGCCAATTTTGACTTTTGGAAAGACGGAGATTAGGTAATTGTAAACAAGAGGGAACCAGAAAAAACTTTTTTGAAGTGCACACTGTACTATAAATTAAAATTTCACTGATAGCATACACATTTTATACTAAAATACAGCTAGGGAATCGTTAACTAGTACAATAGTCTTTCAAACATTAGCTTACCATTCTGTCATTCTTAGATCACTAACTTTTTATGGGTAGAACCTCATATGTTAGAAGGAAAAACTGGGCATGTTCAAATGTGACATCAGATTCTCACAACACATATTAATCCTGAAGTAGTCACACCCTATTTTGAAACATGAGTGATCACACCAGGTCTGAGAGATTTGAATACAGTAATACCCCGACTTACGCTACCCCCTTATGCGAACTCGGAGTTACGCGGTTCTTGATTTTTTCGTTTGGCAACGCTGCCGCCCACTATCTTCAAGGTCGTTTTTCATATGTTATCGATATACAGTGCGACGGCGGAGAATGAGAGCGAAAGATGAACAAAATTCAACTTTGCTGCTTTTATGTTTTTTATATCAGTGAAGGGGAAACACATTTCACCATAATAACGTAAAAACCAACACAATTCCAGCTATCGGTATAATCGCAAATGCAATTAGATCGAGTTTACTACCAGTTTATAACAGATTTCACTAGCAGAAACGCAACTGGATTTTTATTGTTTTATGGTAGTAACCCCTAGAAATGTGAGGTGTTAATAGTGTATCTCTGCCTTTATGGTGTTGTTTATTCAGCTGCTACATGCGCGCAGCTTTGTTTATGCATATCGAGCATGCCTCCTCATTTTGTAATTGTGCTTTATTCCCTAAAAATGAGTAAAATACTTAATTAAAAGGTGTGAAAAGGAAGCATCCTGGTGAAGACATTGCAGATTCAGAGAGAAAAAGAAAAGCAATTATCGATAAACAGAGGCGGACTGGATCAAAAATTCTTACCCGGGAAAATTTATAGTGGCCTCATACTATGGTTTATGGCCAAAATCACACTGGCCCACCGGGGTTTCCCCGGTAAGGCTTATGGCCAGTCCGCCTCTGTCGATAGAGAAAAAATATGAAATTGTGAAACGCTTTGAGCGAAGTGAAAGACCATGTGATATTGCACGTGCTACAGGCCTAAATGAAGCAACGGCAAAAAGCACATGACAATTGCAAACTTGACAGGTTGAAAATTGAAATGGCTCAATTGTAAAGGGCTTAAAAATTTTAGAAAACATAGACTCCAACGAAGAACGCGTTATAGCTACAAAGCAAGGAATAAAAAAATTATTAGCTTGCTACGAAGAAATTCTGCGTGAAAAAAAGAAGGCGCTGTGTCGTCAGACGAATTCGTTAGATTTTATGAAGCCATCGACATCGAAATAACTTTTTTACGTAAGTCATTTGTTTTTTAATACATATTTTGTATTAATATGTATAAAGAACTGCAATTTTATTAATATTTTTCTTCTAAACTAGTGTTTTTGTTAGTCCTTGGTCCCAATTAAGCAAAATTTATATGTATTTATATGCAAAGTTGTACCCCAACTTACGCGAATTCGACTTACGCGATTTTCGTCGGACCCACCTATCGCGTAACTTCGGGGTATTACTGTACAATAGTGATGAAAGTAAAATATATAGCCCTGGCTGAAAAATCTGTCACATTCATATAGTAATGTAGGTGTAATCGGAAAAATCATATTACAGGGAAACTATTGCTTTAACAATTTTCATAAAATGTGCAAAGTGGATAAACCTAGTGGGGGAAAAAAAGTGTTTCAGAAAATTGACTTATTCCCTCATTAATTTTAAACATAACTGAACCAACAGTATTAAACATGCTCTGGCAAATTCAAAAATATCTGTGTTATTTAATATTTTTGATCCAAAAATAAACCTCATTCAGTCATTTTCACAAGCATATAGCATACATAATCCACTTCCATATAAGCACAAAATGGGAGTACTTCCTGAAAAAAATATTGAGGTTTTCAAAATAACTTCCTCAATACAAAACATAAGCATATATAAGTGCTACCTGAGAGACCCAAGCAGCAAATCAAATGACAATGAACACTTCAGTGGACTGCCCAAATAATGTGCAGTACTACTACATATTGCACATTATTTGTCACAGACCCAGCACAACTACTGCAAGATTAAAGGGCAGGAAGATAGTAACCAGGCCATGAAGCAATAGATGTGACAACACAGTAATCATTCAAATAAAGACAGATACGGATTAAAAGGTAGAAATAATATCCATGACTTAGCAGTGACAAATGATTTGTGGTTCAGACTTTTATATTCATGCATGATTTTAAAACAGTTAAAAGACAAAACTTAATGCACTCTAAAAGAGGGAGAGGAGAGAAAACCCTGAAGAAACTTTGCCTGGAAAAATTTCCCCAAAAATCTATAATAATTTACATTTAAATAGGTAATGCAAACAAAAATTACTAGATAAAAATTACTAGATAGCCTGAAAAACAAGATGCATGGTATTTCAGAGACTGCTGGGAGCCATTGCGGTACAAATAAACACATGGGTTGTGTTAGGGTAGCTAAGAATAGAAACAGGTGCAGGTATACTTGCGTGTACACCAATGCTAGGAGTTTAGTAAATAAATTTGATGAATTTGAGGTATTGCTCAAAACATCAAAGGCAGATATAGTTGGGATATCAGAGACGTGGTGTCACACAGATATAAGGGATGCAGAACTGCAATTTGGGGAGTACAACGTCTACAGAAAGGATAGACAGGATAGGAAGGGGGGAGGGGTTATGCTATTAGTTAAGAAACACATAAAAACCAAGGAAGTGAAGCCAGTCGACATCGCTGGACAGTGCAGTGTTGAGTCAGTTTGGTGTGACATAAGCATTGGGAGATCAAAATTGAGAGTAGGAGTGTGCTATAGGCCTAATGACTCTGATGAGTATAATAAGGAACTGTACAGGGAAATAGAGTGGGCCAGTAAATCAGAGAGTCTTATAATGGGAGATTTTAATTTCCCAGATATTGACTGGAATTTGGGGGCTGGTTACTCACACACTAGCAGGGCTTTTGTGGATTTATTGGATGATTGTTTTCTACATCAGCATGTTCAGGAGGCAACTAGAGGGAGTAATACTCTTGATTTGATTATCAGCAGTGATTCTTCATGCATTAAGAATCTGCAGATAAATGAACCACTAGGTGGCAGTGATCACAGTGTGCTGAAGTGGGATTTACTCAAAGAGGTAACTACCATTAGGGGTAAAGGGAAGGGTTATTGCTTCCGTAAAGGCGACTACGATGGACTGAGACAGTATTTAAATTCTATACAGTGGGACCAACTGATGATGTTACCAACAGCAAATTCAAAATGGGAAGCATTCAAAGAACATATCTTGGAAGCTACTAGGCTTTACATACCAACTAAGAAATATTGTTCAAGGTTTAGGCCAAAATGGATGTCAGATGAACTAATGAGGCATATGGCAGAGAAGAAAAATGCATGGGATACTTACAAATTAACACATGACACAGAAGCCTATGATAGATACAAGTTGATATGCAACCAAGTTACAAAGGAGGTTAGGCAGGCGAAGGCAGATTACGAGAAATCCTTGGCAAGGGATGCAAAGAAAAACAGCAAAGAGTTCTTTACTTATGTAAACTCTAGAAGGAAGGGGATGAATCAGATTGGTCCACTTGATATTGATGGGTCAACTGTTGATGATCCTGCTCAGGTAGCTAACAAACTAAATGAATATTTTGCATCGACATTCACACATGAGGAGTTATTCAGCAAGGGGAATGCCAGAGGTGTATTCAACTCTAGCAGTAAGCTACAGAATCTTGAAATAACTGGGAGTAAAGTGGAGGAGAAACTGTTGAAGATAAACACAAGAAAGGCACCCGGGGTGGATGGGATCTATCCAGTTATATTAAAGGAGGCAGCAAAGGAAGTAAGCAAACCCTTAGCCATAATTATGAGAGCTTCCTTGTACTCAGGGGAGGTACCCATAGACTGGAAATGTGCAAATGTGACCCCAATTCACAAAGGAGGATCAAAGGCTGACACAAGTAACTATAGACCTGTGAGCTTAACTTCTGTTCCAGGAAAATTAATGGAGGCACTGGTTAAAGAAGCACTGCAGGATCATTTAGACAAGACTTCAGTTATAGCTCAGACACAGCATGGTTTTGTTAAGGGGAAGTCTTGCCTGACCAACTTGATTGGATACTATGATGCAGTCATAAAAGAACTGGATGCAGGGAATAACTTTGATATTATATACTTGGATCTTAGAAAGGCTTTTGATACTGTTGCACATGGAAGACTGCTACACAAATTGGAGCAGTGTGACATTGGAGGCAAATTGCTGCTATGGATAAAGGGGTGGTTGAGTGGGAGAAGACAGAGAGTGGTAATCAATGGACACTGCTCATCGTGGACTAATGTTATTAGTGGAGTCCCTCAGGGCTCAGTGTTGGGTCCATTATTGTTTTCTGTATTTATAAATGATATTGATGATGGTATATCAAGCTTAATGTCCAAGTTTGCAGATGATACAAAGGTTGGCAGGGTTGTCAAGGACACTACTGACACTACACTGCTGCAACAGGATCTGGAAAGGTTGAGCAGATGGGCTGAGAGGTGGCAAATGAAGTTTAACATTGACAAATGTAAAGTACTACACATGGGAAACAGCAACCCCAGGGCAATGTATCAACTCTGTGGTACTACACTGACAGTGGTAGAGAATGAAAGGGACTTGGGGGTGATTGTGCAGGCAGATATGAAGTTCTCTGAGCAGTGCAGACGGGCTGCAAGAGTAGCTCATGGAGTATTGTCAATGATATACAGGAATTTTTCCAGCAGGGATAAGGAGGTGATTATTCCATTGTATAAGGCAATGGTCAGGCCACACCTAGAGTACTGTATACAGGTCTGGAGGCCTCATTTCAAGAAGGATGTAGAGCTGCTGGAACGAGTACAGAGAAGGGCAACAAGATTAGTGAATGGAACAAAGGGGTGCTCTTACGAGGAAAGGCTTAAGTTTTGCAAATTACAGTGTCTGGAGACTAGGTACCAGCGAGGTGATCTGATAGAGGTGTATAAAGCCTTGAATGGTTTAAGCATGCTCAATGCTGATGGGATTCTTCCTCTAGCTCAGAAAAATACCTGAGAGGGCATAAATTCAAATTGAGGAAAGACAGATGTAGGATAGACGTGCGGAAATTTGCCTTTAGCCAGCGGGTGGTTGGTTGGTGGAACAGACTGCCATCCCTTGTGGTGGAGGTTGATAGCCTAAATAAGTTTAAGGCTCAGCTGGACAGGTATTTTGAACGAACAGAGGGGTGAAGTGGAAGTGGGTTTTTTTTTTTTTTTTTTTGGCTGATGCTGCATAAGCTTGCTTTCTTGCATCAAATGCCTCTACTAATACTAATGGTAATGCTAATAACACAAAGGAGCAGACTTTATCCAAATCTGCCAAAAAAAAAAAAAAAAGAGTTAGGCTATATATATCCTTTGAAACAGTTGTTACCATGTATGATGAGTGCTGGCAGTGACAGCTACTAAATTGCCTTTCAAAATGTTTTCTGAAATTTGGATTAGATTTTGAAATATTTTTCAGAGAATGCAGCAGGAAAATAGGTTTTAATCACCTCTTAAGTTACAATCCCCCCCCCCGCAGACTTTAAACATGGAATTAAATTTCACTGACAACATATTAGCATTAGTAGAGGCATATGACGCAAGAAAGCAAACTTATTCAGCATCAGCCAAAAAAAACAAAAAAAAAACACATCCATCCCATTTCACCCCTCCGTTCATTCGAAATACCTGTCCAGCTGAGCCTTAAATTTGTTTAGGCTATCAACTTCAACAACAAGTGATGGAAGTCTATTCCACAAACCAACTGCCCGCTGGCTAAAGGCAAATTTCCGCACATCTCTCCGACATCCGTCCTTCCTCAATTTGAATTTATGCCCTCTCAGGTGATTATTCTGAGCAAGAGGAAGAATCCCATCGGCATTGAACATGCTCAAGCCATTCAAAGCCTTATACACCTCTATCAGATCACCTCGCCGATGCCTAGTCTCCAGACTGTAATTTGCAAAACTTAAGCCTTTCTTCGTAAGAGCAACCCTTTGTTCCATTCACTAATCTTGTTGCCCTTCTCTGTACTCGTTCCAGCAGCTCTACATCCTTCTTGAAATGAGGCCTCCAGACCTGTATACAGTACTCAAGGTGTGGCCTGACCAATGCCTTATACAAGGGAATAATCACATCCCTATCCCTGCTAGAAAAATTTCTGTATATCATTGACAAGACACCATGAGCTACCCTTGCAGCTCGTCTGCACTGCTCAGAGAACTTCATATCTGCCTGCACAATTACCCCCAGGTCTTTTTCATTCTCTACCACTGTCAGCGTAGTACCACAGAGTTGATACGTTGCTCTGGGGTTGCTGTTTCCCATATGTAGTACTTCACATTTGTCAATGTTAAACTTCATTTGCCACCTCTCAGCCCATCTGCTCAACCTTTCCAGATCCTGTTGCAGCAGCATAGTGTCAGTAGTGTCCTTGACAAACCTGCCAACCTTTGTATCGTCTGCAAACTTGGACATTAAGCTTGATATACCATCATCAATATCATTTATAAATACAGAAAACAACAATGGACCCAACACTGAACCCTGAGGAACTCCACTAATAACATTAGTCCACGTTGAGCAGTGTCCATTGATTACCACTCCGTGTCTTCTGCCACTCAACCATCCCTTTATCCATAGCAGCAATTTGCCTCCAATGCCACACTGCTCCAATTTGTGCAGCAGTCTTCCATGCGCAACAGTATCAAAAGCCTTTCTAAGATTCAAATATATAATATCAAAGTTATTCCCTGCATCCAGTTCTTTTGTGACTACATCATAGTATCCAATCAAATTGGTCAGACAAGACCTGCTCTTAACAAAACCATGCTGTGTTTGTTGTTTGTTTGTTGTTGTTTGTTATTTGGTTTTTAGGAGCATTAGCAACTAAGGCCATATTGCTCCGGGATATGCGTTGGTCATTCCCTAACCTTTCCGCATCCTCCGTATTTGGTGGTGACAGGCTCGAACCCCGGTCTAATCAAGCGTGTGCTATGCACTGCTGCTCCTTCCCACATGGCTACGGAGGCACCTAATGCTGTGTCTGAGCTATAACTGAATTCTTGTCCAGATGATCCTGGACAAGAATTGGTAGGGCAGCAGAATTCATATGCTGCCCTACCAATAATATAAAACATAATTTTATATTATGTCATTTCCTATATTATTTCCTGTAAAAAAAATAGCTTTTATTTACAGGAAAACAATAAAATGTGTTGAAACTTGAGCCTTTATGACATCATCTGGGCTCCATGGAACACTCTCACCAATTTTTGTAAATGCTATCTGATATTTTCTACCATTCAGACTTTAAAATGGCAACCAGTTTAGCTCTGTTTATTGAGATTATCTCCTCACACACACCCAATGATCCAATTCATCCCTGACATTCTCTATAGGACTGAAGTCATGACTAAGGGGTGATCCAAACCATGGGTGATCAAACCATGTCCCGCGGGCCACTTGTGGCCTGCTGGACCCTAAATTGTTGCCCACAATCACAACGAAGTTTCCAAAAAATATTTTTTAAAAATATATATAGTAGTGCAAAATTGAGTGTAGCAACTCCTGCATCACCTATCGGTTAAGCAGGAAAGCTCAGCTTCTCAACGAGTGCGCACAGCTGGCACTGCTACATTTTTGTGTACTCTCTTGTTCTAGTGTTTACCAGAAAAGTATTCTCAAGTCTTTGGACATTTCTAGAAACTGTCAAGATGTATATATATATATATATATACTTGTGCTTACATGGATTTTAGTCATTCGGCCGGTTAGAATTCAATCTTGCAACACGCTTTTTCCGAACTTTCGATTATTAATGACTAATATTAATAATTCTTTAGTTTTTATTATGTTGTTTGAGTGTTGTAAAAATAAAGCTAAGTGAATTTAATGAAGTTTAGTGAAATTTTAATTACCTCTGTTATAGAAAACCAACGGTAATAAGACGCCCTAGTAAATTCAAAATGGCAGGTACC
Source organism: Mastigoproctus giganteus (assembly GCF_048544385.1). NCBI lineage: Eukaryota > Metazoa > Arthropoda > Arachnida > Uropygi > Thelyphonidae > Mastigoproctus > Mastigoproctus giganteus. The sequence continues at coordinate 90,097,707 of NC_143582.1, read as the reverse complement.
AGCAAAAAACGTTTACAGTGAAGTTGTTCGCAATTTCAACGAAAAATGGACTGATTTATACTTTTTTGTGGAAACTGATGGAAAGCCTGTTTGTTTAATATGTCAGTAATCAATATCCGCTGTCAAGGAATACAATTTGAAAAGACATTATGACACGAAACATGCAACCAAGTTCGTCAGTCTCCAGGGTCAGGTACGCACAGACAACCCGAACCTTTTCAAAAAAATCATTAAAATCACAACAATCAGTTTTTAGGAAAGTACTGGAGGATGCTGAGAGTTGTCAAAGCTAGTTATATCATTGCTCAAAAAATTGCCAAAAGGTTGAAACCATTTTCTGATGGAGAATTTGTGAAGGAGTGCCTTGTAGCAGCAGCTGAAGTTGCGTGCCCAAACAAAGCTGATGTCTTCAAAAGATAAGCTTGTCTCGAATGACTGTTACTAGGAGAGTAGAACTGCATTGAATGTTGAGTAGACACTGAAAACAAAATTGCTAGCATGCAAATTTTACTCATTGGATGAAAGCACAGATTGACAGATATAGGTCAGTTGGCTATTTTTATTCATGGGATCGACAACGAACTTAAAGTCTTTGAAGATGTTGTTGTTGTTATTTGGTTTTTAGGAGCATTAGCAACTAAGGCCATATTGCTCCGGGATATGCGGTGGTCATTTCCTGACCTTTCCGCATCCTCTGTATTTGGTGGTGATGGGCTCGAACCCCGGTCTAATCAAGAAGCGTGTGCTACGCACTGCTGCTCCTTCCCACCTGGCTACGGAGGCGCCAGTCTTTGAAGAACTGTTGGCTTTATGCCCCTTGAAAGGAACCACAAAGGGAACAAACATTCTGGAAGTTACGAAAATAACTCTTGCTAGATATCACTCAGTTTGAACAAAAGTCAGAACTCAGTTTGATATGGTTGGAACAAAAGTGGGATTGGAAGCACTTTTAAATAAAGAACAAGAAATAGATACTAGCAAATTTACCAGCTACCTGCCAAATCCTGTCAAATTTCATGACATTTTGAAAATGTCATGAAAGTTATCACAGACATTTTGAATTTCACCCGAGCGAAGGGTTTGAATCATCGACAGTTTCAAAACTTTCTACAGATGGAATGGGATGCTGATCAAGGCGATGTTGTCTACTTCTCCAATGTGCAATGGTTAAGCTGTTCAAAAGTGCTCACGAGGATTTTTGAGTTGAAAGATGCCATCCAAGAGTTCATGACAGCAAAAGGCAAGCCAGTATCAGAGTTCAACAATCCGAAGAGGTTGGCCAACTCTGCCTTCCTTACAGACATTTCTTCTCATTTGAATGAGTTAAATTTGAAGCCCAACTCAAAAGATCAACTGGTGCATGTCATGCTTAATCACATCAAAGCTTTTCAGATGAAATTAGAACTCTTTTAAGTGCCAACTTCAAGACCAGAATTTAACTCATTTCCAAGGAACGTTGAAATTCAGTCTGAAAAATATGCTCCTCGATATGTGGCTGCAATATCTCAGCCCCAGACTGAGTTCCAAAAGAGATTCCAAGATTTCTGCGCTCAAGAAAGGACCCTGAACGTGGTAACTAACCCTTTCTCTGTGAGTGTAATGGAGACTCCAGGGGACCTCCAAATAGAAATCATTTACCTTCAATGTGACTCAGACCTGAAAATCAAATTCTCCCCTAGAATTTTACAAAAACTATGTAGAAAAGGGAAAATTTGTCAATTTAAGAATGTATGTGGCAAGAATCTTCTCCCTCTTCAGAAGCACATACTTATGTGAATAGATGTTTTCTAGAATGAAGCACTCCAAGTCAAAATTAAGGACAAAAATTACTGATTACCATCTGGAGCATTGCCTCCGATTAGCTACACATAAATAGTACCTGACATTGAATTATTAGTAAAAAATAAACAGAGTCAATTTTCTCATTAACTGAATCTTTCATTCCTTTCATTGCTATTGTATTGTAATAAAATTTGCTTATAAATGCACTTGGTTTCATTATTTTAAAGTTTAAAATTTAAACGATCCCTAGATTTACAAAACAAAGTTTTTACATGGAGTCAAATTCAGAAACAACTCTCAAGGGCAATATTTTCAAGACGAAAAATTAAAAGAATCACATTATAGTAAAGTGCATGGAACAATACTGCAATTGGTTTTAAGTGTTTTTATTCAACAAATTTTCCCTTAGGTGTTGCTTCTGAATTTGAGCCTAAAAGCAGTACATAAGACTTGTCTATTGTACACGCCCACAACGTGTACCAAATTTTCAAATTAGCCCACAACTTCCAAAAGATGAGCACCCTTGGGCTAAGCAGTCCAACTTTCCAGAAGTCATGTCTTCAAACCAGTCTTTCACACTGCAAGCAGTATGGACATAGAGCATTATCCTTCTGATACAAGTATAGGCATTCTCTGACATGCTGCCACAACATAGGCACAACAATAATGCATTATTGTCCAGAATGTCTAGATAGATCTCAGCATTCATAGTTTTGTCCAAAACAACTAGTGGCTCCAGGTTAAACTATGAATAACAGCCCCAGGCCATATGCTGCCTCTGACACACATAACCATCAGACTGGAAAACCATGTACCATGTCAAGTAATACATAAATAGATGTAGAGAATATTACTATATGAAAAAAAAGTAATGATGGCTTTCATTTAAAAAGTTTTTTACAATTTTTTGCTTAAATTCTGGTTTGATTTTTGATGATAATTTTATTCTTAGTATTGGGCAATAATGTCAAAATAAGACCACATTAATATTTTAAAACATTTATATGCAAAGTGTTTATTTTTTTAATTTCAAAATTTTAAAAATGTAACTGTTAAAGATGGCGTTAACCCACCTGCCCTAATAGCTTAAGCCCTATTTCCCATTTGCCCTATTCCCACTTGCCATAAAAGTATATGCTCTATGTCCCATTCACTCTAATCACATTTCTATTGTGTGTATGTAACCATATCCTATTTTTTTCGAAGTGATAAAAATATAAAAATGGACTTCAAAAACGTAATGAAAAAAATAAACAAATATAACATCAAAATAATAATCAATTTATTTTCTTTATGCAAATACAAATTATGTTTAAAATACAAATACAAATGTCTTGATATCAAATAAAGAAATAAACACAGGTTTAAAATACAAATACAATTTATTAAAGTTTAAATTATACTAATCATTTAGTGGAAAAAAGTAACCAACTGCTTGCAGTTGGTTACTTTCTTTATTTTTACAAGTGTGTAAATTGATGTTACTTTTTTTACAAGTGTGTAAATTTATGTGCCCGTTTTGTCTATCTGCTGTTAATTTCATTAATTTTTTATTAATGCCCTCACATTTATGATTTTACGAGGTGGAAGATTTCCAACCTTTACTAATCCTAGTATTCTCTTAAAGTTATCTTGTTGTTTTTTTTAAAAGGGTAATCATCTTCCATATATTAACATGATGGTGCCCCACAGATTTATTTAAGGCATAATGCCATCTTCCACATGATTTATTATCCGAGGACCAAAATTAGCATGATGATTCCACGATGGAAGAAAATGAGCAGTGGGTCCAATCCAATTTGTTTTGAAGTATTTTATAAAGACTTCACACTTTTCATATGAAGGATATTCTGATGGTGGACGTTCTCGAATGGTTCTTTCCCAAGCTTCCTCTAAAGAAACAAATGCTAATCCCACCACTGACTTCACTAACTTTCTGACAATTTGTTCCTCGATGGATGCCAATCGTAATCCTAAATGCTGTACTTTCCACTAAATTGCTTGACTGAAATGAAACAAACAGCCCTTAACATCAGCATCAGAAAATGTTTCTTCTAAGGATCTAATCACAGCACTTTCATAATCAACTTGGAATTTTCTTCGTTGAAACGTTGTCCCGATTTGCAATGCTTTCTGCTGAATTAATCGGAACATGCAATTGCAAATTGATTTTGACTTATCTGGAAGAAGAATATAATGAAATGGAAACATTTCGCCTCTTTACATAATACACAAGAGCCCCGGATCCAGGATAAAAACTTGGCAGCAGCAGCATGGTCTGACGATAGGTATCAGTAGGGCTGGATTAAGGATGAAAGAGCCCCCCCCCCCACCATACTTAAATTTGAGGCCCCTTATATATATACACGCAGTATATATATATATATATATGCATATAAATAAAAATACTACATCACTTTTTATATTTATATGTGAATAATAATTCCTTGATAAAAATGTAAAGTAAGAGGTCAAATATGTTTTATGGTTTTTGACTGGAAAAATAAAGTAACAATAAAAACAATTTTAATGGAAACTTAACTTATTTATTGTACAATAAAAATCAATAAGAATTTAAACACTTAAAGTTAAGTTTAAGTATGCTTTTATATTACACGTTTTCTTGGTTTATTATTATTATTAGAAAATTTTATCGCTATAGTAAGCCCTCAATTTAATGGACTAATTGGAGGAAGAAGTGTCCACTATTGCCGAAAGTCCGTTAAATCGAATGTATTTTAAAAACCTATATTAATAACGAGCTTACAATGTACAGGATGTATTAAAATGTTATTATAATGGATAAGTATGAAAAAAATATTATTATAATGTATATTGAGTAATTTATACACGCCACTAAAGCATCTGTTAAAAATATAAAAATAAATTTACGACAGGAACCACACTTTATTTTAATTAAACACATCAAAAACTATAAAACAAATGGAGTGTTTCCACCATTTTTTTTTTATTTCTTTTTTCTTAAAAATTGCACAAAGTTGTTTTCAACGTGAACATTAGTTTTTTTCATTTAAATCCATTTTAGAGGGAAAAAATACTTTAAAATTTTTAACTCCATTGAACAAAAAACATACAAAAAAAATTTAAAAAAAAGATAGATAATATTCAATATTAATATTAACTTAATTGAAAGAATCACAATTTCCAGAGTCAGAAACAACTGTCATATGGAGGGAGAGGTGTTAATTCCATGCTGGTAGAGGGTTATTGTGAAACAGGTCCAGTTGATGAAGTGGTCTTGAAGATATCATCAAGCTTCAGTTGCCTTACACCTTGATGCTGCTTCCTTATTACTGTAGATTGAAATTCTCTAATATATTCATAATAAGTAAGCACATCAGGGTCTAATGATGATCCAATATAATGTATGATGTCATCCATATGTTGTCTTATAACAGACAATTTAGGATGAGGTGCAACTGATTCTTCGTCTTTGTCATCATCATCATCCTCTTGTTCTCCATGAAGAACATTTTCCATAATCTCTCGCTCAGAAAAAATTTGATAGCCCGGATCATCTTCATTTTTGAGCCACATCATTCTCAGTTGCAGTTCTGTTGCCGGCCTTCAGAAGAGTATCCCGCAAATTAGACGCCTCAACTCCCTTCAAAGTCCATTTCAGGTTCTATGTGTACAACTTCTTATAAGCATTGGCCAAGGTAGTAATCTTCATATCTTTCCACACAGCTGCTAAGTTGAAGATAGCAGATCTGATGTTGTATGCATATAAATTTTGCAGTGTTCTGGTGCCTCTTGTATCTTCTTCTGCATCTTCTCTTTCTTCCAAAACAACCATCACCCTTCCAAAAACTTCTTCTTATACAACCTCTTACATGCAACGATTACAACCTGATTCATCGGCTGTATTAGTGAAGTAGTGTTAGGAGGCACAAAAACAAAATAATTCTCCCATCCCTGCTAACTAACCTCTCAGCATTAGGGTGAACAGGTGCATTATCTGGCAGTAAAACAGCCTTTATTTCATTAGAAGGAATTTTCAGCACATCTGTCTGATAGCATCGCACATCAGACAGATGTGCTGTCTGATGTGCGACGCTATCAGATATAAACAGGTTCTAAATTTTTCCTTTAGGACAGAAATTTTTTGTCCGTTAAATCGAGGGCCTACTGTACTTTAGAAAATATTTACACTGAAAATGAGGCCCATGGCCATTTTGGCCGTAGCATTAACATGGCCCTGGGTATCAGTAAGATCCTGAACCAGCTGGCACACCAACTATAAATTATAATATGAATATTATAATATAATAATAATTATATTATAATTATAATATAATAACCTTAATAGGTAGTAGTCCCCGCTGTTAAGAGCAAACGTCATGCTGATGTTTGGCTACTATTTGAATGAATTCTTAGGTCGACAAATGGAGATGGAAACACTGGGGCATTACCTAACTTGCCCATCAACCCCCCTGTAAATGGTCATTAGAGTGAAAAGGATTGAAGGCATGCAATTATATACTTGCTTAGGGCAACTGACAGTAGCACACACCCACTCTTAACCATTGGGACACGATTAGGGCAGGTCACTATTATGGCAAGCATTCATTAGGGCATGTGCAATTAGGGCAAGTGACCATTAGTGCTTCTTAGACTACGGCATATGGATTATGGCAAGTGGGAGTAAACCATTAAAAATTGACTACTGACTATAGGGGTAACTGCCCACATGCAGAAAATTCACTACTAAAAGAGTTGGATTGCATATCTGCAATCGGATAAAGCATTTTACTTACGTGTGCTTTTTCCCCAAAGAAACAAGATCTTCGATGTCTAAAACAGAATTCTCTTTGAATTCTTTCTCTGATGATAGCTTTTGTTCATAGTTTTGATAAAATGGACAACTGTGAGTGTTAACTTTGACTCTGCACGCATGAAGTTTGGCTGTATTATGCTGAAGTTTAGATACCTCAGGATGCAGACAAAGTTGATCTCTTGATCCAAGAACAACTGTCTTCACGCTACGAATAATAAACAGAATGGCATAAGATAACAATA